>NC_080633.1:117244071-118479904 GCF_027579445.1 Ammospiza nelsoni | reverse complement strand
TTGTCAAAGCTGTTGGAGAATTAAGATTTATTAATACAGCGTTCCAGGCCCTGAAATTGGATGTAATTGTGCCTTTGCAGACCTTGTTGTGAGGGCTGAAGGAATTCACTGAAGTCAAGAGGATTCTGCAGCTATTCCTGCCTTAGTAGACAGAGCAGACAGAGTCAGGGTGGGGGCTTGGGTGCCAGAATCAGAACATCCACAGTGTTCGGTTATTAGCACTTTTCTTTGGTATAATTCAGGCTTGCGCCAGGGAGCATTATTTGAGATAAAAGCTACAAATGTCTGAGAAAATAACACAAGTGAGGGCTTGCTCTCTGTGGGCAGGTTGGATTATACCACATTGTTTTGGGGAGGAAGAAAGGGAATCTGGCCAGATGGCTGTGAGCCATTATGACACTTGCCTTTAGGGTTCCCTAGTCTGTTTTGTTTATCAGGGTAGACTTCACCTATAAAGTCTCATATGTTTGTAGCAGTGGGATGCCTGTTAGTGACTAAGACAAAAATATCCTGATTCCTTTGAAGCTTTTACGTGCATTGACCCAAATCACTCAATTTTTCAAGGACTTTGTAAAAAAAAAGCAAACCAACATATGAATTAAATCAATTTGATATCTCATCTCTCAAGTGTTCAACTGAGAGTCTGTCAGCTAATCCTGGTTGCTCTCTTTCCCAGGGCACCTTGGAGATGCACAGGAGCTTGCTCCAGGCTAAACTAATTATTCTAGTGATGGTGGCAGCTGCATGATCCCAGCTGTCTTCTTTTCTGGCCACATGATAGCAGTAGGGCTCCAAGAAAACGGGCCACAGGCTCTGTGTGTTAATTGGTAGTGGGGACCCTCTCCTGACTGCACTTGTGCTATGAGTCAGCTCCTGAACACAGCAGCGTGGTGCAAGGGAGGTCCCAGCCTAAGTTCCAGAAAGTACTGGGTCAGCTGCATGTGGGATTAGGTCTACCTACATTATGTCTGCTGATATTTGCAGAGAAAGAGGTGGCCCATTCAGCCAGAAAAACTGGGCACCATTGCTGTACAATGTGACCTTTAATACTGAACAAGTCTCCTTTTTGGTCCTTTTGAGATCATTGAGTCTAAAGCAAAATGCAGAATCATGGAATAGTTTGGGTTGTTTTAAAGACTATCTAGTCTAACCTCTCTGGAGCTCTGGAGTGAGAAGGGATGTCCTTAACTAGATCAAGTGATTCAGAAATCCATCCAGTGAATGTTGCCAGGAATGGCAACTACTCTCCACCTCCCTGCACAGCCCATGCGAGCATCTTACCACCCTCATTGCAAATAATTTCTTATATCTAGTCTGAATTTTTTCCTGTTTTAGTGTTAAAACCATTACCCCTTGTCCTGTTGCAACAGGCCCTGCTAAAAGGTTTATCTCCATTTTTCTTATGGGTCCCCTTCAGGTACTGAAATGCTGCTCTAAGGTCTCCCTAGAGTCTTCTCTAGACTGAACAACCCCAACTCTCTCAGCCCTCTATCACAGGAGAGGTACTCTGGCCCTCTGATCACCTTTGTGTGCCTTCTCTGGACTCACTTTGCCAGATCTGTGTCTTTCCTGGGTTGAGGACCCCAAAGCTGGATTCAGTACTCCAGGTGGGGTCTCATGAGAGTGGAGGGGCGGAATCTCCTCCCTCAACCTGTGGCCATGCTGCTTTTGATGTGGCCCAAAATTCTGTTGGTTTTCTGAGCTGCGAGCACACGCTGCATTTCATGCCTTTCATCCACTAATACCTCCTAGTCCTTCTCCACAGGGCTGCTCTCAATCTCTTCGTCTCCCAGGTTGTATTGATACTGGACACTGCCCTGATCAAGGTGCTGGGCCTTGCACTTGGCCTGGTTGAACTTCATGAGTCTACCAAGGCCACTCCAACAACTTGTTCAGGTCCCTCTGGATGGCATTCTGTCCTTCAGGTGAGTCAACAACACAGCCAGGTGTGCTCTGCAAACTTGCTGAGGGCAGACTTTTTCTCTGTCATTGATGAAGACATTGAATGAAATTTGTCCCAATAGGGACCTCTGAGGGACACCACTTGTCACCAGGCCATTGAGCCATTAACTTCTACCTGCTGGATGCAATCATCCAACCAATTTCTCATCCTCTAAACTCAACCCACGAAATCTATCCCTCCCCAATTTAGAGAGAAGGATGTTGTGAGGACTCTGTCAAAGGCTGTAGAGAACTTCAGGATAAAGGATAACAGTAGCCCTTCCTTTGTCCACTGCTGTGGTCACTCCACAGTAAAAGGACACCAGGTTGGTCAGGCCAGACTTGCCCTTGATGAAGCCATGCCGTTTGTCTCAAATCACCTCACTGTTCTCCATGTGCCATAGCAAAAATTCTAGGAGAATCTAGATCTCCCTCATCTTTTCAGGCACAGAGGTGAGGCTGAAAGGTCTCCTGAGGTCCTCCTTTCTACCACTTTTAAAAATGGGTGCAATGTTTCCCTTTTTCCAGTCAAATGTTTGACTCTAGGGTGTCTGTGTATTTCAGTTTTCCCTGTGTGACCCACCATTTGAAGCAGATACATGAAGATTTGGTCCTAGAAGAGTTTATTCATGGAAATTCCAAATGTAATAGGTGTCTAAGCACCTAATTCCAAATGGATTCTTAGCTATTTCCTAACCCTGTTGGTGTCCTGGGCAACTTGCATGATGCTGCAGTCAGAGCATTCCTAGTGGCCTTCGTTTCTGTTGCTTGGCATGATCCCTTTCAAGCAGCACACCTGAAAGTGCCCAACAAACTGATCAGTGCCAAAACCACAGCAAGATTCACAAACCATGGGTGTATTTTTCTGATCTTCTTGGCAAGTTCTGATGTAACAAAATGTTTCAGGATGTCTTTATCATTTTGGGTCACAAATAAAACCCAATGACCCATCTCAAATGCTAAACAGCCCAGTGCACAGAGCACTCATTCATATTATGCAGGCTCATTTTCTCCCATCACTTGCTTTGAAACACAGATTTGAAGCCACATCTTACCCTCCCACCAGAAAATCTTCTCCAGATCAGGAGTTCACCAGCTATCACACAGTAGCATGCTCTAAGATGAATGCCTCATCCTTTCTTGCTGAAGCTAATCTATTTAATATAAAATACTTAAAATATTCACAGTAAATATTCAGAGTCTATAGCTTAATGACAATGGCTGTTGCCTGGAAGACTGAGTTTCTAATCACTGCCCTAATGAATAAACATCTGAGATTTACAGATTGTGGACAATGCCAAAGAGAAAAGTACTCCTTCCAGACTAGGGTGCATTATCTGTGCTTTAGCCATGAAATTATTACAGCTTCCTTCTGCTCCACAGGGGCAAATTCTGACTGGAGAGACCCCTGGGTTTGGGATGAAATTATACTTGCAGTGAAGAGACATTACAATGATAGCATTCTATGCAAAAAAAAAAAAAAAAGATCCTAGGACACATTCTTTAACCCAGTCTCAGTATTGTTGTAGCCTACAGGAAAGATTTTGAACCGAAATTGCAAAGTTAGACTGACAGTAGTGCTTTTGGATGATTGCTTCTATTCATCAGACTTCCAGGCCTTAGTGAAATCAGGATGAAGAGCATTACATTGTTTTTTCTGTAATGGAGGCTTAGGAAAAAAATGTTGTCCTATTCACTTATTATCAAATCTGAACAGTTTGCTTTTGAAATGTTAAATGTTACCCCAGTTGAACTCTCCATTTTAGGCAGTAGCTGGTTCAGACTGCCTTTCATGGGACTCCAAAATCAATACATAGAATGAGAGATAGATGGGAAAATATGAATTAGTCCATTAATTCAAACTTCAAGTCATTATGCTAAAAAAAAAAGATTCTGGTACAATGGACTATTTTTTTTCCTCAAGATTCTGGTACATTGAACTTTTTCTTTTCTCCTACGACCCACTTAGAAATCCAGAAGTCATAAAGTTTTGCCTTGTCACAAGCTATAAGTTATGGTGGCACAGCAATATTTTTTACTGTCCAGATAAAAAAGGAAATTACTAACTCCATCCTTGCCTGGTGATGCAGTTAGCTGCCTGAGGTCTCAGTGGTTTCACTTCATTTAACATGAGGAAGTATAAAACTGACATATAAAAATTCCCTTAAGCAATCATTCATAATTGTAAAAAACCCCCCTTTTTGTGAGGTTTTTGATCTATCCACACATTGATTTTTATGCAGAGAGCATCTCTTTTTTTACAAACAAAAGGTTCTTTCATATTTGTTACATACTTTTCTATTTTGTTTTTCCTTTGTTTTTACTTTGACACCATATTTAAATTTACTTCTCTATGGCCATTCCTGCAGCTTCTAAGATGACTGAATTTTGAGATTGTGAGAATCATCTGTCTTCTTCAGGTATTGCTGGAGTTTCTAACCTTGTTCATGAGAATTTTTTTCCAATAAAATCTTTTCAGTGTTTCAGTGAAGATACCATTGCTGTTATTTTATGTGTCAAGTCTGCCAAATTCATTGGGAGAGAAGACTACAGGACTTTTGAGAAGGAATTCTTGTAAATAGATCATATAGATTTCTCATCGTCAATAATGGAGCTAACAAGCTGAGGGTACTTTGAATATTTAATTTCTGCAGAGAAATAGGCTATATTTATAGGAAATGTTGATCATACCATAGTGGTTAGAGTTCATGTGTATAAGGCATTTGGAGCAATTGGAAATATATTAAGGCAAATGTACAAATACTAATGATTTGTGTGAAACACTGAAGCCAGTATTAGCATTTTCCATGCTGTCCTGAACATGTCAGATCTGTGTGATATCAGTGCCATGAAGGAGAATGGTATTTTTCTTTTCTTGTTGAAAAGAAAATGGATGGTTTTGCAGAGCCAAAACTCTTTTTCCTTCTAAGTAGCTACCTGCTAATTTATACTGACATTACTGATCATTTTAATCAAGGTAAAAAAGTGATGAGAATGACCAAATATCAAAGAACAGTTGAAACAAACAAGTGTTCTTGCACATGGCTTAGATGGGGAAGTCGGTAAGGAAAGATTTTGTTTTCAAGATTTTGTGAGGAAGCTATAAATAAAGGCATGCTCTAAATAAAGCTCATTTCAAAAAATACCAAGAAAAAACCAAGCCAAACACCCAGGAATAATAACTGTTACTTGTTTATAATGAGGAGTTAGACTGACCTACCCATAGCCTTCTCAGAGAAACTGTATATGGTCTTTGAAATTTGTGTCATTGCAGCAATGTGAAATCATCAAAATCTCTGCTTTTAAGTAGGAAAAAATTTCTCCCTTCATGGTTGTAAAGAAGAAGCTGGAAAATGGGATCCCAGAAGGCTTAAGATAGAAAAGTGAGTCATGAGACATAAAAAAGTTAAAAATATAATTCTATTGATTTTTATAGCAACCTCTTAGCTCTTTGATGTCTGCCTGAAAATCTATAAAGAGTTGTCACAGAGAGACCTTGCTGATGGCATCCAGTGCCTCTGAGCTCTTAAGTTTGGCAGGGAGAGCCTCTGCATTCAATGTCATGGTAGCAGGTTAGATCATCTCATCCTTTTCTTTTTCTGTATCTTCCATGGAAGAAAAACTCATCTGCACAGGACCTGAGTGAATGAATATAGAATATGCCTGTTAGATAGGATATGATAGACTGTTGTGTATGTGTCTTTTTAATTTTCTGGAAGTTAAATGTTGATTACTCAGGCAATCAGTGCAAGACAAAGGAACCTGCCAAAGATAATTCAACCCACCTGCACCAGACACCTGACTTAGACTGGGATGAATTACCCTTGAGAATTGGCCACTTTTCCTCACGGGCTGTTACTGGAACAGGGTCAACTAGGTCAGGCAGGCTGTAGCTCTTTCAGGTGCTTCATGTCAGGTGAGAGCCCTAATTGGGCCATTAGGCTTTATCCACCACTAATGACTGTAAAAGGAAATTCCTCCTGTGAACTCTGAAGTTGTTGAAGCACAATGTCTCACTTTAGTGGGGAAAGTCAAGTCCCTCTGCTAGCATATGGGACATTAAGGGTATCAAAGAAAAGTTTTGTTCCACAAGAACAAAGCTGTTCATTTTTTCCCTATTCTGGAGCAAGATATAATTTTCAATTGAAATCTTCCAGTAAATGCTAGATTCTCAGGCTGGAGTAGGACACTGACAGCCCGTAAGGTGAAAGTGGACCACATTGTAAGTAAATGAAAGAAAAAGCTTGCAAAGAGAGTCCTTTCCAGTCATGGGGTGGAATGCCTGTCTACCTGCAGGCAACCAATACAAAAACCAAAAAGTTTTACTAACACTGATAATTTGTTTTGGTGTTTGAGTGGGTACCTTGTAACTGGCAAGTGGGTAGCTTGCAAATTTTATGTAAGTTATATGACCATAATGTACATAAAATCTCTACAGACACTGTGGTAAGCATGATCTGATATCCAAAAATCATATTTATTTAAGTACTATATACTTTCTCAGGAGGCTGCTTTCTCTCAGAGGATGATAAAATACTCAGAGTCTTACAGATGGTTCCCATTTAGAGAAGCAATTGACAATTGAGTGTATATAGTTATCAAGGAGAATGAAACCTGTATTTTCCTACATTTGCAGACACCAATCAGAGAAAGAAAACTTTGCTGATAGCTTTAAACCCCATTCTCACTGGTCTTGTTTTTTCTTTAGGCTTTATTTCAAGTGCTGGTTCTGGCAGTAACCTTGGCATTTCTAACCCAGTCATGAGAGTGCTGTGGGTGTGTGACACCTTGTGACTCCTGCTGCTATTTCTGTAGCAGCAACCAGACCTTTCTATGTTATGAATGTAGGAAATATCTTTTGTGCCTGTGAATCCTTAGCTCTTGCAGTGACCACAAAGGTGGGTGGGTGCGTTCAACACTTACTGGCTCTGGCACTCAAATAAATGTTTCCAGGTCTGCAATTTCACTGTCTTTATACACATACATACACACACATAAACTGCATGTGCCTGAACTGAAATATTTGAGAAAATGCCTCTCCAAAGATTTTTCTGTATGCCTATGTGCTCTCCCCATGGTAAAGACTAAGATTTTACTCCTGTTGTATAAAATGAAAAAGTTTTCACTAAGTAAGCTGTATCTTTACTATTGGATTGAAGTTTGAATGATCAATGGAGGAAAATAGCTGCCAGATTCTTCCTGTCAGCTACAGACTGTGTGTCACAGACTGACAGGCACAGGGCCCTAGGAGTCTGGGTCCTGCCTGTTTCATTAAGCAGTATGAGGCTGACTATCAGCTATTAGCATGCAGAATATTAGAAGCACCATACCTGTCAAAGAGGAAAAAAGGACCTCCATACAGCTTTATCACTATAATACATTCATCAGTTTATTGAACAGAAGCTTGATAGGGGGTTCCTCAAATGCATGTGACGCCCCATGCCGTTAAGAGTTTTTTAGTTTGATCTCAGATTATGCTGAAAGCTTTGTGCTAGTTATATATCTGAAGTTGTTCCAAAGTAAAAGTTACTTCTTCCAGAGCAGAGTGCAGTTTGTACCTACCACACTTCCCCAGAGACACCTATTTCATGGCTTAGGGAGCTAGAGGTGGATAGAAATTCATCCTTCCATTTTGTTGAGTGTGCCATCAGAGGCATCCTCTGCCCTCCTGTGGTTCTCCTGCTGTTGGCTTTCAAATTTGAGCCTTGACCACTTTATATCTGGCCACAGTGCAGAGAAATCTGGCTACAGCAAAGATGAGGAATGAGGCCAAGATATGGATTAGGCAAGTTCCACTTGATGACAGGCTGTTATGTGTGCTTTACAAAGGTGAGATGGTTTTATGATAAGAAAGGTTTACATCTGAAAATTAAATGAAATGTGCAAGGGAAAAGATATACTTTGGTATCTTTCTGTAAGCTTCAGTGCCATTCTCAGCTACCAAGCCCCCCTCTACTGCTCCCCCTCCATCTCTGTCCTTTGTTGGCTGAACTGTTGGCTGAAAATCCTGGAGCTCTTGAAAGATCTTGGCAGAGGTTAAAGCTGCTTGCTTGAGTGCCTGGGCAGATTTCTGTGTGGAAATCTGGAAAGTTGGCAGAGGACAATATTATGGATATTCTCTTTGTTCACTTTGTTTAATGACTGAGAACACAGTAGCACCATAAATGCATAGAGGTCATAAAAAAAGTGGTTTTATGTAGAATCAGAGTTCAAATTTCTCATCTTCTACATCCATGGTTTACATCTGTGGTTCTCACCCTCTCTGTCTGGATGCTTGGACAATGCTCTGTCTTCGAGAGAGACAGCAAATGTAATCATCACCATTCTTGAACCACAGTACATGGCTGACAGCTCTCTTCCAGCCCTTAGTTCACTAGAAAGCATGAAATTTACTCAGGAAGCTTAAAATGCAGGTAGTTGGATCTTACATATACTACCAAGTAGTATATGCCTGGTTGTAGTGGACTTCATGTTTTGTTAAAAAATGCTTCAGTGTCCTTTCCAATGCTGACTAAAAAGTCTTTTAAGACTGCCTTACTATAAAAACAGCAAAAGCCATTGATAAAGCTGGACAGCTATCATGGGGGAGATCCTTGTGGATCATGCTGGTAGAATATGGACTCAACATTTCCTTCAGTTTCTTGAAATTTAAATGTTTACTTGTAAGTGGTAGAGCTATAGACCCTTGCTGAGATTTTGGTCAGTCTAAAACGCTGAGCATTTTATTTTACTAGAAACTGCAAGTTTGCCAGGATACAAATCTTAATTTTTGTTTTATTAATATACATTCTATAAACTGTATTTACTACGTCAACAAGTTTTCAATCTTATTTTGTCATGTAGTTTTATTCCTAATAATTCCAATAAATGTACATTTAAGGATATACAGAACTATTATATACATTGTTTCATAGCCAGGAAGCTGGATTTGCTAAGTGTTCATTAAAATCTGACATTTTTCTTAATAAGGGTTGAGAATTCTGTAACATTTCTGCACAGCAAACATAGAGCTTGAACAAGAAAAACCTCATACACAAGTGGGTGAAACTTGAGTCTCTCAAAATAGAGGCCTCCAAAAATTTCCCTAAGATGTCTGGCAGGAACACTGTAATGAAAATAATCAGATTTGGCATTTGTGATGTCTTACCTCTGTGGGGTACCAAGAAGAGATACTGAAACACATATTTTCCAAAGCAAAGAGTGTATCTACAGAAAGGCTTTTTAGAAGAAAGTTTCCTTTCATCTTTATTTTGAAACTCATTATTTTCCAGGATATGATGTTTCTTGACAAGTAGTTGAGATGCTGTGATAATATGACAACAGTAGTCCAATGTTCTGGAAAACTAGCAAAAGCAAAGATGCAGAATATTAAACTGAATTACTAAGTGGATTTCCTCATTTTTGTTCTACAATATTGACACTAAGATTTATCAAAAGGAAAAAGAAGATTCATGTTGTCAAGGCATAGGGTAGGACCAGAGTACTCCTACAAACCAATGTATGTGTTTGAAAATTAAGCTACTAAACTTTAAAGAAGCCTATATTGAGCTATTTAGAGGAACTGTACTTATTTCACATATACTTGGGTGTTCATGTCAGGTAATCAGAACAAAATTAATATTGGTGTTTGGACTGTCTGTGAGGTGAGTGAATCAGGTGCTAGAGCCTTTTACCATCAGTCTTCTTTTCCTCCACATGCTTCAAGATGACATCCATAATGAGCTATTCCATCACCTTTCCAGGGATGGAGGTGAGGCTGACCTGCCTCTTGTTTTTGGGGTCCTCCTTCTTCCTTCCCCTTTGTGAAGACTGCAGGGACCCTGGCTTTCCTCCAGTCCTCAGGAACATCTCCTGCTCTCCATAACTATTCAAAGATAGTGAAGAGTGGCGCAACAACAGCACCTGCCAGCTCCCTCAGCACTTAGTGGCCGCCCCCCATTGGAGACCACAGATCTGTGGGCATCGAGTTTGCCTAAATGATCTCTATCCTGATCCTCCTCCAACAGGGGGAGGAGACAAGCCTTTCCCTCTTTCCTTCTGTACCTGGGATTTCTGAGGGCTGGCCTTCTGAAGGCATTCAGTAACTCTATGTTTTCTGTATCCTTTATCACCAGGGCACCCACCTCATTCAGCAATGAACCCACATTTCCCTAGTCTTCCTTTTGTCACCAATGTACTCAAAGAACCCCTCCTTATTCTCTTTGACATTACTTGCCAGATTTAATTGCAAATGGACCCTAGCCTTCCTTGTCACATACCTGCATACTCTGACAATGTTCCTACATTCCTCTGTCCTATTTTCATGTTCTGCCAACTTCTGTCTTCCATTTTAGTTTTGTCAGTAGTTTCTTACTCACCCATGCAAGTCTTGCTTGATCTCTTACTCATAGGGATGGGATGATCTTGAGCTCAGAGAGAGTGATACTTGAATATTAATGAGTTTCTTGGAGCCTTCTTAGAGCCCTAAGAAGTGGTGCTCTGCCAAGCAAGTCCTTGAAGAGGCCAAAGTTAGGTCTCCTGATGTCCAGATCTGTAATGTTTACTGCCTTGCTCCTTCTATGCAGTATCCTGACCTCTGCCATCTCATGGGCACTGCAACCAAGGCTGTCCCCAGATTTCACATCCCCAACCAGTCCTTCTTTGTTTGCTAGTACAACATCCAGCTTAGACCTCTCTCAGTGGATCCTACACCACTTGAGTCAAAAATCTTTTATCAGAGCTTTGCAGGAGCCTTCTGGACTGCCTGTGTAGAGCTGTGTTTCTGCTTTCCATCAAACACCAAGGTGGTTGAAGTTCCCCATGAGAAGCAGGGCCTATGGACAGGATACATCCACCTCATTTCTAGATTCAAAAATTTGGGTTTAGCTGGAATGGAAAATTATTAGATTTGCCCATATTTAGTACAAATATTTCTGTGCAATTTTTTGTACTTTGGCCTTCATCAGCATTTTTATCTATGTATATGTCTTGTCTAAAGATTTGCCTGTTTCAAAGCAAGCCAGAATAAATCACTGCAAGGGTGTCTCTGTACACAATTTCACTCTAAGCCCACAAATTAAAAATATGTTTAAGAAGAAAAGTAACCTGAACCTGGGTTTCTCTGCAGAAGGATTTTTATTACTCCTAATGTCCAAAAGCAGTACTTCACGTCATGAACTAATAACCTGCGAAATGTCATTTAAAAATAAAATATGTGTTTGAGTCAGAAGAATAACATCTTTGACTGTCCTATGGTTTTTTCCCCACTGTTTTGAAAGTAATTTATTTTTCTTCTACTTTTGTTTTAGAAAAATACTTGATCTCAGGCTAAAAAAGGACAGACTTAATTACAGACCACAGCTTTTTTTTTGTTTCAATTTGCACAATTTTGACAACAGTGCTTTAAATGCAGGGACACTAGCGCAGCTTAATTGAAATTCTGATGATGTTTTTTGCACTAATTGATACCCATGTTGGCAGACTGAGCTCAGCGACCCAGGAATGAATGGACAGGAAGAATGAGACTATCAGCTTAGCCTTGCAGGTGGTCTTTCCTGATCAAGATTAAAGAACACTGGCAGGGCACCACAGGAGAGCTAGCACTGCTGATACCCTATGCTATTCTCATTTTGTATTTAAGCACAGGATTTCAGTGTTCAGGCTGAGATTTTCAGTCTGACTCCATTTGCAGTAGTAATAATAATAATATCGAAAAAAGACTGAGAAATTACTTGATCATACTGTGTAAGGGGGTTGGCAAGGAGAAAATGCCAGGTACAAAAGAGGCTTTTAATCTTGCAGAAAGAAAGATAGGTGAGAACTAATGATTTGTCTTGGATTTAGCATGAACTCAGATTAGTATGAGATACAGATTAGTAATGGGGTAGAAGTAGGGTGTTAATAAGCTGTGGAACAAACTTCCAAGGGTATGTTAAATTCCATGTCCTTCAAAGTCTAATACAGGGTCTTGGTCTCAGCACAAATAAAACTGCCATGATATCACATGGCCTACTATATATGCAAGAACAGTCTAGACAGTTCTGGCCCTTAAAGACTATTAATCCTGTTAATTCTTACTTTTTACATAGTATATTCATCAGAGAATTTAAGAAAGCAGATCAGTAATATTATTACCATTGTACAGATATAGGGGCTGTATCTCAGGGAGGTTAAATCACCTCTTATAAGATGTTCAAGAAGCCAATGTATAAAAAGAAATGGCATATAAAGTAATATACAGCCAGTTTGTCACGTTGTGCTTTATCAACTGGACACAGTAATCTTTGGAAAAAAACTCACAGATGCAGTTAATTTCACTTTATGTTTAAAAACAAAGTAGGGGACTAATATTTGGTAATGGAAAACAAAAAATGACAGAACATTAGTTTAGGCTGACATAATGATCTCTCAGTGCCTCTAGAATGTACATAGGATTCTCTTAAGTTAGTAGGTGAAAAAAAAATACAGCCTAAACCCTCTTTCAGTTTCTTCAGAAACCTCCCTATAGAAAACTATTTTTGAAGGCAGTCTTATCCCATTTGGCAAATGTTTGCATGAAGAACTTCTATTTATTTTTTAAATTAAAGAGTACAACAATAAATGGCTTAGGGTTTGGGCAATGACTGCAGCAGTTTTGCTTGATAGGGGGAAGCTTTGTTGAAACTGTGGGGCTGAAAAAGCTGACAGGGCACTTAATCTGGCTTCGTGATAATTGAAAATGAGATGGCCTATTGGCCTGAGATGTGCATTTGGTTTTTATGGAGCTGTACCAAGTCAGATCTTAAGGTGGAATCTATAAATGGCTTTAGTACATGTGTGCCAGATTATTTCTTGTTGCTTTTAGTTTCATAAGGTAGAACAAGTACTATTATAACCCCAACCCAAAACCTGCTAAATTTCTACTGATGACAGACTATGCAAGAATGACTGTAAACAGAAAGGGACAAGATAATAAAAAAATACATAAGCATTTTGAAATGTTGCCATATTGTTTATATTGAGTTTAATATCTCTATTGCACAGCATAGTCAGCTGCCAAGATTTTGTGCATGACAGGCTGTGGCAACATTTGTATTCAGATGCTCCAAATCTTGGGAAGAGAAGGAAAAAGACATTTTAAATTAATAAGATAATACAGACCTTCCTCCAT
This sequence comes from Ammospiza nelsoni, assembly GCF_027579445.1. Classification (NCBI taxonomy): domain Eukaryota; kingdom Metazoa; phylum Chordata; class Aves; order Passeriformes; family Passerellidae; genus Ammospiza; species Ammospiza nelsoni. The sequence goes on along the minus strand of NC_080633.1, from coordinate 118,466,835 downwards.
AACACATTGAAAGATTCTCTGATACTAAATGTGATCAGCAAGCAGTTCTGAATGGACTATCACATTCATCATTGATGTTTATTAATATTATATTTCTAGGGCAATAAATACAGGTTATTGTTAGACTGATATTGTTCTTATGAACTAAGGTTCATTGACTTAGAATTAGGTTTAGGAATAAGCTCTTTCCCTAAGACTGGGTGTCTTGCACACATGTAGGCAGACACACATTTTCACAATGGTGCGTTGGTATAAATTTGAATTTAAATCTCTCTACTGTACCTGCTGATCATAGATAACTGCATTCTTTTTAAAAACAATTAAATCCCATTGTTATCAATTTTCTGCAGCTTGAAGAGCTCACAGTGGCATGGCACTTTCAGAGCTGAGCAGAGACTACTTACATGTAGTTTGATTCTTCTGGTTGGTTGGGAATGGTCACAATGCAGGGTTTGTTTTGCTCCTGGCCCTGCACAGATTATCAGAAGAGTGAGTTTAAGACACCCTTAGAAGTGCCACTGGGAGCTGGAACCCTACCCATAGGATCTATGGGAGGTGGAGTGAAATGAGAGCTTGTAGTCCTACTGTGGCTGTGTTTGAGCAATCAGATCCTTCACCTGAGGGGCTGCTCAGCTGGACTTGTGCCCATGATATAAAATGGGATGAGAGGAAAAGGGAAGTTCTAGCAGAAGATAGCCAGGATTTAGGAAGTCTCTTGAGCATTCTATCCTGTAGTTTGTATGCTACAGGTAAGCTTATCAGGTAGGACAATAGCAATATGATTAAGTCACGTGAATTAGATTGGGTCTTATTAGAATGAATGCATTCTAGTTTTCATGTTTAAAAAATGCTGGTTTTTTTTCTCTCTTTTTTTTTTTTTTTTTTTTTTTTGTGGGTGGGCTCTGTTTTCATTTTGATTTAGAAGGTGCAAGAACATGCAAATGCAGCAGCACAATCATATCATCATTTTTGATTCAAAAGTCAATGGCCCTCACAGAACCATGCAGCAGCTCATTCATCAACAGGATGGTGAGCAGGAATGTAAAATGTGCTCGTGGCTTATTACACATGCTGAGCCTGATTCTCCTCTCATGTACACTGTTAACACACAGGAGTAACAGCACTGAAATCAGCACTGTTGTGCTGGCCCATGTGAAGGAAAAGTCAGGCTTTCCATGTGTCAAACTCCCATCATCTCTGTCTGGGAAGGACAGCCATCTAAAATGCTTTGGAGGCTACATTCATCTAAAATGCTCAGCTGAACCAGCACTTAAAAATTGATATTTTCTTGTGTTCTTTGAAGCACTTAGCTAAATAATTTGAAATACATTATTACAGAGGCAGTCACTGTCACCACCAGAGCCAATGTTCCTTTAGAATGTCTGTTTTGTGAATCTTGTTTTGTGTATTTTCCATAGTAACTCAACCATTTTAATTTGCTTTGGACCACGGCACAGCAAGTTTGCAGCCTTTGTAAATTCCCACTAAAAAAGCAAGAAAAACCTTTGTTTTTCTTGTTTCTTTCTTAAATACAAAAAAAATGATGAAAGATTTTTGCTTTTCTAGCTGAAGATGTGTATAATAATGTGCAAAATTCTTTCTTATTTTGAATGTTGAGACAGAGGTTAAAGTAACTGACACTGTAATCCTACAAACAAAAAAAAAATTGATTTGTGAAGTTAATACATATCTTCATGTACTATTTCCCCTGCCAAGAAGTCTCTCAACAACAATTTTTCTACAGATCACCCCTAATATTCTATGCTTAGTTTTGACTTTGAGGTCAAACAGCTGAAACTTGATTCGTACCTTATTCCTGGATAGGCAGTCCTTCCTATCCTTCTGAAGGCATGGTGGAAGTTAACCATTCTCTTTCTAGAGATGGTGAAATTGAGAGGGTATAGTTTTGTAAATATTGTGGCACCTAGACTTGAAAAGCTTCTTGTTCCACAGAAGAGAAAACAAATCCCCAAAAGATTATGATAGGACTGAAGGAAGGCCCATAGTTTGTGTGGAGGATGGAGGAGTTTCCCATATATCAATTTTTCAGTGGGCATTTCTTGAGAATGTTACAATTTTTAGGAGGCACAATTTCTTATTGCATGAACTGCAAAGAGTCATCAAGAAAAGAGGTATTTATGATACTATTGAAGAAAATGGTAGTTTCTTCTCATATCACAAGTGGACTAAAAAATTTTGGGTACAATTTATAGTAAGGTAGGCATTTTCTCTGATTTATTTTATGATCATTTTTTGAACCAAGAAAAAACGTCTGTAGAAAGCCCCTGATTATGAAAGAGAGTGAAAACACTCAGGGTTTTTCTGTGCACATTTTCTTTTCAAATCATGCTTTTGAAATGTTTGCAATGCCCAGGTTTACCTGCTAAAAACAGTCCTGGTGTTGAATTCACTTTTCTGTCTCACCAGCAAACTTTCTTTCAGACTTGCAAGGCAACACCTACAATCACCCATGAGGATTGCTGCCCAGGTTGGTGGGCAGAAGAATATTGATCTGAGGGCATCCACATATTCCTGGCTGGTGTTATTACATAGTAATAGGTTGGTTAAGGCTTCCCTTCAACAGTTGCAGACTCGTCTAGGGTCAAGGTTGTACCACCTGCCCCAGCCCCTGAGTACTGGAGAGAGCCAAAGCCCAGCTGCTGCTGGAGTTATCCCCTTCCTTGGATGCTGTTCAACACAGATGATGGAGTATTTTACCATGGCATGCTCTTTGATATTTTTCTTGGTATGCATATTATGATTGTTTGATATTTCGTATTAGTTATACTCCATTTAATGAAAAATGTTTCTGCTTGTGAAAGTTTTGCTAGATTTTAAGTACATGGGTTGAAGTTTTCCCAAACGGGTATTTGCTTCAGCTGATTTCTTTCCTTTTATTCTGTCTTTCTCTTGAAGTTCCTTTCAAAGACGTTCTGGTTATTTTCAGTAAGCAGGTTTGAAAAGCAGCAGAAATACCCTTTTAACCCAAAACAAGAAAACAAAGGAAATTCTCTTTGAAGATCTCAAGCATCCCTCTGCTTTAGAGCAAGGCATTTAGTAGAAAAGGAGCTTTCTGTGCTCTATTTTGTGGCAGTGTCTCCTGCCAATCTTGTGTTTGGCCAGTTTTTGTGCCTTGGAAAACTGCAGTTTACACACTCACCTGAAATTGGTAGAGACAACTTGGATTTTTTCAGCAAGGTCACAAATGAGGAGACGGAGGCTCCTTCCATGGGGCTGGCTACCAGTTACAGCTTTTATTCCCCTTGCACAGTGGGCTGGGCTGGGAGAAGGAATGGAACACCTGTCCCAGGGAGACAGGCTGAGAGAGTTGGGGTTGTTCAGCCTGGAGAAGAGACGGCTCCAGGGAGACCTCATTGCAGCCTTGTAGTCCACATAGGGGATTTGTAAATAAGAGAAAGTGACTTTTTACATGGGCAGCAACTGAAAGGACAGGCAGAAATGGTTTTAAGCTAAAGGAGGACAGATTTAGTTTAGATGCCAGGAAGAAATTCTTTATTTTGAGGGTGGTGAGGCACCTTCAGAATTACTTGTTTGACTACTAATCCCAAAGTTAATAATTTATGTTAATTTTTGTTTTTTTAAAAAAATTATTCTTGTTTTGGAGCTCTGCATATGCACATCAATATTTAGTTATTTGTCTACTCTGACCCATTTTAGAATCACCTTATAAAAGGAAGAAAAAAACCCTAGTATATTACTTTCTGCCTTTTTTTTTTTTTTATTTTCCCTCAAAACATTCAAATTTGGTTTCAAAGAATGGAGCTTATCTTACTTGGAAATGAAAATATTTAGAAAAGATCCTTCCCATTCTGCTATCGATATTTCATCTATGTGAGAAACCAAGATTCATTCAGCCGGTAAAAGCCATTGGAACAAGTTCTTAAACTGTTCTGCTTCTTTCTATTTTAATTTTTCTGAGATTGTTGTCTGATTTGCTGTTTAATAAGTAAAGATGTATTAAGTTTTAAAAGTTGGGAGCCAAACTTTTGCTTCTTGGAGCAGTGTAAATTCAGTGCACTCTGCCCTAGGGTCATTATGCCACTTACAGAATAATCAAGTCAGAAAGAAAAAGGTAGCTATGCGTGTGAGGTAGTTATGCATGAATACTTTGTGAGTTGTGTATCTGTGTTCAATATTTTTGTGTGTGTGTATATATATAAGGACTTTTCAGTAAAATAGTGATTTATCTTTTACTAACTAAGACTATCAGTCCAAAGAATTTCTTTGATTGTGACTTTTAATGTAATTTTTTTCAATTTGCTGTTTAGCAGCTGACTTTAATATATTTCAAATAGAGCTATTTAACACAGCCCATTACAATTTTCCAACCTCAACATAATCTATTTTTCTAACAGGGTCACCTTTAACATATGATGGGATGAATGTATTTTATTAACATCTACTCTTTTTATAAGGATGTCTGATTGAAAGCTGCAATTTTTTTTGTCCATAAGATTTTAAAAAAGAATCACACACAACTTTGAAAAATTCAAGAATGGGTTATTCTTGGATAAAAGTATATTCTCTTCTGCCAGTCATCTTCTGGATAATATTTTGTAATCTTCCACTGACAACTGACTCTGAAAGATGTCTAATCTGTCCTTAGACATGGCATATAGCTGCAGTTTGCTATAATATCTGTTTCTGCTGCAAAAGACATTTATAATACTTTCTACATAATTTAGATGTACTGTGTAGTTTCCTCATTTTGGGGAGAAAAAAAGAAGGCAATTCAGAGCTCCACTGCTGGAGGCTGTCTGTTAATCTTCTTCCATTGTTTTATTTACATAGATTTATGAAATCCCAACAGAATTATATTTGTTTGTGTGTAGTGTTGCTACTTTGATATAAAGAGGAAGTAGTGGCTTGGCCCCTCATACACAAATTCATCAAAATGTTTATTCAATTTCAGGCTCATTTGTTTAATCTTTTAGACAACAATAGGAATATAGAAAGCTGATCAACAGGACTTTTGTTTTGACCAAACTCTAAAAATATAGATTTTTTTATCTGGAAGGAGGTTTATTTCTGGTCTGCTCTGACAGAAGGATGATAGGTTTCTATCTCTTAGTCTAATTAATACCTTTAATCTTTTTTAATGGTTAAACAGTCTCCCTTTAGTTGCAAGGCAGAGAAGAGATAAAGGCACACAAGGCTGGAGGTTAATCCCTGTATTTTATTTCTTAATTTCTGCTATAGGGATTCCCTTTCCATCATTTCTGTTTACTTTTAAGCACTCTTCAGATGCTGGCAGAAAGAGACAACAAAAGTTTGATTAGGGCTATCACTCAAGATTAGGCAGACATTAAACTTTTTGGAATTTAAAGAGAAATAATTGTTAGCTGAACAAACAGGCTGATCTGGTTCTATATCCACTATTTTGTTGTAGTGGCTGAGAAGGAAGCAAAAAAAATAGTACTTTCATGTGGACTGTTTTGTTCAGCTGGTACTCTCTGGCTTGCATTGTTCCCATAGAATAGATTCTTTGGGAAATGTTGTAGCACAAATAATTATGGATGAAAATTATTAGATGGCTGGCTTAGGAAAATTCTGTATGCATTTTCATTGGTTTCTACCAGTGTTAGGCTACTTCTGCATAGACAAAATCTAATGCCAATATTATGTTAACTTAATTATGAAATTAAAAAGGCACAGAACTTTAATGGCATTTTATTTAATATGCTCTCACCCTATAAGTAGAAGTTAAGATTTTAATTTGAGTAATTTTTGAGGTGGTTTAAAGGACATTCTGAGAGAAAGAAATCTCATGTTGGTAGAACAGTGGTAATTAGTGATGTGGGTGACGTTTTTGCCTCGTTTCTTCTGGAAAAAACCCAAAGAAAACCAGACCAAAACAAAGCTAAACTATTTCTTCTGGATAGCCTACACAATGTTGGAAATGAATTAATTGTTCTTTAAAGGTTGTAAGGACTTATTTCAAAAAGAGTTTGATGATAAAAATTGCCTTTTCTTGACTTTTCTGTTTAGAATTTTGATGTTTTTAAGTGAACTGTAGATGTTGGAGTATTCTGCAAATAAGATTAGAAGCTCTGATGTCACCCTTCCAAAGAGATTAAAGATTTAGGATTTGGGCTCAGACATGTACATGCCCTCAAAGACTTTGAAAAAAAATTGGATTTGTTGTTTTTATTTTCCTTTGTATATGAAGAAATACTGTTTCATTATGTGGTACTTGCATTCTAGAAAGCTTGAATAAATACCTTTACATTTGCCAGTGAACTGATAACGACTGCCTTATGTACAGAAATTCTTCAAGGAAAAACACAAATGCAAAGACCACCTGCTCGAGATATAAAAGTTAGAGAAGAGCATATAGTGCTTGTATTTTTTATGAGTCCTTCTTTTACTTTGGAAAGTTACAATGACTTTATAAAGACTCTTGCTTCTTTGTACACAAAGTATTAGTTTGGAGCCAGCTGACAATAGAAGTTGGCAGTAAGAGCCAGTATTGACACAATATCTGCAATATGAGTTTGCTGCCGCCCAGCTCTGCCACGCTCTCACCTGTAGTGCCCATGTTCTCCCCACATGCCCAACAGCCACAGGATTGCAGCAGGAATGATTCCTCCTGGTCACCTCCCTGGCCCCGGGAGAGAGCCCGTTCAGGGGTGTAATGATTTCTGGGGTCACCCTTTGGGAGGCTGACATGACATTGTTCCCATCTGGGAAGCAACCATGCTGAGTAGTTGTCAGATTAGGAGGTGGCTGGAAAGAGGGAATTTTGGGTTCTCCTTGTCATTTGCTATGTGTTGCATAGATGAAATAGGAATTTAGTATTTTTGTTGTCAGCACATAGGCAAAACAATATTTGAAAAGAAAGGAGGTGTCCTTCACTTGACATTTTGGAAAAAGTATGCACATTCCAAGGCACATATGTCACACTTATAAAATATCTCTTACTGGTTTATATTATGGGGATTAATAAACTAAATACTGGATTTAAAGGTCAGGATTCTAGCTGAGTGTTCTATAATGTATGATGTACTTATACAAGAGGTTCATAAAGTTGCTATACTTTGGACCCCTCAACTACTTAAAATTTAAGTACATGCATAATTGTTTTCCTGAAATGGATGTACTTTTTCAAATCTTGTGTGAATAATCCCTTCATTGTCAATTATTCTTGTTAATATAATTCACTCTGAATTAGAAAACAGAATTAAAAAATCTTCAGGTTTTTTTCCTCTGTTTCAAACTATTGATTTTTGGATCTGCTCTAAATTATCCAAGCTGAATAGCAGTTGAACCAATGGATAGTATTATAAAATATAAATAAGAAAATGGAGTTTCATTTCACTTTGCTCCAAGTTTTTGAAGAAGAAGACTTTTGGCAGAAAAGAGGTCCAAGCAGCCCAAGAGTCTGGTTCTGGGTTACCCCAGATTTGTGAATGGAAGAATTCCTAATATGAAATAAATAATGTAGTAGCTGTGCTTGTATCACAGACACTGAGAGCTCTGGGTCTACTGAGTCTGGGACTACCTGGTCTTCACGGGGCTTTGGGGGCCAGGTTTTCCCAAGAGACTCCTCCTTGGACCATGGAAATCAGGAATATGAAATTTGTGTCTGTGATAAGTTCTCAGGTAGGTTTGTTGTTGCCTATTGAATTTTGAACTTTTACAAGGCCTGAAATGCTATTCAAATGTAATGGGTTTGGGAATTTCTCTGATGTGCTCTTCTTTGGAACATTCCATACTACAGTTTGTGATGAAAAAGGTCACAAAATCTGGGTAAAGAAACTTGTTAGTTTGTAAGGCATTATTGTGTTTGCCCCTGCAAGAAGCACCTAATTTATTATTGGGGTAGATAGGCACTCTAATAATACAAACAATTAGCATTAAATATCCTTTATGAGGGATTTGAGAGAAGAGCATATTGCCTTTATAGATCATTGCACATGAATATATGCTAAAAAAATCCATTTAAATTTAGTGCTTCACAAACACAAGTATCTTTTCAAAGAGGAAGGAGGTGATGATTGTTTTCTTACATTGGTCTCACCTCCCTATCAGGAAGATATTGGCAAATACAGAGAAAAGAAGAGTCGTGCAATAACTCCTAACTCAATCCCATCCTCAGAACTGCCTTTCCATGTATGTTACTTTTCTCATATTTCAAAAACATATCTGGTCGCTGCCTCTCTAGGAGGAATCATGTTTGGGAGTTTTGATTTCTGCAACCTATCCTTTGAATAAAAGATTTCTCTTTATTTTTATACAACCTTAATAGAAATAAATTAAAAATTGAAAAGGGGACAGGAGGAATTGTCTCCGTCATGGTGATAAGTGGAAAACCTAAAAGTGCATAATATGATAGTGGTCTAGAATATTCAGAGGGTCAGGCCTTCACAAGAAATTATTTAGTACATGAGAATTAAGTGTAATGGCCCAAAATATAGTTTGAATATATGCAAAGCTTCCTGACTGGTAAATCTATTAGTCTTTGGAATAGTTGCAAGAGAAGTGCTAGAAGCCAGTGACTTGATAATTAAATTTTACACTGGAAAATTTGTTGCAGGAAATTATTCTTCCTTAGTTTGTGAATAAACCAAGTTACTTAATGAGACTTCTGAATCTGTAGAATATCCATTCACAAGATAATTTCTTTTGCAATAAAGGAAAGTTCTTTTCTCCAGAAAGCTTTAGAACAATTGCTGTCTCTCTTTTGGTGATAATCTTGGGATCACAGGCATCTTGTGAGTTGCCATGTTGCCATTAGTATTTGTTAGTCTCTGTAAGTTAACTATCAATTGTACAAAAAGTCCAAACAAATATCACCTACAGTGACTTTATTAGGGCAGGGAATTCACCACCAATTCTGATCTTATAAGCTAAAATTCAAACATGTTTAGTAGCTATGAAGAAAAGAAAGGATGACTATAGAATTTTTTTGATTAAAACAAACATGAATCCCCTTGATAAAATGAAGGCAGCCAGAGAAAAATTCCCATTCAGAAACATGCAACCAGTATTTTCCTATCTTCTTTATCTACAGGGTATTTTAAAAATGAATTAGATTCTGAAGCAATTAAGCCATAATACAGTATTTTCTGAACTACTCATCGACTAATCCCAGCCTTAAACAGATAATTGTCAATAACACAATAAACATTTATAGCCTATGTATGCCCCTTATGAGAAGTGCTTTCCTGTTGCTATCTGTACTTTCCAGGGAAAGTGCACTTTGCCCAAATCCTATTGTATAAATTGTCCCTTAGTACAAATGCTTTATGCATAAAAATAAAAACCCAAATTTTATCCATAAGGCTCTTTTGAGTTTTGAAGAAGCATCATTTTTATATTTTACTCATATAAACTACTTCCTGTTTTCACCATATCTCCTACTTGAAAGCTAGGAACACTATGATCCTGCTTCACTTTTCTGAAGTATGTATTCTGAAAAATAACATTCTGTAAGGTACCTCTGAGTGACACTGTTGTGCTCCCTCTGAGTCGAATTCTCTAAGATAAATCTGGTTGTCAATTTTGTTATTGTGAAAGACTCATATTTTTGACTGCATTTACATGCTTGCTGTGGAATGTGAACAACAATGTACAGGGATGAAGTTTTATTAAAGAAAAAATATTGAGTCTACAGAATTTGATAAATGTGAAGAAGTACATGCTTTTTTAGGAATATAATATTAGGGATTTTAAGCCTTTTCTTTCATCTTATGGCACCAATAAAACTTTAGAATAAAAAAGGACTTTCTCTCAAAGTCAATAGGCCACACAATTATTTTTCACCATTGTTTTCATCTCATATTCATTGCTGAAGAAAACTTGTTTCATTATAGTGTGTGTAAGGAAGGTCACAAAGCCAGCTGCAGTCATGAATCATTACAGAGGCAGAAGTAGCTATGTTTGGTCAACACCAGAAGTTCTGCCATCCATTTGTTCTTGCACCTCCCATGCACACCATTTCTCCAATATACATACTCAAAATGTCCCAGAGAGAGATGCTTTATTGAAAAGCTAATGCATTGCATCTTCAGAGTGCCTGCATTGTCTGTTAAAATAACAAATGTGGTTTTTTTTCCAGTGTTCTGAACTCAAAAAAATCCTCCAGCATGTAAATTCAGAATGAAAGTGCAGGTCTTACAGCTATAAACAACTCATTAGCAATATTAAATAGAATTTCTGTCCCTAAAATCTTTATTTTATCCCACACATACCCTCCACAGAAGGCTGCTGCTGCCAGAAAGACCAAGGTGCTGGATGTCTGACTCTTTATGGAGGTCAGAAAACAGCTTGTCCAAGTTCAAAGATATATAGAAATTGTCAGCATGGGATTTGAGAACTGAACAGAGGTGTCAGGAAAATAGGCAGAATGGTCTCCTCTTACATGATCATAGCCTGGGCAGCTCTGGGCATCACAGCTCACTCCGTGTAATGAGTGCAGATGACACGGACAGAGAGACTCAGCCCAGGATGGAGGTGTGACATTTCTGACTGGCTGTCAGAGCACCTCTGTGAGGGGACTGACACAGTCCCTGTGAGTGGCACTAAAGCACGGACATCTTCAGTAGCAGCCACACTGAAAAGAAAAAGGATGGCCATTGTAATTGTCTCAGACTCACAGCAAAGCTGAGGCAAAGGCGTTTGTGCGTCAGTGATGAGATTACCTCTGCAATCGTATGTGTTTACTAAATGTTTACTAACCTCAGAATGTCTAATTTATTTCTTTTGCTACCTCTTCATTAAACCATAGTGTTGAATTGAACTATATTTGCTATAAAACTTGTTCAGTAATTTATTTTCAAATGTAAGGAGTGCATTTCTGTTTCATATTTTAAATGGTTTCAGCCTCTTACAGTCAACTATAGTTGATTAGGAACACTGTCTGAAAGGCCTAATTTAAAATGAAACTATATGTGCTGCAACTTTAAAAGCTTTGCTACCTTTAAAAAAAGAATTTATTTTTTTTATTGATAAGTTTCTTTAGCCAGAACTTTTGTGAATATACAAAACTCAAGAAAGATGAAGGATCTGGTTTCCTTTACATGGCATGTTAGTAGAAGGACAAACTCTGTATCATCACCAGTTCAGCCACAGTGCTCTCATTAGTTTTACTAGGGAGACGGACCTCATGTTGGAAGGAAATCACATCTCTCCCATACTGGAGTGGATCAGAGATGGAGGTTTTTCCTAAGACCCGACAGCTCCACAGCTGTGGCTATGCCTATCAAACATCTGTCTGGAAGAACCTCTTATGGCTGTGGGAAATTGTCAGCTTCATAAGGTGATGTGTGCCCCAGAATGGAAGGAGTCACTGTGCTAAATTTTCAGCACCACGCTTACAGATCCAGCAGCTTGCTGCTGTGGCTACAGGAATTCTTCCTTGTGTGGACAAACTTAATGTAGAGAGAGCTTTTCCAAACCTTTTTTTTGGTGAAATAGCCATTATAAATATGAGTCATAAAAATGAATCAGTAAGGTGGCAGATGTTTCAGCTTCATGTGTAGGATTGAAACTAGAAGTTGAAGCTGTGGCAGAGGAAGCTTGGACAGGACAAATTCCAGCCACATCTGCTGAGGCCACATGTGCATCCAGAGGAAACATGCTCTGTGTCCACTTCTTGAGTCAAGCCAGAAGGTGGCCTTTGTGTTTTTGGGATATGCTCTTGAGAAAAAAAATAAAATTATTGACACAACACATCAGTAACAAAAATATATTTCCATGAAAGCTTCAATATTTTCAAGTTGTGCTGTATTCAGTAATTGACTGAGAATCATTGGAGATGTTGCTTTTTCATCCACATTACCTCTGAACCAATTATCAGTACGTTTCCACTTTTAGCTAATAAATTACAGTTCTGGAACAAGTAATTTTTTAACAGGTGAGCATTGCTCAGGAACAATTTTACAAAAATGGAGCACTTAAAGAACTCACCATTTTCCACTTTCCCCAGGACTGTTGATAAGGGCCTTATTTGCCTGTGAGAAAATATTTCTCTTTGAAATCCTTCAACCTTGTTTTTAATTCAAAACATTGTTATTGAATTGCCATATGGCCTTGGGCACGTTCCTGAACATTTTCTGTATCTTGGTCTATCTATTTAGCAGAATGCTTACACAGCACAGTGCACACATTCTAACACTTCAGAAAACAGGCAACCCAGCCAGGGCCATGCTTCTGTTCCACTAAGTACTTTTAGGGAGCACCAGCAGAACTGCTGATCATCATCCTTCTGCTTGAAGAGAGAGAGGGTGAGATGTGCTTTCTGCTTCTCCTCAATCAGTACAATGCACTCTTCAGGTCTCTATTTTAGATCAAAAGGGAGAAACAGAGGGAAAGTGAGAGATGAGTGCTCTCTAATTGGATGCTTATTTCCCTAACATTTTAAGCAGATATTGTCTCTTCTTGGCACAAGCGTCCCACATTTGGGCAGATGACCACCTTCTGGAGCCATTGTCTAATGCCTGTGAATATGTTCTGAAACCATTACTGCAGAGTACCCATCAAGGGGTTTCTTAGTGAGCTAAGAGAGGAGAACTCAAAGCTAGGCAGGAAGGTGAGACACAGTTTTAAGAAAACACAGCTGGAGGGGGAATTCTGAGCAGAGAGAGAGCAAACAACATCTCCTAGTCTTTGAGGCAGTAAATACAGGTAGAAGTAAAGGCAAACACAGCCCCAAATATTGCGTAAATCATATGTCTGGGACCTGAGGAGAATAAAAGGAGGGAAATGGTCATTTTGGAAAGATCCCTGCACAGGACCCAGCTCCACCCTGGAATCACAGGGTGCTTGTAGCTGCTGGCCAGTTGTGTCAGCATTGGCTACCTGACTGCCAGCTGTGCTGTGATCCAAGCCTTCATCAACTCACAGCACAGTGCATAATAGGTTTTGACTTGCAAGAAGTAAAAGAAGAAATCTCAATGAGATCTGCAGATCAAACAAGACATAATTAACTTCAGCCTTGCTCTTTCACACTGATCATCCCTACCATCCCTTTTCTTCCCTTTAGGCCAAATTGTAATATTTACCACTGTCCAAAGTAGGTCTTGGGGTGATATAGAACAATATTTAGATTGTACTTGGAAAAATGTCTGACCATATGTTACTTCTACACTCTTTCCAGTGTTCTTTGGATAGATGACAAAGGGAAAATACCTGTATTTTGGTTTATAAAGTTCCCAGCGAATTAACATTTTAAAGTATTTATGTCAGTCTTAAAGTCTCTGATGAAATACACAGGACTGCACATTTTTATTATCCTTTCTCTGTTTGTAGGACAGGTGGAAGCACAATTCTTTCTTTTAAACGGCCTGTGGTATCAGTTCCTAATATTAAAATGAGCTACTTTAGGTGGCAGTGACTCATATGCATATCAAGCAGCAAGTGCTAACTGGGACAGGCCCACAGTGAGCACCGCTCCCTCTCTAGGAGGGCTGGGAAGGGGAAGCTCAGAGGAAGAGCTTAGGGGTGATTTCTGGCACAAAAGAATGTGTAACCAAAGTTCATCTTTTATTTCAAAATATAAATTCAATATGAAGACACAGTAGCATCTGCTGTACTGTCTGGTTCTACGTGTTGAGGAGCCTTTGATGAAAACAACATGCACTCTTTGTTGAAACTATAAACAAAAATCTGCCAACTTCTTTTGGACAGCAATGTTACACTGATTATGAATTAATTAAAAAAAATTTATTCTGATATGCCATGGGGAAATGCGTTCCTTTTGTGGCCACAGGGTAGTTTATGTTTTCTAAATTATTAGGTATTTATCCTGTTTAGTTAAAAATTTTTGGTATTGTTCAAAGACACAGTTATTCAAGGCTGAAAATAAAATGCTTCCTTTCATTTCTATTAAATTTGGACTTTGGAATTGCATTAGAGAGACGTATTTGAAAAATAGAACCCATTTTGATGTAAGAATGCAGGTGTGGATAAAACCTCTGAATAGTAATCATGCACTTTTACTTCCTTTTTCTTAATAAGCCTATGATAAGAATAAAACCAGTTTTGAAAATACAAGTGTGACATACTGCTTTGAGATACAAAATAACCATGTCTAATGATAGAAAGTAATGATTTTATTTTTAGACTGTAACTTGACATATTTGTCTTTATATACTATTCATTTTAACACTGTTTCCAGAATGCATTAAATATTTAATATGAAAATACCCACATATTTATATGTTAAGATTTAGATCTAGTAATCCAAATCCACATAAAACTGTTATCTAGAGCTGCAGCTTTCTAATTTATGTACATACATACACACCTATACGTACAAACAGGCAAATGCTTTTTTATATGGAGAGATAACTCTCAGATGTACAAACCAGCAAAATATTCCATATTATTGTTACAAAAAAGGAATTTAAGAGTCAACTGCTGTAAGGAATAAATGCTCTCTAATAAAAAACCCATATTTTTGTTAGAACTGAGTCTGCTGAAATGAAATAGCTGGGCTGTGAGAAATTAATCTAAGCAGTGAGATAAAATTTGCAGGTATTTACTTATTTCTTTACATCTCCAGCTTTTTTTAATGTACAGTAACATAAAAGATGAAGGTTAATAAAACAGGAAAACCTCAAAAAGATTGCCTGTAAAGAAAACTCTCAGGAGGATAGCTATCTCAATCCTACTTATTTAAAGAAGTTTTTGTTGATTGTTTTAGAAGTATTTTGCCAAGGAGATTTAATACTGCTGTAGACCTTCCTACAGGAACCACACCTGTGGAGATATAGATTTATATTCAGCCTGTCGAGGGCCTTCAATATGTGTCAAATGAATCAGTGCCTGCAGGGCCCAACCTCCACGGAACATTTTTGCTGCACTTTGTACCCCCAGTTCTTCTGCCCCAGCTTCACATGGGAACAACCTGTGGGGAGAAAAGCCAAGGACCAACACGTGTCTGGAGCCCATGGCTTCTTGCTAGTTCAGGCTAGGAAACAGTTTGTGAAACTGTGAGTAAAGATACAACTGTGCTCTATTAATGCGTCTCATGTTCAGTAGTAGTGTATTTAAACTGCAGACCCTCAGAGTACTTCCTAATTTGTGAGTACAAATATGTGAATAGAGCAAGATCCAGGAAGGAACAGGTTACCTTGCTGTCTTTCCCCAAATCCTGGTTTCCGTGGCAAGAAACACAGACACAAAGACCAGAAAGAAGTCATGTCATATTGCTGACTATGGTCCTTAATACCAAGCAGGACCAGCAATAGATCATACCTGGGGGCTGTGGAGAGGAATACGTTTACCTTAGGAATATGTATCCAAAAATAGAGTTGGAATCTATGGAATCCATGAGCATCAATCTTGCTGGTAGGATGTGATAAGAAGCAAAAAAGGCCTTGATGCTTTGTAAGCACTGCTTAGCAATCATTCCTGAGTTCCCAACATTGTTTTCAACAAAAGTGCAAAACATAGCTCCATACTGGCTGCTATAAAAAAAATAAACTCTACCTCATACAAAACCAGCACAGACAAGTCAAGTATATTCTGCTGTCTAAGGTAGCACTGGTTAATATTATAGTTATCCTTAATGACTTCTCATAGTGGCTTCTCAACTTTGAATTCGACAGCAAGACTACTGAACAGGTTTTGGTAAAAGATCCTTCTCTCTCTGCACTTCAGTTTCTTAACAGAAAAAATGAAGCAACCTTTATTTTCAAGCCACCCTTTAAAATGTGTGGGCTCAAGGAACAGGCAAGCTATTAGTACTGGAAAGTTGGCTGAAGGTTTCCCATTCATCATCACTCATCTCCTCATCTCTCTTTCATCAAGTAGGTCTCATCGTTCTCACTTGACAGGAGTCAGCCTCTTTTATTATTTACCTTTCCATCTACATGCATTTAAAAAGTAGTAAATACTGAAATGATACACAGTGTATTAAAATAGGTGGTGCATGTTGCATACTTAATGGGGGCTCACTTGCAGCACTTGGCAGAAGAGCAAAGGTGATGAGACAGGTGGGACTGGCATCATTTTAACTTGAGAAAAGTGCTCCAGTACTACAGCACTGGGTATTGGGTAAGCAGGCTGGTTGTGGCTGGGTTGAAGGAATGGAGGAGCACTCACTGGAAGTTAATATACATGCCAAGTACAATAATTCACTTTGTTCCCTTCTGGATAGAAGTGTATACTGTAGAAATCCAGTGCTATACAAACATTGGGCACTTTGACACGACATAAATGTATAGGATCAGAATTGGTCGTTAGTGAAATGCCATTGAAAACATGACATTAGCCAGAGGTGAAGGTGGCATTTATCTTGGTGCTTAAAATATAGATGTATGTTTTTATATGTTATTCTTATTCTCTTTTATATGTGCCTGCTTCAGCAAGGAAGACAGGTAGTTCCTAAATGCCACAACCTAGTCTAAATCAAGGAATCTTGCAGTGGTCCTCAGGAATTCCCTAGAGTTCAGTCTACAAGTTTAACTACTTAAAAATGCGCTAGCAGACTAGTTAAAAATGAGCACATGAGTGTGTGTGTATAGAAATTCTACTTCTAAGATCATAAGGTGATTGTGGATTGTCTTTTAATCATGTTTCCCATCAAGCTATGACGTCAATTCTTTCCAATGCAAGTGACAAAAGATATTTTGCACTACTTCCTCCATCAAGAACAGACTCTTGTCCTTACATGGGTGATGCTCATCAGTACCCATGTTTTTATTTAAGTAACAAGGAATTCAATGTTAACCTCTCTTGTTTAAGAGACAAAGAACAACCCAACATCTTAATTCTTCATCTGACTTATTCCTCAATGTGTTGAAAGGTCCAGTCCCATGCACTTGCTTTAACAAGTCTATTAACAGAGTCAAAATATCAGAAATAAAAATAGAAGTCTGTTACATTTCTTATCAGGCAGAAAGTAGCAAAGGTGTGTGTCACACAGCATGACAACAAGGCTGAGTTCAGAGTTGGGTTATTTTATTCATTTTATATTCATCTCATGCAAAGGGTATTTAAATATAATGCATCAGATGATAGCTTTTTTCCTAAAGTCAGAGAAAGGATCACAGCAAAAGAAATTCAGACTTTTTCTGGTATAATTAGCACAAAGGCATTAGTACTGATCTCCAGAAAGGTGCCTAAGCCCATCATTTAGTGCACACCCACAAAACTGCTGCTCAAAACCCATATTTGTTTGTGTTTTTTTTACAGACCCTGCTTGCCCTATGGAGTAAGAGGAATTACCCATCTGAGTAGAGGTAGGTGCCCAAGCTGCTCTCCATCAGAGTCTGCTAGTTCTTGCCACCCCCAATGAGCTCTTACTGCACTGCCTTTGCCAAGGGGTTTAACTTTCCCTCAGCTCTAGCTGGGAGTAGAAGAAGCTCATACTTTGGGGCTGAAGACTTCAGGGAATCACTGAATGTTTTGATAATTTGAGCTGCTGTTTTTTCCTTTTTCTTTTTTGTTTTTTGTTGTTTTCCCTGAGGATTTGTCATTGTCAAAAGGCTGTGAGGCTTTAAATCACCCAGACCATTAAGAATGCTACCTACACTACCTACCCTTACATGTGGCTTTGGTTGGCAAGCACATCTGAGGTAAAGTGACTGTGCATTTGAATAGCCCATTGAATTCAGCAGGACATTCATCAAGTTAATGTATATCTTCTTGCTGACCCAGATCTAAGCAAAGGTATCCTACCAAGATTTTCTGTTCTTAAAATGATGACTGTACTAGAGAACAGCATTGAGACATTTCCATTTTGCTTTTGTAGAAGTACATTGTAGCTTCCTCTGTTGCTGTCCACAGCTAGCATGTTTTTTACTATCTTATTTTTCCCTTGATGTTTATAATTCATTGATGTTACCTAAATTTGTAAGGTAATAAGGTTTTAAAAATAGCTAGAATTAAATTGCAATGTTGCTCTGGGATGTCACTACAGCAGTTGACTCAGCAAAAGGCTGCTTCCCCAAATTCTAGAATTTGTGTTAGGCAAGCATTTATGGCTCTATATAGGGGTGTTCCTGGAACCATAGGAAATATGAAAGCACACAAAGAAATGCATAGAAATTAGAAAAATAGCTGATATAAGGACCAATAGCTGATATAAGGACCTCATCTTGCCATAGTGTACGATCTTACCGAGTTTGTTATGATTTTGTAGCAGGAATGAGAGAAAAAAGCTCTTTCTCATATTACAGGGAATGCATGGAATGCAAATTTCAGAGCAGTTTGCAGTAATGGAATCCAGCAATATTCTTTGTTTGTGCTAGTAATTAGAAAGGCATATGGCATCTACCTCTGTTTAAAACTTTTTCCCAAAGAATGACTGAATTTGTTTCTCTATCTTACACTGCAGCATTATTTTGTTTTACACTTTAGGAATGGACGCATAGAATGGTACAGTCCAGAGGCAGAACTGGCCTTTGGTGACAGTGCAGATATAAAACTGGATATCCTCAGTTTGCAGAATAGAATGTTTCTAATGTTTATATGTCTAAATGGGTTTACTGAAAACATAAATAAAAGAAAGTTGAATCTCACCTACATTTTCTTCAGAATGGATAGGTGGAGTGCAGGTATTTAATTTTATGAAGTGAAATAGGGAGCCAGGGGTGTGTGCATGTTTATATCAGGTGACTGCTTAATTTCTAGATGAAGTTTTCATAAGTTGTGATGAAAGAAAAAAATATGATAATTACCACTTGAGAAAATTGTTTTTATTTGTCTTTCACTACAAAATATCTGTTAGAAGTGCTATGATTGAAAACATAGAAATTATTTTAGGATAGACATCAATTTCCACGTCTTAGGGAACTTTGATTTAGAAAGTTTAGGTTCATAAAATATCCTGAGTTGGAAGGGACCTGTGAGAATCTTGGTACACAGTTATCTCCTGTCTGTTGAGAGGGAAATGTCTATGGGTGTCTTGTGATGAATGTTTTGAGAACACTCAAAGAGAGTTTATGAACAAGGTGAGATTTTTGGTCAATCTTGTCCAAAATGCAGGAGAATCCCTATCCTTAAAGCTCAGATTCTAAAGTTAAAGTTTTATTGCCAGCAAGCGTGCGTTTCTTGCGCTGATTGGCTGTTACTGCAGAAGGTGCCCATCGAGAGAGATGATGGTCACAGAAAGAGGGTTTTGAGTAGAGGGGCAGGAAACCCAGTTGTAACTCTGTAATATGGTGAAAAACATGATTAGTTAATTGGGTTTCAATTCTTGTAGATGGAGAACTCCTTTGCTCTAGATGGTTTGATCCATAGGCATAATCAGGTGCAATAATCAAAAGAATTTAAAACACCTAGGCAAAATTTGGTTGAACAAGCAACTGTTGTGTTTCTATTTCTGTCTTAGTCCAACAAACATCCCGCATTAAAATTTAGAAGACTCCAGGCTGCCAACTTATTTAAAGGTAGATAGATACATTTCATCCAGGGAAAGGTTATAAAGGAAGGGAGTTATTAAAATTAAATGTTCCACTTTTTTTACCATTGTTTCTTAATCATGCCAAAGTTAAGGTTTAGTGCTTTGGTCAGGTGAAGTATGAATGATGCTCTGAGGTGACAAGAGATGTCCTGACAGTCCTGACAGCTTAGTCCTGGATTCCATCTCTGTGCCTGTTGACTCAGGGGACCAAATCTTCTGGGAATGTGTAAGCGTAGGCTTTGGCATAAAAGACAATATTCAGACATAAAATACTCACCTTCTATATCCTTTCTATGGCGTTCACCTTGGAGTTTAGGAAATGATTGTAGAGAAGCAGGCACTTGTAGCAGGTGCAGGGCAGTAGCTTGGGCATGGACACAGAGTTCCTGCCTCAGCAACAGAAAAAGCCAACCTTAAAAAGCACCATGCTGAACCCTGCCAAAGGCACTGAGGGCCGAAGCAGCTGACAGAGAAATCTGATGAATAAGACATAGTGCAACTAAAACTATTAGCAGTCAGTGAGGTAGCTAAACACCCTGACAGTGAAGGCTGCCCAAGTACTTCATCTAAATAGATGGATGCAATCAAATAGTTTGAGGAGTCTGGAGAAAATTATTTCTCAGGCCGCCTGTGAAATTCAACAACATAGGGTTGTGTTGCAAATCAGGTCTGGCTTAATTTAATGAACTGGTATTAACAAGCATCACATTCTGCATCTTTCACTGTCTCTCAGCTGAGTAGTATTCATTAAAAAGAATATATGCAAATTTTAGCAACATAAACAGAATTTCAAATAAGGGATAACACAAAAAACACTCAGGAAAGTTTTCTGTTTTCCCTTCAGGATGAGTTGTCTGTTTACTATATCCTATCCTCTAGTTTGTCCTTTAAAATGCTGGCACTGCATCAATTATGAAGAAAAGGCCACAACCTCACCACTCCAGCAAGGTTAATGGGAAGAACTTTCCCAGCGTTATCCCATAAAACAGACCTTAGTGAGTGGATCAAATCATGTCTCCTCTGGGGTCAGGAGGAGCTTTGCCTCAAGGGCAAGGCTGCCCTCTCTGAAGCCAAATCTCTTCTAATACATCAAGAACACTTCATGGTAAAATAGAAGAGCAGATGCCATCTCTTTTCTGTGCTTCTCCAGGCAAAGTGTAAACCTCAGTGCAGTAAATTCCTTTAAACATTTACGTGAGCTAAAATTGCTGCATCCACTGACATTTACTCAACATGCAGCACTTCATCCAACCACAGTTGCACATATTGGATGGGCAGCACAGGTGGAGTGCCTCTGCTATATGCCTGAGTTTAGTCTTTTTTTGTATATGATGCTCTGCTTCCTCTTTCTTTCCTTTTACTTTTGTTAGCTGAGTCTCATCCATTGTCTCTTCCACAGCCTGTGAGGGTTGTTGCAGTAATAGATCCCCTTTCTGATGAATGAATGAGAGTTCCACTGCATTTCCCTTCTTCTTTTTGTTATTTTTTTATTTTTAATATTTTAAATTGTATTGATGAATTAAGAGTTTATGCACCCATCCCCACAGCACTTAGTAATCACAAACTGTCGTTGTCTTCGGATAGCAAGAATAATAACTGAGAGAAACAAACCTATAATATCCCAGGTCCTGAGAAAACAAGATTTGTAGAGGATTTAATAGGAAAAACAATGCCTGTGGGAGATGACACGCTTGCAGCTGTGGAGGCAGTAGTCCTCTGATGGCATGGCAGAAAACAGGAGCAACAACCCCAAAGCACAACCCCTGTTGGCAAGCTGCCATAAATGAACTTGTAGTCATGGACCTGGAGGACAAAAGGACTTAGAGTTCTCATATGTTTTAGGCCCCAGTCCAAATGAGCTCTGACCTCTTCCTGCATTGAGGGAAGTCAGCAGCATTATTCTGAGAGCATAACCAGAATGCAGGCTTAGAAGTGCGAAATGGAATGTACCTTACCAGCTGGAGGCAAGAGAGGATGAGGAAGAGAAAAGAAGGGGGATGTGCAAATTTTATAGACAGCTGAAACAAAACATTTGCCTTGATTTTTCCTCAGTTAAAAATATTGCTGTTTTAAATCTTTTCTTTTGTGATTTATTTGGCAAATATTAATTCATCAGTGCATTTCATTAAATGGTAGATTGTACATAATTTTATTTTGCCAAATGAGAATTGGAGCAAAGTAGAAACTTAAGCTTAAAAACCATTCTTGTTGTTTAGGTGTATAATTCTTTCTCCTGCTTTGCATGCCTGGAACTAATGTGGCATTAAGTATATTCTAATTTTAAAGAATTTAATACATGCATAATCTGCTTTACAAGCAGAGATTAGATTTTTTTCATATTAAAATAAATTGGGACAACTGAGAACATTTGAACAAAATAGGCAAAATCTTTCATTTTTTAAATGTTGTTTTTAAAGCATTGATATACTGTAGTTTAAAGAATATTGTGTGAGGCTTTCATAGTAAAGAATTCCAATGTTCAGTGATTTGAAAAGAAAAACTACAGCAATACACTTGAATCTCTGGGTAAGCTTGTATTTCTGTATGTATTGATGTTTTCAGTGTTTTAAAACACAGAAATTAATTTTATATACAGTTCAGAACAGCTGACACTGCAGAATTATTTGTTGTAGGCAAGAACAAATTCATATTTGTGAGATTTTCAGAAATATTTAACTATTTAAAATGCCTTCATTTTGGATTTGGGGTTGTAGCTGGATGTGACTTTCAGCAAGGGGGCAGAGTACTTACCTCTGAAATTAAGTTCCCTTAGAAAATTATATCAAGTTCAGCATCCAAAAAGTGGGGCATGGAGGGCGTGGTGGTATATCTCAAGGCAATTTTAGAAGTGCTTCACAGCCTCCACTGTCCCCAACACATCCTTTTGTTCTCTCTCTCACTAACAGAAGTCAGTATTAAAGTTTATGAGGACAAAATAATTTTTCAGACATCAGAACTGATCTGTTTTTTTGCTGGAGAACATGGGTAAATCCTGCCAGGTTCTGAATAGGTATGACATTTCAAGATTTAAATAGTAAGGCTATATCAGGCAGCTGGAATACATGGGGACTTCCTTCCATAGCTCAAAAAATTGTCGTCAAAATAAAAACCATGTTCCTTTCTGAGAATAATTTTAAACTATTTGGTCTTTGGTGTTGGAGAGAATCTCAAGTTGGTACTAAAGGACTTTCAGTCAGCTTGGGAGCCTTTTACAGTGTGTACCATTTTATTTGCACCATATCTCTTTTATCAAATTAACACTAAAAAAGCTGTCACAACAATTTCACATACTTTTCACCTAAGTGACCTTCTCTGGAATAGATCTTGTCCAAGGAATAATATTACAGGCCTAATCCTGTTTCTACTGATGTCCTTTACAGACTTGCAAGTAAATACACTTGTTTCTATCTCTCAGAAGTCATAAACAAGAACCTGACCTGACTCTCCCTCACACACACACACTTGTGCCTAAAGGCACATCTACATACAGATTGCAGGTGTTTATGCTTCAGCAAAGTCACACCCAGGACACTATCTGGCCTCCTGATTTTCTTCCCTCTAAAAAGGCTATGAAATTCATGCAAGATTGTTATGGAAACAGCCTCGGGTGTGTTTCCTTCCCTGCTGTTTGATTGCTTTTGTGGCATACACTTGTAATATCACCTTGTTTGGGCCTAACATGGGAGAATTTTGGATGCAAAGCAGATTTCCTACTATATCTTCTTCCTATGAAGCTCAATCCCACTCCTTTTTTTTCCCCCTACCATTTCACAAAGGAAAGGCTCTTCCTTTTTGCCACTCTATTAAAAAACTCATTACCAGGCAGACAGAGTGTGAGAGCTGGCTCTTTCCAGTTTGGGCACAGTAGGATCTGCACGTAAAGGCAAGAGGAGGTAAAAGGCTGAAAGAGGCAGAGGCAGCCCCTGAGGCATATGCTCAGTACTGCAGGGTCCCTAGCAGCCCTTCTCCTGCCTTGGGGACCCCCATCCTGATGCCCACAAGGTGACAGAGAGCACCCACCTGATGCTGTCCCTGACTGCTGAATTCAGCAGGGGGTTCATGGAGGGAGCATCTCTAACAGGGCTCCACAAGGCTGCTTCAGGTACTTGTCAGTCCCACACGCTGCAGGGTGGGGTACGACGCCAGATCATTGCCGGCCAGCAAATGATAGAATATCTTCAAATACCAGGGCAGGGTTTCTTTGATACTGACAAACAGGGAGTTGGTTAGCAGTGTGGAGCAGTCTCCAGGCCATTACTCTCCAGGACTTTTGCTGCTCTCCAGGAGGCAAGGGAAGCAAGAGCCCAAAGTAGGCAGAGATGGTCCTTTAGTACCAGAGTCAAGCTGAGCACTTGCTACACAACTCTTTTATATTTGATGTGTGCTTAAATCTTACAGTGCATTTAGTTTGCCAAATAGTCAGGTGCTCATGATCTTCCCTGCAACTGAACCTGTATTTCAGAGGGGAAGTATAATTTTCCAAAGATGAATGGTTGTCTTCTGTGCAGCATCTGGCATCAAAATGTCTGGGCTTCCATCTGATTTTAATGTAAGAAGTGTTACCTACCATGTATCAAAAATCACAGTTTAAATGCATTAAAAAAAAAAATCATGGATGAAGTGGGGATATGCTTTTGTTTTTAGTCTTTTGTGTAGAGAGTACACATTTCAAAAAGTGGTCACCACCACAGATTGTCCTCCAGATCTCATCATCCAGCACATAAAATAACTGCCTGCAGAAAAAGGGTGCTTGGTTTTCCCATGGCAGATTTGCGTTTGTCCGGCGAGCATCCAAGTTGTGCACACCCCTGCCAGTGGAGTTTTTGGAACGGGGTAACCTTCTGGCTGCATCCACCAGCTTGGGGGTTAATGTTCGTAGACATGTTTTAAAGGGATGCTTCTCTGGACAGAGGTGGGCACAAACTATGCACAAAGGAAAATGGGGGCTTGAATGGGTGCTAAAATGGGTGCTCTGCTGACCATAACCTTTCTAAAATGGGTTCTTTTTCCTAATTATACTTCTTATTATACTTTAACCGAGAAGTACTTTCTCTCTCTTAAACAAAAAAGGGCAATTTGATAGAGAAGTGCAGAGGTGGTACATCCTTTTGAATAGTCTGTTCTGAATGAATCAGGTGAGAAATTTGGGAGAGTCGTTTAGTGCATTAGTTGCCATACAGAAAGCTAATCCTGCTGGTATCTCAGACACATTCTTCACTCCTCCATGAAGCACTTCCCTTTAAAACAAGTTAGTCAAAGTTTATACATAAGTATAGTATCCATATTCCCATTCAATTATGTGAGTCATCTCCACAGGTTAAACAGAAGATGCAGATATTCCAGTCTGTTTTGTAATTCAAATCATTTGTATGCATTGGGTAATGTGATTTATAACCATATTTGCACTTTGAAATAAAAAAGGGATTCAGAAAGGAGACACTAACACCTCTTTAAATATATTGCTTTATTGTTCATCCTGAAACCACTTGACCTGTGCAATACCAGGTTCTTTACCCATACAAATAAATTTAAGGCTTAATCCTTAATAACATATACTGCAAATGTTCAAGAGCAGCTTAAGTTACCAAATTAGTATTAGGGGAGAAAGAAGAACAACCTACTTCAGCAACAACAACAAAAATAAATTACCTGCTTTAATTTAAAGTATTCTTAGGAGAGGAGGCATTTTTATTAAGAGAAAAAATAAAAAAAAAAACAGGAAAAAAAGAGGAGGTATTCAAAATAAACCAATACATTACTTTGAATTATATTTATAAAATATTTAGCTGTCTGCTAGAATGGAAAAAATATAACATTTTTATTAGACATACTTATAAATCATTGTCAAAATGTTTATAGGAGCTTGTGGTAAACATAATTTATATTTACACCGAGCAAATAGTTGTTGTTGCCATATTAATTTTTTTATTATTAGTGAAATGACTATTACCTCCAAAATCTTACTTAAATCAGAAATGCATACATTTCCTAGACATATCTATGCAATTATTATTCCAAATCCAGACAATGTTCTTGTATTTCTTTACTGACTTTTTTAAAGGACTTTTTTCCATCTAGAATTACTGGGTTTTGGGATGCAGATTGGAATAAAGCAGCAACATAAGACTGCTACATCCTTCATTTTTTTAATTAAAAGATCAGATTATTATTGTAGCCAATGAGAACTTAGAGTAACTTTAAAAAATAAAATTTAGCTATCACATAAAAAAAGGTGCTGCACAAGAACTAAACTTATTGGCATTTGAGTTCGTATGGTTGCTTTTGAAAAAAGCTTTAAAACACAGTAGCCATTCATATGCATCCATACATGTGTGCTTTCTGAACCTGAAAAGATTTTTTTCATAATGCCATGTGGTCATTTCCTTTTGAATACTAACTTGTTATCCCATCACTAGAACTACTTCTTCAAAACTTGACTTTAAATTTAAATAAAAATGTTCCTAATAAAAAGCTGTATGTCCACATCTAGTAAAGATAATGGATATTTCCAAAATGAGTCCCTTAAATAAAACGTTTCTATAGTGTCCATATAGCACTATGTATGCAAATAGATATAATAAAAAATATACACATAATTAGTACCAGAGGCAAAATATGGTTTTGATACACTTTGTGCATGAGAAGTACTTGAATATAGGACATTACATTGTCTGAGCTGTTTATGGAAGTTTTTCATATTAATACAATGGTTGGATTGCAAATCTGGGAGAGGCTTAACCTCTACAACGAATTGTGCTGAAAATAAATAAAACACATAACACATAAAAGATGTTTATCAGAAAAAGTACTTTCATTGGCAAAAGTCCTCCAAATCTTTTCCCTCCATAATCTTCGTTTTACATCCCTCTTAGTGAAATATCCCATATAACGGAAAATATTGTTTGTGACCCACAGATATCCCATTCTGTACGTAAAAATTCAAATATCTTACGTGATATTTGAGCTTCCAAAAAAGTATTTATAAAATATCACAGAGATCAGATCAAGTGTTTGTTTTTGAGTAATTATGACCTATTTTGAATACCTATAGACTGTTTATTTCTAAAAAAGCTATACAATATCTTAATCATTAAAAACGTGCATATTTGCTGCTCACTTTTTACATCTGCTTCACCAAATAATTTAAGTTCTAACTGTAATGAGAAAACAGTATTTTGAATATAAGGGAACACTTAGGGAAGGAATTTGGCCTTAGTTATAGCATTTATAAAGCTATGGATAATTATTTTGAAAACAGTGATTAATAAGAGTCCATTTTCATGTCATCATTGGTAATAGATTCTATCTCACTCAGGCACCCTGCCATTCTGTTTAATACAAGTGTATCCTAGTGTAAAAGGGAGCTTGTCATACTTATCTCTAATGGTGAATGATTTCTCTCCCTCTTCCTGAAGACACTTTGCACCCAATATTCTCAAATCCTATCATGGTACAGCCTGACAAATAAGCTAACAACAATGCAGGTGGCAGGCTACATTTATGTGTAGGTGTATGTTCTCTAGAAGATATGCAGAAGATAACTGAATCTTTTTTTACTTGTGAATTGGACAAAATACACATAGGAAGAAATGTGCTTATGGAAAGAGGTGCAAAATTTTTGCATTTCAATAAAATATCATGCTCTGACAGAACAATATGCTTCAAATAATCGTTGCATTTTCAGAAGGTGGCAGAAAATTAAGCACTGTTTTTTGAAATTACTGCTGAAATTCTTCAAAATGCAAAAGCAGAAAGGATCTGTCATTATACCAGTGTTGCAATTACTGCCTGTAACTTCAGCGTGGTTTCACATATTTCTCTCCTTTCTATGTTTAATTCTATTTTCAAGAACTGTACTGTATGAAACCAACAACAATTTGTCCTGATTCATGGTTTAGGAGGAACAGCTGATTAATCCCATGTCAACAGTCTTGACCTTATGCAGAAAATACAAACATAGAAGATCTGCTTAACAATATATGAAAGGTACAGTTCCCCGTATTTTCTCCTTTATAAAATTATAAATCACATGCAAATGCATAGTAAGTTAGGACAGTGTAGCTTAGTCATTATCACTTTTATCCTTTTATCTTACAAAGTGATTTTATTTTTTTTTTTTCTTTTAAACATTTCAGTGTCAAGCAACCAGCGTGTCACCGTCATGTCCGTCATGTTTTTCTGTGTGTTATCCGGACACAAAAAGGACTGTATGCATTTGTTCATTGGTTTAGGCTCATCTGCCCCTGAACTGAGAGACCTGTACAGCACAGCAATCCCATAAAGCAAAAACACCTTGATTCTTTCCATAAAATGCTTAACTGTCACGGCTCGGTGCTGTAAGTGCTGACTCATGTGAGTAGGCTTTACTCTTCCGAGAAGAGTTATTAGCTTCAGTCAGACCATTTATCCTAACGAGGGCTTGCAGATTTGGGTCCTTCCAGAAAGGTGGTCAAAGATTATCTTTTCAGGGTGTAAGATTTATACAGGATATCCTTTTCAGTCCTTAACTTTCAAAAGGTTTCCAGTCTTCCCACAAACGTGCATACTAAAAAAAACCCATTCCTTCACTTATGCTTCTGTTAATGTATGAACATACAATACCTGGTTTATATTAGTCTATCTAAAATTGCTGGGTAAACTGGGTGAAATAAAATATATGTAACAGTCTTTTAAAATGTGATCAAGGCAAGAGAGAACAGAGTATTTCCATTTTAAGTAGTGAAGAACAGTGACTCTCCCAAGCCAGTTTGGAAATACTAATGAAATTTTAAGGTCTTCTTTTCTATATGGTAACTCCAGAAAATAATGTGTTCTTTATTATTGTAAGGCATACACTGCTAGGTAAAAGGTAAAAAAAAGAAAAAAAAAAGGAAGAAGAAGAAAAAAAAAGGCAAAAAAAAAGTACATAACATAACTAAATAAAACCAAAATCTGTGGAAATCTTCTCATGTAAACTGCATAATAGCACTTCAAATGGCCCCTTTCTGTCATCCACTGTAACCATCACATTCCCATTTCTGCTGCAGTCAGGTGAACTGTCAAAGAGCTATTACGGTTGGCTGCATAGAATTCCAAGGAAAGACAAATCTGTGCAATTTTCTCCTTGGACAATAAATGGGTTTTTTTGGCATACCTAGGTTTTCCTAAACAATTTTGGTAAAGGAAAAAAAGAGTTTTTCATTTTTTTCCCATATTTTTGCATGCATGCGGTAATGCAAGGGGCTTTATTTGGGCTGAAACCTTTACTATGAATGTGTATCCCTTTGATGGATGCACATTAGCATTCCAGTATGTGGGTAAGATTTATATATTTTTTTTTTCTTTTTGTGATGCATAATATAGCTTCAAGTAGATACTTACAATTGTACTATGGCATGTTATATTTTAGTGTGTGTTTTTGCACTGTTAAAAGAATTGATGCACATCAAGTGAAATTACAAAATGTGTACACAAATTCAAAAAATCCTCCAATCTACTGTTTAAAAGTAGTAGCAATGCTAAAATAATTAATGCAGTTAGTCTTTATGTCTGTTTAAAATACTGCATGCTCAGAAGTGAATACATTATTGTGATATGTAATACCACATCTTCTGATAAGGTTTATCTCATAAATAAAAAAGACGGATAAATGACATGTTTCTAAACGGTTTTTTCTTCAGAGGCAACTATTTTGTCCATTCTGGTGAGGTATGTTGTATAAGCAAAATGAGAGTTTGATTATGTCTTTCATGTAGTTAATAAACATGTGGTTGTCAGAAACCACAACGAGGTTTCTTGCTGGTTGTTTTCATCTTCTATAAAATATTAAGGTGTTTCAGAACTGACCTTTGCTCGGTTGAGTCATCTCCCTTTTTTTTCAGTTCAATTTGCCTTACTGATCAGAAGCATAAGCCTGAATTCTCATATACTCAGAAATGAGGGCAAAAGACAAATGATTCCTTTAATTTTTTTAAGTTGTATGTTAAAAATTTCTTTTGTACATGATTTTATTAAAATTTGAACCTGTTCAAATTAAAAAAAAAAAAAAAAGCAGTCATGGATTTTAATTATAATTCTTCCTTCATCACTGAATTTCCTCAGCAATTGCCTGCTTTTCATCTCTCTAAGTAGTAATTGTTAAATATGACACTCTTTATATTTAATTCAGTGCTATGTTAAGAGTAGAAATTCAATTGCACTCATTGGATTTACTTTTGAAAAAAAATTAGATTTTAATTTGGTACCTCTTCAGGAAATCCTTTGTTTACTATATTCCACATGTGTATAACTGCATCTCCCTGGATAGTGTTAAGGGTATAGTCCCACAAACAAGTTTGTCATACACGAGAATATTCCCTGCCCCAAACTGTTTGCCTTTATGATAAAAACTTCTGTTTTGAAGTATTGTCATAGCATTCCTGAAAAATAAACCAACATGATGCAGATTAGTCGAAGAGAACCCAGCCCTTAGTTAGAGAGCTTTCCTCTCCTGTTTTCAATAGACAGCGTTACACGGGAAGGGTTTATTCTGTGTGGTAATCTGAGGATTTTTTCTGCTTTTATTTTCTCCATGGAGGATGTAGCATCTATAAAGATACTGAAAATATTTTTTTTCTTTTCTTTTTATGTTTTTTTTTTTTTCTTACAGATAGCTCAGTTTGGAGAATGCTGTTTGCCAGCTTGTTTGTTTCTGTGTTTTGTTTATAAGCAGAATACCATTCATTTCTATGTATCAGCTAGGCTGGACAAATCAAGGTGACAATCCGTGGTTAACTCTGTCAGGCCCTTTGTCCTGCTCTTCTGAGGATTGAAGTACAATGGAAACAAAGTGGAATATATAACCGTCCAGCTGCCTTGTTGTGACAGTGTGGCCTCATATTACAGTGCCTCAGCCCCTGTTTGCCTCTCGATAGCCAGCCCATGAGATGACAATGCAAATCATGTGAAAGCTCTCCTGCAAAAGAAAAAAATCATTTCCAGAGGGGGGGAAAATAGATCAGGCTTGCCTGAAAAATAGAAACACATTAAAGGCTCTGGTTTTGGTACAACAGCTAAATTTAGATGCAGGGCCTGTTTTTTTAACCATGGCATATTTGTGAGGGGTACAGGTAGGCTCATGTGTTTAAATCTATCATTTGGTGTCTGCTTGCAGGACTCTTCATTGATGTTACTTTAAAGGCAGTTTATATTTCATTTAAGCATGCAATTAATCATCTTTACAGTGCTGATGTGACTGGCATCAGCAGTGTTATTTAATTAAATCTGAAATTATTTTACAGTAAATACAGGCTTCCAACTAACCAGTCCAAATTAAATGCTGAGGTCTATTTCTTACCCATGGTGTTTCCAATTTAAATGTTCATCCAAAAGGTTACACTTCATGGGTTGAAATAATTTTTATGTTCTAACTGTTGCTAAACCCAAAGATCAACTGTACGTGAGTCCTGTGCATTTATTAGTTGTAAGAATGTGTACACATTATCTATATTTCTCATATTCCATTTCATATTAGTGATTTTATGACTGATGCTCCTTAAGCACCATTTTTCTCCTGATACTTTGTCTCTCCTGTCACATCAGCCCAGGGCTCCTTCCACAAAAAAAAAAAAAAAAAGAAATCTTCCCTCCATTTTGTTTCAGTGTGGTAATCAAGCAATTAGCCCACAAAATGGAGGTACTCCACTCCTCATCCTGCATCTTACTTCTGGTGGGCTTTACCTGCATGCAAGCAGCAGGCACAGCACTTTGCTGCTGAGCCTGTGAAATTGGCCCCTGAAGAGCATTCACACGATGGCCCATAAGTGGCCACTGCTTAGGGGGACTCTGGGAGGAGGGAGACCTTCCCAGTGGGATCACTGGAGAATTACGTACAGCACGTGCTCTACCTGCAAATTCTGCACTGGCTACGTGAGAAAATGTGTGGCCGTGCTCCTTCCCCTGCAGTACTCACTCCCCAATTTTATAATGACCTGAAAACATGCGCTGAGCCAAACTTCAAATGGTGGGAACATCATTGCTTTTCACCATATATTGCCTTTCAAAAAGGAAAGAAAAGAAAAAGAAGAAACCAAACCAAACCAAACCAAACCAACAGCACCATTTGTTTTATGTTACAGCTTTCCACAGACAATTCACAACATGTCTAGCAAGGAATCAGACCAGAAATACTGTCTTACTCCTATCATATATTCATATATATAATACAGCTTTTGAATACTGGAAAATCTGTCATCCGTTAAGTGCAGCTCAGGTCTTCTGTGTGAAAAGCACAAGCCTTTTTTTTTTTTTAATGCAGTGCTGCCGTGTCTGCACTTTTTTGAAATTGCATATTTATCAGGTTATGAATAATTTATGAGTGGGGAAGGGAGGGGGAGGGATGGAAGGGGAAGGAAGAGTGAGAAAACATATGCTTGGGCAGAGGAATACCTTAAATGAATCCACTATCAAGTCTTTTGAAGGATTACTTGTAATTACATATTTTTTTCTTTTTGTTTTGTTTCTCTTATGCTTCTCTTGGTCATCTGCTGTTCCTATTGTCTTGTCCACTGGGTTTATTTTAGGGAGCACGAAGGGACTGGGGATAGTGCTTGCTATGAGTTGGAAGATATTGCTGCGGAAATGAATTGAGCATTTCTTTGACTTCTAAAGTACGGGGTGTTTAATAAATATTAATCCTTCAACTGTCAGACTGAATTATTGTCAAAAAAAGGCTGACAGATTGAGGATTAATGACATGCTTCATAAATTAGAAATGAACTATCAGCAGAATGTCCAAAGTAGGGATCAAGAACAGACCTGATTTGTACCTTAGACCAGTTGAACATGTCATCTATGTCGGACCTGAGCTCAGACCTATGTACAAAACAAAACCAGCCCTCTCTCCTGCAAACACACCTTCATGAACCAGGATCTGACGTCTAGATCCTTTCTTCTTTAGGATCTGCAAGCACTGAAATAGCAAGATTGTCTCAGATGCCAGATAATTTGATTAGAGTCAGATCCATATCCTTTATTTTTGCAGTTTGGTTAGAGGGAAATTGGGGGAGGTACAGTAATTTCTGTTCAAATCTCTCCATGTCATATTTTCCCACTATGAAAAACGCAACATCACAGAAAGATGAAGACCTAGCATTATAATGGGAAATTGTAAAAATGGGAGCTGCCTCTTCAAAAACACACAGAATTTCCAATATAAATTATGTATTAAAGGAAATATGTTTGTATAAAACAAGTAGCAGTAATTTAATATAAGGTGACAGGATTTTTAGGAGAGGCTAATGTGTGTCAAAAAATATCGTGTACAGTCTTTAATCAAACTCATGATCCTCAGTTGAATTATTGCTTGTAAAGCTGATTTTACTGTATTTTCTAATTCATTAAAGACCAATCTCTTTCTCTCTTTTTCTTCCCCTCTTTTTTCCTCTAGTGGTTATTAGAGGAAAATTAAATTTAGTTTGTGTATAGACCAGATCTTTTTGGGGTGCCTGAATCAAACAAGCAGTTATTTGGGGTGCCATTCTTTCTCTCAGCACAGAAGTACACAATATGAAACTGGGCTACCAGAGTGTATAAAAATGTTTAGCTTAATCACTCCCTAATGACAGCGACTTATGTCCTTAGTGCAGTCGATTTGTTTCCTGGGTTTTAAAAGTAGATTATTTCCATGGTGCAGGCTTAGTGTAAGCTGTTGAGAAACCACAAGCACTGCACTTCAGCCTGAGTTTGGGACGTTCGCCAAGGGTAATCTGATTAAAAGGGCATTTTTTACAACATTGTGGTGCTTTGAAAATTCTGTGCAGCCAGATAGAGTAGGGCCAAAAAAAATTGCTTTTTCAAAGCTAACAGTTTTGCCTGAGCAGAATTAAAAGTGTGATAAGCAGCATCACTGGAATGATTCTCTTTGACAGTCTTGCAACAGGATAAACAAAGCATCCTTAGTAACACATCTGTTACAGACCCACAAGCAAATTCATGATCTATTTAATGCAAGGTTTTTGCTTGTTTGTTCTACCTTTAATCACATTTGCTTGCTGCACAGGTGTGAGGTTCTGAGGCCTTGCTTTATCTATAAGAACGAGAATGTTTCCCTTTTTCTACAGTAGCTTTTGTCTTCCATGACGTGACATTTATAAATGTTCTGCTGTGAAAGTGGTTATTTGTGACGTGCTCTAAGAACCAATGTTGGGTACCATATTCCTGAGAAGTTTAGCAGCTGTATGTTGTTAAAAGATAATTATCCTATCTAGAATCTTGTATTTCATATAAGAGATAGAATGTAATACTAATTAAATATGTCATGTTTGCACACATCAGAACATACTGAAAAGAACTGCTCTTGTATAATTTGCTACTTTCATATTCTTCTGCAGCACCTAAATAAGGAAGAAAAGGTAACAGAATTCTCTCCCCTTCTTCACAGCCCTTTATTTCTCTGAATGGCAAGTTCATGCTGGTCTCCACACGTGCTGATACACAGGACTGCTTACAGCAAGACATTTGTATACACAATATACTTCAAAGTCACCGGGCTCAGTGAAACTACACAACAGATCAGACTGGCACTAGGTTGTAGTATGACAGGCAAAATGAAATTTGTTTTCTACAAAACAGGCTATTTTGGTTCACTTAATAAATACTGAATGACAAGACATAGTTTCTTATCTTCTACCACATCACATGGTTCTCTGGAAAGGGAAAAATATATTATGAATTAAACTGAATTAAATGTTCCAACTGTCTTGTCTTAATTGTAGCTGCTGACTTGTAAGTGAAGCAAAACTGCAATGCATTGCATACTGCATTTTTTCCCAAAGAGGCCTCAGTGATAAAATTAACTTTATATTTGCTTCAAAATGGATATTTTTTCGTTCTGTTTATCTTTTTCCACATAGGTCAGAATATCTGTATCTTCCCCTGCACATGTGTCAAAGGATGTTTGCCCTGTCACCAGGAATGCCTTGATAATTTTTTATGTATCAACATCTTAAAATTGGCAACCTTAGGATTACACAAAGCTTTTAGATATATCAGCCACAGTATATATGAGGTATAGGCAGCGCTGCAATTACTCATAGTTTTACCTGTGGAGATATACATCCCATGTACATCCATCTATATATTCATACCTACATGTACAAACATGTAATTATACAAAAACCATTGCTTTCAGCAATTATTTTAATGATATCCTGCACCCCTCTCAAACTTACATGCATCTAGATTTGTGAGATAAAAACACATTGATTTTAACTCTGATGGATGCAGAGCCATAGAGTAGTTCAGCCAGCAGCATTTCCAGCGTGAGGCTGCATGTCCCAGAGCCCTGATGTGCTGAGAATAGCTTTGTCAGGCAGCTCGGCTCGGGCGCCTTTGATGCCGTGCTAAGTTCAGGTTAGAGTATTTACTGATACACGTCTTGAGCAACTGTCAAAACTGCTTGGAGCTATGAGATGCAGGCTTTTTCAATCCCAGTGACCAGCCAGTCTCCCAAGGCACAAAAAGCTGCTTCAGGGTAGCTATAGCCCACAAATTCATTTTGTGTGACTATAAAAAAGGGGGATGGGGGGAGAAGAAATTTTACTGGGAAAAAGGCTGAAGCAAGGTGTCATTGTGTCAGACTTTATTTGCTATGCTGGTACCACTGTTCCTCAGAAATGGAAACATAGCACAGGCAGAATTGATTGAGAAATATCTCTTTACTATAACTGTTTACTCTGGATGAGTCAGCACAGCCTGGATTTCTGGCATACTGAATTTTGGCAAGCATTTTTTTTTTAATCTTCAAATTCAGCATATACTTTATTTGAAATTTTCCTTTTAAGATTGAATTTTGTGCTCCTTAAAATGATATATTCATGCCCGAAAGATGACCTGCTGTTCTCAGGGAGAGAAAGGCAAACCATTAGAAAAGAAGAAGATTACTTGATAATCAAGGACACCTGTGATTCTGTGTTGCTTTAGAGAGCACAAAGACCTATAGATCTGCTCTTTCTTCCAGAGTAAAATGTCTGTGATCCATAAGAAGCTCCAATCCTTCCTTTTTCTCAGCCCAAAGAGAAAAAGAGAAAGAAAGAAAATTATGTGCCATCAGATCAGCTGCTCTCTGTTTCTTCTTTAAAAAGCTGAGGATGTTGCTATTTAACATAAAACCTTGTGACCTTACTGCCGCTGCTGCTTTGAAGCACCAAGCTGTTTAAAGATGCAAATTGCAAACAAAGGGAAAACATCAGAAGAACCTGTCTCGAAATTAGTGTGTTTGACTGAAAATTAGCTAGCTTAATCGAACTTGCAGGAAGTGGATTTTCTATTCAGAAACCTGGTTAGAGATTTTGTCCACTGGGGCTATTGTCAAAGTGTACAGCACCTTCGGGAGCACAAAAATTAAGGCTCCGTGTAACACTCACATTATTGCGCTTGTGTTTGATTTGCTTATATTTTAGACTAAAATCCTTCAACACAAGAGTCATGTGTGATGCATTAATACGCCTCTGTTCAGACAGACCAAGGAACTGCTGTGGTTTCAGGTCCCCACTTAGACCAATGAAATGATGATGTTCAGTCAGCAAGGGCAGTATGTGTGCAAAGATGATGCTTATCCATTCATCCAAGCGTGGAGGGGACCCTCCACAAACAGACTTCTTTCTTTTGGGAAGGAAGAAAGACCTCAGCTGCCCATGTCACACTCCTCTATAGCAATGGGATTTGCATTGGGAGGAGCTCTACGGGCAGGGTGATTAAGACGAAGGAGTGGGAAGGCCAAGCAGCTGCTGGTGGAAGCAAAGTGCCTTGGTCAGAATGTGCCCATCCTCGCAACTCTGCAAAAGCACCTTGACCAGATGTTTACTGGATGCTCTCTTTACTAATTTCAAGAGATCATTGCCAGGTCTGTTCAGAGACAGAGTGAATATAGTCCATTGCCTTTCCTTTTGCAAGAAGGAGGAAACAAAAGCCACTGCTACAGGTCTTTCTAGCAAATGCTTATATTTCTAAATGCATGCATACCTCTCATTTGCTACTAGCACATAATCTGGAAATTCAAGGCAGAACAAAGTAGATATACCACATCCACAGTTTGGTTCAATTCAAAAGCACTGAGTGTGCCATATGGACACAAAACTGCTTTAAATAGGTACTTTAATAAGTCTGTCTCCCATGTCTTCACCAGTTGTGTATGGCTATATAATTTATCTGCATGAATTTTTTTGCTTTCCTGGCATTAAGAACGGGACTCTTCATTATGCTACCACTGGAGAAATAACTTACCAAGGTGAAGGGTACGTGTTAAGCTTGCAAAGCTGAGACCTAAGGACCAAAGAAAAATTGTTAGCTAATAAAAACATGTAAGGGAAATTTCACACAGAAATTGTTGACAAAAAAGGAAGTGTTTGAAATTTGGACTGTAAATAATACAACACAGGCATCTAAAGATTCAGACTTCTGTTTTCTGTTTTGTCAGTAGGATTTCTGGACAGGCACAGTTTGAAATCAATTAAATATTGTTGTTAGGTGCCCCTCTTTGGATTGAGTCGCCTAGCCAGGTACTAAAGCAGCACATTAGTTTAGATGCTTAGTTTAATGGTAAGTACTCCATGAACAAAATGAGAGGTTTGTCTGAGTAAGGTTAGATGAAGATTAGCATTCTGTATTTCTTTTGAAAAGATGTAACTTTAGAAAAGCAGAGGGATTTTCCAAGTCTTATAGGAAGTTGCTGAAAAATAAAGGACTAAATAGTATATTTGTGGAAGTTGATGAAATTGGAAAATGTTTTGTACTGAAGGTATTTTCATTAATACC
Organism: Ammospiza nelsoni; assembly: GCF_027579445.1. Lineage (NCBI taxonomy): Eukaryota > Metazoa > Chordata > Aves > Passeriformes > Passerellidae > Ammospiza > Ammospiza nelsoni. Next base: position 118,429,688 of record NC_080633.1, on the reverse strand, counting down.
TCCATTTTTCAAATCCAGAGAGTTATACTGTTGTATCATATAAGTATCTTTAATTTTCAAATGACATACCAATATTTTATTTCTATTTTCATTTGATTCAGGCAATATATTGCCAACTGTGTCCAAGAACAAATATATCCATAGAAGCATTCATACTTTATAATAATGGATAGAACCCTGTTGCAGAAGATTCACTATTAGGAAACATACTGATGCTAACTTTATCTGTTCTTCTGCACAGAGATATTTCTAACAAAGAAAGTCTAAGGAAAGAGTTGTATTTTTATAATTCTACTGTCACGGTGAATGTATCTTTCCATTGGCATAGACAGCACAGATAAAATAGATATTTTTCACATTTACTTTTTTAGCTCTAAAATTCCTGTGTCTCTAAACTTCTATGAAGGCTTATGGCAAAAATTCCTGAAAACATTTCCTATTCTTCATAATTCTGCTGGCAGTGCTGTAGAATCACATCCTTTATAGGTATCTGCCACATTGTGATAGTGTGATATCACTTCTTCGCTCGCTTTAGTTCAGCATGTCATAAATTTAACTTCTAGGAAATAACTTGTATTATAAAGTGCTACATTCACTTCCAAGCTGCACATTGAAATGGTGTGATTCTGTTTCCTTCTTTCATAGGTAAGGAACTTGGTTTTTGTACTAGCAAGAAATGTTTAAAGGTGTAAGTGCTGAGGACATTGCCCTTACTGAATTTGCTTTATAAGAATGCTACACAAGCACCACAAATACCAGCTCTCAAAGATTTATATTTTGTAAAATTTTCATTCACAAAGCAAACAATTTCCATTTGTCTGCACACATACCAAGTTATCAGGTTATAGGCCTCAAAAAAGGAGATTTGGTTTTCAAGAAAAAAATTAGAAACCTAGCATTTTCCCCATAATATATGAAAAAAGTTAAACAGTAGGAAAATATTAATAACTGTATTTCATGGAGGAAATTTAATTCTAGGGTTAAAGCATTTAATTTTTTGATTGCTCTAGTCTGCAGCTTTCTCTCTAGAACGCCTAGATGCATGACTTAATTCTGACTGCTATTGTTAGAATGAAACAATAATCAATGTGTAATTCCTATTTATAAGAAGAAATACATCTAAACACCATACAATTAGTCTTTTGTAAACCAGCAAACAGTATCTATAATAGATAGTTATCAAAACCCACTGTAATAATTTTAAAATCATCCAACACAGAGAAATCATGAGGACAAATAATGCAGAAATTTAAGAAATTGATTACCAGTTGGATCTAAATTTGAAGGAAGTAAAGAAAATTTCTTTATTTTGTTCTATCTGCTATGTACCTTATTTGTGTTTTAAAGTGTAATTCACACCTTTACAATGCACAAGTTAACATTAATCCCTAAAGTAGTGGGAGTACTATGTTCTTTCCTTTAAGACAAGCTAAGTCTTTTAAAATGTTTGAAAAAATGTGTTGCTGAAATAAATGGCATATTTTAGAAGAGAAAACAAAATCAAAATTTAAAAACTGCTGGTCTCCTAGGTAAACTTAGGTATTGACAGGTCTGAATTAATAGAGACTGTTTTTCAAAAGGTTCTGTGTCAGCTATATATTGCATTTACTCATTCATTCCTACGCTACTCTTAAGGGGATTGCTTGATTTCTGACCTGTATGACAGAAAGAAACTTTGCTGCATAATATAGAAAGAATGGCTATTTTGTATGCCAAAACGGAGTCAAATACCAAAGTTCTATCATTTTACATTTTAAAGGGATATACAGATGGGGGTATATTGGACTTGGTTCATAAAAATGATGAAGTTTTTTATTTGCATCTTCACTGGGCAGATATAGCTCTTGCTAAAGCTGGGTTTTAGTCCCGAGCCTCTCTAAGTGTTCAAGAGAGGGCAGGCTAAAAAGTGCAAATGAGCACTCACCGTGGGCTATCTCATGAGCGAGGGTGTTGGAGCAGAGTGCCCAGGAGCCTTAGACTCCAGTAACAATATATATTTTGTGTCAAAGGAGCACATCCTTTGCAGTGCCCTGAAATAATCCTACGAGGTATTCATTCTCCTGAGGCAGAGCTTAGTCCCAGGACAGATAAGTAGCAGCTACCAAGATCCAACTGAATGCAGAAATGCCTTACTATACCCACCTCACTGCAGTTTTATCAGACAAGCAATTCAGTACTATTTGCCACATATAGCCTGATGCAATTCAGTGATCATCTTGAGCTGGAGACAATGTTTATTAACTACAGCTTTTTTGAAAGCCAAATATTATGCCCAGAATCTTATACAAAAATTAAGAAAGGGTGACTCTTCAGACACAGTTACTGAATACACAATTTGTTGTCCCTCTGGTATGATTTCAGAATTATTACAGAATTTCACAGATCAGTTAATGATTTTGGTGGCAGGAAAAGTTTGGAAATGGTTCAGTTATAATGTGTAGAATTTAATGTGAATACTAATGTATATAATATTCAGTTTGTTTGAAATGTCAAAAGTTTTTTTGGTTTGGTTTGATTTGATTTTTTTCTGCAAGGGTGTTGTGAGCTATATTTTGAACTTCAGAAAACTATTCCATCTTTATAAAATTAAAAAACCTCAGAGATACATTCTTGATTGGTTTTGACTGGTTTTAGCTTTGGTTTTGGGATTTTTTTACTTGGCATGGTTTTGCACTATTTTATTTCCTTCCTTCCCCTTTACAATTTATATAATTTAAATTGTAAATAGTCATAGTACAGAAAAACTTCCAAAATTCATTCAAATATTGAGCTATCAAAACAAAAATAGATCTTCATACATAAGCCTTTAATATTACATTTATTTAATTTCAGACTCAGTTAGCACTAAACCAAAAATTATTAGGATTTTTTCCTTGTCCTTTAAATATTCATTTTAAACAGAACCCACCTGCTCTTTGTCTCTCCCCCACACAGTTTGGAAAATGTTGGGGATTAGAGCTGCAAAACTGGAAGTTATTAAGCATACATTTAACATGTCTATAGGTAACTGCATTAAAAGTAGATGGTCTGGCTAAATTAGTGAAGCTAAGTGGAGGTGGCATATAAAATTTTGTTACAATACTTGAATACATTCTATATATCCTGTGTAGGAAATACTAAGTGACAGGCAAAGATGGTTTAAACAAAATAGCATGAGAGAAAGGATCTTCAATTTAGTCATTATTTTTCATTTTTGTATCCCTCTGGGCTTTTTTCCCCCCACCTCCAGACTGGTGAACGTTCTTACATACAGACATCATAAGTGGAACAGTTAATTTGTCTACGTGCAATTATTTCCTACAGTCAGTGGATCTGCTGCCGTGAGTCAGAGTTTGCAAGTTTGTTCTCATCATCTTTCTGGCAAGGAGTACCAACAGTTTCACAAGAAAGTCCAATTTCCCAAATCACAAATCTCAGCCCAATTTTGCTGACAAGTTTGTGCTTTTTAAAGTATTTGAAAGCTGAAGGTTTGAGTTTCATCCGATAAAGAAGCCCGACCCTCCAGGGTTTGACTTTTACCTGTTTTAAGTAGATGAATCAGTAACTTTCAAATTATTTGCACCATACGACATCTTCCTGAGCCTGTAGCCTTTTTGCTGGTGCCAAACTGACCCAAGACATTAACAATGCTATGTCTGCTCTCCCAGTTGAGAGAAACATGATTTTCAGCTTTGCCAACGTCCTGTTCCCGAGCATGGAGCAAATCCAGTTGGCTCTGAGCATGTCATTGTGGGAACTAAGTTTTTCCCATTTTGTCACTGGTGTTTCAGGACTGTTATTACATGCACACACACCAGTTGTTGTTTCCTCACTTTCTCTAACAAAAGGAGATCTGTTGTCACATTTTTTTCTCCTCTCTTGGTTGTATTTGTCGGGCAAAGATCATCATGCTCTGATTTAGTGTTTTCAAATAAGTGTGCCCTCTGGTGCAGTGCTCTATTGAGAGACAACATAGCCCAGGCAGGAGAGTTCAGCATGGCCACTAATAAAACACAAGTGCTGCTTTGTCAGGCCACGAGTGATTACTTGAACAAGTGCCAACCAAGAAACCAAACATTAGAGCGCAGCTCTTCAGACCCTCAAGACAAAGGGCCAATTGACTTTCCTCATTAGTTTTTGTGCCAAACATGTAAACACAGTTTCCTCTCTATCTTTGATGCTCAAAACATGCCAGCTTGTTAACATCTTGGGTGGTATGGTGGTTTATGAGCTTGTAAAGACTATTATGTACTGGTGGGTTTTGTCCGAATTGAATAGATTGGCTTATCCTAAGGACGCCCGAAACTGGCATCTTTTTGACAATTTAGAAATTCTGTCTTTGCTCCAATAGACTGAATAAATTGCCTGAAAGAAATTTAAAATGCACAAGATTTTTTACTGGCACACATGCGCATTAAAGCTTTGTTAAAATTAGTATTTGTCTTTGGCTCACTAAAAAATAGAAACAAAACCCCACTGAATTGATAAGAGAAGTTCTGACTACATAAATTGCCTGATTAAACCTGATATGTAACCACAGAGAAGAAATCTCACTGAAATTTTTTGCTGGGTGTTCTTTATATTACACTGCTTTTATTTTGGAGACCTCTGACATTTTAACTTCCTGCGCATTTACTTCAGTCTTTTTTGTTTCTAACTGCTGTGACTATACAAGATAATGGAAATTGGAATAATTTGAAACAACCTGAAATGTTTGTGAAAGGTGTTAAATTTTAGTCTGCGCACTGGGAATGTCTTCTGTCTTGGAAATCCCTTTCATATATGGCGTGACTGCTAGCATGATATTTTACCAAAGTAAAACACTGAGGGCTTCTTAATGTGGCTACTTTATGAATGACTATGAATGGTGGTGAGCTTAATGAACTGGCTTTCCTTTTCAGTTCTGCAAATGATATCCATATATTTAAGATAATAACTGGAGCTTACTTTTTTCCATTGTACAAAAATATGATGAGTTTTTTAAAAATTAAGATTATTATTAAGAGAAAAACAACTGAAACCCTCTGTTTAACTTGCATTTCCAACTAAAATTGAAAGAAATTAATTTTCCAGCCTCTGTTTATATTGAAATACAGACTCATATAACCTCCGATTCATGGGTCTAATGAGAATTACATTATTGTTGATGAAGAAATGGTGAGAAATAGGAATGAGTAAATTATTTTGAATTTCCTTTGAAAGAACTAAAAGATAAGAAAGGGAAAGAAGAATAATAAAGGGTTTCTGGGATTTTCTTGAACTCTCCCTCTCCCTCATACACACATGCACACACACACATGCAAATACATGTATTTTTTAAATGAAGGATCCAGCATGTATGGAGCTATCTGCAGGCAGAGCAGTGAGCCCAGTGGGATCTTAGCTGCTGCTAAGGAAACCAAATGAAATCAAATGAAAGAAAGGGCTACATTTTTTGGTGGAACCTTGGCTGCCAGATCCTTACATTGAGATTCTCAGTGCCAGTAAAAAATTAATATTAGCTGAACAGGAAAACAAATGTATGGATCTAATATGATGTCTAGTAATGAAACTCCAAGTCTCTTCTCCTAGTCTGTCCCACGGACAAAAGCCTCCACTGTCCATGTTTGGCTCTGAAACTTCTGGCCTGCAGGGTCTTTAGCAGGTGGCTGAGTAGGCACACAGGCTCCTTATCTCTTTCCCCTTTTTCCTGCAAGGCTGGTTGTGTGAGGTTTGGAGTTGCTGCCTGCAGGTTAAGATTTCTGCCTGGGTTCTATGTGATTTAGGTCTCGGTCTGCAAGCTCTGTCTGTTTGAGGTTTCCCTGCATCATCTCAAATTAACCCTAACCCATGAGAAATAGCAGAAGGCTGTTAATCATTCTCATGTGGATGGACAAGTAAAGGGTTTCCACCCAGAACAAGCTGGTTTACCAAGGCAGGTCTGTACAGGAATGATAAGGAAACAATCAGCTACAGATATGAGCCACCTGAGGGGGCTGATGGTGGGAATCCTGCAGTAGATTTAGTTTCAGATGCTTTCAAAGAGTGGTACCTGTACTGTTCACCTTGGGGAAAAATAAAACAGAGAGCAATGTGCCTTCCTGGAAAAATAATAATCTCTGGTACACCACCAGGGAAGGATGAGCAGAGCTGAGGGGTGTTTGTTCCACAGAAGGTATTAAAAACACTGTGCAGAATTGTGGTTTCATGCCCAGGGACACTGTCAGGTGTGTGCACAGGTTCAGGATGGAGTCCCAGAGGGCCTTCACCATTGCATGGGGAAGGGGCAGCGTTAAATCAAAAAGTGGTCCACAGGGTCAGTGCTTGGTCCAGGACAGATGGTGAAAGAGGAATTTCATTTCCCAAGAAGGTTTTATTGAATTGCCTCCTCACACAAAATTGTACTGAGAGCCTCACACAAAATTGTACTGAGAGACTCAAAGCCTGAGCCTGTCTGGACTCTTCTGAGACTCTTAAGACTTAAATTGCCCTGGGAACAACTGCAAGTGGGTCCAAACACTGCAGACTTGTGAGTACCCAGAATGGAAGACCTCAGCAATTTCTATGACAGATAACTCTCAAAAAAGTCTCCTGAAATTTTCTCAGTGTTTGAAATCTATAGCTGCCTTTGGAATTTAAGGAGTTTTCCCTGCAAGTGGAGCTTCTTCCAGGCTTCTCAGTACTACAGGTAAAACTAGCTTCCAAAGCAGATTCTCAGTGCCTGGGGCAGTGACAGATTTGGAGGCAAAGTGCTGGTAAGGTCCATATGAGTGGTGTGGGTAGCTACTGGTCAAACAAAACAGTCAGTAAGATTAAAGGTACTTGTGGTGCTGGTTCAGAGAAATATGGGTGGGGGTCTCCTGTCCTCTTCTTCCTCACATTCTATTTCCCTTGCTCATGCCTTAGGTTACAGGAGTCTCAGTTCCTCTCTGTGTTCCTCCCTCTCCTTCTTCACTTCTTCTCTACTTCCTCCTTCACGGTGCTGAGTTCCTTCATCTTGATCCTCCCTCAAGATGAAGGTCCTGTCCCATATCAAGGCACGTGCTGAGACCGTTCAGTCATTCAATCTTTGCTACATGCTGGCTGTGAAGTCACCATGGTTTACTCAGGAATGGGTCTTCTGGATATTTCAGATTTTTGAGATAATGTAGGCCTGCTCTCAGAGTAAGTAAAGCTATTCTCTGAGGCGCATGATAACAGCTTTTGCTCAGGACTGAACTTCTATATATGACAGTCTGTGTCAGCTGCAGATATTGGAGGACAGTCAGGTCTTTATGTTGTTTTTTCTTCCTCCTGAATTTGATTGAAAATATCATTGTTACAAAAAACATTTTCTGTGACGTGTTAGTTTTGACCTAAAACTGAATTTGGTTCAGTACCGCTATATCTAATGTTTGTTTTATAACCCTTCTTAGCCTTTTCACTAAATTGCCTGTATAGAAATAATAATTTCAAAATGTGTTTCCAATAGCCATACATTTTTGATTGCCTGATGTTCAGGGTGAGTACATTAATACTGTTCAAGATGCTGTTTGCAGTTTTTCGGGCATGTCAACACTCTGGAATTTCTGCAATCGAATTTGACCTACTGAACCCTACACGCAAATCCCTCGAATCGATCGCAGCACACAAAGCAAAGTCTGCTGCAGTTTTGTAGCTAGAGTGAAAATTGAAGAGTAGGTTATTGGCGCTCTTTTGCTACCAAGTTCACCATGGCAAAATCATGAGCTCATGATAGACCATATAATGAAACTCTCAGCATTTCGATGTATAAGCCAAGACCAATACTTTGACCTTTCGGGACTAGCAAAATGGATACAGGAATTGTGGAAAAGATGTCTGCTCTTATCCTCAGTATATGGATAAATAGAGCCTCTGTGTGCAAGATACACCATCCTCGATGTTTTACAATGGTTACCTACTGAATTTCTGCATTATAGTGAAATAAATTCAGTCAAAATAAATTTCAGTCATTATGGTGACAGAATGATCACTGCATAGGGGCCGGGAAGAGAGTCCCTCTGAGAAATCACTTTATGTTAGTTTTGTCACCAGCTAACTGCAAAATAAAATAATCATCAGTAGATGAGAAAGATGAAAATTTAAATTTAAAAAAATGGTTTAAACATTTATGTATCTGCCTTGCTTCCAGATTTAGACTCTATCTGAGTGTTACTCATCTGATCTGCTGCAGCAGAGTTTGTTCCTAGAGATAGGAAGTTCTCAGAGACAGGGAGATTGCTCAAGCTCTAGCAAAAACAACTGGTCAAAGTATGCATTAAATCACATTGGAAGCATGTGAAAATTACTTCTTAGATCCTTCAAGTTTTTCTCCTCCTTTGTATATGCAGCAGAGTAGCACAAAATGCCATTTATGAGGTCTACTGGTGAGAAGAATGTATATGACAGTAGGTGTCAGATTCTTTTCTTGGTAGGGTTCATCCTCTCTTCTTCAAATCCACAGTGATTATGTAGTGAATTATTAATGGCAAAGTAAATGCAGTTATTCTGGTGGAAAAGAAAAAAGATGTGTACTGTTATTATGACTGAGAAATTGTTACATGGCAAAAGGATAGGCTGTCATTTACAAACCATTTTTCTATTTAAGGTTGTCTCATTCTCTTGTTCCTCTCTAAGTAGTTTCACACAAAATTGAGGGACTGGAAGAAGAATGAAGTTTCTTATTTAAAGGTCACTCAAAGAAGTGGAGGGACTCCCGTTGGGCCTGTCCTTGTGATGCTGCCTCAGAGCAGGATCATGTCTGATCCCTTTGGCCCAGGGCAAGCAGGCTAAAGACTATCCAAAGACATTTGGTAAAGGGGAAACTGTCACACTTTTTTTTTTTTTAATTAAATAAAAAGATGATGATTTTATAGAAGAAACCAGTTTCAATAAGCCTAGTCAGAGAAGGAAAAAAGAGTCTAAAAATATGAAAGAGAACTATGAAAGAGAGGCAGAAAAGCAGTCTATGACTACTGGTTTTAAAATAATAGAGGGTATGAAGAAATATCCTTTTTTTCTTTGGGTTCCTTCCCAGATTGTAGGGATGTTACAGACATTCCATTATACTGATTGAGTATTTTATTGATTTGAGAATATTGCCTCTCTTGTATAAAGAAAACAGTTCAAATTCTCTATTTTTTCTTCATCACTTCAAAAAAAGGTGCAGAAATTAGAATATTCCAATTTCTGAATACTTTGTTCCCTGTAGTCTGTGTACCTCATTTACCTTTGTCCAATCTCCACCACTGACAGCCTTTGTATGTTGTCTGCACTCAAACCAGGACAAGTAGAACTACGGTGTGATCTATTTGTTCATAAGATTACTATTTATACTCTACTGCCATCCTTACTTCTTGAAGAGCACCTGGCAAAATAAGATCCCAATCTGCTTTCAGGCTGTAAGAATGCTCACTACAATGAGGCAACAACACATTTAGTTTCTAGATGCCTGTGAACATACATAAAGAAGTTCTGTGGGATTCAGAGCAATAAGGTACTCTTCTAGAAAAATCTTATTTTTCTCTGAAGCCAAGCTTTTTAAGGAGTTAGAAATATTATCTTTGTTCTTCCTAATGCACAGTTTTATTCTTTTCATAGAAAATAATCTTTCTGCTTTATTAAACCCATAAAAGCTTGAAGGCTACAAAACCTGCTGGAGAATGTTTGCACTCAACAATGCCTTTTTCTAAGTAGCAATGAGGACAGCTGCATAGTTGATTTCTGATCTGATCATTTATTTAAGCTATTACATGATTGAATTTTGTTCTGGTTTGTATTCAGGCAGCTTCTCCAAGTATGTTGGAGATATCATATGCTGAATTTCCAGTGTGGGTGCAGGGCTCCCTACTTTTGTTCTTCTGCACTGATAGTTTTTAAAATGAAAGCTTTAATCTGTATTATATAGGATCATTAATTTCTGCATTTTACACTTGAGCAACAGCATTCTGATTATCTGCTGCAATGAAAAATAAGCAGCCCTGCTCCTGCAGACTTAATTACTTACTGCAGGGCCCATCCCTTCCTAGTTATGGCGCGCAATCTGCAAATGGGGTCAAAAACATTATTAAAAACCAAATTACCCGCTGGATGGAGAAAACAAACATGCAACTGTGACCTGGAGGACCTCACCAGCACAAGAGGCGAGCCTAGCTGCTCTCAGATACCCTAATAAGCAGCCAGATGAGCTCATTGCCCAGGACAGCCACGCATGCTATCATGGCATGAAATGTGTTCTGCCTGAGAGTTTTACAAGTGACTGATGTGGAAATGCACCCAAGTGCTTCGGAGAATGTGCCTGCTGAGGACGTGCCTGGATACAGTGGGGGTTTCTAAAAAAGCTGACTTTGGCAGGAAGGACCAGGAGTGGTTCCCCAAAATCTCACTGTGTGGCCCTCTTGAAAAGTAAGCTCTATACCAAATCCTTGTAAAAGTGTGATTCAGACTTGAAGAAAATTAGACATAGGCTTTCAATGGTACTGTATCTACTTCTCTTTAGAAATAGTACTGGATGCATTGTAGAGCAAGTGGTAGGAGTTATGAAGGATTTGGTAAATTTTGAAAGTATATAAAATGTAGTGGTACTTATAGAAACACATAAAAATGAAACAGCAAACAGACTGACTCCTTTTAAAAAATAGTAACCTATTTGTTTAAACATAGTGTAGAAGAATATGCCCTACTTATACAATTTCCATAGTTGAATAGATGAAAAAATGTATCTGAGATGGAATTTTCCATGTCTAGAAGTCTGATGGCTGGTAATAGAATTGTAAACTATAAATGAAATGCTGATCCATTTATATTAACAGAGATACAATATTTACTTGCAATATTTCTAGCAATAGTATGCTAAGCTAATTTATAAGACAACAGGACAAGGAATCTATTGTTTTGAAATCACATAAAAAGCAATAATAAAAGAAAACAATAAAATATTTGAAGTGCATACAGGGGAAAAAAGTCCATAAAATACACAGTTAACATTAAAAAATCATTCAGTACCATTTGAAATTTATCTATCTGAATATGCTGTATTTAATTAATTGTAAGCACTGAAAATTGCTGAAGCTTAAAAATATTATTCAGTCCAGAATATAATAGTATAATATTTTTTTCTATGAAATAAAAACATTATAAATTCTAAATAATAAAACTCCAGGAAATGGAGAGGATTACAACAAAACAGTAGTAAGTTATCAACACGCAAAAATATGAGATATGCAAATAGTCTATAATTGTGTAGCTATCAAGAGGAATTCCATAGTAAAGATTGTACAGTAATTTAAACCTGAAGAAACATTAAAATAATTTTTAAAATTTGCATTTGCTGAACTCCATCTGTGAGTCCAGCAAGCACGGGGTAGGATTTTTTTCCCCTTTAATTATCTACTAATGCTTTTTCTGACTGAAAATGTATGACTGTGCTGCTGAGCTGTTGCTCTGCTTTCCTGACATGTCCATCTGGACAGGTACCCATGATCCAGACCTCTTGCTCACTGACTTGAGATTTCAGCCAGTAGTCACATGGACATTTTTCTACTGAACACAGAAGGGCTTGTCCTCAGTTGGTTGGAGCATGGTGCAGGTAACACCAAGGTTGTGGGTTTGATCCCATGCAGGCAATTTATCTAAGAGTGGGATGATGACTTGATGATCCTGGTGGGCTCCTTCCAAATCAGAATATCCTGTGATTGTGATTGTGTGATATCTGAGCTGTGGGCCTCCCTCCTCTTTGCTTTCTGGCACTGCATGTGCCAAGCTCCCTGGGAGCCCCTGAGAAGATGGGGATGGTGAAGGGAAGGGGAGGGATGTAGATAAAGAGCTGAGGGGAGAGCTGCAGTACTCCAGAAATCCAAGGGGTGGCACAGGGAGGTTAGAGAAGGCAAGTCGTGCTTTAAAAGAGATTTTTGTAAAAATGAGGGTTTGTCAAGAATTGGGAGGACTGGAAGGACTCACAGGACTGAGAGTGGCTTTCAGCCTTTTAGAGGACAGCTTTGTTATGAGGGTAGAAGACGCCTGACAGAGAGGAGCTGGCACTGCTCTCAGGGGCAGAGAGAGAGAGAGCAGTCTGACTCAGCTGAGAAAAAGCACAATAAGGACACGCTTGCAGATTCCTCTGCTCCATGGGCTCAGGTGGCAGCTGGCTCCCCCAGAGTTTGGCTTAATACCACTGTGTGCAGAGTGTCCAAGCGGGCACAGCTTTAGCAGCCCAGCTCTGAGCAGAGGTGTTGGTGCCTGAGGGGCTGCTTGGACAGGGAGAGCAGGGCTTGGGATTCCCACCTCCTCTGGCACCTCAGCAACCCCTGCTGCTCCCCACAGGGACAGCTGCAGGCTGACCTGAGCTTGGTGTCTGCTGGCAGGAACCTTAAAGCAGAGACCCCAGCCAGGCCAGGGTGCCCCCAGCCCTTCCATTGGATGGCAGGGGACAGCTCTTGTGGGGTGCTGCAGCAGCAGAGCCCACCTCACCTTGTCCCCACACCTCCTCCTCCTCCCCCTGTACATGATTGAAAATGAAATGAAAATATGATAGCCCTGTCCAGTTGCTGAACTGGGGACAAGAGGAAATGTTTCAGAAACACAAGATGATCAATGCAACAACCTGAGTTGTTGACAACTGACAGTGTGCTCTCTATTTTTATTTGCCTGATGTGATTCATTGGTGCAGGAGCAGCCTTTCAAGGAGAAAGGCTGAAGTCCTGTTCTTGCTGTTGTTACAAGGACTATCTAATTTTTTTCATAATTAAACTTGTCAGGTCCATGTCTGGATTTGCAGGCCAATATTTGATATTTGCTTTTAGATTCCTTAGGCCAAGGAAACTGCAAAGCCATTAGCTAAAAGAAATTAATGCAGCCTATCACTGATGTCTGACTACATGCTCCGGGAGGAGCCTTAAATCAAATCCCAGCATTTCCCTAATATTTGCACAATGACACTAGACTTTTTGTTTATGCTTCCTTCTCAAAGCATTCCTGGAGCAAAATGCACAGCAGTGGTTGCAAAGCTGAGTCCTGCAATAGCACTGTGATGGTACTGAGATGTTTTTACAAACTTTTTACTCTTTCAGAGAAAGGAGAAGAAAAATGCTTAAGTTTCTTTTACATGCCCCTGGAAAACTTGGCACCTTGGCATAGAGGACCAAAGACAAACTGAACTCCTCTGATTCAGTGGAAGCCAATAATTTCTGTTCTTTTTTGTCCTTCAGCAGAACTGGGGTCTCTGTTTTGCTCAAGTCTTCTAACTCCTTCACAGATCAACATGTTGCTATTCCCAGCGATTTTTCCCTCAGTCTTAGAATGGTTTAGCTCCACTTCTATTCTTCTTCTGTGCCTTCTTTAAATACATAATATTTTATCCCTAAATTCCCAGGGTAGGTATTAGTGCCTTTGCTGAGAAAAGCTGATTTTTATTGGCCAGTTAGCAATCACTCACAGTTGAGACTTTTTTTCTCCCATTGTTGTCTGTGTGTCATTGTTTCAGTGTCTTGCAGTATTAGATTGTGTTGGATGTGTAAAATGTCACTGGCTCATTTTAATTATTGGCCACTCCACAAATGAGTCTCTTTAAAAGATGCATTGTTTTGCAGGTAGAAGTGAAATTATGTCTAGAAGGTCCTCATGTTTGTGATTACACAACATCAAAAGATCAATTTTTTGTCATTAGCTTCATCAGTTTTAACATTTCTCACAAAACACCAGGTCTTACAAATCTGAGGAGGTCAGAATCTGAAAAATTTTGGAAACGATTTAAAAAAACCTAAAAAAATTTTTTGTTTCATAGGAAGCTAAAAATTAGACTGTGAAGCCTCAAAACAAACATTTTAAGAGAGGGATCCCAAGGAAGTGGAATGCAAATGTATAGAGCAAAGAGAGTTCTAATCTTGCCATTTGTAAAGAAGTGTATTATGACTTATAGATACTTGGAGTCACTAAGCTCATCTCAGAAGAAAAATATGATGGTGAATGTACATAAAAAGGGAGAAGAAAACCTGTCTGGAAACAGTGGCTGCTATGTTTTGCTTAGTGGTGTGCTTTGTATTTTATTTTACATGGAAATTCTTCCTTTCTTTTCCTCTCTTGTTAATTCTTGTGGTCAGTGGTGTATGGCTCAACGTGCACTCATAGAAATTGGCTTCTTGCATCACTAACAAGACACTTTGTGGGGCCTTTTTGGGTTTTCTCTCAATCATGCCATTTCTAGGATGGAAGCTCAGCAAAGAGCACCAAGGCACACACTGTGAGACAGGAGGTCTGAACACAGCTCCAGGGAGAAAGAAATCATGTTACATTCACAGCCAGTGCTTGGTCAATGGGTTTGCAGAAAAGAACATAAGAGGGATTGCTTCTCTCTCTGGCATGCTCAGTGCTGTTTTCAAAAGCAAAACAATCATGTTATCTCTTCCACAGATTCCTCACTGAAATAAGACATCTGTCAGCTGGACTAAGCCAGGCTTGTTTTAAAAACCTGTACAAATAGTGCAACAGTCTCATGGCTTTACACTGAAAGAGAGCAGGTCTAGATTTGATATTAGGAAGAAATTCTTTACTCTGGGAATGCTAAGGCACTGGCACAGAATGGGCAGAGAAACTGTGCATGTCCCATCCTTGGAAGTGTCCAGAGCCAGGCTGGATGGGGATTTGAGCAACCTGGTATAGTGAAAGATGTCTCTGGCCATGGCAGAAAGGTTGGGATTAGGTGATCTTTAAAGTTCCTTTAATTTTGAACTGAGCAATTTCTCGGCCTCTGAAATGTCTACCACTTTTGTTTAAATATCATAATTAGAAATTATTTCCTCTCCAGTCCATTTTCTTTAGCACCCTGAGCTGTGGTAACTGATGAAGCATGCTTTCAAATCTTGGGACTAGAGAGGAGGGAGAAGAAAATTAATTCTGTGGGAAAACTTTGTTTAATGCAATGCTTATAAAGGATGGTATTTATGACAAATCAGTTACCTGAGGTGTTATAAAAGAGTAGAAGAAAAATGTCCAAGGAATTAACAAAAATTTATTTGTGGTTTAGATGAAAAATTACCCCTTGGAAAGCTAAAATGTCCCCATTGTAGGAATCCAGCAACACTGGTCTTGTTTCAGAAACACATGTAGTATTTGCAATAATTTCTTATAGCAATACAGGGTTTGTTTCTTTTTTTCTTAAGATGTAAAGCCAGCTCAAGTGAATTTCAAAAATATATTAGTGAAGTTTTATAGTAAACTCAAAATTTTAAAATAATGTAGTCAACTTGCATAAAAGGTAAATTAGGTCCATCCTAGCATTTAAGAGAATTTCTGTTATGAACATAATGTTTAGAAGCAAAAAGCACTGGCAAAAGCAGGGTGTATTTCAAGCTAATACTTTTAGAATATTTTCAAATGTTTCAGGCCATTAGATACATATAATATGTGAAATGAGATGATGAACCTTGCAAAGTGCCTATGTATATACACCCATAGAATGAACCTAAATAAATTGCCAATAGATACAGAATGCAAATGGAAGCAAATACTGATAAAGACAAAACCATGCATGTCAACAACACCGTTCAAACTAGTGTACTTAATTAAAAAAGTGAAGTCAATTAAAATCAAAACAACAGTGTAGCATGTACAAATGCTGGAATAATCATTAGGCCTTGCTGAATAATGAAGGAGTAAAGAATTTTTTTCAAGTGAAACAGCAGGGGTGATACATTACACAAAGCAACAATCTACAACAATATGACAATTGAATTACTTCAGCCCCATTAAGCAGGTGCAGAAGAATAATTAACATGAATTTCTTCAATGGAAAAGAAAAAAATATAAACTTTTGTCTAGTACAAACTGCTATTTTTTCCCTCCAAAATGATGAGAAAATATATCAATGAGCAGATGGATTGAAATGAAACCATTATGCTTATCCTCTATATGAGACCCTTTAATTGTAGAATAAAATATGTACAGAGTGTGTTTTCTCTGTCTGGCAGTGTTAAAACAGGTCACCATGGTTCACATCAGCTTTTGGTCTTCTGCTGAGGCATAAGCATCAATTGCTAATTTAAAAAATATAATATTAAAGGCAAAAGTTTTGAATTTTCAAACACAGGTATTCAGATCTCATTCAATATCTGCTTTTCCCTTTCAAATTTAAAATAAACATATGACCTCCAATTTCAATCTGAGCAACAACTGTTCCATGATATGACAAGAAGGAGTGAACAAATTTTATAATATCTCATGAACTGTGAGTTGTTTCTTAAACTCCAGATGCATCCAATATTTTTCCTTTTGGAGTCCTACTAAAATAATTCTATTTAGTTCTTTTGAAAGAGATTGATTTGGAGACAGACAGCCATGCAATTTACTCAGGGACATTTGCTTTTCTTCCTTTATAATCAAAGAAATAGGTAAACACTAGCAGTGGTCATGTTAGAAATATTTTAATTAAAGATGCAGACATAATATCTCAAGCGGTTGAGTTAGCATATCTTAAGAAGTTGCTGATTTGTAGCAGCAGAGAGACTGTGGAAGGATTAATGATCATTTTATGAGCCAAGGTTGTGTGCTCTGGTAGCTTTAACTAAGCCATTTTACCTTGCTTAGGTAAATGCAATAGTCTATGAGGATCTGAAGACCCCTGGTTGTGCCAAACAAAATGTCCTGTCAGCAGCATCTCCAACATCCTCTTTACCCAAAGCCTTTGCACAGCTGGCAGGCTGCTGGGGCTTCCCTGCACACATCTGTATGCAGGGCTACCCTGAACACACCTGTAAGCCACTGCTGCCTGTCCAAGTGTCCCATGCAACTGCATTATGGCTCATCTGAAGTGCATGTCTTTTCCCTTCCCCTACTACTTGACAAAATATATTACCACAGCATAGTTTTGCTGTATTAGCCTAGAGATACATATTTCCATTCCTGTGAGTTGAGTTGTTGAGATCAAGTATTGCTAAAAGCAAATTTCGAACAAGACAAGCAAAACGAATAAGAAACTTCCACCTCTCAGTTAAATGGGATTAATTTTCCTTTGAGAATATCCATAAGTATTTAGGGCTGCTGTATGGACTAGTTACATATATTTTCTCATGCTTGGTTTTTCCTTTTTTTAATTAAAATTTTTCTAGTTTCAATCATCTTTAGTTTTTCTAAAACCACCAAAAACTAGAGAACTTTAGAGAGTTGGACTGCTTCTTTTGAAAAAAGGAGTGACATTTTGGTACAAAAATAAATTTTAGAAATGGACTGAAAAAACAGTAGTTGCCAACATGTTAGCAGATGTTTGGTACTTTTTCCTAGTTTGATCAGTTCTGCTGCTATTTGAATCAAAGGGTCTTTAAACTAATGATTTCTGAAACTGTGAATGCTAATTTTGTAGGTATTCTGCATGTAGTGCTCATTCCCTAAATATCCACATTGATATATCTTTGTTCTATCCCTCTACATCTTATGACAGACTCATATCCTGAGCGTTCTGTCTGCTTCAGTGACCTACAATGTTCTGAGACACTACTGATGGCATTTTTCCATTTAAATGTTGTTGATGTAGTTGCAGATACCTCTTATTTTGATCTCATACCCTCAAGTTATAAAAGCTATGCTGAGAGCCTGGCAGAAACTATGGAGAAACCACAAATAGTGAATTGACTGGTTCTGCTGCACTGTCTGACCTGGGAATGCCAGCATGGACAAGGATCTGTTAAAGCAGGTGCTGCAGAGATAAAATCCCCACAATAGTTTACAATGTTAAAAACATATCCAAAGAGTAAGTAGTATTGTAAGTTCTGCTACTACTCTACAAGACCAGTGCAAAAACATGGACAGCACTAAAATCCCTCACTCCAGAGAAGATGAAAGAGCCAAGAGGGGCCAACATCCCTTCTCTGCACAAACTCTGAAGAGGCCTACAAAGGACAGAAGCTGCAAACCCACGCAGTAAACAAGCCTGTAAACAAGTTGGAGAAAGAGAGGGAGAGAGATTCCTGACAGCTTTTTTTGCTGCACTACAAAAATAGTGGGCTATAGAAGTGTCATGCCCATTTTGCTCAAGGTAGTAAATGGCTGATGCTATTTTGGTCCTACGTGGTTTACTTAGTGTGGCTAAGCTTCCTTGTCTTTTATCACTGCCCCATCTTCAAATAGGATTCATACAGCTGGAAGTCAATTATGTGTGAATGTTTTCCTGAAATGGTGTTTTTAGAAATTTCTATTTTGTAGCTTCTGGCCAAAATATTTTTCCCCCCATCTTTCTTTCAGGCTGCTGTATTGCTCTTCCAGATAACTGAGTAAACTCAATGCTCCCCAGCTCAAGGTGATGGCAAACATCTGCCTGGACACAAGCACCAGGCAGTAACTCTTGCTGCTAAAGAACCCAAAACTTGTCAAGGGGAAAAATATTTATAAGCTCAAGTGAAGGGAGATGTTGTGGGGTGTGATTAGACTCCCTGTGATGACCATTTCTTACATATCTTACAGCTGCTTCATCCAGTGCAGATATCCTGCAGCCAGGAATATAGTCTTAATGGAGAAGTCTCTGGGTCTGGAAAAGTAAAATATTGGACTAGAGAAGGGGTCGTCTCTAGAGGAGAGAAGAAGAGGGAAGAGGTAGACAATGTAGCTAAAAGAATATAATAGACATATAAACAAAAAATGATTGCAGGAGTTGACACAAAGGTAGGCAATTTTAGAGAGGGCTGTTTCATTCAGAGATCTTGCTCTGCATCGCAGTTATAACCTTATCAAGCCATGCAACCTGTTGAGAACGTTTTGATTTGGCACAATCTTCACACTCCTCCAAATTCCTGCTACAGACTCTTCACTCTCCACTTTCCAGCCCAGTGGGAACTCACTTTTGTTTTCATTACAAAAGACACTTTTGTTTTCATTACAAAAGACACTTTTGTTTTCATTACAAAAGATCCTTCTGACAGTTTTCTGTCCCTTGAATCACTGATGTACTACTATCTATTTATTATCAGACCTGGGCAGATATGCATGGATTTTTCTAGGGTTCAGGCATTGTAGTTTTTCCATTCAGTTCCAACCAGAATGCATTATTTTGTTGGTGATGTGCTGCAGAAAAAGCCTATCCTGCCTTTTGGCAGTGATGACTACATAGTTAATGTATGTAGTCATGTTTTAGACTACAAAAAGCAGCCTATGAGAAGAGTTTTGCTAATCCAACCTTTGAATTCTGCCTCTTCAAAAACTTATATGCCTACCTCGGCACTCTGGGGACTTTCACTGCACAAAGGTACAGTGGACCAAGAACACTTTTATTTAAAACCATTACTGAAAGCAGAAGTGGAAGTTTAGAGTGTTTTGGTTTGGGGCTCCCTCCTTCCCTCTCACATCTACAATATATTCCTGGGCAATAAAAAGAACTATCCAGTGCTTCCCTTTGTTTCCAGTTCTCTTTGTTTGCCATGTCCTTGCAATCACTGAAAATTTATTGGAACAGAGTAAGAAGCCCATAATCTCATGGCCTAAGGAGGCAAAACTGATGGAGGAGAAGACCTGCTTAATGCATTCTGCCCTATGACCAATTTCATGTAGAATATGTGAATCATTTGGTACGACCCTCCGTTCTTCATAGACTCTGTCCTCTGTCATGATCGCTAGATTAGAAAGTAATACTTGCTGGCTTACTTTCCAGCTTTATTTATGGCATCCTAAGAATAAAAATTATGAAAGTATCTCTTCCACGATCCTGCTCTGGGGGTGCTGCTTCTGAGGTGGATGGGTTTGAGTCCCATTTAATAAAGAAGGGAATCGAATATTGGATACACATCTCATTTCCAACCTTTGTTAGATGAACCCTCTGAGAATAGCTTGATTATTGTGATGAAGGAGAACCAGCACCTGAGCAGGGGATAATACTTCTCTGTGGTGCTATTTTAGTTGGTTTCATTTGGGAATTCTCTGTCAGGAGCCAGAATGAAAAATGGAGCTCCATATAAATCAAATGGACACACCTTAAGCCTACTCCTGGGTTAATGCCCTCTGTGCCAAATATTTGAATACAACTGCTATTTGTCAGACAATGTTAGATTGACACACACAGTCTGTATTTGTCTCATCAGAAGTAAATTCTACGTTCTAATAAATGTGCAAACTCATAGCCATGGTAGATATTTTTTACCTTCATCATATGAGTGATGACATGATGTTATTTGTCACAATAACCTAAGCATCATACTTAGGAGATGAACTACATTCATGTTATCTGTGAGCACCATGTCCTTGCTCCCTACTTTCCTACCCCCAATTTATTTGGAGAATAATAAACAGGCTTTTTAACACAGAGTGAATAATCTCTTCACTATTTATTCCCATTAAAAGTAGATGCTTTTTTATTTCCATGAATATTTTTCAAATAACAATGCTTTCAGCTGGTTTGCTTATAATAGAGGCTGCAAACATTACTAAAAGAATTGGCAGATTTTATTCACAAGAGAGTTTTCTTTGGAAAGGAAGAAAACTGTTTGGTGAATCCTGTTTCTTGCTTACCCCCAGCAGTTATCACTGCATATAAAGAGGTTGGATGAGCCCTGAAGGAACTTGGGACGTTTGTCCCTATAGGAGCATGTTAGAAACACCAAGTTAGTGTGACTAATGGTTGAGACAGAAAGCAAAGCCGGTGATCTAAGATGAAGAGAAGCATTAGAGGGAAAACCAGAAATGCAAATCTCAGTTTGTTAGGAACACAGACCTTGTGTCTCCTCCAGAGTTTTGTTTCATCAACTCTTATAGCTCATGGGCTCCTTCACTGCATAGAGCAATTGTAAATCCTGCAAAAACTGGGAGAGGTAGAGCCTGTAGAAGCTGAAGTTTGTATTTGATGTTGCTTGATGGAAGCTGCTAAGTGATACTGAAAATGCTGGCAGGAATCCCAGAGTTCGGAGGGAATTTCCATGTGCTGACTCAGACACAAATTTGAGCTTGCTGGAGTGCTACACCTGATCCCACTGAGGTTATGAAATCTGGAAGCAAGACTGAATTTGAAGTGAGCTACTGAAATTCTTAACAGCACCTGTAGAGGACAGAAAAAGGAAGGGTTGTGGATGCAAACACATAGTATATAGCTCCCTATCATATAAAGCACTCTCTGAGGAAAAATTAGAAAGACACTCACTGAACATGAAGTCAAGAAATATCATCTGGGAACAGGAGCAGCAAAATTCTTGTCCTCCCAAATTGACAAAACAGATTAACAGCTGTTTAATCAGCCACAGAGAATCAGCTGTGATCAAAATATGCTGGTGCTGGGAATATCTTAAATTCATAAGTGAGTCCTGGGTGCTTTAAGTCTTGCCATTTCCTGAACAGTCTTATTTAAATACTGCTTTTAGCAAAACAAACTTCTCTACTTATATGCCAATATGGAAGTTAAATCTTAAAAAAAAAACTAAAAAATCCTAAAAAAGCTGAAAAACCTTCTCATTGTCAGGAAAGAGCTGCTTGCTGGTCATATCTTTATTATGCAGTAATGCTTCAAAACATTTTAATGTCTCTGTTTATATGGGAAACATCATCTCCGTCTTTCCAAAATCTTTGAAAACTTTCCACCAATCACAAGATCAATTTTTCAGACTCTGGTTGGTACTGTTCATGTCTAGAGCTAATGAAACAATTCAGAAAAATTCACTTGATAAACTTCATCTGTCTGCTGTGGCTCATCAAATGCATCATGGCTTTCTCAAATTTCTTGTTGATTTGAAATTTTTGTGAAAAACACCTTACACAGACTTCTTAATGTTTCAATCATTTCTCAGCAATCTCTTGTGAACCCTCAGTGTTTCAGCATCAAGCTTATGATTGGATGTAAACCAGGAAGGTTGCTGAGACTGACTAGAACATCTTCCCAGTCTAGCCCTTGAAATTAAAAATTGGAAATGTTTGTGGCTGTACAGGGTTGGTTTTTTTTTTTTCTTTCTTTTTTTTTCTGCTTCAAATAAGCAGTTGATTCTGGACATGTTTGGATAAAAGGATGTTGCTCATATAGGAAAGATTTTCAGAAGGAAAATAAAGTTTTAATCTGTTGTCAGAATTCTCTTTGGACCCAGTGGCAGTGGGATTTTAAACACCGTCAAGTACTTTCCAGAACCAATGGATTTACTTAGGAAGAGGAAAAATGATTTCACAAGTGGTAGCAGCTTTCAAAAAAATCTTTAGAAAGTGTTGTTGTGTGCCCTGCACACTGTAAATGCAAAAATCTATTTTTATCTGAAATTGCACTTATTTTATACATAATAATAGCTAGTTTAAAAACAAAAGGAAACTGCATTGAAATATATAGCTTTTTGTCATTTATTTATTTCAACTTCTCTGCCCCTTAGCTTCAATGTCACTTGATTTTCATTGAGCTGGTTAAATTTTATTAGGTTTCTTTTAACATGGTGCTAAAATATTTGTGTTGACATAATTAGATCTTATGGTCATGGAATAACATTTATTCAGCTAAATATTCAGCATTTATTCAGTACGTGTCCTTTCTCATTAACAAACGCTAACCTACAGCTCTTCTCCTGTAACAGAAAGCAGAGTTCATGAAATTTGCAGTGCATTTTCATTTGTGAATGAAATTCATCAAAAACATTAGATTTTTTTTGTTGTTATTGGAAACTGTATGCTTTGAGGGGAAAGGAATTTTGCAATTTTGGGTGGTAGCCATAGATTTTTTGCTTATAAGCAGTAATGTTTTTGGTTTTAGTTAAAATCCACTACAGAATTTCTTCCTAGAAATAGAGACACATTGCATTATTTTCACACAAGGCTGTGGCTATGCTCAAGTATGTTCATACAACTTCTAGAAATGACATCAGGCTTGTGTGCTAAACACAATATTCCAGGGGATAAATAGTCCTGTGTGGATGTGGCACTGGTGTGAGCCATGAGGATCTGCCCCATCATGAACAGAATGCAGAAAAAAACATTTCTGCAAAATACTTTTAAAAATGACTCCTTGTGAAGGAGTTGCTTACTCATGAGTCACCTCCTCGTGTGGTGTAGGCGACCTACTGTAACAAGTTAACTTGTACCCAGACCCTTTTTTAGCTCTCTCACCTCCTTTCAATCTGTCTAACAGCTTTCAAGAGGCAGACACGTCCCTGTGTGTGTCAGGAAAGGAAAGCAGCAGTTCATATCAGCTGAGTAGGTATTTGTGGATTTGGGGAGATGGAGGAGACAATACTTGTGTGAATATAAGCACAGGAAGAATTCAGTCTCCAGAGGGCAACTTGTGTAAGTTCTGGTGTATGTTTGTTCAGATTAACAGGGGTCTCTGGTTTTTGGCTCAGAGATTTATCTCTTTAAAGGTCTGTAAAAGGAAGAAAGAGAAACTGTGATATAGAATAAGCTTCTGGTTTAGCAAAGTACAAATCGCAGTGTGAAAACTCACTTTGTTCCTCTAAGATGAACAAAACCCTAAAATTAATTGGAAAGGAAAAAACAATAGTAGAAGCAACATAGCTTAACTGAGCTGTGAGATTGTGGTAGGGTACATGTACAGAGTAATATTTCAGGCAGATTTGATCTCACTCTTCTCTGAGCCAACTGCAAAACCCAAATCTCTGTATTGGCAGACACGTAGCTGTAGTCCTCACAACACTCATTCTAAACTAGTAAGTCTGGCAGAGAGAGAGAGTATATTAGCTCATTCTTAGTTCCAGCAGCTACCCAGAAGGCATTACAGCACACTTGGGATATATCTCATACAAACTGCTGCTGTGCCCACACTGCACAGAAGCGACTGCAGCGAGCTGTAGGGACAGCTCGGGCACCAGGAGCTGTGACAGCTCAGAGTGAGGTATTGTACCTTACATCCCAGGCAAAGTTTTATTGCTGAGTCAAAGCTGGTTTATCTGTAACTCCTGTGGCTGAATCTATGAAAAGAGTCCAGTTTCTTCCAAAAATAATAATAAAAAAATCAGTATTCTCAGGGC
This sequence comes from Ammospiza nelsoni, assembly GCF_027579445.1. Classification (NCBI taxonomy): domain Eukaryota; kingdom Metazoa; phylum Chordata; class Aves; order Passeriformes; family Passerellidae; genus Ammospiza; species Ammospiza nelsoni. The sequence goes on along the minus strand of NC_080633.1, from coordinate 118,405,815 downwards.
AGCATGTGTTTCCAGTTTGTGAGCTCAACAAACAGTATTTTAGCCTCAGGTACCTCTGAACATTTCCTGGGTGTAGAATCTGTGTAATATAACTTCTTAAATGTGCCTTGCTTACAGTCTGCTAGTTCAGGAAAAACACTGTAGGGGTGGGATGAATTAGGAGAAAGTATAATATGGTCAGAGGAAAGAAATTGCCACTTTCTTGTCCCAGCATTAAGCTAAAGAAGCACAACTTAGAAGAAAATAAGCATTTTTAAATTTTTTTTCTGGACTCCAGGTAGCATATTTGGAGCTATCAGCTGAATTCAGGGCAGAGCTCAGGATTACTGGCTGGGAAACAGGGCCACCAGTACTTTGCTTACTCTTTGCAGAGATGGGAGCTGCAGGTGCTTGGGTGGGAGATGATCTCTGCTGGGAGCCTGCTGTGTGCCTGTGCAGCCAGCAAGGCCAACAACAGCATCCAGGGCTGGATGAAGAGCAGTGTGGCCTGTACATCAAGGGATGTGATCATAGCCCATTTTGCAACACTGCCTAGAGGGCAGCTAGAGTCCTGTATCCAGTTTCAGACCCTGGTACAAGAAAGACATGGATTGAGTGGGAAAATTCAGTGGAAGCACACCAAGATGGTCAGGGGCTGGGGCACATGCCCTACAGAGTAGAGGCTGAGGGACCTGGACTTGTTTGTCCTTGAGAAAGGAAAGCTCTGGGGGGCCTAAAGCAGGCCCTTTAGGACCATGAGGAGGACTCAGTCCTTTGTCACTGCTTAGTTCTCCAAATGCATTTTCCTTCTCTTAAAAGACTTTTTTCCTTTATTTCTAAGCCCCATTATATGTAGATAAAACTTCTTTTACTGAAATTCCTTGTAGCAGATTGATTCAAAAATACACACAAGGGCAGGAATTGGGGGATTACCAAACACCATCTGATCTCCAGCAACAGATTACAAACTCTCAGCCCATTGCAAACTTTTCAAGAAGCCTATTAGCTTATGTTTCTTACATTTCTGGGGAAACTGAAGTTTCACACTTCCAATGAACAAGAGAATGTGCACTGGTATTCAGCAGATAAGCAGTAAAGATTTAGGGCAGAACTTCTTGGTTTGTGTTTCTGGATTCCTTTCATTTGCATAACTGTAAGACACTAAACAGGCAAATATGATATACATTCAATTGGGAATAAAGAAAGAAAATTCCTCCTGATATTAGTGTCTTCCTTAGTAAGGACACTTGATAGAATCAGCCTTATTAATTGTAATATTTATATACTTAAAATGTATCTAACTTCATTTATCATGACATGCTACTTTCATGCATGATATCCTCGTGTGTATTGCACAACATTAGCATAAGCTGGGTGTCAAGTCTTTGAATATTCCATGTACAAGCTGTTTTGAGCATTCAATTGTGTTAAAACTGTGAATGATTAAAGAACAAAAAGCGTAGGTGGACCTGAAGCAGTGAGTAGGGAACTGACTTAAGAAATGCTATGAGAAGCTAACCATAAAATGGTACCCTATTTTAAAAAAAGTATGAATCATTAACCTCTCACAGCATAACACTGGAAGAAAACCCCCAGATGCTTCACCTGGCCATCCTTCTTTCCTTAAGTCTACTCTAACATTCTCTCTTGTACTGTCTAAAATATAGTGAAGTACTTCCCCAGCACAGTTCTGGTTACCTGCAGTTGGGTACAAATCGGATTTGTTCACACCACTTTTCCTTAGTATATATCAAAACTGTCTCTAGAACTTGAAATTAGTATTTTCAAAGTAAATTACAGGATTTAGGCATCTACAGCCCTTGGATTTTTTTGAAATAACAGTATTGTGTTTGGGATTATTTTTTTTATTTTGAGAATTTTAGCCTGAAATCTTCAACTCCCACAATACAGCTATGGTCAAAAATAAGCTTTTTTTGGTTGCTGTTGTTGCATAACAGTGAGTCATCATTACATTCAATTTCTATGAAATGGACATGCATCATGAAATGAAGTTTTTCTTCAAGTTCTCAATTAAATCCACAGGTACAGCCATTTGTCCTTGGACCGAGATGTTGGTTTAAATTCTTCTGCCTTCATAAATTTATTTAGACATTTCTCATTTATCATGAGTCATTCCCATGCCTCTAGGTAACTAGCTAAGTGTTGTTGAAGTAAAATTACCACTTGAATTAATGTGTTGATCTAGTGTACTGGCATAACTGCAAGGCTACATAACACTGACTCTTTAGTCAGCTGGTCATCTATTCTTTCTTGTACTTTGATTTGGATGCAATGAACTGAATTTTATAAGCAGGAAATTAAGTACAAAGACTACTCATGGGCTGCTTGTAAGAAGAGCTTAGCATAAGAATGTCACCTGCCTGGGCTGCAACTTAATATTTTATAGCATTGCTTGCATGTAATCATGTCAATAGCTTGAATATGTGGGCATAAGGTTGAAGTTGTAAAGTGGTGCTACTTCTGGATGATACCTTCAGTCCTTGTTTGAGTACTGCTGACAGAAAGCACTCAAAAAGGCAACAAAATAGATGGAAATCTCCCTAAATGAAAGGGACTACCTTAGAAAGAGTTAAGGCAATCAACAATAATTTACTTCTACTTTCAATCACTGATAAATTTAGCTCTTACCAGCTGCTGTGTGAGTTTCCTAACTGCCTACTTTTATAGCTCACAGTTTATAGCAGGTCATGGGCTGTTTTAACCTGTGACAGCCTGATTTTCTTTGGCTTCTACTCAGCCCTCCCCACTGATTAGCTTAGGCAGACCTTCACTGGTCTTACAGACTTACAGACATACTGTGCTGAAAAGTTTAATTATTCCCACTTGTAGAAGGCTAAGCTGTCTAATTTGGAGCTGTTAATCTAAAGATGTTGAAGATGTCAAGATGAATGAAACCTGGATGATTTAAATCTTGTCGTATGTTTAGGTGACACTACTCTTTGGCTGCAGGTAACCACGCTATGGCAAAGATACGTGAGAGCATCCTCTGAGGGTCAGTTTGAAACCAGGTGGACTCCCCCATGTTTTAACTACATCCCTCAGTAGGTCAGTGCTTAAGAGATCTACATCTGTCCTACTTTGTCTACAGTCAGTCAGGGTTTGTCTTAGTCTAAAGGTCTTGTCATGAGATCTGAGATCTTGCACGGACAAACCAAGACGTGGAGATAGCAAAGGAACTGTCACCTGGGTTCTGTACAGGAATATTGCAAAGTCACCCTTACAGAAAACAAGGAGTAAGTAGGATAGGAAGACTCTTCCTGACAGTGGACTAAAAGTTTTTTGTTAGGGTATTTTAAATTAGACAGACTTAGTCAAACAGAGGCTTACCTCACATAAATATTCAAAATGAGAAACAAGACGTTGTGTTGTGCTGCCTTCAGACTGATGGAGCAGCAAGGTATTCAGTGAAGTCTCAGTGTACCAAACAAACAGGAAGGTACCTGAGAAGGCCACGGATCAGAGGTTTGATTGTTGCTGGAGAATCTGTCTTTCAAGCTGCTTATCTGTGCTAAAAATTGGTTTGAGCACTTCAAATTGCAAGTGCCCAATCTGCACAAAGTGGAAGTAATATGCTGACGAAGTTCTGTGCAGGTAGCAATCAACATTATCCTGGATGAGCTACAATATTACTAAGATGTTTTAAGGAGGACCTGCCAGAGAAGCATTACAGTAATTAACCCTGATTGTCAGAACGTTGGGCAGGCCTGAGTCTCAGAAGATGAAGCATTCAAGTAAATAAATAAATAAGTACTTGATGTGCATCACTGCTTAGGGATGTCAAGTCTGAAACCAGCATCCTGAGTCCATAAAGATAATAGCTTGCTCACAGTTGATGTGAATGGATGACAACAGGAACCTTTAGAGGTGATTTGTAAAGGCAAAAAAAAAAAAAAAGTGAGGGGAAGTTGATCCATTTTCACTTTTTATGTGATGACTACAGAAGGCTGGAAAGCCTCTGCCCCTCCTCACATTTCACATCTTATGTGATCTGTTTTCCTGGATGATTCTATAACAGAGTAGAGGGAAAGTATAATTACAATGCCATATCATACCGTGGAAATAATACTGAGTTAGGAGAGAAAAGGACATTTTTTTAAAAATTTAAACAATTGAGCTCTTTGTGGTTTTTTAATGCATATTTTTCGGAGCAGCTAGTTAATTCCAAACTCCTTTCTTAGAGGTTTTACTTCTATCTCCTTCAAGATTCAGTACTTCCAGTTCTACGAACAAATGCAGAAAAAAATGCTAATCCATTTCTTTGTGTACTCCACAGATATCTCCCAGGAAATAAAATGAAACCTGATATTACCAGTATGTTTAGTAAAAAAAAAAAAAAATTAGAGTATAAAATAAGTGTGAAGCTGCCACTCTGTTTTGTCACACAGCAAAACAAGGAATGATGGTAAGTGACATAATGCCATTCTCTCTGCCATCTTTGAATCTGTAAATGCTGCAACATTAAAAGATGTGTGTTTAAGCTCTTAAATGAGATATCGTGTAAATAGCATCAATATCTGACACATTAGCATGCAGAAGTTGCTACAGCAGCCTATTTAGCATGAGTAAGTCAACAGGATTGAAAGAAACTTGGAGATAAAAAACATGTTCCAGGGGAAAAAAATGGTACACTGCAAAAAAATGCATAGGACTGGGTTTTTCTGGCAAATTGCATTCTCTTCTGTTATCTCACAAATCAAGATTGGTTTGGGAGAGCTCTTTTGTGACTAAAGTTATTGCTCAGCAACAGCATTTATTGCCAGAGAGGGAGAAGGAATAATCAAAGCTGACCCAAACAGTGTAAGCAGATATTCCACATGGGGTAGAATTTTGAATGATTTATGATAAACAAAGCATTCATTAAATCTCTCTGAAAATAAGCATAGATAAGGCAACAGTCACAGATGGCCAAAAGATCAATCATAAAATAACCCACAGGAAGCTTAGTGCCAAAAGTAATTGACATAATCATCAAATCAATTTCTGGTGATACAAACACTTCTGCATTCAGTCTGATTCCCTGTGCTGTAGATCATTTGTTATGTCATTCTGATCACTGTTGCCCAATATAAGCTTGTAGCAGTTTTGAGAAGCTCAGGTACTTTCTGGAGTTTAGTTTCCACATGAATCAAAAGATGCCAGGTGAGGGCCAGGTTACTATTACTGGTCAGTGAGCACTTATAACATATTTACTTTTGATATGTAGCTTTATCCCCAGTTGTTGTTCATTTTTGTATAAAAGCAGAGAGCCTTTGGACACTGTGGGCCTTTATTCAAGATGTTCCTTCACAGTGATTACAAGGGAAGAAGTGCACAGACCTGGTTGTTGATGAGGGTTTCAGGCTAAGCCTTTATGTCATTAGTCAGAGCAATAGCAATGCCTTCCACAGTTCAAAGATTACTGCACAAAGTCATAATGGAGTCCACTTTTCAGAAAAAAAAAATTATTTCAGTATAACTAAAGCACTTTTCAAAATGTGAGAGATTTAAAAGTTAAAATGGGGTATATTGCCATATCTACCAGAGTAAAGGAGAGAGAAAGGAATTCTATCTGGAGATATACACACTAAGGAACTGAATCAGAGTTTAATGTTTCTCTCAGGCAGTAGATTGCCAGCTGTGAGTAGGAGCATATTTTGTTTGCTGGGATGATCAGTAGAAATCATATGTTAGTCATTTAGAGCTGCCTACCTGCCTATAAAGTGCTTATCTCTGTACTACCCAGAATTTTAAAGTTGTTCGGAAGCATAATAGTCAGAAAGTGTTTGAGGCATTGATAGATATTTATGTCTGCTCAGCTAAGGAAAGGAGTCCACTGAGTACAAAACTGTAATGTTATTTGTGTGCTTGTGCAATATAAGGAACATACTCAGTGTCTTAATTGTGGTGCATCATTCAGGAATACTTTATCAATCTAAGAATCTGATATGCTTTGTAACTAGTGAACATTTCTTAGACTTCCACAGAAAAGAGAGTATCATTTGGAAATGTCTAAAGGAATAAAGCAAGAAGCATGTGAAAGGGGACTTCGAGGTTTTTTTTTTCTTAAAATTCAGATCCCTTATTGGAGTAAAGAAAATATACAATGGATATGATGCATCCAGGCAAAGCAGCTATGCTGTAAATAATATATAACTCTGGTCTGGATCCAATTTTTGTGATTTCACTTCTTATTTTAAGCACAGACTGTTCAATGATGAGTACTGACTTTTGATGTACAAGATGAAATGCTGTAATTATTCAGTGTCTGGAAAATCTGAGCTGATACTCTTTCCTGATTTCATCCATCCTCAGCCCTTCAGCCACTTTCCTGATTTCTTTTGAACACAAGCCAATAGTTTCTTCCCACATCTCTCTATCTGCCTGTAAAGGCCTCCCTTTACAATCACCTGTTGCTGAGGGGATATCTCAGTTCACAGACTCCTCAGAACAGTTCCCTCAGAGGTACTGCACTCTATTATTATGTCAGTATTGCTTGCTGACGTAGTAAATATGAAAACTACATTTCTTACAAGGAATTAGATTGTACAGTGTCCTTGCTAGGTTAGTGAATGAACTAACTCCCTCCTCTATAACTAGTAATAAATAGTAATAAAACCTTTTGCTGACATTTTAAAGAACAGTGCAGAATGCAGGTAAAACACTGCAGAATTGATTTTGCACTTATCAGACAAGAAGAAATGTAATTATATTGCATTTCCCCAAGGACTGCTTTCCTCTACCTAGCTCTTTATTTAAAACAAGACAAAACAAAACAAAACAAAACAAAAAATCATGTAAGAATTCAGTAGCCTTCTATCGATGGCAGAAGGCTTCTAAGCTATTGCAATTCCTGGGCTTTTTACAGAGAGGCCTGTGCTATGTACCACTGTGGTTCTCTCTATTTGTAGGCTATTATTTCAGCGAAATTCTGACTGGACCAAATTTTTCTGTGGAACTATGGGTTCTAAAGTGAGGCCCTGAGATCTCCTTTTACAGCCTGCTGCTCTGCAGAGCATTGTGTCACTCTGCTAAAACAAAATTAAGCAAATTTCCTCCTCTTTGGTTCTTGCCACTGATCTGGTAATTCCCTTCACTATTTTTTGGACCACATGCATACAGGAATGCACCTGTGGTTTATATTTTGGTAGAAGATGTTGTTTTATCTTACTCATTCTTTTAACTGCATTTTCTTCCTGGAATGAATGAGACCGTAGGGGATGAACCACTCACTGATATGACGTAATAGAAGAAAAAGAGAAACATTTTTTGTTCCTATTGTTAAATGTAATTTCTCTTTATTCCTCAATTTTGCCCATGTATATACTGTCAGATAATGGTTAACAGGGCATCGTGATGCTCAGAAAAAGGTCTGTACCTGTGAAATGGTGTTGGACTAGAAAATCAGAAAATATTTTTTATCTAAATAAAGGTGAGGATAGCTGACCTCTTGGAAATATAGTACCACTTCCAGGCTCTTCTTGGTGGTGCCAATCAATAGGGCAGGATGCAATGGACAGAAACTGATGCCCAGAAAGTTCCACCTGAGCATGAAGAACCTGGTGGCTGGTGACTGAGCCTGGTTGACAGGCTGCCCAGAGAAGTTATGGAGTCTCCTTCACTGGACATATTCCAGAGCCATCTGGATGCAATCCTGTGTTATGTGCTCTAGGAAGACTCTGCTTGGACAGGGACATTGAAACAGGTGACCCACTGTGGTTCTTTTAAACTTTACCCATTCTGTGATTCTAAAGCTGGTTGGAAAGATAACCATTGACCTAAGTGCATTCTTGCTCTAGCCTGAGGAATATCCAAATAAACTTTGATGCTATAAGATTTCAAATAATAAATTCAAATGCCAACCATGATTTAAAAGCTAAACTATTTCAACCTAGTTATCCTTTTTAGTACTACTCTGCAGTTTCTGCAGCATCACAGAGATGGTCCAATGAGTGGAATTAGAAAATAATAGATAATTTCAAAAGTCTTAAAAAAAAGCATTTAATTACTTTTCATTTCTCCTACTTGCACTTGATAAATGAACATATTAAACTGTGAAGACTCAGGAGCCTCCAAAAGCCTTTGAAGTGCATTAGAATTATCTAATAATTAACCTCAGGATTCACCAGCATGACTCATTGAGGTGAAGTGAAACAGTGCTTATGATGAAGGGAATTCCAGATCTGCCAGCCCTGAGGAACCAAGCTGGCTTCATTCTCCTACACTTTGTCATGGGGAGCTCTGAGCCCCCTGATCCTCCTCTTGTTGCGTTTCATTCTTGATGAGAGGCTCTTTTTCAGTGCAGCTTTTTGTTAAACAGCTGGGTGCATCATTTTTAGAAGGCAATATTGAGAAATAACCTTTGGTTTACCTAATATATATGCAAAAATAAGACGTATCTTCTCTGGACTGGATTTTTCCCCATACCTGGTATTAGAGAGCATTGTTCAGCCTGGGGTATCTATTAAGTGCTTTATATTGATGTGGTTACCTGAACTAAGAGTGAGCACTCTCTTTAAAGTGAGAAAGCCTATGGTCACAACTTCCCCTGTGTCTTTGGCTATTACAGCACGGGCACCAGTCTAACCTCTGCTCTGGAGAAGGACAGTACTTCAGCTCCTACAAGTACCATTGAAGAGGTGATAGTTTTGTGTTAATAAATTGCTCCCCTTGCCTTTAACTGCAAGCATAATGATTCATAATAATGCAACTTCTTATTTGTACCAGGGTCAGAAGTGGTCACTGGTTTTATGTACTCAGATTAAGTAAGTACTTTCATCCTGAATTTGTAGTGTACTGGAAAGCGTCAATGCCAATTGGACCAAATGGTTAATGAGGACATCAGCAACTCCCTGAAAATGAGCACTCAAAACCAGGAATTGATTAAAGAGTGGACATTTAAAAACCTGGGCAGCAGTTTCTCTTGTCTGTGACTCTCTGAGTGCTTTTATAATGTGCTGTGGGGAGCCAAGGTAGCTTTAGACCACTGAAGGTGATTCACCAGCCAGGGTCACTGTATTATTTTCATTCACAGTAGGGTTCAGGAGGGAAGGTGTTGACTGAAATGTCTACAGATTTGAGCAGTGGCAATACTAAGAAAAAATTACACAAGGCAAGGCTTTAATCTGCTGTTTAAAGGCTACCTCTCTGCTAGCATACACTGTCTTAGAGCTGCATTTCCAGAGCCCCTTCCAGAGTAAATAAAAATATTCTCTAGAACAAGACTCAACAATACTATTTAGTTTCCTGTTTCAAAGGTTTTACCTAAGTCTTTGGAGGGATTTCTAGGAAAAGACAGGGTGAGGAAGGACTGGTCTTGCTGAACCAAGGAAGAACTCACCAAGGAAGTAAAGCCTTTTGAGATGTCCTAACATTGCCTTGTACCTTGAAACACTAAGTAGTAATTTCTCAATGTTAACAAAGATTGTCTTCAACCTAAAGTCACAATGTTGTATCAGGAAAGGGGCAATATATGTAGCAATATATTATCACAGAATCACAGAATTGTTTGGGTTGGAAGAGACCCAAAAGCTTGCATGGTTCCAACTCTCTGCCATGGGCAGAGACAATTTTGCTGGACCAGATTAGTCAAAGCCCTATCCAGACTGGCCATGTACGCTTCCAGGGATGGGAAATCCACAATTTCTCTGGGCAACCTGTTCCAGTGCCTGGATTGCTCACAGACATTTGTGTTGCTTCTCCAGCAGACATCTGGGTGGTTAAAATGCCCAGAGAGAGAGAGAGCTTGCAAGCAAGACGCCTCCTGTATCTGCAGTAAGAAGGCTTTGTTGGCAACTCCCCCTGGTCAGGTGCTGTAGCAGACCTCAGCAACAAGGTACATTTTGTTGCTTCTGCCCTTGATTTTTCCCCTCAAGTTCCCAAACTGTTTGCAGCTGGTTTGTGCTCGTAACCTTTCTTCTCAGTCAAGTGTTCACCAACAGTGACCAGCTTTTTCATTTGCAAAAAACTAATGAATTTCATTTTGACTTGAACTGAAAGTCAAAGTCTTGCAAAATCTTCTGGAAGTACCTCTCAAGAAAGAGGAAGCATGCTCTCTCCTGATAGACTACATGACATATATCTTCACTGTGCATTCACTCCTCGCAGGGCACTTCCAAGTCCAGATTTTCAAAATCACTGACACAAAAAATTAATCCATGTGTTTTTCCAACACTTACAGGCCTAAAAGCATTTATGTCTTTTAAAAGCACTGCAGCTTATCCAGTCTAAAGCTGGTATGTTTCTTCTGCTGAAGTGAAGCAGCAGATGTATTGAAAATATTACTTGTACTAGTGCAACCTGAGATACAACTGCCTGGGTGAAATTTCCTTCCATCTGTAGCAAGTCTGACTGAGTCATACTGAAACTGAAGTTATAATTTATTTATTGCTGTCAAAGGAGCTCCCTTTCCTTTTAGTACTTGAATGCAGTGAAAAGTCTCAGATGAACTGTAGTTAATAATAGTTTGTGGTCAACCTGGGGAGGCACTTCAAGCAGTCTAATTTGCTTTTGACCACGTTCTGTTCAATACTCTCACTGCTGATGTGGCCAGTGGAGCAGGGAGAGCACCTACATTAATTAAGAGGTTCAGCATTTGAAAGGCTACACAGGACTTCAAAGCCAGGTTAGCATCTGCAGTTTGAAAGCAGAAAAACAGAGATTTGTAAAGGACAAGTGGAGCCTTGGAACTGGGGATGAGGATTTAAAATGCTCTGGTAGAAATTGGGTGGAAAAATAATTTCAAGTTTACAATGTGCCACAATTGCACATGAAGCTGCTTCAAAAGAACAAATAGCATTCTGGGATGTTTTAAGAACACTGTTGGCTGTAAGACAGAGGAATGAAATTATTCTGCTCTACTTGCCACTGAAGAAGCCTCAGTTGAAGTACTGTATCCAATTTAGGGTGTTGCACTTAAAGACAGATGTATACCAAGTGGAGGTAGAAGAAAGCAGCAGGAACAATCAGCCAAGGAGGCAAGGCTGAATGAAGTAGCCTTATTTCTTTGATAAAACGGAAAAGCAAGAAAGAAGGCTGATAATGACCTCCAATCTTGTAAATTTTTTTTTTTTTTTGTAAAAAAGGGAGTGGTCTATCATCCCTTGAGTCCACAAGAGAGAGGCCCAGAAGAAATAAACTTGCTTCTCAACATATTATATTTAAATTATATGTAATGGAGAACAATCTAGTCACAAGATTTATGAACATATTATAGCAAGATAACAAGATACAGTCAGATATCAATTAGTGAAGATTTTTTAAGAACAATTTAGGCTTAGGTTTGGGGAGTTAGGTGTAACTGAACCTTGTTCTTTGAAGGGATATGAAGAAGCTGACCTCTAAATGTCCCTTCCAACACTGAAATTTCAAAAGGGTGAATTCCACCTTCCCATTTCTATGTGCAGTGCTGTAAAATGGGGGTTCAAAGGTGGTGCAAGTAAAGACAGACATCTAACTTTAAATAAAATGATCTTTTGCCATGTGTGCCTCAAACATGCTGGCTCTTTTCATGGCATCATAAAGATTGACAAGAAATTTGAACCAGGACAACAAATGCTGCAAGGTTAAGAGCTGGAAGAGATTTATAATCCATATCCCTAGAATCGGAGAGTCTGAATTCCTCCTGGTTGCCTTTTCTATCTGAAACAATAATTAAAAATATCTCCTGATGCTGTGATGTTGCCTTTTACTGTTCTAAATAGGAAACAAAAAAAAAAATAATGTCAGTTGTTTGTGAGAGGATTGGGGCATGAATTGCACGAACTTTTCACATTTCACACTGTAATCTAAGACTTCTTCCCCTCACTCCTCCTCCCACCCCTTTCCCCTCCCCCCAAATAGTTCTTATAGAATTATTGAATTGGAAAACTTTGCCATGAGATTAAATCATATTATCATGCAAAAAAAAAAAAAAACCAAAACCAAACAACCTAAGGTGGCCAAACCAGCCAGCTAAAATTTACACCATGACTTTCTACAGCAGGGATCTGCCACAAGAAAATCTCCACATTTCATAGGCTACACAGCCATGTGACTATGAAAAGAAAAACTTGAAAATGTTTCCCTTCTTATTATTCAGCAGACAAACATGGAATCTCTGACTCAGCACAATAAAGCCTTTTTCCGATCAACACAAACTAATGATTAGGAAGGCTTGGAAAGAGTTATGTAGGATTATTCTGAAAATTGCTGTCTGAGGATGCCTTAATGGGGATATGACTGGTTTTGAATAAGGATGTATAAGTCACTATCAATTTTCATCAAGGTGGCTCAGGCCTGTTTATCCTCTTGCTGTATGTGATGACACACATTTCAGCCTAGGTGAAAATGTCCTGTCCATCTCCTAGAAAAGCTTAATAATTTATTTGTAGCCCAGCTCATTCTAGACTTGTGCACAGTGCTCATTCTCTGCACTGCACAGCTGTCGCTTAAAGCAGCAGTAGAGCATGCCTCAAACAGCTTTGCCTGACACCCTCCTGTTTTTCATTATATTCTTGCGTTATGTTTCCAAAACAAAACAAAATGAAGAATCGATACCGAGGATGTTTGGCAGAGATATCACGACCTTGGTTACAGCTGGTACAATTCAGCAACCAATTCAACCTGCAAAGGCAATTTCACCTCCCTACCACCAAGGTAAGGACACAGAGGACAAAGTTGCTCATGGCATAACTGTCCTATAGGGTGTTAGGCTAAATTTATATAAAGTGCTGCTAAACTAGCAGCATCTCATTCGCTTTCTTCTCTTTTGCTGCTTGGAGACAGTCATTGCTGACTGACTGATAATGCATATAATGCTAACTGGTAATGCATATAGCACAGGAAAATGTTTCCCTTTTTTTCTCTGTTAAGGAGTTTATGGCTTTACTTTACAAGACCAGGGTGACGCTGCCCTCCACCAAGAAATGGCTTATGTCACACCTGAAATCACAGTGGGCTGAATGAGGTGAAGCCATGTAGTCTCACTCCTCAGCCTTTTCTGTTCTCTTGCTTGCTTTTCTACATGAGCAGGCAGTGCTGTATTCAGCTTCAGACTGTAATCATCAGCTCTGCATCCAGATTTTTGAGCTATTAGGGTGCAGCTGGTTTGTGACTCAGCAGTTCTGCTTGCAGTAGGTTTGCAGGATCAGTTCTACTGTAGCTGAAGCTGTCTTGTTTGTGCTATTTCCAGCAGCATCCAGCTGCTGTGCTGCCAGGGATGCCATCACATGCATGCTGCACTGCTGTTAATCAGAAGCCTCCTGAAATCTGAATTACCTCTGTCTTCATCCCCAGTGTTGCTTTTAAAGCATAGTATACATTATTGGGAAGTACCACTCTTCCTCTTGAAGAGAGCAGCTGCTGAGGAGCCAGAAATCAGAAGCAGGTGAGCATATCTGAACTAGGCAGGATAGTTTGGGACTGCAAAACTCAGCAGCAGGGAGGCATGGACAGTCTCACATCCAAACATCAAATGAAATTGCTAAATAAAGAAAAAAAATACAGACTGGCAGCTTTGATAACTATATGGGGCTGAACAACTCCAACTATGCAAGCAGAATGCCTTTTTCACACTGTTAAGTTCCCACTCTGAAATCTGTGAGTTTCCCATCCTCTGCCTCACATACTTTGCACCAAACTACTGTTCTGCAGATCATCTGGGCACTTTCCCATCCAGGGTCTCCCTTTGTATGGCACACTGGGATTTTTAAGGTTTTGTTCTTCTGTACCAAAGGACGTGACATTCTGTAGTCTTTTAGGAAGAATTTAGTGGTTTGGGATGGCTAAGTGGCTCGTGATTAGATGTAGAGTGTAGGTTTTGTCTGCACATTATGAGATTGGATGAAGTGGCAATTCCTAGACTCCATGAAGTTACTTGTCAATCCACATTCCCCCTCACTCTCCCTCTGAGTGTTTTGAAAACTTAATAGTTATCAGAATCATACACTTTATGCCAGTTTCTGGACTGATCAATGGTGTCTTCTATAATATTAGAGATCAAACAATATGCATGTACCATTACATGCATATAGGTTGTAAAATTCAGAGAATCCAGATAACCTTTTTTTTCCCTATGAGTTTGACTGTTCTTTCAGATCCAGGCCCAGACTGTGTTCCTTCTGTTAAGATAGAAAAGGCCAGCGCATTTTTCTCTTTCCCTTAGTAGCCAGGCAAAAAAACCCCAGAAAACCCTGTATATTTTCTCACACTCCAAAATAGCCTTAGATTGTCACATGGGAATCATCTCTGGCCTGTGCTACCTCCCAGCTGTGTCCAGCATTACTGGTGAGAAAACCTGGCCAAAAGAGCAGTGGGATCTGTCAGTGACTTGACTGTATGGACACACACATGGCCACATCATGTGTCTGTCTGCTTTATTAGTACAAATGTAGCCTGGGGGAGCCAGAGATGGCTGATCCTGAGATATGCAGACACCAGGAGGCCAGCAAGAGAGAGGAACCCACAGATCTTGAGGAAAGGGTGCAGGTCTATATGAAAATGTAGGCATGCATCAGTTACACAGTGGACAAGGAGTGGTAGCAATGGACACACAGTGGCATGAGCATTAGCTTTGCTAAAAGCCAGAGGAGATACTGAGAGGGTCCTCAGCAACAATAGGTTCTGATTTGTATTTTGCAGAGCCAGTGCTGCTGTGCCCTCAGTGCTCTTTGTACATATACCAGTGTTGGCAGCCAAGCAGAATATACTTTCTCATGCTCTAATTGAGCCCTCATTTTGCTGCACAGGCAGCAAAATGCTGGAATACCTACAGTGCAAGCATAAGAACATGCTGGCTCAAACTAGAGGTCCCTTTAGTCCATTTCTCTGTCTCCTGTAACCCCCCATAGCAGATGCTCAGGGAGTAGCAAGGCATGCATCATATATCCCAAAGACAGCAGCTGAGCAAATCTGGGACAAGAAAGACTTGAATAAAAAAGTATGTTCATCATTTTTAGAGTATGGGCTTCATCCATGTGCTCTGGCAAAGGAAAAGAGTTTTCTGTTTATGTGCATCACATCACTCCTGCTGTAAAAGCAAATGGCTCCTTCTGGCCCGTTGCAATGAAGAGAAGAAATGGTACCATCCAAAGCAAACTCTGCTATATAGACCCCCACAGTTCTGCCTCTAAAAACCTGGCACTGCACGGCTCCTCACAAGCCGCTGAAACAAGAGAGAGGCCTTGATTTCTGATTGTTTTGTAACAAGACCTATAAGAGTACTCAGGTCTTGTGGCACCTTCAAATCTGGGGATCACCCAGCCCACGTGAGGCTGGATGGAGAGCATCCTCCTCCAACGTGCTTTACCTCCAGCACAGCCCAAATAAGAAGTGCCCTGTGCACACAGACATCTCTTGCTCAATGTGTGGGTGTCACACATCTCTGTGTGGCCCTGGAAAACCTTGCAGATCTTGGCTCCTCTGCAACAACCCTGTGATACAGTCCTGCTACCACCTTGTAGCCCCAGTTTTCTCATTATTCTGAGGAGCTAATGGCAGATGTCCCATAAAAAATAGAAGAGTTACCTGGGGGTGGTCCATCTTTTTTGAAATATTCTGGGGGTTTTTTTCAGAAATTAGGAGAAAGCAGAGCAGGCCAAAAAGGCTTACCTGAATATACAAGAGCTCCTGCTACTACTGAGCTTTTGAGCCCACCCTTGAGAAGCACATTCAACTAACAGAGGAGAAAGTAGGACAGAAAGTGGATGAAGAAAAGAAGAAAGAAGGTGCCAATGGAATAAATAATTTTCCTAGGAACTAATGGCAACAGTGCATTTACACAGCTAAACATGATCTTTGAGTATCCCCCTGTAACATGTCAGCCACCCAAAAGAGCATCAGCAGTTTAACAGACAATTTACTCTTTGTCTCACTTTTCCTCTCTTTTTCATATAAGTGATCCTCAAGTTTGCCAATAATGTGGTAAAAGAGAGCCACATCCCAGAGCCACATCCTGCACAGAAGTAGCTCTTGCTCAAATATAAATGTGCAGAAAGTGTGCATTTCAAAAGTGTATCTATGTGTGCATTTCTGCTGTGGTTGCTCACTGGAATATTTGAGCTATAACAGCACAATTTTGAGCTTTATCTCAGCTTCAGAAAGTGAAATGCTGCAAGCCTTCAAAAGCACCATAGGTTTGAAAGTGCCTCTGCCCCTTCCAGACAGTTTCACTATCCCCCAACACAACACTTGCAAAAGCATGTAGTGGTAGGACAAGAGGGTATGGCTTCAAATTAAAAGACAGAAGGTCTAGTTTAGACATCAGAAAAAAAAATTTATTGTAAGGGTGGTGAGGCACTGGAACAAGTTGCCCAGATAAATTGTGAATGCTCCATGCCTTTAAGTTCTTAAGTTCAGGTTAGATGGGGCTCTGATCAACCTGGCCAAATGAAAGTTGTCCTTGCCCATGGCTGGGAAGTGGGAACTAGATGAACTTTGAGGTCTTTTCCTACCCAGACCATTCTGCAATTCTACGAACATTCCTACAGGTCACATCATACACACAGCCAGTATTAATTCTCTTGCTATAACAAGACAGGCAAAAGTAGCATTGAAGAAAACAGCAAAAATTGCAAAAGATAGCACTGGAGTCTGCCAGGTGCAGCCCTGTGGCTGTGAGGGTGGCCCAGTTTGTGCTGGAGGCTTGCAAGCCCCGAGTGTGTGCCACATCATTCTGCCCAGACTTGGAGCAGAGAGCGCTTGTTTGTCCTCATTGTCATTCAAAATGGGATAGTTTGATACAACCATGCTGCTGATGCCTTTGTGTCAGAAGGCTCATCTCTTGTGTGTGCCCCACAGCTCCTGTTGCACGTGTGACTTCCACCTCTGAGAAGGGGCTGTGTTTGGGAAGGGACAGCCTTTTGTGCACCATTTCCTGCCATCCTGGCCCCTCAGCACAAAGTCATTATGCCTGCACTTGTTTCACTCCATCCCCTGGTGGGCTCAGACTTCTTCCTCTGAAAGAGGAAGGATTCCAGGACCAATGACAAGAAGGATGGGCACCTGCTCACCATCAGTGCTTGCCTGTGAGTGCCCCTGCGCTGTCAGCATCTCTCAGTGAGATTTGCCTCCCTGCAGCCAGCGCCTCTGCACTGCACTGAGCCCTTAGCTCCAGGCATCTTTAGTCTTCCCGATCCCCTGTGCTCTTTTTGCTCTCAGCTGTCTTGTCTTTCTCTGTTCTTTCCCTGCCTCTCCTCATTTCTTTTTCCTTTGGGACATCTCTTTGGCTCTCCCCTTCAGGCTTCCTGTCTCCCCTCCGAGCCAGCACTTCCGACAGCAGGAATTTCGAGATATGGCACTGCTCATGCATTTTGTATTAGCTCTAGGGGCTCTTAAGCCTTCTGACATCACGGGGTTGCACAAACTAGCAAGCACTGGAGTCCAGGAAAGCACCTGGAAGTAAGAGAAAAGGAGGGGGGGGAAATTAAATGCTTGGCAACAGAAATGCCACACTTTTGAAGTATTAACTAGCTGTTCATTCAGTTGCAAAGGGTTATTGCATTAAGAACTCACATTAGAATTAAGCAGGGGAGAAAAAACACTTGCTGGCTAAAG
This sequence comes from Ammospiza nelsoni, assembly GCF_027579445.1. NCBI lineage: Eukaryota > Metazoa > Chordata > Aves > Passeriformes > Passerellidae > Ammospiza > Ammospiza nelsoni. The sequence goes on along the minus strand of NC_080633.1, from coordinate 118,388,307 downwards.
GCTGAGGATAAACCCAGCATTTCTTTATCACTGCCTAGGGTAAAGAAAAACCTTAATTACAATACTTGTCTTTGAATAATATTTCAGTCACAACAGCATATTTCTCAGATTCTGCATGATAAGTGCATTAATATTTATTCATTTTCTATGACCTTTAGATAATTCCTAAGAGTCTTATTTTGCTAGCATTGATGTTTACTTGTATTTTTATGCTTCTTCTCTACAATGGTCCAAAGTTTCATCGCCATATATCAGCATCTTTCTTGTCTTTGGACACCTATTCATGTGAAGAGGGAGGAAAAAAAATGTGGTGCTGATTTTGTCCTCAAACCCAATATTTAGGAGTAGAGACCTGCTGTGCTAGACCCTGGTGGACCTCAGACTTAGTATAGAGACTTATAGAGTACAGAAATTTATTCCTGTAGAAACTGTTGTGACTGGGAAAGACTTGCAGTCACTCTTTTTTCTCTAGTTTTCCTTTCAGTCTCAAATGTTTGTTATTCATTGGTGTGTAGCTCCTTTGTCAACTTGAATACACATCCAGCTTGCCCTACAAAGGAGGGCTGCTTTGGAGACTACAGGAGTGAGACTATGTCCCTCTGATTTCACCATTTAAAAACACGTACTTTGCACTTCTAACACCTTAGAAATGCTTTCTACACTTTAAAAACTTCTTAAAATACTTAGAATTTGCCTTATTCACTCACTGACATTCAAACTGAAGGGGGTTTGGTGAATTTTCACAACTTAAAATATGGCCAAGTGAACATCCTTTTTCAGTGTTCAGGCCATCCTCTTTTCAAAACATTTGCTTTCTATGAAAAAGTTAGTATTTCAAATTATATAAAACCCTGTTGATTTCCAGTTATAAAAATAGGGTATTGAAGACTCAGTATTCACTCACTGGCACCTGGCCAGAGGATTTTGCTGAACTCATTTACATGTTGCATTTTGAACAAGAATACTCTTGTATTAAGAAGTATGAGGTAGATATGATCACCATCTTCTGAACAGTTTACAGGCAAAGGAAAATCTGTAGCTCTTCATCTAATGTCTGAATGCATACTCACGAAAAAAAGAGCACTCTAAATTTCTGGAAGTACATTTGAATGAGACTGTGTCTCTGCTTTTTGGTATGCCAAATACTGAACTCCTAATCATACTGTTCAGTCTTTGGGGATAAAAATGCAATTCTGAGAAGAGTGTAAATGCCCTTTATGCAAAGAAAAGTCTCTTATCTGCAGTAATTTGGTGAATGGGCTCTGTGATGATATCTGAAGTGCCGTGCTTCGCCCACAGGAACTGTGCCTTCCACCTTTAGTTTTTTGGATCAGTAATTTCCAGAATTGGAGAGATAGCTAGGCAGAGAAAGGCTAGGGTGGGACATTTACTTGTATATCAGTGGATCACTGATATACAAGTCTCTTTTTCAACTAAACAATTTAGAAAAACAAAAGACACTATCTTTCTGGATGGTTGTATTTCTTTCATAAGCAACGTCAGTAGATAAGGGTGTATTTCTGTTCTCAGCTAAGGAGCATTTTATCATGCAAAGGCATCAAAACACTATCTAGTCATGCACTTGTCCCAGTGGAAAAAAAGATTTTCAAAAGCTGAAAGAGAAAAATGCAAAAGCCTTAGTATTGAAAAATCTTCTATTGACAGTACAGGACAATAGTGACATGTTAAAAATAAATACTGGCTTTGGGTCTTTCGTAAATACAGAAGATGCAAATCTTAGAATCCAAATTAATTTTACCTACATTTACAAACCAAGAAGCCAGACTAGTTGTGAAGATTTCAATGAGGAGCATTCAAAGAGGTAAGAAGAAATGCCTTTTGCTTAAAGCAGGCAGTAGTGTAAAGGCTAATTTGTACTTTGTACATGTCCTTGGCTTTATGATCTGATTTTCAGCTATTCTTAATATTCACAGGAGCTGGAGAATTTTCTTTAGAAACTGGAGTGGTCACTATTCCCACATCTTAGGCACTATATCCATCAAACCCATTTCCAAGACAGCAGTCCCAAATCCCTCCCAGAGTTTGGAGCCCAGATGCCTCAGAGCACTGAAATGATGGATCTCTTCCTGGGAACAGACTACTGGAGCATAAACACTGTGAATGCCTCCCTAGCAGGGCACCAATCACTGATGCTGTATCTGGAAATGCAGTTAATATATTCGGTTGTTTCAGAGCATCTTATTTTAAAGACAAGCACAAGATTGCTCTCCCCAATGTGTGAGATAGAATATTCTGGCTGACACAACTAAACATGTTACGCCTATCATGGGTACAAATAGCGCAGTATTTGTCTCACTAGGAATAGCCATGCCCTGGATCCCAGGCAAGAGTACCCTGATGAGAACCTACCTCAGTGACCGGCCAAGTATGATAGAGCATTTGGGACAGAGCAGACATGTTTCCCATGTAGTTCAGCATGCAGTACAACCTTCCTTTTAATCATACAGAAATCTAAATTCACAGCCACTGTCAACATTAAAGGGAGGTGAAAATCCATCATTAACCCATGCACTGGCTTTCTCCTGGCTATACAGACGAAGGATAAACACAGCAACCTTGTCTAATATTTTATTTTAATTAGAGTAAAAGTAAACTGCAATAAGCACACAACACAGGGAATTAACAGAAAATTAAACAAGTTCTGTGTGTAAACCTGTAAAAACACTCTGAGGCAATTTGAATTCTTCATCAGGCTGGGGACTGTACACATATTTCCTTCTTAATTTATTTTATTGAGTGCTCATGTTTCATTCCTTAGCAGGTCTGCCTGTATTGATTCGATCTCATGTTCAGTGAAGTGTGTGTGTGCAAATGTCTAATGGGAGCAAAGACCTGAAAGATAAAATGGTCTTTTTTTGGCCAGACCACACACCCTTGGAGATTTGCCTGGCCCAAAGAGGATGTTATTGCACAAACGGCACAACCTCTTTTTGAAGCCTAGAGGGGAACTCATGAAACAACATTTGTGCATTGCAGCTGAGAAAAGCTCTAATTTGTACTGCTTATCTCTGATCCATGCACAACAGATCTGAGAGGAGGATTTTGCCCTTAATTTGTTCCCTGGTGTCTACACATTTTGAGTGTGTTAGATCAATGAAGGATGCTACGTTCCATATGTGCCACAACACGTAAGCCAAGCTAGGTACACTGAAGATGAAGAGGCAGCATCAACTTTGAACCTCCTGTTTGTAAAACAACTTTAAACGTTAGGCAGATGAGTTTGCAAAAAGAATTAATTAGCAATAAAGACCAAAGGCACATTCTGTGTGAATAAACAACATAGATTTAGATGTTAGTTAAAACTTGGTGAATGTCAACTAATAAGGAGGTCTGTAGAGTCTGTCAGGCTTTGCAAATCCTGCTTTTCTGAAAGGAAAAGTATTACTGCTCACAGGAGAAAATGCCTATATAAGGTTTGAATCTGTGTGGTGGAGTGAGACCTGCAGCTCAAAGACTGTGTCTTCAGCTTTCTATGAGAAAGATCTTTTTATAGCTGTTTTTTATTTAGCTAGGGTTTTCTCCTGGGAGGGCAGGAGGGCGTTAGCTCAAGAATTCACTTGATAGATTTCAGATCAGCAGCTAATCTGTCACTTCAAGAGGTGACAATGACAGGAGGGAAAGACTTCCTAATTTATTCATAAAATACTTTATCTGTCGATTCCATTTATTTAGTTCATTCTTCATAGGTAAAAGTATTGAAAAAAGGAAATTAATCCTGACCTTGGAGGTGAGAAGCGGAATGCTGATAACTCCAGCTCTGGGGGCATGAGTAGGCCAGGACTTTTCTCACCCAAGAGTGTAAAAAACATGATAGACTGATATTATCTGATACCCCTTTTATTTTACCCCTTGAATTCTTATTGATACCACAATACCACAGAGGTTTACTGACTTATTAACAACACTTACTGGAAGCTCATATTCAGTATAGTGATTCACAGCCTTGTTTGCTATTTTGGCATAGCACAAAAATGCCTGAGGTACATTTTTTCTGCCATTGTGCCCTCGCTGCCAATGAAAAGATTACATCATGTCAGAAATGCTAGAATTTTCTGAAGGAATTCTTTATAAAGTGTAAGAATTCATATATATTTTTCAGTGAGCTGCAGCTTATTCTTAAGTTCATCACAGTCTGGAAAGAATTATTGTGTGATTTGCTGGGCAAAGAGTCTGAGCAACAAGAATTCATTCCTTAAATCTTAGGTGATGCAGCACACTATTTATGGAGGTCACTATGATCCTGTGCAATTACATTTTGATTTCACAATGGTAATATGGTAGAGGTTTTTGTTGCTAGAAGTTAATCCTTCATAACAGAATACAGTCTACTTATTTAGCCACTTTGAGTTACTGTAATTTCTGTTTTAACTGAAGACTTTTTCATCACCAACCTCAGATGCAATCCTTACTAGACAAATATTACAGTATTTGTGCAAAATGAGGTATGAAGATTCAAGAACTCTCTTTCAGCTAATGGAGCAAGTCTGACCAGGAGCCGAACACCTTATTTACTGATCTAAACTATTTTCTGATGTGGTATTTGGGCCACCCTGAGAAAAATTCAAGGTCAGGCTGGATGGGTCTCTGAGGAACCTAGCTGAAGACGTCCCTGCTCACTGCAGGAGAAAGTGCAAGAGACATTCTTTAAAAGTCCCTTCACAATGAAACTGTGTAATGCTATGAGTCTGTGCTTCACTTAATATGGTCTTTAGAGATATTCCCAGCCTTTCTCTGCCATATTTCATTCTTCAAAATTCAGATGATTTGCAATGATGCAGCATATATAGTTTGGATCATATGTAGGTTTTTTTACAGGTACTCCAAAACTTATTAAAGAGAAAATCTTCAAAAATGATCTTTAAAGAGGCTGTAAGGTATGCTTTTCAAAGGCATGTAATTTTTCCAGGTCTGAGTTTGTTTTTATGGGGCTTTTTAGGAGATCTGTAGGAAGTTCATCTTGACATGACAATGCTTTCTTGCCAGGTGTCGCTTTACTTGAAAGCATGGATATGTTAATGTTTCTCAAAATATGAGAAAAAAATATGTAACAATATTTCTTTCCTTAATTTCAGTTTTGGAATGGCAAATAGGTTGTTAACTAACATATATTAAAAAAAAAAGGACGTTATCTAGAGGCATGTATTTTTCATGAAAAACATAGGTTGTTTTTTTAAAAACAGCAAAAGATCATTGCACCAGCAAACAGAGAGCTACTGTGAAAAGAAAGGTTGTCACCATGTGAATTTCAGACAAATTCTTCAATTGTTGAGGTTTTCTTTATAAAACATCTCTCCTTAGACATGCAAGAATGGAAAGCAACAGTATTTTATATAGCTGGTACTGCTCAGCAGAATTGGGGACCAAGAGTTTTCTGTGAAACTTTCACATTTTTGTTGTCTGGCTTTTGGTTTTCCTCTTTCAGGAGAGCTGAACAGAGAGAACAGTGCACAAGTTAGAGGCATCTCCGTACCCACATGGGCCGCAGCTGAAGTGCAGAGCAGGACCTTTGAGCTGAGAGCTGTTCCCTGATCACACAGTTTAGACCTGAAAAGAAAGTCTTATGTATTCCCCTTCATAATTAGACCTCAGCCTCTTGATCCACCACGTTTTCTTCATCCACCATTTCTCAAATTGAGTTTTCCAACTGTTTCCTCAATCTAATATTTTCCCTAATTATTTGGTGTGATATTTCTGAAATACCAGAAATTGCTAGATAGTCTCCAGCTCAAATATTTGTCAGGCCCAGGACTCCATACTATATAAAACACATGGGAGCAACTGCTGCCAATATGACTTATGTTCAGCAAATTCAGCACACACAGACAACCAAGATAATGCATGATGATGATATTTATATCAAGGTTTAAAAAAAAAAAATCAGCTTTAAAGAAGATACAAAGAAATGTGTATTTAAATGTAAGTCATGACTTAGTTATTGATTTCTCCACTGGGTTATGCATGAACATGTCATTAGGAGATGTCAGACCAGAACATCAGTGAAAGTTTCATTCTTTGAACTAAGCTAATGGTCACATTGACAGTGAATATATAATGTGTGAATTCATATATATATATATATATATATATATATATATAAATGCTGACTCTCCCATGCACGCATGTATGATTAGAGATGTAAATATGTAAATATGCTTGTAAGCACACTTTTAGATATAGGTACATGTATACATGGAAAGCTAATGAAAGAAAAACAAAGCAGCTGAAATGACTTCTACATCTCTATTCACAGGTCTACATGTGTCAGAAAGGGCCACCAAGACTGGCCTCATTGCAAAAGCTACTCCACAAGTGGCCTGAGCTCCAAGAGTCCTCGTGTCACTGGAAACCAGAATTTTGGAGGAACTTTCTGAGACATTCAGGAATCTAGTTTCTATTAATCTGTGAGATGTTTGAGCAGGTAATGACCATAACTGTTAATGCAAATTGTCCATATAGGGCCCTGTTAGACCCTTTGGGTAGCCGTACCATAAAGGCAATGTATTTGCAGGTGTAAGGATCACATCTTAATTTAATTAAGTCATTAGATTAATAAAATGGGGCATCATAACTCTTCTGCATGGGAAAATTATTACTATCATCCTAAAATTGGAGCAAAATTCAGCAAACATCTGGAGACAGAAAGGAAAAATACTAGGGATAGAGAGTGGACTTTTGCAGTACCAAAGTCACATTTGAGTCACTTTTTCAGGGCTTTTGTCCTCTGGGTTCTTCAAAACAAATGGTTGAGAGTTCTAGCTCTCCCCCCTTTCTTCTACACCTCCTCTTTGCAAAGCATATTACAGTAGAGAGCTCCTTCATCTGAGCAATTTGAAGCCTCCCTTCCATGTGGGACACCAGGCGGAGCTGTACAAACAGTTATGACTTGTCTATTTTTAAGCCATTCAGCAGCACCACTATGCATTGTACCTGGGTGAGATGGAGTTCATTTTCCCCCAGCAGCCCTAACAGTGCTGTTCTTTGCATTGGTAGCTGGAAAGGTGCTGATAACACATCAGTATTTTGGCTACTGCTGAGCAGCTGGCACAGAATCAGTGCTGTTTGCTCACCCTTCTGCACCCCACCAGCAGCTTGGGGTTGGACAAGATCCTGGGTGGGGACACAACTGGGCCAAATTAGCCAAAGGGATAGACCATGCTAAATGACATCAACTCAAACACAACAGCTAAAGGGAAAGGAGGAGAAAAGGATATTTGTTTTTACACTGCTTGCCTTCTGGAGGAGCTGCCAGGAGTGCTGAAGCCCTGCCTCGGGAAGTGGCCATGCATCATTTGCTGGTGGAAAGTGGAAAATAAAATTATTCATTTTTGTCTTTACTTGTGTGTGTGCAAACTTTGGCTTTCGCTTTAGTAAACTGCCCCATCTCAACTTTAAAAAATTTAATCTTATTTTTTCTCTGCTAGAAGGAGGAAGAGGGAAAGACAGAGTGGGTTGGGGGTACCTGCTGTCTAGACATGGTCAGCCCACCACACATAAATAGCACACAGATCTAGTAACAGCTCTCTCTAGACTGCTGCCAGACTTTGCCAGAGTGAAGGAAAAAATCGTTGCCTGTGCTTTCTAGGACTTTTTCCTAGACATTCCTGTTCCTCTTGCATGACTGAAGCTGTGTGATGGCCTGAGAAAAGAGGAGCACAGATCAGAAAATAAAAGCAAGAGATAATGGGTATAATTTGTAATTTCAGATTTACCAAAAGATGTAATGGAAAAGAAGTGTCAGTATCTGCTTTGTCCCCACCTACAGGTCTTTGGCCCTAAGGCAATTCAGAGAAGAAAGTTTCTGGGAGTGGGAGAACACTCAGATTACATGCAGAAAATGGGTGAGCCTCAGAATGCAGCATGGATCCAAAATCAGGGTGATTTCTAGTTATTGAGGAGCAACATTAGATGTCCCACTTTGCTTTCTAAAATTCTTGGTTCCTGCTTGCAAACAGAAGCTTAATTTATAAAAAGACTGGTTAACCCAAGTCACATTTTGAGTCATAGAATAATTTTACTCTTTTTTTTTTTTTTTTTTTTCTACTGTGTCATCTTAAGGTTGATTGCTTTATGCTGGCTGAAGAGTGTTGCTCTTGGACCATTTTAGAAATACACTACTAACTGTACCTTGCTGAAAAATGCAAAATACTCACCATAACATGGAAGTAGGCCTAAGAAACTGAATGATAAATTCTATAATGAGACATACAAGTGAGGCAGGTCATTTGGTTAAACACAGAAATGATGCATCATACTGGACTTTTGTTTTCCTTGTTTGGGAACTGCATGATTGTGCAAAAATAAATTTTATTTTTAAATTAGATACAGAAAACCCCATTCAAGTCTGCTTTCAAAATAAGTGTTTGTATTTATATTCATTGAATTTCAGGGTTACATTTCAGAAACAGTAGGGTACTCGCTTTGATGCTGAGATTAGAAAAATGTCCACTCTTATTTTTTCCAGCACTGAATTGAACATAAAATGCTTTCTGAAGATTCAGTTGGGCTTTTTCAGCCAAATTTACTTAAGCATGCCTGTTCATTGTGGAGCTGAGGAAATGAGGAGAGGATGAAGAGTGCTGTGGATTGTTTTCTTCTATGTCTGCAAAGCTTTTATTTATCATTTTCCTTTGAAGCCTCTGGAAGTTATCTGGTGTTTATATTAACTTTTTATATGAAAAGAGAAACTGATTTGTCTTTCTAGGGACCATTTTAAACATCAGAGATTGTGAAGAGCAGGAATGAAATCCACCTGACTAAACAAAGCCTAGCACAATAAATGCAGACAGTGGAAGGGTTTGGTTTCAATTCTGACTTCACTCTTGCAATAGTGCTACCTAAGTTTACCTCCTAAATAAATGAACACTGCAGCTCTCACTCCAATGAGAGAAGTTTCTCTGTGCATGCCTCGAGGTTCCTTTTGACTTATAATGGTTGGATTTCAGAGCAGCACCCATGGGGTAAAATAACAAAAAAGTGCAGAAAATCCAGGTATAGCATCTTTCATGATGACTAGTTAGGAATAGGATGAATTTCACTACCTGTTAATGGGCTTTATGAAACTGCAGCAAGGTCTGCATCTGTTTCTCTGATTGATCCTGTAAGGGGGCACAATGCTCAAGTTAGTTTTGCTTTCAGTAAAAGTTAATCCCTCTCTTATTTCAGCCTTAACACAGGGCACCCCAACAAGTTTATTTGAGACTCTCTTAGATTTGCTTGGCCCTAAAAAACAGGAGAAAAATAATTGCGTGTATGGGATTTAGTCTTTGTAACTCAAATGTCACAGAAAGTCATAAAAGTCACGACCTTCTGTGGTTGATTTCCTGATGATATATGACACATATGTCTGCCTAATTTAGTGCTTATTAAATGAGTAATGTTAATGGTAAAGGAGTATGAAGCCTTAATTAATTTTGCAAGCAGCTAACTACTGTAGCAAAAAGAGCTCTTTATTTGGTATTTATTGCAAACATACCAGAATGTCACCAATATAATCTCAGAAGACTAAAGCCAGTAGAGAAGCTGCAACTTTTGTTAAAAACTAATGGGTTGTGTGTCATTTTTAGAAATTGATTTTGATGTTATTCACAGGTGGAAATTTATTTTTTATTGAGTCTTGAAAAGGAATAATTATGGGAGACTTTAGATTTAAAAGAACAAACTAAGAAGGACACTCAGCAGTTTATTTAGAAGCACTTCCAATTTGAGATTCTCTAGATCTTTTAAAGAGGTTGAATTAGTTTATGTACCTACTTCAGAGTTAGAGTTTTTAGAATGATGCAAGAAATACACTTGCAATTCAGTCACAAATGACTAACCATAGATTTACTGCTACTCTTACCACCATAACAGAAGGTATTTCCAAATATTTGTTGCCCAATACTCAGAGTATTCAAATCACAGTTTGTGATTCCATAATATTGTCCAAATTTGTACCTGGAATGCATTGTTCATTACTCACAGTTCATTTGTTAGTCATAACTCATTATCTTTTGTTAAAGTTTCAGTCAGCTAATCAAGAAGCAGAAAATATACTGTACAACCAACACCATCCCACAAATAATGATTAAATAAAATGAGCAGTTCCTGAAGAGCAGAGTGACTAAAAATCATTCAGCTAAACCAGTTATCAAAGACATAAAATACTCATGTATTTACACCAATCAAGAGGGGTTTGTGAATGAGTCATGAACCAACGGCCAATTTAATTTGGGTTTCCTAATAGCAGAAGTAAATTAGTGTTTTGACATAAAATACCATATTTAAGTGTCATAATTCCCTTTCTTTAAATATTACTTCTGCATGCCTTAGCAGAATGAACTGGGCAATCTACAGTTAGCTGTAGAATTGCCAATGTCTTTTGTGGGATAAGGATTAGCACCTCTATGTGTTTTATTAAAAGCACATTTTAGGTAATGCTTCCTTGGCTTGTTTTCTCTGTAAAAAACTGTAACTTCTTGTTTCTATAGTCTCATCTTGGGTCTCATTCACCATTTGGCATTTTCATACACAGTTTTAGCAGAAACTCCATTTTGTTGATTGAATGATGACATTTCTGGGCTGAGAACATGACCCCCCATATCATTGTTCTAGTTACACATTTAAATTTACCATTTTTGTCTGAATTCAGATTAAGAATAATTTTTCCATCCTTAAACTATAGTTCAGCACTCTATGCATCATCATTTTGAAAGACCAGCATTCCCTGCATTAAGGTAGTTCCATTGTACAATGCATTAATATGTTGAAGGGTTTATCTACTCCAAGTCAGGCTCATGGCCAAATTATATACTGCATCTGAAAAGAAAGTGGTTAAATTTAAAGATGTTCTGAAAAGCCTGAGCAAAATATAAAGAAATACAATTTATCTTGAAGCTCTCCAAGACCTTATCATCATCTCTGAATTATGTGATTTTTGGAGCCCCAATTTGAATTAGATGCAATTTGAGTAAATAAAAATGACAGTGGAAGATATGGTTTCAACCAGTTATATTTAATTATTTTAATGAGAAAGCTGATCATAATGTATTGTGTAGTTCCTTTTCTAGAACAGGTACATTGAGATGTTCTGAGAATCCTCTTCCAACTGATAAATACAGACATGACATTTTGCATGAGCCAGGAGATATAGTTAATTCAGAATTGTTGGAATAAGAAAACCCAAGAGCTTTTAGCATTACCTAAACAGATATTGACATTATTTATTGAGAAAGAGAATTATTTTTTTTTTTTTTTGTCACATCTGGAGATCTGTAGGTGTGAGAGGCCATAAATGTAATCAAACTTATGGCCAGGGGAGGACAACACCTGCTGTTATTATTGCATGATATCTACTAATATCATGGTAAAAAACCTCTTGCTTTACATGTGAATATACAGCTTTACTGTTATACATTATGTGAACACCCAACAATTTATTAAATATGATTTAATAAATTTAATTATTTGATTTATTAAATATCAGAATAATACTGATATTTTAAGTTGGTTTTTGAGCATCAAAGAACAAACTAAGATCAGAATTATTTTTTCAGCTATAAACGACATATACTGCTTGCTATGTTGCATTTACAATATAATAAGTGTTTTTAAAGAAAAAACAAGGAGAGTAGTACTAAGTGAAGGCTTGCAAATGATAAACAATTCACCTGTTACCGAAATATGAAGGGGAAAAAATATCCTTAGCATGCATATACACTTGTTAGACCCAGTGAGAATAGCTGGTCTAATGAACAGCTCTTTTTCATAGGGCTGGAAAAGATGTTGGTTCTGCAATGTAATTCTCATCAATTTTCCCCCCTCTCTGAGTTCTACTGCCATCATACAGAGCTATTTATTGGAGAAATTGCCAATTTTTCCCATTAAAGGAAACTGCTTATCGTTCTAGCTTTCCTAATTTCATGTAGCAGATGATACCATGCATTTAAGAGAGCTCAGAGTGACCTTTCATGCATGATTTTGATGCTTTTTATTGAGAAATGCTCGATACACATACATCCTTTAAAGCAGAACAAATGTTCTTATATATACAAGAAAAAACTCTTAGAAGCTATAACGTGTTGATGATTTTCATTCTTTAATTCATATGGCAATAGGTTTTGAAGATTATCTACAAACGAGCTACTTTTGATATTTTGCATGTCTTTTGTTTTGCTAAGTGTTTTCATCCATGTTTTCACATGAAAATAGTGTAACAAGACTGGAAAGAACCCGTGAAATACAATGAATTTTTTAACATAATATTAACAGACTCTACTACTTAATTGTTTAACAATGGAGAGGTGAATACAAAGAACAAGAGAGGAAATGATAGTATACAGTTTATGATGAGAAAATGCATGACCACTGGCTTGCAGAGGAAATAAGTACCTAATCATCATACATGGGAACACTTGCTCATTATATACTAAAATATAAATTGTAAGGATGTATAAAAAACACTCTTTCAATTGTCTAGCCTCTTATTTATGCTCCAAGCAAAATTTGAAATGCTATGACTACATATGCCCTAACTATGCCTGAAGGGATAAACTCAGATGTTTAGAATAAGAATTTTCCCAATAAATACTGGTACAATCTGGTGAGTTCAGAGCTTTTTCTGGCTAACTCCAGATAAGTAAGAAACTCATTTTAATCTAATGAAATTATATCATTTATGCACCATGTCACTGCCACAGAAGTCTACAAAGTACTATTAAATATAAATAGGTCTATCTTGTCCTTAGCGCCATTCTTATGATATTTATTTCACTGTGCTTTCTACTCACAAGTGAAGAGATCTCAGCTACTGAAGAGATTCTTGTTGCTGTTGAAATGTGTTTGTTCTTTCTCTGTTTTATCTTGTATGTTAGTGGCAATACTGGAGTTTCCTGAAGCATGGCTGGCTGTACACCCGGAGCAGCAGAAGGACACCATAGGTGATTTTCTTCTTTGCTACATAAACTGTAAATATTTGTTTATGCCAGCAATGCCACATGGTGAAAGCCAATGTCTTCAGTAGCTGGGCATGTTCCAAAAGGCCAAGGAAGGCTCCTGACCTTGACCCATTCTGCATTTTTCCATGTTTCCCTAAAATGAAAAGTAAGGAAAATCACTGCTTGCATCTGAGTTTTAAGGCTCTTAGCAAGAGGACCCATGCAAATGAACTGCAAAAGCATGCCTGGAGTATGACAGTCTCTTCTCCATAATAAACACGAACAGCTTCCATTCACAAGTGAAGAAATCCCTTGTTTTTGCAGTAAAGGAAGACTGGCTTGAGGTCTGCTGTCAATTCTAAAGCACACGCTGAAGATTTGTCACTGTGGGATCTGTGATCTCGGCAGAGATTTGCAGAAACTCGCATTGGTGTGACTGTGCAGAAGCCCCTGTGAATCTGAAGGAGTGTCAATAAAACAGAATGTAGCAAGGAATATGTTTTGGCATTAAGATTTCCAAACATTGGTAAAAAGCAATAAGCCATCATTTATGGCTCAGATTTGGAGCCAGAATTTTTTCAATTTGAATGTAACTTGTGAGTTTATCCATTTGGAAATGACTTCCCTGCCAATATATACACACATATATATAAAGACTTTCAAATATATTGGCGTGCAAGCTTTGCATCTAGGATAGAACTGAGTTCACAAAAATGTGTTCAGAAGCATAGAAACCTATAACTCATATGGATATTGACAGCAGTAGCAAAATTGTGTTTTCTCAGTTTAGAAATTAGGACCAATACATAGAACTTTTGCAATTATGTTATAAAATATTGTTGATGACATTAAAGAACAAAATCATGAGGACTGTAACTATGCTGGTAGTGTTAACATCTACTCACTAGCTGGATTAATTAATTTATTTGAAAAAAATTTCATGTTTCTTAGCACTGATCAGAATTTTTTATTTTCTAGGAAAGCTCATTGATATTGAGCATACTACGCAGACAGATTTTTCAGAACAACCAATGAGAGACCATTTCAAAATCTTCATTAATATGAGCAATTTAAATATCAGTGGGAACTGATTGCAGAAAATTCTGGCATCACTGTATAAGAGCCATCTGAGAATTTACTATATTATACAGGACAGCTTGAAACAGCAGTATCTATAATTTCTCTTGTACATTGAGCTCATAGAATAGTTGCAGCTAAATGCAGGTAAACAAAGTTTATCTATTTCTGCTTTAGATCCTTTGGAGTTCACTTATCAACCACTATTAGGCCTGTGAAACTAAACCTGTGGATTTATTCACTTATGTGCTGTGTAAGTGTATCTCCCCAGTATGATGATGTTAAGGACTGTGGCTTTCACAATATGTGACATTTGCACATCTAACATGCTAGGTGGTGTATGGATCATTAAAAGTCAAGGTCAAAAATGGAGTGTCAAAAACAAAGCAAAACAAAGCAAGGTATCTGTATCCACTCTCATTAACTGGGCATTGATTTTTTTTTCCTGATCCTTCATATGAGGAAATAGTTCATATATAGAGATGTGTATTTATAGTAGTATAATCCCAAATCCCTGCTCTAATGAAAATCTCTGCAGGTATTTTACCCTTCTACTGACACTTTGAAAGTAAAATATGGATTTCTAACTGTATAGAGAACTTTCTGACATGGTTGTCAATGATAGACCAGATCTCTTAATATACAGAGGTTTTAGAATGTAATTCAAATATATTTTCCATTTTGAAGTTGTGATGGCTAAGTACACCTGCTTACTTAAAAATTATCTGTTAGTTTGTAGTTTTCAATAGCTTAATCATAATTTTATTTTCTCAGTTTGTATTGCAGGCAGTTCACCCACTCTTCATTTAAACTTGAATGTTTCCTCGTTTACACATCAGAAAATACAGAAAGATGATAATATTTAGAAAACAAAGAAAAAATAAAAGCTGTGTTCAAATACATTATTTATATAATTATCCCATAATTAAAGTAATTACAGTTTGTGATGAGAAATAGTCTTTATTTTTTTGAAACATTTGCAGGTTTCTTGAAGGGTGTTTACTGATCATCACAGCAAAGTGACATGAAAAATACTTGGAGCTGTTCTCATTTCTGCAAAACATTTAAGCTGCATAAGACATGTTCTTCATGAAACAACTATGTGTCTTTACAGTCCATTAATTGACAGGCCTGTATGAAAGGGAGTTAGACTGATATTCAAAGACATTTGTGAGCTTTTGTAAACTTGACTACAGCCACAGCTACTCTGCATATGAATTTTTGAATAAGAGTGGATTCCTAACAAATAGTATCACAAGCAGTAAAAAATGGTGTAAATGAAAGATTTCTTGCCTTATGGTATTTTTTGAACTTCTAGATCCTATTTGCTTTTCTTTATAGCGCCTGGAAAGCTGGAAGTTTACAAAGTGAAAGCTCTGTGTCCATGAAAATACCTGAACCTAGGATCAGCAGCTTTGAAAAACACCCGCTGACCATTCAAAAATACTGATCTGAGACTCAGAACATGAGGCTGTTACTTAGGAAGCCAACCCAAACAGTATTTCTACTTTTCATTGGTAGAAACCTACCACAGGCATTAGAATGAGAGAAAACAGGGCCAGGGACCATCTCAGGGCACTTCCACCACTGAAGTGTGCCTGCTCTGCAGCAGGGGTACTCAGTTAGCAGCACATAGCCCCTTCCTCACAAAGCACGCCCTACACAGACATTTTGGGGGTGACTGGGGGTCCTACTGCTCTATGGATGAGCATGGGTTTCCCTATGGAGCTGTTCTGGATTTTTAATCCTGGATTCATTTTTTTCACCTCGCAAGCTATGTTTCACTCTTCACAGAACTGCACAACAAAAATCATTATGGACAGATTAATCATAGAAGCAATTCACATACTTCAAATAACACATACATGGGACATATTCAGTAAGAAATACTAGTCAGCTACTACATTTGCTTGATTACATTCATGTAAATATCAATATGTGCACAATCAATATCTGCCAGGACTGTGGAAAATTAGGAAAACTATGACTCGCATAGCATGACATTATCTTCTTTATTGTACAACCAAAGGAAAGTGTATATTGACTAGATCTCCAGAGAAAATCATCTATTTATTATTTGAAATGAGCCATATCAAAGACAGAATGGATTTTTCTACAATTATAATAGACAAAGTAGAACTTGTTTGAGAATTTTTTTTCTTTCTTCTTTAAATATGATCTTCAGCAAAATGCAATCTTTTATTCTTTTTCCTTTCCAGCCTCATAAGCAGGGACTAAACACAGTGAGCATATACAGGTGTTAAAATAAAGTTTATAAAAAACTCCATCCATTCAACAACCCACTCTCATTTAGATATAATCTGCCTTCACAAGTTCCTTCCTGCTATCATCACAATCGTCATACTTTCCCTGCAGGATGGAGAATCTCCGCTAAGCACAATTTTAGGGTGCACAAGAAATATCTCTTTCTCAGAGGGACATCTTGAAGTTGTTAAAAGCAGCCAGTGGCTCCCTACCCATCAGTCTGTAAGGCACAGATAAACTGTTTTTAAGTTGTGATGCCTGTCTTATTAGATTTCATACCCCAGGACAAATTATTTGGAAGTTCATGTTTGCATGGGTAACCAGATCCACATTGATTGAGTGTAGTTGTTTTTTTGCAAACTAACAGGATCTCTGTAATTTTTTGAGCAGCTTTCTGAGTCTACCTTGGGAATAAATTAAAATAAGAGATTTGGTTTGGCTGATTTTCTCAAAAAATATTGAGAAAAGTTAAGAGACTTGAACATACAGTGCTGAAAAGATCCTGGAGCTTAGCTAAGGCTGAATTCTTGAAGACTCAGTGTAGTTGCCCTACTAGTCAACTGCTCATAACACTTAGAAAAAAAAATCCATTACCAAATAATTTTCAACTATTTCTCAATAGTTTAAATAATATAGCAATAGCTGGGGGAATTCATAGCAATAAAGACTTCAGGGATTTTTGTATTTGATACTTCTACATGTGAGAAGACTAATTTTGTTAAGCCTGTCTCTTCCTAAAAGTGCAGCCACCTTGGGCAGTCATTTCAATTTATAACTAACCCTGCTTTTAAAATATTTCCCTAGAATTTAAAATATATCTTCTTGTCAAGACAAGCTTAACAAAAAAGTCCATAAAATAAGTCAAAATATTCTTCCAGCACTTCACAAGTATATTTTTACCACTCTACTGGCACTTAAAAAATATTTCTTATATTCTTAAGGGTCACAGATTATTTTTGGGGCAGAATATACATATGCGTATACATATACATATACATATACATATACATATACATATACATATACATATACATATACATATACATATACATATACATATGTGTGTGTATATATATATATATATATATATATATATATATATATATATATTCCATCTTTCTTATTCTTTTGAAGAGTTATTTTTATGATTAAAATTGTTAACCAGAGGAGCTGAGACTGGCAGTTTTGTCAGACTAGCAATTTACACCTTCAGCAGAGGATTTGGGTAAACTATACTGTTTTGACAAGTTTCTTTCACTTTGCCTTTTTTATTTGACTTTTTGGATGCTCTCCTTTGTTTTGATGCTCTGGAAGAGGTTTAAGATGCCCTTCTGTAAAATACTGATTTTTTTAATTGTCACTAGAGGATACCAGAAAACACAGAAAGTCTGGTTACAGTCAAGGATCACTCTTGCACTTTTCCTGTGTTCACCACACAGCTGATATTTATGTGCCCTTCAAAAGGAGAGGATCTACCTTTGGAGGGCAACTCTAGGTCAATAACAAGTCAAAGCCCTTTGAAAAATTGCTTTCTATAGACAGGACATAACAGGTCTGGTGTCATAACAGGTACCAATACATAAAGAAGCGCTCCCATTTGTTTTGCTCCAATTATCACTCAAATGGTAAAATATTTTGAATTTCAACTCTTTCTTAAACTAATCATACAGCACATTAAAGTCTTAAGTGCACTTAGAATATGGTTAAAGAGAGAGATTCTCTGAGGGACATTAAAACCTAGCTGAAACCTCCAGAGAAGCGAAGCCCTTTGGACAGGTACAGAGTATTTTCAGACTAAAAAAGATTTAGGAAGCAGTTACAGCCAGAGTATCTGCAGGTTTGGGTCTTGTCCTGCTTAATAAAGTGGCAGTCACCTTCTGTTATAACAGTTCCTTATTAAGCTAATCTGCCATCTGCATTATAAAATCATCTGTCAACAATAATTGAGTCTGCTTTTTGTTTAGCTTGCAGTGGTGTCTCCATGCTACTCCATGCTCCCAAGCTTCCCAGCTCACACTGCTGAGGTGTGTCCTAAATCACACCAGGCACGGCACGGCTCCTGAAAGCAGTCTGCATCATTGTAGAACAGCAGACATCTCCAGTAAATGAGAATTATTCTCTCATACCAGTGAAAATCTTCTCAATAATTTATTACTACACACTGAAGACCAGAATATTATAATCTAAGTTTAGAAAAGTAATTTTTAGGTCCCTCCATAGTCTTTCATGAAACAAACCACGTTTTAAACAGTGGTTCAAATTATATCTCCTCCGGTATTATGCTGCGGAATTTGGGTGGCTGATTCATTTCTACTTTTTGCTGTCTAATAATTATTCAAAGACCTTGCTTCTTCAGAAAAGCACTCTTTTTAAACCATTATAGTCCTTTAACTGAAGTTCAGAGGAGCTACTTGTGATCACCATAAATTTGTGCCCAAAGAGGCAGAGTTCAGCCTGAAACTTTGAGGTACTGATATCAAGGGGAGCTCTGATAAGATATACTGTAATTGCAGGTGTACAACCATGAAACAGCTTCTGGTTATTTGGCTGAGACCTCAGAACTGGACAGGACTGATCAGAAACCTCTATAGTGTTTGAACCCATTTTTCCCAATTATTTTTTTTCTTCAGTTTAGCCTTTGTAAGAGTTTAAATAAACTTTTTTAAAACTGAGATTCATCAGAAAATATCTAATAATTTTTAACTTCCCCAAATTATCTGCATTTGCTTATTTTTTTTTCTTTTAGGTAATCTTTGTTTATTTTTTTTTCTTTTAGGTAATCATCAGCAACATCTGCAATCATGTGTAATTTCAGAGCACCTAGTTGCCAGACAGATGTCTCAAAATTATTGAATATTTTCATTTATCATTGTAATTAGAGGCATCATTTCAACGAATTACTCTAAGCTGCTTGCACCCTGTTTCCTCTTTTCTCATGTTTTCACCACCTCTTCAAACCTTGGATGAAACAGAAGTCATAAGAAGTTAAGCTACCAGCAAATAACCTTAAAGAATTGAGTGAAAATGTGGAGAAAATTTTCACAAGAGTCATCTTACTTCATTACTTTTGTAAGAAGATACTCAGGAAGAATACAACAATTTTTCCTTTAATTTTTTTTTTTTAACTTAGGGAAGTTTTGTCTAGTCAGGATGAACTAATGGTCTGAGGACCAGGAGATCTCAAGTGGTACTGACACTGATTTGCTGAATTATTTTGGGAATACATTCTATGAGTCAGCACAATAATTTTGCTGATGGAAAGAGTGACCTAATGTTTACCAACCTGAAAAATGGATAGTTGTGACAACCACAGTGATTTAACCAGAAAAAGTATTTCACTGCTGGAAACACTATGGTTGCAAGTTTTATCGTGATATTATCATTATACTTTCTTTGTACTGTTAAGGAATAGGTTTTACTTCACATTCCTAGAAAAAGTATTTTCTAAAGCATGAGCAAAACAGTTCTTAAGAAGAGTTATTGTTACACTAAGTGTACATAGTGGACACGATTTTTTTTCAGATATCTAATCTGCAAAAAAAACATCCCTACACTATTAAAACTAAAATAAATTAGAACAAACAAATTGTATTTTCCTCAAAAGAAGCAATTATGAATAAGTATAAATATGCAAATACTTTAAAGAAAGATGCTTTACTCTGAAAAAAAAATAGAAGAAATTTCTGAATGTGCAAACAAAACTGATTTCAACTTTTAGATCTGGAACCTTGGTCAGGTTCAGGGAAATTTTCAGGTCTCACTTGAAAATTTAGGTCCTTCATAAGAAGTTATGAAGGAAGCCTGCCTACATATATTTCAAGGTATAACTGTCACTCATTAATTTTATGTATGTTCCCAATATGTCTTTGCTGTACATAATTCTAAAACAAATACATTTGATTTGTTTTTTTCTCTAAAGTATTAATTATCCAATGGCAACTATTTCATAGAATCAATAGAACCGCCTGGGTTGGGAGAGACCTTAAAGATCATCTAGTTCCAATCCTTCCACCTTAGTCAGAGACAGCTTCCACTAGACCAGCTTGCTCAGAGCCCCATCCAGGCTGGCCTTGTACACCCCCAGGGATGGGACATCCAGAACTTCTCTGCACAACCTGTTCCACTGCCTCAGCACCCTCAAAGTAAGAAATTTCTTTCTGATATCTAATCTTAACTTACTGTCATTCAGTTTAAACTCATTCCTCCTTGTGCTGTTACCAAATGTTTTTGCAAAGTCTCTCTGCATTTTTCTTGTAAACTCCCTTCAGGTACTGGAAAGCCTCAGTTAGGTCACCCTGAACAATCCCAGTAGGAGGGGTACTTCATCCCTCCAACCACCTTTGTAGGCTCCCCTGGTCTCATTCCAACCGGTTGATGTCCTTCCTGTGCTGGAAACTTGGTGTTTGGTTTCATCAAGGTCTTTTTGTGACATGGTGTTTTTTTCAAGAAATAAGAGATTTGACATTCCTGTGGGAAAGGGAATGTCAAGAATTAGAAGAATAAGAAACAGAAAATGTTTAAGGATGATTCTGAAGACATAGATGCTAATGATTAATTGCCTCAGCCAATTTTCTGTAGCATCTGCAGGAGTCACACAGACAGAATTTAATGCAGAATGAAAATACCTATGGTAAGCAACCAGATTAGTAAAGTCCATCAGGTCTATCATGACAGGAAATATTTTAAGGGTTTGAAATGTTATCTGTTCCTTTCTACACATTCTGTCAGGCTCCCCTATCCCACCTAGTTGAATAAGACTACTTGTATTCTTGGAGGGAAGCATGTGTGTAAGCATATCCTGAGTTTCTTTACCCAGGGAAATTAGAAATTACTCAAGTTGATCTGTCAGTGTCCCACTTTCTTTGATGTTCATGGTGATGCATGGAGGTGTCTCATTTTCTTATGAGAGAGGAATAGAGGAGAGAACAGGAAAGGATTAGGAGACAGCGCTAGATATTGGAAAGATCAATTCAGTAGTTATGGATTTATCCCATCAAACACAGGTCATTGGCCGATTGAGAAGGATCTGTATTTACAAAACCTCATCCCTGGACAAATACAGATATTGAAAATATCAAGGCTGGGTCTCTCAGTGTGGCAAACAGGAGGTGCAGAAAAATCCCACTAGCTACTAACTGGATTTTTACCCTTGTGTCTCATGCACCACTTTGAAAATTCACTCTCAGTCATCAGGAAGTAAGGTAATATTCCAGCATTCCAAATTGCATCATTTGGATACAGACAAGAAGCCTAATTGGCCACCGTGCACAAAGAATAGAAGCATAAAGAATTGCTTGTGGTTGTATATTTTATTTAAAGCCTGGACCTGTCTATATATGAGTCTTTAATTAAAAAAACCAAAACAAAAAAACATTACTGGATCTTTAGTTATTTATAACTCAGTTTTTCAGTTGGATGGAAATTGTTTCCAGTCTCAAAAAATACAAAGATATCTCAAGATAAAAGAATTTTAAAAAATTTAACTCATAAAATGGGAACAGTTCAGTTACATAAAAAACCCCAAACCAAACAAAAATACATATATGCTGTGCAAACTGTTCAGTTAACCATCATGTTCCAAGTGTGTGTTATGTTTATGACAGTCCAGACAGGAGTCCATATTTTGAATCTGTACCATTAAATTTACATAATCAGATTTTTATTGTGATGGAAATTCTGTGGCTTTCTCTTAGAGGATTTTGGAATAGTTTTTATTTTCTATGTCACATCAAGAAATGAAACTGGATACAGAGGCATGTGACAGGTGGAGACCATCATACTACACTCCATCCATGAATTCATACCAATGATTCACTCAAGTCAAAATAACTCATGACAGATCTTCTACTAGCATAACCTTCTGCCACAAGATTTTTAGTCAAGAAAAATGTAAGTGGACAGCCAGGAGTACTAGCTTAATTCTTCATTAACTGTATGAAATGTGCTAAATATCTTGACTAAGAAACTTTGAAAGAAAATTATGTCCAGAAGATTCCTTAGAGCACTCTCTGTTTCCAGTGGCAAGCTCTTTTCCCCAGTAATAAAAAAAAATGTCACATAGTTGGTAAGTACTCAAGATAGAAGTAGATTCTAATAATGAAAATATGTGTTTAAATTTTTAATCATAATCCTCCATATGATTGAATGTGAAGAGTTCACCGACATATACTTTAGTGAGATGAAATAATGTTTTATCGTAAATGTTATCATTTCAAATAAGACCACTACATGCATGAAGAAGTGATGAGTAATACCTGAGGAAACCAAACCATATTTAAATGCAAGAGGGAATGTTTTTGTGTCAGGATGTTTAGCAAGGCTGTTCCGGGAGTCATTGCATACTCTGCCAAAATCGTTCATCATGCTGGAAGTCCTTCTGACAGCATTGCACTGCCTTTCCTCCTAAACAGCACCTGAAGCTGTGCTTAGCCTTTGGAAACTAGGCTGAAGCCAATATAAAATCCTCTAATGAACCCAGAAAAAATTTCTCCTGTGAAATACTGAAGTCCTGATATATTTATATTAATGGGTTCTCCTTTTTAGCATAAATTTTTTCCCCTCAGAATTTTATCTCTGAAAATTTGTAGCCATATCCACAGTTCAACTCTAATGCTGACGGGTTGTGTGTCTAGTTAAGTGCGTCACTCCTTTTATAAGGAGACTAGAAAAAAAAAAAAAGAGGAAAAATCTAATAGCCTTCTCATGGTTTACATGAGAAAAGAGCAAGTTTTCCAGAAGTTAGCCTGTTTTCATGGTAGGTAGCTACATTTCAGAGTTTTTTACACTTTAAGTAAAACCTAAGTGTTACCTCCAGCCTCTCTATTTTTTTTAAAGCACCAACTGCATCAGCTTAGCTGATGTTTAGGTGTGCAACCTCATGAAGTCACTCCTAGTGAATTCACAGGAGCTGGGATTATGCTGCTTCTTGGGGATGTGTCTCTGGCTGCTAACTCAGATGGTATATCTGTCTTTCTAGTATTTCAATTCTTTCTCCCCAACAGGCATTTAAGGTCTCTAGGCAGTGCACAGGGGGACACAGAATATTAGAACAGAACTCAAACGCCCCATAAGGCTAAGCTCAGAAGATACAATATCACATAAATGTACAGACTGTGCAATGTGTGGTGCTCAAAGTCTGCCAGTTCAAAATTCTAAGAAAAAGGATATGTTTTCCCCTTATTCAAGGCTGTGGAGAAATACTTCATCTACCCTCCTGAAGGTAGGGAGATGCCTGTTTTCAGTCCAAAAAGTGACTTTTACAATTGCAATGCCGGATCAGGGAGGCAGGGCTGATTTTAGCTCTACTTTCTCAGCCCAGCCTTATGGTTTGTGCCAAGAGAAGGGAAGAGAGTCAGGCTTGATCCTCCTCTTTTGCTGAAGAGTCATCAGCCAGCAGTGTTATCAGGCTAAAGAGAGCTACTGCTGGGGTAATGCTGAAGGGAGGAGAAATACTGCAGGGAAACACACTCCATCCTCTCTGCTCAGCCAAATCTGCTCCACAGAAAATAAGGATCACAGGGTCAGGAAACACAGGGCCTGGGAACAGGAGTCTAACCCAGGCTTCAAAGACAGCTCCTATCTATTATGTACCACACGTGGTAAAAAATGCATTAGTAACCCTGAAAGCAGTTGTCAGACTCAAGTTTTGACCTGCTGGGTGCTCTTGCAACTATGATACCGAGTCATGCCCCATCTTTGCAGTGCATTTGAATATTCTTATCATCAGACTGAATATGGTTAGTCTTTTACATATCAAGGCCCTTTAACAGAGCCCTGGGTAGTGCAGACTTGGTTAAATGAGAACTGCCCTCAGCTGTTAGCCTTTCCAAAAAGTTTTACAGACCACCTGAGGTATTTTAAGTGGGAATTATGTAGTCTGAATATTTCATATTACTAATTATCTCTCACAAATCCTTACTGTGTCCTCAGATAGTTAGGTCTGTTGTAATTGCTCCACTGCAATTTACAGAAGGTGAGAGAGTGAGTTCACCTTGTTTCAAAATCCTTTCCTATCACAAATTACTCTTTCATTCTGATAGCAATTTAGACCACTGATGGGTAAGTTTTGTTCCTTAAGATTTTGAAATAACCCAGCCATTACAGGTCAGGAGCTTATGCTGAATATAACTATGCATGTATAATGATACAACTAGTGGGCTCAAATAACAAATATAATAAATATAGCAAGTAAAAAATATAACACAAAAATGTCTTTGTCATAGCATAACAAAATATATGGAGTTGGAAGGGACCCACAAGGAATAGGTATACTTCATGTAGAGTACCACAGTTCCTTACCTTCCTTGTAGACACAGAATTGGTTCCCCTGATATGAAAACAGTTTTAGATTTTTGTTATAGAGACTTATCCAGCTTAAAAACATTTTTCCCTCTGGTTGGGATTAACAGAACATGGAATTCATAGTAAATGACCATGTTTCTACTGTTTCATCAGGGACTTCAATAATACAATAAAGAGATTTGGGCTATTTTAAGGAGTATGCAGACAACATGGCACTTGTATTTGGATTCTAATTTGTGAACTGCTTGGCAGTCTTCTTTTGCCATAATGTATTCATCACAAGATATATTGGTTATGCAATAAAGTATTTTTTAATTGCTAGCTTTAGAAATATTTAAGTACCCAATTATTTTCATCTAAAATACTATTATGAAAAATAAAGGAAAAGTTTAAAATAGATATGGCCATGGCTAGACAAGGATTATGAGTTCCACAGCAAGAGCCCTGAGCCTTTGATGAAGTGTATAAATAATTAGTAACGCACTTTAAGACATCTTTTTCTTGGTTCATAATACCTGTGCTCATTTAATTCCAACTGAAAATATGCCTATTCATTCACAGATAGGTTGGTGACCAAGTCAGTGGGAAAAGTGATTTATGTTGAAGCACCTGAGGCCAGATACTTCCTGCACATACACAGAGCAGACACTCACTGAGAGACTGGGCACCAACACAACTTTGTCCTGTCAGAAGATCACATGAGGGGACATGAGATAGACATGTATGTGGCAGAGTGTGACCATAAATGAAGGCCTGTGAGTATGTAGAGTATGTATAATAATTTAACATCTATTTTATACATGAATGACTTTTAGTAACCTGAACAAAAAATGAATAACAAGAAATAACACACTAAAAATAGGCTGTCCCATTTTTGCTTTTTTTCAAAGTTACATGAATACCCAAATATCCTTATTCGGTTCTTATTCCACAAACATTGATGGGATGAACTTGGTCAGCACAAATGGATATGAACATCAAAATCAGTTAATATATTCGTTGAACTTCACTAAAGCACACCTTGAAAACCTTTACAAAAGTATTTTCACATTTGAAGAAGCGCTTTGACACCTAAAGATGCAAGCAGGGTGCCTAATGTAAATACAGTACCTAATGACTAAAGATAAATGTCTAACTTCTATGAGGATCTCAAATCACAACCAAATTCTGGTCTTAGTATATATATGTTTGTTGCAAAGAGGACCAAAGATCTCAGGAGCAATACCCAGACAACTATTTACTCATCTCAAAGAGGACTTTGGAGAACTGCTCTGCACCAGTCCATTGATTTGCAGAATTCCCTAAAGTATTAAATAAATAACAAATAAATATGAAGACAAGGAAGATTGCTTGCTGACTTTACTTCTTTTTCTAGTGATTTATAGACCACTTCTGCAAAGCTTGTCCTGTTAAAGTTCCTCAAATAACTAATACAAAATCAATTCCTCTTATCAGAGTATCCCCAGCTCAGTGTCACACACAGTTTTTTATGTAAATCAGCATTGCTGTCAGCTCCATCTGTGACTGTGGCCTCTTAAGTGAGTTACTCCAGTTGAGATGAAGCAGCTCCACTAAGAGAAGTCTAAAAGATGCCATAGGATTGCCTCAATCCCAACATCATTTTGTTTTATTGTAATAGTGTTTCTGCATCAACACATATAATTAAAGATACTGTACCACGCATACTGTAAAACAGGATTACACTTTGGACATTCCCCATATTTCTCAGTTCATAATATACTACTAGTGTTCATATGAATGTCATTACAGGACTCTTTGTAATACTTTAGAATTTTTTTTTTAAGTTGTAAATACACCAGAGCAGGGAGATAGAAGGGCTGACTTCTTGATAAAGGGCTATGGTAGAAATTTTTGAAGATAACTATAAAATTGACAGTTGTCAACTGTGTGGGGGGTTCTGCTTGTCAGCTGTGTTGTCACTTTTCCACAGCAAGGGGAAAAAATCCTTGACATAACTTTACTTTCCCTTTTAAATGTATGTAAAGAGGAAAAGCACTGTACCATATTAATGCAGCTAGAATGGAAACACAGTGTTTTTCATAAGCGCCTGTTTATGTGAGAGCAATTGTGCTATTTGCTTTCCTTTTCTTTTGTTGTCCAAAACCTAGTAAAGACAACATAATGGGGTCTGAATAAAGAAACTTACAAAGTAAGGTGATTTTCAGGAAAAATATCCTCATATCTAGCAACAACTATAAACCTAAAAGGGCTATTTCATTATCTATTCCATGTTTCAAATTTCAGAATTTTTTATTATTCATTCATTCAGAAAAGAAAAAATATTATAAGTAGAGAGGATTTTTATTATTTTTAATCCATTTTATTAATATTTGAATTTCATCCTGAAAAAAAAAAATTAAGAAAAAATATGGTAATTTTTTTTTAGTCCCAAATCATGCATGATTGTTACTTTAATTTTGAAAAATAATACTCATAATTTTAATTTTTATGCTAGCATTCATATATAATTTTAAAAGTTTACTTTAAATTAATATTTAAATAGTTATTTATTATAAATTTAGATTTATATGGTTATTTTAATAAAGTCTGTCAGCTGCCTTTAGTTTGCTTTGCTTTTACAGATAAGGAAGAGAAATAAGTGAAGTAAACTATATTAGGGCTTAAGTTTTAGGAGGTAACACCTCACCACTGGCTGATGCTCAGGGAAATACCCAAAGGGGTACATAGAATCACAGAATCATTAGGTTGGAAGAGACCTCCAAGAACACTGAGTCCAACCCATGCCCTAAAACCTCAAGTAAACATGGCACCAAGTGTCACATCCAACCTTTTTTTAAACACATCCAGGGATGGTGACTCCACTATCTTCCCCAGGCAGACCATTCCAGTACTTTATCATTCTTTCCACAAAATACTTTTTCCTGGTATCCAACCTGTATTTTCCTTGGCCCAGCTTATGACTGTGTCCTCTCCTCCTGTCAGTGGTTGATTGGAGAAAGAGACCAACCCCACCTGACTACAAAGACCTTTCAGGAAGTTTCAGAGAGCAATAAGGTCACCCCTGAGTCTCCTTTTCTCCAGGCTAAACACCCCCAGCTCCCTCAGCTGTTCCTCACAGGGTTTGTGTTCCCAGCCCCTCACCAGCCTCATTGCCTCCTCTGGATGTGCTCAAGCCTCTCAACGTCCTTCCCAAACTGAGGGGCCAGAACTGGACACAGCACTCAAGGTGTGGCCTCACCAGCGCCGAGTACAGGGGCAGAATGACCTCCCTGCTCCTGCTGGCCACACTGTTCCTGATGCAGGCCAGGATGCCCTTGGCCTTCTTGGCCCCCAGGGCACACTGCTGGCTCATGTTCAGTCAGCTCTTGACCAGCACCCCAGGTCCCTTTCTGCCTGGGCACTGTCCAGCCACACTGTCCCCAGCCTGTAATGTTGCAGGGGGTTATTGTGGCCAAAATGCAGGACTCGTTAAACATCATGCTTGACCCTTGAAGGCAGCGTGGTGTGTGATGGGATGTCATCTTTTTGTCTGGGGCTCAGAAACCCTTTGATGAAGCTATCAAAGCTTTTTGGATACTGATAAGGCTGGAATTGCTGGCTTTTGCCATTGCTCCATACAACCAGAGTGGTCCTGCTGCGTGTCTGTGGCCAGGTGCCCTCAGCCTCCCTTGCTCAATGACCTTGCACACCGGAGCCCAGCTGCAGGGTAGCACACTGCCAGACACACTGCTGGTCACACAGAGGGACAGGGGTCAGGACAGCCACCAGAGAGAGGTGACACTCCACTGATGCTGCACTTCCTGGATGTGTCCACACGCCTCCTGGATTGTGACAGACAGGCTTGGCCTTTCCATTACATGTCATGTGCTGACCAAGCAACCCACACACTAACCGTGTTGGTCAAGCCAAGAGGAACAAAGGTCCATGTTCCCACATGACACACATAACATTCCAGGCTGAGAGGTGATGATCTTGGCTGCAGGGTCACTGTGCAGTGCCCACCAAACTCGGTAGATAAGCAGAATTCTGCACCTCACTCATTGTCTGCCATTTCCTCTATGGTAGAAATGCAATTGTAACCTCCTGTTGGTGGCACATCTGCACACTACTGCTATATTTTCTCTCTCATAAGGCATGTTGTGATATGGATTTACAGTTGAATTTCTGTTTGTTTTGATGCATTTTGTTTTCAGTTTTTTTATGGATTTCACTGGGCAGAAAAAAAATCACAATTGTTTAATTGATCTTCTTTTATGGAAGCTATATACTCTACATTTGTTTTAATTTGAACATACACATCAGTGCTTTCTATCTGAGATTGTTAGAGATTTCGGCTATACCTAATTAACAAGCTTTCAAGAGACCTCTGTATCAGTCCTAAATGCAGCCAGCCAAGCATTGAGAATTTTTTTTGTAGTTGGGCCTCTGTGGCCCAAAGCTTACTGATAACTTGTGAGAAGTATCCTTGTAACCTATCATCTCTTTTAATGTCTCCAAATTTCCCTGTGAATAATAAATCACTAGAATGCAGTCTGAGGAACCAAGTATAAATGTAAAATAGATAGAGTGTGCAGAGAAGCTATGGATTCTAGGTGTGTTGGTCTGAAATTCCTACATCAGTGGACAATACAGTGGATAAGGTATCTGCTTGAAGACCTGATGCATACTTCATCTAGAGCAGGGGCAGTAAAGACCAACTTCAATGGTTCTTACCCTGGTGGAACAGTCTGAGGACAAGACAATCAATGCAAGATGGGAAACCAGTATGTGCTTGGAATAAGAAGCAGATTCAGAAAGAGACTGATGGGTGCTACTGTCCTTGAAAAGCCCCAAAGTCTGAGACATCTGGGAAAAGAAAAGCTACCAAAATGTACTCTATTTAAATATAAGATTTATTGAGAAAGAAGATCACCTAAAGTTTGAAAAAGACATAATGGCCAATACAAAGGTCTTGGAAATACAGGAGGGTACCATCCACTTACCAAAAGTATTCTAAGTTATAGTCTATCAGCTTATGTTTGGAGTTTCTGAGGTTATCAGAAACACCTCAGCAGGTATTGGTCAGAGAAAGCTGCAGAGCCCAGAAAGCTCTCAAGAAAGAAGTGGGACACGAAACCACATGTAGGGAGTTGAGGTTTGTTTCTGATCATTGTTTCAAGGCACCTTGTGACTGTGCAATGGTAGATTAAAGTGAAGCTGGATTTTGGCTCCTCCAGTCTGTCACTCTGAAAAGTATACATCAAATACCAACATCTAATTAAAAATCCTATTCTTATTTTTCTTGATCCAAGAAAATTTTCAGTTCTGAATTGCTCATTTAGTGTTGTTTTTTAACAATGAGTTTTAGGACATACTTTAGTCAAACAATACATTTTGTTCTTAACTAAAATAAGGATATATTTTTACATATTCACCTGAAGACAACCCTTAATGCAGTC
The DNA here is from genome assembly GCF_027579445.1 of Ammospiza nelsoni. Taxonomy (NCBI): domain Eukaryota; kingdom Metazoa; phylum Chordata; class Aves; order Passeriformes; family Passerellidae; genus Ammospiza; species Ammospiza nelsoni. Next base: position 118,358,312 of record NC_080633.1, on the reverse strand, counting down.
TAGTGCCCTGAACACAGTGTTATGTTGAACTCATAGAAGATGTGAATTTTAAAGGCAAGAATACTATGTATTCTCATTATTCATGAACCAAGAAGGTCAGACATAGATTTACCATATGTAGAAAACTTGAAGTATTTAAAGCTGTTGAGATTCAATAGATCCTAAGGGTAAAAAATAAAGGCACTACTGTTAAAGTATAGTGACTCTTTCATTTTTTAATATTTTTTTTTAAATTATCATTTGTGGGAATTAATGCTATAGAACAAAAAATGTAAACTTTTCTAGCAGTTACCAAAAAGCCATTTATTGTTTGTATCGTTCCAGATATAACTGCATTTGGGTTAAAGAAATTTAGTTCTTTTGCATTGTGCATTCCTGCAGGGTTTTTTTTTAAAAAGTATTTGAAGGGAAAAATCATCACAATGTGTTTTACCAGTTACGCACATTAAGGCTATTTGCTATCTATGGAAAATTTTAAAAGATAACTTCTGAAAGGCAAGTTATGGAAAAATTCCTTTTAAAACTTACCTTTAAAAAATGGTGACTTCATGGATTAAAAAAGATAAAGGAACATTTTTCCTTGAATCCTATTTTTATTTTGCATTTTGCCTTTATAATAAATAATATGCTCATTTATATTTCAAGTTAAAGCAGTAGTCCTACAAAGAAAAAGCATGCATTTCAGTTTGTAACTTAATGTAACACTTTAAACTGATTTTTTTTCTTTGATGATACATTTTTGTTGCATAAGGTAATGTAAAAGTGGCATAAAATTTCCCTTTATTTTTATTTAAAATATTTACAGCATTCCATAAATATATTAGCATAAGAGTTTAGTACTGAATGGATTGATTAAATAGCTAGCTGGATACATAATTAATATCTCAAGGTCCCTTTTTAAGCTTGAGAATAGCAGCCAATGAGAAGTGACGCGGCTGCTTTGGGATGAGCAAAGCTTTCAAATGTTACCTTTCAACCCACACAGCGGTCTCCCTTTCTTCACAGAACTGTGTTCTCATCCATGATTTTAAGGGTCTTTGTAAATGGTGTAAGCAGCAGGACCTTTGGTTCAGCAGCAGTGACTTTTTGCAGTTAAATGTGTAATTCTCCAAACGGAAGGACAGATGCTTTGGAGACATCATTATTCTTCACCTATCTGTCAGAAACTACAGAGGATCTAGCTGGTTCAGTTGCAGCCCTTTTATCTTCAGTCTGATTTCTACAATTTTTCAAATAGATCCACAATGCATTCATCACACCATGAGCAGGAATTTCAGCCTGAGCATCACCAGTTATATAAATTCTGGTCTGAGTAAACTGATTTCCCCTGATTTCAGTCATGTGAAGCAGTGGGTGGAAAGGTCACCCTCATTAGTGGGGAGAGATGCTGCTGCCCTGGTGGCCAACTGGCTTTGCACCTTTTTAGTTATTGATCTGGGAGCACACAGGAGCAGGCAATGGCTGCAGGGCACAGCTCAGCTCCCTCTTCTTGAGGCTCTCCCAGGAAAGCTACCAAAGGTTTCCTTCTACATCCTGTAACTCTGCTATGGGCAATTAAGATTAGGCAAGTGAAATACATAAAAATGAAAGATTCAGATTACTAATTCCTCCTGAAAAAAATGCTTTTTGGACAACAAATCCAGGGAAAATTTTCTGGGATATCAGAATCCCACCAGGTTAAAGTGAATCAAGACTTAGTTTTCAGAAAGCAAAATCCCTCTGCATGCAAAGCCAAGGAAAATGTTTAATATCCATTATTTTCTTGTGTACTCATTGTTCCTGACCTTGAATAGCTGATCCAGAGGCAATGTGGGATTTGGACCATGATACCAAGAAAACTTCACCCTGGAGTCTTGCCAGTGAAAATGATAGGGATAAATTAAAAAATGAAATTGAGGAACATTTTCAGCATCCAAAGAAAAATCGGTTCATGACAGAAGCAGGAGGTAAAGCATTAGCAATTGTTGAAACAGAAGTGCATACTAATAGTGTAGGGTTTTTTCCAAGATACCATAAGTTTCAGAAATGGGGCTGAATTATTAAGCAGTTAAAAACATGACTGTTAGTGAGATAAGGAGAGAGAGAAAGTAACTGATGCTGCTTTATGGGGAGCATTTAGGAAATTAGTGAGTTAATTTTCTAGATCACCTGCTCAGACAGCCTGAATATTATGTTCAAGTGTGGACACTCAGATTCAACTTTTTCCTCTTAGGCTGGAGAAGGATGGCTGATTCTTCCCCAAAGGAAGGAAAGGTATAAAGACAGCTGCTTGGGAAACTCTCCCCTTCCTGTGTGGGTTTCTCACAGGCTGCCTGAGCCCTAGTCCTGCTAACTGTCACAGGTCACAGTACAATGCCGGGAGGAGAATCCAGCAGGAGAAAAGTGAAGACTCCCTCCAAAACAGCACATTAGTCTGTGCAACAAGCAGCCATGGGCAATCATCCTCCATGGCCAGTTTGGGGCAGGCAGGACTGCCTTGTTTTAAGGCAGGCTTGGAAAAAATTATCCTGCTCTCAATCCAGACTTTATGGATAGGCTCCTGCATGACAAAGCACAATGTTAAATGGTCTGTGCCCATTGTGACAGCAAGAAGCACTTAAAGTAAAACAGTATGGAAAGTGTCCCAAATTTCATAATATTCTGTTGGATTCAAATCTACTCTAATTTAGGTAAAAGAACCACAAGAATTCTTTATTATTTCCTTACGCTTTTCTTCTGTTACTTTTTCTTTCCTTTTCTTTTATTTTACTCATTGTTTATAATTGTAATAAGCCAGCTTGTGGGGGGTTAGTACAAAATGGATAAGTCAAATTTTTGTTTAAATCTTTCCTCTTATTTATTAGTGAGCCAAACAGTGATTTGCATAGAAACTTTCCAACATAGGTGCCTTGAGCTGATTAGCACTTTATTCTGCTTTCATAAAGCAGAAATTCCACTCGTGGTTTTCCTGTCTGGGTTTCACAAACAAACAAACAAACAAACAACAAAAAACCCACAATTTTTCTGTACAGAAACTTCAAGATATATAAAATTTTGTCCCAGTGAGAATTGATGATTGCTTTTAACAGTATTTCTTAAAGGGGCTATTCTTTTTAAAGAAAAACCAGTGTCAGAGTTCTGTGAATGAAAGAATGAGCTCTCCAAAATGACTGATGGTGTTGTCTCACTTCTCCTAATTGATTGGTACTTTGGTTCTGAAACCTTGGCCCACAGACCATCTGTGTCCTGCAGAGAACTTGCTAGTAGAGCCTTTAGAGAGGAGCTAGATACCATAATGATAGTTTCTCTTTATGATTACTGCTGTTAAATCATCCTAAAAGCAGTTAAATATTAATGAAACCTTTTACTAATCAGACTTCTTCTAGGAAAGCAATTCTAAGTGGGAAAATTATTTTTGCTTCTGAAGATGTTCTCCTTTTTAATACACGCAAATAATAATTAATAACTTATTTATAAAGCCCTATTGGCATGGTGGCTGAGGTGCTTGGGGTACTATACAACACCATCAAAACAGATTCAAAACAAAATGAGCAAAAGTTCACCCTCATTAGAGTCAAGCAAAACACAAGAAAAATTGCACACAAGAAAACAGGATCTGCTTCTCTAATCACACAGTCTCAACATTTGTATTCTTGAAATGATCCTAGGATTTGAAATACATCAGCATAAGCCTCAAAGAAAGTACAAATAAGGGTGAAGTCCCTTTGTTCTTCCATAAATTTTCATTTCACATATCCTCCTATGGTATCCTCACATGTTATCCTCACTCACCTGTTTCAAACCTTATGCATAAAGCACAACCCATAAGTTGTTCTGCATTGCCAAGACTCTGCATGCTGCCCCCTAAAACCTTCTCCAAATAAACTGGCAGAATATAAGGTGCTCCAGGATCTTTGCAGTAAATGTTCTAAAATGTGACCTGCTATGTACCGGGGGAAGTTATAAAGCAAGGAATTTGGCCTTTGCCACCCTTGCAAATGAGAACTGTGGGGCAAAGTTCCCAACTTGCCAGCTCTGTGGGCAGGGGAAAATCATATTAGTATAAAGATCACTTTTACAGACAGCTACAAGAACATGAATTTCAGTACCATCTGTCACAAACCTTGGAAAAAAGACCTATAAATTAACACATGGACACATACACATTTAATCATTCAAATGCACTTACAAAAGTATTTTTTAACTTTCATCTGATCCATAGTGCAGGGAAACATCAGTTAGTTTTTCCGCCATATAATCAGGTACCATTCCACAATGCAGATTTTCAGATATGTAGACTGGCTGTACAAAACAAATGAATTTGTTCTTCTTCTCTCTTAGACACCTGCCAAACTGTCACTCTTTACAAACAGGATAAATAGGTTATGGGGGATAAATACAGGAGAAAAAAACAAGAGAAAATATATAGTGAAAGTTAGGCTGTCATTAGCAGCAGCTCTTTTTTATAAAGCCCAGGTCTTAAACTATAGAAATGGGGAAAACAGATTAAAGCTGTTGCTTTGATGCCTTAATAGAGTATCCATTTAATTTGAGATTACACAGCTCATAAGGAATAAATCCCCAAACAGGTCCTTCAACAGCCATCAAAAATATCACAGTGTAATTTGCAGAATTCACTCTCCGGAGTCTGATTTTATAAATACATCAGTGCATGGATGATTTAAGAGAGCAAAAGCTGATTTTGGGTTTGTATCTCAAGGTGCAACATTTGCTCTAGGCAATAAGTTTCAAGGAAGCTCAGCTGGAACTGAGGACAAGTATTAATGGTGGAAGTTCAAAGGCATGGGTGGGAGCAGCAAGGATGGATAGGCACAGGATTCTAATGTGCAGTGAGACTGATGAGGGATGCGTGCTCCTGTCCATCTGTACCTTGAGAACATCTATCCTAATATATCACCTGACTAATTAAACAGTGTTTCACTCAGAGGAGTCCACATTAGGCTGAACTTCAGTATGGAGGCCAGACCAATTGTCCATTAAAATCTCATGAGAAAGCACCACAGAAGATTTTTGTCTTTTACACTATTGTATCACTGTTACACAGCACACATCACACTCAGTCCCAGCTTTATACATGCCAGGACATACAGACCTGTGGCAGGAGAATGCTGTTTTCCTGATCCACCTTCCTGAATTTCATTTTCTTTTCCAAGAAAAGTGATGCTGAGCATTTCACAGCATTAATATAAAAAAAAAAAAAAAAAAAAAAAAAAAAAAAAAAAAAAAAGAGCCTTATAAAAATGAGATTTTCAAGTTTTTGTTTTGGCTGGCATTTTTGATGTAGAGTCTGACTTCTGATGCTTGGGAATTCTGCAGTTCTGAAAATATTTAATTGTATGGGAGAAAAATGCAAATTCTTGAATCATCTATTAGATTGTATAACTGCTTCTCAAAAGTAGTAGAAGCAAATATAAAATCATCAGAATTCACATATAAGGAAGAAAACACTGGGTAGGAAAAATTATTCAACAACCAACTAAAACTTATGGTTAAATATTTCTTTCTCTTAAAGTCAACTCTTGTCATACTCTAGTCCATAGAATGTTCTCCATGGAAAACAAAAAGTAATACAAAACCCAGTTGTTTACTTTTTGGTTGTTTTTAACTTTTCAGAACCTTTTGCCTAAGTAAAACTTGTTTGTCATTAAAAGCTGACAGCTTCAAAAATTGTCTTTGGATTAACACAAAACAAAGCAATTTTCTTTGTCCAATCATCTAGCATGAGTTCAAATTTAGGAAGCCAAAGTCTGTGATTTGCATAGAGTATATTTAAACAAAGGTCTAGGGGATCCACATGTACTGTACAATCTTCAACTCCTTCTTGTGTGAAATGAGTTTATGCAAGCCTGGTTCACTGAACAAGGCTATTCAGTTTTGTTAGTCCCTTGAATTAGTTTCTAGGTCAGCAAAGCACTAAGAACATTAGAACACCAAAACAAAGTAACAATGACAAAAAAGAATCTAGACAAACAAACCCCCCCTGAAAACCTCTAGAGCCTAAAAGACTACATCCTTGTTATGCAATTCTTCCTGCTCACACACTTCAAGTTAAAACACCTCCTTTGAAGAACAGAAATGGGATTGCTCAAAGTTAAATACATGAAAAAGAGGAATCAAGGCTAATGACTGTTTTGCCCAGTGGAAAACTCTCCAAGTTGTATTATTTCAGCTCCTATAAATATCCTAATAGTATTTTCATGCTGCATTGGAAAATTCCACAGCAGCATCTCAGTCTGTTCTATATGTAATTCATTCCCCTCTTTCTTTTATGCCTGGTCATTTTTTTATGTACAAACATGATACACAGTTTACCAAAACATTTGGTAATTGTCTGAGTGAATCAAACAGTTGTAAAACCTGCATCATGCAAAAGCTCAAGACAACACTGAATTTTGCCCTGCTCCTGATCATTTTTAATGCTGCCTGTATTTGTGTAAGTCACAGACAGCCAGCACCACATAGCAGACAAATGTAAAGTCATTTTCTCTTTTCACTGTATTATTGAAATCAGTGAAGCATAAGGAAAAGCAAAATCAGAAAGAAAAATCCTTCCCATTTCCATAGCAGCATCAGACTACAGTTGTATGTTTATTTTTGAAAAATGAAATTAGTCTGTTCAGCTGCTTTGTTTATAAGTGCATTTCTTGTTTTTCCTAAGTTTAATACAATTTAGGAAAATCCAGAGAGATTATTTAGATGCCTTCCACTTGAAGCACCTTGGCCCTAACAAGGTATCATAAAAAAAAAAAAAACCTGGAAGACAGTCTGGCTGTGGACTGCCTCAGCAGGGTCACCTTCATCCACCTACATCTTCATCTTCATCATACCCCCTATTTAACCAGACACCTACCAACAGTAAACAGCAGACACAGGGGTACATGTGAAAGTCCTGCCTCCCATTCAAAGTCAAATAATTTGCTACCTGGTGGGACACAGACCTTTCAGTTCTCTGAGGGCAGACACCAAAGTAGACAGAAAGGATCTTCTTAAAAAATAATTTCCTGGGGCACAATGATATCATTTTTTTGGAGCTTTTGACATGGCTATGGTATTTTCTAGGAAAGAAGAGTTTCAAAGTGTGCAGCTCCCACTGTAGGACAAATCCATCCTAGTCAATACTTGAGTACTGAATATCACAATTAAGTTTGCAAGTTGTTTCTAGCTGATCCTGAACTGAAAGGTTTTACTGCTTCAAAAGGGTTGCCAGGCACCAGCCTGGATTTAGTTGCTTTCAGATATAATGTCTTTGTCTCCTAAGGCAGGGTCCTACATAAAGGATTTTTGAGATGTTGAGGTTTAAAACTATGGACGATTCAAACAGATCACTGCTAAAAGTGAACCCATTTTACAAGGAGTCCTTACCTGTCCTACTTCCAACATGTAGAGAATTATAAAACTGGGATGTGTCCTTTAGCATCTCTGTGCCTTCGTTTCCCTGCAGAGGATGGCAGCCAAAATCTTCAGCCGCTGTGGTACAGCACAGATTGTGCAGCCTGTCCTTGCCAGACTTCAGGAACACTTCTCAAGGTGAGTGCCCTCATTCATACATCTGGGGTTTTCACAATCAGGATCCTGGAATGAAAGCCAACACATTACTGTCAGTGCAATAGATTGAAATGCTGATGCTGCAGAAAGAAATAAGGGTAGAAGGTTCTGGATTCACAGACTCATTCAAAAGCAATATAAAATAAGTAGGGAAAATGACTATGTGGTACTTAAGCACAGTGGTGCCCATACTGAGAAAAAAGAGCAACTGTTTCTTTCTGCTGATTTAGAGGGAGGCTGCCAAGGCACATCCAGTAAATAACTATTGTTCAGAGTCATCTGAACAAAGTTCTCTAAAAGCTGAGTTTCATACACAGGAGAAACACTCAACTGACTGTTTGTTATATAATAAGAATTGACTGCAGAGGAACAGACTTCATACAGAAACGAGGGCTGTATTTGGAGTCAGGGAAAGCTTTTTCATTCTGTGCATTGAAGCCCTGGGCTTTATTCTATTGGAATTTACTTTTCCAGATGGCTCAGAATGCTGCCTGTCCTTGCAGCCTGTTCAGGGGCCAGGTAATGGGCAGTGGTGCTGCAGAAACACAAAACAACTTCAAAGTTTCCGGACAAACATGACTAAGAGGAGGACAAGAAACAGATCCAAGTCTGCAAGCAGCTAAAAATCAATCTGAAGGGGGATGCTGTGCCTGTGAAAGTGAGGAGGGAGCATGTGCAAAGCAGTTAAAGCAGTTATGGGTTTTTGTTTTGTAGTTAACTTGGTGTTAAAAAACACACAGTATTATTTTTAGCTCTTAGAAAACCCCAGCAAAATGCTCCAGGCAGCTACTATTTCTTCTGTCTTGAGTAAACATTTGGTTTTTGTCAGTTTGATGTTCATCAGTCATCAGAATGTGGAACTTTCTCTTTCCCTTTTAACTTTCCTTGTCCTTGTCCTTGTTCATGTTGTTTCACAACTTTCTGGAGCCTGAACTTTTTAAGAGGAGGAGATGCCTCAGAACCATTTCCCAATTCATAGGTGTCTGAGATGGTCAAATGTCTGATGCACTTGACTATCTGTCTGAAAGCTGAGTTTGATTTCTCACATAAGAAAAAAAAAAAAAAAAGAGACAGGGAGAATATAGGGGAGGTCATGCATGGAGTTTTAATTTTGTTTGCCTCCTTCTCCCCACACAGATTTTCTCAGTCCTAATAGCAGCACCCATTAGGTTGCAGTAATTTCATTGTCCCTTGATGCCAAGGTGAAAAAAGAGGAAGTATGGCTGATTTGCATGTTGTTCACATTCATTCCCTGCTCCTTACTGGCCTATTCCAAATAATATAAAATGAGTCAGTCAATTTGGAGTAGAGCACAGATCACAAGATGTTGTCACACATCCAGAGTCTGGGAAATAGTGTCATCCAAGGTCCATTCTGGATGGTTACCACAATCAAACACTGCCATGGGTTGACACTGAGGAAATTAAAGAAAGAATTTCCTTCATTGGAACTGATGAGGACTCCTTACAAAACCTTGTAATTGTAACCTCTGCAAATAATGGTGAGCAGAATGCAAGTGTTACTTCCTATGCCTTCCTGGATGTAAGAAATGTGGACTGTACATTCTGATGGATTTCAGGATAATTGACATTCTAGCGTGTCACCAGTTCAACAATTGACGTACAGCCAGATTTTTCTGCCATTTATTTGCACTAAGGTTGAGTCCAGGACTGGCTGCATTTCTGATACTTCTCACACCTGAGAGTTGGAAGCCTTGCTAACTCTCAGAGTGTCATACCCTGGGGGCATTCAGCATATGGCTCCAAGTAAAAATAAAATTACTTTTCTTTCTGGGGTCAGGGATGGGAGGAAGTACAGAGCAAATGGTTGTGATCTGGGTAAAATTTGCAGTCTTTCCTCCATTTTTTGGTGTGCTAGAGCCAGCCAGCAGTATGTGTCTGGAACAACATGAGCAGAAGGATTGCTGACCTCAGCAGCAAGGAGCAAGCTCATTAAGGCACACAAACCTCCTTTTTCTGGGATGGTACAATGTGCTGTTGACTCACATGGGCCACACAGTCTAATCCTAAATTATTACGAATGACCCAGATTCTGGCACTCTGCCTTCTGCTGATTAACATCTTACCCTGCAAGCAATTTAGTCTAGCTTAAGTGGGGCTGCATCTCCAAATTAGTTTTCAGTATAAGGATGAAAGCATCATGCCATATAACTCTTAAGCATGGTTCCAACAGATCCAGATAGGAATTATAACATGCACCAGAAGGAATGAAAATAAATTTGCTCTGGGTTCAGAGCAGTCTGGTAAAAAACGAAAAAAGAGAATGAATTCACAATCCTTGATTATATAAATAGCACCTGTTTTGACAAATTTTGTATGCTTATTTTCTGAATTAGCATGCTTCCAAAGTACCACATTTTTTCATAACATAAATGACAGCATTGACAAAAAAACCCCGAAACCACAGGCTGTTACTATATATATGTTTATAACCTTTAAGCTTTACCAGCAAGAAACTGTTGAATTCATCCAGTAATTCATGCATAACCTGTGCACACTTGCTTGGTCTTCTGCCATAGTGCAGCATACAAATATCTGCTTATTGGGTCTCAAAAGCCTGTGATCCACAGCAGGAGTTGAGTACTCAGATGTAGATAATGGGCCCAGTGCTGTGAGATCTTCATTAATGACCTAGTCACTGCCACAGAGTGAACCTTCAGCAAGTTTTCAGACAATGCAAAACCAGGAGGAGAGGCTGATACCCCAGATGTCATGCTGCCATCCAGAGGGACCTCAACAGCTGGAGAAGTGAGATGATGAGAATTTCATGCTGTTCAGTGAGGGAAGTGCAAAGGAACAACCCCAACACCAGCACGGGCCGAGGGGCGACTCCTCTGGAAAGCAGTTTGGCAGAGAAGGCCCAGGGGCCCTGTTGGACACCAGGACAGGAACAGCACTGTGCCCTTGCCACTTTGCCACTAAGAAGGTGAGAGGTATCCTGGGCTGCATTGGGCAGAGGAATGCCAGCTGGTGGAGGCATGTGGTTCTTCCTCTTTAGTCACTGCTCTCTGCTGTGCAAATGTGACACTGGAAACACTGGAGAATCATCCAGTGGACAAAACTTATGCACAAAACTTATTAAGGGGTTTCTGCATCTTACATACAATGAGAAAATAAGAGAACTGTGACTGGCCAGCCTGGAGAAGAGACAGTGCAGGGAGTCTTATCAGCATACATAAATATCTGATGGGAGGGAATGAGGAGTCAGAAAGATTCTTCTTATGAGTTTTCGGTGACAAGACAAAAGGCAATGAGCACAAAATGAAATACAAGGAAATCCCCCTGAAATATATGAAAAAACTATTTTACTGTGGGGATAGTCAGACACTGGCATGGATCACCCAGAGAGGAGGTGGAGTCTCCATACTTGGAGATAACCTAAGTGGGCATAGACCTGAGCAACCCTCTGTAGCTGACCTTGCATGTGACAAGGGGTTCCACTAAAGAATTTTCAGAGGTTCTTTCCAACCTCAACTCTTCTGTGATTGCACAGTACTTTTCACACTACACCAGAAATACTGCAGCAGTATTCTTTCAGCTGGTTTGTGTTTGCACTTCTGACGTGTCTGCAAATACCAGACACATTTTTTGCTCTTAGTGTTCAAACTAATTATTCACTAGTACTCTTTAGGGTTTGGGTAGCTTTAACCATATTGAGGCATTAATGACCAAGAATCAAGATACCACCTTCTGTGCAGGACAGCACTGGAAGACTCACATTTAGAAATGCCCCATCAGGGTGGATTTAACCAAGCTCTTTCCCTAGTAAGACCATCACAGCCACTTACAAAATGAAGTGATTTAACTCATGGGTGTCTGGCCAGGATTTTCAAAGAGGCTTACAAATTAGAAATCACACTTAGTCTGCAATTTTTAGCAAGACCCTAAGCAAAACCTGTAAGGCTCATAGGAAGCATGGTAAGCATTTTGATTGAACAGCCCTGAAAATGAACAGGGCTGAGAACCACACCTCTGTAATGTTGAGGTGTGAGGCACAGGAAAGATGGGGAACACAAGCCCATTTTTGGCATCTAGCTTGTTTTCCAAACATCTAAAAAACATTTGAAAATTGTCATGACCTACTTAGAAAAGTGAACAGGCTGGGAAAAACAAGTATAAGCAAAATATTTATAAAATTAGGACAAAACATACATAAGTAAAACTTGCAAAAATTCTTTGTAAAGCTCCTTACAACTCATTTAAAGTTTTGCTCATCCACCAAAGCCAAGACAAGAACATTACAGATTATTATTCTATTCAACCAAACCAGATGGGATTCATCCATTGCTACAATTCCAACTTCCCAAAGTATATTTGTCTCTTCTCTCTAATCCCTCTTTCTCTGAAATTAATGCAAGAGTCATTGTAATGGGTAGGCTTGTTATGAAGAACTCAATAGTAATAAAAAAATACAAAAATTGCTGTTCTTGTATTCCTCTTGTTGTTGAAGAATAAAATTATACTGTAAATTAAATCTGATTTTATGACATTTTGCATGCATATAGATCTTCATGTGAACTCAGGGGAGCATACTTTATTTGAGCTCTGTATTTCTTATACTTTTTAATTAATTTTTCTTTGTAATTCAGAATAAGTTTCTAATGGATTCGTGGAACAATATGGGGTCACTTGGGGGTGATTTTAATACCTGCAATTCCCATGGTTATTAATCAAAGACTTTTTAGCCTTTTAGATAAATTATCTGCCTTCTGTTTAGAAGATTGAGATTAAGCATGTGAGAGAAATTGTCCCTACTGACACAAAAGAAAAAAAGTAATGAAAATACAAAATGCAACATTTTTGGTATCTCACAAAACTAGAGAATATGCTGCAGATTTTCAATTTTCTTTCATCTAGCTTCATGAAAATTGCTATAAAAATAGCAATCAATCTGAAAAGAGGTGATTTTCATTTATTGCCTATAAATCTCAGAAGCTGTCAGATCCAGTAAAACTTTTTTTAATTGAGGATTTACCATTTACAACTGACAGGTTTTTTAAAAAATTGTTTGACTTTTTAAGAACATAAAAAAAAAAGGTGTTCACTTAGCAATTTTAGCTGAGTATCTAAATTTGCATACCCTTCAACAGGGGCTGTTACATTTTCATCCACTGAATCCTGAATCATACAGACACAGTTTTTGTGCAATTAATTTGATTTCTCTTGACTTCATGTTGTCCAATAATTAGAAAAATCCTGGCTGATTTTCTATTCACTAAAGAAATCAAACAGTTTGTTTTCCATACTTTTTTACTTGATCTAGGACAGCATAACTGTAATGTCCTCAAGGGATACCAAACACAAAAGAGCATACATCTGAATTGATACATTTAATGTGTGTTTATATATGAAAAAAAATATATATAGCCTAATATCCAATCTCACAGTTCTGCTCATCATTTAACAATGGCTATTCTGATATCAAGAACTATCAAAACCAAAAGAATTTAAATCAGCTGTGGACTTGACTTCCACTTTCCACATACAAGTGTCACCCTGTTCTTCTAAGGTTTTCTAAGCCTTCTGATGTTTACATTCTTGTAATGAACTTTCTCATGCACTTTTATGTAAATAATTATTGTTTTACATTCTTTTCTAGGAAGGAGAAATTTGATGGACTGCTGGTTTGTCCAGTGTCATTGGAGAAGTGGCACTTTCATCCTCCAATCCACTGTCACTTTTGAAAGTCTATAAATGTTAGAGTCAGAAAATAAACTTCCCTTCTTTTTACCTTGGAGGTTCCAGCATGTGTGTTGTTTTATTTAACGTCCTATAGCAACATACAAGCATCCTCAAGGCGCGCGAAAATCCAGTGCTTGTCTCTAGCTCAGTTCTCTCTCTCTGCCAGAATGAAATTAATCACATTTCACAAAAGCATTTCAAGTATTTACAACAGCTCTGTTATCATAATGTCTAAGTATTTCACAAATTTTCTTCACCTGAAGAAGGACCTGATTTATCAGTTTGCTGACCTGAGACACAGCTGTCCCCAGAGGACAGTGGTTTTAGCTGTGGGGGATGTGAAGCAGTTTAGCTGCATCTGTGCATTGATCCAGCAGGGTGGATTCACCTGGACCCACAACACATCCAGGTGACTCATCAGGTTCCATCACCTGCTCCCACTGTACTGCTTACAAACTCCAGCTGGCTCCTTCAGCCCATCCTGTGCAGCAAGATGTTTTATTCTATCCACTGCATGAAGTAAAGGGTGGGCTGGTTGTTTGAAGCCATGCAGAAGTTGGTCAGAGGACCTGGGCACTGCTCGTTTCACAAATCTGAGGTTGTTACTCATTATGCATCCTGTCTCCTTTCTTAGCCACCCACCTCACGTAACTGAGAAAGTAGCAAGGCAAGGGGAAGACAAAACAGAAAGTCAGCTAAAATTATCAGCAGGAAACAAAGAAATCTAAGAAGACTACATGATTAAAAAACAAAAAACAAATATGGGGCCACAACAGACCTAAGAATAATTTTCCACTTTCATCCCTCAGTAGCAATTTTCTAGGAAGAGAAAATACCTGGATGAAAGCCACATAGAGAAGTCAGAGAATAGACATGAGATGAGCAAAACAGCCCTTGAAGACAACTCTGCAGAGCGATGTACTCTGAATACTTGTTTATAGCAAGTATTCTTTCTTATGGAGACCGTTGCACATCACTGCACAAGGCTGCATTTCATAAATTGGAAACCATCTTCAGAAAAATACATTTGTCCACATCATAGGGTACACAATGTATGCTTTGCTTCATCATTGTGATATTGTGAATGATACATGTCTTTTCTTCCTAGAAGAATACTTCAGAGATCTCAAAATTTATTCTGCCAACAAAGTAGAAAGATTAGCATAGGTACAAGTTTTCTCCATGTGGTGCAGAATATGTAGTGCACATTTTGTATGTTCATGGAAGGGAACAGTCAAAATACATATTATATATACACGTATTCATCTCTACACTAGAAATGGAAGAAGAGAAGACAGGCTTCAAGAATGAGCATATATCAGCAGATCTTATTATGGTACATGTGTTACTTGTATTCAAAAACTAGGCTTAGCATTTTGCAGAGCTGTCTCATTCTGAAAGTGCAGCAATTCTTCATTTGCCATGATCCTTTCATGAACTTGTGGGTAACTTTATGACATTAAAGCTGGCAGGAGCATATTTGTTTAGTAATTAGAATACTAAAATGGTTATTAGGAATATCATCCCAAATTTTCTATAATTCGACTCTCAGCTTTTTTCAGGAGCACAAGTGGCCAAATGGCTCAGCCTCAAATGTGAAAGAGAGGGAAGCAGAGTGAGTCAGACCAGATGGCTGTTGACCTTAAGGCAAGATGGGAACGGATGGGAAAAGCTTCTCTCAGCTGGACTTCTTCTAGGCACTGCTCCAGAAACTCACCTAGTCCTGGTAACAGAAAAAGTTTTACTTTTCAATATTGAAGAAGTTCAAATTTTAAAATAATTTATTTGTTTCTAATAATACAGATACTTTTAAAATGTCCTTTAAGATACATAAATTGGATGATAATAGGAAAAAAAGCAATGCAATTTACTTCCTTGAATCACAGCATTCCAGGGTTTGAGTCCTATGAGAGCATCATCTCTTCTAAAATCATGCACTGCCAGCAATCATTACCATTCTTCAGAGCTGACCAATGGAGCAAAACTCCAAAGAAAAAGAACTTATGTTTAAGCTAAATGCATGTTTTCCTTTTGAAACCACTTGCAGTTTGAAGGTTCTCATTCTCTACTATGTGAAATGTGTTATGATAGGAAGTTGTCAAAAGCTCATACAAGACTCTGAAACAACCTGAAATTTTCATTATTATTTTCATTTTTCTTTGAGTGAATTAGGTGTCTACTGTATTTATCCTAGTTATAAGAAATCAGATTGCTAAATTTTGAAATTCTCTGTAAAATGAGTCAATCTATATCAAAATAAATGTAGTGTCTGATTCAAGGTTTGGGTCAAAGACTTTTGAAAACAGTGGAAGATGTTTAAGTCTGTGTACTCTGGTTTTGATCCACACAGGCTAAATTTATAGCCTATGAGATAAAATTGCATAAAGGAGTCACCTCTCTGTAACTGTATATCTCGACCAACTCTAGTTCTTTGCTCTTTTAATGATTTATCTGTGACCTAACAGATAAACAGAATGAAACATAATCAGAAAATCACAGGTAAGCTACAGAAATATAAAAGTAAACTCCTCCTCATTTATTTTCACACACACCGAGGAAAAAAAAGACAGAAATTATTTCCATTTTCTTCTTGGGAATCCACTTGAAGCATTAATTAAGCATGTTAACTTGAATGTGGTAAGAAGGTCGGCAAAGTCTTTTTTACCATTTTGTAGTTTTCTGTGGTTTATCTTGCTTTTCAGGAGTTCTAATATTACCAAGATATTATTCCTGAGAGTGTAATTGTGTTGTGCAATAATGTATGTGCTGTATTCTTTTGAGTGCGTCAAATAAAATTCATAGTGCGTTTTTAAAGAATCAGTGATGCCTAAGGAGTCTACAATATATGCTGCTGACTGGGAAATTATATTTGTATTTAATTATGCAATACTGCATGTAATTGAGAACATATTGCACAAAATGGCTTTGACTGACTGTTACATAATTTCTGCAGGTGTTATTAAACACCAGGCTAACATAGTTATCTCAGTCCTGTTTGGAAATGAAGGAGTTCAGCACTGAGGGTTATATATTTAGAGGTTGACAATTGTGTAGTTTGCTTTACTGGTCATGCAACACCTCTCATTCAGACAGACTATACAAGCTTGCAAAAAATCATATATACCCTGCAGAATTTGATATTTGGTAATGAAAGCCAGGTCTGTTAGCAGAGCTGAGAATGCTAGTGTTTTGTATTCCCCAAAATACACTTGATTTCATGGGAGCCCTACTGAGTGGCATCAAATGAGAATCAGGCTTTGTGTGCACTGTCCCACGGGAACATCATGGGTTTGTTACATGAAACCCATAAATCACTTTGATGTTATCTGGACCTGTATTATCATAGGAACTCTACAGGCTGGTAAAATATGCTTCTGAATCATGTAGAATGCACTTATTGCTCCTGGGCATTGAGTCAGATATTGAGACTGCACCCCACTGTGCCCTGAAACACATATTTTGTGCAGCATGGGTGCATATGTGGCCAGAAGGAGGCCATTATCTGTACTTTGATTGCTCTTTCATTATATCTTTGCACAGATATACAGACAACTCTTCCTGTTTCTGTTTCAAAACACAAACAAAAGCTAGTGAGCACTTTCTGTGTTTTCCCCCTTCAATATTTGAAGATTATATTGATTTGAGAAAATGAGCAAATAATGAGAAGTACTGCAGTCCAGGACAGGAAGATGGAGAACTTTTAAGTGCCAGGAGTAATAGATGGCAAACGGAATTTGTTGATGGTAAGAGCAAAACTGTGTTTTTAACAAACAGCAAAAGGAAAGAGTTATCTTCTAATTGGTAAGAAACTGAGGCATCCTGACACAATAGAGATTTATAAATTGCTGAAAAATATTATTATTTTTAGCCCTTAATTCAATGTTCAGGCACAATGATGAGTTCAACCAAGAGGTAGAGATGCATCCCCGGATAAACATGTTACAAATCAAAGCTAAAATCACAACTCCATAAGACCGTGCCAGATGCTGAGACTATGGCATCATACCAGGCACAGTCTCCCAGAAAAGAGGGTGATGAATCTGAAGTCTGGGTATCCCACAATACTCACAAATACTGTAGAGCAAAATTGAGACAGAAAATAAAATTACCAGACAAAAGAGTATAAACTAATTGCACTAAGAAAGAACAAAATTAGGAATTCTTAATCACACCATTAGGTACCAAGAAGGCTGAAAACAAAAGCTTTAGTAAGAAAATTCCCATCAGGAATTATTTTTCTTTTAAAAACTCACTGAAGCGTGAAGCGCTCCTGAACTTAAGTGGCTACTTGATTTTCTAAACAAAGGAGACATAGGGAGCTATATGGCAAGAGAAAAGGGCAGGAGCAGAAAACAAAGGGATAGAAAGCAAGAAATTACTATAATAGTATTTCTACACCTAAAGGCAGCAGCAGAAACTGGGCAGAGATGAACCAGACAGTGAGCATATGCAGAGCAAGAGACAGACTTTTTAGCCAAGGGCATACACTTTGAATCCTGCTGCAAATCTCTAAACAAGTGACTTTATGCACAAAAGTGCATTGTGTTCTTATCAGGCTCAGAAGGTTCTGCTGAATGCTCACTGCTTTGATAACTTAGCAAACAGAGTCAGATTAAAAAGTTACACAGAGCAGCAGATCTGCAGACGTGTCCATGCATCCGACTCTCAGTGTCTGGCTAGGAATACCTCAGCTATGCCTGCTACTGAAAACATAATTTGCAGTGCTGATGCCTTATGGTGGGTCTCTAGTTCTGGTTTCTGGTTTTGGAAATTGTTGTTCCTGGCCTTACTTATAAGATGAGTGCAATGTTTTTTCACAGAGATCCTCATGCATACTTAATAAAAATTACTGCCATAAAAAAAATCCTATTTGACCCAGTGTAAGAGATTAATACTATGTTTAAATCCAGTTTCAAACAACAGGAGAAAGATCTTAAATCTTAGGAAAACTCAGATGAAAATCTTTTGCTTAATTTTTTTTCCAGTAAAGAACAATTCAAAACTTGATGTAATTGTGGAAGCCAAATGCTTCAAATTCTCAATTCCAGATTAAAAAAAATGTAGCTTAGAACTTGTCTGGACACAGGTCTAATTCAAAATCATGAAAGGCAATAGATGGCCTTCAAAGTGCTTCGTAAACAGGCAGGGCAGTTGAGTTTTTCTCAATTTTTGCCTTTCTGGCTAATTAGCAATTGCACTGAAATCACTTACATATTTCCATATTTTTCTTTTTGAACTCTGTGTTTTCCAACACATTCTGAATTAATGAATGAGAGTGCCAACTAATTTGTACTACACAGAATGAGTTTCTTAATACTTTAAAATATTTTTCCTCTTTTGGTTACACCTTTTATCTTTTTATCTTTTTTTTTTTTTTTTTAATGTTGCTCTTAGCAGGATTGGGTTTTAGTGGGATCACACAAGATGTTAGTCAGATAACAGAACTGGTCTCCAATTCATGCTGTAAATAATTTCTTACTCTGAACTACAGTAATGATAATTATTCTTGTACTCTGACTTTTGCTGTACTCATTACCACTTACCTCCTCCTCCACTCAAGTATTTTTCAGTTTGTTAGACTTTCCTCCTTTAGGCACAATTGTCATTTATCAAAACACTGTAAGACTTAAAAGTGCTACACAACAAACAGAAACTAATTTTACAGCTTCTGGAATAAGACTGATCTTGTTAGCATGAATCTTTTGGGGTTTTGGGTTCTTTAACATAGAAAATCAATGCTGCAAGGACTTGTCTTTCAGTGTGTATCCCAAACCATTAATTCAAATACTTCTATTCAGATAAATTGAATTAACTAAGTAGGTTTTATTAAAGTCATTACCAATTTTCTTCTGTGGATTTCATGTCTTGTTTACTCTGTTGCATAAAGAAAAATAATAGCGCTTTATTTTATAATAGTGCTATACTCCACAGACTATAGAGATTTGATTTAGAAGTGGATTCCTGAGAAATATTTAACTTTTAGTAACTCTTCATTGCAACTATTAAAATGTCAAGTGTCAAAAATGTCCTATTCAATGTCAAAAAAATTGCTCCTTTGTATTTTCATTATATTCTGATTTTATTTTTGTTCTGTATTTACAGAATCACAGAATGGGTAAAGTTTGGAAGGGACCACAGTGGGTCATCTGGTCCAACCTCCCTGCTCAGGCAGGGTCATTGCAGAGCACATGGCACAGGATTGCATCCAGATGGTTCTTAAATATCTGTAGAGAGGGAGACTCCACAACCTCTCTGGGCAATCTGTTCCCGTGCAGTCAGCCATACAGTTAAGAAATTCTTCCTCATGTTTAGCTGGAACTTTCCATGCATTGTTTTCTGCCCCTTGCCTCTTGTCCTATTGCTTGGCACTAGTGAAGAGAACCTGGATACATCTTCTTGGCACGCTCCCTTGAGATATTCACACACATTAATGTGTATTCACAATTGTCCCTTCTCAGTTGTCTCTTCTTGAGGCTGAACAGGCCCAGCCCCCTCAGCCTTTTGTCATAAGAGAGATGCTCCTGTCCCTTGATCAGCTTTGCAGCTCTCAGCCAGACCTGCTCCAGGAGCTCCAGGTCTGTGCTGGAGAGCTCCACTGCAGAGCCCAGGGCTGCACACAGATGTGGCCTCAACAGGGCTGAGGAGAGGGACAGGATAATCACCGACCCACTGGCAATGCTCTTCCCAATGCACCTCAGGACACCATTGATTCTCCTGGCCACAGGGACACACTGCTGGCTCATGGGCAGATGTTGCCCACCAGGACCCCCAGGTCCTTCTCTGCAGAGCTGCTTTCCAGCAGGTCAGTGCCCAGCCTGTGCTGGTGCATGCAGTTGTTGCTCCCCAGGTGCAGGACACTGCACTTGCTTTTATTGAATTTCAGATGGTACTTCTCTGTCCACTTCTCCAAACTACTATTCTTAAAATGCTTAATTTATCACTGTCTCACTAGCTTTCTTAATTATTTTTTACTAATGTGCTTAATTAATTTGCTTTACATGAGAACTACTTGCTCATTTACCTTTAAACTTTTACAGTGCCTACTCTTGGTTAACTCAGTTAGAGTAGTTCATACAATTGCACATGGTGAAGAGAGTGGCAGGACAGGCACCCCCACGTGCCTAGTTCCAGTAAGAGTCTATTTGAGCTAAGCAAGAGGTTAAGAGATGGGAATGACAGCAGAGCAGCTCTGCTTCTGCACACACTCAGGCTTGGCCCTCTCACATGTGGGATGTCTTCTCATTAGTGTCAATTACAAAGGGTAAAAATTTGTCTGTGTTAAAATGTGTCATGAAAGTATGAGTGTATTTTACATGAGTTACTAAATAGCCTTTGCTGGTGAGAAATTTCAGTTATAACTTCCCTGAGACAAAGCATTCAGTATTTCATCCTAAGTCCTCAGGGCATGCAAAATGTCTCTGCTTCCTTCCCCCCAAAAAACCCACTTTACAGACCAGTCTTTAAATTCTCTAATAGTGTTCTGAAAAGGGGACATAATTAGGAAAAGATCTCTATTTCTCTAAAAAGAAAGTCAAAAAGAAAATAGGATACACATAGCATCTACAATGGATTGTGTCCTTTGCCTGGTATCTCCTTATCTTTTTCTGAAGAGAATTCATGAGTGAAAGGTGCTTCTACTGGAATTTCAGTAACAATGTCAGTTCATGGGATCCAACTTCAGCAGAATTTCCTTGTGGTGTTGCTGTAAATAGCTTGTGTTGATTGGGCTTGTTGTGTTTGAATTTTCTGTTGTCTGAGTTAATTACATGTTGGAAGCATAGGACAAAAAAAGCATGTGAACTACTGAATTAGCTGGAATTTTATTCTTCTTGAGCCACAAAGCCAGACTCTATTGTTCTTTTCATATGGAAGGATACTGCAGGGAATGCTTATTGCACACTAAACTGTGGCTCCAGCCTCACAGGGAAAAGGAGGAGAGATGCCTTGACACTTTAAACATGGAACTCATATCTGTTGGATCATGGCAGAGGGCTTAAACTGCAGGTGTAAACTGCTATGTGCAAAGTGAGCCAGCAAATTGCAGAGCTTCACAACTGGGAGACTGAAACATGTCCTGAAAGATAACTGGTTTTATATAATTTTGTACTGAAAGATAACTGGATTTTGTATAATTCATGTTATACAGCAGCTTCCTTGTATGATGATAACATTTGGTAAAGGTACTGATTTGCTCACATTTGAAAACAAGCACTGTTACCACGTGAGCACACAGGAATTTTTGCATTGACTTGGATGGTACAGGCTGATGATCTGTATGATTCACTTCAACTTAAAGATGAAATTTCAGGCAATGGTGAAGATAAATTTATAAACTCATATAGCCTTGTTTAAAAACTGATCCTAAGAATAAAAATACATTTCTAGCTAAGACCCACTGCAAACAAAAAGAAAAGAAGACTTACAAATGAGATACAGCTACATTTTACTGTCAGTTAATCTTCCATCAATAAGTTAAGTCATATTTATCCCTAGTGTAATATTTTTGTGGCTTCTGTCTTATCCTTTTGTTTGTTTGTTTGTTGTTTTGTTTCAGCTACTCAGAAAAAGCTTATTCAAATGTGCTTCTGAGGAAAGTTCTTTGTTTCTGAAACTTTGCTCATAGCACCTACACTTCATCTCTTTAGAAGCCCCTTATCTTCATGTTCCCCACAGTTCTGGCATGCAGCTTTTTTAAGAACATGTCTCTGTGTTACCTCTGGAGCTGGGGCTTATGAGCTGGGTATTGGCTCTAAGCTCTCTCCTGAATGAATGCATCTCTCTGTTTGCTCAACATGTACGAGCCCACCATTCACAGGCCACACCATCTCTCTTGCTCTGTGTTACCATTTCATGTAAAATAATCTGCACTTTGTGTGGAGTACACCTTTCTTCTTTAAAAGTTACCTTCTTTATTTAAAAATAAAAGTAATGAAAACCTCTTTATTACAAACCTTCATAATTTTTCTTTACCTGTATAACTACTTGATACAAATTTATTGTACAGAACTCCAATATTTTAGGTTCTGTCTTCTGCATTACTTACTGCCTTACTGCATTTTTTGGGGGAAATGTTTGGATTTTGGGTTGTTTTTTTGGGGGGGTGGAGTGTGATTAGTGTGCTAATTAAGAATAACTTAAATTTGTTTGAAAAATAACATCTTTCTCTCACACAGATCTCCAGTGAAACTTAATGGTCACCTCCAAACAATTTAGTGAGTCTCTGTAATAGCTCTGGATTTATTTCCTTTTCTCTGAATTCTGTTTCAGATCCTGTTTTAATTTGTTCTGACCGTTTCTATTCCTAAGGGCATCATAATTATTTCATCCATTCTTACATGCCAGAGATATGATCTCACAGCTTTCATCCTTAGTTTTATTCTTTCTGATACAATCAGTTTGCTCAAATTTAAGAATTTGTAACTTTTTCATAGCCAAAGAAGAAACTGTTTATGAATGTAGATGTTTCCTTTCTGGAATAATTCTTTTTTTCAACAAGGAATATTTTCCCTGTTCTATGTCCCTGGATGCAGTAGGAATCAATAAAGAAGGTGCTTTTACTCTGCCAAATGTTTCCAAATTATTTTCCTGGTACTTCATCTCTTTGGTTTTCACTCTTATGTCTTTCTCTTTTCCTTATACCACCTCTGTGTTCTTAAGCTTGGAATGTTAACACAAATTTAGCAAGAAAATTCAATTAGTAAGGGGTGTATTTATTAGTGAATAAAAGTAATTCAGCTATAAAGAAAGAAATAATTCTTCTTTTTTATTTCATCAGGAAAAGTGCTGGCATATATTGAAAAACATATTAAAAATTAAAATTGTATTAAAATCTGATTTATACAGAATATATGTAAGGTGAAAGCATTTTGTTGGTGCTACAAATTCTTTTTGAACTATGTGTTGCTTTGGTTGTTTTTTGTTTCCTGCATGTAATTATGAATAAAAATGAACCTACAAGCCAAACTTGATTTTGCAATTGCATGCATTACCTTTACATAAAATGGTCACATTTAAACTAACTTAACAATTTTAACTAAATATGTTGGCAAGTAGGATTCCAGCTTGATCATGGACTTGTATTGTTGTAGAAATAGATAATCAAAATTAAATCCAGCTCACATCGAAAATAGGCTGTCTCTTTACAAAAGAGAAATTAAATTATTAAAATCTATTTGTGCAACAGTAGAAGGTTGATAAAAATTTCAATAATCATTGCTTTCTATTTAGCAAGAACACAATATTTCCATAAACTTAGTGTGAGCAAAAACCTCTATGTTAAATCCAGAATGAATAAACTCACTGAACTTAAAAGGTTCTGAAGTAAGAGTTATTTCAATTTAATAGTTTTATGCTGGTCTCTGAGTACTCAGGGACTTAGTACTTTGAAACAGAATTGGCATAACAATCAGTGAAGTGAATGATGTCATTTCCCAAAAGGCCAATTCAGGTTCTCCTTTTCCAGATATTGTATGCTCAAACTTTGTTCTTTATTAAACAGAGATATGTAAACCTCAAGAAGATATTAATTTCAAACTTTCAAATAGAGTTAATACTTGAATTTCATACTTCTAAGGTTAAATCTTCTCTATCAGTTTGATCTGGTTGAGCAGAGAAGGTAAAAAGTACAATTAAAAAACCCCCATAATCTCCTGCCTATTCCAACATTTTTCTTTGGCTTTATTAATCTCTTCCTCTCCCCTTTCATTTAAATTTTTCTTTTGTTCTGTTTATGAACATTTCAGTTCTCAGACAGATTCCTGGACCGTGCAGCTGATCTTTGGCTGAAGTGATTTGGAAAGGTTGCTTTGAAGAATTTACCTGGTAAATTTCATTATTTTCTCCTTCTCTGAAACACTGTTGACAAAGATGAGATTTAGGGTTTAACATTAGCTGATGACTCTTCTTAGCTGAGGTACGAGAACTTCAATTTGTGTTGTTCTGTATATTGAATTAAATATTAAATATAAAGATTTATAGTATATGTGTCCAAATCAAGAATTCAAAGAAGTATTTAACTGTTTTAATTCTCTTTCAAAGGGTCTCAGAGCACACCAGCCAAGATCTACAGATAGATGCGAGGTTCAACAGTGTCTTTGCCTGATCTATATAAGATGCAAAATATGTGGTGAAATGAATAATTAAAAGGCTTCATCATTACCATAATGCTTGTAATTGGTTTAATTTCTTTAATTTATTTGGTGCTAATTTGATTTCCTTTATCTTACTCTCCTTGGCCTGGATCAATTCCACATCACATTAGTCTGTGCATCCTAAGATTTGCTCCCAAGAGCAGTAAGATGAATCATGCTTTGGAGGTAACTGCTTTTTCCTTTAGCTATTGAGGTAGCCAAGACAAGTCACTAAACCTAGCTAAAACTCCATTTTTTGTGTAAAAGGACCATTGCCCAGCTGTGTAATGCTATCATCTGCTGCTCGGGAAAACAAAAATTGTGTGCTGGGACCAGGTCTGTTCCTAAGCTAAGCATTCATTTCTAGGAAAATTCCTTTCTAGCGTGAATGCATTTATGCATGAAAGTATCTGTGCAATGTGTCCCCTGGATATGAGGTAGCCACTACAGAAGCACACCTTCCCTGCCAAAAAGTAAAGTCTTTACTGAAGTCTGGTGAGGTTTTCAGAAAGACAAGAGCCTTAGAATTTTTTTTCCCGTATTTTACTTTGTATTTGATGAAACCACAGTGAGTGGGTCACACACAAATTCACACCTGCCCACGCATCCACTCACACAGAAGGGGTGTCAGCTTTGGGGATGTTTGCACTGAATGTACAGGCTGCCAACCACTACACTGAGCAAAATATTCTACACCTGAAATTGCCTTGATTGTTTGAGCTGTGTGCATTCAAATACAGAAATACAAGAAGATGGCCATTGTTGATGCTTGCAACTATTACCTAGTGCTTAGAAACTTCATGTGGTCTTGAAATAACCAATAGTTGCAGGCCTTTTCTCTCTTTTTGCTAATTGTCATGTTGATGAATTGTTGACATGTGATTGTGAGGAAAGTGTCAGTGATTACACAACAGAAATGTGAAAATTGCAACAGTGAGCATTATAGGGTAATGCCAAGCTCTAGGAAGTCACCTTGATAGCCTTTTGTGGCACTCATTCACATTTCAATTGTCTTTTTCTTATGCATAAGTAGGACTGGCATATTGAATGAATACAAACACTTAATATAAAATTCTAGCCATTTATTACAAATGGAGAAACAGCTACTTGTGAGGTTGAGATCTGGATTGTTTTTAAAGATAAAGCCTGGGAAGTAGAGGAAATTCAGAGGAATAATTCTATGCTGCACCCTGGCACTAGAGCAGTCTAGTGTTCAAATAGGCCATCTTAATTCCATATTGAGCCCAGTGTAAACTCCCTAACTATGCTAATCCCCAGGTAAATGTAGATTTTGGAACACAGCAAACAGGGACCCGCATGTGGAATTCTGACAGCGTGTGTTCAGGCTGCAGAGGGGTTCTTCCTCTAGCTCTGACCCCATGTAACCTCTGATCTAAAGGTAACTATTCAGAGATAGGATGGTCCCTTCTCACTGTTATTGGGAAAAGACAGGTCTGAAGCCCTGGCTGAGTATCAGCCCAACGTGAGGACAAAGGACCCAGCTCTGTAAGAATATCAGTGCTACCCATTTATGTCACCATGTTTATGGAATGACACAAGGAAATCCCACATGGCATTATCTGGTACCACCCTTGGAAGGGGATCACAAGGCAAAAACCCTATGGGAGGGTGAACATCTCACCTATAAACAATAAGCAGCCTGAAGGAGCTACAAATATACACAGTATATTGCAAAAGAGTTGGAAAGCAAACTACACTTTCCCAAGAAGCTTCCCTTTGAGCTAGTGAACTCTTTATGGAAAAATAAGAAGAATAAGTTATGTACTACGCATGTTCTTTATAAAATTTTGAGAATTTAGTATCTGTAAGAGGATGGTAAGGCAAACTCAACTTTTAAACAGGAAAGAGATCTTTGCTCCCACATTTTAAAAACAAAAAGAAATCAAGAGATTTATTTCATTTTTATCAGAAATAATATTTTTCTTGCTCTATATAACTATACAAATACAGCAAAGAGTAAAATCTTATTTTAAATCACATTTGAGTTTTATTTTTAATGGTTGTTCTCTTTATATTTTCATCTCAAGAAATATTACTGAATAATAGATCTCCAGATCTCAGCCTAAAAATGCAACTGATCTATAGTTATTATACTGAAAGCACTGTCACTATTCTAAGTTTATTAAACCTATAGTAAATCAGTCCTAATAATAGTAAGACTACAGTAGTCATATTGAATAATAGCTGCAAGTTATTATCTCTATAATTCCTATACTATTATAATAATTACAGCTCAACTATATGGTTTTATTTAATACAATGCCTAAATTTACCATGGCAATTGTATTCAAGTATCTTGCTATACATATTTCCTAGAATACAATAAGTAAAACTTCTGGTGTGAACTAGGAAAGCTTCATATCTGTTTTTTAAAACTGTCATTAAAAATGTTGGTAATTCAATAATATAGTTTAAAATTAATAAATTTGAGGCTTTCATGAATGAAAAAAAATTTGTCTTTTGTCATGGTACAAGAAATGTTTGCAACATGATAAAACTAATTTTTGAGACTAAAAGAGAAAGTAAATTATATGTTTTAAAACATTTGATAGATTTGTTTTCTTTTAAAATTTGCAAAGTTTTTTTTAAATTGGCAGACAGGCAAAACAATCTATTTTACTATACTATCTTATCTTAGTTAAACAAAAGTTACAAGCAGTGAAATTGGACAGAAAATGGATAGGTTCTGCATGTGTCCATGTAAACAGGAGTTTGTACACTCATACAAGAATATTGAAATTCCTGTGCTTTAATGGGAATATAAGGGGGCAATTTCACTTCTTTTGAGGGCTGGATGTGTCTCTGTGTCAGGCATTCCAGTGTCACACATTCAGAGTCTCATGACTGTCTGTAAGGCCATTTGCTTTTCTCATATTTAGCTTGCATATTCTTACACTTCTTGCCAAAATCCCAGGGACACTATTTTTGTAAATCCCACACTTCCTTCTGTAATATTTCCTGCATGTCACCCATTACAGGTTATCACTCAGAGCATTTTGAAACTGTAATGACCCGCTCTGTGCTCAGACAAAAACCCGTCTCCCAGTCTCTGGGTATCCCTTGAGATTTTCAAGCTGGTGATTTAGGAAATGGCAATTTCATTGCCGCCTTGCTACGTAGGATTCACAAGAATGTCCAGCGGCGACCTGCTTCCTGCAGGCCTGGCGGTTAAACTGTCAGGTCAGCACAGGCCTGCCCTACCTGAGCTCAGAGAGTTAAACCTATAAAAGCAGGAAAGCTTTTAAAACTCCTGGGCTAGAATCAGACTATTTATGAGCTCTCCCTTCCTTCTGAGCTATCCCATCCTTGAAGAAGGATGGGATAAACCAGAAAATAAAGAAGGAAGAAGTGCACACCAATGACTAAGCACGGGCCACTTCATATCCTATGGGATGAAGGCAAGAACCTTTCTTCAGGTAGGACACATCAGACTTAAGCCTATTTTACCTGAATGTTGTAGTTAAATCAGGAAGAATAGAGTATTTGCTAATGTCTTCTCTGTCTTCCATGTACAAAAATTACAGTGTCACTACATATCCAGCATCATAGCCTTTCTTAGTGTGAAGAGGGAACTTATGCCATAATGAAAGGGAAAACAGTTTAGCATTGCCCAACACAAGAAAAGGAATTTTAAGGTTAGGCAGTTACTATATTATTTTTCAAGCTAAGACAAGCAATGAGACAATATGGCCAGCCATATGCAATCATAATCCCAAGCACTTCCTGAACAACCTGAATCTGGTAGAAACTATAGTTCCTGAATTATCTCCAGTTTAGCAAAATGTAATAAAAATAAATTTCAGAACATCTCCTACAAAACTCTTAAGGTGAAATCTATGTAAAAATAGCTTACACTAGAAAAAAATATTTTTTTCTATAATTTTACAAGAAAGGAAATGCATCATTTCCTAGATATGAAATTTTTTTTCAGCTCTAAGATTTGTGAGTGTCTGGAACTACTTGTCAACATAGACAAATGCTAAATAAAATAATATTAACTGATAAATACAAGTAAGAATGAAAATTGAAATATAATGTATTTGTATACAAATTTGCCTGTCATTCCAGTTCTATTCATTTAAATAATGAGTTGAACTTTTTTTTACTTAGCAGTGAAAAACTATTATTTGTATTTATGAAATTATGAAAATTTTAGTCAGTAGCTATACATATGTGATAAACTAGTTAGAAATGCATGCTCATGCAAAGGTAATCAATGTCAGCAGAAAGAAGGGAAAGAAGAAGGAAAGAACAACAAGAAGTGGAGCTGTAGGGAGTTCTTGACTCACAAAGAAGCAAAATGAAAATATGCCTATGAACAGTCTGTGTGAGCCTGTGAGAAAGAGTTCACTCTGCCATGACAAAAGAAGTCACAGGGGAACATGATGCTTGCCAGCACAAAGAAATCTAGCAACAGGAAGGAGGTGAAAGTCAAGAACCAATGTGTACGAGGAGCCTAAAATAAATTTAATTCAGAAAGCGACAGAAAACTTCCCCCTAGAGGAGACCTTTGTTTTACGTTATCACAGAACAAGCAGAAACACAACTGAAGGGGTTATTGCTGTGTCTGCCAGCTGGAGGCCAGTCACTGGAGCAGACTTAATCATTAAACAGGATCCTCCACCCACTGGCAGGCTCTCATGGACCAATTTCTAAAAAAAAACCCTCCTTTTGATTGTGTGTTCAACCATGGCTGCAGCTCTGCAAGATCAGCAAGTGCACGGGATAATATTATGATGAAGATTACTTTTATTTATTTATTCTTTAGGCTTCAGTAGCAGGTGTAACCCTCCACACAGACAAAAAGCCCTTTCTGCACAGCTCTCCAGAAGCACACAGGGTCTCTGGGAGGCCCTGAGGAGCACACAGCCTATGAAAGGTCAGTAGCCATCAGCAGCATGGGCTAGCTCGTGGGACAGACACAAAGGTACAGACATGAAAACAGAGATGCAGCTTTGAAAAACAAATTTGTTAAAGAATGCTAATATGAGCAGCTGCTCTCAGCTGTGCTAAACATGTAGGACTTTCTTCCTGAGTGCCTCATTTCCCTCCCACGTCTGCAGCGGCACATGTGATCAGGGTTTGACACCTGATACTCTTTGAACACTGGCAGAGCCTGTTGTTCTTCCAGGTGAGTCAAAAGCATCCAGCCCCTGCCCAAGCTAGCAGCATCAACTTGCCTGAGCTCCTTATCAAAATGGCAATGTGTGAGGAATGCTGGAGGTTGCAATATATGTCCTTGAAGAGCCCAGTGGCAGGGAGTCGAGAGGCTCTGTCCTGGCATTGTCCTTCCAACAGAGTAAGAACAGGGCTTGAACAGTGTTCCTACCTACCTGGTCAGCTGTGCCAAGGCACTCATACTCATTTTTGAATTTGGGAGGGTCTTGGACATGGATAGGACAGTGAGCAGTCCAGTTTATAAAATACTTATAAAAATGTACAGCACCCCTCTGAAAAATGGGTTGAACTGTGGAGGCCCATGAGCCTACTAAGGCCATGCCCTGGAAGGGTACACCATAGGCTCCAGGCATTCCCTGGAGTTAGGGTAAGAAGAAAGGAATGATGGGCACAGTTATGCAGATTAAGTTATTCCATATAAGGTTATGTTGTGAATCCTGCTTTCTGATTGCTTAGTATTGTGTTCTATATGAGGCATGTTTTCTGTTTCTCTTTTTTTACTGGTTCCCTGCCCTCTATATAAGTTTGTGCTTGCCTTATTTCATGGCCTGTGTGAGCAGCTCCTTACTGTGTACAGCTCATGTTTTTGTTGCACATTTATTGTTAGCGCACCTTTTGTTTCCCTTTATTAAACTTTGATTTTGGAGTTCTCCAGTTTTATTTATCTTATATCTGTTTTATTTATTGCCACGCTCCCGGCTGACCCAGTCCCAGGGTTGCGCTTGCCAATGGACGTGTAACCCAACATTGAACTAAATGTGCGAGGCCTGAATTTACCTCTTATTTTACTGAACATGTTAAAAGAAGAGCAGCACTCATCCTGGCATGAAGAAAGCAAAGGAAATAGACTGGGATAACTGGAAATACCCCTGTAACTTCAACATTTCAATTTCCAGAATATTTCCCCCAGCCAGTGGCCATCCACACAGGGTGCAAGAGGAAGGAAGAACTGATTTTACAGCTTCAAAGTGACAGAATGTCAGCAATAAATCATGTTCCTCTTTCTTAAAAAAAAAAAAAAAGGAAAAAAAAAAAGGAAAAAAAGGAGAAACTAAAAATATTTTGCATTGCATATTGTTATTATATTTTCTAGAAAGGTTTTGAAAATGTTTTATCACATCAGTGTTAGCAGTCAAGTATTTTTACATGAGAATGTAACAATGGCTGTTCTGGGTTAGATGAAGGGTTTATCTAACCCAGGTATCTTGTGTTTAACAGTGGCCAATAGCAAATGCCTAGGGAGGAATATAAGAGCAAGACATGCAGTGATGCTCCCTGGGTATATGCTTTCAGCCACCAGAAATCCACAGCTCAGGGACATTCCAACCCAGAGGTGTTATCTCTATGTTTAGTAGCCTTTGATAGATTTTCTTCCATGAATTTGTCTAATAGCTTTCTGAACCCCTGTCAGCTTCTGGCATTTTAGTGCCAGGAAAGCAGTAAAGCAAGGGGGAAACCAGATGTGGAAACCATTTTGATAAAAGGCTCTACTTTTTAGCAGAGACAAGTACCTGAGGACTAACAAAGAGGCGGCCTTATGTTCAAAATAAGAGTTTTGAGCTTAATAGTGTGTGAGCTGCCCCAGAATCCTGGGTCACCACGTGGGATTCCTGGGAACCCAAGTCTTCAGGACTGAATCAACAGATTAATCCCAGATTAATCAATAAATTAACCACTATTGTAACTGAGTCAATCTAGATTAACAGTGAAAAAAATCCAAAAACACAGGAGGCCAAACTGATTCATTTTGAAAGTGGAGGGATTTTTTGAGAAACAGTTTTACCTGAAATTTCATAGGGTATAGAGTGCATTTAAGATAAATATACATTTTTATGGGCACTAACTCCAATCCTAAAGTTATTATGTCAGATAACTGAGTATCTGGGTTCTTAATATACAACAGCTGTATCACCAAAGATTTTCTCGCATTCTGAAATGAATATTTTTAAACAAAGTACTCATTAGGGCAAAACTTGTCTTTCACAAAGGAACTACATCAAGCCAAATTCATCCTTCAAGTAAAACTTGAAGAAAAGAAGATAATTAGGAAACATTTAAATACAGTTAAATACTTCTGTAGTTTCTGTGGCCTACACAGGAGTGCCCAGATGAGTCTCCTAATGCACAGGGCACGTTCTAACATGACCATCAACACTTTGTCTCAAATATAATGTACCTGTAGGTCTCTATAAATAGCTTTTACTTGGAGTGCTGGCATCTAAATATTTTTATAACCAATGCACGGCTACAAGCAGTTCTAAATGGCCCTGAAATGGCTAACACAGAATTGTAATTCCCTTTTTACTCATAAATCAAATAACCAAAAAAAAAAAAAAATCAACAACATTCTATGGGAAGCTAAGAATACAATTCTTGCAATGCTGAGCAGCTGTATGTGAAGTCACTTGAAATTTGTTTGCTTTGGAAGAATAGAGTTAGAATTAGACCAGGAGGAACAGCAAACATATTTCTAAAATGTGAGTCAAGCAAAGAAAGAAATATGCCAGCAAGCCAAGGGGAGCACAGAAAACCCAAATATCCCCATATCATATCCAAAAAAATAAATAATTCAGCTGAGCCCCACCATGTCATTTTCTCAGTGGATTTAGTGATCTCCCATGCAATAACATGCCATAGTACATTTTGATCTGCATCAAAATTAACAGTCAGCCACTTTATGAAATATTATCTTTGTTAGCTTTACCACTAACAAAAATACACTTTCAATTCTTCACATCCACATAGCACATCTATTAAAGCAATCTGTGAAATTAGTTTGAGATAAACTGTACAGCAATTTTATTCATAGCCTCCCTGTATCTCACACTGTTAATCTGCATCACAGCTCACTAAATAGTGCCTAATGTTTATTGCATTTAACTGAATGTATACGATTCTGAGGGTACGCCAGGGACCGATTATCATAATTATACATGTTTCTATGGAAACCCACAAGTCTATCAGTTTTGATTCATTATATTGTTATACCTTCTAGCACTTTCTAATTATTAGGTGCCCATAAAAAAGTCTCAGTCTTGCTGTTACTATAGAAATGAGCTATAGACAGGCCTCAATTGTTAACCCTTACAGGGCAGGAAGGGAAAGAAGGAAGAAACACAGCACTGGATAGAGGGTAGAGGTTTTAATAGGATAAAATATAAACTATTTTAATCTGCAATCTTAACTTTCTTTAATGCCTTCACGGAACTTTCTCATTTGTTTGAAGAAAAAATCCAGCTAGGAAAACAGAGAAAACTGTGGCAAACTTGGCTGTTTGCCACACAGTCCTGGATGTGGGATGCTACAGCGGTGCTCTGCAAATGTCTCTCAGTGAGAATATAAGATTCTCTTGAAAGACTTAAGTGTTATTAACAGAATATGGAAAACACTGTACTGTTTGGTCATTAGAAATCTATTAAAAAATCCATTAAACTAAATGGGAATATTTGTAATCTTTTCAGTGGCCTTCAGTCTAGAAATGGCCTAACGTGCCACTGGGTGATTGAGTGGAGAGTTGGATTCAATGCTGGAATTACAACTGTGTTCATTGGGAACTCACAGGAAGTCAAGATTTCCTCAGGTGACTTCCATAAAGGAAGAATAATCCAGGAGAAAATTAGTTATAATGAAAGTAATAAAACCACTCTATTTTGATATGGTTATTTTAGTCTAAGTTAATGCTTTTGCTTACTTTGGCGTATAATATACCAATTTCCCTCCTCATCCTGTATCTTCTATCACAGGCCCATGAAACCTAAAAGGGACTGCATGGTTTCACTGCTTCCCTAACCTTCCTTCTAGTACAGTTTTCAATTAGAACTGACTTTTAGTTTAGATCAGCAAAGCTCTCAAAAGTGGCAGCTCACCCTTCACACTGCGTATCTATTTATTTTGGAAATCAACACATCTTTCAATGACCCTGAGAACAGGCCTGATTGCTATGCTAATAGTATTCAAAAATATGTCAATGCCAATTGAAACAAGTAAGCTAGGATTAATTCATAAAATCAATAAGAAAAGGGAAGGGAAACATTCACACTTTTGCTTCTTTAGCTGAATTTTACCTTGCAAGCTTCTGTCTTCTCAGAGAAATGACCGCAACACAGGTCATATGAGATTTCAGCTAATAATTCAATTTTCCTGTCTGGAGCTGACTTTATGGGGTACAGCTAAAAAAAACCAGCAACAAAATAAAAACAAAGAAACCAGTGAAAAAATATCACTGCATATTCATATCACTGTGCAATGGTCAGGGCATAGAACTTTTCAGCTCAAAGTTATGTACTTTTCATTCTGAATTCAGGAAAAAGCTGAGAATTTAAAATATATTCCCATGCTCTAAAAGACTCACATTGTGTAATTAGCTGTAATCTACATATTCAATTCTAAATCAGACTTCCACAACTTCCAGTCAATTTGAGCTAAATCACATTACATACAACAATGAATGAGATGTACATTTGCATTTATATGTAAGAACTAGCATAAAAGAAAGTGAGCAGAGTGTCATTCTATATAAAGGTTTCAGATTTCTACTATATTTTCAAGGACCCTTCTGTTCAACTCTTATTTTTCTACTGCCATGGAGAAACCAGATTTTCTGCAAAACAAGCTAAGCAGCAAAAGAGAAAATTTAATCAGATAATTTTAAAAATCCACTAACTGGTATATTAATACGTAATTTATAAGGTTTAATATGTTCGGCTAGATCAAAATAAAAACCAGACAGCAGAGA
Source organism: Ammospiza nelsoni (assembly GCF_027579445.1). Lineage (NCBI taxonomy): Eukaryota > Metazoa > Chordata > Aves > Passeriformes > Passerellidae > Ammospiza > Ammospiza nelsoni. Next base: position 118,324,002 of record NC_080633.1, on the reverse strand, counting down.
ATATGAATATTTACGCAATGTAGCATTTCCAAATAATATGACAATGCACAGGGCCAGATCCTCAGCTAAGTTCAATGGAGCTTTGCCAATTTACACAAGCTGGAGACCTTGCATAGTATCTACCTTTCCAACTCAGTTGCTCATGGCTATGCTGTGTAATTGTCACACACTCCAGGTGACAGCAGCATGAGAGTGTGTCCAGCAGTGTCCAGCAGTGTGCTGATGGGGGCAGTGAGCATGGCTCACAGCTTGAACCACCCACACTCCCCAGCAGTCCCATATTTCTTCACTGACTTGATCATTCCTTGCCCTTCTGCTTTAAGGCGAATAACAACAGTCCTTCAAAGAAATATACAGAACTTCAGGATCACTTCCATCTTGCAGGTGAAATTGGACCTCCCATGGTGCTCTTGGTGACATTGCCTTTGTGACAATGGGGCACCAGATTATGGCGCTGGACACACAAAGTCCCACTGACCTTCATTTTCAGACATTTAGTACTGGAAATGAGTCCATTAAAATTAACTTGAATAAAGAAATTAATTAATCAATCAATCAATCAATCAATCAATGGATGAATTATCCAATTAATTACTATCAGGTAATTCATTGTTTATAAAAACATCATTCAGCATTTATCATACACACAGTCTAGCGCTACAGGATTATATTTGTTACCCAATATAAACCTTTTTTAACATATCTAAATATTATTTCATAAGCTACTGAAAAAAGCCTGTACGAAGCTATTTTTTTTCCATCTAAATATCAGACTCTTCTAAGAAACATAAAAGCTGGTCTCACATTTACACAAATGAAGAATATCTAATAGCCAGTACCTGTCTGGCACCAAAGGGACAATGCACATCATTGCTGCTAAAAGCAGCATTTTTGTGCCATCACAACTTAAAAGAAAATGTCTAGAATCTATGCAATAACTTCCTTTTCAGGAGAATTTCTAGATTTCAAAATACTCCCTACATAATTAAAGAGAAACACCTTAAAATTGGTATATACATGTGCAAGAACAAAGTAAAGGGAAAAATCAAGGGTAGAAACAAATTGGATAGATTAGCCATAAATGTTAGATTATCACAGCCACTGACAATTACACAGAATCTCTTGACAGCATATTTACTCTTTTTCAAAGGTGTTGAGTTTACAGACACAAAGTTTGAAGTTCTTTTTAGAAGTTAGCTGAGGCTAGCTAAAGCTACTTATCTGAAATTGCTTTAGCAAAGATTTTTTGCTTATGAATATGTATGGTGTTTTGTACAAAGTACTTTTCCAACTGCAGGAATATTAGTATGAGCATACTCCCATCACTTCAAGTCTTTAGCTTCAGTAGCTGGTTGAATTGGCTTTGTACTACAAACTCCTCAGGGAAGAACCTTGTCTGCTGTGATGTCATGTCATGGAGACCATGGCATGACTTTCCCTCTCCTCCCTTATCAGCTGTATTGAATAGAACTCCTAAAGATGATACAGACCTATGGGGGGTTGTCTGGGTTGTTATTCAAAAATTGATTTAGAGAAGCCAATGTTCAAAGTACAAAGAATGATTTTTTTTTTTCTTAGCTATGTGGATTCAGTCCAGCTATTATTTTACACCATTCATTATTTGAAAGGATTTCATAGTCAAAGGAGGGAAAAGTTCAGCTAAAGAGAGAAGTCCTCTCCTACAAAAAGACATTCAGATAGGAAGCTAATGTTCAAATTTCACCTTCTTTAAATCTTCTGCTGTGTCTGATTAAATCATTAGTCATTTTTATTTTTCTGTGGCCAGCTGCTGCCTTGACCCGCAGTTTTGGAACATGAAAATTTTCCGACTATTGACCCTATAGCTTGGCTGAATACCTAACTGCAACTTTGATGTCTTTGTCAACAAATTCCTTCATTCTGCCAGGTTTTGGACAACTCTGAGTTCCACTTCAAATTTATATTATGGCAATACAAAGCAAAAGAAATTCAACCATTAACTACATGGACTGTGAGTGGGGTTTTTAAACCTGTGATCACTGAGATTTTCCTAAACATATACATTATAAAAATACCAGTATTTATAGAAGTTTATATTAAGAGTTTTCATGGAAAGTAAATTAATTTTTAATTAGAATTACCCAGTGTATTTGTTCTGGTGAAGTACAGCACTTGCACCAACATCAGTAGTGGGATAAAATTGTGAAAATCAATGAATTGCTGTAGTTTTATAATGAGACTCAGGGAAAAGGGAACAAAATTAAATTCCAAGCTTTCACTCTTATTAAAGTAACTAAATAAAGACAGGAGATTTACCCATGAGTCTTGCATCTTGCTGTAATTGGCAATTGACTCAAGTTGCAGTGGCTAAGGCCATAGTTCATTTTGTGCCAGATTTGTTTGTATATGGGAAGGCCTCTGTGTGGGGTGATTTTTGCATGAGGCTAAAATCATCCTCTTTTTTGTGCAGTACGTTAAAAAAATATGGGTACCTCTGAACAAATTATCCCACTTCTGCTACAAGCAAGGAGCCACGGTCTGAGGATAGCCAAAGGGAAAGGAGGGTTCAGGATGCTCAAATGTCTCACCTGTCTATATGTGTGTAGGAAGGTGAGGCAGCCTGCTTAAGTGAGATTAAACTCATGTGATGAACAAAATTTTCAGTTTTAGAGCTGTTGGATGTTATTGACCCACTGTCAGTTGCCAGGCATAAAATGAGGGAGACATGTTTGTCATACAACCCTTGCACTTCAGATTGGATTTCATCTCTGAGCCTTCAAAACTAAAAACATACAGTAACTTGCATAGTTAATAAGAATTATGATCATTCTCACCCTAACTTCATGTAAAACATCCAAATGAGATTCAAAACCCACCCATAAAGAAGAGACAACTACTATGAACCTAAGACTAAGGGACAGGCACTTGAGAGGCAGATAAATAGTGTTCACCAAAAATCCTTTTGGCTTTTCTTTTAAGAGGAAGATAGAAATTGCACTCTTTTGCAAGGAGACCAAACACAGGAACTGCATACCCATAGCAGAAGCCTTTGGCAGTTCTAATCTGTGCACATATATTCATGCTGCCTCTCCAATACACATTTTCCTCTTTTGCAGTCATCACCTGCAGCTGCCCTGTTGCCTCTCTTCTTGCTCCCCCAATGCCTTTACCACATGAACATTTCCTTGTTTAAGTCTTTTTCCCTGGGCTCTTGGGAGTCTTTGAGGGCCCAAGGCTAACTGCTCCTTTCTAAGCCCTCTATTGTCTGCCACATACCAAACTCCTTCTCCTGCAAGCCCTACAGATCCCTTTCTGCCTTTGTCTCTAGCTATAAGTCTACTTATCTCATTCTTCCAAGTCCCTCTCCCTCTCTCCCACACCTCTCCCTCTCTCATGGCTTCCTTTCAGGCTGTTCTTTGCTTTAGGCCTCATTCTTGCACAGTGTGGTCTCTCTGCCTAATCAGCCATGAGGCTCATTACATTCAGGAGCCCTTTGCTATCTGTTTGGGTTTTTATGAAGTCTCCTGTCACCATGGTATCTTGCTGTATTCCCACAACTGTGTCCACTTGCTGTTTTTTGTATATTAATACATACAAACATATTATAATATTTAGTACAAACAAGGGAGAAGGTTTTGCTTGGGATGTTTGCTCTTCTAGACCCTTCCCAGTTTCTTGTGGTTGTACAGATAAAGCTTTGCCATTCATGCATGCATTTTGAATCTTCATTAATGTCAGTTCTTCATTTCTATTCTCCTTGCCATCAACATTCATCTGTCCTCAGCCAGGAGTTAAGAGAGCATTTAAGAATGAAAGGATTGTAAAACTATTATTATAGCAGCAGGCAGAATGGCAGCATAATTAATAAAGGTGCTCAAGCAAAATATTTAAAATAATTTTTGTTGGAAAATTCGGTCTTTGTTGTTTTGACAAAACACTCTACAGGAGTGCCACTTTACTTGGATTATTATTGCTTCTTAGGTGGATTCATTTCCTACCTACCCATCCCCTTGCCCTCCCCCATTTGATTCCTTCCTGCTTGCTCTGCAACCATGGCAACTCTTCACCCCTACTGGAAGTTGGACATTTGACCAGCAGCATTAGGTCTGCTCCACTGACTCAGCAGTTAAAGTCAGGGAAAGGGGGAAGCTCACATCTGGACAGCCTTCCCTTCTGGGTGCATGTACCTCTGCTTTACCAAATTCTGCCATCCCAGAAAGACCAAAAGGGAAAAGATTTTTCTCTCTTTTTTCCTTCCTTTCCTTCTCTTACTCCCTCCTCTGGACCCAGAGTATCTGGCGTGTGAAAATTCTTTAGGCTTCTTCAAAATTTAGTTGTGTATCAAGTGCCAGTCAAAAAAGAATTGCTTCTTTGGCTTGTGTTGTTTCTATGGGGAGAGAAAAGACAATCATTAGCTTAAAAAGGGTCACGTTTTTGAAAGCATCAATACAGCTTTTCACTAAAAAATCTTTAAATAATTTCTGTGCAATTAACTAAGTCTCACAACACTGCCCCAGAACTGGTGTTATTGTACAGATGGAGAAACTAAAGGAGATTAAGTGACTTACACATTGTTATGTAAATCTGTGACAGAGCCAGTCACAGAACCCAACAATTTTCTTTTCAGTCATGTGACATTGTATTTACATTTGCAAATTTAGCATTCTTCTCCAGCAGTCCATTCATAAAGTTCAGTTTAAGATTTTACTGCTCTTCTCATAGTAATCGTCTTCCTGTTCAGCATGGCACTTCAGCACATACTTATCTTCAAGCATGAAAATTGGTCTGCTTAAGGGATTTTTGTTCTAGTTATTCTACCAAAACTTTTGGTTTAATGAAAATTGTCTATCTTAAAAAAAATAAAAAGGACTTTTTTCCAAAATTTTGCATGGAACATTGATTTTAGTTGATTTACAGTCTCAAAGTAAAAAGCAAGCACATCTTTCAGAACTTATAAGCAGATATATTGATCTTTTTTTCTCAGCACAAGATAGGCCATCTACTTAACTCTATTTTTCTTACTTTGGCCTTATGAACCAATAAAGAACAAAGAGCTCCATTCTGTGCTGGTGGCCAAAGGCCAAGAGACAGTATTGTACAGCCTTACTGTGTATGAAGTGAAATAAAAAGAAACTCACTTTAAATATGCCAAATGCTAAGTTAGTAACAACTGAGAGGATTGAACATCTTTCAGGAAAATTGTTCAGCACCCAGCAGAATTGGAAATAAACCAGCACATGATGCTGTGCTTATTTGACACATTGTACTATTTGAAGTTTGTTACCTAAGGTGCTTTGAATTTCATATTAAGTAAATTCTTGGATGTACAGTAATGCAGCATGATAGTTCTATGCATCCTTCTAAATATTTATTAAAAACGAATGCTCTTGTTCAGCTAATTAATTATTGATTATGTTTTCCACTTTACTCTCTTTAATTTGCCACTATGTACACTAGTACCGTATTTGCTGTTTTCACTGTATCATGACACTGGTGACTCATACTCAGTTTGTGACCCATTATGTCTCCCAGGTTTTTTCTACATATCTGAAGCCTAGTCTATTGCTTCCTATTTCCTATTCAGTTCATCATGTCTGAGAGCAGATTTATGTATTCCTGCTTACTGAAAAGCGTTCATTTCTTTCCAGCTGATTTCTTCAGATCAATTTAAGTTCTAATTCCATCTCTGGCATGCTTGCAGCCACTCCCACAGTAGTGTTCCCTGTAAATTTAATAAGCAAACTGCTATATTATGCATCTTCCAGATTAATAATGAAAATGTGGAGTAGTACCAAACTGGTAAGTAGTCAAAATAATTTTTGATCAGTTTTGCGCATTTATGGAGTCAAAGAGTTTCATCTAGCTTCCTTATGAGATGCCTGAGACAGCATTTATTTAAGTCAAGAGCAGTAATGCCTGCTGTTTCTCTTATATCCAGTACACTGCCCAGGACTGTATCTGAACTGGTGTGACACAGTTTGTCTTTGAACCATGCTGACTGCACACCTTTTTACATACTTTGAAGTGCCCATAAATAATTTGTTTCATTATCTGAGACCATCTCTCACAGAGAAGTGAAGCTGGCTATTGTAGTTTCTTGACCCTCTTTTTACCTTGTTATCATAGTCTTTACATATGGCCTTCTCAATTCTTCTGAACCATCCCTCTGAAACACTTGTAAAGCATTGCTTTAGCTATGTGTAGTAGGAAATTCATTGCACCCAGGCATTTGAAAATGTCTGTGTTATCTTAGTATGTTTCTAAATGGTTGTCTTAGCCCGAGATTTCATATCTTTCCTTGGTGTTAGTATTAACTTCTTGTCTGGTCACAGAATTTATAGTGTAGACATAAGCAGAAATTAACTATGTAAAAGAGTTTCAGTTTTTCAATGTGAAGTAATGGTCTTAATTTTCCTTGTCTTGCTCCTACTAAAACTGCTTTCTTCTCACCTTTCATGTTTCTTGTGAAAAGATTCTTTGTTTGTCCCTTGACACTTCTGAATTTGTCTCAATACCTTCTGCTATTTTTTCATATTCATCTACAGTAATTTGAACTACTTCATACTTTCTAAATTCTTTATTTTAGATTTTTACTAAAGAGCTGATGATTTTACAAGATTGGTCTCAGTGTAGTTCCCACTCTTCCTCTGTACTGGAGTAATTAATACTAATTTTTTACAGGAATTCATTTTCTTACAGATTTTTTTTTTCTTTATCTGTACGCCTCATCTTTCTCTGCAACTATTAAGGGCTTCTGTTTGAATTGCACTACTTTTATATTACAGGGTCATGTGTCTCCTTTCCTTAAAGATCTTGAACTCTTTCATTGCTTTGCCTCTGCCACTTTGCCTTCAGCCTCCACATTTGCAGTTAGTCCTCTCTGAATGATCAGAACCAAATCTAGAGCAGCCAATCCTCCAGAAAACTTTTTTTCCCCATAACTTGCGTACAAAAAGTTATGTAAAAGACACTTCGGAAATTTTGAACCACCAGAATATGGCTTGGCTTTTAAGAATGATTATACATTTGAAGGCCACAAATTAACTCTCTCAGCTTCTCCTAAGGAAAATCCAGCTTTCCAGTCAACTGCTACCATGGCATTGGTCCCTCAAGAGTCCTGCTACAACCTGGATTGTTGAGTTAATGAATTTTTAAGCATCTGCCCTTGATGATGCAGACCATAATGAAGATGAAATCAATATTGGCATGTCCATGGTCTACCATAGCCCCATGAAACTGGCAAGAAATGAAGATTGTATGAGGTTAGATATAAATTAATGGGGTTTGTGCTGATAATATAGTAAATATGATACAGATTTTTGTACACTATTCAAGTAAAATAAAACAACCAATTTACAATCCAGAGGCTAGCTGTAGTTGTGGCATGCTTGGCATTCACTTTTACTTAGTGATCAACATGTCTGTGTGTAGAGGTGGTAAAATCAAGGCTTAGGTAGTTAAAAAGTAAACACCAGCAGGCTAATAAAGATCTCTGCCCCAGCCTTCTGTTTGGTACGGTTTGGTAGCAGCTCAAATACCCTCAAAGTCATCTCTTTTGAGGCATTAAGTGCAGTTGATAATTTCATGGTGTCACATGTCTGCATATTTACCTCAGTTTTTAAGTGCCTGAGGTACTTTTCTTAAGGACTTTGCATAGCAACTTCATTTTTCATGAATAATTACATCTGCACAGTCCCATTTTCATTGCTTTTGCTTTCAAAATTAGGGACCCAAAGTGCCACTTACTGAATGAAACACCATTTTCCAGTGTTTTCTGTGACATACTGAATAGCAAATTTTATTTGTATCTGCTCTTCTAGAGGACAAAATAGATGAACACTGCAGTCATTCTCAAACTTTTTGTCCTAATAGAGTAGACTTTTGGGTTTATTATAGGTTCAAGTGAAGACTAGTAAATTATTAGATTTACTTTTTGCAATTGAAAAAATATTAAAATACTATAGTTCTGTAAGCCACTCTTTTATTCTTTCCAGCCTCACCAATAGCCCATTAGGACCTCAGTTTGGAAACCACATCTAAGATGGAAAGGGAAGATTTTCAAGGTAAGAGAAACACCTAGCTTCTGACTGAGCTACAGTTATCGTGGAAAATCTCTCTTAAACTATATAATTCTATAGCTATCTTTCAATAGTGGGGAGGATTAACCCTGGGAAGAAGATCTTGCTGATGCCACTATGAATAGTGTTAGTACATAAAGAATGGGATGTCAATGCAAGAAAATTAAAGAAAATACTGATTCTGCATTGCATGGAAATGCAGGGTACGATTCCAAGTTAAACTATAATTTATATTCCTCTCCAGAATGCCTAGCTCTTTTCCAGGGTCTGATTTCTGCTGTCTGTTAATTCTTGATAATTTTTTACCTTCTTGACAAGAAGTAGAATAGATATCAAACTCCTATGTATTATGCATCTCAGCATTTTTAAATTCAAATCCAGATAGTGTGTTCTGATTTTCCACTTTTGCTGTATAATTGGGTCATCAGGTTTTCCATTAAAATGCTTAACAGAACATTACAATTAAACTCCAAATCTATTAACTTTTGCCTGAGCATGTTTATAATGCTCTTCTTTAGTATCTTGGATGAAAACTTTTCTTTAAATAAAAGATTAATTAAAAGAATATGATACAGTATCTATAGTAATTCACTAAAATAATTTTTAAAAGCCACGAACGCCATAAAATGAATTAAATTAATCCTGTTACATTTTGAGAAATATACATTAATCCAAAATGGCTATATTTGCACCTTACTTTGAAATTGGTACCCATATATTATTGTCAGAGTATTCAAGTTTCTTCATCTAGTTTAGAGTTGACTTATCATTGCGATTAATCAGTGGTTTGCTAATTTAAATTTAAAAACTGGTTAGAATGCCATTGCTGGGTTTAAATTATGACTAGCAGATATTTTTGTTACCTTACAGAGATTATATGTTGGCTGCTGTTGAAAATGTGGGCTGTTAAAGGCTATTATTCTTAGAAAGGAGGAATGCTTAATTAAACAGCTTTGAAATTCACTGACAAAGTCTGTTCTTTCCCACAAGAAGAGTGTGTGGACACCTCGGTAGGATTCTGCTCCGGCCCCCACTGAGTGCTCCAGAGCTGTCCTCAGAAAGGTGCTGGAAAAGGCAGAAACAGGTGGCCAGGTGCACAATTATTTCAGCCTGGAATAGAGCATAATAATCAGCCCTCATAAGGACATCATTGAAGCTGAACTGATTTGGAGACCCTGAAACTTATGGAAAAACAAATTTCCATCAGTGTGGACTCCCATCTGAAAAAAACAGAGGGTTTACCAGGTGACAAAATTAAACAACAAATAATAGTACATTACACACGCCACTCAAAAAAACTTCAGGATAAAGTCAAAAACCATCCAGGTCAGAAAAGGCATGTAACCATTCTATGAATCTCTGATGACTTTAGAAAAACATGCATGAGTTTCAGCTGTTGTATTCTTACCTACAGAAATATTGCATAAGCAGAAATGTATGTACATGCCAACATGCATACACATATATATGTATACTGTGTGCATCTGGGTCCAGGCACAGGTGCACAAGTAGGTGGGGAAGAGAGAAAGGCTCTTCACTTTGAGTTGTTTGTTCTTGGTAGAATAACCATATAAATAATGAGATGTCCGTAGTTTTAGCAAGATATAAAAATTGATTTTCAAATTTCTGGTAACGAGCTGAGGCAATATTTTACAATCAGATTAAAAGACAGACACTTCATAGGCCCCAGAAGATTCCAAGGGAAGATGGACATTAACAGGCATTGCCTTAAAATGTAGATATAGAAACACCACAGAAAAAGCTAGAAGCACCAAGCAGGACCCTTTTTGCCTGTAGGTTTTTCACATTAGGTATGCAATTATTGTTTTGCATTATATGCTATCTGAAATTCTACTAAAACCTTTTGCTGAAAAACAGGCCACTGTTTTTATGCTTAAAACCAGAATTAGGAAATGTGATGTAAAAATTACTCATTTTATTTTACTTAAAGTAATAATTTTCCTCCCTATGTTAAGCCCCTGTGAATATTGTTCTATAGAGCTACAGTTTTGAAGAACTAAATAACAGGGGAAAAAACACCTGGCATTAACTGACAGTAAATTAGCCTCACTTAGGAAAAAAATACTTTGGAAATTTAATCCCTGATGTTCTTGGTATCCCAGTTTCAAAGAGCATCTAGGATGTACACAAAACACATTGACCTTGAGAACAGGAAATAAAGGTGGGTGAATTTTAGGCAGTGGCATTGAATCCCTCTTGCTGTTGCAAGCCTAGCCATAATTGGAAAGCCATTCTGGCTCTTATAAACATTCAGTCAGAGAATTCTGATAAGCTTTCCTAATTTACTCAGATCAAATCTTTTTAAAAAACTGCAAACCTCAGGACAATGGTCTTGTGAAAATGCATGTTGCTCCGTGCAGCATTCTTACCAACTTACATGCTAATTTACTTTTTTATTAACATGTGAACGAAGAAGATAAAATAAAAAAGATATGTCAAACCAGAGAGTTTGTTGAAGGAGACTGACTTTAATCACTCAAAGTTATCAGAACCAATGTCAGAACTATATAGAGCAGTTCTAGTCGGAATCAGAACCATAGTCATCAAAAGACATTTTCCAGACCTCAGAAACGGAAGCTATGCAGCGAAAATAGAGCTCATCATACTAAAAATGTGACCCTTTTACAATATCTACTACCTGATGCTAAATCAAAATATAGGCTTAATTTATCCTGTTAATGGATAACTTCATTTAACAGCAGCATAATCCCATCATATAAACAAATGAACTACATTTTTAAAAATATAGTTGAAGAAGTTGTAGTATATATCAATGGCTGCAGAACCCTGAATCTTGTCAAAGTCTGGTTTGCTCTGAAAGGATGACATGTCCAAGCACAACCAGCAGCAATAGAAAATACAGGTGTGACAGCAGAGAGTGCTTCCATGAAATTCCTATGTTTTTTGTGGTAAAAAAGTACCTTTACTTTCTCTTACTCCCCTCTACAATTTGTAACTTTACAGTAACACTCATGAGGAGAAGGTTGAAAATTCATTTCTGCATTCAGTGTTTGCAACTGTGCACTGCTGTGTCCACTCCACAAAACTACAACAGCATTTTCAAACCAAACTCTCCTTAGGCAGTAGCATTAACTATGTATTTTGTTTGCTGCCTTTTATCTTAGATTCCCACTCTTTCGTGCTCTGCAGCAGCCTGGGGAAGCACCGGTTCAGCCATCATCATTATTATGTACTTTTATTTATTAATCACATTCATGATGTGTTCGAGCTACATTCCAATCAAAATTGTGAACTTGTCCAGAAGATGCAGCAGTCATGTCATTTTGTATCAGCAGCTTCTCTTTTATTCCAATACCTCTCTGACCTTCAGCAATAGTGTCATGTGCTTCTATAATGGTTCTCATTGCCTCCTTTCTCAAGCACCACAGCTCCCTAGAGACTATCTGCATGGAAAGATAACTTTAGGAGCCTCTAGGGGTCTGCTTTCTGTTTGCTCCCACACTGGCTAAAAACCAGTAAAAATCCCATTTGTTCAAATCCATATTTTCTTTTCTTTCTTTTATTTTTATTTTTTTAATTTAAGAGAACAGAGCAACACAGCCTCTGCTTTAAGTTTCTCAGCAAAGCTACTGCCTAATTACTGCCTGCTGAGCAGTGCAGTTAAACACAATCAGTCAGAAAGCCTTAAAGATACAATATCCTTTTTCATGAACTGTCTGCTTGTCAATTTGAAGTCGCCCTCCTGCTTTAAATCAACCAACCACAGAGCTGTTGTGAACAGCAACTGATTTTCCATGCAGTGCTGCAAAACAAAATCACACCATATCCTATTTTTAATGGCCACAGTTTTTCAACTGCATAACAAGAGGTAGCTGGCACTGCTGAGCTGAACCATATCAAAAATGGGTTCAAGTAGAAATAGCACAGAATCCTTGAAGTATACAAGTACAGACCCAATTACATGTGCATTGTGATGCTCAAAGCCAATTACAGGCAAATAACAGTGAAGCATTGATTCCACCTTCATAGCTGCATTGTAGACATTGGTTGTTTTTATTTTTTGTACCTACAGGACACAAAGAAGTTATTTTTAAGGCTCAGATCCTAAACATTATTTCATTAATACACTGTATATTTATGTACATTGGCTTTTAACAACACCAGCCTTTATCAAATTCACATCAGTGTGGGCAAAGTGCTATAACTTTGTATTTCTGTAGGTATTTTTCTAATTGAACTTCAGACATACAGGTATTAGGAGCACATGCATGGACACAGCTCATAAGCTTTTAAAGACTTGGTAAAATGGGCATTTTCTAACATGCTTGGGACATTGGATGTTTGCCAATCTGACCTGTTCTCATCCATGCAGTTAAGCAATAAACCTCTTGGTAATTAGAATTTTTTTTATTAACTTGGTAACAATTTTAAATACGGTCAGTGAGGAAAGTACAAAGTGTACCTAGATTGACAAACAACATGCCAAATCACATTTCCATTACAATTTTGACACTTAAGTCAATATCCTCAGTATTGATATTATTTTCAGGTACACTCTTGGTTTTTACTCCATTCTAGTGATATTGTATACCATAAAATGTCACAAGCATAAAAACAATTTTACACCTTTTAGCATTGATCATCCTAATTTAAATGATTTTACTTAAAAACTTTTTTGTCTTTGTGAAGTATATTTTTGTAACCATTTACTCTCACAGCACTGCCACAAGGCAGAGTAAAGAGATTGCCCCATATAATGGCAACATTTAGAGCATTATCTCCACATCTGTAATAGCGAGTGGGCAGAGATAGGAGGAAATGGAAAGACGAAATGTGGAACAGACATTCCACCATCAGACTGGATGGAATAAAATATGTACCAGTAGTTCCAGCATGAGCTACTGGAAGTCCTCTCTTGTACTTTACATTATTTGTCATAACCTCACAAAATCTGATTTTCTTCTAAGAACCATGTCCTTCAATTTATTAAATGTATAATGCCAGATTTAAAGATAGCAAGTATTTTCCTCTTTAAAATAATGGGGTTTTTATTCTTATATACTACAATCTCAAATTAATTTTTTTTTCTCAATCTCAATCTCAAAAAAAATTCTCAAAAAACTCAGCATTGCCTACACATTAATATAATCTTTTTGCTGGAGTTTAAAAACATACTCCATTTGTTCAAAACTTATTATATATTTAATATAACAAGAAAGACTCACATTAAAATGTAACCCCCTCCATATTTCCAGTAATTTGTACTAGCAATAATGCACTGATTACAGATTACAGTTAAACTAGCATTAACAGGAGATCTACTGATAGGAGATATAAAATCCCAGGAAATTAAGAGGAAGAGTTTCACAGAAAAAGCATACAATTTTGGTATACATTAAAATTTGTACATTAATTAATTATCAAAACTAAACTTCAGAAGGACGTATATGCAATGAATCATTTAGCTTCCACAGAAGTTCTTGACTAAAGTACTTCTCATCTATCACTAAATCTAGCAAAAAGTGAGAACTCTGGATATTATTGCTCTATAATTGGTTGGAAAAGTTAATACCAATGTGCAAGCATGGAACTAATATTAAAATGTAGATACAGAAAACTAATATTTTAGAAGAAACACTAGGAAAACTAATGGGATTCCTTACACACTCACAGAAACACACTTATAACAGCACTCTAATAAAGAGCAGCAGTAAAGAGATTTGTATAAAGGACTCATAATTATCTGATTTTGTCGTTCTGAAATAAAATATCTTTGATTGAAATATCTATTATTTTTAGAAAACATTTCAAAGGACTGAAGGTGATATTAATATTACACATTCTTCCAAGCAAGAATATATTAATATATTCCATATTTGTTTAAATTTTCCTCCCCTCAATTTCTAACTTTGCAGAAACTATAAAAGATGAAAGGAAAAAAACCCAAGTAACTGTCATGTATAAGTTTCCTAAAATTTTCCTAGGGTGGTTTTGGACATTCACAGGCCTACAGTAAAGGAATGCAGCACAGCCAGAAGGCATTTCCCTACTACACTGAGCCAACAAAGGCATCAGGCAGAATAAAAGGATAAAATGCCTTGACCAATCTGTCTCTCAGTATGCAGTTAGTCTATATCACAGATTCGTAGAATGGCTTGGTTCAGAAGGAATCTTTAAAAACCATTCAGTCCAACCCCCACACAATGAGCAGCAACATCTTTAACTAAATCTGGTTGCTCAGAAGCCCATCCAAACTGAGTTTGAATGTTTCCAGGGATGGGGCAATATGATTCCAGGTGGTGTATTTCAGAGACCAGGGCAGTTATGGGAGAAGAGAATAGCTCAATAATTTGGACCATCCCTTGCTTTCTGTGTACGATACCACTTTGGAGATCCTCTGCTTCTTTAGCTACTTTGGATAATCATGGGGTTCACACTAAAAGTTGGAAACAGTTCTCTAGTCATAAGTCTCAAGGGCCAATTTAACTTCCAGGAAGAACTCTCGAGATGGTCTTTCAGATTCCTTCAAACCACAGTTGTGGCAACTAATAAAGTCACTGTACTCCATTATCCATTTAGAAGTTATTTAAGGATGCCAGTAGCCTACATAAGCATGACAGCTTGATAGAATAATCTTTAATTCTTTTAATTGCAAGCTGTGCTCCTAAAAGCAATGGAAACATAGTCATTTCAATAGATATGAAAACTCAAGATTTTGAATTATTTTACTGCCACTTGGGAAAAAAAAAAAAAACAAAGAAAGGCTGGAACAAATGTAAAAAAATTTCAAAATACCAGATTTTACATGGTAAAATAATTACCGGATTTACTTTTGAAGTCACACTATACTCTTTATTAAGGATGAGGGATGCAATTCAGGGCAATGATACTCTCTTACATTTATTGAATTCTAGCTTAAAGCAAAAACTGAAAGTGTCTTTTTAAACCATGAGGGTATGCAGAGGAACCATGTGATAGAAAGGTTTCAGCAGCACACAAAGTAATTTCCAATAAAATATTAGTGAAAGAATATGATAAAAGAAATAGGAACCACAGTGGTTCCCTAAAAAACATATTTTAAAGTTTAGAGAGAAAAGAAGATTAGCAAGCTCTTTCCTTGCCTAAAATTTACTCTTCAGTCATGCAAGACACTGAGCAATTTTTTTCTTATCTGTAAAAGCACTTAAGCTGGAGCTTAACCTGAAGCATGTGAGAAATACTACAGTAATCAATAACTGCTTAAGTGCTTGAAGGTAAGCAACTATTAATGTGAGTTGTTAAATAAAGCCATGGTTCTCATATTTTTTGAAGAATAAAATTTCTATGTTGTAACTGAAAAAGTCTTTCTAATGCACTGTCTTGCAGTTGTAAAAATAATGGCTCGAGATCAAAATAAATGAATACTTGTCTCTTGGTTGTCAGAGGGCTTTGCTGTCCCTTGGAAGTACTGTCTGGTGGGCCCATGGACAGAGATTCTGAATCCTGTCATTAGGAAGATCTTGGATGAGTCCTGAGACCATGAAATATGCCTGTGAAATCATTAACCTTCAATCACGTAATGATACGTCTGTAATAGGAATGATGAGTCAGGTTTACTTTTGAAATTAGTAAAGACAATAAAAGTCTAATAGCTGAGTTCAAAGATTCAGAAGCATTATTTCTCCCTGATCTTAATTTACAGCATCCTCTAGAAATGAGATTTGAAAGGTAACTGCTCATTTCCTCACTCATGCCATGAGCATCCTGGAGCATGATTGTTGTTTACAACACATTTACTCATCTACATACCATGTAGGAAAAATTATGTAATATGGTGGTAATAATTAGCTTTGACTGCAGGCAAACTCCTGAATAAAAGGCTGTGTTCATGGTATTAAATAAATGAGGGGAGCTGGGACCTTTTTTATAACTTTCTGGGGAAATTTTAGCCTTCACAAACAGTTATAGCTATTAAGGAAATATTTCTCATACAATCACTTTTTTCTTCTTATTGTGGGTGTTAGTGCTACTATTTAATTTCATACAGAGCAGCATATTGCTAAGCACATCAAAGAGGACAACACATATTCAGATGAGTATGATTAGTGCCATTATCTTAATGACCTGGTTACAAGATTCATAGAGTTAAAATCAAAGGAATAATAAAAAAGTCAGCAATTGTGTGTTTGGGCTTGTTTTAATTTTTTTTCATTATTAAATGGGATTTTTGCTTGAAAACACTGAGAAATTAATGACTATATCTGCAGATAAATATTTATTTTACTTTGAGATTATAAAATCAGAACTTCCTAAAATTAAGATTATTCTATTTTCTGCAGCTGGGCCATTCTTACTAGGAATTACTTCATTTCATTTAAACTTAAAGGCTAAACATAATAATATCATGGGCTTCTTTTTTTTAAACAAAAATTTTACTTATGTAGGTGAAAAAAAATCTGACTTGCCATCCTGGGTCAGAATAATTTCCACCTGTTGTAGTATATAATTTGGAAACACTTAGCAGTCCAGAGGGAATTTTAAAAATCCTGCAGCAGGCTCATGAAAGTTATCTGCCTTATACCCTAAGTCTCTTCCTAATTAATAACAGAACCAAGACTGCTTTTATCTCAAAGTGTAAGGTTTAACCCTCATTATATCACATGCTTATAGCTAATTAGGCTGACACTGGACTGGACTGCTCTACTTACAAAGTTTGATTCCTTTCTTAATTTTTCTGAATTCTTGGTCTTTATAACATCTAGTGGCAATGGGTTTCACAGTATTCATATGGTGAAAAAAATCTGTAACTTTAATTTTAACCTTATTGAATGTTCTCTTGTGTATTAGAAAAGAGGCAATGAATTCACGTTGTACCTCCTCTACATGTTTGATACTTTATTCACTGCTTTCATGTGTTGCAGGCTTACAAATCCGTCTGTCAACATCTTTGCTACATCAATGCCACAGGAAATTCTAGGTCTGAAACTGCAACATCTTTTTCTGTGGCATTAGTTGTTACGAATGGATATGAGAGCTTGAATATTTAGCAGTATACTCCTTGTACATATTCATTCTGGTTTTATAGCTTTAAGAACCCTTTGTAATTCATCTCCACAGACAGTCAAGAGTTTCTTACGCAAGGAAGCTTCCAATTGCTGTTGCTTTCAGTCCAAGAGACAAGAATACAGAAAAGCTATATAACAGAAGCAGAAAGAAAAATAAAACTACCAGAGCATTAAACTGTGGACTGCATTTTTGCAGATAATCAAAACTGATATGGAAGTTCCAAGGCTGAAGATAACTCATACCCTGTTTCATGCACTACTTAGTGGCTCGTATAAACAGACCTCTTCAACTGTACTAATGTTGTTGGTTCAGAAACAATTAATAATATTGGCATCCTTTATCTTGGTCACAACCTGACAGATTAAGGTGGATATAAACCAGAAATATTCACACGGTGGCCAAAGGATGTTCACAGCGGTGATGAATCCTTGGTCTGCTATTACTGACTCAAAGGCTGCTTTCTTTCTAGAGAATATCAGTTCCAGGGCAATAAACCCAGGCTTTCATGAGTTCAATATTCCTTAATGATTTTTTAAAATAATTATTTGAAATTGAAAATAAAAATGGATTGTATTGAATTAATACCGTAGCTACAACAGGCTATTTTCTGTGGGCAGGAGTATTAGGAAAAAAAATGAAATCTGAACCCTTTGGATCACTTCAGATGAGAATATATATAGGTAAATAAATGCATTAATAGACATGTGATTTCATACAAAAAAATTCTACTGTAAGAAACTGTTATATTTTCTCTCAACATTTCAACTCAAATAATGTTTTACGGGTTTTGCATATGAACCAAAACTGGAAAGCTCTTGCCAAAAGCTTTCTGGTCTTTTTACTGGCACTGCAATTGCAGTTCCAAGCCTAAAATTCAGAGTGGCTACATGGCACTGAATTTTTGATGTGCTGATTTCAGACTGGTCCTGTTTTGAGAAGGATGTCTTTTATGCAACTTTTGAGATAAAACATATGCAGATAAGCCCTTTTGGAAGATGTATTCAGTGGTGGAGTGATCAGTCAACATTCATTTTGTGGCTGGTTACGGTACTAATTTCTGCATTAAGACCAAATTCTTGTTTAAATTCAGTGTTTCAGGCAGCATTCATATACTGACTCACTGAATGTTAAATGAAAGGCTAATTTGAAAGCAAATGATAAATCTTCATAAATTTGCTCTCATTCTGCATTCCCATCTTACATTTCCTACCAAATCCTTCCTGGGGTTTTATGGCTGTTTGTTTAAAAACATTTCTATACAGAATGTTGCAATTTTTTGTTGAATGGAGAAGGTCTTTAGGTCTTCATTCTTGGTGACAGTGGTAACCATCCCCTCCATGCATCACTAGGTGAGAATACAACTTTGGATTGAGAGTGTCAGGGAAAAATAAAATAATTAACTTTCAGTTTATATCCTAACACACATTACCAGTTTATAATTCCAGCTATTTTGGTGAAGTAAAATCATCTTTCTTTTACTTCCTGAGGCTGAATATCCCCAAAACAACTGCTTAAACCCCTGTCTGAAGGATGATTTGCACAGCACCATTTATGAATCATCTTTATTATCTCTGCTTAATGGGTTTGAGGGTGCCTTGGATTCTCTTATATTGCTTTAAATCCCATCCTTTCTCTTTTTAGACTCAGCAGTGATAAACAGCTGGAGGCAATAATTGGATATTCAGTCCTTTCGTATGCCCTTCCTAACCTTCACATTCCATGGACAGTCTGCATGCACTGCAAATTGCAGCCAAGTGGATGCAGTCAAACTAACAGGCAGGAGACAGGTAACTACCCCAGCAGCACCCTGGCAAACAAGGGCTGCTCCTTCTCCCAGCAGAGAGAAGTCTCATGCAGTCTCTTTTATTTACTGTTCTTTGTTCCGTTAAAGGTCATTTCTTTATACACATGATTTGTTATTCCCGTCTGCATGGAGTGTGTTTCCTTTGGAAATGACCTATTTATAATCATAATAATGCATTCCACTTACATATTATTTGTCCAATAATGGGATGCTTTGGGCTTTAACAGCACTGCTTCTTTCACTTCCCATCCAACAACTATTGAGGCATGCTGTTAGATTAAACTATAACAGATATTCCTCTTTAATATCGTGTTGTTTGACCAGCTTCAGATAAACTGCATGCATTACCTGATTGCTTATATATTCATGGATAATCTCATGAAGTCTACGCTGTCTCAGAGTGGAGTGCAGTATCTGCCAGGAAATATAAACCATGGAAATTATTGCCTTGATAACATCCTGATTCCCAGATGTTGTGATTTTAAATATTTAGATTTTCTTCTAAACAGCAACAATATGATTTGAAAAGAATCCTGGGAATTTCAGCAACTGAAAAAGTGTGAGGAAAATTTGTCTTTAAAATTTTTACTGAAGAGGTGGGAAAGCATTATGGATCCAAAAAATTTCTCTAGTGAGAGAACATGCTAGTCTGGCATCTAAAATACTGACTATTATATGAGGTAAGATAGAATATTGTGTTATTTTCATTTTCTTTTTCTTTCCTAAACCCCTTTTTTAAATTTAATATTTTCAAACAGGGGTAGAAATGAAGCCATTGCTCTTGGCAGAGAAAGGAGGAAAAGAGAAGTTATTTACAGGACTCTGAAGAGGTACTGAGAGATACTAAAGCTTCTCGGGTGTATTTTCAGAATACAAGATTTAAACACATGAGAGTACCAAGATTGGTCACTTGGAATGAGCTGTCATTCTGTTTGTACCATCAGTTCAGAACAAGCATGTAAAAAACCCCACAGGTAAATATTTCCCCCTTTTTATCTATTTTTGAAGAGGAATCAACACATTATACAAAACTTTTATTTTTATCTTATTGAGCTAAATGTGTTATAAATTTCCAAAAGAAACAGTATTCAAATTACTAAGAAGTTTATTTGTTCATCATCTTATTGGCATATTTCTCACTAGATTTATTTCTGTCATTATCAAAATGCTTTTACCTACTGCAGACTCTTTTTATATCTAATTTTTTATGTACAAGCAGCTAAAAAACCCAAACAAACAAGCAAAAAAACAAAAATAAAAGAGCTTTTGAGATGGAAAGATTTTAGGAAGAGCCCACAGGAAGAACAGAACCATTAACATATATTTTACAAAAGTATCATTTGGAATCTAACAAGGATACTTGAGAAAAAAAAATAGATGCAAAATGTTTTTAAATATTGAAGAACCTGGACTCTTCAAACTCATTTTAAGTGTTCTCTGTCCATTCTTCGAGTAATATTACAAACGGATTGTGTACTACTAATTTTAGACTACTCTGTTCTTCTGCCTCTTAAGGGTGAATACAGAGAGGACTTTAGTTTATAAAGTGTCAAGAAAGTGTCAAGTATTTCCCTCTCCTTGAACATAAAATCCTCAAACAAGATCTTTGAGACAAGCATAAAGCTCTCTATTCATGCATCTTGTACAGCTTGTTGGCTCATGATAAAATATTTTCTGAAAATTTCCCCAGTTTTAAATGCGCCTATGAAAACTTTTATGCTATGATGGCTCTCTTTAGAGTTGGGATATCCTCTGCATAACTAAATACATAGTTATGAGTTTTGGGCTTGCTATCTTCTCAATTCCCAACATCTAAAACCTTCACAATCTCAACTGTTACTTCCTTTTCATAAAAAATATAATCTACTCCATTCCCAGTTTTTTTGCATGTTCCCTTGTACATATTTCAAAGGCTGGTCTCTTTTGGTAACATATAGAATCACTGTTTTGCAAATTCTGCTTCCAGTTTTTATTTCCTTTACATGTTTGGATGAAGGGGCCCCATTATGGCCTTATACTTCTCTTGCATGGCCCAGAAGAATGAGAATTGTTTATATTCTTGCTTCTTGATCTCCCCATAGTGAGGCTGTAGAAAGACCTGGACCTAGAGCCACACTCCATCTCTACACCCTAGAATTTACACAAATG
The DNA here is from genome assembly GCF_027579445.1 of Ammospiza nelsoni. Classification (NCBI taxonomy): domain Eukaryota; kingdom Metazoa; phylum Chordata; class Aves; order Passeriformes; family Passerellidae; genus Ammospiza; species Ammospiza nelsoni. The sequence continues at coordinate 118,302,966 of NC_080633.1, read as the reverse complement.
AAGAATGAGAACAGATTTGTCATTTTTATATTGAGCTTTTTTTCCTCTTTCTGTCTCTGGAGTATGTTGTCAAATCATTTGCTTCCATTTTGAGACCTGGAAAAAGACTTTCCTAGTTTGAGCTGCAATCAAAACCTGCAGCTTTCTGAATTTCTGACGAACATATTATTTTCTCAACACTTGCCTTTTTCCAAGTTGTCTCCTGGCTCTTAGACTATTCAGCATCCTTCTCTCCTTTACACTCATCTGCTTGTGAGGTGCAAAATCTGTAGTCAGAAGTTCCCATTTTCAATCTCTTTGCATTCCTCTCTCAACTATTATCCCCCCTATTTATAAAAGGTAAACTTTTTAGAATTTAAAAATCTATGCCTGAGGCCTATTTTGAAAATAAAAGTAAAGTTTAAAAAGTACTTATATTTCTCCAGAATGAGCTAACAAGATATTAATACAGAATCAGCAGTGGAACACCTGCTGCTTTTCAGAGGATATTTATCTCATCACCAAAAGAAGAAGAAGAAGGAAATAAGTTCATTCCCAAAGGGAATTGATGCTTAGTGGTATTGGGAAGAAAAGAAAGTGTTTGAAATCATTAATGGTGTTATTATTTTAATTTTTTTGAATTGAGGTTTCTGAACACTAGATTTATTAATCTGGCTATGTGCCTTACAATGAGTTAAAAGTAAACCTCTAGAAGTTTCACACCAGAAGTTAAAAGTCTCCCAGTGCATGTTTCAGAGATAATTACAGCACATGATATATTTATAGATTTTTATGGGACATTGGGATAGAAATCATGAGCAAGAAGGAAATGAAGGATGAAAGAAATATTTTGCTATCAGTAAGACATAATTACCTTGTATGAGGAAGCAAGACACATTGTCTCACATGATTTTCCTAAATACCAAGGAGCTCATAGAAACACTCTGCTTTCCTCTACATTTGTGATAAAATATTTTGCATTTCTAAAGTCAGAAACAGAGAAATATATTTATAAAATTACTGAAGTGTGCAAAGGAAAATTTTTTTGGTCTCCGTAATTCTTGAGCATCATGACGAGAAATCAATAGAAAGTACAGATAATGCAAAACCAAACTAAAAATGCTACCACTTCCTACAAATCTTGCTGCAACTATTATTGGGCTTTGGCTTAGGCAATATACAGATAAGTTATCTGAATTTCCTCCAGAATGCATTGATTTCTCTTAAAGATGTCTTCTAAAAGATGCAGAAAACTTTCCAGCCAGTCATGCTTCAAAAACTCTTATTAAAATCTATGATTTCTATTGCACTGTTAGTCAGCCTTGTCTTCCAGAAAAGGAACAAATGACAAAAAAGTCTACTTGCTTACTTACTTGAAGGGAAAAGGGGCTAAGGAGAAGTAAAAATACGCTTGTCCCTAACCAAGGTGAAGAAAGCTAGCAGCTAATTGGTCACAAATTGCTGGATGCATTTATTTACCTGATAATGGTCTTTATAATCTGTTTTGGCTCTAGAATAAAGAACAAAAAAAAATCCTGGATAATTAGGATTTTTTTGTGACAAAAGGTTCATACATACTTCTTTCATTTTATTACTGTTTGTCTTGTTTCCATTGTCTTTGTCTGCTGGCTTACCTTGTCTGGAAAAAGTCAGCAACTTCAAAAAAATGCCGAGGGAGAGCTGCATTTCCCAAGAAAGTGAAGTACCAGACCAGGATATATTATGATAAGAATCCTTTACCTTGTGCTTCCTAGACAGCAGAAATTGTAGGAAGCTAATTTTTACTCCTTTCCTCACTACCCTCAAGTTTTATTGATATTTCAATCTCTTAGAAATAAAAGCAGCATTCTAATTATTGTTCTACCTAACAGCTGAAAGAAAAGTTCCCATACTGGCTGTCAGTCCAGAGGGCATTTCTTTTGCTCTCTGAGGCAAGGAATCCTACTGATTCCACGGATAATGTAGGAAGGAATTTCACATAGAACAATTTGGAATATCCTTTTGTTTTGCAAGGAAAAACCACTCGATGATCTCAAAGGTCTTTTCCAACCTAGTTTATTCTGTGATTATTCTGTGAAAACTTTGCTACTTCTATCCCTCCCAAAAGTTTTTAAGCATACTGCATGTAGGATTATATAGCTGTTGCTCTGTGCAGGTACAAGACAGTTCTACATGTTAGGTACCATTTGACACAAATGATGATGATGATGATGGCTTCATGCACAACCTTCATCACATGTCTTAACCAAATTGCTTCCAGTTATGTAAGTACACTCAAAGTCGATGGGAAGGCTTCAGAAAATCAAGAAAGTGAGGAAACGTACTGCCAAAAAAATTTGTAAGACTGCAGAAATAAACCAGAACTCTAAACCTAACTCTTTTGTTGGATTTTGGCACATTCATTAATTTAACACGGCTTTGAAACACATGCTTCTATTGCTGTTTAAACAACTAAATAGTTTTGAAACTTTTTCAGCTTCCTTATACAATCTAGGCTTCTCAGCAGCTTGTCTGAGGCCCATAAGCTATTTTTAAAGCCTAATTCACTTAGAGTATTCTATATGTTAGCAGAATGATGCATATTACATTTGGAATTAATTCTGACCTGGCAAAATAGTAAGAAAAAGTGTCTCATCAAAAAGATAATAATTGTAAGATCTTAAAGAAAAGCATAAGGCTCCTTTGCACTTCTGAACTAAAAATGCAGTTACACTTTCGTCCTATTTTTACCCTCAAATGACATTGAAAGATTTTTATTAATAAAAACTAAGAGACATAATATCACAGAGCTTTTATTTAAGAATTAACCATTTATTAAACAATAAGTTCCCTTTCAATGCTAGATATGTACATAATTAATTTATATAGGGATTTACCTGAAAAGAATAGTCTTTGAAGATAACTATTTTTTAATTGATGGTACTTTTAAAGGGATGCAACATTTTAAATTAAATTACATTAAATGCTTTTGTGTTTACTCTGCATTAAACCCTATTTTATTTATTGTTATCTTCCCAGCATGGTCTCATCATGGTTGAAGAGGGCTGCTAATGCTATTTATATTATGCTGCACTGTCCTCTAATTGACCTTGTTTGTGCAACGGAATGGCTGCTTTTCTCAAGCTGCCAGCTCTTTATTGCTGCATTTTGACCATGCACTAGTGGCTCTTTGTGCTGCTTTTGAGTTCAAGAATCAATATTGCATTCCCCACAGCCAATAAAGGAAGCTGACAGCATGAATTAACTGAGTGTAGCCAGTTGCATGGAGGGCCATTGTCTTTAAGGAAAATCCGGACGATTACAAGCCTCCATTGCTTAGTGGAGATTTTAATGCAAAGCGTGAGCTTGCTGTAATTTAATTTTGGCCTGCTGCTCTGACACACTCCCCTTTTCTATTGCTTCATGGAGTCCAAGCTATTAATGGCTGCAGACCAAAACACATAGGGAGACAAAGGCAAATAGTCACAGTCACACAGTAACAGCAGTTACTTCTGATTTAACAGCAATTTTTCATTTGCATTTAGTGGAATTGACAGAAACTTTTTTTTTCCTTCTCAGACTTTTCCCTGTTGAATTCATACATGTAAAATAAGCCAAATGGAAGCAAAGCATTCAAACAACAGAACCACAATGTGGTGGCATGTCTTGAGCTGACACCTAAAGAAGTTTGCACGTGGGGCAAAACTGGAAATGTATGCAATGCCCAGGGCTCTCTGCCCTCTGGTCTTACTGAATCATCTAGTAAGGGATGCTACTTAGCCACAGCTGCTGCAAAGTGTTGCAAAGAAGTATGCACAAAAAAGGCATGGCAAGGAAATGTAAAGTTACCAGTAGGAGTTCTGCTGCTAAGAGCAGAAATGAAATCACTTTTTATTTTAAAAGGAGTAATGGCTTTTATTCAAGATGCTTTGATATTGAAAACTGTAGTTCCTTATGACAGATAGTATTGTTGATTCAAATGGATTCAAGCTCAGTTATTCAAAAGGACATGTGTTATGTACAAACCATTTAACTCAAGCTTTTAACTTGTTTTCTCTGTTGACAGTAGTATGAGAGATTGTCTGAGAGGTAATCTTTCTAAAGCAACGCCTGAAAAGTTTTATCCACTTACAACTTCTATAAAAAAAATCCAAAGCTCTTGATTCCCATTGCCTGTTTACTTGCCATATAAATGTCTCTGGAATTTACCTGAAAAAAAAAGTTGAGGCCAAGCTTGATTTAAAGGATATTTCTTCTTGACCGTGAGTCATGGAAAAAACCACAATGCTTTTATCTCTTCTGCCATTGGCCATCGTGGCCATCAAAGAGTTAATCACCTTTTTCCTCTACAGCCAGTGTACAGTAAGGAAGCATTTCAGGAGCATGAACCACCCTACCCCAAAGTAGCAGCTAGAGACAGCTGATGGACTATGATCAGGAGATATCTATTAGCTAAGTTAACTTTAAGGATTGCAAAATGCGGTGAGTTAAACCCCAGACTAGCTTTTTTTAAAAATTATGCAGTGTAATAAAGGGAGTGAAGAAAATAATAGTCAAGAGCTTGACAAGGTATTTCTTTATTCATACTGACACTCCTTCAAAGGTGTGTGAACAGAACTACACACAAATAATGGAGGAGTGCATGAGAGGTGTTAGGGCTTACAAAAGGCCTATTTCCTGCCAAAATGCAAAACCCCATGGGATTTCTTCCATCAGCAAAGCCAAGAGATGGGAATTTAAAACTACCTTGAAAAGAAGAAAGTTATTCTCTTCATCCTGGAGATGGGAGCCAAGAGTAGATCTTACATTTTAGGAGATACTCATGAATGCTCAGGGTAATTTTCCCTGAACCCTCATTTTTAAGGGTCTTTTACTTACTACACTTTGACTGTTCCATGACCTTCCCATCTTGCTGTCATGTGCCACAGCTCTTCCTCTCTGAAAACACACATAAATTTACCTTCCAAGGGATCCTTCTTGTTAGACCATGTTTTGCACATACTCACAGAGCAAGGCATAAATAATAGTAAAATTTTTTCCTAATGTGGAAAACTCTGAACTCAATTTTTCCACATATAAACATCTTATATAACCTATAACAGAGATGAAAAACTAACCAAAAAAACCCAAAACAACAACAAAAGAACCCACCCAAGGTAATAATAATTTGGAATGACCCACAAGTGATCATTATCCCTTGTACTGCAAAATGATGAAACTGAAAATCAATGGGTCTATGAAAGAAAGGATCAATAGATACAAGGAATAGTTCAACACTGTAAGGGAAAGTACCAAGGGGACAATAAATATAATCTAGGCAGACAAGCTGACTCATGGGGAGGAACTTAATTCTGTATGTAACATCAGCCTGACCCAGCTCCAGCCAGCAATAATTAAACTTATATGACTGACACCAGAAGGATCAGATGTGGACCCTAAATGATTTTTTAAATACTTTGTTGCTCACTGAGAAGGCATGCTGAATTACTAGCCAAGTTCAGCACTAAGGTACCCAAATATATCCCCCCTAGACTAAAAACAAAGCTACTTGTGTTTATTATTGGATGGCAGAACATGGCACCAGTTGTTGAAAAATACCATCAGTCAAAAATTATCAAAAACTACCCCTATTCACATGAGATTATTTTCCCAGGCTAACTTATTAATAAACTTGAAAATATGTTTAAGACCTTGTAAAAATGTTGACAGCTAGGAAGTTTGGAATCATTAGTAAGACCCAGTTTTCAGGTAGAAACAAGGACAGAGCACACCTAGCTTAACTTTGAAAATAATATATTGTTAAGATTACCAGAAAATGATATGGAACTAAGGTAAACTGAATTTGCATTCTTCAGTTCAAAAGAAGATTTGCTTTGATACTACTGTGGTGTATTTACAGTACATACATATGTCCCTGGGAATAAATGTTTATTAAAATTTATTTCTCTCTTCTTTTTTGTTACTGTGTGCTTTTTCCCGCAGTCAGATTTTCAGTAGTGAAGACATTCCAAGTGCATTTTATGTATAAAAATACTGTTGAGATTTCAAAGGGAAAAATGAATATAGAATTTGGCAAAACAGCAATTTTATAAATGCCAGTAGTCATCACTAAATTCTGTACATTTAACAGGACAGTAATTTCTCTTTCTGCCATTAATGAGAATTGAATCAATGACTATGTTTGCATGCATCACAGAATATACAGTAACTCAAGCAATGTTCATTTTTAAACTGCAAGCAAATTAAAACCAATGTTTTGCAGATGTGTTTATTTGTTACTTCTTAAAACCTTTGAAGTTAATTTTAGCTAATGAGGCTAAAAAAGGTATTGCTCCTGCTATTGTTTTAACCTTTTTACCTCTCTCACAAATATTGATTTTGCTTAGTATGCTAAATACAGTACTAATAGGAAGAAACAGGTCCCACCACAGATGCTGTGCCATTTTAGTGAGTACAAATAGTACTTGCTAGAAAGGTGGAAAAGAGTATCGGTAAATATAATTACTACACAATCAAAAATTTTTTAAATTGCCAATAGTTCCAAGGATCCTTGTTTATCCCTCAAAGCAACATAATTTGTCTAATTTTTGAGAATCAGTGCAGCTCATTTTTGTGAAACCTGAAGGGAGTGTGGTGCGCTTTTGGTATGCATGAAAGGAATCCTTCTCTCAATATGTATTATTATTGTTGTTGTTTTTTTTGTTGAGGATGATGATATTGGAATCTTCTCCCAAGCAAAATTTTTATCCCTATCAATCCATAGATAAAAGTGATTTCTTATTTAATGATTTCTCTGTCAAGGTAGATGAGAAGCACATGTTATGCATATCAAATGGTCTATTTTCTTAAAATAATTTACAGGCTGTATAAAAAGGTTACTCACTTCACTTGCTACCAAAATGGATATGCAAGGTAGCCATATGGTATGAGTAATACTTTCAGAACAGTTTTAGGAAGGGGAAAGAAGAATATCTTAACATATAAAAGCCATGGAGAACCTAGGAAGAGAGAATATGATCAACTCATTTAGAATTTGGAGAGCATATTAGGGTTAACTCCTCTAATGATAACTGCCACTTGAGCTTTCATAATCAAATGCTTCAATTTGAGGTCTCATCTGAAAGGCAGATCACACAGAGAATAGTCTGAAACTCTTTAATTGCCTTGTATAACAATACACATTTTTAAGTAAGTGAATGCATTACAGCTTTGACTTTTGTTCTGATCATTTTGTGTTACAAATAGAAGCACACCCATCGTTCTTCTCATCGGTTAGAAATTTTAATGTTGGTGCATAGGATATTCACTCTGCATAATTCCTTCTACTCATAATAGGAAATGTCTGCTTATGCCTTTTACACTGAGAAGAGAACTGAAGCCATTGTCCTTGAAAAGACTGCCTTTGCTTTGGGTAAAAACTATGTCAGTGTGAACTGGCATTTGCGTCCTTTGAGAACTGCAAACAAAATAACGTGTTTGAAAAAAATGTATCTCAATGACCAGTGTCCCCTTGTGACATTTTATGTTAATAAAATGTCTTGCACACAGTTCTTATTTACACCTCGGTGAGTTGCCCCAGACGTGTTAAAATCAGGAAAGTTGCTCCAGATTTACACCTGCAAAACTGAATTTGGCTCTAGGTGGGGACATGTAGCTGGTGTTATGCAGCCTCTCATCAGAGATTATGGAGCATGTACAGAAGCAATGTGTAGAAGCAAATGAAGAGGTAGGCGAACAAAGACTGTCCTTTTAAGACAGTGGCAAGTCTAGCAAGTTGACACCAACAGAAAAGCTCCAATACTAGTGCTGTTTCTTGGCTTGTGCAGTGGAAAGCCAGCCACCTTTTTCTGGCTGTTTCCCATGTGCTAAATGAAGATGCTGCCATCTACTTCTTTAGATGGTGTGAGACTTAATTAATAGTGTTCTAAAGCACCACACGAATCTTATTGCTGCTGGAATTTGTCCACTGCATACATTTGGTATTTTGAATCAGCTACAAGTATCCTGATATCCATGTTTCCAAAGGAAATTATAGGAAACATATTATTACAGAAAAGGTAGCAAGAAGAAACAGTTTGGGGAGAATGTCACAGACTCATAGATTTATAGAGGTATCATGTGCCGTTCCATGGCCTTAAAAATCTCTTCTTCCTTGCACTGCTTGCATCCATCCAAATCATGGGAAGCATATGGTTTTACTTTTAAACACTGGCACAAATTTCAGTCATATGGGTTGTAAGTCACAGATGATATCCAGTTCTAGAAGAATGATAGCATCAGCAAACCAAGCATTCCTTTTGGAGGAGCAGGGAAGGGCGTGGGGGAGCATGGCCCTGGCTGGATCTTACTGGGACGAACTTTTCCAAAGGCAGTGCACAAGAAACTGTCTGAGGGAGCATGAGATATTCAAAGTATTGGGACCATCAAGGGTGTTTGGGGGGACAGAAAATGTATAAGATCTTTTTATCTTGTAAGCCAGAAAAATAAAGGCCATAATCATCCCAATCCCAAAATAAAAGGGATTTCTACCCCAAATAGTTCCATTCAGATCAGTCTACAACTTTGGAGAGATGGAAAGGTAGAAGTAAACTGGTGCCTGCACTTGGCCAACCAGCCTGGAGAGACACACGCTGCAAGACTCTATGGTTTTGCTTGTGCTAATCAAAGCACATAAACAATAATGGAATAATACATCAGAAACAATGTTACAAACCATTCAGGCTTATAAAATACAATATAGCCTTCCCTTCTAAATGCTAATAAAAACTTAATTTCTTCAACAAATTTTTCTTTGTAAAAATGAAACCAACACTTCTGTTAAAAGATTAGCTTTGCAGGCAGCAGATAAAATCTGTAATCCCAAAAGCTGATATTAACAATGTGTAGTGGCTTTTTGCCTTGTCTGGTCTTCCAGAAATTATTTTTTGCATTTTAAAGAAGCCTATTGCACTTAATGATTTTGGTTTGCATTAGATCATGTGTTATTGATTTTAATTTTTTTCCTCATGACTTTGAGCCAAATTCTGTAATCTTGCCTTTTTTATTAAACACTTGTGGACATCCCTCTTGAGCTAAAACATCATGTGGTCATTTTGTTTCAGAGGTTTTTAATAATGCATTTTAAGCACAGAATATATTTGACTGGAGAATTCTTTTGTGCCACCATTTTGTTATTGCCTTTTGAAGGCAGAAAAAAACCCTATCAATATTTTATTGAATATAATGATCTCTGTGGTTTTTGTCTGTGAATATGCAAGGCAATGAACCAGAGTTGCCTGAGACAGACCAGTGTCAATGCTGTCAAAACCAATGCAGCACCTCCAAATACAGGCAGTGAAATGTAGAGCAGAAAGCTCACTCAAACACTTTTTTATTGAAGAGTGTGCAGTTTTCAGGCTCGCCTTAACCCCATGCTGCCTGCTAAGAGCACCTGGGAAAAAATGAAAGACATTTTCAAAAACAAAGCAGGTCTTTCTAAAAACATTTTGAAATAAGTTTTCATGATCTGCCAAAGCTGCAGAACAATAGTAAAATCTCCTGGATGGAAAGAGCCCAGTGAAATATACTGAATAAATATTTTTGTGCTGTTACTTGGGAAATAAAAAGTGAAATTTTCAATTTTTTTAAGGCAAAGGTAGAAAAAATCAGATTATGTTAAATATTGATTTAGAACCTTCATACTCCTCATTCAAATCCAAAAACGTGAACCTTCTTTTTTTTTTAACCAGAGTGTAAGTTAGTAATTCAGGCTGTAATTCTGATTCTATGTGTTCACATTATTGCATTATATTCAGCAACAAAGAACAGATAGGCTATTTACTGTGTGTATACAATGCATAGCAATTCTCTGTCTTGAAAAGCTGATTATTTACAGCTTCAGTCCTTATTCATGTGCTTAATTTTACAGACTTGAAGAGCTGCACTGGTAAAAGAAATATCTACCTCCATCTTTGACAGATAAAGGTTCAATTCTATGGATAATAACAAGGTGAGTGCTTAAGCAATAAAGGTAGGAGTTAAGAAAAGAGCAGGGATAAGAAAAGAGCAGGGCTCTAACAGGAAGGTATTGCAGCCACAGTAGGTGCATATCAAGTGTTTTATAAAATCCTAAACCCATGTAACACGAGATGAAGTATCTTAAGAAATCAACACAAGCCTATTGCTGCGCAGTCTGTGATTTTACATGTTGTACCTGAGTATCTGGTTGCACATCTGGATGAAAGAGAAGCAAGTGCAGTTTAAAAAGGAAATCATACACCAGGCAGGATTGAAATTATCCATGACAGAAGAAAAATATGTAACAGTGATGCAGAACTGTAATTCATGCAACATGACCTAATTATTTTAAAGGAAATGCTAGCAGCATTTTAAAAGCCTGTGGAAACACAATTGTTAAATTTTAATGCTGGTGTTTCCATGTATCAGAATTTATGGAAATTTGAGTGAAATTTTCACTTCTGTTTCATCCAGGTCAACTCTGAAACAAGAATGTGACCTCAGTAGGGTTATTCAACTTAATAAAAATTTTAAATAAAATAAATAAGTAATGCCAAGTCATAGCTCATTTGCAGGACATCAATCATACATTTGTAACTTGTGAATTAAATAAGTACAGGGAAGAAAAAATAACTTGAGGCCCAGCAGAATTCAACATCTTATATTTGTTCTATTCATTTCTTATATGAACACAGCACATTTTCTCAGTCTAACCCAGAAACGACCTGGCATTCATCCACAGGTGCAATACAATTCAGTAAGAAGCATTTTTTAGGGTCCTTTTTAATCTAACAATAAATGAGTAGAAAATGTCCAGCATATCACTTTTAGTGAGGTGTCCTCTCTGCAGAGATGTGCTTCATGGTTTGGCAAGATTCAACTCATCTGATACCAGCAAGAAACTTGTATGAAGAGCCAGCTCAGCAGGCACTCTCTGACTTCTCACTGCATGCTCTGCACTGACCTGCAGGCCCTCCCTGTTCTAGCAGGTGACCAATTTCACTGGCTGCAGTGAAAAAGGCAGCACATTTGAGGGATCACTTTATCTCCCTTTCAGCTACCTGTACACTCCTTTTTGTGACTGTAGGAGAAAATAAACCTGGTTGCTAAAGTTATTGATAAGTTATGGGCAATGGCTCATGAATTAAATCTTGCTTTCATAGAAAAGACATCTACAGATGCCTGGATCATTTTGAAGCTGCCTGGCCTGGCATAGCAGTGGGATTTGACACTGCCTTTCCACTAGAACTTGGATGATTCCTACCCAGCAAATAGAGCTAGGAAAAGAGGTTTTCAGGGAGGGAAGGAGAGCCCACAGTATGCAAGGACATCACAATATGCAGTTTTCCTATTGACTTAATGTTTAGATGGAATAAGGTTTTCTGGAGAACTGCTTCGCATTTCAACTACTTCTGTGGCATTTTGAGAGCTCTGTGTGGAACTGTTGACTGGAGTTTATGCTCTCAGGTAGTTTGCATCCATCATCTATTATCTAGTAGCCATCTGAGATGATCATGTCTAGCACCACATGGTAAAAGGACACTGTGATGCCCGTTGCCTCTGCTGATGACACACGAATGATCATGCCCTCCTCTCAACCTGAAGAGAGAATGTCCTTGCAGGATAGAAATGAATGTGACTCCTTGTGCCATGGCACCAAATAAAGTCAGTGACAAACCTTTGCTCTGCAAAGAGAGAGCAGATAATTAGGTAGTAAACATCATTGTGACTTTCTCCTGACCCAGAATAATCCAAACACTTCAGCTGAAGGAGATCTCTTCCAAAAATTGCAACACTAATGATAGGAGCTAAATATTGACACACATATGTACAGCTTGTCCCTCTGCATACCCAACTGATGCCATTTTGGTTTTTGCCTTTTTTCCTTATATATTCTCTGTATTCTTTATACATATATTTGTAGCCTGTTGTATTAGTGGCTAGTTTTCCCAGTAATTTTCCATGCCCTTTCCCTAGGCAGAAAGACAAATCTATCTGTAGGGCCCCTATCCTGTCTTGGTTCTCCCTGGCTAACAAGGTTGATAACAACTCTTTGAGACACATTTTCATAAACAAAGTACAGATAGTACCAAGAAGGGGGTCCAGTAAAAGGGTGTGACCTGGGCGGGGGGGGGGGAATTGCATCACCACTTGTCCTCCTAACTGGTGCTTTTTGTCAATTATGCTAATTTCCTAACTTACAAAACTGCATTCACCCCTATGGGGGTAGGCTTTTGCGTACCTCCATGTTATTCTTTCACAACAGCCCCTGAAGTTCCAATAAAGATCCACTTTTATATTACCTCCTGCATTAATATTATCTGGAAAGTGTGTGTTGTTTCATTTCTAGGCTGAAAAAGGCATCACAACCCTTTTCTGGCACAAGAAACAGTGAATGTCATCCAGAGAGTAATGCCATGCAAGACAACACCACAAGGTTGTATCTATTCAGAGGTGGGAAACTGCTTTCAAAGCTTCAAAGACAAACTTTGCCCTGCCCTCCCCCCCACCCCAGCTTTAGTGGAAGACCTGAATTTGGCCAATAATGATAAATAAAATGGAAGAAATAAAAGGAACATGAAGATCCTTTGGCTTAGACCTTACAGCGGCATCCTTTGCAGAACTCACCTAGTAGCTGGCATTACTGCTGAAATGTGCTGACTTGTCTACTTCCACTCAATATCTGTGACAACATCTTTCCATTATTCACCCTTAGGGCTGTATTTAACTAATGGAGAGAGTTTTAGTGCTCCTGACACTGAGAGACAGATACCCATGGCTATAGTCAGTCTTGGTGTAGCAACTGCCCATGAATTCTGGCTCCAGTGTATGGGTCAGTTAGCATCAGCTTACAGTTTTCTGAGCTTTAATTTATTTATTGAGGCCAAATAACTTCAGTAGGAGCTGCAGATATTCAACATTTCTCAAATCAGACAATTTTATTTAGAATCCTAGAGTAAGGAGGAAGTATCTGGGTTTTAGGCAGAGAAATTTTTGTCCATTGAGAATGAAACTGGTGGTGCAGTTTAGGCAGGCAGTTTGCTCTTGGCTCCACAGGCTTCTGTTAAACATACTTAGGTCTGACCTGTACCATGCCACACTTGATTCAGTCTTTTGGCTTTCTTGACTTAACATTGCCAGATTAAAGCTAATTTCCACCAGCTGTGTGGTAAAAATCTTTTACAAAGGGAACCAGATTGAATCCATGGTGCACCAAGACAGTGCCTGCCATTTGCTGAATGCAATGTGCCATGCTGACAGTGGCAGGGGTAGGCAGAGCATCAGTGGTGTGGAAACCACAGGGTGTTGAATCAGTGTTCTGGTTGCTTTGCCAATGAATAAGCTTTTGAGAGGCAATATGTGGCCCATATTTCCCAAAGCATAGTCTGTCTGGTGTTTGCAACTCTGGAAAAATTGTCAAGTTTAGCAATTTAGCCATGATTAACCCTGCAGGCAAATACACGCAAATCAGAACAATAAAATCATTTAGGTTGGAAAAGATGTTCAAGATGATCGAGTGCAACTGGTAACTTAATGTTGCCAAGTCCACCACTAAGCCATGTCCCTAAGTACCACATCTACAGGTCTTTTAATTACCTCCAGGGATGATGGCTTTGTCACTTCCCTGGGAAGCCTGCTTCAATTTGTGGCAATTTTTCCCAGTGAAGAAAATTTTATCATATCCAACCTATCCCTCCCCTGGTGCAACCCTTTCCTCTTGTAGTTTCTTCCTATTCAGGAGAAGAGGCCCACCCCCACCTGGCCTCAACCTCTGTTCAGGTAGCTGTAGTGAAGATAAGTTCTCCCTGAGCCTTCTTTTCTACAGGCTAAACAATTGCAGCTCCCTCAGCTGCTCCTTGTGAGATCTGTGATCCAGACCCCTCCCTAGATCCATTGCCCTTCTCTGGACATGCTCCATCACCCCAATATCTTTCTGTCTAGTGAAGGGCCCAAAACTGAACACAGGATTTGAGGTGCAGCCTCAGCACTGTCGAGTACAGGGGGACAATCAATGCCTGGTCCTGCTGGCCACACTATTCCTGATCCAAGTCAGGATGCCATGGGCCTTCTTGGTCCCCAAGGCACATGCTCACTCACTAGTCAGCCAGAACATCCACAGCCTTTTCCACTGGAAAATTTTCCAGCCACTCTTGTCCAAACTTGTGATCACGCTCAGAGCCTGGAGCTCGTTGCCTTGCAGGATCTCATACAATTGGCCTTGGTCCCTCAATCCAGCCTGTCCATATCCCTCTGCAGAGCCTTCCTGTTCTACAGCAGATCCAGAACACTCCTACCAACCTGGTGTCATCTGCAAATTGATTGGGGGTGCACTCAATCTCATTGTCCTGATCACTGATAAAGATATTAAACAGAGCTGGGCCCAAGACTGAGCCCTGGGGAGCACTTCTCTGTCAGCTGGATGCAACTCCATGTAATCACTCTCTGGGCCCAGCTATCCAGCCACTCTTTCTTTACCCAGTGTAATTTTCATCTTTCAAGCCATGACCAACCAGTTTCTCCAGCAGAGCTCTGGAAATCCATGTGAGGGGAAACCAAAATACAAAACACAAGCTCCAAACTGTTAGGTTTCTTTCTCACTTCACTCCCAATGTTTTCCTGATTTTTATTTTTCCAATAAAACTGTATAGCACATAAGCCTCCATCTTCTTATCATTGCTGTTACGAAGTGAAAAAAAACCCCAACATAGATAAATCATTTTTGTATGTTTTAGTTGACCTAAAGATTCATTCATCCTTGTGGAAATTATTACATTCACTTATGTGCACACACACCTCAACTAGTTTAAAAATCTTTCCAAATAAAATCTGGAGAGAAAGTACTTTCCTCTTTATACATTTAGAAACAGGCTCATTTTTCTTCCCAATTATAGCAACTACACAAAGAAGCAATAAGTCTCAGAAGATTTGTCACAAATTCTCCAAGTCCATGACACCAGTTTCAAAGAAAACCATTGGTTCCCTTCAAAGCAGTAGTCTGCAGATGCCTGATAAAAGGCCACAACCCAGTACAAGGTAATCATTAGGCAGACATTATTATTATTTTCCTAATTAGCCAAAAATCATTGTATTTCCTGTGGCTTCTTCCTGCTGAGCAATCATTTGATCTTGCTTATGTTGACAAACATACAAGTCACCAATTGTGCCTCAATTATCATTTGACAAGGACAATGTTTTCTTCTTCTTGTGTGTAGAAGAGAAGACTAAGAACAAGAAAACAGCCAAGAAGATTCAGAATATAACTGTCCTTTCTTTTCACTTCAGCTGATCTGGTGACAATCCCCACCAAATGAACAAGATGTGCAGAGAGCTATGAAGTCGCTGTTCAGATCCTGGGGGGGAGTGTTACTGCAAATTCTACAGTGAGCCTCACGTAAAATAGACTGAAAATATTTCTGCTACAACTGAAATGTAGAGAACTCTGTATTCCCAAAAAGAGACCCCACAGCATTCCCCCTGCAACACTGTCTGTCAAAATGTGGCTAAATTTAACAGAGAGCACTCAGGGCTGAAAAAAAAATATTTTGGGAAATGCAAAGAGTGAGATAAATTTGTACAATTCAAATCCCCAAATTTAGTTTGAAAGGCATTTCAAAACTCAGTTCCCTACATAGGGAGTATTTTTTTAAACTAAGTGCAGGAAAATCTGGCATAAGGATGTGTATATGTGGAAGTTTATTTTTAGTTATTGCTAGTGATGGGTATGAAATATTTTTGGTCTAGATATTTCTCTTTCAGTAAGCTGGTCCTTAGGCTGCTCAGATAATGTTATTAAAACCCACTAATGCAAAGTAGACTGTTATACCAGTTCCTGAATATAAAACCAAGCACTGTATTGTTTCTAAGGGAGTTCCAGCATGTTTCTCAAAAATTCTTCTTGGTTGTTGCATTCTGCAGCTCTTTTACTTGGCAGTTTAGCATATCACAGCATTTTTTTAAAAAAATTCATTTTATGAATTAGTCTTACCATCCCTCCAGGGAGGAAATAAATAATGGAATGCTGATATGGAGAGAAAATAATCACAGGAAGCATGTAGGAATAAGAAAAAGCATTTTAAAAGGTGCAAAATTGTTAATTTTCAGTATGGATAATTTAGAGGCAGACAGACAGTTTCTATATATAACTTAAAATGGGTAAGGCAAGCTGCTGAATTTATGGTATTAACATCTGTGTCATCAAGAAATCTTCTATGTCAACCTTTAATGTCTTTATATTGAAGAGTTTTCATTACCTAAAAAAATAAGTAAAAACAAGAGCAGGAAGGGATGTGTATGAAAAATAATGCATTCAACTACTTTTATGGAAAAGGACAAATATTTCATTATTAAGGCTTGTGTAAAAAAAACCAAAACCAACAGATTGAAGTGCATCTTCACTATTTGCTTAAACATGTACTTTTTTCTAGGGAGATAATAGTTTGCCTTACTCTTTTATTTGTAGGCAGTTTAAATTGCCTCTCAAAAATACAGTTTATAGGTTGAATGATCTCAGATACTTTGTGAAATTACAGATGTGTTCTTTTTATTGAGGCTTACATATCCTGCAGCAACATCCTACCATCTCTTTGCAGCTTGCAGTACTATAGCTAATAATTTAGAAACAAACATGCCAGTTTTAATTTTAAAGAGACTGTATTTTTTCCTCTGCTTTAATAAATCAATCTTGTACTGCAATGTTGGCACTCCTTTAAATAGGTCAGGAAAAAGTGTGTCCTTAATTCACCTCATGCAGCCTGATTGCTGATCACCAATAACTTGATTAGCTGCACCACAAGAAATTATTTGGTTCAATAGATGTAAACATGACCAACCACATCCAAAACATCAAAGTCAAGAGGATTCTTCCTTTTCCCTAAATTCCCTGGAGCCAGAGCAGCCTGTCGGGGAACTGTGCTCCCAGCTCAGGACACCCTGTCCCCTCTGCCTTCAGCAAATTTGTCACATGAAAGGATCTGGGGCTGAATTTTTTAGACCACAATCTGACTTTAAGTACAAATACAGAAGTAATTGCCAAACAGAATATTTAGGGCTCTGACTAAGCAGACTCTGGAGGAATCACAGCCACTGAGCCCAGCAAACAACCTGCGCTGCCAGGATTTCCCCTTGGACTGTTTGAGATAGTGGGCACTATTGAAGAATTTGGCATTCACAAGGACATTCCTAATAGTGCTCAGACATTCAATTCAGAGATGTAAGGAATTGTTTTTTCCCCCAAAATGCATTTAATTAAAGAATGTTTTAATTAAAAAAATGAGGAAAGCTTGCTCTGTATCTTTGTTGTTTTCCTTTCTCAGGCAAAGTCTGGCTCGCAGAAATGATGACATTTAATATCCCCACTTCTCCACTAAGCATGTGTGATAAAGCAGAGCTCAATGAAACATGCAGACATGATATAGGAATATTTATAGGTGGACTGGCTTGGTTTACTCTATTCATCCTTCACACCTTCTGCACATTTACTTCTTGTACAGTGGGCTGCATTGACAAGCCTTGATAAAGCACTTAAGGCCTGTCCTGGTACAGATGCTCACAGAAACTTAATTTCAGCTCTGCGTAGGGGAGTCTATATGTTCACTTAATTTTTAAATTTTCTCAGGCAGGTATTTGGTTTGGAATGGTTTCCTATGCTCACCTAAGGCAAACAAAGAGTATTGTGGGATGGAGCTGAACCAATAGTCAAGCAGTAAATGACAGACATTAAGTGTTCACCATGACATCAGAGAACAAAAAATCCATAATTGCTTCAGTTTAATAAAAATATGCAAAAGATTAGTTTAAGAAAACAATAGTTTGGTTATAAAGACTTTGCTATCTAATTTTTAGAATAAATTATTAATTTCAGATTATTATCCCAGATGAGAGCAGAGATAGGGATTTTTGTTGTTAAAAGGAAAAGAAAGTCAAAGAAAAAACCCTATAAATAAGTATAAAATAAAAATAACTTTTCTGACTCAGGCAAAACTAAAACCTTATATGCTGTGCCTTACCACAAGATTATTCATTTTTTATTTTCTTCCTGGTAATGCCACAATTTCATTGTTACAAAGATAAAATTATGACAAAATTGCTGTATCTAAGGTGTATGGTTCAGGAAAATGCACATGAATCTCCTTATGGTTTTGATTTTGCTGTGAAATTCCACATTTCTCACTTTTGTTTTTGTTTTGGAACCTTACTGAGTTTTTAAAGATTTCCTATCACTTCATGCATAGAAACTTTGACAGAGATAGTTCAGAATGTGAAGAACTGCAAGTTCCTAAAACAACATAATTATGCATCTTAAATATGATTGAGTTTAAGAATGCCAGAAGGACATGAAAGCTCTGCTTCTCTCTTGCCTGACAAAGAATAAAATTGATAGTTTGGATGAATGCAGCATAGCCACAAAGGACAATCGGAGTAAATCTATAATGGGCTGAAATTTAGTGAGAGCAATAACAGGGTCACAGTGGTTTGAAGGAAATGAGAAAAAACTTGTTGTTTTTTTTTAAACTATAATGACCTTTTTTTAAAAAAGATGCTTACTCTTGTATCACTTTCTCTGATATTACTATAGCTGTTACACTGTCCTTCCTAACATTGCAATGACACATATTACAAGTATGTCATTGCAAACAAAAGAAAATTATTTTATATATTTATCCTCATTTTGAATAACAGCCTACATAGAAATAGAGGAATTAAAGGAATGGCAGATGGTCTTATCAAAGGACAGAGTATTTACCATAGGTGGATTTTTATTCCCCACACACATTTTTTCCCCACCCACAATGAAGGCACAGGATATCTGGATGTCTCTGAGCTTGGAGTGCCACATTAGCTTTCTGAAGCAGGACAGAATTGTTGTCAGGGCCCTTGGCAGCCAGTCAACCTCCTGCAACAAGTGTTCAGTGTCAAAACTGCAGCTGTCAAAACTCCCAAAAATCTCTGCCCTGCACCCCAAGGCTGTTTTGTGGAGCCTAATTTCCCACACATAGTCCTGACATGTAACAGGGGCACATCCATGGATACTTGAGCTTGTGAGCACCTTCCTCATCTTCAGGGCCCTGTCTGCACATCCCCAGGGCCATGTCTGACCCTGGTTATCCTCACTGGGCCTGATCCATACCCCAACCCACAGACCAACCACCCTGTCCCAGCCTCAGCCCATCCCCAGGGAGATGTTTGGGGCTGGGCTTCCCTGGTGCCTCCTAGTTTTCCTGCTCCTGACTGGAATTATATGGGATGGGCTGCCAGGGCCTGCCATGGCACCCCAGAGAGCCCCCACTGCTCCCCAGGGAGACCACAGTGCCCAGAGTGCCCCGGCACACTTGCATTGCAGTAAATTTGGAGCATGTGATTCACATTGAGGGTTTCAAGGGAGGTGATTCTCCCTGTCTGCTCTGCTTTGGTGACACCCCTGTGGAGAGCTGCATCCAGCTCTGGACTCATTCCAACATGAGAGGGAAGTGGACATGTTGGAATGAGTCCAGAGGAAGGCGCCAAAGATGATTAGATGCCTGAAGCACCTCACCTATGAGGGATGGCTCAGGGAGCTGAGGTCTCAGCTTAGAAAAGAGAAGGGTCTCGAGTCCTTATAACAGCCCTCCAGTACCATAAGGGACTACAAGAGACTTGGAGAGGGACTATTTACAAGGCATGTAGTGATAGAAGAAGGGGCAATGACTTTAAACTGAAGGAGGATAGATTTGGGTTATGTATTAGGAAGAAATTTTTCCCTGAGAGGGTGGTGAGACTTTGGGAGGGGTTTCCTAGAGAGGCTGAGTGTGTCCAACTCCTGTTAGTGTTCAAGGCCAGGTTGGATGGGGCCTTGGGAAACCTGGTTAGTGGAAAGTGTCCCTGCCCATGGCAGGGGTTTGGAGCTAGACAAACTTTAAGGTCCCTTCCAGCCCAAACTGCTCTATGATTCTATGAAATGTCAGCTGAAGACACAACCAGGGTGTTCATGTAATGGTAACCCCAACACTGGCAATGCTGTTGGCAGTGAGGCCTGCAAGTGCCTACAATACGAAATGTAGTTTTCACTGGGTTGGATATGGGACTTTCCATCTGCTCAGACAGACTAACTACCCTCTCTTTCCATTTTGAAGACAGACAACACAGACAAGGCCTTTTGGTGGACTGCTCCCCTTTCCCAGGCTCTTTTCCAGTACAGTGCCATACTCTGCTGGCTCACTTCTGCCATCAAACTGTACATGGCAGGGGCAGAACAGACCCTGAACCCGGGCAGCAAGGGCAGGCAGCCGCCAGACTACTTCCTTCCCCCTGAGCCACCCAAGCCAGGTCTGGGACCAAGCATGCACCAGTTCTGCACGACTGAGGCAGCAGAGCAGTGTAAGTCCCTATGAGTGTGTTGTGCTTGCGCAGTTGGAAGAGCGCCTGCAGTGAGACAGAGTATCAGAATACCAGTGCTCACTGCCTGCTTTTAGTCTCTTTTATAAGAAGTCACTGTGCTCGTACTATGCAATGTATTTAGACAGGAAAAAAGTGGTTGTTAGGGACAACAGTTTAATACCTTGTAGAAAAATCATGAGTTGGACAAAATACAATCCATCTCTTTTCTGTTGTGTTTTCTCTGCTGACTTTTCACCAGAAGTCCAGGATTAGTTTAACAGATAATGTGAGATACTGCCCACTACCCACCAGCTGGAAAGGACCAAAGCATTCAGCAGCTGGTACAAAAGTGTATTCAGACACAATATTCACAAATGTACATTTATTTATGTCTTGCACAGAAGACAGTTATTATTTAAACAGCAGATAAGTTGCTGAAAATTTTATTTTCTTGTTTGTTTTGGTTGTCTCAAAGGGAAGCCATTGGTACATGTGATCTTTAATCTGCACAGTTAAACTTTATCTACTTTGTAAGATGTTTGTGCTGCAGAGCAAGTGAGTTGCCATTACTGCCCCAGCTGGTCACTGCAGTCACTCCATAATGAACAAATGAATGGTCTTGAGGCCTATAGTTGAAATTATTATCATTGGGATTTTTCTGACATACCCTCTTTAGCAATTCAAAATCAAAAGTTTGAAAATTATCCTGTATCTGTGTCAGCAATAGTATCCATCCAATTAAAACATTTGCTAGATTTCATAAGTAGCTGCAGCTGCCTCAGTT
This sequence comes from Ammospiza nelsoni, assembly GCF_027579445.1. Taxonomy (NCBI): domain Eukaryota; kingdom Metazoa; phylum Chordata; class Aves; order Passeriformes; family Passerellidae; genus Ammospiza; species Ammospiza nelsoni. The sequence goes on along the minus strand of NC_080633.1, from coordinate 118,281,875 downwards.
TTGATATGAAGTGACTGCGCCAAAACTGGATCAGCTATAAACAGCAAGAACATGTCTTGCCAGTGTGACGGCAATGGTGGGTTCCTCATAAACTTGGATTTACCCTATAATGACCTGGGAGAAGACAAGATAATAGGACAAATATAGCTTAGTTCAGTGGGATTGTATGCAGAAAGGTGAGAAAAGAGTCTATGGCAATTTGAATGGTGTCAGAAAAAAAAGAGCAGCAGATCTATGATATCTGGAAGATCAACAATGCCCTGAAGAAGCAATGGGCCAAATTGCTATAAAGTAAAAGGTCAGAATGAAGAAAATCACTGGAAGAAAAAAAGACAAAAACTCTTTGCTTCCATACTTGCAATTGGGTTGACTTTTAGATATTTTTTTTTAGTAGACAAAGGGGAATAGGAACAAATCATATAGATCTTTAACACAAAACAGTATACAAAATATATGGATAGTATGAAAATGAAAGGAAGTCCATCTTGTTCTTGGTATTTTTCTAGTCATTCATCAATGTAAGTGAAGTGTCACCTGGGATCCAGGTAAGTTATGCCCTTGGCATTTTGTTTATATTTGTTCTTATTTTGCCTTTGTCTGGGTGACTATATGGTCATGTGGTTTCATAAACTTTCTAAAATCTATCTTAAAACAATTTACTTTTGTTGCCTGGGGTATACTATTTGGAAGTCCACTAGAATATTTTTTCTTTCCTAATCTAAGTTTATTAATGATAAATGAGTGTTCAGTCTGATCTTTGAATCATACTTTTCAACCAGAAATTGTTTTTTTGGAAACACTGAGATAAGACTATAAATTAAGTTTGTTAAAGAGAAAATCTACACTGGAAAGCTATGAGTCTGTTGCTAAAAGCAGACAGACATGCTTTCCAAATATACCAAGAGAATTGCACAACTGTTTTCCACAGAGAAGCTGTGGGATTTGAGTACATTTTTATGCTCTGAAAACTCTGAAAATGTTCTGCATCCCTCTAAGGATATACCTTCTCCCCACCACCTCTCTGAGGAATCTCGTATACATAGTGAAGGGGAAAGGTAAGGAAAAATCCACAAAAATTTTCACAAGGGAAAATGCTTTGGGAAAAAGACACAATTACCTGTCACCATCTCCTGGTTCTGTTTCTGAAAGAACTTCTATACTTTTTACTCTTTCTATCTTTACTCTTTTTACTCTTTCCTCATGTAAATAGGTCACAAGACTCTTGTGTCTGACTTTGGCAAAAGCCACAGAGGGAGGTCAAGCCATCTGAGCTCCAAGGTTTGACTTGAAGGAAGTAATCTGGGTGTCTATTGGGCTGTTCTGTGGTTAAAACTGGTCCTGAGTTCAACTCCTGATGGATCAGGATGTTGCATCCTGATCATTCTTGCTGTCTCCAGGTTCTCAGTGGATTATTGTATATGACCACAAGACTAAACGATAGCAAAGTTTCTAAGATCATGCCAAAAGTGCAGAAGGAGGCTGGCATCTGTTCAAGGTGATGCATGCAGAGGTCATGGCCAAACTGAGACCCCTTACTGCAAAGCTGGTTTGTGACCTACTAGTGCCATCCTAATTGGCCATCGTACTGGGAATTTCCAAAGAGCTGACTTGCAAACAGGTCTTTCCACAGGGTATTCACCTACACCACATGTCAACTCAGAGGCTGACCCAGCTCAAAGGAAGGACCTTTATTATGACACAGACCCAAATATCCTATGACAATTGCCTTAAAATAAAAAAACTGGGTCATTCCTGCAGTCATATTCATGTGAGTGACTGTTAGGCACTGAGGTAAGTGTCGTTACAGGAATGGACTATTTTCATGAGCAAGTGTTTGAAACTCTCTCCTCAGGAGAGTAGGTGCATCACTTCAGCTTCTCTCTTCTTCTCACAGGGCCTCTGTTTGGTGCAGCATTGTATACTTGAACCTTAAAGGCCACCTTTCATGTGATCTATTCAGTTTTCCAACTGACTTTAAAGAAGGATCTTTGTCTAAAAACTGTAAGATATTTGAACTCTGTCAGGAATGCCCTCTGTGAGTTCAAATCACACTACCCTGCCCACTAGGCTCATTACAAAAAGCAAGATGAACCTACGGCTTTCTGAATGCACCTGAGAAGCCAAGATTAGGCCACAATAAAGAAAGGCAGTGCAGTTCTCTTGATAGGCCCAGGTACATCTCTGTTAACATCCTCAGGAGTTATTGTATCTATAGATAGAAGGAACCATTTTCAAATGCAATGCCTGAAACTCAGGTTTCTGTATCTCTGCCAACTTTAAATACTACATTAAACATAGCTTTATGTGTCATATGTCTAAATTTAGACAACCTGGTTTTAAAGATTATCTTATAAAGAGGGCAATACATATCCAAGAGAAGACAAAAATGCTCAATTAGAGTACTTTTAACTTCTTAGAAATACTTTCTAAATCGTTATAAAAGGCCATGGAAATATTCTTCCTACTTGGATATGAATAAGACTATCTGGTAAGAATAACATTATCAGAATTTAAGGGGGTGATCTTTATTTTCTACTAATGCCAATTTAGTAAAGTGTCTTCTTGATTTACATAATATCATGAATAGCACTTCCTGAACTATTCAAAATAGAGAACAGGATAACCAGAAAATGGCTCCAATTGCAATCATCACACAATAAAAGAGTGTGCAGGCAATAGTTTAGGATTCCTCACAGTTTTGTGCATTATGTCACTCTCACCTAGACAAAAAACCTGAAAACTGCTTCCAAATCTGTGCAGTGGTACTTCACACTTTTTCTATGTTGTTGAAAATACCTCATAAAGTACTCAGCTAAATCACAGATAATTAGGCTCCGTTGTTTAATTCAGCACAACATAATGCTATTATATCACTTCAGCATAACTGGTCATCTGGTTTTGTGCAAGAGCAGAGTCACTACTTAAAAAATGCAAATGAGAAAGCAGCCTCATCATGTAGAGCCAATTCAGAGTATTTTGGTTATAATATGCAGAGTAGATGGAAAGGTTAAGAAGTGTGAGATTTTTATCAGGGAACAGAATCAATTCAAATAAATCAAATGCATGTCCATCACTCCCTCTGTGGGTGTGCGTCTGGAGGGGAGGGTTGAAAGCTCCATTTTTGTTATTTCCATCTCATCCATTTCCAGCACGAGCCAAGTACTGATCTCATCTGTATGCTCAAATCTTACTGACTCGCTCAAACTCTTCTTCAAAGTTTGCCAACAAAAAGCTGACATGCAAGACAAAACTTTAAGAAAATCAATGCCAAATAATTGCCCAAGCCATAAGAAAGAAAAAGCTTGCCAGTATGTTATGTTCTACCAACACTGTGGTGAGCTGTAAACCTAAAATCTAGGGGAACAAAACAGCTCTTATTGTGCATAGTAGGCTTTATATAACAGCAGGCAGCACAAATCATTTCTCTACTGCAGTTCAATAGCTAGTCATTCCTTCTCTTCTATATTCAATTCTGCACCAGAGCCATGACTTAAATGCTATGCTGCTGTCAGTTAGTTGGCTGTCCTTTCCTGGGCTGCCAAAGGAGATGCTTACAAATGAAGCTATTGCCCCAGTAATCAGGCATCTCCTGGTGGGACAGTACATGATAAATTTTTAAGGACATGTCTGCAGCACAAAACGTGCTGTATTTTACATCAGACAGTGTCACACAGGGTTGTCCTTCTTTTTCTTCACTTTTAAGATTTGAGTATTGTTGGACAAATAAAAAGCATAAGAATTCTAGGAGACCCAAGGCGTACCTTGCAATGTAACATTGCAGGATTATGGATAATATAAATTAAAAATTGCAAGGATACAGATAACCTAATTCAATTGAAGCAAGTCTAAAAGCCATACTGAGTATTGACAGAATTTGTTAATTAGACTGTACTTGCCCTAAAAACAGGGATTGCTTTTAATTCTGTTCCAGGGAAGTTTTTTCATGCCTTATCCAAAGCTAAACATATTCACATATTTAAGGACAAGCAAAACGCTATTGCTTGACACGTTTGCATGCTTTAACTAGTTTTTCAGGTACAAACCTAACATATGAGGTAGTTGCAAGTTTCTCAAATAAAAGTGTTGAAAATCACAAGGGATAAAACTCATTTGAAAGTCAATATTTCTTTCAAAGAATATTGGTTCCAAACATGAAAGCAAGGCCCAGATACCCACTTTCTATCTCCATAGCAGCCACAGAATCTAGGTCTGGGTTCCACCAGTAACAACCTCTCCTTACGGTCTTAAAAGCAATTTTTCCATAAGTCACTTTAGGAAAAAATATTACTCACTGATTAAAAAAAATCTCCATTGTCAAGACCTTTCAAACTGAGAAATAAGAGATGATCAACTTATTAAAGTAAAATGGATCATGATACAGAAACACAGAAGACAGTCAGTGCCTTATATTCAGTCAGTGCTGAACAAAGCAAATAGTACCATGGATGACACTGCAAGAGTGCCACGGTATCAGCTCCTGCAAGTCAGTGGATATAACAATGTTTGCAGGTGTTCGGTAGTGATATTTTGATTCCTTCCTTATTGCTTTGTAAAACTATATTAAAATACTTTTCCTAGTTTGTTTTTTTTTTTTTTTTCTTCAGTAATGAGTTTCCTCCCCTGCAGATAGACTGGTCACTTCTGGTGTTCTGATGTGAGATTTAACAGGAAGAGGGTAATGCCTAAAACTGAGTGCCAGTAGTCCAAACTGAACTGAAAGGCATAGAGGGAAAGAAAAAATTCTGTTGTGTAAGACAAGAGTTATAAGTACTCAATAGATGTATTTGAGATGCCAGCTCAAGCTTTCAGGACATTTAGTACAAGACTCTTTGCTGGGAATAACCTAAAACTTACACTCATTAACATCCTGAAGTTCCCTGGGGTGCGTATACAAGCATGATCGGATATGGAGAAGCAGAAAACTGAGACCTTGCAAATTGTTACTTGAAACCAAAATATTAGGAGTACCACCATGTTCTGTGATTCCAACCATGACAACATCTGGAAATTTTTAGAACTTCTAGTTCAATTTCTATTCAACTTTTAGGTTGACTTTATGGCTCAGTATTTTCTGACTAATGTTTTCTCGTAATCTTCTCGCCAACTCTATGGAAAGACACTTATTTCATTCTTGACTATTTTCCTCCTGCTTTATGATGCTGAAAAATATACTGATAATACTCTCTGCCTTTTCTATTGCCACACTGTCTGCCTGACAAAAATTTCTAAACAATGTGTTCAGTTAAGATTTCAGAAGCAAAGATTTTCTCTGCAACAACAAGCAGAAAAATTATTTTGTGATTTCCCTCTACATATTTGTTGCTCTGATTAAATTGGTAGATGCATCTTTGAATTCTCATAAGACTATCCAAGAGCTTAATAATGCAGTTTCATGTGAGTTACAAAAACCAAACTATTCTTTCAATAGATACTGAAATAAGTTTCCTCAGTTCTTCTAGTTACTTCCCACACTTCTTAGCCATGTTCCCTACAAGTATCATATCCTCAGACGCAGCACAAGTTTATAGAGATCCTGACTTATTCATGTGAGTGGTCCAGGACAGCTGTGTTGAAAGACATACATCCATTTGGTTAAGCATGAAGTAAGACAAGAAGGGAAGAAATTTTTAATAGACAACCTGTCTTTAATAATGAGTCTTCCGCATCAAATAGCAGCATATGAGCACTCTTACTGACATTTTAGTTCAACATCTCAAATATGACAGACCAAAGACATAATTTATTAACAGTTGGCAGTCTGGCACTGACTGGGGTCCAACTTTTACTGCAGTGTGCTCTGATTTTTGTCTCTGTTCTTTCAGATTATTTTAACTTTCAGAAGAGCTTTGTCATTTGCTAGTAGACTAATTTCAGACTTATTCCTCATGGCATATTAATGCAATGAGGAGTAATTCTGAAAATTTAGAAAAATTAGAATATTTAAAAATATTTTAAGCATTCCTGTAACAGGAAAAAAAATAGGTATAAGAAATCTTAGGCAAAGTTAAAATCTTATGTCTTACCTTCCTTTATCTTACAAGGATTAGTGTTTTTGTTAGCCTTCTCATTGTGTCCAGCTAGATTCAGTTTTGTACTTAAATTATTTTTAGGTAAGATTTCTCCCCAAATGTTTCAAGATCTTCAACCTCGAGACTGTGGCAACCTACAGGTCTTTCAAAAATAATTGATAGTGGAATGCTACAATTCCTTTTTTCCCCTCCTGAGATTAAAGTTTAAGCAATATCTCACACAGAACAGTAGGATTGTAAAGTCAAATGAGGATATAAATGACAATGCTGAATTAGATAAGGACTGAGACTATTTATGAACTCACTGTCCTAGCCAAGCAGAAAAGATCAGGTAAACAATCTCTCATGGGGCTTCAGTTCCTGGACAGGATGCATTATGATATCTCAATATCTCTTCATACATACAGAAGGACCTAGATAACTTCAGAGCTTTAGAAGATTCTCTTTAGACTAAGAAAACACATCTCCATTTTTGTGAGGAGTCAAAGGGGAAAAATGTAAAGGTAAAGCTCAAACTATTCAGCAAAAGGGAATACAGGAAAAAATGTATAACATTTCTTTCCTTCAGAGGCCACTATTTTTTTTTTTAATCATAGGGTATCGAAAATTTGGCTCCTAAATCCTGAAGCTGACTTGCCACAGATTTACTGGCCAAACAGTTCTCAGATATCCTAACAATGCCGTGGGCTCTTATCTCTGAGCAGTAAAGAATAATAAAGGCAAGTGCAGATGAAATATACATGAGTGATAAATTCTGGATTTGCCACTCTGGCAGCATACTGCTTTTATGACTGAGATCCAGGTTACTTTAAGCCAGGCCATTTCAATTCAGATTGCAAAAGAAAAACTATGAAAAAGACTGTTAACCTATTTGTCTATACTGATAGAATTTTTCTATACTGATAGATGAAACAGCTTTGAGTCAACAAGTTTAGGATACTTTGATTTGATTTCTTTTCATTTTACAGGGAGGGAGTAAAGAGCATCACCAGTGATTTGCAATGAGGTGGATCAATACAAAACAGTAGACCAGGTCCATTAAATGCTTGAGGTTCAAACATCTATGTTTGAAATGTCAAAGAGCACCACAAGAGTGAATGATACGGTGAACATATCAATTAAAATGCTTTGTTTTTATCAAATGGTGGCAAGACATCAGTACCTTTCTCATTCTTTAACTATTTATATTTGATTTTAACCTTTTTTACTAGGTGTACCTTGCAATTGTTTTTTTTTTAATGAGAGATCTTAAGAAACATTCTTGAAAACATCTATCTGTAGTAGACAGAAAGCAAGCTTGTGAAGATCCCCTCACAATTCTATTAAGCAAGAATTTTTTTTTGGCTGAGGCAATATAATGCTTGAGAAAAATTAACTCAAACTTTTTTGTAATGGCCCAGCCTGCACACTCTAAGACCAAGCTCTCTACTGGTGTACAAAGAACCTAGGGGACACCTGGACTTGTAAGTCTTGGGCTGAAGCCCATTGGTCTTGATCATCAACTCTTTCATTCAGTTAAAATCTTCAGGTCATCAAAAATCTTCCTTAGGGATCTACTGCATAAAGTAAAGTATTGCTCTCTACAAGAGAATGGTTGTTTTCTTTCTCTAATTCATTTTCCAATTCCGGAAGCTTTAACAATTTTCTGCTTTAATACAATATAGCTTTCTCATTTTTCAGCAAAAATATGATGTTCCCAAATATACTTGAATAGCAATTCACTGAACGTCACATCACTATGAATATTTCAGCTTTAGAAAGCCATAACAGAGGGAGTTCCCAGTGTGGTGACAATATGTGTGAGTGTGAGTGATACAAGTAAAAAAGCTTCTGTTTTAGTACTCAACAAAAACTAGACATCAGGTCTATGAAGTCACACTCTGCCTAGTTCAGGCAATATCAAGAATGTGCATATGTCCAAGTCCCTGTGCTCAGCCATCCATTCATTTTTCCATATGTACACAGTGTACTTACATCAACAATGGGAGTACAGCCTCAGGAAGTAAGCCCTCCAAAAATTTGAATACATCACAAGACTGGAGTCAGAACTGTCATCTGTGAGGCAAAAAGCAGATCTCTGTTGCTAGTGGAATACAAGCTATGCATTAGAAATTTGCACTGCAGATAAGGAATCTGTAGTAAAAATGGAAGGAGAAATGCTGTCCACATTAGTTCTATATATAATTTATTTTAAAACATAAACATACTCTATACTTTCACTTGATAGAAGCTTTGAAACTAAGATTTAAATCTGATAACTACACAGTTGCAAACACATATACTAGCAAATAGGGTTTTCAGTTAAGTATTTTTACAATTAGTGTCTTTTAATGAAATAACCTATATAAAAATGTTGAATTTTAAATTTTTCTTGTTTCACACTAATATTGCAAATGAAGCCTGGTTTGAATACAGTGGAAACATCTACTTCTTACATAACAGAGGAATTCAATGATACATATATGACTGTATAAAGAAATATATACATATGTGTGTATATACACACTAAGATTTTGGAAATTCCTCTCATATGCAAAGATTTTTAAAGTATTTTTCTATGTTACATGGTCTCTTAAAAAGTCAATGTGTGCTTCTGCATTTGTACAGTATAAATGCACTGCCTTAAAGTACAGATTGTACAAGTAGCAGAGATATTAGGAGATGGAAAAGATCTCAACCATCCAGTGCATCTTCCAGACGATACAAGATTATTGCCTGCATCATGTTTTTTCTTGTTTGTCTAAGTCTAGCTAAGTATCCTTCCACCATATGCTGCAGATTATTACACTTCCTAATGGACATCACTCAACTTTTAACTTGACGTCCACAAGTTTCCTATTCTTTAAGTCATTCTCATCTCTCACTTTATTCTTTTGTGCTACTCAATCTCATCTTGTCTTCAGTAACAGAGAGGCTGTATCCTTCTTTGTTTTCTTTCCTTTCTATTTTTTTTTCCTCATCCCTCCACCAGTTTCCCTTTATCCATGTCATCATTCATGGCTCTCTTCTATTCTCTTCCAAGTCTTTCACATTCTGTGCCCTGGCCACCCTGTCATTTTTCATTCAATGAAAGTGGATACACTTTCTTCCAATCAACACACGGTGATGGTCTTCAGCACCAAATTAACGATTTTCTTCTAACGTTTTCATGCTTCCTGTCTTCCTGGATTCTCCCTCTTTTTAGCTTATTTGGAATGTGCTTCACACAAACAGAAAATCCTCATAATTTCGCTCCTTTAAGCACTCTTTTATTGCCAAACACAAAAGGTAGCAGGGAGAAGGGCTGTGCTGATTGATATAATTGCCTTTTGTGCCACTACTGTCTTTATTATCCTCTATCCCCATGCTCCTCTCTCTCACATCACTTTTTGACAACCTATGGCCCCTGTTGCCTCTTAGCCATTATGGATTTTGGAGTAAGGTAAAATTTTTTGGCGTTTTCCTCACTGATTTCCTGGACAGCAATCAAGGCTGCTAGACACCATTTCAATAAAAAATAGAAATACTAATTATTAATATTCATTGACCTCTTATATTTCAAAACTTATGAGTACAAGTCACCATGCACTACAAGCAAGGCAAAAACTCTCATCCCACTGATAGCAATAGGATATTTCTAATCATCTTAAATTATAATTTTCATACCTAATCTAATGAGGTAGAACATTGTTAGTTATCTTATTTTACTTTTGTTGCCCTTATATTCCTGTAGACCTTTTGAGGTGATTTGCCAATTCCTTGTGGTTCCACATTGGCTGCATTCAGTCATCTAACTTGAACATCCCCCCTATTCTAGCTAGAGGAAATCCAGGAAATAAAATTTTAGAAATTTCTGTAGTTTGTAGCAATGCTTTTTCCTCCCAGCCTGAAAGGAAATCTAATGGAGGCAATAATAGCAGCACCACTATTTCCCCTAGAGAATCTGGAAGTGACCAGTGTCAATTGTAAGTGAATATTTTTTTATTAGGTCAGGGAAACTTTCATGAAAGAAACTCTAGCTGGACTAGCAGTGCAGGCGCTGCTTGGACTTTCACAAGTACTACTATTCACATTCCATCACATCACTTGCCATTACCCAACTCTGAAGCTGATGGATCAAATAATTATCTTTCATTCAGATTAAATATAATTAAACTTATTACACAAACTAAGATATCTCAACAAGAGTGAGTCACTTCCCAATACCATTGCATATGCAGGGAATTTCATTTGGGAAGTATGCAATGATATGGGAATCAGATTTGAGTAAAATTATGTGGTTATTTGGAATAGAAGGAAACTGAAGAGATGTAAAACCATTCAAAAAAGTTTGTGTAAAATCAGCAAGAGATGTTATCCATGTCATGGCCTTGCTTGAAAAGGCTTGAAAAAATCCCTGGGAGAGTATTTTGTGGCAGAGTGCTGGGAAGAGCAAGTCTTGAATCATAGGGAAATTATCTCCAACTGTTGTTTCTCCCGTGTTTAAAAATCCAAAGCTTGACACACGGTAACATGTGGCATAGAGATAACATAAGTAGAATAACTGAGTTGGCATGAAGCTCCATCTAGGCAATGTAACTCCCTTGGGATTAACAGGATCCCATTGAAAAAAAACTTTTCTTCTTCCCTTTTTTGTTTTTCTTTTAATGAAAGACACTGCACATCTCACTCAGCATTGGCCAGCCCCTGAGGATGTTGTGAGTGACAACACTATGTCATATTACAGGGTTTACAGAGCCTAGCACAATGTGGCCCTCAACCCTGAAGGAGGCTTCCAGATACTACCTAAGGACAAATAAATTATAACAAATACATGTAAATAAACAGTCATTTAACGGTAGTCGAGACACATTGTTATGCTTTCTCCAACTTAAAAACCTTCACTAAAAACTACTTTGAACCATTTTCAGGGTTTTTTTGTCTCTTTCCTTATAAGCAATATCAAAGAGACATGCCAGAGGACGCTGTTTAGGCTATCATGTCATATATCCTATGATGCCGAGGGAATGCTTTCTTTTCTGGCCCTTCCACAGCTGGGGGCAGGGAGGCCTGCAGGATTTAGCAGGAAGGGCAAAAAGCTCTTTGAATATTGCTTTTCTCTTTTTTTTAATTTTACACTGCACATTGCCTCATGCTCACTTGTCTAAGGATGCAATATGCAGAGCCACTATATCATAGTTTCAATATGACACATTGTGAACCTTCTGGCTTCCAGTCCAGGAGCCAAATGGCATTGTGTATTCCCTCCATTTGGCCTCATTTTCATCTTCCCCCTTTGCACCCAGGCTGACAAGAGGAACATATGAAGCTTTGTCTCGCTGCTGCATCTTGACCTTGACCTTACAGCTTTAGAAAAGGGTACTTGCATGCGCAGGGCTGCTATTGTCTGCAGCCGGGTCCCACTTTCTTTTGACATTAAGTGAGTAAAAGGCCACATGACAGAGTCCCTTCACAGCCCCAACATTTCTGTCCTGTTTCTCCTTTGCAAATGTTTTTGTACTTACTTTTTTTTTTTCTCCTCAGGTCAGGCTTACAGCATCTTTTGCTTTTTTTTTTTCTCTCTGTTGCTCCTATCCCCCTCTCCTTTTCCTACACACACACACACACGCGCGCAGACACGCGTGCAGACACACACACACACACACACAGAGGAAAATCTATATGTGTCAGACATTCAGCAAGGGAAAGACAAAGGCACTGAGTTAATTACCCATCATTTACTGCTGCTGAGAAGAACAGATGGTAGCAGGCGATATGTAAATGGCAAGGGGCAGTGAATTATTCGATTTTTTTAGATTAATCGTCGATGACAAAGGAAGTGATTACAAGCTGTGACATTTATACAAATGTATAAAGTACATAATGCTAGAAAAAAAAAGGGCTTAATATTATTATGAGGATGTCAGGCATGTGAACACCATTGTCATAATACAAAGCAACACATTTTGTGAGATCCAAGGATCTGCTTTTCTTTGATTTGCAAACTTTGGTAAGTCCTAGCCTCTGGAAATATATATTTCCCAAAATGAATCCACGCCTGACAATCAGGAAAAAAAGAGGTTTGGGTGCTTTTGCATATTTCCCACAATGCATAGCTCTGCCTAGTCTCAACAGTAGAGCTTATGAGGGATGAAGCTGATGTCGAATCAGTGTGGATTGTAAAATAGAAAAAGGTGCTAATAAAACACATAGACAGGAAATGGAAAATAAAAGGAAAGGTGATGTTTAAGCTGACAGGCACTCTGTGAGGACAGGAGGGCAAACAGTAAGGTGGAAGTGAAGACAGAAGAGAGTACTGTTTGTTTACTGCGTGCCTGAAAAATAATCATTTTAGAGACTTTGAAGGTCAGAATGACATAATTTCCAGGCCAGGCCTTGCTGTTTTTACACAAACATCCAACCTGCTCATCCTCAAGGTAATCTACTGTATTTTCTGCTGTATAAATAATTAATTGGTACATGAGGAAAACAGATGCTTTCTTTTGCAGATCATAGGAACCGCTCCATCATCAAAATGTCTTCAATCACCTAATTATTAAATCTATACGGTGCTAATAATACAGATGGGAGATGAAGCCAGCGAGCTGCAAATTTTTTCCCACTGAAGCATCCCAATCTACTGCATTCCTTGTTTCACATCTTGCAGTGAACTACTCTCTGGAACATCAGCAAGGCAAATAGAAGGGAGAGTTTGGTGGCAAGTTTATTTATCCCCCTCAGAAATACTTTCTAATCAAGCAAGGCAAAACATCACCAAAAATTACTGTGAAACACTCCACTGTTGTGCATGCTTTGTTGATTATAGAGGAGTGAGGGAGGACAGAATAACAGTATATTAGTCATCAGTACCTTTAAATCTAGCAATCCATTTAATATTAATATTTTCTCAGGAATAAAGTGCTGGCTGTACCAATATGCCCTGAAGAAAGAGAAGAATAAAATGCTGTAGCATTCCAGTATTTCCAGTGTAATACTTTCAAAAGCCAGATACTCTAGTCCCAATAGCTAAGGTATTGGTTTCTAAGCTGTTTTTCTTTTACTTCTTTTTAGATAATGTTACCTCCATGAGATGCAGTTACTGCACTAATGCAGTTTCCACTCTGTTCATTGGTGCATATGCAAGTTTGGTTAGTACATTTTTCTTTCTCTAAGCAAACATAGCATGGACCCCAGAATAAAAACACATATGCAGTTATTGAAACAATTGAGCTGTATCCATTTCTCCTGACTGGAGACACTAAACTGAAAACATCTCAAATCAGTTCACATTGCACATAACATGTTATCTACTCATTTCCTTGGGATGGAGGGATTATGAGTTAAAGTTGTAACCTGGAGGTGGGGAAAGGCTGTCATTTCTCTCTTACAAGGCTAGAAAGCAGAACAAGATTTTCCCTTCCTGAAAATTATAGAGAAGGAAAACATCCTTCGTATTGAGGAACAGTGAATGGGACATGACATTGTGAAAATATCTAGGTAAGCATCCACAGCAGTATTTCTTAACTCTCCCTAGATAAGATGAAATTGTTCCAGTGAGAAAATCATCACTCCCTGCTCCTCCCCCACCTCCATTTTTTTTTTAACAAAGGATGGATGATTTATGACATGGGCATGAGCATATACAGCTTTCTTGTACCTACAGATTCATATTTATGAGATTTTTTAAAAAACCTCATAGGTAGACCATACATTACTGCAGACTTTCCATTAGTAATGTGTTAATGGATTCCAAAGGACAAAAAACAACATCAAGAGGGAAACATATGTTTTTATTTGGAGAAAATGGCTGAATCTGAATCTGCACCACATCTAGACATCTATTTATACACATTCCTGCAACACAACAAATTCATGAAGGAGGAGAAAATAAAATATCCATGCATTTCTACAGCTTTCCACAGCTTTAGAGATATTTATTTATGAAAACCACAGGTAGTCATTATTTATAGTCCTGATCTTTTTGTTCTTTCATTTTTTTTACTAAAACAAAGATGAAATTGGAATTGATTTTTTGAGGGACATTTATACTGAAAGCAGGATCATTTTATATTTTCACAAGTTGAAGTCTGTATTCATTACTACAAAAAAAATGTCAGACCAGCAAGCTAAACTATTTTCATTTGCGGCCCATATTTATTTTATAGGAAGCTTGTCACTGCACCATTGCATAAAAATGGAATTTAAACTATGCTTGACAATAAAATGAACTTCAGTGCACTGTTTTCATACACATTGAAATATGCGTATGTATTTTTCTTATGTATGTATGTATGTAAACACACGTTTGTGTTAGAGGGGGTTTTTGCTTGGTTAGCTGTAGAGTTTGTGTTTAGGCAAGCACACCTAACAATCACAGTCTCCCATTAAAAAGATATGCATATATAATATTTATATGCAGATGTGTGTGCTTGCCATCATGCATCCACAAGCATGTTTGTTAGCACTGTTTCATTTCTTCATTCCCATGCTGTCCCCATTAAAATAACGGTGAATTTCGTCTGCTGTGCTTTGTGGAACATTTCCACTGCAGTCTGTCTAACCTGTGAAAGCAAGATGTGCTGGGAGACCAGCATCATTCCAGTCACTGAGAACTGGGGAACAATAACTAAAAAGTGGAATGGGAAGGCCTATTGTGGCAGTGAAGAGGTGAGTCAGGGCATCACGACCTTGTTTAGTGAGAGAGGTTAGGCACTACTTGATAGTAGTTAAACACCCCAAAAGACTCTAGGTTATTTTTCGCTTTATTTGTATGGCCTCCCACAGCTGAGCCAGTAATATGTTCAATCTTAAGTGGGATATTATAAAAACTCTAACTAGCTAGGAAAGAAAATATTTTCCCTTAAGCCACTTTTGTATTTATTAACACAGATTTTCATTTTTTCACTAACATGCACATCTATCTTTGTGTTATGCTTAAAATATATGTTGTAAGGGCAAATATGACTAAAAAATATTTGGAAAAGAAGTTACAGTATAAAATTTTATTTTTGGCAGGTTCTAAACATTTCAGGTCATTTAAAATTATCACACTGCTAATATAGCCTTATTCCTAAAATACCTCACAGTGCTCTGGACTGTGCCTTTCCAAAAGCAGATAAGCAAGTCCCCCAGCATCAGTATCTCAAAACACCAAAACAAACCAACAACAAAACAGATAGAGTAACACCTAAACGATGTCCCTTTAGGCATTTCTTTCAATGCACTTCAGCTGACTCCACTTTTATATAGGTTATAGGATTTACTATAGCAACCTCACCACCCTCTCCAAAAAAAATCTGGCTCCCCCTTCTTCGTGACTTAAATCAAACCAATAGAGCCCTCTATTGGTAAAACCCCAAATAGCTACCGAAGTTCCTTTGCAATAGGGAGCTATGCCATCATGTTGCAGCTGAAGTCAATGGCAGATGTTTTTAGACTTAGACAGCATTAGCAAAAGGCCCTGAAAGAAAAGGTCTGTGTTAACCCCCAAGTATGAAATTTCATTTTTCTTATTGCAATTGACTTATGCAAGTGGTAATTTTGAAATTTGAGCACAATATCATTGCATAAACCTGTAGCACATCTAAGAGCACTTTGTTCTCCTCAAAAACATTTCATTTTCTGGAAAGGATGCAAATATATTACACCTGGACCTGATTCAATATTTCTGCTTTGATAAGTACAGGATTTTGACTTGATTCTGCAAAGGTTTTTGGGACATCATCTTCTGTACAGTTCTACAAATTAATTAAGGCCTTGGGTACATTATAATTAAGGGGCCTAAGGCCAAGTCACGGCAGCAACCTAAAGATGCATTACTTTTTTCATTAATGGATGATAGAGTGTACCAGGAGTGGAAGTTGTTTCTGCAAAGAAAAGCAAGGAGCTAAAATGAGGAAGTCTTTACAGAGGAGGACTGTTAGGGGGACTTCAGAGATATTTTTCTTGGCTCAGACAGCCAATGTTGAAAACAAACATTAATAAGTCCTTATGATTTGGCCCCTAATTTGTATCTCACAGTCCATATTTCACAGCCCAGTTCATGACAAAGCTGCTGCTTGTAGTCACATAGATCCAAGTACTTAAAGGCGCTGTTGGCTTCATGGATCTCTTCTTGGGGCAGGCTGGAGGGAGGAAGAGATTTTGGAGGAAGATAGACTCTAATATATGTCTGGGTTTTGCTGAGGTAACTGTCCATATCTTGGCTTCAACATAGTGGGATTTCATGACCCTCTTACCTATTTATGTATTTACATAAAATTATTAAGATTAGCACTTTGGGATTATGAAGTAGTTGTGTTTACTGCTTAATTATTAAGGAATGGCACTGGCCTATCCAAAGTTGAAAATTATCATTTCTATTTTGTATTTTTATTTTTTCTATTGAGAACCAAAGCAAAAAAAAGCTGATTTAGGCTGCCACCAAAGTGATCTGTGAAGCCACAATGTGGCTAAACCTGTCCTCCAGTTTTTGGAAATGGGAACTGGTAGGAGAACATATCACACCAAGGACTAACCCAGATATGGAGCTAAGACATGACCATGTCCAACATATAAGCTAAAAATCCTGCAGTGTTCCTGGGTCTCAAAGCTCAGACGTAGCCCAAGGTCAAGGTCACAAGGGAAGGCTTTAGCAGATGCAGCTCCTGAAAACAGAAAACGAAGTTTGGTGCTTCCAACATTTTGGCAGCCCACATGGACTCTGGCTCCTTCTGCCAGTCCCACATGGCCTAGGTCATGTTCTCACTGAATCCAGAACCTTTCTGAAAGTCAGCATCAGTTTTTCCAGCAGTCTGTGAAGTTGATTTGATACATGGAGGTCTGTCCTATGCCTGAGTTAGGGCTGTACAGGTAATATTAAACCAGTGGCAAACTCATCCATCTTCATGCTCATGTGAGTCATTCCTTCCTCCTTTCATGTCACTCATGCTCTACCCTTAAGGTCAAACCATGTTCTTTCACCTGTTTACTCCATGTCTGTTGCTTTTTTTCTCCTTTCTGCGGGCAAGAAGGAAAAAAATGTATGAACAATTCTAAATGTACAAATTATGTACAAACATCTAATTGCTCAAATAGTGCAAAAGCTTTTTTCATTTTTAATTTTTTTTTAATTTTACTTGTATGAATTCTATTGTGCAGCAAGAATTAAAATAAGCTCTGGATATTCATTATACTAAAATCTGCAGAAGTAATGCCTCCTTCCAAGTTAAGTTTGGGTTAATGCATTTCCAATGTCTTTTGATCACCTTTCTGTGTGACACAAAGATAAAGTGACTCTGGAAGTTCATGGCATCTACCAGAAAAGGTGACATTGTCAAAACAGGAGAAGTCCTTCACTGGACATTTTCTGCCCTTCTTCCCTAATAATTGATGAACACCATGTATAGACTGTTTAACAGGCATCTCTGTATAACTGTGTGACTCTGTGGGAATTATTTAAATTCTATTTTGGAGAGACAAAGCCCTGCTTTACTTCTGTCTGAGTGCTCAGTTATCTCTGTAAGAATTACATGAGAAAGTATGAGGGGGAAGGTAGAAAAGGAATAAGTCCTTGTGAACTATAAGCCAACCTGCTACAACAAACCAATCTACTACTTTGCTTGCAAGACTCAGGTTTTGCAAGCGCTGCTTCAGTCTAAGCAAGTTCCTTTGCTTTTCCCTGGGCATGGGATCTCTTCTGCTCTGCTTGGCAGCACAGCAAAATGACCAAAAAGGGAAAGAGAGCAGGAGCTAAACTGATGTGTCTCATTGCATTTTTCCTCTTTGTCTTTGATGCTATATATTGATTTTCCTTTCTACATTTTCCAGACAAAATAATGGCCTTTAAAATATCTGAAGTCTTGGAGAAGTGATTTTTTTTTTTTTTTTAATTCACAAGCACCTATTATTTAATGAGGCAAAGAAGCCTAATTTTTCTACAAAGAATAATGGCTTTCTAAAAATTATGCCACTCCATGATTAAACAGAAGAAAATGCCTCTGTGTTAAAAACAGCTTGCCTCACACCCCGAAGCTCCTGCTGCTATAAATAGAGGAGGCTGGCAGCCTCCAGCTCGCCATCTTCCCCTGCACTGACACGCCGTAGCGCCAGCGAGGGGTGTGACTGCTGCCTTCACCTGAGGAGAGACTACTCTGGTGTCTCGTCAGTGTCTGCTGGGAAAGGGCTCCCAATTGGCTGATTTCTACCCTGTTAGGAAAATTACAGCTCTCCTTGTTAAATCTCTTCCCTTCTTTTTTGCCCAGAGTGGAACAGGTAACAGATGCGAATGGATACGGTGTGGGTGTGACTGATAAAGAAATGCAATAACAGTGACATTTAAGGGAATATAAACTCAAATCCAGTCTGTAAATTAATGTAAACAGTGCATGTAATCTCTGATTTGTAATGCACAAGGAAAATAATTCTAAAAAATAATTACAGGATACAACCTTACAGAGGAAGATACCAAAATTATTCCGAAGTTGTTTGACTGTGTACATAACTGATGAACTTATTTTAAAACTGTGAAAAAGAAAGGCAACATGAAGCACACATTGCAAGGTTGCACTTGTCCCAGAATAAAATGAAAGAAAGGCGTTGCCGCAACAAAGCGTTGTGGAACAAATAAAGGTTAAATCAAGTCACCTGGGTGTGATGCGTGCTCAGAGCTCACCTCTCTGAGTGCAGGAAGGCTCATGTGCTTCAGCAGACATGACCCTGGCTCAGACATTGCCAGCAGGCTGCCAAGAACTGGGACAAGGACAGGGACTGGCTGGCAAGATGCATCACTAAGCAGCCCCAGATATGTGCAGACAGGTCCTGGCAGGGTAGCCTGCCCATCCCTCCTTCTGAGGAAGCCCCCACCCCTGCCATCACTCCGCTCACTCCCAAGAGGTTGCAGTGCTGCTCTGCTGTCCTTCTCTTCCACACACAACCTGCTGTAATCGGCATGCTGGAAACTTTTATTCTCCCAGACTGGGGTATAACTAGCTTCAGAAGGATCAGACACATCAGTATCAACAAAATCCAGGAAGAGTCAGAGCTTCAGTGAGCAATTTACTGAGAGGACAAGAAAATTCTCTTTATTACATGCAGTGACAAAGCACCAGGCAGTGGCAGCAACTAAGCTGCAGATTTCTTATTTGTGGCACCACAGCAGCAATTCAGCTCAGCCCCTCTGCACCTCCCTACAGTGTTCCCTGTCAGGGTCATGCTGCAAAATATGGCAGCTTCCAAGAGAGGAGAGGGGCAGGCAGGAAACCACAGCTGAATTCCCCCCGGATCCCAGGCGGTTTATAATTGCCTGTTGGTAGGTAGGTTCTTCCACCGTGTGCCTGTTCCTTAAAGGTCAAAGCATATAGTCCTTAAATTTCAGGGCATATTTGTGCTCTACTGCATGATTTTTATTTCCCTTAGAAACTGGCACAGTTTCTACAGGGGAAGTAAAGCTGACTTTAGGCTCTAGGAGCAGTGTCTGCACCAGGAATTAGGACTATTTTTTCCCTTAGGACAGGTAATTTTCTTTTCCAGTCTCCCCAAACTTTGTGGACTTCTCTCATCAGCTTAGATAAGAAGATACCAAGTTGGAAAATTTTCCCTGAAGCTTTTTTTTTTTTTGTTTAAATTGAAATCAACATTGTTTTAACATCTTCATGAGGTTAATACACTGCACTGAGAAGCTAAGGAGCAAAAAGAGGGGCAGTGACCAATTCACCTGCCAGCTTAATAGGCTGTTTGGATAAGGCTAAAAGCAAACTGGTTTTGACTGCAAGCAGCAATGTCCTCACAGTCAGAGATGTTATTACATACTTGTGATCAATATATGTTGCAAAGCAATGTCTTTTTTTTCCTGCTTTAGCCTTCAAAAGTGCATGTCTCCAAAACACTAAAATAAGTCACAATATTGATAATTACAGGATCTAAATTATTTACCTATCATGGCTACAATATGAATGTCATGAAGCCTAAAATTCAAATTGTCAACAAGTAAAACATTCAGAAAAAGGATAAATAAAACATGATCACAACAGATAGGCCTGAACCAAAGCTTACAGCAAATACAAACTGAAGTTACCTTGAAGCTTGGGAAGTGTAGCAGTCTGTATTGCCTATTTAAACAAAACTATTCCATAGGATTTTATTGGTCACAAAATATTTTGGCAAGTAGCTCTAAACACTCTCACCTTCTAATTGTCCAGGGAAACTATTCATATTTAACCATTAACCCACCCAGTGCTGAGAATTATTGCATTGATCAAAAGAAAATTGGCATTTAAATCAACATTTTCATTTTAAATAATCTTTTGTTCAGTGAACATGAGACAAAGAAAACCCAGCAGAGGCAGCTATGGTTCCTTGTATCATCATTGATAATCTCATTTTAACCATCTCTCTCTTTACTTTATTTCCACAAACCTGTCCTTTTTTCCTGCTTCCAGCTCTTCCTCAGAAAACGCCACATATTCCAGCACTCTGCAGTTTTTCCACTTCTTCATGAGGAGCACAAACCATTTATCCCTATTAGCCATTTGTGCAGTTCCCATCAGCAAGGTTCAGAGAGACTGAAAGCTCCAACTCCCATTGCCAATTCACTAAGTTATCCTGTGCCAACTTCTTTCTGTCTCTAACTTTGCTATTCTCTTTGGAACGAGTCCTTAATTTTAATTTTTTTTATTTTGGCCACACGCAGGGCCAAATACAGAGGTAAGAAACAGTGAAAAAGTAGATCCACACAATATAAAGAATATCTATAAAGGTATAATGTCTCAAACTGCTTAGACTGTTTTTGATATATAAATTGTGTTATTTTTCTTAAGACCATGTTGTGATAAATTAACACTATTACTACATGATCACTTATATCCTGTTCTTATAAAATGCAACTGTCCCTTGCAAAGTGATACTTATCCTCTTTTGTTTTATGCTATCAAGGAGACTGAAGTAAAGGCTGCAGTGCTTTAAATTCCAGCTTTTAGTTTGGGAAAATACCAGCAAAAAGACAAATCGAGTTCAGTAAGACTGCAGATATGAGTGTCTGGAGCACCCAGGTGAGCTGCGCCGCTCCATCTGCACTCTGCTCTCCGTGCCAGGCTGCTTGGCGGAGGAGAGGAGCGGACAGGACCCTGCTGTCCAAGCATTGCACAAGACATGAATCTTGTCAATTTTGGACTGAATTCCCTGCCAGTTATCAAGCAAGCCGCCAGCAAACTGCAGCACAGCGCGCAGCAATGTGCACAGCAGCGTTTCTGCGCCTCACTGCCCTCCCCTGGATGGCGCCTGTTAAGGCATTTCCGCGGGCTCCAGGTGCTGCAGAGACCATCGCCACCACCACCACCAATTCACAAGCTGAAACACATGACTCCAGCTGAAACACAAGCCTATGTTTGCATACAACATATCTCAAAACAGCTTTGATGTGTGACTCAAAACGAAATCTCTTTCACTGGACAAGCTTATGGGAGCTATAACCTGGTTTCGCAAGGTTCGGGTTGTTTGGATTTCTGTTACTTTAAGGTGCTGAACTCTAGCATTGTCAATTGTTTTCTCAAGGGTTTGAATCTCTTCCAAGAGATTTTATCACTGTATGCTTCACATAAGGCAGGACTGCAGTCATATTCAAAGCATATTGTGGTGGTTAACAGGAAAAAAAAACAACAAACTAAAATACATATTTCTTTGTTTCTAACAACCTTTTTTTTTCTGGATTAAATTCATATTTGGCAGCCAGTAAAAACATGTTATTTGCTTTTCTCTTAAAATTATTCCTTTAAGTAACCTGATTCTCTAAATTGCCTCCCTTGCTTTCCTCCTCTAATTTTCTTATATTTCTTCTTCAGTTTTGTTCTATTCTTCACCTTATCCACAGCAATTTCTTCCAGTCAAAGTATGAATCAATAACTAGAGCCTTTCAGAATGACACAGAAATGTATTTAAAGGGGGAAAAATATCTTACTTAAAGATAAAATGTCTTACTGATATATTTACTGTCATTTACAAATTATATTCATTCTGTTTTATCAGCTTGCAATCAATGAACCATGGGCATGAAAGTTTGCACATAAGTTTATCTTAATGTGAAGAAAATCAGAGAATGGAACTGTAACACTTTTACAACCTCCAAAGAAGCCTGATTAGAACAGTCACAAACAATATGGATTCTCTGGGGTTCTCCATAAGGGGCTGTGAAAAGTTTGGATTTGCTCATGAAGCTGACCAGATTTTGCATCTCTCCTCTCAGATTAATTTAGCCAGGCTCTGATGACCTCCAGAGCTGCTATGGAAATAGTCAGGGATTATGTGCACCAGACCACAGGAATCCTACAGCTGGGTCAGAAAAGTGCTCCCTGGAAGCTCAGCAGCAGCAACAATTGTCACAATTATGCCTTGTCCTTATCCCTGGCTCCAAACAGGACACTGTGACTTCTTCATCAAAGAAACAGTCTTCAGTGTCACCCTGATTTTTTAAGATTTTCTAAGCCATCTGATGTTTACATTCTTGTAACGAACTTTCTCACGCACTTTCTTTAACTAACTCATTGTTTTGCATTCTTTTATGGAGGAGGAGAAATTTGATGGACTGTTGGTTTATCCAGTGTCATTGGAGAAGTGGCACTGTCACCCTCCAATCCACTGTCACTTTTGGAAAACTATAAATATTGAAGTCAGAAAATAAACTTCCCTTTTTTCTTCACCTTGAGAGCAGCGGTGTGCACTTGTGTTCTTTCGTGTCCTATAGGGACACTTCAAGGTCATTCATGAGGGTGACCTAGGGTTCCTGAGTGCATGCCCATGTTTGAGGAGTTTGTCAGCCTGTTGTTTGCAGGCTGAGCTCCTGGAATCACTGGTGGATGGCTGTGAGTGTTCAGTTAGCCCATCCCAGGTGTAAAGTGATGCGACTTAATTGAACTTTCAATTTAAAGTTAATTGAAAGGGGTTAATGCTAAACCATATTATCTCACAACTGGAATGGGCCAAGAATGGAAAATTACTATAGCTCAGCAGATGGGCAACAGTTTAGTAAACCCTCTTAATTTCATTTTGTTCTCAAATATATCTGGCCTGACAAATATCATGACTTCACACAGCAGCTATCTTCCAACAGACCAAGAAAACCCCTGTGATGGAAAATTTTTAGTGGGGAAAGTTTGACCCAGTAAATGGTTTGACCCATTAATGATTTACATACCTAAAGTTTGTTCCTACATGACTCCAGAATTGCACAACCATAGGAAAAAGGGTAAAATTTCAACTTCTGAAAGCAAAGCTTTCCCGTGTATCTCAAAATAGTAATTTAAAACAGTGCCAGAAACTGATAGGAAAAGCAGACCCAGACACCACTCCCAGCCCTGTTAAAAAAAAAAAATTAATTTGAGGCCGTGAGCACTTTTACTTTTTTTCTGGGAGAATGAGTGACAGGATTCAATGAAGAAACGTGAGCATTTCTGGGAAAGATCCATTTGCTACCTTTTGGTTGGAGTCTGAAGCTATTTTATTATGATGCTGCAATGTGTGCAATCATTTAATTCCCGGGCTTTTGTCCTGTACTCACACAGAACATCAAAGCAAGCCTAATGCCATTTGAAAGATCATAATCTAAACTAGAAGATTTAAAATGATGCCCAAGTCAACTTCATCTGCCAAGAAGATAGGGAGAAAGTGTGATTTAATCAGCTGGCAGATTTTTAAAATATTTGTTCAGCATCTTTTTTTCTCCTAATCAAATTTACCAGTAGCAGGGGAATTAAAATAAAAACTGTCTGTACAGATAGATATCTCGCTTATCCATATTTTCCAGAAAAAGGACACACATAGCAGAGATTTTGTAAAAACTCAAAATATTAAGAGCATAAAAAACCCCAAACCCAACCAAATGCAGGTACTGAGGTACCAACATCCCTGTTTGAGCCAAATGGTTTAGCTGGCACACAAGCCATATCAGAGCTCCTCCCAGAGGAGAGGGCATCCTGACTTGGGAAGCAGTTCAGGGAAAGTCAGACTTGTTTATGCTGCTTCTGTCTGCCTCTGAGAGAAGCTGTGGTGCACCATTAGGACCATCAGCAGGGGATGGGCTGTGTGCCTTCTTCCTACCAACAGCAGACAGATGTGTCTCTTTTGTTCAGTCACTTTCCTCAGTCTGTCATTTTTCCCAGGGACCATGACCATTTGCAGTAGCCTGACACGAAGGTCACACAAGGAAATAGAGCTGTGAATTTGAATTTTGTTTTTAATTGAGTCTCATTAGGAATGGCAGAGGCCTGGGTTTTTTTTGCTTTTTTTTTTTTTTTTTTTTGTCTATCAAGTTCTGGTGAGTGAAATCATCCCAAATACACAAAACTTGGATTTGATACTCAAAAACAGGCACTGGGAAAGCCTGTAGCTCTATGGTGCAGTTGGAAAAATCATGTGCAACCTGGGAAGCACTACTTCTAATTCCTAGCTGCCCTGGGATTCTGGGATAAGCACAGGAGGGAAGAAACACAAAGACTTCTTAAAATCTTTATACTCACTGTATGATAATGCAGAAAGGGGGCAAGATAGACAAGCTTGTTTTCAGACAGGAAGCAATGAAGGCTTCAAAGAGCCTACAATATTTTTTAATTAATAAGGAATCAGTAGGAGCCAATTAAATCATGGCCATTCCAAATAGAGAAGATTGCATTGCTCTTTTTCCTGTGCTGCTGTACAGTAGAGTCTTAAATTTGCCAGTTCCTTCAAAAAAAAAGTGCTCTATGCCTTTACAAATTACTTTGCTGTTTTCAGCCATAATTAAATGACAGTAAAGAAGCAAACAAAACTTTTTATTTTTCAAAATGTAAGCTTTAGTTATCTGGGAAAAGTTTTCATCATTGGACTTTGTAAGGGTGCAGGGAGCTAACACTTCAGAAAATATTTTGTTCACTGCCCATAAATATGTAGTCTAGCTTATTGACACTCAAATAATTTGATGCCTTTCTCATGTCATACTCAGAAGACAGGCAGTTTAGGAAAAAAATAATCTGTGTAGCTCCAGGTTATGTGGTCCGCTGCAGCATATCAATACCCTTGAAACAGTGAACTATAATATATTCTATCTGTCAGATCAATCCCCCCACCTTTCCCAGGCAGAGGCAAACCTTACCTGAATTCCTAAAAAGGAGAACTTCCCCTCCTGCTTCCTTCAAATAAACAACTTCAGCCAATTCATTTTAATTACCTTGGAGTGACCAGCTGTGCATCTCAATACTGAAGTCAGACTGTTCTGCATTGCTGGAGTCACATTTAGATGCCACTCTAATTCTGTGCCAGAAGGGCTGGTAAAGACCCTGCTTCCTACCCCATCCTTCAGCCCGGGAGCTTAGGAGCTACCCTGCTTTCCTCTACACTTTATTTTTGCCACTCCTGCATCATTTCTGCCTTCTTATCATTCTCTCTCATTCTCTGGAGAAAACAATGGTTTAGCAATCCAATTCTTACTAATACTTAATAGACAAGAAAAATAACACTGTTTGCCTGGGCTTTTGTTGACATGCTGCTGTGCTCACCACTTCTCCTGGTCAGCTAAAAAATTTGTGTGTTGTCAGGTTTGTGTTCTTACGTATAATTCAGGGAGCTTTCATTTTAAAATATGGGTCCCATGTGAGTGTTGTCTATTTCTCAGGATTTTGTAAAGTCATGAACTCCTCTGCATTAGCAAAGTGACTGTTGAGACAAAAACATTCCAAGCTTAATCTGCAATGTGCATTAGAAATGGGTTTATAAAAAAGAGGAGAGTCTTAGATTCCATGCTCATTTTGCCTTGCTTTGCCTCAGAAGGTGCCATCTGATAAAATCAGCAGAGATGGTTGTTGACTTCATTACATATCTGCTAATTTCAGAGATACTTGCTGAGGATGTCTCTGACTTTAATTGCCATCTTGATTTACATAATTTTGCTCCTTTACCACCTTTACATATACTAATTAGCAGGCTTGGCCTGCACTTTTGTATTTCACTGGTCTACTTAAGAAGGTGGACGTACTACATAGGAACGATTATTTTTTCTGGTACACCATTCCCTTAGGGCACAGGACATCACCATGTGTGTGGGCACGATAGAAAGCTGACTCACAGGCTGCAACCTTTCTAGTCCTCATTTGTTTTCCCTCAGGAAGCCCCAGTAGCTTCACATGATTTCTTATCTTCTATTCTTAGGATCCTTTCTGGGAGGAAAACCATCAGTATCAAGAAGCAGGTGTCTCCTGAATTACCTAATAACCACAACTGTCCCATTTCTTTGCTCTTTCAGTAAGAGAAAAGTGGTAGAGAGGAAAGGGAACTCTGCCAACTTGAGTAATATTCACAGTAAATGTCTTTTTAAAAAAGTATGAAAGTCTGCTGACTGCAGAATTTTTTTTTAAAGCCTGCTGTCAGGCTGGCAATGGAAAAAAGTCCTTCTCAGTCTCTCGGATGCACACTCACAGCCCCAAAGGATGAGATGACTAAGCTGTATGTGCTTTGCCACTTTAGGCCTGCACTTTTGGATCTCATCTTTACCAGAATCATTTATGGACGGAAAATTAATCACTTTATTGCTAAAAAGAATTAGTATCAATGAGATTTGAAAATGATGACTGAGTGAATCGATTAAACCTCCTGGAAAGACCCCTGGACATTCCTGAAGTAGTTTTTCTACCTTGTTTTCTTTACACTTCTGAACTGATTAGCATTTTACATGTGAATTTTTAATATCTTTTGATTGGGAAACAGTGGATAATTTTTTTCTTTTTCAATTTTCTTTCTTGGACCAGAGCAGACTTGATTATATGAACTCTGCAACAAGCTGGCCTGGCTGCTGAAATCTGCATTACTTTGATGGTAGTAACTAAAATTTGGTGGAGGGCTTTATTAATTGTAATACAAGATGACATAAAGCAACTGGCGCATTTTCCCACCATTATTTTTGTACTCTGCTTTTTGAATCTACTTCTTCGGAAAATAAAAAAGCTCTTTGTGATAGGGATTATCTACATTATATGGTTTAGGAGTGAAGTAGTTAACCATATTGATTTCTGCAGTGCTATATTTAAGTTTCAGAGTTAACATCCCTCTGAAACAAATAGAGCTGATTATTCTTTTTAGAACAAATTTTTCTTGTTCTGCAGACTGAGGTATTATCTACATTAAGAACATTTGCACCATTATAACCACTCTAATTTTAGTCACATCAATCCCACTCCTTGATGTAGACGAATTATACGTAACCACATCAGATAAAGCATTATTTTATGGCTGTGCAGTCTGCTCATATTAGGCATTTTCAACAAAGAACAATCGAGTTCCATTACTGCAAGGTTCCCCAAATGGGGAAAGATGATATCAATCACTTTGCACATAAAACTCTGTACCTGTCTGGGGCAGCCCCAGCCCAAGACTCTGGAGAGAGTAAGTTCCTGCTGCAAAGGGCTCTATGTTTAATAGATATGGGTGCATGGCCAAAGGCTGATACCAACTTTCAGAGCAGACTACTGATACAGCTAAAAATGCAAACCACTGCCTTCCACAGCACCAGCCTCATGCTAAAGAGGCTTATGTTCCCTTGAGAAGGAACAGATATTTTCTGTTTGCATACAGGAGGGTCAGCTACCACAATATAAATATTTAATCCTAATAACTAGGGAGGCAATATCAAGGGGATATGTTAACATGATGCCTCTCTAAAGCTTGCAGTGAATAAGCAACCACTCCTCTTTCAGAGGTAGAAGAATAGGAGCTGGATTTTAAAATACTGAATCAAAAGTTGACCAAAGCCTGAATTTCCATGCCCATTTATTCTGTAGCTGAAGAGCCCATATTTTTAGCATAAGGCATACCATGCAGCAATTTTGACAGTATAAGGAGTCAGACAATGAAAGAGGGGCTGGCAGCAACAGAAATGGGGGTTTGCCTCTCTCTCCCTCTCCTTTCCTCCCTGGAACACAACATATTTTTATCAGGAACAAAAATAAATAAATCCTCATTTGTCTTGCTGTGCCAAATTAGTATTCCATCCATGAACTGTCCCATCAGGGAAAAATGCCTCCCTCACACACGTGTTCAGGATAGCACTGATGGATCTGAGGGCCTCTCCAAACACAGTGACCATCTGCTAGGCAAAACATAGGGGTCTGACAAGCAGGAGCCATTCAGCCCTGTTGTTGGGCCACATTATTACATATTTGACAAGGGTAATGAGAGGCTGTCATTAACCTTACATGACAGTCTCCACAATGACACACACTAAAGCAAGAACAAAGAGCAGAACTCAGTAAAAAGGCACCTACTCCTCATTTAACCCTGAAATTGTCAGACACCATTATTGCTAATGGAGGCTGGCGGTCCTGGGGTTAATTTCCATCTCTGTGCTCTGCTTGTTCTCTTTTTGAAATGTACTCCTCATATGGTTAAGGAAGCAGTTTTATCAAGGCTATTGGGAAGGCAATGCATTATTTATCATAACACACTGAGATGTAAGAACAGAGAGGGTCTCCTGGAGGAATGAACAAACAGACATATTTCATGAACCCTTCTGATGGTCTGAAAAAAATTTCTGAGCTCAGTCTCTGATATTTAAGGATATCATCGCCTGAGTGTGACCTTTCTCTCATCTGCATTTCCTGCCAAGTTTTTGTCAAGCTTGAAATCACAAGGCTGGTTTTCCTGGTGACCTTGTCACAGTCACCTGGCTTTATAATCACAGGGAAATCCCATCGAGAAAGTTAATCGGTCGCCTGACTTTTAGTTGAACAACAGATGTAGGGTGAGACAGCACTTGCAATTTCAGGAAATAAAAGGTCATCTGAATATAAGATCTCTGTCTCAGGTGTGATGAGATGAGTTACAATCCTGCGGCAAGTTATGAAGATCTCGTAATAGAGCTGCTTACCACCCCAGCAAGACGAGGAATGCATCAATTTCCATGGTGACCTGTGGGCTTAACCTGGGACAGGGGTCTCTGGGAATGAATGCAAGCACTTGTTCAGATGCCTTGGCACATTAAGGACAAATGATAGAAGTGAAAGTGAAGATTATGCCTCACTGCAGGAGACTCAGAGCCGGTACAGCTGGGCGTTAGCTCACAGGAGTCACAAGGTTTGGGAACAGCTCGAGCCAATGAGAAAATAGGACATCAGGTGGTGGGTAGCTGCAGTACGAGGATGCTCAGAGCCATGGAGGGGGGAGGGGATGTCATCTCTGTGGAGAAGCTCTCTATAAATAGCATACAAAAAGCAAATCACTTTCTTTCCACACAAAGAAGCAAATGCAGCAGCACGAAGCTATCCTTCCAGAGGTGCTGGCTGGCAGGCTGAGAAAGAAGCTGTACGAACAAAAGATTGATATTTCCGTGGAAAAAGTGGAAGGTAAAAACTGTCATTAGAAGACAAACTATCCAAGAAGTGAGTCCAAGCAACACTGTATTTTATTAGAAAAAGTAGAATATATGTTGTAGAAGCACATTTCAGATTATTGATTGCTTTTCCAAATGTATTGTGTTGTTCCTTTACAGAACTGGATGCCACTGTCATGTGCTACCTTTTCTGCTCTCTCACTGGAGAATGTCCTTCTCCCAATCCACCCACAGAGGTGTCTGATGCAAAATTAAATAAGTCTTGTTTCCATTGAATCACACCTCTTTTGTTATCTAGCTATCCAGAATTCGTTTTCCATTAACATCTGCATGATCAAACATTTGTTTTACAACCAGTCTCAAAGAGCTACTGGAAGGAACACAGAACACACACGAAACTGAGTTCTGCTTTGAAATTACAAAAATGGCAGTGAAGCATTTATTTTTCCTTTACTCAGCCTGGTATACAGCTACAGCTACTGGCATTCAATCAGCAGTGGAAATACTCAGTCCCACTTGTCCCACCTTTTTATCACAGGATAAGTCTAACCAGCTAGTTCTCCTCCCAAAGAGATCCTCTTTCTCAGCTAGCACAGGACTCCATTCATTCATTTCCCCAGTAAATGTGCATGTCAAACCACTAAGGATGACTGAAGCATTTGTGCTGCAGTACCATCAATATATGGATTGTACACTCTTCTCTGTCTTTCCTCCTCTCTCCCTCCCTGCCTCCAGCCCTTACGGACCTCCATCCACTCATTCTTGTTATTTTCTTAATCCATACTCTAAAAAGTTATTGGCTTTTTCTCAAGACATAGTAATATGGAAGTCTACCTTCATCATCTGATCTCTAATAATAATTGTAAATGGCATGATCTCTAATAATAATTGTAAAACAATATGGTTTAGAACCCATTGCTGGGCAGCACATTCAATGAGAATGAACACAAATTACCCCAGACTTGTTAGGCTAAAACTGGTGGAGATGCTCACCTCTTCTTCGTTCTAACTCTGGTCATATTCTTGTGAACAATGGGAAATGGCAGCTGTTTGAAAGGCAGTAATTTCTTGCTAGTTTTTCTGAATATTTTATGTGCTAACCTTATGATAGGCAAAAATGATTTATGAATGTGGAGATATCATTGCTCCTAAGGAAATCTTCAAATGGAGTATGTGCATAATATTCTAGTGGCTTTTATTTCTGTAGAGAATTTGAGGAGTCTGTGTTATCAAGATCCCTCAGGACAACAAAGAAAGATTTGATATGTCTTTCCTTAAAGGGAATTTTAAAATGATTCTTTAACTCTAATTAGTGAATCTACTTGGGAATTCTCTGAAATAGTATTTCATGCTCATAAATGAAAAATAAAGTATAATTTTCAAACAAAAAGAAGTTGATTTCCTATTTCAACCACAAAATTCAGACTTTACCGAAGACCAGATTTGATGGCTCCATATTAACATACAGTGAGTCCCCCCAACACATCCAGCCTTTAACCTTTTATGAAAAGGTCATCACATTTACCTATAAGAATTATTTCCTTATGAATACAATTATTTATGGGTGACTCTCCTTGTGAGGCTATATAAAACTATTACATTTTCATTTAATATGATAGCTGGCAATTAAATGTTCATACTATTAATTGCCAGATTTGCTCTTCATTTTCTTTTTCTGAAGCTGAGACTAGTTGCTATTTCACTCCAATATTTTGTCAGTTATCCCATTTTGTATAACTTTTCAAGAGATATATATACTGGTTAGGATTCTTCCTGTGTTATGTTATTAAAGAAATAAAGATCATCATTATATAAATGGTAAAACTGCACTGCTCTGCAGCCACTTAACATTTTCTAAAAGCTACAATCAACTTGCTACAAAGCCAAGGAAATGATCTGAGAATCATTGAATGGTTTGGGTTAGAAGGGATCTTAAAGATCATCTGGTTCCAACCCTCCTGCCATAGGCAGAGACTGCTCACACTAAACCAAGTTGCTCAATAAGATCTAACACTGAGCTATGACTGGAAAACAAATGAGGAATACTAATAGCATGTACCTCTGTTGTATTTTCCATCACATTCAAGAACAGAAATTATTTTTATCACTTGTCCAAGTCACCTTTACATGCCCAGCCTTGAACCTGTAAATCTATTGTATAGTTCACTGCATATAAAATAGATGTAAATGGAGGATTTACATTATAACCCTTTCTTGCAGGTTTCAAAGAAAGAAAAAATGCAAAAAGGAAGGGAAAGAAGAAATAATTATCAGCATGAACAGAAATGTCTGCTATCCCAGAAAAAAAAAAAGGAATTTGCAATTTTTGGAATGTGGGACTATATAAAAGGGTTCGTATTTTAATCAGGAGAGAGTTCATTCTACATCCCTGGCATATGCTGGCAAGTGGCGCCAGTATGATTTTCTGCCTTTAAATTAGCTGCAAACAGGATCACATGAGTCAGACTAAACTATGTTTAATCAGATGCCTGATGAATTATGAATGGGTCTACCAAGCAATTGGACCATTAAGCATTAGATGAGACATAACTGCCCCAGATGCTTCACCTAGGGTAAACTCAAGTATTTGTATTCCAACTTTCTAAAACTGGAAAGGCTTAACAACCAAAATTTGTTGATAGCTCAAGAGGCTCCAGGATTGGAAATTTGCTTGCATTAAGACAGGAATTGCAGGGTTGCAATATGTAACAAAACAAAAAGGGCATATGTGAAGAAACCCACATTTTTTATCACCTCTGACAGAAATAACTTGACCACAATCTGAGTAACAGAGTTCCAATGAAATAAGTGAAGAAGGTAGTGAGATAGAAGTTGTCTCTCTGAGGAAATGGCAGACAGCTTGGACTTAGACCGTATTTTCATATAAAATCATGAAAATCATAGTCCATTCTGAGCCAAGAATTCTAAGAAAAGACAATAAAACAGCACAAGGATCCTGCCAGGCACTATTAAAAGATTAGCAAAATAACTCTGTCACTAAAATCATTATTTTCACTTTCAAAACAGTAGGCAGCATTGCAGATTTTCAAGGTCAGAAGTAAAATGACTGATTGACAGTGAAAAATTCTGCCCTTCACTGTGGTGAGCAATGACTGCAACAAGGCAAAAATGGTCTCCCCATCCTGGTGTCAGGGCATAATTTCATCAAAGGGTAGTGCAAGCAGTGCAGAGTTTAGGCTGTGTTCCTGTCATTCCTCTCATGGCACATGAAGGACTATTAGATTTTTACAGCGAGTAGCTGTTGGCAGCCCTGCACGTGACCTAAGTGCAGCAAGTGAGGCAAGTCAGCATAGCAGAACGGTTTGCTTATTATGGTCCTAATATATAAGATTCAGATGCAAATACAAAATAAGCAGATGCTGTAGGAGTGCCTGAATTCAAGGCAGTGAAGAGGGAAAAGTAGGTAGAGCCCCAGCAATTAGGTAGATAGCAGCAATTGACTAGAGGAGCAGTGTCTTACAAGTCAATAATTCTTTCTGCTAGTGTTGGATATTTGCCTTGGAAGATGAACTTACTGAAGGCTTCTTTTATGTCTCACATCAGTGCAACTGTCCTGGTTCCCTCAAGCTATGCTGAAAACCCTAGAGGAAGCATTACATCCCCCCTTCACTCTTCCTGTGTCTCATCACCTGAACCCTTGATAGCACACAGGGATTTGTTTCCCTCCCACACAGAGGTCTACAACAGTACACTCCCCTTCCAAACACTTGCTGTGTTTGCAAGAGCCCTCCACAATTTCCCTCAGCCTAGTCACTTGTGTTCTTCTCCTCCTGATCCTCATGACAACTCCCTCCAGCTGCACCTTTTCACCATGTGTCCAGGTGGAGGAAAGTTTTTGTGCCAGCAGCCTCTCAGACAGCAGGAGTTCCTGACAGCCCTTGGCTCACTGCTGTGCTGAGGTCAAGGGTAACAAATTGCTTCTCTTGAGGAGTTATGCCTCTAGCCCAGTGGCAGTCCACAAGGACACTGATGCTCCCTGCTCTTTCTCTTGGGAGGTCTGTGTGCTGCAGGAATACCTGCAGCAGTTCAAGCCTGCATGGAATTCCCCTGCTCTAGGAAGAAAATAAACCTAATCTACTGGGTTCTGAGGACATTTCATGGAAGCATGCTTTCTGGTGTTGCCTGCTTCAGTCAAGCTTCTAGGACACTGAAGCTTTAGTTAAGCAAAACTGGTGATTTATCACAACTAAAGTATACAGGTGGAAACTGCTACTAAGAGAATCAAGAATCAGATAAAGGCCCGATGAAATTCTATGAATATCTATGTTGTACATACAGGAAACAACTTGTTTCAATCAGGGCTCAGAAGATGCCTGTAACCTGCTCTACCAGGGTGCCAGGGAATTAGATCAATTATTTTTGCCATGAGGTTTTTTCCTTTCTAAAAAAATCAAAATGCTACAAGGAATCATTCAGTTGACAATAAATGATGTGACTTCCAAAGGTGGGTAAGCATCATTTTCTGCTCATGCTCATGTTTCCAAAGCAGGACACTGTCCTCTGCACAGGGAGAACTCTGCAGTCCTTTAGGGAGTAACAGCTGTGCTGGGATGGATTTCTTTTGTCATGAAATTAAGAGAAACACAAGACACACCCAACCCTTTCTAGTAATCAAGGCCAAATTATTGCAGTGGTCAAAAAGGAAGACACTGCTCTCCAACTTGTTTCAATACCCACATTCAGTCTCTAACATATCCTTTCACTGTCAGGCAGGTATCTCATTTCTGTCCTGGACACCTACTCATACTGTAGTTTTGTAAGTACTGGTACTTTATGGATAGTATTTACACATCTCCCTACTCTGGACTTTCTCCCAAGAGGCTACTAGGGCCCATCTAAGTAGTGACACATCATAGTCAAACTAATTTGTGACTTTTTTTAGTGGAGTAATATTTATGTTCTCAGGAAGGCATAAACAGCTGTATTGTATTTCCTGTCCAGTCACAAAAAGCGAAGTAACCCTGTGCCATCTCAAATAATCTGTGTGAGCTACTAAATCAATTCTCTTAAACCTAATGCCAATTTGCATGCTGAAATAGGGGTTTTCAGCAGTTCTGCTGCTTTGAATAGGAGAGCCAACATGCTACCCCTACTCTGCCCTATTACATAAAAGACAGTCACAATCACACAAATAAAGCCTGATCTCTTCCCCAAGAGCCATCTAATACTGCAAAATAAATTCTGGGGCCACAAAGGATCTTCAGATTTCTTCAGATCCAGTTTCCAGGAATTTCTTTTGTCTCAGGCTTTGCAATTCAGTGTCCTTTCTTCCCTCTTCACCTTGCCAGAGAAATCATTCAGAGGATGATTGCTCAAACTATTACAAGAACAGAGGCACCAAAACCAGAACGTGGGTGAGACTATTTCATATCTGCCTCTGCGCATCCTCCACAGTCTTCACAGCCTCCACAAACCTGTGAGGCTCAGTCCCCAAAGAGTCAGAACTTTGGCATACTGCTCCCCACACTACCCTTCACAGGGCTCAATCAGCATCTGCTTTCAGAGTACAAATGTTGGTCCAAATGTTTTTGAGTCCACTGTTGGGTTCTACGTAGCACAGTTACCTCTGGCTTCTTTTAAGAAATGGTCCAAGAAGGTAATACATTTTGTTTGAAAAGCCACAGGGTTAGAAGTCTGACTTTGCACAGGGAGCTTTGTCACTCCAAGGGAGCAGGAATCAGTTCTCAGAAGTTTTCCTAAACTTTGTAGCAGTGAAATGGCAGGAAAGCATTTACCAAAATCATCTCATTTAAGCTCTGCCTGCATTCAGCAGCAAATGCAAAATGTACTGCACCATGCTTTGGCAAGACAAACCCCCTGAGCTCTACAGGTATAAATTACTTTGTTTCCAACTGGCTTGCTGATAGCAACTTTTACTCATGGGAAAAAACAATGGCAATATTTCTTTTTAACAAGTAAACAAATTTTTAGCACATACAGGAAGGTCTGGTACCTTCATTCTTCACCTCTTATTGTATGTTTGTATGTTCCTTTCTGCCAGTAAAGCACTGTGAAGAGAAGATGGTTGTAATCAGATCATTGGCTAAAACAACTGATCAATAGCAACTGCATATGCTGCAAAGAGCCTTTAATGGCTCTTAATCCCCATTAGGCTGATCTGGAGGAAGTTGAAGGGGAAACTGCATCACATTTCAACCATTTATAGCAGCATCCTGGTACTTGAGCAGCTTTCAGGGAATGGGAGCATTTGTTCAGAGGTGCTCTGGGACAGTCATCAATAGGTAGGAAACTATTGCATCATTATTATTCAGGAAATGCTTTGGGGACTCTCCAGGGAATTGACTCCAAGGGTTATAATTTTTTAACAGGAGCCTATGTTGGGTCAACCAGCAAAGAAGTACTATGTGAAGATTTTCTACCATCGGCAACAAAACATGTTTTGGGATGTATTTAACAGTAGGCATAAAATCAAAGAGGCTAGTTTTGTTATCTAAGCCACCATACTGTCTTTAGGAACATCTTCCAAACCAACATTATTAATCTTCCTCACATGTACAATGCAGCCACACAATGACAGAAGTTTCAACATATTCTTGGTTTGCTTCCTCACTAAACCAAATAAAAAGTCCACACCACGCTCTACAGTACACCCATAAGTGGTTTGAGAACATTTTCTTCGGTATCTCATGTCACTCCTCTGTGCTGAAACAAATCTACATGTATGCCTTTTCAGCCTACATATTTTCTTTGGAAAGAGAAAAGACCAAGATGAGGAATAAGGACCTAGAACGTGTACCACTCATTTCATAGCTACTAGGCATTATCACAGGGTTCAACAGGAATTTGTCATGAATTCAGTGTTTAGTTTACCTGGTGATGTATCTTCCCTTTAGTGACTTTGAGAAACATAAAGTCTTTGAAAACCAAAGTTGTGAGCTGCTTAACCTGAGCAGTGTGCTGTGGGCAACAGCCCTTGGGAATGATCAGGTTTGATTCCAATTGCACTCAATGTGGTAAGTGAGGAAAGCTAGACAAGCTTGTCAGGGCTGTGGCTGGGATATAAGGTTGAAGTAACTCTGCTCCCCAGGTCAGGGATCTGTGCATCTCTTTCCCCTATGCACACTTGGTATGTACTGAAAGAAATTCAATGAAACTTATTTCACTGATGAGATCTAGAGCTGTACAAACTGCTGTTTCTCTTCACTAAGAGAATTTTTAGCAGCAAGTGGACTCTTGGGTACTTGGGACTCTGTGACTCTGGGGTAAGTCTAGTGTTAAATGACATCTTTTATAAAATGGCACCACTGCTGCAGTTGTGTTGAGTATTGCTTTAAAATGACAGCATGGAAATAGCAGCCAACTCTCATGTTCTCAGAGGTCCTAATTTTTGCTCATCTTCAGTGTCTGGAAGTGTGCAGCAAACAAAGAGACAACTCTGCATCAGCGCAATTCTGCTGGCACTACTGCAGGAAAACACAGCTCATAGAGCTTACCTAAACTATCATCTAGCCTCAAGAGGCCCCAGCACATTCTTGTGAATTGATTTTG
Source organism: Ammospiza nelsoni (assembly GCF_027579445.1). NCBI lineage: Eukaryota > Metazoa > Chordata > Aves > Passeriformes > Passerellidae > Ammospiza > Ammospiza nelsoni. Next base: position 118,245,038 of record NC_080633.1, on the reverse strand, counting down.
CAGCTGGAAGGATATTTCCCCTTTGCAACTCCAGCCACCTCAGAGATATCATCAGACAAGTATCAGCTTTGACAAGGACATATGCAATTCTTGTTTCTTTAACAATTCATAGAAAAGGGCCCAAAACCAGAGAGAATAGGTGGTTCAGTTCTTAATTTTAGGCACAAAGATGTTAAGTCAGTCTGTAGTATCAAAGGATTAGTGTGGTCTCTTAGTGAAATTTGGCTATCATATGTTTTTCAGAGCAATTACACATCCACTGCTCCAGAGCAGCACTTGGGAAGTCATTCAGTTATTCCTCTGCACTTTCCATTGAAGGCTCCTATCAAAGTCTTATGAAGTCAATGGAAAAGCTTTTCAGTAGAGACTGGCTATAACATAGATGAGAGGCACCTCTTTGGTGAGCAGACTGGATTACTTTGCCCTTCTTTGCCATCATCCTTCAAAATCAGAGATTCAGAAACTGAGAATTTTAGTGCTCCTAATGTTTATACTGGCAGTTTTACCAAAAAGACTAAATATAGAATTTTGTTGAACTGAGCCCTCTTCCTGAGGCTTCTTGTGTGTCATTTAAGCTTCTGATGGCTAAATAACAGCTGCAGTAATATGAAGAGATTACAGAAAAACACCAGTCACTGGAAGCAAAGAGGTTATCCCATGGTGCTTTTGTGCAGCTTGTTTCATATCTGCCTCATGAAGTCCTCTGCCTTCATAAAATAATATGTAATTAGGATTCAAGACACATATTTTCTGCTAGCAAATGGGAATAAAGAATAGCAGAATTCTTTAAGAGTGCTGATTCTTTTTTTTAGTGGTTTTCTATTTTGAATGACATCTGCTTTGTGAGAGACTTAGGAACCTGGAAGGAGGTTTGCAGAGGAGAATAAAATCATCTTTCTGATCCTTCTGTATTCTATCAGCTTCAAAATAAATACTTGTACTTGTCCTCCTGCAAAAATCAGTACAATGCCAACTCACTTTTTGACAGTTTTATATAACACCCTGCTTTGTGGAAATATTTTCAAGTTTATTTTGGTGTTGAATTTCAATTAATCTAATCAAAACATTTAAGCATTTTAATAAACATGACTGGATAAAACCACACATCTGTCAGAAAACACCAATGATCCACTATATTATCTGCAGTTTTACATACCAGGAGTTGAAGACAGCTAATAAAGTCATTCTCTAGAGAGTAAAAAAAAAAAAAAAAAACCACAACTTTTTAGCTAGATTATGCATTTCCAATTGTTCAAGCTCTTCATATTAGGGACAAAAATACCCTCCTTATCTGTGTGGCAATCTGAAAGGGCTTTATTTGTTTAAATTACATCTTCTGCTGTAAGTGTTTATAGAAGAGGTGGCTGGAGTCTGTTATAGAGTGAGGATGTATGGAGACACAAACTTTAATCTTCTAGCTCATCTTGAGCTCCTGAGGGTAAGACCTGGCTGTCAGATTTCAGCTCTGGGCTGCAGGGATGCCTGGTGGTGGGCACGGGTGAACATCTGTGTGGCATCAGAGGTGAGGAAAGAGGTCTCCTGGACCTTAGTGGAGTTTTCACAAAGTGCCAACACTATCTCAGTGGTATGACCAAAGCTGGTGATGCTTTGATGGAAGCACCAAGGGAAGTGCTAGGGACAGCAGTGGGCCACAAAGGCACCCTTGCTGCCCTGATCTGGTGTCCAGGGAGTTTGGACATTTACTAGGGGCTTGGATATGGGACACTGTGGAGGCTTATCTGGTTCTCATGCTAGAAGTCCCACTGTTCTTCTACATGGACACTACCTATAGCATTGCCTATAGCACAGACGAAGTCTGAATTATGCCAAGAGTGATTGCAGGGCTCTAGATTGAGGGTCAAGGCTACAGACATTCTTTGGTGTCCCTTGGACCTGCTAGAGAAGGAGAACCCAGGGAAGATTAAATGGATTCCATAATTCTGTGCGTTAACAAATGTTTGCCCAACTGGGGTTGAAAATAGGGATTTGAATTCGCGGACCTGGTATCTTCAAGAACTGGCATGAAAAGACAGGACATCTGATGAGGGAGGGAATCTTCACCAACAAGCTGGCCAATCTGGTAAGAGTTTTAAACTGGGAGAGATGAGGGTCATGATGACATTGTCCACTGGAAGAGGTGGACTGGTTTGATAATCAAAGAGTGCAGAGAGATGTCGAAATTTAATCATCAAAACAGGGCAGAAGGGAGTTCAGCCCAAGTACATGCATACAGGGAAGGAAGTACCTACAGAATATGGAAGAAATTGGGGGGAAATCAGCATTATTGAGTGCCTCTCAGTGCCTGTGCACTAATACATGCAGGATGGGGAGAAAACAGGAAGATTAAGAGGTCTGTGTGCAGGTGTAGGATTTACAAGGTTGTACAGGTCTCACTGGAATCATGGAGATGTGGTGAGACAGCTCACATGACTGGAACAATGCAGTGCCTGAATGAAGGCTCTTTGGGAAGGATGGTGAAGAGTGGAGTTGTTCTGTACATGAGAGAGAAATAGGGATCCATGAAACTGACTTGGGATGGGTAAGGAGCCATATGAGCAACCTTGTCACAGCTATTTGTTACAGAACCACGATCAGTAAGTAACATGTGAGTCTTCTTCAGAAAAGTGCTTTGCACACCCTGGTACTCACGGGAGAATAACCACTCAATGTCTTCCAGAGGGGTAATACAGCAGCAGTGGAAAGATGAGAGGCAACAGCAAATTTAAACATAGAAAATAAACTTGGTTTTTGCTGTAAGAGTGATCAAAAAGTAGCACAGGTTGTCCAGGCAAGTTGTCAAGTCTTCATCTTTGGAGTTATCCAAAACCTTTCTTTGCCAAATTCTAAGCAACCTGGTGTAGCTGACCCTGCTTTGAGCACAGGGCTGGATTTAAAAGTCCCCAGAGATGCTCCCCAACCTCATTATTAGTGTGACTATCTGGGTCATTAGTGTGGGGGCCAGGGGCCAATTTTTGCCTTTTGGGACAAGTGTCATAGGGATGGAGCTTTATCTTAGTCACATCTAAACTGACAGATCCAGGAGCTTCTCTAGGATCCCATTTCGGGGTGCATATTCTGGCATTGGCTTGGATTAGGGAATGCTCCTGCATCCTCCTCCTTGATTTCTGCTGGAAGGGAGCCACACTGCAGCGCAGACAGGGTTCTGTGAACCTTTGTGCAGTAATGATCTCATTTTCCTTCTAAATCAGGAAGGTTTTTAGAGTGTCTTATTTTTCTTACCCAGTCCAATATAATTTCCTTGAAATTCCCAGCTGGAGGGGCAGAAAGCAAAAATTCCTATGCAGTTCTATTTCATCCCACAGAGGAATTGACAAGGCTGAGAGGCTTAGATGAGTCCAACACAGACAGAAGAGCACCAGACTGAAGCACACACAGCAACCAGAAAGCTGACAAGCTGTTGCATTTTGTAGCAGATGCAGCTCTAACAGGGTATGTGGCTTCATTCCTAGATATAATGAGGTGCAAACACATACTGGGAATGCTGTTTTTGTTCAAAAAATATCTCCTCGGTTAATATACAATATGTGCACTGGATGATTGTGTGCTTCTATTCCCATAAAGCAGTGAGAGATCACAGAGAGGAGCTGTCACACTTTACTGGTCTGATAGTGATTGTTTTGGCTGTTCATATTGTTGCTGTCTATTTCTCTTCTGAACAATACAGTTAAAAAGCTAATGCTCAGAAATCAAATTAAAGGATGTTGCTTCTACCATAAGAAGTGCAGTTCCTGGCTGTTTAAAGGGATGGGTATATTCTGCCTGAAGTTCAAGTTGGTAGGATTTACTCACACTTTCTGTGCAGAAATCTGAAGGTTAAGTCCTGTATGCATCAAAATACAGAGGAGTTGTTGTACAGATGTTGTACAGATGAGGTCAGATCAGATATGTCTCTTCTGTGTACTCGAGCAAGGAAGCAGAAAGCAGTGACCACACAGATTGGGAACTCCAGAATGGATTAAATGTCATCAAGACGGCATATAGAGAGAAAAATTCTTCCTTCAAGACAATACAAAGTCAAGAATGGGTAATCAGGTACCAAAGAGCTAAAGAGATAAGGCAAATTCACTAACTAAACATGAACATGATATCAGGGCAAATAAGCAGCACACTCAGGCACATACCCAAGCATGTATGTAATTCTGTCAACTTCATTTCACATCACTAAGATATGAATGACAAGCTTCGCAAGCATCAAAGACAAGATGTTCAAAGTAGAGTTTCTGATCTGGAATACAATGAAATATGAAGGAAGAATTTCTACCAGAAACAATGTTGGTTGAGAAGGATGTCTGGGATTTAAGTATGTACACACTGGATTCAAAATCAAAGAGATAACAAAATAGCAAAATAACAAACTAAGGAAAGTTATTCCCTTTTTTTCCTTCAGTTTGAGGGTCCAAGAAGTTCACATGCTAAGCAGCAATGCCCACTACATTACAAGCCTGTCCTCAGCTGCAACTTCCATCTCAATGAATAGGAAAATAATTTGAGGCAGTAGCAGTATAGGGAGACAAGCCTGTGATCGTAAACTTGTTTTCAATGTTGCCATTAGTGTTCAAATATTGAATTTTTTATTAGCTTTTGTGAGCTAGTAATGACAGAATTAGGCTTGCAGTGTTTGACATAGGATGTCATTTTTCTGCTGCCACAACAAATTGCAGAATCATGTGCCTGTTGAAGGCGCTGAAAGGATCAAAGTGAGTGCAACTTCCTTGTCAGAAGCAACTCCTAAAATCAGATTCTTAAGTATATTCCTCCTACTGTGCCCTTTATTTCAACTATATTTTGCATTTAATACTGCCAGCTGGCCCATTTTGGAGCTTGCTATTGGACTCTGAATCAGATTTAATGGTCTATCTAGTATAAATAAGAAAGATGGAAGAGGAATAAACTAGGTAAACACTTAAATTCATGGTCTAGGGCTACTGATAGCTCAAAGAATGAACCCAACTCTGTTTTTCTACAAAAAGTTCCTGCTGATTCTGAGGGAAACGAATAAAGTGATTGCAGAAGATAAATGATTTTTTTAAGTTGGAAAACAGTTATTAAGAAGATGAAAAAAACCCAAAAACCCAACAACAAAGCGAACCACTGCACTACTGGGAAGTTTGCATGACAAAGAGCTCAGTATTATGAAATGCTTCAAACCATGTCTATAGATAACCTACAGCCTGCACAGGCACATATCCATGATCAGAGTACACTCGGTTGTATGATTTTCTATGATAAACACAGTGTGTTCATCTGCAGTACTCCTGCCTTGTGCAATTTACTGGACAGATTATGGCCTGAGGATGTATCAGAGTGGAGTGGACAGTTATGAGAAGGACTCCCATTCTGCCTGGTTTCTAAGAACAGAATTTACTACATGAAACAGGATGAAAATTTCCAGAAGAGAAACTATCTTCCTGATTAAGTCCCTGGACTATCGTCTTGATCTCTGATTTTTGTCTCTGTCTAAATCATAGTTTTCTGTGGGATACTGATCATAGCATTTGTGGAAACCCTTTCTCTGTGATCACTCCTGTTTCATTTTCTGAGTGCCCAGTCTGAAACAGCTGAAGTATTGAACTCATAATTGCAAAAGTTTGATATGAACTGTGCCCTGAGCACATAAAAGGCAGCAAAATCCACAGAAAAAAACCAGGCTCTATTCTTGAAAAGTAGCCTCTAAAAATGAACTGATAGGGGACAATTTTGGTTTTAGTGTCAATGGCTTTGTTGCCAATTTGTAAATCTGAGACAACATCCTATTACCTGGCTGAATAAGTATATGTAAATTCATTGTATAAGTAAATTCATTATTATCTACAAAGACACAGATATCAGAATCAGATTAAAGACTCAGAAAAAGGAATATATTTGTGCTCAGTGCAGCTTTTGGATATTAAGCATTAACTGACATATGGGACCACTCACAAAAGAATGAATAAATATTGTTGAGAATCATGTGTCTTTATTGTAGTGCATGAACACAGCTGGCAGATACAAGACTGTAGGATACTTTAACTGGGTATTTCCTGGCTGTGAAGCTTCACCAATCTTTCCAGGTAAGATCTTTTGTTTTCTACAGAGATATTTGTATACCTGTAAATTTCTGAAATTTTTACATGGACAGTTAAGAACCAGTGACATCAATCCCCACTACATGGACAAGGAATTGATCTAGGCCATGTGAATCTAGATAGAGGAAAAAGATCTAAATAATTTGGAAAATTCTAAATTTTTTTGCAGTAAATAAAATTCACAGATTACCAAGGTTAAGAGGACATTTAGAGAAGAATTTTTTTAAATTCTCAAATGTCAGCTACAGAAAACATGCATTGTTTTTTTAGGAGACCATGATATTCTTTTTTCATGGTGCCATAATTAAGTCTTTAATATCTGAAGAAATGCTAGTTATGACACAAAGGTTTGAACCATTGTATAGTTCAGACAAAGTATTCCAAAGAAGAGAAGAGCTCCTACTAATATTATTCATCTGCTCTGCTCTATTTATTTCTCCCTGAAGTCAAGTCAGAGCTTATTTTCAAAGCCTTTGATAGACTACAACAAAATTTATTCTTAAAACAAGTCTCATTTTGGCTGCCCTTGGCCACTTTTGAATTTTCTTCTGAGAAATGACACGTTCATATGCATGGGAAGAGAGGCTCAGCAGATGTCTCAGCAGATACACATCTGAAGTTCATGTCCCTTCAGAAAGCAGGCAAAATGCTCTATTTTTTGTGAACTACCTAAACTTGGTGTATCTGCATGTCTGCTGCATCATTACCATTTTTGTTAAAAGCAAATATATTTGAAAGCCTGTAGCTGAAGTGTGCCATGAGATAAAATGTGGACTTGGGAATGGCAGGAAAATTACACAGCAACAAGCTGAATATCAGAGTGATGAGCACTGTTTTACTACATCAGGATGGAAAAAAATCAGGCAAAAATGAGACAGGCTACCTCACCCCACCTGAGAGCACTCAGAACAAATCTGCTTATGTTTGGTCCTCAGGTAATACCACAGTAGCTAGGGAAAGGCTTCAGAGCTATGATATAAATAAACAAACTGTGGACAAGATCTATTTTTCTCCAACTGAAAAATAACTCTCATCAAAAGGGCAAGAAATTTCTGTTTCAGAATTTCTTATAGTCTTTGCCATTAGACTAAAGCCCATATTTGATTAATAGAAAATAAATAAATAAATAAATATACATTCTTGATATGACTGTTGTTTTTCTCTCTTTTTTTCTTTTTTTGCACTCACTTATATATCTACACCTGATTATTTTCTTTACAGAGCCCTTCACTTGATGGTCTGTTTTCTCTGCTGAAGTTCAGGCATATGCAATACCTGTTTCATTAGTGTCACTTGGCTTTTCATTAGACAAAGAAAATGAGCCTCTAAAGCATTCAAGGAAGAGACCAATAGAGATATATTACTGTCACTTCACTCAATAAGAGCAGATGGGTCATAATAGTCAGGCTGATACCAGTACATTTGTAGAGTTATTCTTTCTTATCAGGCAGTTAATGAAATGAATTTCTATCATAGCATCTTTATAATACACTCACAACTGTCTTTAAAGACCTATTTTGAGCCAAATATGTTATCTATCAAAATATCCATTAAAATTAGGTGCAGGCCTACAGGAAGAGACAGATTAAATCATTGAGGCATCTGGGCCTCTTATTCCTCTAATGTGACCTCATTATATCCTAATTTGTTATTGCAGAAATTTAATTTTCTGATGCCATGGAATTATTGAGGGTCTTCCCATTTCCAGCATTTTCACTCTACCTAATTGTGAACTTCAAGATCATTTGATATTTGATACTGCTTGTCTCCAAGATTGGATAGGAAACCGATAGTCTGTAAATGAGGAAGCACTTAATGAGGAAAACGTGATGATATCTATTGACTATATTCTAAAATAAGATAAAGAAATAACAGTTTCACTTGAGATGCCCTCAACTTCTCCCTGACACATTTATTAACTCTGTTCAGAGCAGATGCTTTGTTGCCTCAATATCAAGGAAAGAGGCAGCTTCAAGAGAACAACCAAGGCCACCGGCCTACAGGCCCTACAGCTGAGCAGTCACTAACCCCATGGGTATGAAGGAGAAATTACCTGACCTAAAAGCCTGGAAGCTGGACCTTGAATATCACAGGACCAACATGACAAGCACTTCAGCTGAAAAATGCACCCGTGTGACTTCATGCACATTCAGCGTTCTTCATTGGGGCAGCCTTCCCTGCCACTGAAGTTTACTGGAAAACCAAATTTCTTCCCTGGCACTCTAGTAATCTTCCCCAGATGAGGCATGACATTGGAAGACTTCAAATTTTCCAGAAACTCATGACAAAGTTCTATCACCTACCAGTTCTTTATGGCAGAAACTCTCATGTAAACAATGGAACGACTTTGCCCTACAGAGAAGGTTCAGTAAATTTTGGATACTGCGCAGCTGTTGCATGCAAGACAAAAAACCAAAACACCTGTTAATGCCCACAGTTCTGTATTCAAAGCTGTCACAAAATGGGGTAGAATAATGAGAAGGACATACCCTCTGAGAGTGGTATTCCAGTCTTCCTATAATTTCCCGCACCAATCACAAAATGCACTTTGAGGGCTTCAAAATCAAAATTGGTGCTTGATCACTCTGGGACAGCTTCCCCTGCTGCTCTGAAGTTTGAAAAATCCTCGTGCAAGTCCAAGTCAAAGAAAAATTTCCCTTTCAGGTTTAAAACAAAAATAGCCTTCATGAAGTAATTAAAAAAATTTTTAAACTTCAGGTACAAGCAACTGAATTGAGTTCTCTACAAGTACAGCAATAAGAAGAATGCATTCAAATTGTATGCAACTTTGTCATGTACTAATTTACATATATACTTGTGAAGGCTAAAATTAAAAATCTTAAAACAGTTCTAAATCAACAGAGAGTGGGTTAACATCAATATTCATGTGCAAAATTTGGCCAAGGTATTTAGCTTCATTTTCTATTGTACATCAACTTTTAATTTTTAGTGAGTGAATGAAAATACCTTTGCAAGGATATTTCAAATTACAAAAGAATTTACAATACAGAGGTTATTACTTAACCTCAACACACCTCAAGAGGAATAATCATCAGGAATGCTCAGATTTTTTAAATTAAAACAAAAAAAAATTTCATTTTTTAGTCTGCTAGTGGGTACAATAATTCTAGATGTAAAAAAAAAATCAAAAACTAAACTAAAGGACATCTCCCTGAGGTAGCTTCTGAAGTGTATTTAACTAAAACCACTTTTCTAAATTATCTTGTAGCTCAATAATCTAATAGTTATTAATTTCAGTAAAACCATAAATATAATTTAAAACACAAACTCCATTTTAATCAGTGAAAATGGCCATTTGTTGCGAAGGTTTTTTGAGTAATAACTTTGCATTCTTATTAGTAATGTGGAGTGATTGGAAAATCAAAACTGTATTAATTATACCATACCCTTATTATATATTAATAGACTCAGAAACCAAACATTTTTTGTGCCTTGCAGACTGAGGTGTAATCCTTACACGAGGCTTTGCAGCAGCAGCCAATGTGGCACTTAGCTCTAATGCTCCTACTTTAGAGTATTGACTTGATGCCCCTGGGACCCATAAGCTCAAATCCAGCTGGGAATGCTGATATGCTGCACTGAGCCTCCAGAACAGTGTCTTGGGGATTTTCACTTCTCACAGGGGGCCAAATAATGTCAATGGATGCAGTTTGTATTTTGAGACATCAGTATCTGAATGCAATATGTGTGTCACATGTCTACTCCAGGCAAGGCTAGAGAATTCTCGTGCTTTGATGGGAGAGAGGTCTGAGAAGACACAGCCCCTCAAGGTCAGCAATATGCAGCTCTTTAAGCACAGGCATGCACAACCCTCACACCAAGCTGTGAGCTGAAGTAAGATATCATCCTCAGAGCACAGGAACAGGAATGCTGCTTCCTGCACTGCACACAAGGTGTTTGCCCCACTGGAAAGCCTGGTTGCTTTGGCAGCTGGTGGGATCTGGTGTTTGGGTTGTTTTCTGGGTATAAGCTGAGAGCAGAATGACTGATCAATTGCATCTCCATGACAGCAGCCTTTGTAGAGCAACTGCTTAAGCCAGATGCCAGACTTGTGACATTATTTGGTCATCGATGGTTTCTGTAACTTAACTTAGTTTGCTGCTTTTTGATCAATTTTTTTTGTGGTCCAAATTGTTTATTTTGAAGACTGCTAAAGGTGACTGAAACTGCCAGACAGATGAACTCCATTATTGTCCATATGAATCTCAACTATGCTGCTTTACACTGCCAAGGATTTCTGCATGTATCCCAGACCCAGGAAGCTCCATGGAGGGAGACATTCCTCAAAAAGAATTTTAAGGGAAAACACTTGGACTAATATGGAGGAACAGAGAGAGCCACTCCCATCTAGTTTGCCACACAAGACTCACACAAGAGAATGGGCGCCCATTGTGTCACTGGCTCTCCCTGCCATATCTTTTCCATGTGTGTGGATGGCTCCATATGCCTGGATCCCCACGACCTTGTGAGATCTTAAAGGAAAGAGAGGTCAAGGATATGACCCAGTCCTTCTCCTAAGCCCAGGAGACTTCAGAAAAGGCAGTGTCATTGCTGGAGGCTCTGTGAATTGCTCTGTGGGGCACAAGCCCCATTGGAAACTCCCTCCTACCATGACCTAGGGTGGCCTCACTTACAGATGAGACCTAACAATCCATGTTCAGGGAGAGGCTTCAGCTCTCTCCCTTACAAAGACCTACCCCAATAGCAAACCAGGGAGTGATGCCCCTGCAAAGAGAGCTAATTCCTCCCTCCCACAAAAGAAATGGCAGATCCTCATGCCTGGCGGCTGCTCTTCATCTGTTTTTAGCTTTCCTAAGTTCATTTTCTTGACTGCACCATCCTCATAAGTGTTTGCAGCTCAAGCTGTGTCATCTGAATATGTCATTAGTCACTGAATAGCTGAGTGAGGAACAGTCAGCTGGGGAGGATTCAGAACTGTATAGTACTGATCTCTGCCCTCTGAGGATTATAAGCATTTTTCTAAGTGCCTCTAATTTTAATCTCCCAAGCTGTGGCTTGTACAAAAATATATTCAATGGCCTCCTCTCTATTATAATATCTTTATATTAAGGATTTTCTCTTTCACCTCAGGAAGTCAGCTTTGTAGCAGACCATCTCATTTAAAATCCAGTGTAACAAGAGTGGCATTTTTCTGTGTAAAATTGGAAATACCACAGGTGATAGATTCAGCTTTTGCTTCTGTCTGGTTCCAAGTGTTAGAGATGGAAAAAATAATTTTGAAACACATTGTGGAAAGTTCAGATCTTTTCAGTTAGTGAAAGTAAGTAATTTACTTCTGTCTGTAAGTAATAATTATCTGTGTAGAAACCATAGTGATGGAGAAAGACTGCCCAGCAGGGTAAAAGGAGAAAAAGAAATCTTTGGATTTTCTGAAAGCATTCAAAAGGATCAGTAAGCAATCTGTCTATACCTCCTTGTTGGCACTATGCACACAGGATAAGAACACAATAGGGGAATAAATAAAAAATTCAATAAAATAAAGCAGACACCTAACAAGTAGAGCATAGATGATTCTCTTGTGATTCAGGTAAGGCCAGCGGTTAAAACCAGGATCCAGCTGCAAAGAGCAGGAAATGAGTATGCAGACAGAGGCAATGTTGGCTTTAATACTGATCTCAGGAAAATCAGACTGTTTTGGTCTGGTTTTGGGGCTTTGTAATGATCAGACTTTGTGACAATATGAAAACATCAGGGCAGATGTGAATGAGTCAGACCAAAGTTCAGAGGTATGGCTGAACTTTTGTCCTTATTTGTTCCTTTCCACACTTCCCACCCAGCACACCACAAAGTGAAGGAACCTTTTCATGGGCTTCCCTGTGGGTGCTGACCTACAGTTCTAGGTTGAGGAGGTTCAATAGCTCCTGGTGACCATGGGATTATTCTCATGTCCTGTGATAAGTCACCACTGTGCAATTCCAACCAGGTCCATGGATGGATTTGGGGGAGCTTATTTTTAGTGGAGGGCAATTACATCCTTACATTTTTTCTCTTTTTCACCCTCTGCACTGGTTTGTTTATTCAGCAACATACTCCTTTCAGAGAGGCAGGAATTGCAGTTTCAGAGGCTGGGAAGGCAGCAGAGACACCAGCCATGAGCAGCAGCTCATGGGAAGACCTTCAGAAACAGAGCAAGTAACAGCATTTCCTATATACTGCCTATCTGGTACTTTTCCCAGTGCTTTCTCACAAATGTATTAATTTTTTTGTTGTTGTGTCATGAGCATTTTTTTCTTCAATAAACACTCATTTCTTAATAAATCATTAAGCTGCATTTACCCATCCTTAGACTTAGAGCTTTCTGTCCAGTGCCTTACCCAAAACATCCTTCACACTGCCAGGGCTTCCTGCATGAATTGTTTCTGCTCAGCAGTACAGCTTCATCTGCAGTCAGTGCCCTGAGCACTGTGCCTCCCCTATCAGCCGTTTCAGGCAGGAGTGAAAACACACCCTATCCGCCTATGATATCCTCTTTATTTCCTTGTTGCAGCCCTTTTCATTTCTCCCTGGCTGTTCTCTGACAGCTGCAGCCCAGGCTCCAATCTGCTGCAGGTGGCTCTTTTTGCCCTTCAGGCTTTCTTCACCATTGTGATGCATTAATGAAGTAGAGCTCCCTGTCAGACTTCATCAGCAGTCTTGTGAAGGCAGAATGAAATCACTTCTATTGACCCACTGGCATATTTATAGGCTCCTTCTTTTTTGCTGAGTATGGCAGTTATCACCTTTCCATCCCCATGTTGTGTTTATTCAGCAGAAAGCTAAATCACATCTGTGCACAAGTGGAACATTAATCAGTAAACGTAAGCCACTCATAAAGGCTGCTGAACCTATCTAATTACCAGAGCTGGGACAGCTCACAACACCTTCCCCTCAGAGGGGTTTGCAAACCCATCAATCCACAGGCCTCAAACACAGCCCAGCCAGCTCAGGGACTTTTTCTGCTCTCCTCTTGCTAGACAGTCCCCAGAAAGCTGCATTTTAAAGTTTTCCTAGGTTTGTTCCTGGTACTTCTGTTGTCTCCTACAGAAACAACTAACCCACTTCAGGGCAATGTGTTTTGGTTTTATTTTTGGATTTGGGGGATTTTACTCTATCTCTGCTTTCCCCTCTCTTATTACCAAAATTGCTAATTACCAAAATCAAACACCCTCCATGTGATTGGCATTGGATTTGTCATTTAGGTTCATACAATATTACAAGATGAAGCATAATACTACACCAATGTACTAATATTTTCAGTAATTGTGCATAAACAGCAGAAGCATCTATTAAACTTTGTGTGAAAATAAGTTTTATGTTGTATGCCTGTGTATGATGGAGAAAAAAGGTGCTGTCACATGAAGTTTGTATCATTTTTTGAGGAAACTCTGAATTTGGCTGCCTGAGATTTCTCTATGGATAGATATATGTTAGCTTCTAAAAACCTGCTGACACAGTCTTGCTCAATTCTGATGAAATTAGAAGCTCTCTGAGTTTCAGATAAACATTTTGTTTTCTGGTTTTTCTTATGGGTATTATCTGGAACAGATTAAATGGACTAAAAAGTGGTAAATCTACAAATCTTTAAAAATGGAAGCGTCATCTTCTGGTGATATTTCCAGTCAGTAACCTTTTCTTTGTCCGGTGCTATATTCCACAGTCAAGAGGAAAATCTTGGCAGTAGTTTATAAAATCTCCATGGATTTTTATCATATAAAAATCCATGGAGTAGTTAAAACTAATAGATAAGTTTCAAAGAGAAAACTGGCTTATTTTAGCAATATGCATTTAAAAAAAATGAAATCTAAGAATCAGGATTATAGATGGTATTTATAAGAAAGAAAAGCAGTTAAGGAAAGGACTTTGGGGTCAGGACAACCAACAAGGTGCTTCACTGCAGGAGAGGATATGGTCCTTGACTGAGGGAGCAAGGGAACATCAGTTAGAAAGTGAGAGTGGTTTATACCACAGTGATATAATTAGCAAAATCCTCTAACTGGTAATGCCTTCTAAGTTTATCATATGTGAGAATGTGAATGTAAAAGGAGAGCTCCAAGAACTGTTTCATAGAAAATTTTGATCACTGTGAGAAACTGACGTACACTCTTTAGTGTGTGTTACTCAGAAGAAATATGATCATGTAATTACTCAAAGAGGACATAGGTTTCAGACCTAGTAAATTTATTTATCTAAGGAGATGAAAATACAGCAAGAGGTTAAGCTTGGTCACTTCTGCCAAATCAATGCAGTATTGAAATAATATCTAAGGTAATTTTAAAATGAAGAAAAACAACAATTGAGAAAAGTTACCTAAAGGTTTGTTTGTTTTTTGGTTTTTTTTTTTTTTGCCATTTATTTAAACCAAGATAGCAAATCCTCCAAAAATAGATACCACATTTCAGCTAAAGAACTTGATAGAGAAATAATTTTGTATAATTTTAGGTTAGATGATTTTATATCCAAGTAAGTAATAACTCAGATCCTTTGGGGGTGGCTGAACAGTGATCTGTCTTCATGTTCAGTAATGGGCCTCACTTGAACTCTTGGAAATTTTACCAATGGCAAAATGGATAATTAAAATTTTAGGGGGTAACTTATGTTATTAGAGGAAATTATTAGGCCTGGGAGGACATGGCTGAGAAATTCATATTTGCATCATTAGAATACAGGTCAGTAGGGATCAGGTGCAAGAATCATGTAAATTGTACACAGTCAGAAATTCAAGAAACTCAAATGTAGGATACTGAAATAATTATTTAATGGATATGCAGTCTTCTTTAATTTACCTGACAGCAATTTCAAGGAAACCCATGGTTCTAATTGCAGAGCTAGAAACACAGAAAAAAATCTGATCAACATCTTTATTATCTCTGTATTGAGATGAACTCTTGGCTCTTTTCATCTGAAGGAATGCATGAGCTCTAGTTCTCATGAACCCTTTGTGATTAACATGTTGCTTTAGCCATATATTCATCGTTTGTTGCTTTTTCAGGAAAGTATCATTGAACTAAAGCCAAAAAATAGCAGATGATCATGCTCCATCTAAACCTCCCCTACAAATACCCATTGCTAGGGATTTAATATTGATAGATTTATATAAGATTTTCTCACCAATAATGTTTATTTAACATGTTTTACTTTGTTTATCTATAGGACAAAAGAGTGGTCTAGCCTTTGAATTACACTAGTTCAAGTGATTTTTCAAACTTCAGTTCCATAAAAAGCTTTAGATATTTCCTTATAAATGTAAGATAGAAATCCAAGATAAGCCTTTATTTATGGCATCTGAAATCTTTCAAATACAATAGCCTACTAAGTATGAATTAACAAGACTTTACTATTTTATTGTGAGGACTAAGATTATTCCAAGAAAAGCCATATGAAACCAGGAGATCTTCCTCTGGGATCTGAGTACTTAAAAGAAGCTCATTGTGTATGAGGAATTGATTATGCTGTGTTGAAACAAAATGAAAAAATCAAACAATACATATATTTTCTGTTGGGGAAAAAAGAACAGTGGTTTGCAAGTCGCCTGTGATCTCAACATCTATGTCCTCTACATATAAGATACTTAGACTGCCTTGATAGTGGGTCTATCAAGCAGTGGAACAGACAAACCTAAGATTGTTTATCTTCTCTTTCCTAGCAGATAATAGAGGGAAGACTGAGTCCGCATGAATGTGTATACATACAACTGTGGAATCAGAAACCCATGGAAACCTCTTTGCCATCATATTGCTACACAATGCAGTCACCAAAAAACCAGCAAAGACCTCTGTTTCATGATAAACTTTCCCAAGGGCAATGTCAATTAATTCATCCTTCAAACAGTGAGGATGTCAGGGAGGCAGAGGAGGCTCCAAGTGAAGACAACTATTTCTAGGAATCTTCATTTCTCCATAGATCTAAGTATCATAGAACCACAGAATCATTAAGGTTGGGAAAAAAACTCTGAGATGATGAAATCCAATTGTTAATCCAGAATCAACATGTTAACCACTAAACCATATTCCCAGATGCCACATCCACACATTTCTGAACACTCCCACACACGGTGACTGATTCCACCACTTCCTTGTGCAGCCTGTTCCAATGCCTGACCCCACATTCAGTAAAGAAATTTTTCCTAATATCAAATCTAAACCTCCCCTGGCACAACTTGGGGCCATTTATTCTTGTCCTGCCATTATTACCTGCAAGAAGAGACTGACCCCCAGCTAGCGGCAAACTACTTCCAGGATGTTGTAGAGAGGGATAAGGCGCCCTTTCAGCTTCTTTTTTTTGCAGGCTAAACAAGTCCAGCTCCCTCAGATGCTCCCCATCACACTTGTCCTCCAGACCTTTCACCAGCTCCATTTCCTTTCTCTGGACATTCTCCAGCTCCTCAATGTCTGTAGTGAGGGGCCCAAAACTGAAAACAGGATTTGAGGTGCAGGCTCACCTTGCTGTGTGCAGGTCTGAGTACAGTCCAGAGTATCCAGACATGCTACAGCTTTGGTATTGGAAGTAATCCTTCCACTGCACACTTTCAGAAGAAGATCGCTGAAGAGTTGCTGAGGTCAGGCACTATTTTTTGGTCTCACAATTCCCAGCTACCAAGGGAAGGGTGAGTGTACATATGTACGTGCCCACGTGAGCTCAAGTACTCTTTTGCCACTTTCCAACATGCTCTGGGACCAATGAATTCAGCAGCTCCCCTCATCCCTGCATGGTTCAAGAGAACTGGAGACTTGGAGGTTGTTTTCTTTGACCTCATTTTATTGCTTTGTCTCTACCTTCTGTCTTTTAAAAGTATGTCAGGAAAAAAACCTTTATGGAGAACTCATAATTCTCAAGATCAGGTGTCTGGATTTATCCTGTCAATGATCATTTTACCTTCAGCAAGACAAACATGCTGTTAGCAGTGTCCTACAGAGGGCTTGCTTGGCCTCAGCTTGGAAGATCTGGTATTCTTGTTGCCCCAGGGACTGCTCTGCCCAATACATTCTGGTTGCTGTTATACGATACAGCACCTTATTACAGATCAGTATCTTTCCCAGACCTTCCCAAAGCCCATAGACTTTAACACTGCTGTTATAAATATACATACTTCCCATAACATCAGCTCGTCAAAGGGCAGCTTTTCCTCAATGCCAGGTAGACTAATTTACAGCCTTCCTACAAAGTCAGACTGTTGCTGAGGCAGTGAGGGTTAGTGCCATATGAGGTATTATGACTACAAGGGAAAAAGGATGGGGGTAGAAGGCATGGGAAGAAGAAGAAGAGAGATGAATAGCAAAATTTGACAAATGCTTTTCTCAGCATTATGTCAAACATGTTTACAGAACTGCACAATTAATTAAAAAAAACCTGCGCTAGAATCTCTAATTATTATTCCACACAGGGTGGAACACTTCTTCATTATCCCTTTTTGAATTGATTGTGTACATCAAACAGTCAAGATATAAATAAAATATGCCTGCATGCATAATACCCTCACATTAAAGCAGAAGGCAATTAACCTATGATTTTTCATTAATTAAATTAAAATAGCCCTCTGAAAATGTCTCAAATCAAAACAAGTTCCTTACAGAGTTCTTTTTTCTTGCTATGATGCATAGACCCTACTTGCAAAATCATTGGTCCAATGAAATCACAATTTCATCAAAGACCACCAATTTTCTTCTGTGGCTTCATTGTTTAAAGTGCTAATCCCAAATACAATATTTGTTTTATTTTTCAGTCTTTAAAATATTTACTAATGCTTGTTCACTATTTAACATATTGTTTACATTTTATTTTTGCTAATTATATTGATGTGCTTTGCTGAATTACTGTACCAATTAAGCTGATCAGAAATTTGGCAAATACGACTTAAAGAGAGGGTCATTTCTCTCCTCTTAAATTTATGTAAATAATAAACTCAGTTAGTGTAAGGTTTTGTGAGTGCTTTATGGTTATCTTCTGTTAACTGAGTTTAGTTTATTTCGGTAAGAGTTTGGTAAATTTTAGCTTATTTTTAGGTAAGAGTCAGTCTGCTTTTTTCCCCATACAAAAACATATTCCTTTTCAATCATTCTATTCACACAGATTGAGTTGCACTAAAGACACCTTCAGATGTCTATTTGCTTTGTGGATTGTAAGAACACATGACTGAAAAACAAAGGGAAGACGTACTTCAGCCAAGAATACACACTGGATGATAACAAAATGTCTATTGCAAAATTGCTGTTTCTAAGATATGTTCACTTCCATTCCCCAGATACAATGATGGCTTAAGAGGCTACCTAGAACACAGGCTAGACAGTGCTAAAGGAATAAAGTAGGTATTTATTAAAAAGGCCTTCAAAGGATACACCTTGGGCAGCACAAGAGCCTGGCCATGGCTCCACCCAGGATGAACGACAGGTCACGAGTTTTCACACTTTCATAAGTTTTGGTCCATTTACATATCGGGGTTAATTTTGTCCAATTACAGCTTCAGGTTATGAAGACCCGTACTCCCAGATTGCTCTCCTCAATTCACCATTGTTTACACTTTTTGGGCCTGAAGCTGCAACTGTGTCCTTTGTTCTCAGGCTGGAAAAGGATTGTTTTGTCTAACTAAACTGTGAAGAGAACTTGCTAACACTTGATATGAAGTTCAGAGTTATGTACTAATGCAGTACAGAATCTGGAAAATATGAAAGCTAAAACCTACAGGCATCAAAAAGGGAAAACTATGAAGGTTTTTTTTTTTTTTTCCATTCCAGATCTCAATGGAAAGCCTGATTGAGTTTGGTTTTGTGAGGGATTTTTGGTGTTTCTTTGTGAAACCTGAGGATAGAGAATTTTAGATACCACCAGTTAATTATAAAGCTTTGATAATAAGGTGCCACAAAATAAACTACCCCTTTGTTGCCTTGTAAAACTAAATCTTCACACTCTAGAAGTGTTGAATTATGTGTCTGTCTTATGAGAGGGAACAGAGGTTTTCAAGTACAGAATATGTGAACAGTGGAGCTTCAGCAACAGTGTCTTTCCTTTAAGTCAGGAGTCACCTAGGGCTTCTTAAGAACTCTGTAAATTTTGAATTTACAAGATTTTTGCTGTTTAATAGGCATAAAAATTACTTGCTACATTAGCAACATTAACAAAAAGCCTTTGGAATGACAATTTCTTTGGTACAGATCATCCATGCCAAGGTAGCAGAAGCAGGAAAATGTCATGTTCCCTTTTTTATGTGTTGTTGAGAGCCTGGAGCCTACGGATGAGAAAAGAGACCAGGGAGCATCTACTACTGTAGGGAGGGAACACATTCCCCATTCCAGCAAAATCCAGCACACATGTATTCACACCACAAGTGTGGAAAGTTGTATACCAAATCACAAAAACATGAGGACAGATATTTTGGTACTTCTGCATTTTCAGATATCACAAAGTGGAATGTTTTGCCTGAGGGAAGGGAATCATCTTGGTTCTTATTCCTTTGTCCAGAGAATGGGGACTATATTGGTCTCATCCAAATGCTGTGAGAAGGCATGTATTAGATTCAAATGCTGAAACAATGAGTTAGTCAGGACCAGCAGAGCACGTCCTTCTGCTGAGTCACGAGTCCTCAGGTTAGACTTGATGACAGACTCTTCTCAGTCTTTCACGGACCATGCAAGCCTCAAGATTTTCACTTTCTACTAGGGAGAGTCACAAACAGCCTCAGAGCCTTCAGCACTGTTTTCTCTTCCTCCGCTTCTTAGCTTTTGGAAGATAATACCCAGCCAGTGCTTTCCTTTACTGGTCTAATTCCATCCATACACTGATAGCTCAACCGCTCATTCACTCCCATATATTTTTGTGCCCAGCATTTGTAGTGTGTCTCTGGAAGGAATTAAGACTAAATGACCATGGTCCCTTAATCCTGATCAAAGTAGACAAATAAAAAGATGAAATATATCAGGCCTATCTTTCCTCACAACAGTACAGAAATTCTTTTCACTTTATGTGTTTCAGATTTGAGATTTCATAATTTCATGAGAAATAACACTCAGAAATTTCATAGGAAGAACTGAAATTTCAGCTAAAAATTTTCTTCTAAGATATTCCAAAAGATTAGCAACCAAAGTTAACTCAAAATAACCCTGCTTCATGCGTATTTAGCTTTGAAGATAACTGTTTTTATTTCAGACCTGAAATAGGGTTTATGGGCATAAAATCCTGTTTGTTTTTTCCAACTATATGACTATATAAATATTAAATAACTATATAAATCTTAAATAATCTTAATAAATCTAAATAAATCTTAAATCTTAAATAAATAATCATCATAGTGATGGAGAAATTAAGGAAATTAGGGAAATTCCCAAAATTAGGGAATCCTTATTAAAAGAATTAAGAGTAAAATTGACATATGGTTTTCTATTTAAACCAATTTTCTTCTGTAAGCAAAAAAGTAAATACAAACTCTCACCAAGTTACAGTAGAGGCCCAGTTGGAAAATTAACTATACTACCCTCATGTCTGAAAAAGCTAGCCTATTCCAAAGCTTGAATTCTTGCACCATTTTTTAAACTAGGTGTAAAAAAAACCCTCAATGGTTTAAGAAACATAAGGTGTTAGAAGCTGGCCAGAAAACCCTATAATGCACTGCCTTCTTTTCGTAGGAGGTATTTTGTCTCCTCCTACAAAAGTTCTACAAGACATTCATTCATCTTTCTCATGGAGTACAGCTTTCAGCTCCTGAACCGTCTTTTTAATTTCATTCCTAACAAGTAAATTGAGTTATTTCCTTCATCCTAATGTTATCTGTTTGTGTTCTTCAGCAATATGAGCCCACAGTGCCAGAGAGGAGCTATAGATCTGCTGCAAGCCTTTGGCTGATGCTTTCATGCTTGGTAACTGGCCACTCCTACAGAACATTAAAAATGGTTACATACCTCCATTCCTCAGTCAAAAGGCACATAGTATTCACAGTATATTTATTACATTACAGATGCCACACTTTGGGGGGGAACGAAAAAAGAGGAGATCACAGTGTATTTTTTTTTCTTCAGCCAGATAGAGTCAACTTACAGCCTCAGCTTCATCTCTGTACTTATGCTATAAATATGATTAGGTCTGGAAAATGTCCCCTGTGAATCAAGGGCTGAGCTTATTGAACTTCTGAGGGATTTGAGAAGAAAATGGTTTTTGTGTCTATAAATTCTAGGAATTATTTTTTAACCTAGACAGGAAAGATTCAGCTGAGGACAGAATGGAAAGGCAAATGCTGCCATTACAGATCATCCTTAAGGAGAAAAAAAGAAACAAAACCAAGTCCAACCGCAACTTTTAAGCAGGACATGGAATGGGTTAGCATTTTTCTTTCAGTTACCTGTAATTTGCATTTCACTTCCTGTAACACTTTCTTCCTCCCACCAGTTGTTTTCCTTCTCTTGATCTACTCTTTCCCTTAAAGAAGCCAACTTGAGAAATTCTATTTGATACAAGTTTGTGATATGTAAGTATCTTTTAGGACTGAGGCAAAGGAGTTGAAGGCCAACTCAGAAACCACAGGTGTAAATGAAAGAGTGTGTCATTCTTGTTCAAAATGGAGAAAAAAAATTGAGACTATTGGCTTTATTCCAAGCATGTGAAGACATTTGTGCTTTTCATTAAATAGTAGGGAAAAAACTATAAATTACCCCAAAACATAGACAATTTTCCCACTCTTCTCCTCGTTGCTCCAACAATAAAGACCTTGTAAAAAGATATGTATTAAACAAATGCATTGAGATCCAAATGCACACAGGGTAATTCTTTCTGGCTTCAAAATGTTCCCTCATCAGAGCCCCAGAGGGCTTGCATAAACTCAGAAAGTGGACTTGGCAACAGCTGTGGTGTCATAGGCTATCACAGGGATTCCAATGATTATCACCTAAAAAGACCAAAAAAAAAAAAATTCTTATCAAATTCAGAAGGGAGAAGGTGGGGAGACTGCCTGACATTTTGCCTTAAGAGAGCCAAGACAGCAGCTTTGCCCAGAGAAACTCCAGTGCATTGAGCAGCTGGGGCAGGCACACAAATCACATGCAAGGGCACTACTGGTGTGAGATTTTCTTTTTTATGTCACAGCTTAGGATACTTCAAGATGAACTAAACATTTTTTGCAAGTTTATGAATTGCAGATAGCTAACTGCGCTGCATTTCATACATTATTTTATAGGCTGGAAAGAAACAAGGAATATAGAATAGACTGAGGACACTGGTTACACAGCATTTCCTAGGGTAGGAGTCTGAAGATATGCCATAAAACTCCTGCTGTTTTTCCAAGGCCAACAGGAGCCAGAAAAATAGCCACTTTAAACAGCTGCCAACATTAATCATTTCTGTAAATGTGGTAGGGGAAAGCAACAACATAGACACCAATACCTAAATATATTTTTCAGTTGTAAATGTATGTAATAATTAAATGAAATTATCTGCCAGATTATCACAAAGGCACATCCAAGAGCTCCCCAGATCAAAAACTGACTACAGCATCTGAGAAAGCCATGCATAATTTCAGCTCAATGACAAATTGCTGCCAACTGGACAGTTATTCATGTAAAATACCCATTTAGAAGCACTGGACTGGATTTACTATTAAAAACAAATAATGGATCACTGGCATTTCTTCATGATACCCTTATGTGATAAGAAGGCAGAGAAAAACCTGACAGATATGAAAGTGTTCTACTATGAATAGCCTGAACACAAGCTCTTGTCATCCTGCTACTTGTCAAGAGAGGAGAAAAGAAGTAAACACTAATTTTAGTTAGTCTAAACTGCCTAAATAAAGAAGTAAACAGATATGATTCCAACAAACTGTGCATTTATTAGCTCTGTCATCTGAAATCAATGCTTTATCTGCCTCTACAGTTTGAGAAAAACAGAAGTATAGGTTTACAAATTACAAATTCAACTCGTGTAATGAAAGAGATATATTGTGTCTTTCTCACAAAGAGGGATCGTGATGGAATTCAAAGCTGTTAAATGAGCTCAATTCTTGTCTCACGGTTTAAGGAAACACCTCTAGGCTTTGTTCAGAGCAGGTCTCTCGGAAGATTGAGTGCTGACTTCCATAGGCGAGTTTCTAGCCCCTGCTAGAGTGCAGTCAGGTTATATTCTATGTATTCACACTGAAATGGAGGGGGGTCTGAGCACTATATATATATCAGTTATGGCTTTATGCAGCAGTGCACCAGTGTTGAGAGTACATAATGTTGAGAGTACATAAATGAAGAGCAAGAGGCACAGTGAGGTGCTGACAGTGGTGGAGTATCTCACTGTGAAGAGCTCTGTGGCTTATCCTGAACAAACAACTTTCCTGCAAATAATATGGGAACTAAACTATTCTGGTCTCAGAAGCCACAGAATCACAATGCTGAGTTAGAAGGGACCCTCAAGGATCATTGAGTCCAACTCCTGGCCCTGCAGCTTCATTCCCAAGAGTCACACCATGTGCCCAAGAGTATTGTCCAAAACATCTTGAACTGAGTCAGGCTGCTGCTGTGACTTCCCTGGGAAGTGTGGTCAGCTTATGCAGAATGGAAACATGCTAAATGGCACAGAGCTGAACCTGTACTCAGAGAGAAAGGAAATTATTCATCTCTCAAACTGCTGCCATGACTTTAAAATCCAGAACTATAGTGGGCATCTCTAAAATCATTAGGTTACTCTGAGTGTGTAACATAATTTACAGTAAGTAGATTCTCTGGAGGTGAGTAATTTTGCACAGAGCTTCTGCAGAAGCACTGCCACTAGAGTGCTAGGGGAGCAGGCAGCAGACGGCACACAACCCCCTTTGGCTGCAGGAAGGGACCAAGAAGGGAGGAACAAACTGCTGGAGGGGAAGAGATGTGAAGCTGGGAAGCAAACAGACTTGAAACTCTCTCTGTTGTGACAGATCTGCTGTAGGACATTTCTAATTTTTGTCCCGAGCTAAGCATTGCTGTTCCCATCACCTCTAGAGGTTTCCAGGTCTTTGCTGTGCTGATGCAGGATTAAGCACAACTGTAGCCTAACCTACCACCATGGTGGGTTTGGGTGGAGGAGAGACTCTCGTTTTTAACAATCATGCTTGGTTTAACATCAGCCGTACCTAAGGGGCAAGATCACAAGCCTCAGTACTGAGGAGCACACAGGAAGATTCAGCCCCTAGGGTATCATGCATGCTCTCTGACCCAAGCCTAAAACACATCCACAAATCAGTAGCTGCAAGGGTTATTTCAGTCTATAAGCAAGAAGGGGGGCAGCTTTTGTGAAAACATGCCAGGCAGACAACAGCTCTCCCCCACTTCTTAGCTCTTAGCTTTTTTTGTATTGTTCTTTACTCTGCCTTGCATGTAAATATAATAAATCACAATCCAAGGCTCTGAAAATGCAAATGCCTAAAGGCATTTAGAGTGTACAGTCATTTCTTTTGCCATGGAGCAGTGTAAGAGGGCTGTGCTCCCTATGGAGCCCTCTGGCACCTATGTGCTGATTCCTATAGACAGTCCGGAGGAATTTCAGGGCTTCCTCCCCCCAGTCCAGACAGGTACAAACAGTAGCCTTGTGTTCACAGAATACCTTGTCCACTCTGTTTTCTGACAGAGGAGCACAGAATCTTCCAAAAAAGAGAATTAAATTGCTCCCTCTGCAATGGAAAGGTCCTTGGGCAGGAAGGCTGTCTCAGGCTCTTTGTTATAGCACATTTCAGCTTGGGGTTGTTGTTGGGTGAGAATGAACATGTCGGTTTGTCTCCATTGCCCTGTGAAAATCAGCTTCTCAGCTGACTGTACTTGATATGTTTTCACCACAACAAAGCATTATGCTCCAGAATCACTGGGGTCTCCACTTTGATTCAGGGCTTTTTTATTCTTTAACTGAATGTTCAGAAAGCATACTACCTCTCTGCAAAGGTGTGTATGCATGAGGGTTCCTCCTGGACCTTGAGGTACTCTTCTTCAGGCATTCTTCTTTATCTTTGCAGCAGAATTTTAAAAGGACATAGGAAGGCCAAACTGGCAGCTGCAAGTACCAAAGGGAAAAGATTTTGCAGTAATTATCATGTAAAGGTCTGGAGAAGAGTACAGTTTGTGCCCATTTGTGATGGACAAGAGAAGATGTAGCTTGAAGATGTTCTGCAGCAAACACATGTGGTTAAAAGATGGACTAGAGGACTCTGTAGGCAGGCTTAGCCCAAAACCAAATGTACAAAATGGAAAGCACCTTGATATTTTCCACAGTGACAGGACTAGGAAGGGATGTACCTGTGTGAGTGTGAGCAGGAGCAATAACATTGGGAGGACATTAACAAAGCAGGGATAACTGAGGCATGGAGAACACACAGATCTGTGATTCACTGACACAGACAGTTGTTGTAACAATGCTTATAGGAGGTAGATACAGAGTGAAATAAAGGCAACCTGAAACCAAAATAGGGAATCCTTATTAAAAGGGTTAAACAAAATGGAGAGAGAAGAGAAAAAAAACCACCATGAAAAGACACTTAATATTTTGTAGGGGGATCAGAGTTTGTAAAGAGTATTCACAAAACTTGAGAACACTGAACAAACATTTTCTGGGATCAGTCAAATTGTTACGTTTTGACTATTTTTGTGCGGGAAAAGATCCTATTTTCTCCATGAGATGTTAAGTCACATTACACAAATATAAGCTTGCTGACCAAGGTCTTTTTTTTCCTGATGAAACAGAATTTTCCAGAGAACAAAACACCATTTTCTTACTGGATCTTAATAATGCCTTCAGGATATTTCCCATGCTTATGCAGATTTTTCTACAGTAGCAACAACAAAATACAACGTATAATTTCTGGTCTTGCTGTCTTATAAATAATAAGTGCAAATTATATACATATAATTCCATACTACAGCAGTTGTTTAGGGCTTTAGGGAAGGAAAAAATATAAACCCAAACCCAAAAACTAGGCAAGAAAATCTGTCAAATGTCAATCACTATCACTTCAGATATAAGCCACCTAAGTTTAAAAATTTCTTTATCACTCTGTGAAATTGCCACAGGTTCCAGGTGAAACTAGGGGCTCCTGTTATGGGTAATGGATTGCACTGCAGCCCAAGTTTCGGCAGAGAAGTAATGACCAGTATGAAAGAGCAAATCATAATGAAAAGTTTATTACTTTCACAGCGCAAAATATCCCAGTATCTGAAAATAAAAATTGTTTAAATGTAAGCAATAAATAAACCAACATTATCCAGTGTTCAAAGTGCCAAGCTAATGAAATTAAAGGATTGTTCACTAACCTCTCAGAATCCATTCAAAAATAAGGAGTTTGGCAGAATTAAATCCCTCAATGACATATACACTTAAAAATACTTCCTTCCTCATCCCTATTCCATTTAGTTCTTTATGAGAAGGTGTAATATGTAAAAAGCCTAGATTGCTCAGACTCAGTCAACAACAATTACTTTATTCTTGGCTATCATTCTTTAAAACTTATTCCTGATCTGGCATGTTTTCTTTATGAAATCCCTTATGGCCATCTGTTGAAATGAACTGAAGTATTTTCCAAGGATGTATATAATGTAGAAGAAACAGTCACAGTGTTAAGATCATAAAAATCTGTAAAAAAGGGAAAGGCACATGAATGTGTGCATTAACTGGTGTGACATTGGCTCTGATTCAGCCTGGAAAGGGACATTGAGAGGTGACAGGAGAGAATGGTACCAGGAAATCAGTAAGGTACACAGCCAGGGTTACAGCTCCTTCATGGCAGAGTTCCTGTGTTACAAGGAGTGAAAAACAAAGTGTTGCTGCTTTTTCTTCTAATGCCCACTTTATACCAAGGACAAGCCTCCATCAAAGCAGTCTGTAAATTATTCTTTACTTTTTCTATATCTCATTGCTCATTCTTCTCTCTGGAAAAGGAAACAGCTCTGGGTTCACCTGCTGTATGCATTTTTGGAAATATTTTGTGTTTTATGGTATTTAAAGGTGTTTTATGGTATTTAAAGTTATTTTATGACTCATCATGTTGAATGTACAAAACGATTTTTCAGCTACAATTCTCCTTCCCACGTATTTTTGAACAAGCTGACTTACCTTTTAGATGCACTTAGCAAAAAACTTTATGCTTTCTGACAGATCCTCAACAAGACAGCAAATTCAGAACGAACCAGTGTAAGGCAGTCATACATTCTCATACTTGAAATTTATGCTCAACTAAGCAACTAACAATGTTAAATTTCTTCCAAATAGTTGGACATATTTAGCTGCTTCTTTTGTTTGAAAATAATTCACTGAAAGATCCAAAGCTTTGCAGATTTACTTGTCAATAAACATTAATCTGCAAATGGTTCATGGAAGCATCGTGCAGCCAATGGGCGGCTCACAATCTGTTTATTGCTCCTATTGCCTGGTAGCTGTTATCACTGCAACTGCTTCCTCATACAATGACTCCTAAAGAGCTTCAAAAGGCCACAAAACAGTTTAATTCAAATATCCCTGCAAAGCCACATACCATGTTTGTTTCCTGCTAACACCCTTCTGAACACAGATCCACTCAGAAAACATTGATGGAAGCAGGAGAGTTGTTTTTGAAGCATTTGCCTAAGGCCAAAAATTTCAGTAGTGACTAATTATTTTGGGTACTACATCTTCAGTGCTTCCCAGACATGCACCTGCAAGATATCTGTGTATAGAGTGGTAGAAATCCACAATAATTCTGGGTTAGACCCTCTGAGAATGTCTCCAGGTGAACAGCCAAAAAATCGGGGGTTTAACATCCTTAAGCATTTTTGAAAATTGTAGCTTACTGTGGGGATTTCCCTTGTTGTATCTTTTCTTGTTTTGGTTTGGTTTCTTTTCCCCTAACAGAACTTGAGTGCTCTTTCCACAGACATCTTTCTCTTGGTTTATAAGATTTCCATAACATACAATTTTGAGATATCACCTTTCAGTAGTAATGAAATTCAGATAACACGTATCTGATTTTTTTTTTCCTTAGGGACAAAAAATTTATGGTGAAAAGAAAAAAGAAAAGCGGAGAAAGGGGACTGTACATATTAAATGACAGGCAAATCCTCAAATTGCCATAGTTATAACATTTTTCAAGGTCATGTGTCAAATACAAATGAAATAATGAACCCTTGCTTGTCTGTGGCATTCCATGTCAGGCAACTTAGGCATCAGCATCAATACAATACCTATGATGAACTGCACTTCTGTGCCCTGCTGCTCTAACCTGGAAGTTTAAAAGGCAACAATTAAGTTTTCTAAAAAGGAGCAGGAAAAACAGGAAAAATGGGGCTAAGAGCTAGTAGTATTCTTAATTGTGGAATGCTTATTTAATACCAAGGCAAAAGAACTAAAAATGTGCAGACTGTAGGTAAAAGGCAAGGAACAGGGTTGTTAATGAAAAGGTTGGATAGGCTGCAACTATGAGACTCACATCTGACCCATGAGATATTTCAAGAAAACAACAAGGTGGGAGTGTGGGGGGAAACATTAGAGGTGGAGGACCTGTTATTTACAATCCTATGATAGAGTGTAATGCAAAAAAAAAAAAAAAAGCATCAAAGCTATTTTTTACAAAAGACACAGGACTGCATGAAAAAAACTGCCCAACTTGGATGATTCATTTTATTCTAAACTATGTCACTCTAAATCATCAAGTTCCTTCCAGAAAGGCAACTTATAGTTACCTATACACTGCAAAGGGGGTGTACATTATAATCCAATATAGGACATGTTATATTGTATTATTAAAGAACAATTTTCACTTTGCACAGCTCAAAATGTCTTAATGGGTTTAAAACACATGCTTCTTTTCCTTTTCTCCCCTCTCAGCCCAGCATAAAATGAAGCTATGGTAATATTTCTGTCCCATATGCCTTCTTGGGAAGTATATGTTGCTGAAACTGAAATGGGTGACTCCAGAGGTGTATATGTTACAGCCATATTTTGAAACCAGTCATTTCAGGAAATGATTAAAAATTTCAGCCATTTTATAAAATGGCTGTTTCATTCAGTTATTCTGTGAAATAAGAGAAAATTTCACACCTTTAATGAAGTTTGGGATGCAAGTAGGGGTGCACCATGTGAAATACCTGATACCTTATGACAAGAATTAACTTAAAAAGACAACACATGAGTAATTTATTTACTTCTAAAGCCATACAGATGTCTACGTTTATTCCTGAAATCTTCCAGTCTCACATGCCAGAACTGAACTTGTCTTCAGGCCAGAACTGAACTTGTCTTCATAAATAACATGACTGTAACATCAGTACTTTCTCCATTTTGCTTTTCAGTGTTTTCCTCCCTCTGAAGACCGTGCTTTACTGAGAGTCCTGCCTGCAAAGCCAGCTCTGCCCAGGCTCCTTGCTGCTGGCCAGAGCAGCTGACAAGGGCAGAGGGCAGCACGTGGGCAGGATTGTGCAGGAAGTGGCTGGCAAGGTGCCTTAAAAGCGAAGAACCAGCTAGCTCATGGGTATTGGTGGGTGGAGAGTTTGGTGGATCTGGATTAATCCATTCTGAGACAGCTTGAGCTATAGGAATTGGTCAGACCTTTCGTTTAGCAGTGCTTCCCATTTGATTGCCTAGCACTGTATCAGGCATGGGGAGCAGTGTGTCTGCTGGGGATGTGGGGCATCAGAAAGAGCACTGAATATAAATTACAGATTCTGCTGACTGTGGAGGTGGGTGATGAGCCCTGATAGTAGAAAGAAAGGCAGAGTGATGCCCACATTTGGGATTGGTACAGAAACAAGCTGCATACAGTGTGAAGTTTATTTCAGATTGCTGGGTGGTGCTTTGAGAACTGGGCAAAGTGGGTCCACACAGTCTAGTCCCATGAATATTGTCTGACATCCATGCCAAGACCATTTGCTTATCATACCCTTTGAGAGACCCCTGAATTTGTGGATATTTTGCTTTTCCATACACTAAAACAAGTGGAGGCCACAGAAGCTTCATTTATTGGATGACTTCAGCAGCAATTTCAGTTCTTTCACCACTCTGCAACCCAACCAAGTAGGGTTACCAAGACCCAACCAAGAATTGCCAAGTAGGAGAAAAATACTGAAAAACTGAAAGGCTGTTTCTGGTTCCCTGGGAGGTAAAGACTCAGAGAACACAAAATCTAAGAAGATGGTCTTGATACACCATTACATCCTTAAAATTGCCTTGAGATGAAGCTTGCAGACCAATAAAGTCAGCCTGGCCTCTGATGAGTATTCATTGCTCTAATGGTCAGTTTTATAGCAAGGCCATTAGTCAAGGATTTTAACACCCAAAACAGAAAAATCTCAAGAGCTCAGCAGTCTGTCTTTTGGTGTTTGCATATTCAGATGATAAATGCTTTATAACAAGGACAGGTAACAATTCTTACTTATCATACCTCTCTTCAACGTTCACACAGTATGTAGGAAATGCTTCTTTAGTCCAGTGGTTTTGATTAGCTGCTTCTTGTCACCAGCCATAGAATTTCACACCTATGAGCAGTGGAGGAAAATTCCATAACCAAAGAAGAGACAAATTACGATGAGAGCAGAAAGAAAAAGTGACGGAGAAAGAAAGGAGAGAGAAAAGGAGAGAAAAAAAAACAACCTGTTTTTTCAAACTTACTTTACAAGCAAATAGTGTTCAAGTCTTGAATTGAGTTTGGGATCTTGGCTTGCCTTTATGATCTCAGCGATAACTGTACCATGTTTTTCCTTTAGTATCAAGCACTTTGGACACTTCTCATACTTTTTGGAAAGTTCATTTCTGAACCTACCTTCAAAATCCAGAGTCATCCCCAGCAGCCAGTGCAGAAAAAAGCAAAGGATCCTTATCCAATAACATCCCTTTTCACAATATGCCTGTTACTGGGTGAAGCAGTCAAACAGTCTGGTGGAATTTGCAGCACGTCAGTCACTTTGTAGAGCACATGAAACTTTTAGTCATTTTACCAAATGAGTGACTGAAGGAGTCATTTGAAAAATGACTGAAAATTTCAGTCATTTTGGGAAATCACTGGTTTCATGATACTTCTAACATGCTCAGGCTGGAAGTGGGAAGCAGATTGCGTTCTTCAAACCCCCTCTTGTGGCTGTGGAGAACAGCACCATAAAATACCGCATTTTACTGTGATCTTTTGTTTAAAGACTGCAGTGATTGCTTAGGAAGGAAGGAAGGAGATGTGAGAGACCTTGTTTTATCCCAATGCTAATACTCTTCCTTGAAAATCTCTGTCAAGGGAGGTTTTTAGGGCTTTTTCCTCAATTCTTTAAGAAATAGTACATTCGGTTTGAGCTGGGTACATCTGCACAGATCCAGTACAAAGCAGCTACCAAAAAGGTTCCATATGGATGAATCCAGTGGCTATTTCATGTGACTAGTTTCAGTATAGCTGTATCTGTCTTATATGGAAGTAAAACCTTCACTTTGTTTTCTGCAAAGTGTTTTAAAGCTTCACAGCCTTCAGGTAGAGCTAAAATAAAATTAATGTGCCCAAAGAATACTTTCTTAGCAGATAGTTAGCAGCGAAAAAGCTTTCACAAATGCAGGTGAGCAGCTATTCAAATCCAAGCAACTTAGAACAAAAGCTGTCCTGAAGGACAAACTCCTTGCTTTTCTAAGTAGAAACCAAATAATTGATCTTGTCTGAATAGGACTGAAACAAGGAGCTCATGGGAAGGGAGGGCAGGGTAAGGAGAGAGGTGATTGTGGTTTACTCTGAATTCTAAAATTCTTGCTTAATTCCAAAGTGTTTTAAAAAGAGTGATGCAAGTGATGGCATAAATTTTTGATCAATACCATGTATCTGCAGTGCTGCCTTCACATTGGCTTTGGGATGTTGCATGCTGAGGATGTGTTTGCAGAAATAGTACCTTACCTTGACTCCCTGGCAAAAGGATAATGCCAGACAGGGAGTTAAAACCATCAGATCCAATCCTTACTTGGTCTGCAGCCACTCAGAAAAGATCAGCATAGGTGTCCTCTGAAGGACTTCAACACAAAAGCCTTTGGACACCATCAAGGTCTGTGATACCTCATTTTGCCAGCATTCCCCTCTTCCCAAATACCACATACTTCCCCTTTCTTCCACTGTTGTTTCAGAAAATTCTTTTAAATACATTTTTGATCTAATTTAAGTAAACATGGTATTTCAGCATAACTACAGCTACTCATTTCTCTTTTTTTTCTTTTTTAATTTATCTTAATTTTGTATTTACAGTGATATTGAGAGTCAGTGGACTCATAACATCTGAAAACATAGTCTGAGAGAATCTGGTAGAAGTCTATTTTTTGTACATTATAATCTGGTAGACTGAAAGACTACACAGATTAACTACAAAAGTATTTCATACCAAAACTTAGAGGAAGTGTGTTTGATCAAAGCAAAAGAAAATTATTAAATTGCATAATTTAATAAAGGCTTACATTAGAGTGAAACACCCTGAGCATATATTAGTTTAAAAATATAACATGGTAAAACATTACTTAATCAACAGAAAGGAAACAATTGGTTGTGCTCTCCTTGGATTTTTTTCCATTATGTAGGCTGCCCAAAATAATGACCATTATTAAGTTCAATATACTTCATTTAATGTGTTAGGGAAAGAGCACAGTGAGTTTCTGCTACACAGGTCTGTAAAAACTAAACTGAAATTCCTTTTTACATGAAAAATTAGAGACACTTTTTAGGGAAACATCTTAATATTTCATTTGGAAAATGCAACTATGAAGTCAGCTAGAAAACATTTTTCCCCAGTTAAAACTGTCATACTTCACAAAAACCACAGTATGAATACTGGCTACACATTCTTTTGACAATAGATACTTCAGCAGCATGGTTTCATCCATGTCTTTATATATTTAAAGAGCCCAGATTCCTGGTCCTGGCACAGTTTTTGCAAGTGCTTTAGGTTGAGGAGAGGACTTGTAACAGTGACTCTGAATCTGCTTGAACGTGTCTGAGTTTGAAACCAGTGAAATTCCACTGTGCTTCATTTCAGAATGTCCTGATGTGCCTCAGCTCCCTAAAAATATCTTTCTGGAAGCGAAAATTTATTAGCTCTTGTGAAGAGCCCTTATGCTGTGACAACAGGGAACAGACAGGAGGACAAGGGCAAATCAGGACTGGCCCAAAGCTCCTCAGCAGGGTAAGACAAAATTAATTTTTTCCATTCTTCAACTTATGTCATACTCACAGGTAGTAGGAACGCAACTTCTCCATGTAGCACCCTTCCTAGACAATATGCTGGCCTAGGGAAAGATCAGCCTTCACGGGAGGCAGCGGCCAGAGCCAGAGTTTGCCACCTCCCCAGACACTTGGGGCTCAGCAGCTGCTGCCCGGGTCTGATCCCAGCCCCCTGCAGTCCCTGTTTTTATCTGTAGCTGCAGGTGGTTTTGTCACAGATGGTTGTGTGGCACCTTGAAACGTTGGCTTACACCTTGCCTTGCTTTGAGTGGTGGCATGTGTTTTGGGGCTTTACAATGATCAGGCACAAACTTTCATGGAACCTGCTATAAGCCTGACTAAGTCCTCACACAGCCTTAAGCTTTTCTATCCCAACAGTTTTAATTAAGCCAGCCAGTTCATACTACATGTTTATCACCATTAAACCCAGTATTATTTGCTGAAGTGAATGTAGGCATGCAGAGAAGTCAGGTATTAGTCATTACTGCAAAAGCATACTATATATACATCTACTTTATTGATTTCCAATATTTAATATTCCACTGTGACCAGCACTGATCTAGCTACACTAATGAAAATACTAGTATATTATTCTCAGTTCCTTAGCCAATATTTAAGACTTTTTCTATTTACCTAATACTGAAGAAAATCCCTATCTCGAAGTGAGAAGCTACTTTCAAAGACCACAAGATGTTGCCAATGCATGATGCAAAGAGCAATATGTTTTCAAATGTGACTTGTCTACTTTATTCACTTTTAAAATATATTTTCATTATTTTGCACCTGTGCTATGTATTTGGTTATTTTGCACTGTCAGTTTGTATAGTGGATGGTTTCATAGTTAGGCTGAGGAAGTTGGGGCTGTTCCAACTGGAGAAGAGAAGTTTGTTTGGAATCCTCATAACAGAGTTCCAGTATCTGAAGGGGGCCTACAGGGAAGCCTGAGAGACAATCAGGAACTGTAGTGACAAGATCAGGAGGAATGGCTTCAAATTGAAGGAGAGTAAGTTTAGATTAGATGTTAGGAAAAAATTATTTACTGTGGGGGTGGTAAGGCACTCAAACACGTTGTCCGGAAAAACAGAGGATGCCCCAAACATGGCAGTGTTCAATACCAGGTTGGAGGGGACTTTGAGCAACCTGGACAGGAGGTGTCCCTGCCTATGGCAGAGGGGGTTGAAATGGGACAAACTTCCAACCCAGAGCATTTTGCGCTTCTGTTTTGCAGTTCAGTTGTGCTGAGACACGCCATTGTGATCACATTTATGCAACAGAACATGACAGGTTGGAAATTCTTTCCTTTTACTTTTGTTCACTTCATCAATCAGTTTCTACTAAGTTAAATTAATTCCATTTCTCAAAGATGGATAAGAGGTGGACTTCTAAACCTCCTGACCTTTCAGCTCTGTGTTTCTGACATTAGTTTGCTAGGGAGGGGATCAGATCTCCCCCATGCTCTTGTTTTCAACTTTATTTATATGGGAATTGGATTTCAGGAAGGCAGATTTTCAGAGAGCACTTCATTTGGGTTGGTCTCACAGACAACAATTTTTCCTGTGAATTCTACCATTGTCTTCCACACAAGTAGCATCTGGTGAAGATTGAATACATTTGAAGCTCCTCCTTCAATTCAGTGTTTTTCAAATGGTATCTGTGACTAGAAGAAGCCAAGCTGTGGGTTCAGGACCTGTAACAACTGTTCACTTGATTCAAGACTATAGCATTGGTAGTAACTAGATAGTAGACAAGAAAAACTGCAATGTGGAACAGACTACAGGAAGTAAGAAAATGCAGCTTTGGCATGTTTAAATACAAATATGAATGTGAAAAGAAATGTTTTAAGCTAAGTTGTCAATTCAGTAGAAGATACAATACTTGGTTTTCTTAACCTTTCCATAGCAAGTGAGGACAGTCAGCTGAGAGATTTTTTATCAGAAAAGAATTTAGTGAGTTGAGATTTCCCAATTCTAGGTCTTCTAAAAAGCACATCAAACTGACATTATTTGTCTATCGCATCCATTCACCAAGTGAGAACAACTTGGCATTTTTTTTCTAAAACAGCTTACAAAAGCATTCAGTCCAGTCATCATATCTATTGCTTCTCTTTTAAGTTTTCCTTCTGTCATTTCCACAGCTTTATGTTGTGACACTTAAAGACCCACACTTCCTCAGAAAATGATGCTTCAAGGTACAAAATGCATCTTGAAGATCAGTTTTCTTTCAAGCTCTGATGTTACTCCCAGTTGTACCATCCTTCTGTCCTGCCTTCTGCACCTTCAGTAATAGACAACACAGAGAGAATTTGCAAAACATAGGAAACTAATCACCAGGAACTGGATTTGTCTGACCATAAGGAAAATTCTGAAGAGCTATTTGCTTGGCAAGAAGCAAATAGAGAAACTGAACAGAGAAGCTGAACAGTTAAAGGTGTCTTAAAGAGATCTATTTTTTAAAACTTAATATGTTTATAATTCACATTAAATTTTATGAGAATCACTTTGTTCTTACTATTGATAATTAAATAATCTAATGCTTTTGAGTGTGAAAACAGTAATGTCTCAAGTAACAAGTGACCTCTGCAGCAAAACAAAGTCTGGAGACTTTTCAATGTTCTCAGTCTTCTTTCCTGGCAAAGATCATGTACTACCAGATGGGGATCAATTAAAGGAACATGGAAAAGCTGACAATTGGCTTCTTGGCTAAATTTAAAATGTAAAAAGAAGTTGTTTCAGATGATGCCAAAATGGCCAAGTTTTACTTGGGAAGTGGAAAATCATTGAAAAAGGTGA
This sequence comes from Ammospiza nelsoni, assembly GCF_027579445.1. NCBI lineage: Eukaryota > Metazoa > Chordata > Aves > Passeriformes > Passerellidae > Ammospiza > Ammospiza nelsoni. The sequence continues at coordinate 118,209,024 of NC_080633.1, read as the reverse complement.
AAAGCTTTTCAATTTTTTTATTTCTCTCTGGGGTTTTTTGTCAAGAAAATTCTACAAGTTTATCGCAAACTTACAAATAGTTTCATCTCACCTGCACTTACATTTACAGCAAAGAAATCACTCAAGCAAAAGACATTCATCACCTCTGGGAACAACGTACACCTTTTTTTCCATGCAGCTTTCCTGAACACTAGTAAGCCATTAACTGCATTTGCTGCCTCCTGCATTCAATTACCAAACACGACGTTTGCCAAACCAGATTTTTCACATGAAAGTATTCTACACACAGATATTTTTTTGCCAATTCTTGTCCTATTCTAGCAAATAGTTCAGTTTTTATCTGAACAAGGAGTGAGTTCCATGATGAAGGATAAGAAATGCTGTTCTTACATGGTAAATGTAAAAAGCTTGAAGGACTCAAGATCTGTATCCAAATTATAGCACTCGGACTGATTCTCAAGAGCGCTGAAGTACAGTTTCTTTCCATATTTTTAATCTAAAAACAATATCCATATTGTATAATTGTACTCTTGGTTTTTTCAGAGCTACTGTTTCAACAGCAGAAGCACTTCAGCAATGACAAATACTTAAAAAAACAATAGGACAGGTACTTTAATTAATTCATGCACTGTTAGAAGCAGTTTTGGATGCAGAATCTATGGGGGAAGTTTATGAATATTTTGTCTGAACAGTTCTTCTGTTTTCCAACAATTCTGTAAATATTTTAATACTGTAGCAAAAATGATGCATCCCTGATGAAAAGTTAAGAGACAAGAGAAGGAAAAAAAGTCTTTTCAACCTTTCAACCAAAGTATTCCCACCCCAAAATAGGAGATGTAGCCCGGGGCCAGGCAACTTCAACCTTGTTAACTGAGCCGTGAGCATCCTCTTAGGAATGACTAGAATTTATTGCAGGCTCACCAGAGCCCTGTCATGGATTCAGCATCAGGCTTCAAATGCGAGGGCTGAACTTCATGGGCCAGCAAAAGGCATGGGCTGCAAAACAGGCAAGAACAAAAGCTCTGTGTGCAAATTCCTCCCCCTACCTTTAGAAACTGTTTTCTGCTGATTTTTTCTTTCTGCATGAAAAACCGTCTCTTTCAGGATACATTGCCTTCCTAATTCTACTCAAATTAGAGAAATTATCCTGGGAGAGGGGAAAACATATGACAAGGTTGAAAATACAGCAGTAATGTGTTACTGGTTTTGCAGTTTGGTTTGGTAGTGGTGTTTTTTTTGTAAGTTTTTCATGTTGTTGTTGTTGCTGCTGCTGATTTTTTTAATAAAAGCTTTCCATTCCCATTTCCTTTACTACCCTCTCCAAAAAGAAAGGGTTTAATTTTTCAGTCCATTCTTTGCTGAAATCCATGGAGGCAGATTTCTGTGTACCTTTTTAAGATACCTTGAGCTTTCTGGAAGGAAACAGAATATTCTCTGTTAACATATAGTGTGTTAAAAAGCCTTATAGTAGCTCTCCTGTTTTCATTTTCAATCTGCTCTTGCTGGAAGGGATAATCAGCTTAGTCTCTGTTGAGTAGGATAGGAGCTTGTGAGTTCCTACATTACTCCTTGTCCTGCAGGTTCCTGATGCTTTACCCTCTGAAATTTTGAAGGGTCCTGCTAAGAGGATTGCAAAACTCTTCCCCAAATCCCATTTTTCACCTGGTGTGACACAGCAGTAAATCGTCCCATTTAAGTAGATCTGTTCTCTGAGACCATTCACAGAGTGCCCTGCTCTCAGTCTGGCACTGCCTGCACCATTTGCTTTACCTTCTTGCCCTAAAAAACAGTAAGAAGCTACAGACAACCAAGGAGTTTTCTTCAGGAGGCAAGGTACTAAACATGAGTGCTGTAAATATGGTTCTCCTAAATCCCTCCTCCTTTTTTTATACACACACACCCTTCCCCCTTATTTAAAAGCATGTGGAGGCTGTCAGCCAGCTCTCTTTCAAGGTTATTTGGAAGGTCTTCACTTTCCCTGGTGTCAGCAACCAGACATGAATCACAGCATTCAGTGAAGGAAGGGCTGCCTGTTGGCTAAAGCATCCCAGAATACTCCTTTCAGACTCACCCAGAGCACTGCCACAACATCTAATATTAAATCCCAGTGATAAGCAAGAGGTGAAACTAAACAATGTGTGTGTCAAAATCAGTTGGATCTGTACAAAAGCAAAACCAGTGCACTTTGAGAAACCCTGAAACAGCAATACCAGGAGAAATTGGTGTGTAAGCTGTCTGACCTCTTACTTTTTCCCCCATTCCTCCCTTACTGTCTTTCTCCTCCATCCCCAAAGGAAGTTAAAGATGTTTTTATAATGTGGATGACAGAGATGCCTTATCTGCATAATGAAGCTGAAAACAGCCTGCTTGTGTTGAAGCTCCTCCTCTGCATGTTACATGCCAGCAGAGATTTGCTGCGAAACAGGAGAGCTGCAATGCAGCATTTTCCTCTGGAACTTTGCAGCTGTATCACAGTTCCAAGCACACCACAAAAAGACTTTTGTTTACAGTATTTAAATTCAATTTAAATGGCAGCTGTTAAAAGTAGGCAGATGAATCACTACACATCCACTAACATTTTAGTGCTCACCCACTCTAAAGCTTTTATTCTTAACTGAATTACTTCATGTTCTCTTACAATTAATTTTCCTATTGTTTTATCATACTACCTGCCTAATATTTAGTGTCCTTAATATTTGGCTATTAGCAGTCCTTAATACTCAGCAAAAAATAAGATGCCTGGGTAAAAAAATAGAGTAATAAAAGAGCTCAAAATACACAAAACCATTAGGTAGGGATAATAAGGGCAGTAGCCTCAGAAGGCAGAGAAACTTCAAGGAAAACTTGACATGGAAATCATCTCTTACTTTCCTCAAGCACAACAGTGTCAGTTCCAAACAGCATTAGCCATTCTGCTTCCCAAACTGTGCAATGTCACCAGAAGGTCAGTCAGGATGGCAGGATCTTACCTCCAGAAGTCAAAGCTACAAGCACTCAGTGACTCAGTGACTGCTGTTCCTCCTTCAAGTCCATATTGCCTTAACACTACCCAGCTTATCGAGGCAAGATATTACAAGGTTGGTTCCAACATGCATCCCAAGCCCCAAAGCACTGTTCCAATTTACTTGTGAATCTGAACTCCAAATATCCTAGAAAGAGTTAAAGTCTTGGTCCAAATTTTCCTCTCTTAGCCCCTACACAGAAACATTAGTTTAACCCACCAGTATTTCCTTTACAGGTTCAATATATGCTGCAGTTGCAAGTGAGAAGAATAACAGTGCTCTTAGACTAGCTCTCCATGGAAATAGTCACCAAACCAGTCAGCCCAATTATCAGACTCTGGTGAAGAAAAATCCTGGATGAAAAATATATCAGTGACAATGATAAAATTCAGCTGATGGAAAAACTCTGACTGAGCTCTGAGGGAAAACTATTCCAATACTCTCTCGCTTTTGACATGATATGAAGATAATTCATATAGAAGAATTATATTTGCACAAGGTTAGTAATAAGAAATCTCAAATTGGATTTCTGCTCTTTTTTTTTTTTTAAACTCAACTTCCTACATGATGGATTTAACCACTGATTTCAATAAAGCTGGGATTTAACTCTCATTGACTGCAATGCAGCCTTTTCTCCCTAAGCTTGAAAAATACTTAGCTTCCCACACATGTGCAAGCAAAGAGAACAAAAGAGCAGAAACTACACATCCACGTGTCTCCTATAACATCTCCTATCAATTGCATCTTACAGAGTGATGGCTGCAAGAGTGCTTTGCACCAAGCTTTCACTCTGTGTTTGAAGCTATAGCACACAACATTAAAGCACTTGCAAACAGCTATGACTGTCACAAATGATAGAAGTATCTCTCCCCTTCATCTTTCTCCTGCTATTTCACTAGAGAAGGCAGGTTTATGATGGGTCCTTATTTGAATGATCATGCTCTGATTTTCTGCATCTTCTGTTGCGATTGACTGGAGATCAATCAGTTGTTGATAAGCGCTGGGAATGTTAAAATACCTCAGGCCAGAAAGAGGGACAGATTTCTCTACTAGCTGTGTACATGCAGCCCAAAATAGCAGACCTCTCTCCCTTGCAAAACTTACACCTTGCTGTATTGTAAATATCAAACAGCAGTGAGTTATTTATTGCCCAGTCTCTCACTCTCGAACATGACAAACTCTAATGCTTTGCCTGAACTGACCTCTCATGGAACAAAATTAATCTCTCTCTTTCCACAAAGGCTGTACAGATGTCCAAAATATGGGATCTTCCTAGATATTTTATTCTTTTGCTGAGCAGAGTGCTGAACTGGATAATCCCTAAATCACTGACTGTTGAAAGATTTTAGCAGGGGAAGGATCACTATTTATGTTCCTATACACTCCCCTAAGTATCTGCCCTCACTGACTGCTAGAGACAGAGTACTAGGCTAGAAAGACCTGTAGCCCAACATCTATCTTGTGATTATAATCAGTTTAAATTCACAGTACAGTTTTTGTACCAGAATTTGCATCTAATTTATGCTGCTCCATGCTGGGAAGAGAAGGTACTGGAAATTGCCCTCTTCCCTCACAGACCTTCCCACCCTCTGTCCCCACACTCTCACCACCAGCACTGGGTGACCCCAGACTGGGTGACCCCAGGACTGCTGCTGGGTGGTCACATGTGGATCCCTCTCCCAGAAGCAGTCCTGCCACAGTAAGGAAAGGCCATTTGTCTGCAAGGTACAAAACCAAGTTTGCTGCAGCAACAGCAGCTTGGATCCTACAGCTTCTCACTGTGCTGTGGAGATCAGGTTCTTCTTACCCTGCAGCATCAGAGCTCACATGAGCCCTAAAAACTTCCTTTAGCCCCTCAAACTACATCACAATTAGGGTCAGGGGAGACCTCAAATTTGAGATGTATGGAAAACCACTGTGGACTTCAGTGCAACCACATGGACCTAGCTGAACTAATATAGCCACTGCTCAAATGCCAAGCAACTTTGATTCTCACAAGACTGCTCCTTAATTGAAACTATTCAACAAATGTTTTCTGTAACTGTAATTCAGCCAATTGATTCTTTATAATCTTTGGCTGTGACTGCTGCATTCAGTACAAGGAGAATTCTCTTTCTGTACTCATTTGCATCAGCCTTGCAAATAAGGGTATATTGTTTATCAGAACATTCACAAGAAAATGTTAGAGGAACAAATCAATACTTCCCAACTACCTGGAAAACATATCCTCAAAATCACCTGTGACTACTGATTTTATACAAACAACTATTTAAACCCAACCTTGACCCTTGCAACTACAGAGCTGTTCAGGGCATGTTAGCTGGGAAACCTTACCACATTGAGATAGCTATAATGTCAGCAATGAGCTATCCTTAATGAAAAATAAAAATTCCCATATGAAAAAAACCCTTACTTTTCACTGCTTTGGAACTATTCAATAAGCACTGGCTTGGTACAAGACTCAACACATGCATTAGTGAACTCTGACCTTACTGCATAGTACAGTCATAAGTGTTGGGCTTTTATTACAGAGGTCTCTCACAGTCAGTGCTGATAAAGTAGGATCCCAGTGGCAACAAACCATTAGGGAAACTTTCTTTTTCACCTGTCTAACAAACCTTGAACCTGCAAAGTACTCAGGCTAGTGAAGAGTGCCAGAAAAACAAGGACATATGCAATGAGAGTGCTGGACAATTTAATTACAACAGTCATAAGACTAAAAACAACCCCACAAACCAAATAATTATTTCATGCTCAAATTTCATTCCTCTTTATTCCTTTATGTTGTTGCAATTAAACTGCATATTACTATTTAATTTCCTTAAATGGGACAGTATTTCACAGAAAATGGATATCCTCCTGGATCTCTGAACTCCTCTCTGAGAGTGAGTAACTGTTATTAACACACTATTAAATAACCCTGTAGTAGTAATTAATCAGCCTCAGGTCTAAGCTGTAAATGGCAATAAAGGAAGATTCCACCACCATGGAATATTAGTCCCTACTTTAAAAATCTGCATTGCTGATTGGATTTAGGTTTTGGCTGGCTAGTCTGAGCAACAAGAATTTGATCAAGAAGAGGAAGTATGGGGAATATAAGGGGAGAACAGCACACCCTGATCAAGCAAGAGGCAAATTAAAAATTCTTTATTCTATTTGCAGGAATTTCTGCTAATGAAAACATATAAAATCAGAATTTAATCAAGTCAATATAAGCTAATATACAGGTATGAACTCCAGCTGTATAACTTAAATGATTTTCATTAAGTGGTCGGCTTTCTGGGAAAAGACTGATATTATCAGTAGAATTCTCTGAATGAGATAAGAGAGAGAGATGCCTTATTTTCTAAAATGAAAATAAATAACAATAACTAAACTCAGGCAAATATCACATAATAGACAGACAACATAGATGGGACTGGGTGCTTTGACAGGGCAATGATACTCCTCTGACAACTTGAGTTTCTTTGTTTCCTTGTGAATTTCTAATGCTTAGTTAAACCAAAGAAGACACCACTTTAAAAGCCTTGTGACTGCCTTAAAATTGTATGTTTCATTAATCTGTGTTAAGGCACAGATGTGCCAGACCTTTCATTCTTCACTCAGAAGGAATAAGGATATTCCATACTCAGGGCTGCTCCATCACTTAGCCAGGAACAGTCAGTTCTACAGTGCAGTGTAGGCCAAATAATAATAAAAATTCATGCTTCTAACCCTTCAACAGTCACAAATTTCAGGATGGAAAAATAACACACTTGAGATGCATTAAATGCTCATTAAAATTAATGAGAATGATGTGATTCTTACAAAAAGTGCAGCATTGTCTAGTGAAGGAACTGTTTAGTCTCACAAGTGAACTGAGAGTGTTAAGAAGTCTGGTGGTACCAGATAAAATCCACAACAAAGCTGTATAGAAAAATTCACATGGCCACCTAGAAAAAAAATCACAGTTCTTTCAGCTCTATTTTATCAAAGATTTTGACACTGTTTTCACATATACTGTGGGTAGTTTTCACCCCATACCTTTTGATTTCTTTTTATTTTTGTGATTTGTTTTCCTCCTTTCATGTAGTATAATCTCTCCTCTGTGTTTCATGGCCTAATTTTACCTCTTTGCCCTTGAAAGTCTGTATTCGTTCAGAGAAAATAATGACCAGGAGTAACAAAAGTAGCATGCTACAGTTCTCATGCTTGGATGGATGTAGATATTGATAATTTGCTGTAATTTTGAATAGTATTTAACCCCTCCCACATCTAAAATCTCATAAAGAATTATCCCAATAAATGGATTTTTAAAGGGAAAAATCTAAGATCACAAATGGAGGTTCCAGGACTGTGGGAAGTATCTAGGAGGCAGAAAGGAGAGTTGAATTAATATTAATAATTTTGACTATAACAAGAGATTTTTAGAAGTTGCCTGCACAATTATATTAACTCCTGGTTTGGCAAAAGTGAACATGTTAACAATTATCGCAAAAGATGTAGAAGAACAATAATTAATATGGAAAATAAAATCTAGAAATAGAAAAAAAATACATTTCCTCTAGAAAGGATTAAAGGTGTTCGCACTGCAGTGACACAGCCTGTACCTGCCTTTTACCTAAGGCAGGTCTGCAGTAATTGCAAAATCTCAGGCCAGACTGCAGCCAGATTAATCCTCTCTCTCCTTTGAATCACTGGAGTGTCACTAGAGATTTGTATCCTGAAATGATGCCTTGGGACAGACCCACCGTATAGCTGGTGTCAAGTTACCTGAGAGCCCAGCAAGAAAGGACTGTCAATAATCAGATCCCAGGAAGAGAAGTAGTAGCCTTGAATTGATCAAGCACAAAAGAGCTCCCGTAGCAGCCATTCAAAACATTAGAAAGCCTGAGGAAAATGAACAGAAAAAAACCCAACAACAAAGAGCAACAGCAGCAAGTGAGGTTTGCACAAAGCCAAATGGAAAATTACTAGATTCAGCAGTTGTTTTACTAGGATGTTAGATCTTTAATTAAATTTCAAAAGCTGTATTATCATTCATGTCCTGATAACAGTACAACAAAAACAATATGAAACAAATCCAAATGTGAATAAAATAATATTTTTTCTTACAATCCATAGGGGAAGAAAGACTGATATACGCTGCTTAGTTTCATTCCCACTGACATTTCAGTTCTCGCTCTCTAGTATTGAGTTATCTTACCCAAATGCAAAACGTCAGCTACTTTAAAATGCTAAAGTAGAATATTCTATCTGAATTCTGTGTAGGAAAACAGGTCACAGAATGCAGTCCCAGACTACTAAATCTGCTTAATGCAGACACATTCCTTTTCCACTTTGAATCAATACCATGATTTTCAGGAGCTATGGAATGTTCTGCTGCTAAATAAATTTCCTTGTATCAGTAATGCTGAGATCCTATTGTTTCAAGAGACTCATGGAAGATATAAAAGATACGAATTTGTAGGGCCAAGGCCAAACTGCCTATATGGATATAAAATACTAAATCACATTATATAAATAATGAAGAGAGATTCATACAACAAAAAATTCTTAAAGAAAGCAAGAATCTAATTTCTGCAGTTTTATTGTAGATATTCCTCTCTTCCAAGAAGAATGCAAATGACAGTGCCTTTTTAACTTGACACTTTCCCTTAATTTTTTTTTTATTTTTTTTTTTTTTTAGATTACAAGGATGAAGGAGAGGAAGAATTGTTTTATGCTTCATTTTGATTTTTTTAATATTTCCTACTTGATAAAACATTTTTCAGTGACGAGTTTGTAGCACTGGGAGTAAAATCTAACTTATCACAGGGGCATTATTTTTCCTTTTTCAGAATTACATATGTGTTTAAAAATCAATGTTTTAAAATACATGTTATTACCACACAGTAATAAAAAAATTCTCCTGTTTCTCACGGAGCCTGTATTCATAGGCTCATTTACAAAATTCACAGTCACACAGGGATGCAACATCCACCATAATTAACAGTTAGATGGCCAGGAAATTATAACCATGGCTTCAGAATTGGGATTGACTGAAGTCAGCAGAGCAACACCTGAGCAGGAAATAGAAGAGGCTGCAGGGCAAGGAAGAGGTAAATGCTGGGAGTTCTCCTGCAGCCCTGAGGTACTCACTTGTGTGAGGTTTGGATGTCCAACCCAGGGCTCCTGTAACTCTTGCACTGGGTAGAAGAGGCTCTCCATTGAAAACATGCCTTGAGAAACCACCCCTGGATATGTGAGCAGAACCAGGTAATTCAGACTTCCTCTTGCCTGTTCCCATGTGGAGACCACCTTCACCTGTTGTTTTCACCATTTTGGCACCCATGTCTGTACAATGGCCAGCTGTCAATAAAAAGAGTGGAGTAAAAAAACAAGCTAGACCCATTAATAGTTTGGAAAGAGCCTCCAATAAGCCATGGAGAAACCTGTACGTGTGCATTTTCTTTCAAACATATGCCTCATCACCTGCTTGACACGCAGCTATGGCAATCTTGATTTTAGTAATAAATGGATTATTGGGAAAAATCCCAGCAATTCTGCATATGCTTTTCCTTGAGGTATCCAAATTCCCAACTTCAGTATAGAGCAATAGGATGCTCCTGAAGAAGTAGGTTATGACACTTCAGCTGCATGAGCGCAGCACATGCAACACAGTGGGTCATGCAGCCATTATTCTTAAAAGGCTGTAAAGAATCCAACTACTTAGAGAAAATGACATAGCCTGGATCCTTTTCAAGCACTAAATATGAGGAGCCTATGGTCTTGTGTTTTGTTTCCTATTAAATAATGGACAAGGTCAGCTACATTGGACTAGGTTCAGTAAAGAAATTATTGTTCGCCTTTATGGTGCCAATAGAAAGAGAAATACAGACAAATCACCTCCGGTTCTAGCATCTGATTATGACCACAAAAAACCAGGAAAGACTATAAACATATTTTAAGTGCCATTTCTATGGCACACAGACTATTTGTGACTTCATCAAGCCTTTAATATGCAGTGGTCACTCTGTTGATGAAATTGCCTACCTGGTGAGTACCACTATTCTATGAACAAGTCAGTAGTTCTATGTAAATTCAGTCTTTGCCAATTACTTCTCAGTCACTGATTGAGAATGTATATCTTTTACCTTGTGGCCCATGTGAGGCAACTTACCCTCAGTGGAAGAGGCACTAAACAGTTCACAGACAGGCATTAACCACACACGAGCTGACCTACAGAGAGACCATACACTATGGGGCCTCACAGCAACTTGCTTTCTGACCATGGTTTAAAAACTGAGTATCAGAGAGAAAGTAGCTCTCTGCAGCAATTCTGGCCACATTATTAAATGAAGAAAAGGCAACAACCATACAGGATGTGTATTCCTCTTCCTATTTTCTCCAAATTGCTTTCCATATAGAAGCTAAGCACAAGACCTGTGCCACAGTAGCAGATAAATGTGAAGGCAAGAAATGCACAGCTTAAATATTCTACAGGTACTGAGAAAAAAGCAATAGTTTGATTTGTGAGCAATGCCCACAGGGATGCTTCTAGTGACCATTTCACTGCAGCACACTTGGCATTTTGCACAATCTGAAACTGTTCTCATCCCACCTCTCCTTTCCAGTCTCTGAGGGGATCAAATGCAGATTAGGACGGAAGAGAAAAAATGCACAAGCTGAATGTTTATTAAATGCATGCAAAAATGAAAGCAGAGCTTATTTAACATCAACAGGCCATAATTTGTGTCTTCTGAAAAAAAAAAACCCTGTCTAGATTGGTGTCATGGTTTCAGTCCAGCCAGCAACCAAGCCCCACAAAGCCACTCCCTTGCTCCCACAACCAGCAGGATCAGAGAACAAATTTGAAGTGTAAAAGCTGGAAAACTAATGGGCTGAGATAAATACAGTTTAATAGGCAAAGCCAAAACTGCTCAAATAAGCAGAGCAAAACAAGAGATTAGTTCCGTGCTTCCCATGGGTAGGCAGGTGTGCAGCCATCTCCAGGACAGCAAGGCTCCATAACATTTAACAGTGACTTGGAAGGACAAATATCACCACTCCAAAGGTCCCTCCTTCCCCCTTCTTCCTCGTCCCCCTCCGCCCCCCCTTTATATACTGATCATGGTGCCATGTGGTCTGGAATGTCCCTTTGGTCAGTTGGGGTCATCTGTCCCAGCTGTGTCTCCTCCCAGCCCTCCCAGGCATCCCCAATCTCCTCACCAACAGGGCAGCAGAAAAAGCAGAAAAGGCCTTGGCTCTGCTCAGCAGTAACAAAAGCATCTCTATATTATCAGCCCTGTGCTCAGCACAAATCCAAAACACAGCCCCATACCAGCCACTGTGAAAAACAATTAATTCTACCCAGGCTGAACCCAGTACAACAGGAATGGACTGAAGGCAGGATACTGACTTTTAGTATGATCAGCCCTAAAAATAGCAATTGGCACTATCTTTCCCTGTTCTGAAGGGAAGATATTTCTATCTCAGGTGAGATACCTATTCTTACAGGCATCTAAAACCCCAAATTAGGAGCCCTCTGTCAGAAAAGCATCAATGTAGAAGAGAAGGGAGAGCCTGGGCTGTGATATGACATGCAGCATGTAGATTCTCTTTAATTATCTTTCTACAAATTAATACCTCTGTCTCTCATAACTCCTTAACATAACCACATTTACTGGACTCTAATTAAAGGTGTGTGGCTGCTGTTCTGTATGACATTTCCTCCAGATAAGAGAAAGGGCTGTAGAAATTGGTTGCATCAGACTGTGGGTGAAAAAAAAAGTCTTATACTATTTCCTGGGAGTAGTGGTATTATTAATAAGAATAATAATGGTAAGCATTATGGAAGATATGTGTACCTTTATTTATTTCACCTGAAGTCTACTATGGTTTTCTCAAACCTGTCAACATAGCATTCAAAGAGCTCTTTCAATTACTGAATTATTTTCTATTAAATTAGAAGCAATGTACTTTTCAAAGAAATCATCTATTATTTATATATAAGAGGCAAAGAAACATCTAACCCACAATGTCTCTACAAATCTTACAGCTGAACTGTTAGGCTGTAAACACAGCCATGTTAATGGGCTTATTCTGCAACAAAGCACTTAAAGATAGCACAGCAACAACAATGATAGATGCTAAATGGTTTTAATAAAAACACAAATCCAAACCATTCATGAAAAAATGTTAGACATACAAGGGAAATTCCCCTGCTTGTAAGCATCACCAAAATGTCTGGTGTGGAACTCAAGTATAATTCATTGCCTTTCTACCCCAGATTCCTACTGTTGAGATGAAAAAGTCTGATATTTATTGACTCCTGCTAAAATATTCTACATATATAATAGGCAACAATCAATATTTGCCTCACAATGAGGGGACAGGAACTTCAGTCCTATTTTATAGCCAGAAAAATAAGTAGAAACCTATAAATCTTATCAGCACCTAAGACCCAGTGTGAAAGGTTTTTTGTCGCTGCTATAAACCTAAGTTTAGGCCCATTCTAATATATCCTGCTCAATAAAAAGCCAAGGTTAAGGGCATTTATTGAAACCGTTAATTTTCATTAGCAAGAAGAAACTGAGGCAATTCCTTGGAGTCTGACCAAGTAAGATGACTCTAAGACAGTTCCTGGAAAAACACTGGATATAGCAGTATATTGTGAGAGGAAAAGCCTGCCCCTAAAACTCTCATCTGTCTCTCTTTCTCTTCTTCTTTTAAGCAATAAATATAAAAACTTGAAAAGGAAAAGCCTGGAAAAGGCCTCCAGACTTCATCTGGTTCATCCCTTAGCCGGAGAGTCCTGTACTGCTTCAGACAGATAGCTTTCCAATATCTTACAGGCCTTTTACAAGTTCTTACAGATTTTCAAGAAAGCTTCTGCCCGGGCTTTGCTATCCTTAGTAGTTTTCCTTGAGTCTTAATTGAAAAATCCCTTGTAGTAATCTAAAATCATTATTTTTTCCTTGATCTATACAGGAAGTTCCAATTGGAACTCTAACCCCGCTCAAGCAGCTTTACTACTACTACTGCTGCTACTAGTACTATTATTGTTGTTGTTGTTGACACACTGACCAAAACTAACAACAGACTGTTCATCTTGCAAGACCACATCTAGCAAACAAGATTTATAAATCCCAGTGCATTTGCATTTTTTTGCAACAGCAGCTTGAGTCATTCAATTTGCATCCACTACAACCTGTGGATCCTCTTCTATAGATGAGCTTGTTCTTCCCCTCCTCTTTAGACAGCTGACTATACATGCCTAAAAGTAGAATTTGCAGAATTGAATTGTATCTTACTTTTTCTCTTAGCTCATTTCTTATTCTAATTCTCTCCTCCAAGGTCTTCCCACCTTGATGTCATCTACAGATTTAATAAACAAACTTTTCATTCCATTAGCCACGTAACGAATTCAAACATTCAGCTAGCTAAAACGCAAGACAGGAACAAAACAAGCCCCCAGAGCAATGCAAAACACAATGTTCTATCTTGAAAACAAACTACTGTCAGCACAATTTTTCAGTGTTTACACCTGCAATATAGTAGTTTTACCCAGAATGTGAATCTGCAGCTTAATTTTAAACATCATGCAAGTCAACATTAGAAGCTTGAATCCTGAAAGTTAGAATATCTATGGTTCTTTCTCTCCCCAGAATATTTGTCACTTTAATAGAAAGATATTAGACTGATTTATGCACATTGTTTCCAACAACTCTTCATCATGATTCAATTGCATCTCATTAATATCTTGCAAATAGCTATATTATCATTTCTGTTTGTTTGCTTGTTTGTTTATTTTACCAGGAATTGAAATTAGATTCGTTTCTTTCCCACAGGCTCCTTTTTCATGCCTTCTGAAAACAGAAATTTTATTTGTCCTTTTCCAAACTTCTAAAACCCCAAGTACTATTCATGAGATTTCAAAGGTAACCTTTCACTTTTTGGGACTTGCTTCATCTTGCACTCTAAAGGAGCTCTGGATAAATGTTAGATACTTTTGAATTGAATGAATCACTCTTCTGAATACTCTTTAACCTGTACTTTCTTGAAGTCTGCAAAATACTTCTGGTTTATCATTCTTTTTTGTTAACTGTATTAATAATCTGAGCAATGTCTTTTTTTGGTGAGAACTAAAACAAGGAACTCCAGAGTTTCAGACTTCATCACATTTTATAGTTTTCTCTCTGTTTTGAACAGTGATAATTTTTTCCTTGACTGTCTTCTTACTAATAACATAATCTCCTGTTATTCTTTACAGTCTATGCAATATGCATCTTGATTAATTGACCTTGTCTTTTTGACTTTTTCCTTTCAGGTAAACTTTATTGTTCTATCCTTATGTTTAGCAACTTGGTCTGTTTTCTGAATCTACCCAAGTCCTTTTTCTGCTCAAGGTCATCAAAGTATTCAGGAGTTTGACATACTTGCTTTTTTTACTCTCTAGCCTCCCTCTACTTTCAATTGTAGCCTCAGAGTAACTTCTTTAAAGGTCTGCTGTCTCTCCTGAGAAACATTTTCCTGAGACTTATTTTCTATGAAGTCTTATCAGTCAGTTTTCTGAGTTGACTCTGTTCTCCTTGCCTTACCCCTGGAAGTTGCTCCAGGTTGTTTGTACGGGAGCGCATCATAAATCACCAAGGAATAGAGACTTGAAATTTTGTCTTTGTTATAATGTGCTGCCAAGTGATAAATGTGGCGCTTTTTTTTTTTTTTTTTCTTTTTTAACATGTTTTCTGATTTTGGGTTTGGTGGGGGATTTGGTGGGTCTTGGTTTGTTGTTGTTGGGGTTTTTTCAATTTTACTTTTTATGCTACTTAATAAGAAACAAACATAAATGGTTATAAGCAGAGAAACAGTAGGATGGAGGATCATTTTGGTGGGCAGAAACAAGCACCCTCACTCTCTCTCTATTTGTCTACCTTCAGAGTTAGGATATATTTTAGAAGGTCAAGGAACAGATATCGAGAGGCACAAAAGCAAGCTTTAAACATATCAAGGCAACGATATCACATTGGCAGTCGCAGCTGGGAATGGACTCATGCAATGAGACACATCCCCTCAGACAGCCCTGCGGCACGGGCAGCTCTCGGGCAGTCTGCAGCAGCCCCTTCCACAGCGCCATGCACGCAGCTGCACGGCAGAGCGAGCAAACACCTCCAGCCAGCGCCGGCTTTTGGTACGGGCGCACAGAAATCCAGCCCAGGAATTCTGCAGCATTTCAAGGTCAGTCTCCGTGGCAAGGGCGAGAGATTTCCGCAGCAAACGCTCGTCAGTGCTGCGGCTGTGGTAGCGCGGTGCCATCTGCAGCCCCGCACCCCCAGGGTCCCCTGTCAGCTGCTGCCAGCCGGAGCAGCCAGGCCTTTCCGCAATCCCACGGTCACACACGCGCTGCCCGACTCATTTAACTCTTTCTCTGCGCTTTGCTGCCGAAGTAGGGGCAAAACAACCTAAATGCGCGGAGCTCGAAATGCAGAAAGAGCTGAGCAGCGGAGGTGAGCTCTCCCTGAGGTGTGTTCTCCCGGAGGTGAGTTCTCCCTGAGCAGCGGAGGTGAGCTCTCCCTGAGGTGTGTTCTCCCGGAGGTGAGCTCTCCCTGAGCAGCGGATCTGAGCTCTCCCTGAGGTGAGCTCTCCCTGAGGTGAACTCTCCCTCAGCAGCGGAGGTGGGCTCTCCCTAAGATGAGCTTTCCGTGGGCAGCGGAGGTGAGCTCTCCCTGAGGCGAGCTCTCCCTGAGGTGAGCTTTTCCTGAGCAGCCCGGACGGGGCTGAGCTCTGGCAGGATGGATGGGGAGCAGAGGGGAGCTGTGCCATATGCTCCCGGCACACAGAGAGAGCCTACTGACGTGGGAGAGGCTGCTGGCTCCCAGGGCCTGCTGAAGCCAACAGCTGACACCAGTTCAAGAGTTACTACCCAGACAAGCCCATGCTGCCAGGCTTAGGCTCCCGTGGCATAGCACAACCAAGGGGAAGACAAGAATGCCAGCACAGCTCTTTCCGATTTCTGGCATTTCAAAGGCATTTTGTTCTGCCCAAATCTCCCTGCTTGCGTCTCTAAGCCCTCAAGCAGGCACAGGCTATCTCACCTTTATTTCTAGTGTGACACGCCATCCTGGAGCCTGGAGCTGGAAGTTTGTCCGCTTCTTTGCAGGCCCTGCAGAGCACAAAAAGCAGCAGGTAGGTTTTGCATAGCATTAGCCCAGAGCATACCCACTCCAGCTCACAAAGGTGACAGCTATCCCACAGCTTGCCACAAGCTGGTCATATGAAAATTGGAGGTACTAGACATTCACAACCATAGCCAAGCTCAAGTTCCCCTTAAGATTTGGATGGATACAGAGAGGGATATAGAAGAGGGGTGGGAAGTTTGTCACATGGACAATTATGAGACACAAAGAAATGGTTCACATCTGGATTGAACCAGCAAAAGGCCCAAATTTTCCTGTCCTCAGTATATTATCCAAAGACAGAGAGTCTGTCCAGCTAGCTGGGAGAAGTTCACTGCATCATTCACTGCTCACTGCAATTTCAATGCTTTTGCACTTTCATCAGCATGGCGACATTCAAAAATCTCTGAACTGACCTCAACACAAGCATGGAAGTGCAGAAGTGTAAGCAAGGGTGAGTAGGAAGCCTTGTAGCTTCACAGTAAGTTCTTCTGTCTTCAAAGCCTTGCCTTAAAATTGGCTGGATCTTTAAATATGGGCAGATATTTCTAGTTTCACTGCACAGCCAGTTCATTCCAGGTCAGCCACTAAATACGTAAATTTTTACAGCATTATTCCACTCTCCAGCTCAGGCACCTTTGCCTTAAAAACCACTGGGTTTGTCACTGCTATACAGAAAGAAAACAAGGAAATTTTTCTTTTAATAAGAAGCCTGAAATATCACAAATTGGATGCCATTCAGGACAAAACTTAGAAAAAACTCAGCTCTACCTAAGACAAGATCTGAGCTAAATGAACACATTTTCATATATCCAAGACTTTCTTCAATTACTGAATATTTTTTTCTCTTTGAAACATGATGACAGTTCCTGAAATAGCATTTACTGGTAGTAAATTCTCCTAAATTATCATACCAGCTATTGCAACTGATCAATTTAATTTTGACTGATACGTTAAAGTGATTATAGAAGGACCAGGCTCCTGAATATAATTGAATTTCAATAGAACTGTGGCACTTAGTTACTTTCAATATGTAGAAGATTCCAGACTTTAAGACTAATTATTAAAGCTGCTTTAAAAAAAATGCTACAAAAAAATTTCCAAACTACTTTGCTTTTCACTTCAGAAAGTGCTCTCAAATTTACATCATTTTCCACCACAAAAAAGATGAAATTCTAAAAAGAAAATCATAAGAAGCCAGGGAAAGTTTTTGTTGAATATGATTCATGAAACATTTGTTTAGCAGAACACATACAGGCCACCAATTTTCACATTTCTGATTAAAAATTCTCACCCAGTAATGAAAAATTAACAGATACCTGATCTAGATGAATTTAAAGGTAAGATTAAATATTTAATAATTATCATAACATACCGTTAGAGGGTTGTAGAAGTTTCAGAGCTTTCTTTTTCTATCACATGAACTGAGGTAGATTAATGTGGGGTTTTTGGCACTTAAGAAAATTGAAAATAATTAATCTGTAATGGCATTGATGGAAAAAGTGTTCAAAATGTCAATAAAAGTGCTGCTTTAACAGTACTTCAAATCGTCTACTTACGCAGCTTAAGAGACACATTATCTGCCAGACTACACACTTTTCCATTAAAATCTATGAAAATCTGCAGGTGTTTAATTACCTGCTCTCCCATTGTTCCTTGGTTGCAGCAGGAGTAGTTAGAACACTATGTAAAAATTAATGTACAATTTAACATAACAGTTATGCAGATTAAAACTTTCCCTAGTTTCTATTTTGTATGAAGAATCTCAGACAAATAAACCATAAGTTGCTTTTCACCAGAAAGAGTTGTTTTATTATTTTTATTATTTTCACTAATTTCAAAACATTTTGGACTTACAGAAAGAGTTAAGTATCACTATTATAATTATCAACATAAGACCATAAAATACCTGGGGAAATATTAGATGGAAAATTACATCTCCTGAGAACAGTCTAAATACATGCTCCTTTTTCCCAAAGCAGGAGACTGTTCAATAAATTCTTGTTCAGGAGTTCATTTAAGTTTTCACAGAATCAAAGCACAACTGAAGTTGGAAGGGATTTCTGGGGACATTTGGTCACACTCCTGTGCTTGAGCAGGGCCACACTGCTCAGGCTTATGTCCAGACAGCTTCTGAATATTTCCATAAATGAAGAATCCACAGCCCCTCTTGTGTCAACCTATGTCAGGGCTTCATCATGCTCACAATGAAAATGTATTTCCTGATGTTCAGAGGGATCCTCCCACATTGTGGTTTGGGCCATTGCCTCTGGTCCTGGCACTGGGCAGCAGAAAGAGAGCCTGGCTCCGTCCTCTTTGCACCTTCACTTCAGATGGGATCCCCCTGAGCCTTCTCCAGCTGAGCAGCCATCACTCTCCCAGCCTTTCCTCGTATGAGAAATCTCTTCACCATCCTTTGGGCCTTTGTTAGTTCTCTCTGGTATGTTCATGTGTCTCTTGTACTGGGGGAGCCCAGATGTGTCCTGGCCTTCCAGATCACCAGCACTGAGCAGAGGGCAGGATCATCGCCCCTCATCTGCTGGCATTGCTTGACCTAACAGGATATCACTCTCTTTCTTTGCAGCCCAGGATATCACTCTCTTTCTTTGCAGCAAGGGTGCATTCCTGACTCACATGCAGCCTGGTGCCCACCAAGACCATGCCAAGCTGCTCTCTAGCTGGGTGGCCTCCAGCATGTACCAATGCATGACGTTGTTCTTCCCAACATGCAGGAGTTTGTACTTCCCCTTGTTGAACTTCACAAGGCTCCTGTTGGCCCGTTTCTCCAGCCTGTCAAGGTCCCTCTGGATGTCATCATGATTCTGAAGCCTATCAGCCAGTTTGGTGCCATCAGCAAATTTGCTGAGGGTGCACTCAGCCCCACTATCCAGACAACAAAAGAAAATGTTCAACGTGACTGGACCCAGTACTGAAACCTGGGCATCACCTCTAGTCACTGGCCTCCAACGAGACACTGCACTGCTGATCACCCCGCTCTGGGCCAGACATTCAGCCAGTTTTCAATCCACCTCACCACCCAGGCCATGCATCATCCAGGCCATGCAGCAGCAGCTTCTCTATGAGACACCTTAACAGTGTCAAAGGCCTCACTGAAGTCCAGGCTTCATCAGACTAGTTGCTTCATCACAGAAGTTTATCAAGTCAATCAAGTCAGAAGTCAGGCACGCTGACTACGCCTGATGATTTTCTGATACTTTATGTGCCTGGAAATGGTTTCCAGGATTAGCTTCTCCATCTCCTTCCAGGGACCAAAGTGAGGTTTGGTCTGTAGCTCCCTGGATCTTCCTTCTTGGTCACTTTGCAGCGCTTCTAAGTCTTTTCTGTTAGAATTTCATCAATGTCAGAAGGACTCACAGTTTGATGTTTTTGGCCAAGAGCATTTAGTATCTTGGGTCTGAAAAATATACAAAGAAGGTCAAGAAATCTGGGATTTCTTTTGGCATTTTTCCAGGATCCAACCAGCTTTTTTGGCAGGCTTCTTATTTTTCTGTTTCATGCTTCATCCTTTCAAGGCAGGTCCACAAAAGGCAGCTAGTATTTAGATGTGTAGTTCATGAATCCTGAATCAAATATAAACATATACTCAAGGACCATGAAGGGCATTCCACTACAAGCTCTGCCCATTGCATGGTCTTTAGTACCATGCTTCACCCATGATCAGCAGTCCAGGACCCATTCTGGGACCAGGCATCTGCTTTCTTTCCTTACAGAATACAGAAAACACTTCTAATTTCTAACATATTGTAGGGTGAGAAAGCAGGAGAGAAAACAAGCCTTATTTTGTGAAACTGCTCAGTGATGCTGAGTTGCTTTCACTCTGCAGGTTTATGTGTTAAATACAGAATATCACTCTCCAAGCCAACCGTCGAGACATCCTCCACCCTTGCCATAAAAGCTATCCTACACTACAAAAGAAGAAATAATTAGCAATGGAACAAAGGAA
Source organism: Ammospiza nelsoni (assembly GCF_027579445.1). Classification (NCBI taxonomy): domain Eukaryota; kingdom Metazoa; phylum Chordata; class Aves; order Passeriformes; family Passerellidae; genus Ammospiza; species Ammospiza nelsoni. The sequence continues at coordinate 118,188,922 of NC_080633.1, read as the reverse complement.
AGAAGGAGTGTGGATATGGATAACAGCAGGGAGAAGTCTCCAGGATGCACCCGGACCACTTCAAGGATAGTAGTCTCAGGTCTCACTCATTGGCCCCTTCTAAAAATTTTTTAATCTACCTAAGGCAGTCCAGGATTTTGCAGTCTCTCTCTAGATTAGCACAAGCTATCTATTTGCCTCTCAAGTGAACCGGATGGGATGCCTGTCTAAAGAGAGAGAGCTCATTTCTGTCAGCCCAGGTCCTTGATGCAATGCTGAAGAACCATGTTCCATTTTACTTGCCATGATGTTACACACTGGTTCCACAGCATCTTGCAACCACAATCCCAAAGTTTATATTCTTCCTGAACCTTTCAAGATGCAGTCATCCCACTGCACCTGCATTGCAGACAGACAGACAGGTCCCTGGGCAATCTGTGTTTTTTTGCAATCCTTTGTGAAAACAGCTCATTGCTTTCAAAGTTATCCTGGAATATATTTTACCGTATTGTTGCTTCTTTAGATAAAAGGGCACAATTAGACCTTTCACTTGGCAGATGTCTCTTATGTGGCAATTACTGCCTACCACTCAAGATGACCATCAGAGGTAAATCATGCCCAAATCTGTTGCAAAAATGTGAGATGGATGAGATCAACTGCTTTGTTATCCATGTAGGCTGTCTGATCAAAGTACTTTTTTCCCTGCATAGAGAGCACAACATGTCCTATCAACACCATTATAGTTAGTGATGCTAACTTTAGTTTTATGCAAGTTATTTATAGCTTTCCACATAACCATTAGGAACAGTAGAACTCCTACCTTCCTTGTTTCAAGGCGAATTTCAGCATTTTCTATGCTCCAGTCTGAGCAAAGAAAATAACCTGGAAGCTGTGTGGTCCTCTTAGCAGGGGATTGCACCCCAACTAAGAAACTCTAAAAGAAAGACTCCAAAAGGCAATCCAGACATTCCTCAGTTTAGGTGACAAGGAGATTTTTATTAAACTCCTTGACCTAGAAGTATCACAGTCTTTCCTGTTCAGGGCTGAATGTCACTCTCAGTCCTGAAAAGTGCCAGTCCCAGGCTTCCCCACAATATGTCTGATAGCACATGAATGCTGCATGAGGCAGTAGTAAAAGTATCACAAAGGGAGTTTCCTCCCTCTTTATACCTGCTGCTGCTCACCACCAACCCTGACCAGCTGAAAAGACATCATTTCATAGGAGATTTCCAGATTTTGCTGATTTTGCAGAAGCAAATTGCCTTATGTAATTTCAATATTTTCACAAAGCTAAAAATACCAAAATAGGGAGTGGAAGGGAAGTGATGAGGTAATCATGTTGAGAACGTTAAATATATAGAATAGAACTAAGAGAGCAATACTTGTATTTAGTAGCTGGAAGAACCTGGAGCATGAGAAAGAAAGAGACAAAGACTTAAATCCAATTCTTTTCTTTTCCTATTATGCAGGACTGCAGCATCAACAACCAGCAATTGAGAGAAGAGATACATCATTAAACTTATTTATAGCATTAACTACTTTGCATTCATCCACACAAGTGAAACTGTAAAAAGAAGAAAAAATTATAAAGGCAGTGTGTGGTTCTTTCATTAGCTTGTCTGTAATGTTGGATTGGTCCATAAATTAATGTGTAAAAAAGGATGGGGTAAAAAAAAGAATTCAAAGCTTTGCCATTGTAATTATAGCTCTTTAAATATCAAAAGACGCGAAGAAAGATTCCTTTTGAAAAGAGTACCGATTCTCTTGGCAAGCCACTATTAAATACTTGCATAAATCTACGGTCTGTATCCTGCAAGTTGAGGTGACATTGCTATCGTGGCTTGCAGGTCTCTTCACATGACTATTAGTGCAGCTCAGTGTTATTTATATTTATATATATATATTATTGGGACACTTTGATGAGATGCCTTCTTTCTGTCATGAGTGAAGGGCTGGTAAGTAGCAACTGAGAAATCTTGCAAGTAAAAGGGCCTTGATGAAGGGTCACCTAATTGATTTGGACTGTTCCAAATACAAGCTCTGGAAGTCTCTTTGGTACAACTCAGACATTCAGGTGCAGTTTCATCACAGATTTACCAGTGATTTACCAGATTTACCTCCTTAGTGTGCACCATATGCAAATACCATGTCACAGCAGCAAGAAATCTATCTTCATCCCTCTGTCTTCAAGTTCACACAATATTTGAGCCCAGGGAGCCACCAAAACTAACAAAATATAGTAGTAAACATCTTCTAATAAGCACAGCAGAGTGGATTGTTGGGCACTGCAATTTCTAAATTAAATGCCACAAAGCTCAGTTCTCACCCACAATTTATTCCCTCACAGGCAACCTTTCGTTACATTCTCCCAGCAAGTCTTTTGAAGGGTGCCACAGAGAAGGATCTCATTCTTGATACCTGCCAGGATAAATCAATGTCCTTTGGTCCTTTACAGATTGCAAGTTTCCTCAGGTCCAGTCCCATAACAGAGCAGTAGCTCCAGCTATTTTTTAAAAGGGCCAAATCCCACACTGCATGGGGTCTAATAATGTACTGCTCCTGAAATAAATCAGAAACAGGCTTTTGATGAAGTTGAACCACTGCTCTCACAAGGCTGAGATCAATACTCTTCTGAGCAGCTGCAGCCCCTGTGGGTTTTTCAAGGGACTGGTTGTTTCCTCAGGCTGCCCAGAAGTTGCCCTGTGATGCTCAACAGTCATAGATAGAGCCCACATGGAGTGCAGCATCAGTAAGCCTTGGTTATGGCACAACCTCTCTTCTAAATTGACACTTTCAAACAAAATCCAAGACACAGCTCTTTAAATACACAAAGGAATGAGAGAGCTCTTTGGTGAAACACAGCAACTTTTCCTCAGATGCTAGAAACATAAGCCCGTGACCAGAAATGGGCACTTGCAGGATATTTTTTATGAAGCAAGAGAACCTGGGTGCTCTCCTCTTTCCAGTCCTCAAGCACACAGTCAGAGGCACTATCCTTTCTCACTTACAGGTATTAACTTTAAGGATAATCCAGCTCAAAAGAAGCAGGGTGACTTTGTTGGTCCCCTAATGGGAATGAACTGGACTACAGGAGGGGAATATAGGAATGGATCATCTCAGATTTCATAAATGGGACATGGCAGAAGTGTAGAGCCCAGAGGAGGTGTGGGACACACCACACAGCTCCTTCCCATAGCTCCTACTGAGCAACTGTGGGTGAAACAGCTAATTTCTAAGTGCAATACATTGACAAAGCCAGCTACATGGTTTGGGCAGTCTCGCTGCTGGTGGTTTCATATTTGAAGGAAACTGGATTTAAGAATCATCAGGAAGAAAAGCAGATGCTATCACAGATGCCCTAAACCATCCAAAATATGCAGTACTTTTTCCACAGACTTTCCACAGTTCAAGAGCAGACCCTTGAGGTACAGTGTGCTGCCTCCTAAGAGTGACTTGACACCATTTAGCACAACTTATATGCATTCTTCTTCATGAGCTAACAAGCCAATTAATTATGAAATGCAACAGGTTTTGGCCTAAAGCCAAATTACAGTGGTGTCATTAGTCTTTGCTTTGTAGCAAAATCAAGAGTCCTGCCTGGATTACATTCTTTGAACTCTTCAGTTCAAGGATACTGCGCTGTAGAACTCTAAGTAGGTGCTGACACTTACACACACATCATAATAATGGGCACTATAATGGCAATAATCTCCACATTTGTAAAGGATTTTTCATTTATAAATGTTCAGAATCTCTTGGTAAAACATGTGACCTCAAACAAACACCTTTCCTGTGCATCAGCCCACCTGAAGATGAAGAAACAGTACCTATATTAATACATAAAGTTCACCTGGAGGACCTGATCCACCTGCAACACTCCTACCCCATCTATAGCAGCTTGCCCCTGCTCTCAGTACTGCCCCTATTTCTGACTGCCTACACCTTGGATTTTATGCAGATTATCCCTGTAGATAGATTGCTCACAAATGTAATTTCCAGGAATAGTATTCTTACAAAATAGATGAAGGATGTTTACCTGAAAAATATTTTGTTTCAATGAAGATGTGTTAAATTAGAATAATACACTAAAGATCACGTCTGCTGGGTCTACAGTATACATTTTAAAACAATGGATGCACAGGAAAAAAATCAATAAGCTCTGAAGCAGGGACACAATTTCAAGAAAGATGGTGATCCCCCAAAGATTTTCCCCAATTAGGCTACACCTCTACCACAACACTTTAAGGTCTTCCTCTTGAGATATCTTTACTTTCCACCTCATTTCATCACCCAGCGCTGCTGTGCCACCCCCTGGAGTTGCTCTCTGAATTGCTGAGCAGGCTGGAGAAGCTGCCATGAGCCTCCCAAGCCATCAGTGCAGCGTGCATGGCTCAGTGGTGCGAGCGAGAGAGCTGCAGCCAGCCGAGCAAACGCTCGGTTCAGAAACTGGGAGGGCTCCATCTGAATCCCATTCAGCATTATTTATTATAAAGCCTCATATTTAAGCTAGCAGGATCAATGGCTCATCTCATCAGATTTCTGTATAACGTGAAACAATGAGAATTCACCCTGTGACTTCTGTGGTGCTGTTGCTGCTTCTGATAAAATATTATACAAACACATTAAGGAAACCAATAGAAAACACCTGAGATATCTATCTACGTTAAAGTTTTATTACTTCTGGGATCTCAAAAGGCTTAGGAAACATCACTGAACATTGTTTCATACATACTCATGAAAGGGTAACGTAATAAAACCAGGTCAAACAACACTGAATATTAAATTTAATATAAAGTATGCAAAACAATGAAATACAAGAGGTGTTGGAAGAATTATTAAAAAATAAGGAACTGTACTTGTGATTGGGGGGAGGGGGTTTGGTGAGGATTTTCTGTGTAGTTTGATGAGGTTTTAACTGGCACACGAAATTATTTTACATCCATAGAAAGATGCAATTAATTTTTACTTTTTTTTCTGACTAAATTTGGAGCAGCTGAGAGGTTGGTTATTTCTGTCTTTAAAAATGGACTTATAATGTTGCCATCTGTTGGCATATGACAGATATAGCATCCCACAATTCCAGACAGAGTCACAAAAATGCAGAAAATTAAAGGGACAGATGTGAGAAATACATGCTCTCATTTGGTTCCAGTGTTCACATCTGTTCTCCTTGAAGATTTTTCAATCACTTAAATCTGTCCACAGAAGCTAGTACCTTGAAATGTTATGGCATTTCTGGTAATCATAAAAATCATATTCTAGTAGAGTTTATTGCATTCCCAAACATCACCGGGTTCATAAAAATCTGGTTTCCATCAAGAGGACACAAAGTACATAGCAACATTACCTGTCTGCTAAAGTCCCCTCTCCTTCACAAACCATGAGCATATCTCACACAGCTGTAACATCATGGCAAGAACAAAATTCCAGCAGGTGTCTGCAGGTACTTTGCCCAACACCAAGAAAGGAAATTGGCAGCTCTTTCTAATGGTGCCTGCACGTTGCCCTGTCCCTGTGGGATCCTGGAGAGTGTGACCCCTGTGCTGATGGTGTGAAGGCTCTTCTTGTCCATTAAATATTTGCATTCCATTGCAAGCACATCTGCCTTTATTTGCAATGTCACCCATTTCTTTTCACCATGCTTTTTACAGTCTGCTTGCTAATGCTTCCAACAACAACCAAGATTTTTCCCCCTGCCTGCTTCCCTGTCCCAGCTCCTCTAGGCACACAACATCAGCCCCCTCTGGCTCCCTCACTGATTTGGAAAGTGTAAGACCTCACTGCTCCTCACAGACAGAGATGAAATAATCACAAAACCAGTCACAAAGGTTATTACTCTTCCCTCCACTGCCCCAATTTTCTACACCTGTTAGCCATTTTCCTTTGGATTTGAATTTTGAGTATCATTTCCATCCAAGAAGACAGAAAAAGTACAATCCCTACCCGCCTCCCCACCCCTATTCCCTTATTGGGAGTGGGGACTAGGCACGCTTGCATATTTGTGAGATACACATATTCTTCCATGGGCAAACTTGTACCTCCTTTTTTATTCATGGATAGGTTTTAATGGAGAACAGAGAAATGATGCTCAAATTCTTATTTCGTTTTAGGGTACAGTGAGCCCATTTTCATCTTAAGTACAACACACCTCCTCTGTAATACACTACATAAATCCGCTCTCAAAATGGCAGCATCATCAAAAATTAAAAGGTATAGTACAAAGCAAACAATATTGGAACTACATAAGCATGTTGATTATTCACATGAACAGTTTTGGGTATTTACAGAAAGCATTGACTGATGCAGCTCACTGGCCCTGTGAGCACTATGTTAAATCATTTAAGTGCAAGCAGCCTTTATTTGTATTGCAGTAATATTCTGTATCCCCATCCCAGAACCCCAGTGTGCTCAGCACTTACAAACAACCACCAAATCACGACTTGTATTTGAGAATTAATTTTTTTCCTTTAAGAACTAATTTAATCTTTGACAACTCCTCATTTTTCTACCTATTTTCAATTATTTTGAAGCACAAAATGTCCTGCAGGCTACCAACTAGAAGAAAAAATTGCTCCACATGCCTCCTGGATGAAACACCAAAATAAGTAGAAAATCCTAATTATTGCATATTCCGGAAAGGTCAGTGACCTATATAAAATTCACAATACATAAGCAATTACATGTTTGGCTTTAGCTGATAAATGATAGTTGAAATAGACTTTCTAGTCCCTCTTGCTCCTCAGGTAAATGAAAAAGATTATAATGAAAACATCTTTTCCTGAAAAAGATTCTGAATTTAAGACCAAAGCAATTTTTGTGTCAGCTGGTACTTAGCACTGCCTGTCTAAACATGATAGAAGTTTAAAAATAACAGAAGCAACCATAGATTCTTAAATTTCAGATGCCAGCAAGCAGTAGGACCAGTGATTCAATATTCCCTCTGTGGGTTGCCCTTTGCTTAGATCTTGTGGCCGCATAGCAGGGCCATGATTTGTACTGCCATGAGAAGCCAACCCAGGGAATAAGGAAAATACAGAAAACTTAAATAAAATTAGGGGTTTCATTGCTAATATGGAGTCTCTCAGAAGCATTTTGTTTCATATTTAATTATACTAAAAAACAAATTATATTTATATACTTACTAAAATTCAGTCAGAAAACAGGTTCAGGTTAGGGTTTTTTACAGAGAAATACATGCTTGATCTACAGTTAGCAGTTTCTCCTCTTTTTTCATGCTTCCCTCCAGACCAAAAATTCTGTGCTAGACATCCCACTTCATTCAATTACTTATACAACTGTTTGACCCTCAAATTCCTTCTCAAATTAGTTGGGGGGTTTGGTTTTGGTTTTTATTTGTTTTGGTTTGGTTTTGGGTTTTTGTTTTTGGTTTTTTGGTTGGCTTGTTGGTTGGTTGGGTTTTTTTAGTTTTGTTTTTTTTTGCTTTTTCTAAGTTCTAGGACTATGAGAAACAGCTACAGAAGTTAATTTTCCTCACTTAAAATCCTAGCTGTGGTAGAGATCTGTATCACCTAAATTCAATCGTCCAACCAAAAAGCCTACACCAAAAGTCTAGAGACCAATAGTTCCAAACTTCTTTACACAACAATACCACAAGAGCCTCTGGGAGTTGTTTTGATGTTCTTATGACCCTGGTCGTGACTGGAGCCAACAACCTGCCTCTTTCCTCCATCCACTGGGAAGCCAGCTCCTGATCAGGTATAGTGAAGTTCAGCTGCTGACTTCAGGAGCTTTTGAGAAATGCCTGGTTCATTTATGAAATGTTACATAAAAGAGAGTCACCATGATATCAGACTCCACCTCTTCAGTAAAAAGAAGAGCAGAGGCAGCAGCCAAATTTGTGAGGCACCCTATTCTGTCAGTCTTGCATCTCACCCACTATCAGGGACATAAGCAGAAAAACAGTCAATATTCTGAATCCTGAAGAGGCTCGAGCACAAAAAAAGGTATTGGGATGCCTGGCACTTGCAAAATGAAAACAATGCTGGCCTTGCATTGAGTGCATTTTAATCGTTTTTAATTAACATACAAAAATCAGTTAACTTGTAGAGTGCAGATTTAGAGAGCAGGGGGGGTTTCAGTGTGAGACCAAAACACTTACTTACCTCTGCCTCTGTGCATTGGAGGGCATGACTCATCAGCAGAGCACACTGTGCCAACACACACCCCTCCAGCCCCGACCGGAGCAGGAGGAGGCTCTGGAGTCAGAATTGCAGGTGGCAGCAAGACCCACACCCACTCTTGCAAACAAGGGGTTAATAGCTCGTTCTGTCCCCCTCCAATCAAGCCACTGCTGATAAATGCAGAGCGACACTTCCTTAGAAATCAAAAGTTACCAGAACAAGTCGATTTCAAATCCTGCACTGTGATGCAAACAGATTTTTTTTAAAGACAAATATACAAATCAGAAAATGTTCACCTGGCCGCTTGTAAGAGGAAAAAACGCTTGAATGCCCAATGCTCCTGTGTCACTAGGGAAGGGCCATGTAAAAAGTGCTTCTGTTTATTTCATTAGCATCCATTTTCATCAATACCCAAGATGGTATCATTTCACACACTAGAAAGCAATTGCCAGAAACACGCTTTCAAAAATGTATCAATTGATCAGAAAGTGCTGATGACATGAATCAACTTATGCAGATCAAGGAGAAATATGCTCATAATCCCCTCGCAGCTGGAAGAAACTGAGTGCACAGCAGCCTGGAAACAGCCGTAGCAAAGCCCTTGGGTTTTTTGCTGGTCATGCCTAACACTCCTACACCACTGCCACCTGCCGGCAAACAGCAAGGCACGCATTTCATTCTGAAAAGTATAAGTACAGCAGTACTTGTAACCGTGAAGTGTTAAGGCTGGAAGCAAGGCATGTGCAAGATCCAGAGCTGCAGCAAGGCACCTGTGTTCCCCTGGAGACACCACAAGCTTGGAAAGCACAGCACTTCCATCAGCAGCATCAGCAGCACTGATTGATGTTACTGCTCCCTTTTAGGAAGGATTTGCCTTGCCACAAGAAAAATCAAGTCCTAAATGTTCCTTCATTAAAGACAATGCAAAAGCTTCCATTGACTCTGGTGGGAACCTACAAGTGACATTTACAAAGCCCTGACCTGCTGGATAATACTTTCCTCTTTTTTTGACAGTTAATCTATGCAATCAAAAGAAGAAACAAAAATAAAAGTGTAGTGCTAAGTCAGTACTCCACATCATTTTCTTCCTCTCACTAGTCAGTTTAGGTTTTCCATGAAATCCAGAGGAGCCTTTGGACAGGCCCAGCAATCCGTGCACAGACACCTCAACAAACCTTCGTTGCACAGCGTAGCCAAAGTTCTACGCTGTTTGCACAAAAAAATTGACACTGTGAATGCTTTTTCATTTTCCCTGGCCAAACGGTGGGTCAGCTGATCAATACAGATTGGAACACCAGCAGTGAGTTTTCCTGTGCATTTATTTGGGATTAACTGATGAGAAGGAAAAACATTCAGTTCTGAAAACTCGGGCATCAGCCCCAAAAGCAGAGCATCTTTCACAGGTCTAGAACTGGTTAAAATTTTTTAAATTTTTGGATTAAACTTTGTAGATAGAACAAAGTAATAATAATAGCAATGATAGCAAACTATTTACTGCCAATACAGTTATGCTCTTTTAGGAAAGAATGTAGATTTTATGCTACAACAAGATCTAGGTTATGCAGCAGGCTCCTTTTAGCAGTAGGACAATATAGGAACCTGCAAAGTTTCCAAGATAACAGAAGAAGAAATCACAAATGGAGGATCTCCTCCATCAGTTGCCCAGGGAATCATCCTGGCAGCAATAGCAAGAAGTTTCTCTGAGCTGCCTATGTGATTCACATTACAGAATGCAGCAAGTTGCCCTCATTCCTTGCCATGGGCAGCAGGCACGGATGACTCCTTCAAAGCCAGCTGAACCTCACCTTGTGGTGGGGGTAGGACTAAGACTTGAGCTGCCTGCCTCTGGTCAGCATCAGCATTTCTGGTCACATCTCCTAACTGTAAAAAGGCAGAAAAATAAAGATTTTGAAGGAGGGTACAGAGATAAGATGGCACTATGAAAAGAGAGTGATGGTCTTTTTAAGAAAATTAAATTAGAAAGAGATCACCTTAGGTTACTTCAGAGGAAGAAGTTGGTACAGTCACAGTGGAAGAAGTGATGGGTAGGCTGGGAAGGAGCTGTGAAATGGAGTTTGTGTGCAATGTGCTAAAGAAGTGATAAAGTCTTAGCAATGGCCTAGGGGAAGAAAAAAATCTTGACAAAGTTGGAAACTGTCCTGCACATTCAAATAAAGTAAGGCAGCAATTCCCATGCCAAAATAGATGTTATAACACACAACAAATTAGAAAAAGTTATGTGTGCAATTGGATTGGAAATAAGAGGAAAAAATTGCAACAATTGGCTGTAACATGCAGGAGAGGCAAAGAAGTACCCAAAAATATAGTGCCCTTTATAGATCTGAAGGAAGTAAGAAAGCAGAGCTCCCTTGAAGATAAAAATGGATTGTGGAACAGTTTGTACATAACAGAAAGGATAGTTTGTCTTCTTTTAATATATTACTCATATCTTTATATAGATATGTGAATGAATAAAAGAAAAAATTTGTATTTATAAAAAGGCAAAGATTTAAAATAGAGACCCTTTAGGGACTTCAATTAATGGCTGGCCATTCTTGAAGAGATATCCCACAGGTGGGTGACTGGGGAGGAGAAAGCGGTTTGACAACAGAGAGTAAGTTAACAAGTATAGAAATAACACCAGTCTCTGAAAAAATTTAAATATATATATATATATATATATATATATATATATATAAAAGAAGGGACAGAGGAATAAAAGCTGAAACTACTCTAGATTTCCAAAAGGTATGTAGTCAAAGTCAGTATTATCCCTGCTAGGAACCAGAAAGAAATTATCAGGAGATCATGGGTGTTGCTTGCAGAGAGTACAAAGGAAAGAAGAAGGAAATGGAAACTAGAACAGAACTAGAAAATAAAATGACAGCAGGTAGGATTTCCAGTGATTTTAGAGAAGTTAAAATGAAGAGGGAAGTAGAAAATCTAAGAGCTGAAATGAACACTGATGATCTACAGTCAGGGGGTGAGCAAGGGAAACAGAGCATATAGCATGTAGAGTGGGTAGTTGATGCCAAAATGAAATCTGAGGTATTAATTCACATTCAAGTCAGAGGAAAGCATGGCTTTCTTTTTTTTTTGGCCTATGATCTAGGCAATCTCAAGAGATGAAGCCTTCTCTTTACCCAGGAGCCCAGCTTCCATTATAAAATATTAAAGCATGTGTGTTATAGAACATAACTAGATAAATGAAACATCATAGAGAAGTAAACAAGCAATATGGCATTGAGCAGAGATCTTGCAAATGAGGGGAGAAAAATATCAGCACTTTCTTTCAGTTTGGGTCTGGAATCTATCCTGAATTTGAATTAAGCATGAAGATCAAAAGTGAGTCTAGTTAATATTTAAAGATATGCTTTGGGGGAAAGCCTTGTTTTTCTGATTATTTGTGACTAACTTTTAATATTTCAATTTTTTTATTATGCTTTCTGTTGAATAATATTTTAAGCAGTGTATCTTTTGAAGTTCCCCTGAGTTCCAATTTGAATGTGATAAATAACATGCCTTGGAACTCAGAAATTATCTTCCATACTCAAAATATATAAACTTGAAAATGTTACATTATATTTTTTCCTCCTCTTTTGTGCAGTTTCTTTTTCTTCTTAAAACTTTGAGGGACTTTTTTGGGTGTAATGGAGAGCATTGTCTCACTTGCTGCCCACACAGGCTCCCAAGCTCCATACCTAATAGAAAAACAAGACTCAAAAGTGTAATAAACTCTAAAAAGGCTTATCTAGATTAAATGTATTATTCTTTAACCCTTTATCAGCATCAGAACAAGTGTGGATTATTGGTTGATTATTTACTTCTAACATCTTTCATTCAGAAGCATCAGCTCATTCCCCAAACTGTGAGGTGCTGCCATTCTAGAAAGGAGCTTATCTAAGGCCTAAATCACTGAAGTAATAATCTCAAATCTAATGTAAAAACAGCATCTCATGACGTGTCAACTCCTACTCTGTCCATTGAACCCTATAACCTGATATCTAACATGATACAATTTACTAGAGGAGATCTTCTATCCCACTTTTTGGAAATTATTGGTTTACTATACCAGTAAAAGGTCCCTACATCACCTGTTCAGGAAGAAGCCATCCTAATTGCATATTAACCATATCCTTTTTCAAGCAAATAATATGAGATATCTCTCACAACAAGTATAACAGCAATAATTAATATGAAATGCATTATAAACTCCTCAGATCTAGTTTAGATCTCTTGTTTGTTGTTAATCAGAGGAAGAAAACAGATCTCTGAAGGTAGATAGTATCATATTGTGCTTGGCCAACTGAATGCCATTTGACTGAGAACTTCATTCTTATACTTTGTTTTATATCTATAAATTATCCAGTTGAAAAAAAAATTTGAAGCCAGAATGAATCAAATTAATACAAACTTGGTTACAAGCAAATATTTCTATAATGAACTAACAGCACTCTGGGAGAGTGAACAGATCCAAACTTCATTCAACTGCCCCTGAAGTAACAATCAATCAGTCTCTCTTAATAACACTAAAGTTGTAGGATATAAAAATTACATGGCCTGAGTAATAACCTCTGAGAAATGTAGTTGCAGGCACAGTAACCTTTGATATCACTGGCGCAGGGGAGCTCTCAGTCTTCCTGAGGAGCGGCACAGGTCTCCAGTCACCAGAGGAACATTCTGTTTCAGGCCTGAAGATCTATTTCAAACACCTAACAGCCAGCCACAGCTCAATATCCACAACAAGGGACCACTGTTCACACACAGAGAGGTGTGTACTTCCATGAGGGACCATTCTGTGGAGTGGGCTGGTACTTCTGTGTGACACCAAGCAATATTGTCACAAGCACAGCCACAAGCTGGTTCGCTCAGCTGTTTGTTTGGTTTGTTGTTTCTTTTTAAAGCCTTCCCAATGAGCAGTTAAGTTGTCACAGTTCATAGAGTGACTTCAACCTGATGATCTCATGAGTGCACATCTGCCCACAGGAACAAAAGTGCCAAGAGGATGAGTTGTTTATCTCTGGTCCCCAATGGCAGAGTACAGCTATGAAGGTCAGGCATTACATTTGCAAGAAGTGACAGAGTTTCTGCATCTACTTCATCATTTCAGCACCTGTAACTGAGAACTCTCCAGGCATGTGAATGGCAATCAGGAGGGACAAGTGCACATGGGAAGCTGAAGGATGCTGTAACATATAATACCTCCTTGTCATGTGTATTACTGCATGACAGCTGGAACTTCAGAAGGTCAACCCATCGCTAAAACAAAAGCAATCTTAAAGTAATTACAGTGGACAGACATGCAGGGTGCCCCTGCTTTCGTTTGATGCTGTGTCTTGGAATTAAGAATGTCATTATGGGATTGCAGAAAAGAAAGAATGATAGAAACAAAACTGAAGTGAAAAAGAGGTTAATATACTGCATACTGGAAACTCTTATGTTAACCCAAATGTTTTTAAAAACAGCAATCCAACATCCTTGGCCTTCTTTTCTCCTAATTTTTTTCTTCTTTTTAAACTTTCATGCTTAAATTAATTGTAAGTTCCTATAACACCAGATTAATAGATATCTGCATTTTAAACTCAGGAGCTGTTTCAAATCAACTGTAAGGATCCACAAACAAAGAATGATGGTCATAATTTTTCTTGGAAGACACAAACATGGTCCACCTTCCAGAAATAAATGAAATAAATGGATAATTTGAATGAGTGAGTGGGAGCAAGGGTGAGAAAGAAACCATAAGGATTGTATGAAGGTTGTTTTAGTTTAAAACACTCTCTCATACCATAAACGTACAATATAAGATTAAGAGGAAAAAAAAAAGTTTCTTTTGCAAACCTCATTTTATTAACATCAGAAAAATTTCAAAATAAAAACATTAAGGAGATTAGGAATATCTGTAATGACTCATAAAAGGTCTCAGTGAACTTCTGAAAAAATAAAATACACTTCTAAAAAGATGCTTGAATTCAGGCATTATGCATTTAAGTAAAACATTGACAATCTCAATTGAAGAATTAGCTGGTTTAATAGAATTTGAAATGTAATTACTTCACATAATGCAAATTTTTAATTTTGATTCAAACAGTGTCTTAGGGTGAAGTTAAAAAAAAAAATTATTTTTTAAACCAAAAATCTAATGTCCCCAGACATTTGCACATCCATTTGAATGAACAGCAGTGGAAAATCTGCTAAGGCAGATAAATTGTTGCTATTAGATTTCAGAAGGATCAGTCTTTAAAAGGACAAGAGCCTACTGTTCCTTCTTTGCTATCCAGTGCAAAATCCCATCAAGTTACAGCTGTAGCAATTATTAAATTTAAATATTAAAATTAAAAAATTAAATCATTCTGCTTTACTCTAAATTTTGATAAGCCTAAATCACAAGCTATTGGTTGTTAATTAAATTTTTTTGAAAATTCAAAAGCAAGAACAAGTTCATGTTTTGATGTTTCAATTTCTGAGGAAATACCGAAGTTCAGGTAAAATCTAAGTCTATGCTTTTATTTTTAAGTCAGTGCCATACTTACAGTAACTTAAGATTCTATAAGTGCTGAGAATCTTGCTTTTAATTGTTTGTGTTTTCTTTACAGAGCTCTAACTATGTATAAGATTTCTTTCCAGAAGCATAATTTTGTTGTTTAGACCAAGGACTAATACAACCATCAAAATAAGAAGAATTTCTATTATTTCTGTCTAAAGAAAGCAGTCATTTTTTGTGAGTGCCAAATCATACCAAACAACACACATCTCAGGTGATTGGAATCCTGTTGGCAAGTATGAATTTCTTCCCTTCTCGTGGATCTTTAGCTCAATTAGCAGCTATCAAAGAATTTAACCTCTTAAGGGAAGAGATAAGAAGTTGAATGCACCTCACAAACTGGTATGAGCAGGACCAGATGCAGATGCAACACATCACAGCACCACAGAGGCACAGGTCACTCTAAGAGCAGCCCAGGTGTAGGGACTCTCTAAGGCCAGAGACCAGAAAGCAGAGAAGGATTAAGACTCCAAAACTCCTCTTTTCACACCACCTCTGTGCAGCAGCTCATGCCTCATCTCATCTACCCCACAAAGGCTTCCCATGGACCTGGAAGTTGCAAGCAGCAGATGTGAATACACAATGCACTTCAAAGAGCTCACAGTATGTATAAAACCTCTGGAAGCTTAGCTAACCATCTGATTTTCTATGTTTTGGGACTAGTGTCAGCACTGGCAAGCAGGGAGGTGGCCACTACACAGAACTGATGGGATTGGCAAATTTGTCCCTGCTCATGATGGGTTTAGTTCTGCAGGTAGTAGAGAAGCAGCAGTGCTAGCATGAAAACAATATAAAGCTGCCTGGCTGCAGTTAGGGCATCTAGCATGTGCATGAACTCTCACTTCCACTTGGATTTAGTCTCTGGACTCTCATTTTTGTTAGTTGTGTGAGAGTCTAGGTTTGCTAAATTGAGAACACAGCCTTTGGTTCCAAGTGCATTTTTGTCTTCAGCTAAATCTCTTTCCACAGATGCCTAACAATCTCCAGTTAAATCTATTGTTATTAAAGAAGTAAGCTGCACTGAACTCTTACAGGTCTAAGCAGAATTTTGTGCACCAAAAAAATGGCTATGAACCATCATTTAAATGACATTGCAGTTTCCACTCTTAACATCCAAAACTGAAAACCTTCAGCATCCTTTGATAAGAGGACAAATCTGCTTGCTCCCTGCCCACATAGGCAAATGCTTAAAAAAAGAAGTGTGTTGAGGTCCAAGGTCCATTCCAATATCTGTGTTTGTCAGCAAGCATTCAGTGGCTTTAGAAAGTACACCAGAACAATTGTGAAGGCGAGATACTAAGCTAAGAATGAAATTAAAATCTCTCCTCAAGTACATGAGTAGGATTCAAACATTGACTCAGCATTGCATCTTAGATGTTTTCACAAGAAAAAAGAAAAACAACAACAACAACAAACAAAGTGATAACCAAGAAAACCTCAAAACAAACAAACAGAAACCTCCAAAACACAAAAACCCCACCACACCTGTGAACTGAAGAAAAATAGCTGTTTATAGAGGCTGATGTGCATTCAGGATGTAACTACATGGGAATCATCATGAAGGGTAATGTGAAATTCCTGCTGCTGCTATTCAACATTAGGTAACAATGTTGAAAAAAGTATTGCATGATGGCAGAGTCCTGGTGCAAACTAAATGCAGCAGGGATGGCAAATACAGGTGCTAATACAAGCACTATCACCTAGCTCTGGCTTAAAGCAGCTATGATGCCTGGAGTAAAACCTAAACTGGCATCAATCTGCTATAGGCAGCTCACTTCATCTTCCCCCCTCCACTTTCTCCTCCCACACCACAGTTTGTGCTGCACCCTTTGATTCAGGGACCACGTGCTGCGGTGTTTGTGCAGACACCATCTAGCACTGTGAGCTCTCATTTCTTTGTTGTGGTTTCCAGCAGGTAATGGGGAGAGTCAATAATAAGACTTTAAACTCATTTTTCTTCTTAGCCAATTGCCACAGCCTATCAGTTAACAAGATTTCTGAAAATACACACATAGCTTGCCTTCGGGAACTTCTGTTAACATTCTTGCAAAGCCCACACAGCTTCAGGCACAGTGCAAACATATGGGAGTATACAGACTGAAGTAAACACAAAACAATAGAAAGAAATACCAGTAGATGTAAAAAATGAGGCCAGTAATACAGATTAAAAATAACACAGATTTATAGTACAGATTTCAATAAATAACACTGCACATTCCAGTGGGGGCTTCATGCATTTGACACACTGAGGTTATTGCTTGCTGCACAGTTGTGTTCCCAGAATTTCCTTAGGAAGGTGCCCAGAACATTAATATAATCAAATATCTGGAAGTATCTCAATGCCACAAGTGGCACTAGAGTAAAATGGATTGACCTAGCATGGATTTAAACACCCCCGCCCCCCTCCCCATTTTAATTCAATTAAATGTGAAAGAATAGTGCTCTATAGCTCGAAGTCCCTTTTTTTCCCCTTTTAAACAGAACCAAATAAACCAAATCTCAATGGCTCCCTCTGCTGTCATGTCTTAGAAGTTTCATTATATTTGTAAATCCCTCTTAAAAACTAATTTTTCCTTCCCCAGTCAGTGAACATCTGGTATTTTCACAACATCACACAGCATGCCAGCTTTAAAGAGTCAAAAACACCTTCATCCAAAAGCAAATTTCTCAAAGTGCAATTCAATGCTTGCTTATCAAGGCTGGAATAAGTAGCACCCCTTCATGTTTGCATTGCAGCTACATGTAGCATCATGAAAGAACGTTAAAGATGGTTTATCATCTTTGTAATCAGCTTTGGGTTGATGTATATTTAACTGCATAGGTGTGGATTTTGATTCTAACAAAGCCAGACCACTTTGCATGAAACAACTGTATCTTTAACAAAACAACTGTAACAAATTCTTCAGAGCAATGGGAACAGTCCCAGAGAGAGAACATGTTTCTGCTAAAACAGAAAATACTCCACAACACATTAACTAAGCTGGAGAGCTGTACTGCCTCTGGCAAGCATTCTAGATCGCACTTTGCCAGGCCCCAGGGACAGATAATGGTCATTACCTGGCACAGGTGAGCAGCAAAGCAGCAATATCAGGGTGTCTTGTCACACAGTTGACAAAGATTTGTCTGCCTCTCAGCATCTTGGTAGGAAGTTTAGCAACAAATACTCCATCAGAGACCTAACTCCAAGCCACAGAAGTCAACAGGTCACTCAAAAGAAGCAAAAGCAGACCCCAGAATCTGCCCTCCCACAAATAAAGAACTCTGGAGGATATAATTTATTGTCAGTAATGTACAAAAAGGGAGGATAATAGAAATCTGCAGTGCTTAGTCAAAACACAGAGGTGTCGATGTAAGAGAAAAGCAAAACCCCTGAGTGCTGCACTTTGCAGTCAGCCGAAGCACCTCCCAGCACAGAGTGTGTAGGGCAGGCAGCTGAGCAGGGACATTCCCCCAGCAGCGCTCCCCTCTCCGGGGCTAACTGGCAGAAGCACGCATGGCTGAGTGACAGTCCCTCAGTGCCCCCTGAAAGTAGACTTGGTGCCTGAGGTCAGTGGAATGACAGCAGAGAATATTTCCACACTAGCCACAGAATTTGTCTCTATTGCCTTCGTCTTCTTTGTGCTCCGAACCCGATGCCTCTCAGACCGGCAGCTATATTTATCCCTCGCACACAGGGATGTTCTCATGGTGCTAAATTAAGCAGCTTCTGTCACACCCAGGACCAGCCATAACCCTTCCCTATTGGCTCTCCACATCAGAGTTGTGGGTGCATTTGTGGAGCCCTGTCTGAACCCAGCACAGATGTACACACCGAAATAGTCACCTCATTCATCTGGCGGTGAAAGCTGAGAGCGCTGGGTGTCCCACACCGTCCACTTCTCACACAGGATGCATCTAAACTGCTGAGACACAACTTCTCCTTGAACTGCCAGGGTACCACTGACACCTTCAACCTAATTCTGCCTGAAGATTACACCTACTGTCATCTACCTCAATCCCCTTCCTCCAGGAAACATGCCGAAACCCATCACATTTCCAGTCTTCCCATATTCTTGCCAGTATAAAAATATCCTCTACATTTCAACTGTTCTTTTCTTTTTTACTTTTTCCCAGCTCATTTTTACTGAGATGGTAGGCTAATTTACCTACAGGAGGGAAGTTTATTTTATTTTTTGTAAAGCCATACAAACACTTTATTACTAACAACCTCGTAGCTTGAAATGGCTTTGCTCTCATTTTGCTAAACTAGACTCACATCTTAAATTCTACCCATCTAAATACAGATAATTCTTATAACATGCCAGATTTAACTCGGAGATATTCAATCCTAATCTGACAAAAGAAAATCTGAAATGGTTTTTGAAATATTCAAAGTGAAATCTGCCCAAATAATATTAAGACAGCTCCACATTTCAAACCTTTCAAATGCCTTCAGCTTACAATGATGGTTCTTTGCTATAAAAGTCCATATCCATTGAATGTCAGGCTGGTTTTATTCATCTAGATTGCAAGTATACATTACTTAATCAGCTTCTTAGAGGCAGATACTGCATACCAGTATCAGGGAAAAAAGCGTTGCAGAATGTCCAAAAAAACATTAAATAATGGCTCCTTGTATGGAATTTTTTGTTCTCAAAGACACAGTTATAAGAGTGATGTATGTATTACATTCCCTCCAGACTGAATCTTTTTACTCTCATGTTTGCAAGTAGTTGGATCTTTCTTTCTTTAAGCTAGGCCCAGCTGCTACAATCTTTCTGGTTTACTGGCATTACTTGTAGTACTTTCCAGACTGAAGGCTTGGAAGGAGCAATTTTCATACAAGAATTGCTGATATTACAGAGGGGAAAAAAATTGGCACATTTAAACCTGTCACTTCAATGTATTTGATGCTGGAAAGCAAGAGGGTAGGAGACGAATACAATTAGTTAATGGGAGCAGAGATCAACCCTATTCTCTGTGCTTTTTCAGACAGGGGAGAGAACACAGCCTCCCAAACCTTCTCTTGCATTTTTTCCAGACTCTGCCTACAGAGCTGGAATAATTACCCTGACTTGGGATTAACTAAGTGTCAGAAAGCCTGAAACAAAAGAAGCTTGTTAAACTTAACAGTATTTGCATGCTCAATTAATTTATTTCCTCACCCCTTCTAGATAAAGGAGAGTCCACATTATTGACATGAAAGCATGGCATGAAGGTTAGGGGATGTTTAGTGTTCTACAGAACACCTGAGGCACCAAAAATCCTATCCCCTCCTTTCCTATAATGCTGTTAATCCACGAATTTAAGGCAAATCTTCTCATTTCAACCCCATTGCAGACACATTGATTATGTCAGATGCATCTTTTTGTTTGCTTACCCAGTGGATGTGAACTGATCCTGCTTTGAACTTCCCAGATGTGATCCAGCTGTGAGTCAGAAACCTGCAGCAGTCCAGGAGTGCTGCTGAGCTGGTTAAGTAGCAAAGCTCTGGGCCAGAACTCTGCTGCAGAGGCTGGCACACAGCCAGCAGAGGTGCCTGACAAAGCTGACAACTAGATGAGCACTTGCACAGGTAACAATCAATGACCACAATGTATAAAAAGGACTCTTTCCATCCTAGCCGTTATTCTTTCACAAATAATAAACTCTTTATAGTGGCAGTAAAATAATCTGTGTAAGTTACAACACTCTTGAAATTCAATCTCTTACAAAAGGGCTCTACCCTGAGCTGAAGAAAAAAGAAACATGAATACTCAGGGTAAAATCTGTAGAATATGAGAGGTAATACCCAGCAGCATCTCACCCCTGCTCTGGGAACAGAAGTTCTTGGAAGGAAAACCTGGATTCCTAAGCACTTTAACCTTATTTCAGAAAGTATTTTCTCAAGTAATTACTTGATAAAGGACCCAGCTTTCACCTGGGAGTAGGTTTTCCTATGCCAATCTGCCTAGGCCCCAACCTGAGCATGATGTAAGGAATCCATAGGGAAGAAGAAACCCAAACCAGTAACTAACCTTCCATCAAGTACATCTTGTCTTTGTACAGGGACAGAAGCACTTGATTCAGTGGGAGTGCAGCACCTGCCCCCGTCTAACTCCTATATTTAGTTCTCCTGTAGGTTGCTTTAGAATGGTTCTTCTGTAATACCAAATGCATATAAAGACGGGAAACTTTGACCAAATGCTCCAAAGGTAACATTGCTGGAATTGTGAAGTATTTTTCCAAGGGAAAACAGGGTGTGAAAAGTCTGTGGATAGCCCTTCTAGACACACCTAGTGACAGAAACTTTCCAACCACATTTCTATCAAGTGCAGCCTAGATTTCATTTTGCAGTGTAAATGTCATTTTGCCTGTAGAATAACATGCCATTTACCATCCTGATAATCTTTCATATTTGGTTGAAGTTTTTTTAGAGAAAAATCATGCTTAACTTTGTCCTTTTGAGAGAGTTGTCAGTGGACTTTTTTGTTCTTGGCTCTCAAGTGAATCACATTGCTACTGCAGATAATTTTTTTTTTAAATTACATTTTCCTACAGAATTTTACTTCATTTAAAGGTTTTCTCTTAAAGTCGTGTTGAGCAACTATTTATGTAATCTACAAACCATAAAGCAACTAAAATAATTTAATGAACTAAAAATCCAGTAAGGGTCTTGATTCAGAAAGTCTCAGCCAACAGGAGGTTAGGTGAGCATGCTGGAGGCAGATTCTTTCCTTGCTCTCACACTGCTCCTCTTGTTCTCATGATTGGTTGTCGTCAGAGTATCAGATGAGCAGATTTTTTGTCCAACTCTCATATCCATTCTTATTAATTGTAAAAAAAAAAAAACAGCAAAAAGGGCTGAGGTAAAGTTTTTAAAATATTTTTGCAACAAACTCCTTGACCTTGTTAAAACCTAGGACTGAAGCGTCTTTTCACACCTTCTGGATCCCAGCTCAGGCAAACAAAAAAAAAAAAACAAAACAGAAAAAACAAAACAACAACAAAAACAACAAAACATCCAACAAAAACCCAAACAAACAAAAACACAATAACAAAACCAAAACAAAAAAATAATTTCAGTTTTATTTATATATTTCTTGCATCTATTTTATACCCTTTTTTGAGCACAATGTTATGAACACTAAATAAAAACTGTTGAAAGTAATTTGATTTAGAACGAATAATAAGAAAAAAGTACACTGTGCAATTTAATGCATCATTTTTTCATCCAATATCTGGGTGCATTTCTTTAGCTACTGGGGTAAAAGACTGATACAGGCATGGATTTTTGTGTTAACATTACAGGAAGATTTTAATTTGATCTGTACTGGATATTAGTCTTTGTGAAACTACTGGCCAAGGACTTTGGGCTCATCATAAGTCTGTGAAGCTCTGTGATTAAAAAGAACACGGCTTCAAAACTCTGCAATATCAGAGCATTCTATACAGATGGTAAAGAGACCTACAAAACCAGATTCAAAACAGCCAACAATGAGCCTTCTATTATTCCTGATGTGAGCTAGATGACAGGGGAAGGCGAAAACTTAATCTTAAACCTCTCCTGAAAAATTTCACACTCAGAGGTTTAGCTTCCTTTAAGACTCAGCAGTTCTTCTCTTTGAAAAGCTGCACAGAGCTCATCCTTCTTTAACTTTTGCTAGCAGATTAGAGGGTAAATTACTTACCAGCCTGGATGCTTTCCTCTTGACTTCCTACCTCAGGCAGAAGTGATTCAAGGTCAGGCTCTTACCTTTGTGAGCAAAGTTGCAACCAGCAGAGAACTGCAGCCATCCTGGGAGCATGCTCTGGTACTTGCACCTCTTCCCTCCTACTAGCGTGATGGAACACTTGTACTACAATTGTTTCTCCCAGATCAAACTCTAGACTCAAAAACCCTTAATAATTATCAATTATTTTATTCCAAGACCCCTTTGCAGCCAATTCTGCACATTCTCTACAATTGGCTTAACCTGTACCTTCTCATTAAACCCTTTTCAGTCCCTAACAGACTCCATCTTCATGGTCCTTTCCCTAAGACTTCCATGTATCCCACCACTACTGACTTCTATTTAACCCTTTCCCCACTACACACACAAATAAAAATATTTGCTGTCAGCACATTCTTCTTTCAACTATCCCCATTTCCTCAGTCTTATTTAGAAGTGTTTGAGTGACATCCATTTGTGAAATCTAAAGCATCTCACCCTTTGCATGTCCTTCAACTCTCCTGTAGAAAATGTGATTAATTATAATAGGATTATTACATTATCAGTTAAATATAGATGAGTTTATGCCTGCTGGTGGTTGACTAAGTGTAAGCATAAGAATTACTGTATTACATTTGTGCATTCTAGTTGAGGATCTGTTTCTCAAAAAATACAAAGTGGAGAAACTTGTGCAAACCAATGTTTGCAGAAATAAAAAAAAAATTAAACATCACATTCAAGATTATCTTTTGATTGCCAAGTGAATATCAATTCCTCTTTCGCCAGCAGTATTTTGATGCCAGAATACTGAGAGAGAAGAAAAATTAGCTCTCTTATTTAAATAATCTTATAATATTGAATGACTTAAAGGCACAGTACAGTACACAGCTGTTCTGTTCTGGGCACACCATTATCCCAGTGCTTCATCAAATGATTAATTGCCAGTCTGTAGTTGGAGGGTGGGGTTTTCTTTCGCCCATTGCTCAGGGAAAGTAAATACTCTGCAGCAGGGATAATCTCACTTGGGGTCTCTAGTGTCTGTGCCTCAGTGGTACCTTAACTTTTGAGAAAAAAATTGTAAAAAACACCAAGTTATATTATATTTGACCAGAGCTCTGACATGGCCTTAACCTGTTTCAAGTCTCCTTTCACAGGCTTATCTTGCAAAGTGAGCTGTGTTATCTTCTAGGGTCATGCAGGCAGCAGCACCTCAGTTTCAGCTTCTCTTTGCACATCCCTTTGTGAGCTGGGAGATTGCCCCTGAGCTCATGAACTCACAGATAATTGATCACCTGTCTGCATTACACAAACTTTTTCCTGCACTGTTGGTAGGTCTTTCTAAGGGATTTGAAGATTAACTTCTCCCCAATGAAAAAAAAAATCACCCAGTTTTTACACTTCGTAATCATTAGAAATGTAGATTTAAGGTCAGAAACTCCTTCAATTATAAAAAATTTAAGGTCAGAAACTCCTTCAATTATGAAAAGACCCCAACAAGGACCAAAAATACCCAAAGCCCCTAAGAGAAACTTAGCTACATACTGAACCTTTACAAAAATGTATAGCAAAACTACACATCTGGACAGCATTTCCTCCATTTCCTTTTACCTTACGCTTTGTTGGTGTATTTGCTCCCTTGTAGCTGAAAATACCACACAATTCATCTGTTTCCAATTTTTTTGAAAGATGTCCTGTTATCCCTCCCATTTGTTTCAACCAAATACACCAAAAGCTCATAGCTCTTTTACATACCATAGTTATGATTAATTGAACTGCAAGGAATGGGAGAAAAACATCACAAGGCAGAAAGTCATGCTGTTCTTCCATGTGAAATTTCTGTTGCAGACAAAGCAGGCAGGTTCACTGAATGAGATTTAAGTTCCTCAACTGCCACCTTACTTTCAGATATAAAGACAGACAGGAAGTGAAAAACTCCCTCATGGTGTAATGCTGCAGAAAAGCTGTGTTTAACAAAAAAGTCTTGAACACCATTAAGATAGATTTGGCACAGAGGAAACTAAATAAAACATGCAAGAAAGTTAAATTGCAGTGTTCAAAACACAGCTTGTGTGGGAAAACATCAGGTTTTTTTAATGTAAAGCTCATATTTCGTTGTCTTGTCATTTAACCAGTATGACAATAAAAATGATGCAACTCATCACTATAGCCTCCTCCAACTATTCTTCTCAGAAATAAACTAGTAACTGAGTAGCTTCTTCAGATAACCAACTTTTTAGTGGAAAGCAAGGTAAGACTGTAAACTGATGTTAGACCAAGAACAAAATCATAATGTGAAGTAAAAAACAGAAGAGAGCTGAGACAAATAGGGGGGAAAACTAAACAAAAAACCCACCACATGGAGATCAGTTTAGGAGTTTAACTGAACCATGTGAACATACTTAATTTTAATTCTTTGTTCAAAAGATTCTTCCAGCTACACTGTAATGAGAATGAAGACCCAACTTTACAATGCTCTCTTGGCTGTTTAATATCTTTTATCTCGTACAGCTGTAAATTCTCTTCAATATTCCAGCACTTCATCTACTTCCCAAGACAAGCATTCCTGTCTCTATCTTTGACTTTCAGTTTTCAAAAGAACCATCAATACTCATTAGCAACCCAAAGAGCAGATAATGATTGTTATTTATTAACATTTAAAATAAGCATAAATTTCAGTAACTAAAAAAATTCTCTGAATTTTTCTGTATGTGGTATTCTTGAAATTAAAGATCAATACAACTGAAAGACCAAGCATTATCATCAAATATAAAGTTGAATGGAATACAGATCAAGTTAATAGCAATTACATTACATTAACTTGAATAAATTAAATACAGTTTTACACATTTTCTGATGAAGCACCACACTCACAAGACCCAGTGAAACATCTTATGAGAACTGAGCTGCAAATCAGTTAAGCATCTGAAAACAAACAGGCAGCCAATTTAAGTAAAAAAAAAATGTAAGAATTTAGTAGCCATGTTTTCCAGATAACTATCAGAAGAGAGGTAAATTTATCATTCAATGTATTCCAGTCACACACCACAAACACCTGGATTTTAACCAATTTAACAATTCTTTTTTTCTGGAAGAAGAAATCCCAGTCCTCTCAGCACCTATTTCACAAAGCTGCTAATCCAAATTGATGAAAATCCCATTAGGATTCTTGGGTAACACTAAACAGCAGCTGCATCTACTAACGCTTGCAAAATAAAATTTCAGCTTTTTTTTTAAACAGTAGATCTACAATTACAGTAGGTAATGAATGATCCACAACCTTTAATCTCACCTCTTTGCTGAAATGTAATAGATTAGCTCAAACTAAAGCTAAACCTCCATTTAGCTTGCTCGAATGCTTCATTTGAAAATTTTTATTCCTGGACTAAGCATGAAGGGAGGATTTCTTTTGTTAACACCTGAGGTTCTTTCAGATGTTTGCAGAACAGGAAAGAAAGGATGTGTCAATTCAGAGCTCAAGATGAAATTGTAATGCTTCACATAAGAGTGCACAAATCAAGAGAGCTTGTGCATTTGGAAGTGCATAAGCTCAACTTAAATACAGCCATTGATCTAGAGTATCTTGTTTCATTTTACATGAACATCCACTTCATTCTCAAGACACACAAACTTGTGCAGGCAGATGAAAAGTTATGGTATCCCAGAGGATGAAACTCAAAGTAACAGTAAACAAAAATTAGGTTTCTCAAGAGTTACAAATTAATTTTACAGGCAAAGGATGTTAATTAAGATGACGAGTGCAAATGCACACAGGATATGCAAACAGTTTATAAACTCTCCCTGTTAACACTTTGGTTATCACCAGCACTAAAATTCAGAACAATGTGGATCCTTGTTTTAATTACTGTGTCCTTAAATTCCAATGAAATACTGTTCCTGTTTCCACCTTCTGAATGAACATGCTGCAGAGTTAACTTTAAAAGATGGCATACACCACATAGGAGACTGAATGAATCCAGTTATAAAAGCAGTATTTCTCTATTTGCATTTGGGCAAATAATGCAGACTGAGACAAGCTTAACTCAGTCAGAAGAATTCCTCTCTCCAGAGAAAGAAATAAGTGAAGTCAGGAACTTTTTTGTAGATTGTGAAAACAGCATCCAAAGCCAGGCTTACCTTATGGGCATCCAAAGGAAACAGCGGGCAAACATACCCAGTGGAGTTTTCACAGAAAGGGTAGGGAAGTGGAAAAGAACGCTTACTTAGATGGGAACAAAAAATTCACTGTCTCTTGAGCATTGAACTACGACTTCTGGAGGAAGATCAGTGAAGACCCACCCAACTGCACTCTGCCTGCAGTGTGGCAGAACAAGTTTATTATGAAATACAGAGTTAAATTGATTGGAGAAGACATCCAACTGGTCATAGACTCCTGTTTGTTGCATTTTCACTTGCAGGAAATACAAGGTCAGAAAAGAACAGATAACACAAACAGTAGGCAGCTCCTAATATTAATAAGCAGCAAATTTTATTATTAATATTTTGCTTAGAGAACCCTGGACATTGACAGTACCATTAATAAGAATGGTTTGTGATTATTATTATCAGAAGAGAAATACTGTTGAAAGCCTGCACTAGATACCAATTTAAATTTGTGAACGGTAAAGTTTGTATTCATCATATTAAAATGCACTTTATTAAAATATGTAAAGTAGAACAGACAGTATAGAACAGATGCTTTGAGGAAAGCCTGCCAGCTGTACACCAGTATTTGTATATGAGACCAAACTAATTTACTTAGAATTCCTATGACCCATAGAGAAATTCTTTCCTCTCTCATGCTGAACTACACTAGATGTGTCTGGTGGAAAATAGAACAACAAAGGATGGGAACAGGTTGCTCCTGAGGACACTTTCAAACATATATAATAAGATCCAATGGTCAACTCTCATGTTAAAGAACTCTCATCTATGTCACCACACTGTAATGGTACAAATAAAACAAAAAATCTCACAAAATTAAACCAGGCTTGCTACACCTAGATGGAAAAGAGCCACTCTCTTAATCTCTCTTAATTTATTAGTAAATTATATGGATCTTCACCCAGCAAAAGGATAAACAAGAAAAGCTTTGTGTATTTCCTTAACTAAACAGAAGGAAAAAATAGTAGAAATGGCTTTGGAAACTAAATGATGGTCTGCATTTGAGTGCCTAGAATTATTCATTTAAAAAACAGTGCTGGAGAAAATTCAAAGACTGTCTCCACTGGATTTTCACTGCACTAGAAGCAGGACAAGTATGTAAAAATCCTTCTGGTGAAAGTCACTAGTAATTTTGAAAAATTAAGGTAACTGTGACTTCCAGAATTCAAAACACTGTTGCTTCAACTCAGGTTCAGCTAGGAAAAGTGCACTGATTTCATTAGGAATTTTCTAGAATGGCCCTGCTTGCACAGGGAGGTTGGACCAGATGACCCCACTGTGGTCCCTTCCAACGTGACCCATTCTGTGAATACACTTTAAGTGTGCAAATCCTCCTATGGAATAGAAAGCAACTTCCAAATAGAACTTGGACTAAACTAAATGAAAAATATTTAGGCTGCTTCCTCCTAAATATTACATTGTTTGCACTTGACCTCAACATTATCTTTTGTTTGGTGCCATAGATTTGTCTGGAATAAGAATAATTTTGGCAAGAGGCTTTTGCATCTAAATTTTGCAGACAGTGGACATTGAAACTGCTGGAGTAGCCAAAAAAAAAAAAAATAAACAGAGAAAGAGAATATGGAAGAAGTAAGTAATTCATAAATTAAGCACAGAATGACAAAATACCTGAAGAAGTGAAATTTGTCTAGTTGTGAATGTTGACTTTTTCTCAATCCAAGCCGCTCAAAATAAAGTGGTGCTTGGGTCTTCCTTAAGCAAGCAATGCGCACTTTCAACTGACAGAAATTATTCATTTCAGCTATCAATTGCTGATGTTACAAAGTCAAAGATGCCCAAAGGTGAGCAAAACACAATCTTAGTTTGCCCCACTTGTGTTAGTAAGACAAGCTTTTCCACAGCAACTTTCTATGACAATTCTTAGGCCTCCTCAGACTGTAGTAGTAAGAAGTAATCAAAATGGAGAATACTCAGCATTTCCTCTGTCCTCCTTGTATCACTAAATGCGTGACAACATCATATCTCACTTGTACACTACCAAAATCTTACACTGGAAACAGAATTGGTTTGTTTACCCCTGGGGAGCCTTTGCCACTTTTAAATATTCTGCTGCATCTCTGGCTCACCAACCCAAGGTGTGTAGTTGTAGGGCAGCTAAGCCTATCCAACAGCAGGTACCTGCTTCTGAAAGAACAAATCTCTTCCTCACCCTCCCACCACCTCTCTTCTAAACATCTAGCATCACAGAGAGCTGGCCAACCATTAAAGCAGCAGAAAATGGTTTGAACTGGCTCAGTTTGGATCACAGGAAAACAAAGGCTGGCACAAAGGAGGAGGCATCAGGAACAGAAAAGGGCCTCCACTGATTCCTCCATTAGCAAGTTAGAAAGCAACCATTGTAACACCTTCACCATATTGAAAAATCAGACCAAAAAAAGGCATTTCTACATTTATTTGAGATAATAAGCACCATTCCTTTTCTTTCTGAAGGAAAAGAACTTGTGCATAAGGAAGCTGAAGATTAGAAGCTTCACATGTCCATTAACTAATACAGCACTCCACAGCTGATTTTACAATGTTATATACTATTTTTACAGTACTTTATATGCACATAAAATTCCTTTCAATTTCAGCTGCACATACTAACCTCTCAGCAGTCAGCAAATCAGTCGCAACATGACTAACACCATCAGCAATCAAACTCTTCTATTTGTAGATTTGCTAACAATCCTGGAACAGTGTAAGAACTGTCACAGCTCTCTAAATGTGATCACCTCCTTCTCTCACAATCCTGTCTCATCTTCCCAGCTTTCAAAGTCTGCAACAAAGTGATGAACCCACCTGATGCTGAACCTGATTCAATATAAGAGCAGCGCTCATGCTATTAGAATAAAAAAGGCATGGGGTAAGGCAGAAAATATTAACAAAGCCTGCAAAAATATGAATACTGCAGTGAAAGCAAACTAGGGTTGCACATGCAATCAGTTCCTGAATGCTTGACTCCAACATTAGCTTTCTGGTAACTGGGAACTTCTGGGAATTTTCGTAAGGTAGTTTTGTAACAAAGCACCAGAAACATGCTGACACCTTGGGGGATCACAGACGAACTACATCCTTTGGACTCACTACATTGACCTTTGCCACTTCGGCTGATCAATGACAGCTGGAATAAATCAGTCCAGAGAGGGAAACAAATAGCTATAAAACCTGTTAGCAAGGAACAGATACACATGGAAGCAGTAATTTTCGGGCTGAAGCCAAATTTCATAGGGATTGGGATTGAAACCTTTGTCTCCTAGTCTCCTCTTACAATATGCACTTTCCTTATCCCTCCCTTATCCCACTTGCTATTTATGACTCATCTATCATTTAAGTGACATTGCTTCTTTACTCCAAAATACAGGAGTGGCCTCCCTTTTGAGCTTCCAGATAACTGGCAGTAAGAATTAAGATTTGGATCTGCTACCCTGCAGTCTCTAACAACATTTAAAATAACGAGCAAGAAGTGTGCACTGAACTTCTTGCATTTGCATAATTGTATGAGTGCAAAGGGCTTAAGAACAGAGAAAGCAAAAGTCAGTGAAATCATCTGTATTAAAGACAAACCTTTGCTATTTAAGCTCCAGAACTTTGACTGCCAAAATCTGTAAATGAAGGACTTGAAACACAATATAAACATCTGTGTTAGACAGTAAGACATGAAGCATGTTCAAATAATATGTGCTACTGCTATTTTAAGCTATAAGATATCTGACTTCAACATCGCTGCTCTAAAAAGGGAAAGCTATCCCTGGAGTTTGGTACAGGTTGTTCAGTAATTTGTACAGTCAATACACCCTCTTAACAGTTTTTCAATATTCTCTTCCAGCAGACGGAACGTGTTGCTATATGAATTGAAACAGAAGATACAATCTTTAGAGGTTAAAAATTAGTATAGAATTGGCCCATTTAGTATGTATTCTAGAACTTCTTGTTGCATGTTTCTAACAAAAATCATCTTAACACGGTTAGCAACATGTCAACTCCATGGACCAAAGTATTCTTCTCAAAATATTTCCAAACAGGGGGAAAAACACCTCGATGTTGGCACAATGAAACAAAAAAATTTGAGAAACAGTATATGCTTGCTAAACAAGAATTATGTTTATTTAGCTAGTGAATCACCTAGAGGAGTAAATTTTCACTTTCATGATAGCAATCTGTCAGGCTTGCAAACACCCAGAAATAGGAATTAAAGATTATTTTAAATGTAGTTATAAAGGTCATAAAAAGTCTGATTTAGACTGAGGTACATTTACTCAAAACTGAGATTCATTGAGTGGTAGCAAACAAACAGTTCCTCAGACAAATGCACTTTTTTCAGTATACATGTTACAGAAAAAAAATAAAGAAATGTGCATTAACTGGTGGTGTCCACCAAGCTGCATATTAATATTCTCTTACACCAAACAGTTTGAAACAAGGGAAATGTCATTCTATTATAATTTCATGTTACGATTCATTTGGCTAAACTGCAGCTTAAAGTTGCTTTGCCATATTAAAAGATTACTACAATAATTTTCACATGAACATTTAGACTTGAGTTTTACTCCAGGACTAAATATGGCATGATTTGCTTTTAATCTGTTGAATAGCTAAAAACTGACAATTAAAAAAACTACAACAAAGAAAAAATTAAGTTGAAGCAATGTGAATCTCACATCATTGAACCACTTCTAATGGTTAAATGTTAGTATTTAACAAATTCAAAGAGTTAATGAATCCTTGCATTCGTTCGGTCTCCTGTGCCTTAGCTAGGATGCATAAATACAAAAGACAGCAGATACTGGTAAAAGCTTCAGGACAGAAAGTGCTTGACGAAGGTACAGTTCTCAAGTGTGTTTGGTGAGAGAGTATAAGGGCAGATGCACTGATGAGAACCATTACAAGAAGAGTCAATTTCGTGTTAAAGTGTTCAAAGATGTCACCTTAAGCAGAAAAAAGCTTTAATAACGTCTTCTTAGACATATTAGGCATTTCCAGAGTCTACATCATTAGTGTTGTATTCTAGCAGGACATCTCCATATAGTTATTGTTTGTTTCTATTTCTCTCCTGAAAAAAACAAAAACAAAAAAGGACAATCATGTTAATACACACAGATCAACATTATCTGCTTTTCTTTCATTACAGCATTTTCATTGCTTGCAATTTAGCTAAATCAGGCAACATACTTTCAAGGAAAATGCTTCAATTATTTCCAGGAATATTAAATTATACCATTCAAGTCAACTTCTTAAAGAGAAACACAGAAGTGTACACCAAACTAAAAGGCAAACGTTCCAAAAAACTGCTACCAAGAAAGGACTTATGTTAGTTTTAATTCACTTACAGTGAAATATATTGCACAAAGTGAACTGAGCAAGGAGACCAAGGGACCTACACACAAAGCAAGATGTACCCCGAATCTTCTGCTTAGCTTGTCAAAAAATGCTCTACTCTCTATCCATTATATCCCTGAAAAACATGGTATTCCCAGGTATATCCATCAAAGCCCCATATAATAAAAAGTGCTTAAGATCAAAAGGTAAAGTAACTAGTTGGCCCAACACCTCATCCTCCACACAAATGCTCAAGTGGCAAGGAAAAAATATATTTTTTAAGAAGGTCATGCATACCTTTTTTAGAATTTACTTTCAGTAACAAAATGAGAAGTCAGTGAAATAGGAATGGCTACAAAGAAACCTCATTTCAATGTGAGGCTGAGCCACAGTGAGGACCATATTAACTAGACCATATTAACTCACAGCACTATGAGATGCCACATTTGGCATTTAGGGCTAAAATAGTAATGGCACTGTAACTATCCGGGACTAACAAATCCACATTCTGTAGTACAGGTTTAACAGAATAAATGACACTGTTCTCTATCATCATTCTCCATTTTCTCTACTTAGTTCAAGATAAACATATACTTTGGCATTATGACCACCTCCAGGAAAAAAAAAAAAAAGGATCAACAAATGATATATTGTTGCCTGCAAAATACATCTTCTAGCCTGCAAAAAGACACTGGTCAGTGTAAAAAACTGAAACCTTATCTTTCAATAGCATTTTCCATAATACCTTTTTTTATTTGTACCACTGAGCACATTAAAGAAATATACAAATACCTGCATGGAAGAGAGGTAGGTTCCCATCCACATTAAAAGATAATAAAAAGTATAAAGTACCTCTCCATATTTTTATTATTACTGTATATTATAATTGGAACAATAACAGCAGGGAAACAAAATAACCCAGGAGGCATTTGAACATCTATTTCAAAACCACATTGAAATTTTAGAATGCTAGAAACTATTTAAGAAAATTGAAAATGAGCATATGACCCCACATAGATTCTTCCAAAAGGCAGTTTACTGAAAGAAGGAGGTATGTAACATAACATTTATACTGGTTATTACTGGTCATCTAGTCCTTTCCAAGACAGATCTCCAAGTTGCTTCAAGGTCAAACCAAAAGAATAAAGCCCAGTCTTGGTCACAATGAGCAGCTCATGGTCCCGGCAGCTGTGAGTCTAAGACTAGACATTAGCCAGGGTAGAATTTCAGTATATTTAAAGTGAAAGCAATACTTACACTACTCTGCTAGAAAACTATTTTTCCTAGTTCAAAAATACGTAACTAATATTTTCATAGTGAGATACTGCTTTTTAAGGTTGATAGTATCAGTCATTAATACAATCTGATATCTTCACAATGCACTCTTGGCTGAAAACAGATGATGACTGGCCTCATGCCTCACTATGCATGTAAGGCATGCAAAAATAACCTGCTCAGGCACATCTCAGATTATTCCTCTAATATTAGCAGACTTCAACTGCAACAACTACACAAAGTGTTGAAAAACACTCTTGTAGGAGTCTATGAAACTGCAATGTTAAACTATATAACAATTTTAAACACAGCCTGTATACAACTAAAATCATCAGTTCCTGTTCATTTGCAAGTGTTGCACACACAAGCACTGACTCAGGCTGTCTAGAAAGACTCTCTGCATTTCAAACTGCTGTACTATAAACTGACCAACACTATGCTTTGTGAAACTCTCAACTCAAAACACATTTAAGTTCATAAAAATTCAAAGTAGAAAAGGAAGGATACCCTGAATACCCTCTTCCACCTGATGAAATAAAGGAAGTGCTGCAAATTTTACATCTGCTTTGAATTCTAGAGAGGAAAAAAAGGCTTCAAAACATCAGCACATCTTTCCTCTAGTCTCAAAATTACATATTACTACATTTATATTTAAATACTTCAAGCAGACATACAAGCATGATTTATCAATGCAAGTGCATAGCACATTCTTCAAATACTGGTATTGGTGACATTTGGCACTCTGTACTGCAAAACAGAGAGAAAGACGACCTGATTTACTCAAACCACAGGCAGTGCTATTCCACTCAAAACCAAACCCCTCCCCAACTACAACACACCACACTCCTGGACCACTGTCTTTTCCTATCTCAAAAAGCAGTTTTCCTAGGGGTTTTGGGCGTTTTGGTGTTTGAGTTTGTTGGTTTTTTGGGGTTTTTTTTGTGGTTATAGACAAACTAACAGAAGAATTTACCTCCAGAAGGCTTCCAGTACCAGAGTAGAAGTTTCCAGTGTAACCACTTCTCTTTTGCCCAATTAATTTCATTTCTTATATTCAGATAAGCAAAACTTTTATCACATCTCTTGCAATGCTCTTGGATGAAAACTTTCTCCTGTATATTTAAGTTCCCTGCCAAAGGTCAACTCACCATGGTCAGACTACCCAGCTGCAGGGGGAGTTTATGAACAGGACATGGAAATTAAGTACCATTCAAATCAGGATGATATGGGAACATATTGGCTGGTTAAAGGTACTTTCAGCTGCAGACCATATGGTCAGCACATTTCACAGATGCAAATAACTTCCTGCACAAGTCAAGTAAAGGTGAATCTAAAAATTGCTTCAGCCTTAGAAATGTGCATCAATCTAGTACAAACAAAGCTATGAAATTAGCCTGGTCTGAGCTGCTAAGCTGACTTACTTCCAAATTTCAGTTGTCTGAATTCAGAGCATTAATTGAATGATCCCATGCTGAGAAGTAGCTGCAATGTAATTTATCCTCAGATATAATGAAATCTCTGTGCTAACAAAATTTCAAAATTCAAAGCAACAAAAACATTTCCTGATCTGATTTGAAAGAAGCTACTGAGATGCACACAACCCTGACTTTGGGATTTCTTTGCTACAAAGAAGGCAAATGAAAAAGCCTCATTTTAAGTAGTCTACATGTAAATGCAAATGTGGCCTAACAAGAAAAAGAAGCTACTCCAGTCTTTGGCTGTATTTTTTTCCCAAGGTCCCACAAACTGAAACTCAAGGTCAGGAAAGGCAGATCTGAAAGAATGACTTTGGCTGATTTTTGCAGTAGTTGCAAGTGCAAGCATTTCAAGGCATCCATTTGGAAGCTATCCAGGGTTGCAAATTTACACAGGCCAATTGCAGAGCTCCCACACACCCTCCAGCACTATCAGCTAGAATTGTAAAAAAAACAAACAAACAAAAAAAAAAAAAAAAAAAAAAACACCTCCAAACAAACTAGAATTTTGCCAAACCTCTGCCTCTTACTGCAACGTTGAAAGTGTTCATGCCTGGAGCTGTCTACTCTGCCCCTCTCCCATGAGGGAGCGTTCTAACAACAGCTTCAGAAGCTGCTTTACTGCAAACTGTGATTTAATCTTCAACTTAGAAGCCCTGCTCATCTGCAATGTAAGCTAACATGTCAGACTGCATTCTGTGAAGTGAGGCACAGGAACTCATCTGCTCTGCCAACTGTGCTGCGTGGGCACAAACACCTGGCAGAGGCAGAGCAGGCAGCTGGAGAGGTGGTGAAAAGAAGCCACAGCAAAGCTCATGAAATCTCATTTACTAATGGCAGCAGCCATAACCTGCAATTTATTTCCCTCCAGTGTACCATTAAAGCTAGGACAGCATAAGCATTGACCTTAAAGCTTGAGAACCACAATGAAAAACAGATTACTGGAAAAGTGAAAAATTCCAGAAATTGTTTACTCTGTTTATATCACTGGCTGTTAATATAAACTAGATTACTGAAGCTTTAAAGTTGTGTAAAATACTGGTCATTTTTAACTTCTCACTCTTGAACTCCCAACTGAGAGGGCACATCTCCTCAACACAGAAACAACCTCAGAACAGTTAAATATATTTAAATCAATTTCTCTGAGAAGCACTTCTGGGAAGCAGGGAGGGAAGGAGTAGATGAGAAGGGTCTCTAGAAATCTTAAATGATCCTAGAAATTTTTCTTGTGCAGATGCCATTCCCTCCCTAAATACTAATTTTCTTCTATTTCTTGACCCAACGTGAAAACCACAAGGCACAAATTAAAAATCAAAGTTAACGTACAAAGGCAAATATGCTTTTACAACTTCAGAGGAGCTTCTTTTCCCAGTATACTTTGCAAACTAATACTCATCTGAGACCCTGTTGCTGCAGATCAGTTGAACTATAGATAGTATATAAAGGTTCTCAAGTACATAAACGTTAAGAAACTCTGCAAAAGCCAGAAGACCTAGACTTCCAATTTATTTATTGTTCCTACTAGTTTTGATGGCATTTTACTTAGTCACTGAAACAGACTTGTAACCATATTTTCCTATTATAGGAAAAAAATGTAAAAAAGTACTGTAAAAATATAAATAAATTTAAATTCAATCAAACTCACACACTGTTAGTAGAACATGAACAGACCATATGATTTTATTATGAAAATGATAAAGGCAGTAAGAAGTTAATCCCCATCTGAAATTCCACACAGTACAAAAGTCAGAGGTGGAGAAAGAAACCCAACTACTTAAAGACACAGTATGATAACACAACAATGAAAGGCCCTGCAGAAACCAAGCTTGAACTCCATGAGCCAGAAAAGCCCTTCCAGTCTTGTCTTCCCAGGCAGATACCTTCAGTGACAGATCAGCTAATTCTAAATACAAGTAGCAGGTGCTTTGCTTCAGCACCGTACATCATTATACACTGAAATATCAGACTTTAATTATCTACAAGACAGCCATTTCAGCAAGATGATTTTAAACAAAAAGCCTCCAGATCCTCACTATTATTTGTTAACAATGCTCAGAGTATAACATTGGCTTTTGAAGACTGACAAGAGATAGCTTCTTAGCAAATCTATAGAAATTGCATTTAGTGATGACCTCTGTCCCAGCAAAAGAAGCAGAAAGATGACTGACACCTGGGTTAGTTGTTCTCAGATGCCCAAGGGCAACAAAAACACATTACTTAATTGCTCTGCTAAGGAATTTATGGTAGCCTTGGAAGGGAAATAACATTCACTGCAGGGCTTACAAAATACACTGAGGAAGAATTTCTCAGGCAGTTTTTCTTTAAGCCTCACCATTCATACTCTTTGAACAGGTGTAACTCAAACTCCAACCTACCATGAGGAAAAATTAACTTACTTTATCTTGGTTTCCTATTTATAGGAAAATGCAGTGAATGTGGAAGTTTACATTTACTTTTTACAACTGACTATAATCTGTATGGTACAGAACAAAACAATAATTACTCATCAATATTAACTATACTGCCAAACCTCTGAAAAAGTCACAAAGAACCAGGCTTGAGAAACCTATCATCTACTAAGTTTTGTAATGCTTCATTTCAGGTAGATGAATATGAAGTTTTAAGCAAATTGGTTCTGATATAAAACAAATAATCCTAATTCAACCGAATCTACAGGAATAGCTTCAATGGACATGCAAGATCTGTATGTTTTAAAGTCCTGTTTTTTCCAGCAAACCACTTCCAGGAAATCTCCACTGAGTTACTGCTAGCTAGCCCATCTGCAGTATGAATCAATGAAGCAAGGCTGTGAAGAGTCAGATGGGTTGGGACTTTCTTGCAATACACAGGCATATTTCTTCCCTGCAAACTGCAGGAAAAGCATCACTGTTCTAGACAATTTGTTTTAATAGAGCACTGAAATCTGAGGAGATGTAGCAGGAAGCAGAAGGCTGCCTTATGAACTTTTACAGTTATCTGTGTATACTCAAGGTTCTGCTTCTGCTCTGGAACAAGAGATTTAGAATTTCTCCTTTGCTTTAAAAATCACAACTTAGAAGACATAGCACTTAGAAAAGGTACAACTGTCACAGATCCAGCTCAATTCAAGTTTGAAGTCTTGTCGTAGCTAGCTGCCTTGATATTTAAGCAGACAGAGTATTAGATTCCAAAAAGTGACTGTTCTCTAAGGCTTTGAAGTAAACCATTTGGTTGATATTCCTAGCTTTTCCAATAGGGGTCCCTATTTTACAGGAGAAATTGGTCTTTCCACTCCCGGAGTAGGAGAAGTTGAACTCTGTAAAAAGGACTTTGTAGGCTTGATTTCCAGGTAGGGATTTCAAACAAACAAAAAAACACAGGACAAGATCTGTACAAGTGTTGCTATGAACTAAGACTGTGCCTGTGAGTTTAATTACCTTCCATCTCTTATTCAACAGTCCAATATTGCGCTTTCCCTCTTGCATCATCACTAGAGAAACACAGGCAATATCACTGCTCAAACTCTTACATGGTCACTCTGTAAGAGACCACAAACATCTATCCCCATACTCTAAAGAATTCTAAACTATACCTTGGAACAGAAACAATTGACTCTACCAAATGCACAGAAAACAGGCACACTTGAAATCCCTGTGACTGTAACATAAAACGTGAGGGTAATTTTTAAGTTTTTCCAAAAGACTAAAGATGCAAAAGCAAATAAAGACATGGCAAATAAGCACATCATCATGGAAAGGAAATTCTGGAGCAGTATGCTCAAAATTATTCTAGCTCCAAATAATCTTCTCCCATGACCAGGGGTACATATTCATCACACAACCAGCAAGGAAGGGAAAAAAAGTGTTTCCTGTTTCTGCTTTCTTACTTCCAATTATCAAGATGACACTCTTGATAAATAGGAAGTTCAGGGAAATTGAAATGAACAGGAAATGAACATGTTTCTCAGAAGATATTAATTACATAACCCTCTTTTAGATAGTTTCATGTTTATTACATAAACCTCTTCTAAATATAAATACACAAACTTTTAGAAGTTGTTTGCTACAAATATATTTTAACTGCATTAAAAATTTTTGTCAATCACCTGTTTTCCTTAACTGAAAATCTGTCAATGAATCTATATCTGTTTTTGACATTATATTATAGTAATTGATGTCTGGGAGTTAAGAGGAGGATGAAGCAGCTACAGTTCACTCTTAATGGATGATTTCTCCCTTCAAGATATTTTTAAGAAATATCAAATCAATCACAATGTCAGCAATGTCCTAGAAAGGAAAGGAGTTACACTGCTTAACACTACAGCCTGATAATGACAATTCCCAGAGAAACAGAAGTTACATTGATATCAGAATGAAGGGGGTAAAAAAAATCACTCATTTTGAGAGTCAAGAAGTTCTAACTATGTCAGCATTCCCATTACAAGATAAGTAATATAACATAAGAAAGCAAAAATTTTAAATGCTTATTTATCTACCATTTAAAGGATTCCTAAAAAGTAAAAAAATTTCCAAATGCAAATTAGATAAACACAAATATATACTAAGTACTTCCATCTTACCTCATGTATAAAAATCAATTATTTTTGTGGACTATCACACCAAGAAAACCATCTAAAGCACTCTACAATTACATGAAACCATGACCTTTTTTTCCCACTATATGCTACAAAAGTAGAATTCTCCATCAAAAAGCACCAAAAGAAGTCCTAGGACAACAGGTAATAAACCACCATCTGTGGGCAAGGAAGTCATGATCTGCCAACAACTGCATTTTTAATCAGAGCCACATTTTATTTTCACCCATATACTTAGTGAAGATCAGATGCAAAGCTAGTACTACAGATGTTTTTCTTTATTTTCAATACCTTTGATTTTCTAAAATGTAATTAAGTCATCTTAAAAGGCATATTTTCAGATTTCTGTTTCATTCATTTAGATATTACAGCTTTCTGGTGAAAGACAATCAAACATCTTTTTAAATAATATGCAATACAAGTTGCACATTTACACCACAAAGCAGCAGTTAACTGAGGACAAATGGAATTCCAGATCATTTCAGTGTATGTCTGACAGAACTCATGAAAAGCATCACTCATTTCTCTGATCCTTTGGTAAAGATCACAGCACTTGTATGTTTAAAACAAGAGTCTGGAGCCTGAGCTGGAAGAGAAAAAGAATGATTACTGCACAAGCCCTGCTGTAGATGCCTCACCCACACCAGGGTTACATCAAACACTACAGCTCTAGTATTTATGCTTAAAGAGACTATTCTTTGTCATTTTCAAGTTACCTTTATCAAATGGCAAAGTTGCCATGTTTCATGTTTATCAGAGACTATTCATTGTACTTTCAGAAGAATACTGCCATATTTTAATAAAACATACTGCTAGGCCATATTGGAAATGAATTATTGATCCCCCTGAGTTGTTAAGATTAAACTTTTACAACCAATTATTTTAAGATAAATTAGCTGTAATGATGAACAGTTATAAAGCAAATTAAATCCCTAAATTATGTGCTGTTTGCAATATTTAGATTGCTGGCTGTATGAAAGTTTGTAACCACCTATGCAACAACAAAATATTAACTGAATTTCAAGGAACATGGAGGGGACTACTGCAGCCTGATGCATTTAATATTTTATTAACAGCTATAAGCATATTTTTTCATGACCAAAACACTGGAAACAAAGTGATTGCCACAGTTCCCAAAGAAAATGAACAGGAACTTAATTTACACAGTTCTACAGGCAGTAGAAAGTGCACATATTTAAATACAGCTCCATGAAAGCTTAGCTGGCACTAGGTAATAAAGAGCTATTCAATTAACCACAAACCAGAGCTTACAATACTAATTGGTGCATTTACAGACTTAAATCATAAGAGTTAACAATTGCATGTTTACAACTTAAAGACAGATTACTTGTACACTGTGTGATAAAAGAAAAACCACATTTAAAATCAACATTCAATCACAAGAGATTGCTAAAGTTAAACTCTCAGTAGATGCCATTAGTTTAATTTGAACTTCCTGTATTTTAAGTCTATATTAATTTGCTGAAAGCACACCTCAAATCCATCTACAAAGAGAAAAGCTCACGACTAACCTACACAGCTCCAAAGCAATTTTTGATAATTAGAAAACCAATTTGTACAATGCCTTAAAAGAGCCAATGGCCACTACTGCAAGTATCTTGACAAGCATGTTTTCTCTCAGTAGTGTTGGGAAAGTTAACTATTTACAAAGAAACAAAGAGGGCAATATTTGAGCCATACAGATACTGTATCTTTCTCTGAAGATATTATTCAAATAGCAACGTTAATTTATTAGTCAAATATCCATCATCATAATTATGTAGTTCAAGACCTACTAAATCCTGAACTCAGTACTTTGAATTTTAAGTTTGGCACACATAGAAACATTTCCACTAATCTACATTCCTCCTCTTCATTACATTTTGTGGCTTTTACCTACTACTGAGGGAACAAATCCACAAAAATAAAACAATTTTCCTGAGTTGCTAGGGCATGCCTGAATTATGACTTGTTTGTGAAGCTTTTTTTTTCAACAAAGGAGTTTTTTGAAGCAAACCAGTTATTTATGAAACATCCCAAAATTCTGAAAATTTACAAAATACTGAAGTGTGAAGGCTACAGAGATCCATTATGCATTATAATCTCAGTCCTCCTGAAACATTACAAAATTACAGGAAATCACAGAATCAGAACATCTGGAAAGGGCCCATGAGGATCACCAAAGTCCAACTCCTGGTTCTGTGTCCAAGAGTTGCACCTTCTACCTGAGAGTATTGACCAAACACTTCTTGAACTCTGTCAGCCCTGGAGCTGTGACCACTTCCCTGGGCAGCCTGTTCCAGTGCCCAACCACCCTCCTTTCCTCTATCTGATCTACATCTTCCCTGATACAGCTTCAGGCCATTCCCTCAAGACCTGTCACTGGTCACAAGAGTGACAGAATCAGCGCCTGCCTCTCCACTTCCCCTCATGAGACCACAGTAAGGTCTCCCCCCTCAGTCTCCTCCAGGCTGAACAAACCAAGTGTCCACAAGTCGTTCCCACATGGAGAAGACCAAACTCTTCACTATCTTTGTGGCCCTTCTGGATGCTCTCTAATAGCTTTACATCTTATATTGTGGCACTGAAAACTGCACACAGGACTCGAGGTGAAGCTTCACTAGCACAGGGTAGAGTGGGACAATCACCTTCCTTGACTGGCTGGTGGTTCTGCACTTGATGAAGTTGTACCAAAGCCTGAAAAAGTCGAAGTACTTCCCTTACATTAAATATTAGTTAAAAAAGTAGTCCATCACTCCATCACTGAGATACCATGAATGTTAATGATACTCATTTGGGGCATAATCCATTTTCTTTCTAGGAAAAAATAATCCAAAGGGCATCGCATACCCAACTGGGATACTCATCTAGCCTCCTAACAAGAGAAAACTTTCAACATAACAATTTACTGCAGAGTCATGCAATAGAACTACAAAATTGGTTTGGAGTATGCCTGACACAGTTCCACAGGAGATGCAACACACACCTTGAAGGATTAGGAATGTACAACAGGGCTGAAACCACCACAGTACTAGAAACCTAAGAGAAGTAAACATTTCACCTGCTTCACAGCTTCTTTAGGTGTCAGCTTCAAGTGAACAAATTCTCAAGGCCCTTAGTTAGCATAAACCCTAAACTTTTGGGGGTTTTTATTCCAGCAAGTGGTATGACATGATGAACAGAGAACATTAGCAAAAAATCATACTGATGGCAACTTCATTTTTGAATACTTGCATATCATCTGACTGGTAAAAACAGATCCTGAAATGTTTCTAATCATGAGACAAATCATGTATTTACAGTTACTGGCAAGTCTGGAAAGCAAGTAAATATAGGAAACGTAAATATTATGGCCAATGGTGAGCACAAGTGTTATGATTAGGCAGGGTACACAAGACAAAGTACCCAAGTACTACAAAACTGCTTGAATTAAATGCTTTTCCCTTGTCTAATGAGCATTTCAGGAAATGTCTCCAAAACTAAAAGTTTCTCTACAGGGTTATCACATTTACTCTTCCTTGCAGAAATGAACACTTTTTTTTTGGAAATGCACTATCAGAAAGGTCAAAAAATTATTTCATCACTTTATCACTTATGTTTTTCACAGTTCCACAAAAGATAAATTGAATCAAGGAGAAAACCTGCTCTTCACACTAACCATGCTGTTAACATTTCATTAAAGCAGAATTTGAATTGAAACGTTATGTGAAATAAAGTACGCTTCTTCTCTAATTTCTGTTCCTTTTTGTGACATCCAGAAACTGTAAAAATCTAAGCAAGAAGACTTCAGTTATGGAAAATGGACTCAATTCAGTTCTCATTTGCATTGAAGAAGCAGAACCTGTCAGATGTCTGCTTATTCAGGCCTACCTTCATCTTGTGATTAAACAGATGACTAAACTAATAAACAAGTAACAGGAACTTAAATGTTTTCATTAAGAGCCAGTTATATCAAGTAGAGACTTTGAGCAAGAAGTACCACTTTCTGATTTAACACTTGCAGACAGAAATTCCAGATGAATGAAAAATGAGGTTTCTGAAAACAGAAAAAAAAGAGCTACTGTAATGACACTGATTTCTTACCCTACGCATGGCTTCCTCCTCCTCTTGACGCTTCTCGTAATGTGCAAAGTCATCAAAGATTGAGGTGGTATGCTTGAAAGTAGCAATTATTTTAAGCACTTGCTTGGCTTTTTCTAGGGGTACCTCTTGAGTGTCCCTCGAATTGGTAACTGGTTTGTTGTCATTGTTTTCCAAGCGAATATGTCGCAGTTGGTTATTGGGAACGTCTTTGACAAAGATCCATTTGACATCAAACTTCCCCTTCCACTTATCCTGAGACCAGACACCAGCATATGCATTGTAGTCCACAACAGACTTCATCTCAGCCACTCCGCAGAAGTGTCCACTGCCATTCACACTGAAGAGTAAATAGAGCGGGCCTTTGCCATTCAGGGACCGGTAAGCAGCATCCAAGCGCTTATTCCCATGCTCAGTGCTGCACCAGATAGAGTACTTAATGGAGCGATGAATATCGTCCTCTGAATAACTTTTGATTATAAACACACGTCCGTTCTTCAGATTCCAATCGAAGTCTTTGGGATTGTAGTTGTTTATGGCCTTTAGTTTCTCCAGCACTGGGTGCACTTCCACACCAGAAGGTGAGGAGCTGACGGACACAACACCTAAACCAAAGTTCTCGCTACCAGCTCCATTGTTCTGGCTGAAGCCCACACCCCTATTACGAGGAGCTACCCAGCGGTTTTGCAGCTGCTGCTGCTGCAACTGGTGAGGCTGGGCCTGCTGCTGAGGTCCTTGTTGCTGTTGTGGTTGCTGTGGCTGAGGCTGCTGTTGAGGCAGTTGGCTTTGCACCAGTGGTGGTGGTTGAATTAATGGCTGAGGCTGCTGGATTATAGTCTGAGGAGGCAGTACTGGTTGAGCTGGGGGAGCTTTTACCACTGACCCTTTGTCATCCCAAGTTCCAATATTCATGTTGTGTTTTATAGGTGGCGGCGGTACAGCAGGGCCCCCAATGCCCACGTTACCTTTAGGCTTGAGTTTCGGCTGAGGTTTAGCAGGTTTCCTTGCAATTGCAGCCCATGAGGTTGGTTTAGGTGCTGAACTGCTAACTGGGGGCACGCTGTTAGCTGCAATGCTTGTCATACCTGTACTGCTCAGAGCTGAACCTACGGTTTTTGTTACAGCAGCCGTCATATCTCCACCAATTTTCAGTCCAGTCATGCCTTGCTCAATGCTGCTAATCCCAGGCACCTTGCTCAGAGTATCACTGCCAAATCCAGCCTGTCCATCTGCTATGGCTCTCCCAAGAGAACTAGGTGGATAGCCATAGCTGCTGCTGTAAGCAGAGCTTTGCGTTGATTGTCCCTGAGATCCACTTGTCCCCCATGTAGAGAAGTCTGCATTCCCAGGAAAAAAATTAAATCCATGCTGCCCAAGAAATGGAGGGGTATTTCCTAATGCCCCAGGCTGACTAAATACACCATCAGGTATGTAATGGTGTTCACCATTGCTCATCTGTCCATAAGTTGTCAAATATGGCATTGGAGGGTCACCTGCAGTTGACCATGCTGCTTCACCTAAAGAGTATGGAAATCCAATGGATGGAGCATAATAGCTAGGCATGTATGGGTCTGACATTGGTGGATAGCTGTTACTCTG
Source organism: Ammospiza nelsoni (assembly GCF_027579445.1). Classification (NCBI taxonomy): domain Eukaryota; kingdom Metazoa; phylum Chordata; class Aves; order Passeriformes; family Passerellidae; genus Ammospiza; species Ammospiza nelsoni. The sequence goes on along the minus strand of NC_080633.1, from coordinate 118,144,109 downwards.
CAAGAAAATAAATTTTTAAAGAATCAGTAATAGTGACAATTATGCTCAGGGGAAAAAAGCCTGTAACACAATCCAAAACATTTTTAAGGGTTATATGAATGTATTTGTAACTTTCACCATTCCTCACAACATAAAAGATAAATGAGCTATCTGTCAGATATGGCCACTTCTTCATGAGACCTTCTCAAAGCATTAAAGGGCCCCCTTTTGCTCTGGAACATTATCCTCATGTTTAGCACCTAAGCTAGGTTTAAAATGCCTCCATGCCAACAGCATCAAGAAAATAACAAGCTACTCTAAAACAAGTAGTTTTTTCTTTAGTTATAAAGGTACACAACTGTATCTTTATAACTAAAGAAAAATAGATGCAACTATGATTTAAAGTTGTTGTATTCTTAGATTTTGTCATATTTCTCACTTCTAATTGGATACTCCAACAGACTAGTAGAGTGAAATGGATGCAAGGATGCCTGTTTGTTTCAGGAGTAGCAACAAAAAAGAGGTAACACATCCATGCTATGGAGAATGGGCATTAAATCAGTACTACTCCAGATAGACTCCTGGGAAATCACACAATTTATCTCTTGAGACATTTGAAGGACTACCCCCACATGATTTCTGCTGTTTTTTTCTAGAAAAAAATTCCACATATCGTTTAGCTGATGCTTCCTTAATGCTGTATTATTGGAAAAATAAAGAGAAGGCAAGCAAAAATTCTTAGTCTTTTAATAATTTGCACTCTCTCTCTCTCTCTCAAGATCACTCCAGTTTACAAACTTAACATAACTCATATCAGCTTTCAACTACAGAGGCAATTCACAGCTCTGGAAGTCAAGCCATTAGTGTCTTGGCAGAAGAGCTGTACCAAGCTGTAGTGATACTAAGCTTCCATCTATTATGGCATCGGCTGTGAGCTACTTCTACCACTTATAAAGGAAACCATGTCCAAGCATTTAATATATTCTCAGAGCCAATAAAACTGTTGTTTTGGACTGCATCCAAAATGATGATTTTGTTTTAAATGTAAGGGTTTGGTTTTTAGCTCAAGTTTCTTGTAACTCCATCTTTCAGAAGCTAAAGCAGAAGCACAAGAGACAGGGACATGAAAGCATGCTTTTTAACTGAAGCTTTTCCAGAATTCTTAAGAACACTTCATCTGCTTAAGATATCATATGATGAGACAAAGTATGACATAAAATTATATCTCTGTGTATATTCATAGTCAGCAAGTCAGTAATGGTAAGAAATATCCAAAAATTAAGTCTGGAAGTCAGCTGAATGTCAAAGTTTACTTCAAGGTACTAACCAATGTTCACTTACCTGATTTGTCTGACTACTTAGATATGGCTCAAAATCATCATCATTTACTGCATCCTTTTGATGAATCGAACCGTTTTGTACTGAAACTAAAAATACATCTGTATTAGAATAGTCACTGGAAAACCTATGCTGCACTTTCAATCTAGGTAACATTTCTTAATCATCTGTATATTGAAATACATATTATTGTTAAACACCATTCCAATTTAAACAAAATAGCTCATTCTACTGATCATGAGGATCAGATCTCAGGAGAGGTCTGCAAAGATGGCAGCTAGAACAGTCTACTCCTGACTACTCTTTCCTGGGATCACAGACGTGTGGATCAAGAACTGCAGGCACACCTTATTTGCACAGGCAGTAAATCCAGCATTTCTGGAAGTACCAGACCAAGTGTAAATGTGCAGACCAACCCCATCTATAGACATATTCAATAGGTTCAGGGAAAGTTGCAACATACAGCTTTCTCCTGTCTGGAGGAAAGGCAGTTACCCACCAAGACAACCATGAAGGACACCACTATTCAGCTATTCAATCCTGTATTTCCTACACAACTATACTGCATTAGTGACATCTCTGAAGCTCTGAGGTGACAAAGCAAGACAGAAATAAAAGCTTAAGTCCCAAAAGGTGATTACAGGCCTTTCCCAACACATATGGCACTATATGCTGCAATTTCTTCCTACCTGCTCTTCTTGGTCTCCTATTACCTTTCATTTCATCTAAGGCATTACACCTACCTGGGATTCTCCAGCTGCCCAAATTACTTGAAGTGGCTCTCTACCATCCCCCAGGCTACTATTGAAACAAAGCCACACTGCACAAACTTCTGCTAAGTTCCACTGTTTCCCAGGGTGCAAAGCAGAACAGGGACTTAAACCAGCACTTTCAATTACACAACCTGAAGATGAAGGTCTGTTCTTAAAAATAAATTTACTGGTTATCCAAATGCAACTTTTTTTTTTTTTGTCAAATATGTTCAGTGGGGCAAAAAAGAGAGTCTCAGGATGATCAGTAAGGTGCACTGAAAAACCATGACTGCAGAAGTTACAAGAAAACAGCCAATTTTCTGAAACTTAAACTGAGTTAGGAGCCAATTTTATGGCTTCCCTCTTTTAGCAAAAGCTTCTGAAAAGCATATACAGCCATGTAATTAAATATTCAACTTTGCTGAAATTAGTGTTTAAGAGTCAGGGGTTTTTTCTTGCTTCATTGGGGGTAGGGGCGTTGCCACCCAAAATTCACATTGTAAGCCAAGTGGTGCTTGAATTTTTTTTCACATTGACTTCAACATCCCTAAAACAAAACTGCCTTCAATGAATGAAACTAGCTGAAAGAAATGACAAAGTAATAGATATAATCACAAGGAATAATCAAAATCCTGGAAAATTTTATTAACTTCAGAGAGCAGTAAAAAAAAGGTAAAAATTCATAATTTAACACAGAAGGCTTCTTCAAAGCAATTATCTGGGAAGAAAGCAACCTGTGTCTTGAATACCTTCTTGAAGTTTTAAAGGAACAGCAGACACTTCAGCTATTACAAACTGGTTTGTAAACACTGCATTTCTATGCTAGCAACAGTCAAATATGACCAGCAATGCTGAGCACAATGCAGTTTACAACTGGATAGAACAATATTCCAAATCAAACATCACATTTAAATTAAATATTAGGTGCTGGGGTTCTTTTACCCCATAAATAGAGTTTCAGTTCAGGTCATGTATCATCCTGAATTTACACACAATGGTAACATAATAATAAGCTCTTGATATTGGAATTCCTCTGTATATTTGGCCCAGTTACACACAGGATGAAGCCTCAAAACATTTTGTCTATGTCATGTTCACTGCTTAGACTTAACCAAATAGAACAGACAGCACAACTCTTAAACACAATTTTATCATAATGAAAAACATGGGCAGCAGCATACAAGTTTCTTAAAAGCATGCAACCACAAGTAAAGGAATAAACAGATGTATATCAAGACTAGTATCCCATCAAAATTAATCTCCTCATACTGACAGCTAATCTTCATAAAACGTGCATCTGCTGTGTTTATTGCTCCACAGGTATCTAAAGGTCACTGAAGACAGAATTCTTTTTGGGTTGACATAACTAACAAAATATTGCTGTCAATGTATTTTCTTTCTTATTCATTCTTTACTGAGATATTAAGTCAGTGACACAACATTTCTACAGAGACGCTTCTTCTGGTGAAATATATACATTTCCTAGTGAAATAGCATCACTGGGAGCATGTTTCTTTAGCTTTTCACTCTAACTTCACATAATGTGTTAATAGTGAAGAATGTAGCCCACACAGACATTTAACAAGAGCAAATGAATGTCTCATTCCCAAAATCTCATGTTAAGTGTTCCAACTGAACAGGGCAGCGATGAAGAATACTAATTGAAACTAATCTACAGATACTAAAAATATCTCTATAAATATGATGCTAAAAATACTGTATGTTTCTGCAAACACTGTGAAAACATACAGTGTAATTAGATATTGGGAAGAAGCAACTCATCAAATAGAGGAATTTAAAGCTGATATTTTTTTAACTGCTACTATCCTTGGATTAGCCACACACAAAATACAATACCCAAAGGTATAATAACTTTTTCATTAGAAGCCATCACACCTTAACATGAAGCATAAACACTGAAAGAAACATGAAATATTTCATTCTTGTTTTAAACCTAATAATTACATTTAAGCCTCCTATGAAACAAAAAATTGTTATACACACAAGTGTAAAAATAAGTCAGCACCTTCCTATGACAGATGTGATACACTGGCATAATAAACAAAAGGGGGGAAAACCAAAAAGGAGTCCCAGGAGTGCCTTTTTTCTTCACACCCCTGTAAGTCATAATTTGATGGATACCAGTTCTGATATTTTACGTCAACTGTACAGTAGTTGACAACTAGAATAAGTAAAGTTTCATGACAGGAAGATATAATCATTCAAGCCTCTGAAATACCAACACAAATATCTGACACAACAGATAGATAGTACTGCTCTACATACTGGAACTTCAGTCCCACAAGTTGTGGTTGAAGGAAACAGCACACCAGTTTATGAGCAATTAGAACAAAGCATCCAAGGCACTTTACTAGACAAAAATAATCAGCTACCGATCAATATAATTTTCAGGTCTAATATTTTTCATTTTAATATGAAATAGGTATACACCCCTTTTATCATTCTCTCATATGCTCTACCAGACGTGGACAGCTTCTGCCATCCTCCCTAACATTACTACTCTTCTCCTATGCACAGAACCACCCTCAGACTGGTCTGTTAACTCAGTATCACATCTTCCCTCAGAGCTCCTCTAAGCTGAAACCTATCACAACAACTGAAAGACTACTGGCTGCTAACATGTGGTCAGTAAGGACTGCTGACACTGACTAAATTCAACCACTTGAAAAAGCCTCTAGCCCAAAGCCAACAATTTGTGCTACAGTGAAGATGTTAGCACAATCTCCTAGGCCTTTAATCTAATGCTAAGTCATAACTTAGTTTCACTAAGCAGACATTACACTGAATAATTTAACAGAACAGAGATTAATTGTTCTGTTTCACTATAGTTTTCACTCAGGTCATACTCTCATCAAGAGAATATATCATAAGTATTCATTATTTAAAAGGATGCAGTCCATAAAAAAATCCAAGTTCAGAAATGCAAAAATCTCTTCCTTACATAGCAAGCAGAGATGTGTTTTGATTCAAACATTCCACAGCAGTGACAAATTGTAGAACACAAAAATATGCTAACATAAATAAGCCAAAGAAAAACTGACTAGTGCATTTTCACACACTGTAACATAGCACCCAAATAGAAATGCTTAATACTTCCAGTCCAAGTCACATATATAGAGTACAGTTCAAAAACTACCTGTGTGATTCTCTAACAGATGCATCTAATTAACCTCTCTAAAACTGAGAAGTGATAATTCAAAGATTGTGAAGCCACAAAGTATTTGCTACAACGAGTCTGACTTTTCTTCTCATTTAAGGGCAACATGGAAGGTTATAACCACAAACTATTTCAAAAACATGAAGTAGTTAATTAGTGCACTTTGGACAAAAAAAAAAAAGAATATGAGAGAACAAGTATTCAAGAACGACCAAACTAAGGAGGAGATAAACGTGTTCCTTTTTCTCTGAATGCAGAGAAATTAAAAAGAACAGCCAAACTCAATGAGATCTGGGAACCACGTGCCACCCCACAAGCAATACATGTAACAAGAAGCAGATAATCTGCACGTAGACGGAATAATAGAATAAGTATGCTGTGGATAACATTAAATGACAGCTCACAGAGACCAATTAAATTAGTTCAGATAATGAACTAAGAGGGGCAAAGAGTACCCAAGCTCAAAAAATAGTTTCTTATCTGCCTTAGTATAACAAGCATATTAACACACAGAGGTAGCTGTGTGCATGCTACTCTATAGCTCAGTTTGCTGAGCAACTAAGAATTAAATAGGTACAAAGTGGACTGTTTAGGCAGTAAGAAATTCCAAAAGAATATTAGTGAGAAAATAAATTCCAGACAAAATACTGCAAGATATAATCTGAAATGCTGTTTACAATTGACTTGCCAAGAATTTCAGAGAGAAGAATATTAAGTAGTTAGTAGTTTTTTCCTTCTGTGGGAAAGAAAACCCACTGAGTATGGTATTTAAAAACTAAGACTTTGACAGAAACATTAAAAAGCAGAAAAGCAGAAGGCTTGTTACACAGACAAAAAATCAGTTACTGGTGCTAAAATGAAGCAAGACTACAAAAATTCAGAGAATAAGGAAGGTGATGTTTTCTGCTCATAGATATGAGTAACTAGTCACATGGTTGCTGTCTAGCAAACTAAGGAAGCTGTTCAGAAGATTCTTCCTGATGATTCTACTCACTACACAGAAAGGCCCAAGGTGTACCGTTAAGAAGAGATTATACAAGCATATCACAAAGGCAGCTAAAAGGAAATGACTATTTAACTGCCTGACTTCTGACATTAATCTTTTGCAAAATAACACATTGTAAACTGACGTACTGCTGTGCCACAGTAAAAGTGCTGGGAGGTAACATTTCGGCACACAATTTACTGTCATCCTGCCCTGAAATAAAAGACATTCTATAGCTACAACCTCTTGCTATGACTGTCAGACATCATCCTCCATAAAAGCAATATTACAGATTTATATATAAATACAAGGTTAACTTACCTTTATTTCCCTGTCCTTTAGGTCTCTGTATATAGGAAAGTGGGGGGGAAGGGGGAGAAGCAAAACAAGTTCAGTTAGAATCCTCTAATATAAACTTCACTGTAATTCTATTTATTTGCCAATTCTGCCCTTTCCAACTAAAATATCACTTGAAAATATTACCAAACCATGCTATTATAAAAATGTTGTGACATTACTTAAAATAACATTATAAAATACTACAAAACCAAAACCTGATAGAATTTTACTGAAATTATTGAAATCATCTAGGATTTATCAGCATATGAAGATTAAATGGTGCAGAAAGGCTGAACAAGTGAATTTTAATTGCCCCGGGGCCTGAAAAAACATTTGCAATAAACAAAAATAACAGAGTTAACAAAAAAGGTCAGTACCTTAAGATTACTGCCAATACCCAAATTTCATTATGATATGTCATCTTTTAAATTGACTGACAGGTACTTATCAGAGAATAACATACAATGCCTTGCTTTTTAGATATACGAAGGAATACAGAATTCTATCATATGCTTAACTTCAAGTTGTGCATTCCTCACCTAGGCAATTATACTGAGAAAATTATGTACAGTCTGTACAAAGCTTTCACACAAGGAAATAATTCCTTAAGGAGGATTTTTTTTTTGGGATTAGTCATTACAAAACACTGTTAATCTGTCATGCACTAAGAATCAATGTAACATTACAAGTTACAGTATCCTTAATTCCGCTACAGCAAGATAAACTAACTTCAAAAAACAAATGCTAGTCCATGAAAATCTAATTCACCTTCTCACATTACTTTCAACTAAACAGGAGTGGTTCTCCAGGCTCCATCAGTCTGTTAACAATTTTTAGTCCTGAAGAACTCAGTATTCAGAGGTTTGAAACTTTAGAAGTAACAACCTCCAAGTCACTTCCATGCGCATTTGTCTCAAGAGTTACCTAAAACTGTTCAACGCTGCTTCACCTAGAAGTGCACTGGTTAGACACTGTCCTCTCCCAAAACGGGAAAAATCTCTGTAACCTGAAAAACCCCAACCACCTCATCTTTTGGGATGAATCTAATCCAGACACAAAGGCATGCAAAGGCCAACAAGAGACAGAACTAGAAAAAGTTCGGAAGAAGCAGCCTTCATGAAAGGAACAATGAAAAGCTAAGAGATCACTGAGCTAGAAATAAATGCTTAAAGGAAACTGGAGAGCATGCACAGAGACAAAAGAAACAGAACACTAAAGGCACAGAGAGAAAATAAAAGGAGGCAAGGGACTGCAGGGCTAAAACTTTTGGGGAGTGGCAGAAACCCACGGACGAAGCAGAGATCAAGACAGAACAGCTTCCAGCCAGAAAGAAACACCAGCAGAGGCCTAGCAAAGGTTAAAGAAATAACAAATTCTAAGCTCCGTGAAGGACCAAGTTTAAAAAAGTGTTGCACAGCGCAAAGAGAAAAACTGAGAACGAGTGGAAGAAGCGAAGGCCGAAGGAAAAGAAGTCAGAGGCGCGAAGGGAGAAAGGTGGGCGAGGAGAGCCAAGGCAGGGCGAGGAAGGATGCGGTAACGGGAGCCTGGCGGAGTTCGGGGCGCGCAAGGAGAGGAGCGGGCGCCGGGCGCCGCGGGGAGCCCGGCCCTAGGGCGCTCCCGGGGCGAAGAACCGGGAGCCGGGGGCCTGGCCGGGAAGGGCCGGCTCCCGAGCAGGGCACACACAAAGGGGGCCGCGGGCGGGGGCCGGGCCGGCGGCGCTCGGGGCTGAGCGGCAGCGGCGGGCGCTGCGGGCGGGAGCGCGGGGAGGCGGAGCGGCCCCGGCGCGGCTCAGCGGTTATAAATAGGGGCGGCCGGCCGGGAGAGAGGCCCGCCATCCCGGCGGCGACGGACAGCCGCTCCCCATGGCGGCGGGGAGGGAAGCAGGGAGGGAAGAAAGGAAGGAGGGAAGGAGGAGGCCGCGAACCGCGCCGCCCCGGCGGCGAGGGAAGGTGCAGGTGGCCGCCCTGCCGCCGCCCTCCCCCGCCACGGGTAACGACGGGGCCGGGAAGAGGAGAGAGCGGGCGGCCGCCCCCCCCGCCCCGCGGGCGGTACCTGGTCGACGCTGGTGGCTGACATTCTTCACGGGGAGCCGCGATCCCCTCGCTCCGCTCGTCCTGGGCCTCGAGTGATTCCGCACGCCGGGGCCGCTCGCTCGCCTCCGCCGCCTCCTCCCCGCCGCCGCCGCCTGATTGTCGCCGCTGCCGCCTGGGTTCGCTGCTGCCGCCGCCGCCGCCGATCGGGTTCCCGCTGGAAGGAGCCGGCCGGCCGGACGCAGCGCCGCTTCCCCCCCCTTGCTCTGGGCTCCGCTTCCCCACAATGGCGGACGAGGCTCCGGCTCCCACTTCCGCTCCGCGCCACCCTGACCTTCCGCTCCCCCCGCCGCCGGCGTCGCCGCTGACCTTTCCCTTCCCGTCCCCGCCTCCTCCATGTCACGTGCCGCTCCGAGCCGCGCCGCGCGCGCGCGCTCTCCCGCCGCCCAGCGGCTCCAGCGGCGCGGGGGGGCGGGGCTTGCTGCAGGGGCGCCGGTGCGCATGCGCGCGGCGGGCGGAAGGAGCCGGGGCCGTTCCCGCTCCCGAATGCCTGGGGAGGCGGCGGTGGGAAATGTGGAGCAGTCTCTCCGATGTGGAGAAGTCTCTCCGCTCCACCACGGGCCTGCTGGGGCACGGCGGCGTGGCGAGGGCGCCGGGCATCCGGCGTGAGGCGACCCAGCCTGGTTGCCCAGCGTGGCCGCTACTGCCTGAGGAGGGCTCAGGCGGCCTTCCCGCGGCCGCTCCTGTCACCCATCCTCTCCTGGGTCACAGAATCACTGAATGGGTCGAGTTGGAAGTGACCACAGTGGCGCATCTGGTCCAACCTCCCTGCTCAAACAGGGTCATCCCAGAGCACATGGCATAGCATTCTATCCAGACAGTTCTGGAATGTCTTCAGGTGGGCAGTCTGTCCCAATGCATGATCACTCACACAATAAAGAAATTCTTCCTCATATTTAAGTGGAGCTGCTGTGTATCGGTTCCTCTTGACTCTTGTCCTGTTGCTTGGCATCGCCAGGAAGAGCCTGGATCCATCTTGTTGACACCCTCCCTTGAGATACACACTGATGAGCCCCCCTCAGTCATCTCAGCCATCTGAGCAGGCCCGCCCCTCAGCCTTTCCTCATGGAACACATGCTCCAGACCCTTGAACCACCTCTAGCTCTCCACTGGGCCGGCCCCAGGAGCTCCCTTGCACTGTGGAGCCCAGAAGTGGACACAGCGCTCTGGGTGCTGCTGGCACCTGCCCAGCAGGGTCGATGGTGCTGCCTGGGGTCAGAGCCCGCAGCTCAGAGCCCCGGCTGTCTGCGTGCTCAGGCAGGTGAGCTCACTTGGACAATGCCTGCTCATAACCCTTTATCCTGTGTCAAAAATGCGTATTTTATAATTGGCTTTTCGCAAATATTAAAATGAATATTATATGTGTTTTGTTAGAAAGTTATGCTGTATTAATTTTCTTAAGTAGTGTGTTAAATATAGATTTAGGTTATAACATAATGTTAAAATAGAAACTGTGCTATGGAAGATACTTTTTTTAAAGAGGGGACTCGCACCGAGATAGCAGCCACAGGACACCTAAATCTTTCAGACAAAATGAATTTATTGCTCCATTATCAGAAGAAATGAACTTCTTCCCAGCTTGCTCAGCCATGAAGATGCCATTAGGATTAATGGGAAGAAGTTGACACTGACTAGACAGAATCCTTTGTTTGAATGGAATTCATGCATCATGTATGAGATGTATGAATATGCAACAGGCTATTGCCTTTGAGGGTTAATCCTCTGTTAATGTGTGTCCTTTTTCAGGCTTATTTTGCCCAGAAAGAGGTACCTGGACCGTTTGTAACTCTTTGTTTTTATTGTCTCATATTGTCCTAAATCCTAATTGTCCAAATTTTTATTACTCTAATTATATTCCAATTTTTGTAACCACTTTATTACTATTCAACTTTTAAAATTTTAAAAACAAGTGATTGGCATTTTTCACGTCCTGCAAACTCCCACTCCTCTGCTCTGCTCCTGCCCAGGTACCTGTGCTGTAGTACAGGTTTGGTGGGAGAACACACAATGCTTCATTAAATGCAGATTTTTTACCTAGCTGCTTTCAACTCCATCATTAATGAATTACGGTGTGATTCAAGTGATGGGAGAAGTTTGGCAATTGTGTAGGGGCTTCCTGCAGCAGCCATCGGTAAAATCCAAGACCACTTCAACAATGCTCCAGGGAGAATTAAGTATTTATAAACTTGAATCAGAAAAGTCAGCATTGTAGTTAATATGCTGCTGAGAGTCTGAGGGAGAGAATGCCTTAAATCCAATACAATTGTGTAAACATACCTGTCAGAGCAATGGGAAGGTGCATCCCTCATGACCTTGAATCCAAGTCCCTTTTAAAACTTGGTTGCATGTGTTCTTTCCTTCTCAAATTAAAGCATTCTTTTTCTGTTTTGGCTTTTTTTTTAACAATTGCACAAAGCGATCTTGAGGAAATAACACTTCTGGATGAAGAGTCAGTTTATAGTGGCAAATAATTTCTTAAAACTGTCAAAATGTGAACATTATACTGGAAGCTTCCCAGAGTTTGTGTATGTAAGACTTGCAGAATGCTCATTTACTCTGTTGCAGTAGAGTCTGTGACTTTGACCGCTACCCATGAAGGAACACCCTACACTACAGAGGGAAGCAACAAGGATGATGTAGGTCTGATGTGGAAAATAGGTTCTAGAAGAAAAGATTGAGAGAAATGGCCTTGGTTGGGTTAGAAGGAGAAGAATGAGGCTAGGATATCAAAAGAAAGTAATCAAATATTTTTATGCATTTCAAACATCAAGGATAAGGACAAAATACCATGGATTTAAATTGGAGCTGGCAAGGTTAAAGTTGATCTTTTATGACACCTGGATGAACTAGTTGGTCTTTAGTAGATCTGCAAATTTAACTTTGGATAAGACACTTAAAACACTATCCACAAGTTAGACTGCACTCCTGCCTCTAGCACAACGGTTAAGAAGTAGGTGGAACCCTTAGATTCATTCTTTCAAATCATATTTCTTTCTCTTTTTTACAGTTTTCCTAATCCATAGGCAGGTATGGCACGAGGGGATTTTCACTTCTTAGTGAAGTGTTATAATGTACATACAAAAAGATTGAATAGGCAGAAGAAAAGTAAACAGTGAGCTTACTGTGAGTCAAATGAGGCAAACAGAGCACAGGCTCTGGGAGGAGTGCCCACGTTAGACAGACTGCTTACTGATAGGCTAAGCATTCATTTCTGCCTTTGGTTTGCTGGGGTTTTTTGTTTATTTTCCTGGCATCTTCTATCCTGATTTCATTTAGCCACAGTGAAATAACTTGTCTTGGAATGCATTTTGGTGTGGTGATGTTAATAATGTTAATAATAATAACATTGGGAAATGTGGCTTCTAATCTCTTCCCTGTGATGAGAGAATTCAGATCTCAGCATTTCTTAGGTCATGGGGACTACTGGCCATGGGTACATCCCACCAAGTTACGTGATGAATATGGCACTGAGAATTCCAGTTGCAATCTTAGGAACCTTAAATTTGACATCAGCAACACTCAAAAAGAATCAGCCACAGAAGCACATTAGGGAATCTGGTCCAGTGAAACAACAGCCTTTGAACCATCTGGTTCATAGCAAATTGGCAGTTCTCAAGATTTTATTCTGTGATCCAGGAAATGTGGCTTAATCCTCTATTTTTGGAATCATAAAATGATATTAAAATGCCAGTGTTTTAAATGGTTTTGACCCTCTGGATTAGACAAAGAAGTCTGGAAAGAAAGCAGCCAAAAACTTTAAAAATGGGCATCAGGAAAAGAAAACTCAAATTTACTACTTAACATCTCATTGGTTTTGATCCAAGGCCACTTATTTTATGAGGCTGACAGTAGTTTTTGAATATTTGGAGTTTTAAGCAGTGCTTCTTTTGTAGAAGTGCCTTTGAGATGGAGCTGGCCCATGGTGACTTAATAACATCTATTTAGTTAAATATTCAATGTAATAGGGAAGTAAGTAAAAGCACTATGATTTTTTTATTCACTTTATCATGGTTGCTGTGATTTGTATGACAAAAGTCCAACATGCTGCAAATATTTCCAGTTTTTGATAATGTTGGTGTCTGTGCTTGCAAGTGGTTCTACATTGTTCTTCCTTATCTATACCATTAGGAATGTGGTAGAGTGAAAATTATCCTTAAAGAAAGTGCAAGTTCAGCAGGATTCCAGTCTGCATTGCAAGCTTAGGCTCAAATGAACCTTTTTGATGGGGAATAATGCAAGCCTCTGAGGACTTACTGGAATGCTCTGTGGCAATTAGTTCTGTAATATTATAGTTCAAGTTCCGGCCTTATGTGGCTCTAGAGACTTTGGAAATATATGCGGTTCATTTTTCAAAATGCTTTTAGGCCTCTTTTTTATCCCCTCTAATTTTCCATCACCCAGTAGTTAGGTTCAGGAATATTGTTTGTGATCTGAGCTGTGATGGTTTGATTCCACCACGCTTTGCCATCAGATTATTGTGCTGAAGGTCTGCGTCATCTGTGTGCATGACTTGCAGAGTTGGTGCCAGTGGAGCCATTTCTAGGCCACTCTGCTGGCAGTTTTCTGAATTGACTTAATTGGACAGGGAGTGCCAACCAACAGGAATATTTTCATCAGGACTCCATTTCCTCATGGTTCTTTGAAATGCATATCAGATGGACATGTGTTCATGACCCTGGAAAGGACTTGGGGCCCTTCTAGAAATTGAGAAAACTCTAGACTGCAACAGTGCTCAGGAGGAGGACAGTCTTCTTTTGTTTAACCTTGAAATCAGTAGGTCCTTATCAAAGTCTTCCCTGTTACATTCAGCAAAACCTTTTGGATTTTCCCATTACTGCTTTTAGCATAGTTATTGTGCCAACCTAAAAGCAAACTTAAAGGATGACTGCATTTACCATTTTGAGATACCTTTTTCTCTTTAGCTTCACTGGACAAAACCAGAAGTAGAACATTTGTATTTTTTTTAAGTGAGGAAAACTTTATGGTAACAATTTCTTGGGAATGATTGAGATTTAATACAAAAGTTCTGAATTGTTCAGAAAATGCAGAGTTTCTCTTTCAGAAAAAGAAGAGTTTCTCTTCTTAACCATTAAAATGTGAAAAAACCACCATGATTTTCTTCTACATCTCCAAGGTTCTCACTGGACTGTAAAACAGGTGCTTTGTCTAGTCTTGGCTACACACAAGAATCTTAAAAACTAATACTAGACAAGAGACAAACTGTAAATAGCCTGCTGCCTCTGTTTCTCAGTGTAGCTGAACTGTAGCTCAGAAGAAATATGAAAATAATTGTTAAATAAGTAGAAAATACATGCTACTAGTATTCTTCTGTTTCTCCTGTCTCAATATCAAAAATACATCAGTCCATTATGATCTAGCCTTGGTGATGGACCATCTCCAAACAGCAAGCTGGACTGTGTGGCCTTCAGATATCCAATGCTTTTATTATTTTCTGTGATTAAGAAAATCTGTGAATGATTCATGAGACAAAGTCAAAGCTCAGGTGTTGGTGACTGCTGATGAACATGCCTGCCAGAATGTCCCAGTTATTAGCACTCCTCCAGCTGCCCCTTGGCTTTAGCTGGGGACAAGAGATTGGAATGACCATCTTCATCTGGCCGAAAGGATCATTGCATTAATGAAAATCCTCAAAACATGGGTTACAAAGGAGTGACAAACAGCTCAACTGCAGATAAATAATTTCCCTCTGTGTGCACAAGACTTAATAGTTCTGAGCTATTATATGTAGGGATAAAGATTTTGTCATATATAATTTACTCAGTAGTTATTAAACAACTACATGTTCTGCCCCCTGTGAGAAATTCATTTCTATGTTGAAGTCCACGGCAGGTCTCAGATTCCATCAAGCATTCTTTCACAAGATTTGAACAGTTCTGAATGTATAGTAGCATCTACATGACAGGATGCACGCATATTTCAAAATATGCAACAGGCCTTCTGGAAAATACACTGATCATAAAAGTGATAAAATTATACTGTATGTTAATGTGGTTGACACACTTTTTAGGAATGAGGAAATACAAGTTTGCACTAAGGAAAGAATGTCCAGTAAAACATTGTATGAAAGGACTGCAAAATTATATGATAGACTGTAAATAATCATAGAATAAAAATTACAATTGATGGACAAATAAATATAACGTAATAGCTGAAAGATAGCATTGTGACAAAGTAAAGCAGCTAAATTAGTGTACACTCTCTTTGAAATAGAAATTGTTGCATTTAACCAACAATGATTTCACCTCCTAGATACTTTGATTTTATTTCCTTTGTTATACAGTGTGTTATTTTTAGTGGGCTCCATTATCTGGGAGCATGAGGCAAGACAGAAGCTTTTCACAGTGGCAAGCCCTTCTCCACAGAGATACTAATGTATACTAAAGTATTGGTATATTGGATACCAGTGTGTGCTAGATGTTTGGCTTAAGGGAACATGTAGCCATATCACAGCGGGCTGTGTCTACAACAATGACTAGTTACTGACAGATCTGCTCTCGTTTGTTCTTATGAAACACAGTCTTAAAAATTAAATATATACCCCTTTATTACTTACATCCTCTCTGTGAAACCCTTCTGTCCATCAATCTATTTTTTAGTTTAAATATCACTCATATTTTGTGTAAAATTACTGCCTTTGTTCCTAATCACATAGAGCAATCTATCTTTTGGTGTACAAATTGCTCATCCTTATTGCCTGCTTGAAGCTGGGCTCTGCCATCATCCTGACTACAGCCTGAGGGCTGCAGAAGGTTCCCAGTAGATGGAGTTTATATGGCTGGGTTACTTCTGCTCTGCATCATACCACTATTTGGACTGTACTTTTCCCAGTCCATTAGAAAACAGACAATTCCTACCTGTCTCAAGGTATTCCATGTGCCAGATCAGAAAAAGCATCGAACTATTGTACAGACACTGCTAGATACCCCCCTGTTTTAGGTGACCTGTAGTAAGAAAAGCTTCTCTAGTTCCATTTGGGCTGTGACATCTTTACTCCAGCACAGCTGCTTATATGCTTCATCCCTGTATGAAGATTTGGCTTTGATGAGCTGTAGGTAAATATACACAAAGCTAGTCTTTTAGGAGCCTCACATGCTGGCCTGCTTGCCTGAGAATATGCACAGAGTGCTATTCTCTAGTTTTAGTTTAACTTCATAATTTCCTAATGTTCAAGGAAAATTGTCAGGAACAATTCCATTATTATGTCAAAGATAAACTGTGTGATTTCCACCTCAGACATTATCTTCAAAAATAATCTTTGTAGTTAAAACAAAGTGAGACATGATGTGCATTTGCTGAGACAGTCACCTATTGCATAATTTTGCTTTGGTACTTATTTTGGAAAAGAAGTATTAAATACATTATGGAGAGGGTGCACAATTTTACCACCTTATTTGTGATTTTTTGTTTACGGTGGTGGAAAATACCTGTAAACTTCTCTGAAGTCCTATTCTGCAAGTGACTGCATCATTTTGACTCCTGCACTCTTGATTATTTTATTATATAAATGAAATATTTTTCCTGCCTGGCTCTTCATGTCACAGCAGAGCCCTATTTCTTTTTTCCCCTATAACCTTTACAATTTTTTTTTCAGAAATGGCAGAAAGTTGGGTCTTTTTCACAGGATTCTCTGGTTTTCATTCTTGCTCAAGAAGTCCTGCAACTTTTGTCTTTGGTAAATTTAGTGGTTTGGCTCTGCTCCCAGCATCCATACCACATCCCATTCCATTAATCTGAGTTCTAAACTTGGGAAATTTTCATCAATTTTATAACCTTACAGAACTTTCTAAAATCCTTCTCTCAGCAGTGCTTGCATTTCTTTCCTAGATGCTTTTTGGTGTGAGGTTTGCAGTGGTCAGATTTCAGACCTGTGCAGCACAGTGCTGTAGATGTCAGCTGCTAAGCAGAAGAAGAGGGACTGGAAGGTTATCTCCAGCACTAGCTCCAAGATCACTTGCTCTGAAAGATCTGGAGAGAATTAAAACTATCCCTCTCTCCAAACCCTGTGTCTAGAGCCTGCTGTCTATAAAAGGATGTCTATGCAAGATGAATTTTCTGTTAATGTCAGAACGAGACCTGTGAGTCAGAACATTTGATATTTTGTGTTTTCACCCCTCTAAAGTAATAAAAATCTGGGAAAGGAAGAAGTTTTATTTTCTTCTAAATATGTAAGCCTTCCACCTACTTTGTTAGCCCAGCCACTCAGCATCCCCAGGATTAAGGTATTTATACCACATTATTTAGGCACAAAATAAATATGTTTTATTTATATTTAAATATCCAGATATTTACAAAAGAATACCATGAACAAATAGGCACCAAAATGGGATTCCCCCTTTAGTATATGTAGGAAGAGTGCAAGTTAAATTCTGTTCTAAAGCAGAGATATCTTTTAATGTACCACATACAAACCAAACCAACTTAGGCAATTTCAAAATAAAGATAAATTTATGTTGATTGGTAAATCGTACATTCATCATATGTATTCAGTCAACCAATAGTAACTACATTTCCTCATTAATTACAAATGTCTGTTCTTTAGCTCTGCTTGTAGCTCTGTGTTACTTTCAAGAATGGATTTATTTCCTGTCATGCCTTCCTGTAAAATACCAAGTTAAATCTAGACTCTGAGTTCAGTGTAAAATGCATAAAAATACTTTCAATATACAAAAGTTTGAACTAAGACCATTTTTTCCCCCTAAATATAGATTAATTAAATGAATAAATATACAGATGAAATAGCTAATTAGATGATGGAACCCATAAGTCATTGGCTATTGTGAACCATTTTTATTTTAAAAGCCTCATCAAAGAGAGATGTACAATCCTTGCTATATTTCATTCCAGATATAGAGGCTGTCCATATTTTTAAAGCTTTTCATTTACTTACGTAGCCAAATGTCTGATCAGCTGCTGGACCAACACCATTAATTCTAGTCCACTCAAAAGTGTTTACAGGGAAGACAGCTCAGGATTATTTTTTCCTAAGTAGTGGTTTTTGCTTTCAATTACTTCACTGATTTCTGTTTTCAGCTGTTTTGATCTTTGAGATCAGTACCTGCATCTTATAAACGCTCATGCTGATTCTGGCATGACAGGCTTTCTCTTACAGTGACACTTAACAGTATTCTTTCTATTTTAGTTGCCTAGTCATGGCCATTTCTGTTATCTGATCTCAACTGCAAGGTCTGGAATTAAGCTCCCTAATTAGACAAGGCACTCAAGGTTTGGTCCCATTCCTGTGTCAAGGTAAACTTAGTTTACTTTAGGCCGATCACCCATCACTTTAAAGATCCCAGTTTTTATTCTTTTCAATCAAATCTCAGTTTCTTGCAACACTAATTCTGAGGTCTTGCAAAAAAATGCTTTTCATAGGTAATATGTAATGCATGAATTATATACATTAGGATTTGCTGTTCAGATTAAATACAGAATTTTAAATAAGTAACCATCCCTCTATAATTAAATTAGCAAGGAGAATAAAAATTTTAACAAACAGTGTATTGATTAATGTTATATTTGTTGTAGGTAATTGCTCAGATAGGACATCTATCAAGTGTTTCTAAGCTTAATATACTGCATTTTAAAAATTATATGCTTACATGATTATATGGCCACATTTGACTTCCTGGTGAACAAGATTAAAAATACCTTCTTTCTTACGTTAGTTATTTTCCTGTATTAAAATAATGACTACTCAGTCTTTCTTACTTGCTTCCATTTAGAGGAAGAAGTTTGTTTTTCTTTACTCAATAAATTCTGAAAATTAAAGGACAAAGCCATCTTAATGTTCTGGGCATAATGAATTGGGAAGAGGATGTCCTACACTGAGCCCCAGTAAGAGCCAAATTTTGTGCATACTAAGCAGTACTTGTTCACCTGTATTAACTTAGTTTTTTTCAAGCACTAAATCACTGTTGTGACTTGCTATGAACAAGCAATCAAATAGCAAGTTTTAAAGAGGGGAGGCTGACAGTTGCTATTCACACCTTGAAAAAATATTTTGCTCCTTGCTTTTGTTTTGGTAGCTTTAAAATAGATCCACTAGGTGGTGCTTGAAATACAGGGGCAACTGGAAATCATAGTGACTAAGAAATATTAAATTATAATTCCTTAGTCAACACTCCAACACAAATATTCTTGGCAATAGAAATAAGATTTCTATCCAAGTGCTTGGGCTCCTCCTTTTCCAGAACTGAGTTTTCTGTTTCAGAAGTAAAACTAGATGTTCACCATTATGGAAATGTACTGCTCTCCATTATAAGTTTCAGTTGGTCTTCACCCTTGGCACCCTCAGAATATATGGTTTTCCATTAGTATTTTTGGCATCTGAATAAAAAGTTTATGTCCAGACTCAAAGTGATTTGGATTAGTTCTTTAAATACATTAAATAAAGACAAATCTTGGCATTGCCTGAGTGCTTCATCACTCAGAGGAGAAGTTTAACTTCTAACAAGGAATATAGGAAGACTATTGTGATGTTACAGCACGCGGCCAGGGGAAGGGGCAGGAAGGCCCCTATGGCCAGTTATGCAGCTATGAATTATGAACACTATTCCAATTTCCTTGTAGAGACCAAGGCTTGTTTTCTCAAGTTATTCTTTAACCATGTGCTGTGCAATCACACATTCTAAT
Organism: Ammospiza nelsoni; assembly: GCF_027579445.1. Taxonomy (NCBI): domain Eukaryota; kingdom Metazoa; phylum Chordata; class Aves; order Passeriformes; family Passerellidae; genus Ammospiza; species Ammospiza nelsoni. The sequence goes on along the minus strand of NC_080633.1, from coordinate 118,124,795 downwards.
GCAAATCAGCTTTTTTGGAGCTGTAAAAAAAGTACAGCTGCCCCAGACTTCTTGGTTAGCTGTGCACCAGCCAGTAGCCCAATAATTCTCCTACCTTGCAATCTGACAATAAAAGCTTCTGGCAAAATTATTTGCTCCTAACACTGCTTCCCTGTCAAACTGCTGTCCAGTGCCCCAGTGGGAACTTGAAGTTCCTGCAGCTTCCAGGAGAAGCTGTGACACGTGCAGACTTCAGGCCATTCCAGTTTCCTCTCCTGCCTTGAAGGTGAAATTCTGGTGATCCAGGCCTCCTTCAGCATGTGGTTTTGAGGGAAGTGCCTTTCAAAAGGCATTTCTCTGTTTCTTGCAGACCCCAGAAGATCAAACTCCTTTAATTCATATGGTAAGGGGAGGGTGGATGGAGAAGGAGGAAACACACTGAACTTGTGCCTATCCTTTTTTCTTGCCTATGCACCTCAGGCAGGTGGCTGAGGACACTCACACCACCTGTTCAAATCTTGCCCAGGGAGTAAGTTGGCAAAGGTAACACCATGAGAGGGATCTGATTGATGGGGCAGGTCTAGAAGGGCTTCAGGTCTGGGATGAGGGAGCTGAAGAACTGAAGTGGGGGAGCCCAATGGGAAACTCAGGGTAGGACTTTGGGTGGGGCAGGAATTGGAGGTTCTGCACTAGGAGTTACTGATGATTAGGAAAATCAAATTAACCACACCTGGAGTAGTTTAAGAGACACAGAACAAATTTAGAGTTAGTCAAGTTTCTGTTATTCATAGAAAATTGTTTAAAATTACTATATGAAGAAAAAGCATGTGTGAATTGCCAATTTGAAGAGATTCTTGAGAGGCTGTTATTAAGGTCTCTAAAGGGTGTACATGTGAACCTGGAGAATTCAGACCTGATTACTGCTAAATGCACTGCAGTGAGATTTCATCTGTCATTTAGGTGCAGCAGTCTGATTTGCTCATGGCCAAAGCGCAAAGGCCCTTTTCACAACAAGGGTGGGAAGCAGAGTAAGGTGTACAAACTAGGATGGTGTACATGGGAAGCTAACCTGTCACCTTTACACGTCCACATCATGTAAAGTATTTTGCATGTTTAAAATGTAGTCTATGAAGAAATAGCCTAAGGATATTGATCTTCAAGAAAATTAAGGATTTGGGTCACTGGAAAGCTATAGAGAAGAAATTAATCAGAAACTCAGCACTTTGTGGACAGATAATTTACAGGACGTGAAAAAATTGGCTTAATTATCTGTTTTGTATCTTGGAATAATGATGGTATCCATAATCTGAAATATGTAAATTAGAAAATGATAGTGCAGCCCTTAATTAATATGAAGTTGATTGTTCAAAAGCTTCCTCCCCATTTTCTTTGTTATTGTAGATCTGAAATGGATGTACATTTTTTATTAAGACACTATTTTCTTTCTTCAGTTTGTTGTTGCTGGCAAAGTTTATCACCAGTTTTAGTTTTGTACTCCTTTTCTCAATTTGCCTAACTACCAAAATCAAAGTCTCTCTTTTAAACCAGAAGTCACATTTGGGTAGATCAGGTTGCAGATTTTATTCTTTATTTAGCTTATTTATTCACTATGTTTGAGGTGAGTTTTAACAACTTAGCTCTTATTTTACTGCTTCTGTTTCCTTTTCTTCTGAAGGAGCTGATAAAATCCTTGTTCATGACCACGTGAGTCCGCTGCATAGTCAGGTCCAGAACAGTAGTTTATCATCTCAGCAGAGCAAAGAAAGAAGCCCCTGGTTCTGTGACTCCTCAGAGTAGGGAGGGAGCTACTCCTGTGCCAGTCTCAGGATAGACCATCTTCAAATCAAGGTGAAGAAGGAGCATACTCTGATGATTTACCTTTTCAGTGTAAATCTACATAACTGGGTGGTGTTGGTGTTTTAGAAACATTTTCTGGGGTGATCTGTAAGACAGAAAATGGTAAGTTTACAAAGAAGTCAGTCTGGCAACAGGATTGCAGAAATATGCCTTAATTGAAAGCCAGGACACACAGCCTTTGCGAATGGGAGAAAATAAGTTTCTTAGCTTTTTAAAAACTAGAGAAATAGCAGGTAAAAATGTCCTAAAAGCATAGTTTCTGTACTTTTTCACCAGGCTCTCTCACAGAATGAAGATGATTAAAGAGGATGAAGAATCAAGGTGTTTGTAATGAATTAAACATTGAATATGTAAGGAAAACAAACAAACAAGCAAACAAAAAAGCTGGAGTGAATGACTGTCTCTCCAGATAAAAAGAGGTTAGTAACAGGGCATACTAGATATCTGCATTAAGACCATATTACTTCTGTTTGGAAGCAAAACTTTTTACCCATTCACTCTAAAAATAGTTCAATATGAGATGGAAATAACTGTTAGAAATCAAAGATGAGATGCCTTACTTCTTTGCTACAGGACAGAGATGACTAGTAACAGTTCTGTGATAGACTACAGTATGTGATCTGTTTGTGCTTGTATTGCCATGATATATATCAAATTATACCTGCCTGATATATATCAAATACCATTTATTTCTCTGCAATTGGTCATGCTTTTTTAGGGTTATCACATCCACTTCTCACTACCAAGACATTTATCTGGCAACTAATATATTCATATGGCTCCCAGGCTTCCTCTGATGAATGATTAGCCAACAACCTCATCCTCACAGCTTAACCCTTGCTGCTGTGGCAAATGTCATTCTTCTGCCTGTCATTTTGGCTGTACTTGAACATTAAGCTCTTCTGTGTCTTCATTGCTAGATCATACCTTTATATTTTTTAATAATTCACAGAGTGAATTATTTTTAAAAAAGTGCCCAGGATTGAATTTCTCATTTTCTCACTCACGTTATGGTTGTCTCATTTATTGAGACCTTGTTCTGGTTTTGTCAAATTCAGTCTTGCCCTGCTCACACCCCACCCACATGGCTGGTATGCTGTGCACATCTGAAAGTGTTAGCTCCCTGTGTGTTTCTGTAGACTCCAATTTATCTGTGACATCACACCTAAGATGCTTATCCTCAAATTAAAACACATTTACTGTGGCTCTTTAACCTATGGCATCAGCATTTCTTTAGCAGTGAGTTAGAAATTGGTGCAGGGCAGCTTCTGCCTTACTGTTGGGAAAAGCTCTTCAAAACGAATCTGCTGCTTTCAGCCCCTCCTTGAAGCTCTCATCTAGGCCATTTCTAAGCTTCCCTAGAACTAGGCTGTAGCCGTGCAATAATTTAGGCTTCTTATTTTGACTGTATGGTTCCACTGTTTTCTTGCCCTCTGTCTAATTCTTTTTGTGTCTTTCTTATATGTACATATAGACTGCTTGAGGCCAGAGACAAACTCATTCTGCATCTGCACAGAACCTAAGAGAACAGAGCAACATCAACCATATTAGTAGCTCCATCAATGCATATTATTCACCTTTTTGCATGCTTTTTTTTGGAATCACAGGTATCTTTTCAGGTTAATCACAGCATGGAACTACCTTTTAAGTCATTCTGTGCTCATGCCTTTTGTTGAATTTCACTGACACGACACTGAGTTCCCTTGCCCAGACATCACAGGGAAGACTTATTTCATTGCCTAGGGACAGGTCTGTCCTCTGGCTACCTTCATGCACTAAAAGAAAGGAGAACGTTAACAGAAGATAGAAATGGCTCACATTGACAGAAGATAGAAATGGCTCATGCATGCTTCCTTCAATGGTGCTGCATTGAGATAATGAATATGATTATTGTCAGCAATTTGAAAGCATTCTTTTCTAGTTAAATTTACTGAAGAAAGTGAAGAAAATCAAGAATAAAAATACCGAATTCATTTATTAACTCATCTGAGTCAGTTAATGCCCAGTGATTGCCCACCTGGATTGGAGTTTGTATCTCACTGAAGGACTCAAATATTGTTTCACTTGGCAGGCAAGGGTCAAAGTAAACAGGATTTCCCTGAAAATAGCAAGAAATTATGATGCAATGTGGTTATTTATTAGCTTTGGTTTTACTGTCAGAGAGATGGGCAAATAATACCCTAATGCTTAGAATTTACATGGGTCAAACTATTTGCACTGCTTAGATTCTGCCCAACTTCTTTATAAGTTCCTAGAGCTAAGCTTCTCAATAGACATAATTTTGAGAAGCCCTATATCCTCCTTTGATACTTTGTGCAAGTTCAAGCACTTCTGAAAATCAAGCCATTCATCTGGGTTTTGCAATAAAACTACTCAGAATCATTTCTTTGAAGAAGATATTCCTCATTTAAACTCAAAGCTTTCACAGAGAATTACCAATCTGCATGTAGAGAGATCTGCCAGTTTGAATTTTTGTCCTGAAATGTCCAATGCTGATGATCTAGTCAGTGCAAATACAGTTTGTAAATATCCATCTGACATTTTAAATTCAAAAACAAATATTTTGGTACAGAATGTTCTCATAGGTTTTGGGGTTTACAATACAAAATGAAAGCAAATTTTTTAATCTCGGAATGCGGTAATGGATGGTTGTCCTCTGGACAGATTTATTTACATTCATTATAAATAACTTGTTATTTGAAAAACATACAGAAAAGTCCTTGTTCACAGTTTAAAGAAATAGCATTTTAAAGCTAATTAGTCTTTAAAATCAACTTTTCTGTGAAAAAAATCCTGAAAGTAAAATATTGGTCCCACTGATGAAATTTGCTTTCCATTTGACTGGGAGAAATTAATTTTGATAGTGAGTCATACCAGTCTTAGTTTTACATTTCCCAGCAGACAAAGGTATTACATCTCTACCTCTCATCACTCTGCTTACTTTCATCTGCAATCCTTGCTGCAAATAGTTATCAGCCAGAATTTGCTCACAGGTCCTGACAGTGTCAGTGCACCTTATCTACCACAACATATGGCTCCTTGCTGCACACCCTGCATGTAAAAGTATTGAAAACCAAATGAAGGCCTCCCTTGAGTGTGCCTTTGCAACATTTCTCTGACACACTGTATGTTTTAACTGGCTATAGAAAATGAGTGATCTCTTACCCAATATTTATTTTATTTATTTTTACTTCTGCAAAAACTTATACCAGCATCGCTTCATCATTGCTGTTTGTCAGCAACCTAAAGCTTTGTTTCCCCAGTGACATTTTTACCAGAGTGTGAATTAGGACACATAATGTTGTACATTTTTCAAGGTTTTCAGGCATCATCATTGCTTTTATATAAGCTTTATAAAATGGTAGACTCTTCAAAATCAGTGCCAAAACTCCTATCATCTACCATTTTAAATACAGCAAGTGGGGTTAAGGCTAATCAATTGATACAGCAAATCCTATTAGAGTCATTTAGGTTAGACTTTAACTCTTACTTAGGTTCCTAATTCTCCTTTAATCTGAGTTAAGATGAGTGCATAAATAAAGTTACCATGCTGGGTCTAGGAGCTTTGGAAAATCCCACCCTCCACCATACAGTCTACAGTTTTGTGTATGATTTCATTTATTCTCAAGGAAATAAATGGGATCACATTTCCTGGCCCTCTCTCTGTCTGTCAGTCAGACTCTGACCTGTCTGTCTCTCTCTTATAACTTTTGAACCCAAGCTAATGTTGACTGCAGACAGAAAGGCAAGGGCCCAAAGGTGTTTAGTCCTTACAAAGTATAATGCTTGGGAAAGGAGATCTGCAGCACGAGTTCCACTGCCCTAACCTCTCTCCTGTCCACACAGGCTCACGAGTCAGCCCGTGTGTGGGTCCAGCACAGCACCCCTGTCCCTGTCAGGCAGAGGATCTTAGCTCCAGGAACAACCCACACAGAGAAGGCAGCAGGCCTCCACCATCTGCCAAGGATGCTGAAGGAACTTGAAACACTGGTCCACTGGAAACTGGGCCACATTGATTTCATCATCTAAAACCTGTCAATTGTTAACTTGCAACAGCCAACAATTGACAGTCACTTCTCAACACAGCTTCTGGAAAAACACTCTTGAAAATCACACATTTCCTCTGAAATTATATCAACAGACTGTATTTAAAAGTAGTTGTTCTCTGGACTTCCACAACTTTGCTGTCTTACGAAGGGCAAAAAATTTTGACATATCCCAGTGACAGCAGCCATACGGAAGAGCTGACATTGGTGCCTACCCTGCAGAAAGTTTTCCAGTCTAAACTGACTCTATGACATGCCACCAGCTGCAGACACATTATAATCCAATTTTAGTTCACACTGGGTAGTACTTCTAATCCCTCAGGTTTACCTCATCATGATCCCTGGTGATCAGCAAAGAGGATGGGTACCATTTCAGGAAGAGTAGAAATGTATCCACAGGCTAGGATTCTAATGTGGCTTCTCACACTTGGGCTCTTTTGTAAGTAAAATATTGATGCCCAAGCCTGCGAAGCTTTATGCCATCAAGGCAGTGGACAGTGCTTTTACATGCTAATAAATGTACATTAGGAAATTCAGTGGAGATGATTGGCCTTCAGCTGGAAACAGAGAAGCTGATGTTAAATGAAATTAAGTTGTCAATGACTCATCTTGAAGTTTTCTATGTGTTAATACAAATTGCAGGTAGCATAGACCCATTTTTAATTCAGTATATGAAAGGAAAATTATGATAGCAGAGTAGGAGGAAGAGATGGGAGTTAAGGAACCTACACAAGTCTTTTCTCCCCTTATATAGAGTGTGATGCACATTACACATGTGACAGGGCTGGGTCTACTGAGTCCTTATTGCTTTCAGAACATGCTCAGACTTCAAGGGGATGTCCATGAACCTGGCAGCGAATAAGCATGCAGTTTGGTGCAGATGATTCATACTCTTGCTACAGCAAAAGAGCAGGATCAAAGACTTCATAGCTCACTCAGTCCTTGAGTGACCCTGCCAGTTCCTGGCCTGGCCTTGATTGTTTTTCATTATCTCATCACACACTGAGGATTGCAGTGTCTTACAGAGCAAAGTAGGTTTAGTTTAAGTAGAAGCTTGGGCTGTGCTTAAATTACATATTTTTTAAAAATTATTTTTACACCAAGGTGGCTTTGCAAATAGTCTATTGTGGTGTAAAATGAAAGATAAGTTCTCTGCCATATACCTACCAGCTGAGACTGCTGAATTACACTACAGAGCAAGACTTTCAGAGGCTGTTACTAAGTCACTGAGTCACCAACCAACCTTGCTACACAGTATGTTACAAGCTTTTGGTCCAGTGCAATAGAAAAAGGTTTGACATAGTTTCAAACAATGCTATCAGCACCACTGAGCAGACAAACAGGAGGATGGGTCATGGAGAAATAAAGACAGAAAAATCAGAAAATATGCACTGCAACCAGATCTGCTACACTTTAGGGTTTCAGTGAAAGGCTGACATCTTCAGCACTACTATGCTGAAGTATTCTTACAGAATGGATTCAGAGAAGGGTGACATTACGTTTTCCTGGCTTACATTCCTTTTTTGCTGTACAAAATGGTCACCTTTCAGATACAGTCATGAGATCTCAATTCAACTTTGCTTAGCTTCAAAGATTTAACAATAATATTCCAGTTCCAAACAATAATATTCCAGTTCTTTACATGAACAGATTCCTATGACAAGCTTGAAGTGATATGACTGTCTGCTCTGGATTTCACTGGAAATTTGCTTGTACAGGACTATTGGTTTGGAGGGATTTTGGATTTTTTTACCTGTACATAATAAATACCAGAGTGATAGATAATATTTTTTTCATGTACATGGAATATCATGTCTCTCTAGTTAATAAATATTGTAATTCATACCAAACACCTGTTCACCCTGGAATATGTGATAATCTTGTAGAATTAATACTTGTATTCTATTGGGGATGTGGGGTTACTTTGCTTTATCTGGTGTGTACTTCTTTGACTAAGTAGGCAAGAGGAAAGAGCAATGTTTGCCACCATAAATCAACTCTCCCAATATTTATCTTGATTTTCTGATTCACAAGTCTGCATTTACATGTTTCAAATATTCCTAAAAATTCCTAAAAATCAAAGATCTGAAAATTAAACATTCCATGATTTTCCATGTTCTCTGCACAAGTTTGAGCAAGTTAACTGGAACTTAATTAATGGAGATGCTAACCTCCTGCAACCATTAATGTCTGGAATTAAGTGTTCAGCATTGACGTGATCCTAATGAAACTTGTATATTAATGTTAACTTAAGTGCATGTGCATGAAAGACAAGGTCTTTCTATTTATCCATATCATTCACAGAAAAAAATATACAACTACTTCTGTAGGGTTGAAACTCAAAACCCTTTTACAGTTTTTATAGAATCTTGTCAAAGAAAGAAGCACAAGTGCACGTGTATGTGACAGTCAATCTAAGATAGTTGCCTCCTTGCCTCTTGAGCACTTTTCACAGACCTGTTAAAGTATTATCTGGGTTTTACTCGGATGTAAATATTCTCTTGAAGGACTGCAAATTCCAGCAATCTGTTAAAAGTCATAGGGATATGCCAAAAGGAAACATCAAAGAGCTGCTGTCACATTTTCAAGTCTTTTTTTATAAGAGTAATCATCCTGGTCCAAGGACACAAACAAGGCAAAGTTTACAAACAGACATAATTTATTTAAACAGAGCTTTCAGACACTTGAGCTCTTTTCCAGATGTAATTAAACAAAACAAAAACTTTACTTACAAGCTTCATCTTGCAACAGGTCTTAATTGCTCTGGTAAAGGGTCAAGTATCCAACATGCTGGCACCTCTGAAGGAAGCCTTGATGATATCACATCTTCTTTGTCAGAGAGAGGAGTTCTCATTAGTCTTACTAATGCAGCCTCATTTGAAGAATTTTTAACAAAACCCTCAAATTTACAGATGTTTTTGTAATTGAGTCCTGAAGGAAATCATTGAAACTGCTTGTATAACTAACTTTGTTCATATATGAAGCCAAAATCACAATATGAATTTTGTTGAAAAGCGAGTTAGAAGCTATGAGTTGCTCAGCTGATCAGTCTAATGAAAAGTATCTGTATTCTCTTGCTCTTTTGTTTTCACAGATGAAACACCAAGTAGGAAGAATTCTGAGATGGCAAAAGTAAGTGCTCAAAAATTATGAAGTGGTGATTAAAATCACTGCATGAACTTTCTGTAATTTAGCTTTGTTTGTCTCCTACCACCCATGGTTGGGTTACATGAACCACGATTTGCATGCAAATCTTTCCCATGGAAGCTCTGCCCAGAAACAAAAGGAGTGGGTTTTTTTAAACCTGTTGTTAGTGCCTCCTCCATATTCTGTTCTCTCTGTTTCTTGCTGTATTTCCAGCTTGCTTTTTCTTCTTCTTCCAGGGTAAGCCCACACTTCCTCACACCTCCTTGCCCAGATACCCACATCTAAATACTCTTGACTGCTCACACACCCGTTTCCCAGTTTTTATCCTTTCCTCCAATACTTTCTCCCTGCAAGCTTGTATTCCCTAATCAGTCCCTTGAGTTTCTGCAATTTTTTTTCCCTTTTTTCTTCTTTGGAGGGGGGGGGGGCAAAAAAACCTTCCTCCCACTCTTTACCTATCTGCTTTTAGCTAGGCAGATGTTTTTCACATTTGGAAAGCTGAGGGGGATACCTGTAGACATTTCAGTAGTGTATAAGAGTCCAAGACATGGTTAGATATTAACAAAATGCTGATCAAAAAGTAAGTATTAACTGTAGAAGGCCAGAAAAGGGGAAAGTAATATGGAACAAAGTTTTGTAAACCTTTTACTAGACCTAAGCATGCCTCATTAATTGTATATTAGATGAAATATGGCTTTTAGCATAAGTAGGCCAGAGAGATCTCAAAGGAAGCCTAATACAAGGAAAAGGTGATACTAAAAATACAAAATACAGTAACAGCAATGAACTCTTTACCTTTCACAATCGAACTCACTGCTGGGCAGCAAAGTTGGACTAAGGGTGGTGAAATTGAAATCAACCTTTCTCCTGGCAGAGTGAATATATTTTCATTACTGCATATTTATGTTAAGGATGAGGTGCTGCAAGGCATTAGCAGGGATCCCCACTTTACAATTCATTTCCCAGCTGCAATGAAGTTGCAGCATTTTGCGATTTAGTATCCAAAGATGGATAATTTTTGCCAAAAAAGGGGGAGGCCACGACCCTCAGCGCGTTCCCGGGGCCCGGGATGACGCTCCTGCGGTGGGCGCCGCGGTTCCCAGCGGCGGGGCTCTCCCTGCCCCGTGCGGCCGCCCCTCGCCCTCCACAGGGACCAGGTCCGGCTCACTTTGGGGGCTGGAAGAGAAAAACAGGAGATGGGTTTAAAGGGTAAAATCCTAAAAACCGGTCAAGTCCGTAAAAGTGGAAAAGACAAGCCCAGGAAAGGCAGGCCGGGGAGGCGGCGCACCTGCCGCTCCCCCGCCCAGGGCCCGGGAGGGCGCTCAGGGGTTAACCCCGCGGGGGCGGGGGCGGGGGCAGCCGGGCCGGGCCGGGCCCCGCCGCCGCCGCGCTCCCCTCAATGGGCCGGGGCCGGCGGCGGGGCTGAGCTCGGCCGTGCCGCGGGGATGTCGCAGGCTCCGCCGGGCGCGGGGCACCTCAATGACCTGCCCGACCACTCTCCGCGGGTGCGCGGCGCCGTGTCCGAGCTGCGGCGGCGGGCCGAGGCAGAGCCCGGCCAGCGCTGGCCGCAGCCCCTCTCCGATGCCTTCCTGGTGCGGTTCTTGCGCGCCCGAGACTTCCACATGGACCTGGCCTGGAGGGTGAGGAGCGGCGGCGGCAGGTCTCGGTGCCCGGGGAGCTCAGTCCCGGTGCCCGGGGACGGGAGCGGCCGGGCTCGGGGAGGGCAGCCCCGGCTCGGGCTGTGGTTGCGCTCTTGGGCTGTGGGGTGTGTCCGTGCCCTGCTCTGCCGGGTCGGGCGAGGCCGAGCGCGGAGTTCCAGGGTGTAACTAATGATTGCTTGTCACGCGTGTCCTCGGCACGGCACCGAATCAATGTGCTGGCTCAGCGCGGTGCCGGTGTGGTGACACAGGCTGTGGTAAGCGCGGTACAGTCACTCGCCGATACAGTAAGTGCGGTAAGGTCACAGCTCCGATTAGGAAACGGTTTCCTTCAAAGGACGCCCTTGTCATGATTATCAGGCTCAGGTTACTAGCAGGCGTGCTAGTTTCGCTACAGATTTATGATTAGTCTAAAACTACGAGTAAAAACTTCTTTTTGCCTGGAGTTTAGACTTTTACAGCACTCCTAGCAGGCTTTGGTAAGTTGTGGTACTTTCCCGGCTCTTTGTATGCCTTTTTTCCAGAGAGCACACATATTTTTAATATCCAAAGGCACATATTGTTATCAGTTTGTTATTTTTTAAAATGAAAGATTGATAGCCATTAAACCATTGGAACAGAAAGTATTTCCAAATCCTCCCAGGGCAAAAGCTTTGATTCACATGTGCCAACTGAAAGCTGTGTTTCCATGGAATTTTCTGTTGTTTACCGTGCATTGCCCAACAGACTTCACCTATTGGTTTCTTCACCTCTTAGTTTCTGACTTCTCTGGACTGTAGGTTTTCTAAGTTTACTCACCATAAGAGATGATTGTTCGCATATGGATGTATTGCAGGATCAAGGTAGCTAAAAAAGGAAATTGAGAAATTGAATTAGGCCCTTAATCATAAATAGCTTTAAAAATTGTATTTTTGTTCTTTTCATTTGACTCATGACATTTGCATCATAGCTTTAAACCTTTCCTCCTCAACAGAAGAACCAACGAGTGAAGTCATATTTCTTTTGTTTTATGTATCTTACTTTTAATCTTTCACAAGATTATTTGTATCAAAGTTGTGCACTAGCCACTGTAGGACCATGTTTTTTTTTCCTTTCCAAACAAAAGCCATTTTTTTTTCCTATGTTCCATGGTTCCAAAATGCTTAAAGGGCTTAATAAGGACATATGGATTCCTTAATATCCACTCCTAATTTCATGGTAATTGGTTGTTGCTGGTAATACTATAGACAGGAGGGTGGCACTTCTGACTTTGGCCTGTGTTTTTGCACTTTGATGGGATTGTGAGGTATGTTAGGTAGGTAGGACTAATCTTTGGGAGTGTGGAATCTAGACAAGGTTTAGAGATGGGAGTCCATGAAGTAGCAAATTTCCTATGCTTCTCTTGGAAATCAGCCCTCAACACTGACCTCCTTTGAAAAAGCTGTCTTTTTAAAACCTCTTTAGATTTTCTGGGTCTCCACAGGCTGCTAAGTTTCTGAATTTCAAACCTTCCTTTGAATTAAGAGATTCTGATGTTCAAAACCAGCCTGTGTTTAACGTTTCTGTCTAGAATTTCAGTTTTCCAAGTGCTACAGCTACTTGCACTTAATCTTCTACATACCAGCTGACACCATTTTCTAGAATACTTCTCTTACAGTATGGGAAGAATAACAGAAGCATTTTTTTTTCCTCTTTCTTTTTTTTTTCCCCCACAGGAATGTATTTATTGCAATTGGTATATCAAGGCCAAAAAGAACTATTGTGCAAAAATCTCTCGTGGTCCCAAGTTGTACATTCATCTAACCCAAGTGTGACTTCACACAGAAGTTATGTTAGTACTTCAGCCTAGGCAGAGCTCTCCTGCCATCAGTCCTGAGAGTGGCTCTTCCCTCTTGTCCTGATCTGATGTTGCCTCTTGGTGTGGAGTTCAGGCCAATAAGATTCTCTTTGCCCACTGGGCTTCCATGTACTACTGCACAGTATTTGTAGAGCAGCTAAGGGATAATCAAAGTTATTGGTCAATGCATATAAGCAAAGAATGTTCAGCATCTTAGTACGGGCTTATACTTAGCCTTAACTATGAATCAAGAGGCTGGCACCTGACCAGACTGTTTTTTTGATGCATTTCTGGTTAATAATTGACACAGATTTATCTGATGTCAGTTATCAACATTTGGAAATGCTTCAGAAAAGAATAATCAGGTAGATTGTATCAAGACATTCCATTTCCAAATCCTTCATGGTGACTCATAACAGCAATTTTTTCCATTTTTCTGATGGCAATTCCAGACTTGCTTTTAATGATATATTGATATCTCTCATGCTAGAAGAAAATCCAGCACTGAAACAGGTATCTGGGATTGAAGGACTTGAAGAAGAGATAAAACTGTCTCAATTTCTTGAACACAGTGATTATTCAGTTAAGCTCGATAACAGACTATTCTCACAGAATCACAGAATATATTGATCTGGGATCGTTCAAGTTCAGCTCCTGGTCCTGCACAGACACCCTGTCAAAGAGTCACACCATATGCCTGAGAGCATTTTCCAAATGCCTCTTGAGCTCTGCCAGGCTTGGTGCTGTGGCCACTTCCCTGGGGAGCCTGTTCCAGTGCCCAACCACCCTCTGGGTGAAGAACCTTTTTCTGACACCCAGCCTAAACTCCCCATGACACAACTTCAGGCCATTCCCTCATGTTTTGTCACTGGTCACCACAGAGATCAGTGTCTGCCCCTTTTTGAATGTACCAGCTGTGTGTCTATGTTTGACTTTGCTGTTATCACCAAAACCACTCTCACTTGGATTCACTAGGGATATGTGAAATCTGGAGAACTAGCATCTCCTTTTGGACATAGATGTTTCTTCCCGTTTTATTATGCATTTCATCCTATAACTCTTGTATAGGACTGAGTCTCAGGGACTTTGGAATGCTGTCTTTTTGTACCTGAAATAGATTATACTCTGGGGAACAGAAGAAAAATGTTTGGCATTCAAACTCTGTGCAGGGGGTTTTCATAACATACATATGTAAACATCACTTTGTGGCACTGAAAACCCCCTAAATATCTAGGATTCTTTTAGGAGTTCTGGTTGATACCAAGGTGTAGAGCCAGACTTGGGTTTTGCATTTGACTTGTGGAGGAATGAGGATTTCCTGGTGCCTTCTGCTGCAAGGGAGTCACTTAGGATGACTGTGCTGCACAAGAAGTGTTGTTTTCTGTAGTGTCAAACACACTGCTGAGTCTCAGACATTATCCCTGAGGATCTCCACATCATTCAAACATAAATGCTAAGTTGAAATCAGTTACTTAGCTGCTTTTCTTCTATCAATACTGAGGAATTCCTTGAAAAGGATGGAAGAGCCCTTACTAGCTCTCTGAGCTGACTCTTGAGGAAACACAAATCAGCCAGGCTTCCCTTTGTGCTAAGCCAGCACGTGCCAGTCTTTTTCCAGTGACAAGGAAGTAACGCATGAAGAATTAGGAAATTTCTGTGTCTCTATAAAATATTTTAAATTCTTTGTCCGTGTATGTTGTGTGTTTAAATTCTGGGTACATTTGTACGGGCATATATAAAAAGCAATATAAAACACATATGTGTAAAGGTTTATATTCTGAAATTTGAGCTATGGTTTCTCTTGCAACGAATGCCAGTAAAAAACACTTTTTCCCCAAGTATTGATTTTTACAACTTCTGACACAACAGAGGCCTAATTCTGCCTATCATCCACGTTACTATAACTAAATAATTATTAATCAAGAAAAATATAATTAATTTACATATACAGATCCATTTGTTTCTCTAACAAGCCCAATGTGTTCTAGTTCTTTTGCTTCTAAGTAAAGTACCAAGTTCACTTTTGTTTGTAGGATCTGGATCTTGGTTTAATTGGTAACTGTAATCTCTAATGTTCAGAAATCTGGAACTATCCCCAACAGACATCAGGGGAAAAAACCTCTTAATTAATGCTGAACTACAGACACTGGAGTTTTTCATCCAGCTTTCCCCCCTTTATCAAGTTATCTTGCATCTATTTTGAGATGCTGAGCAGATGCTAAGTAGGTTATTCCATTTGTAAACACAGATAATTACACATTGAGATGTTTTTCTTGTGTCATTAAGTGTGTGAGCCATTTTTTATATGGGGTAATGAATGTGTCTGTTTTTCCTGAGTTAGGTTGTTTCATCTATATCCAGACTGATTGTTATATGCAACATTTATGTTTTACCCTACGGAAAAAGAATCTTACTTGAAAAAAATTTATACATGAATTTCTGTGCTTAAACAGTGTAAAACTAGAAAACCTCTAAACCATTGCTAGTGTTTGAATTCCTTTTATGCTTAAGGATTACTCTTTTAAGTGGCCGTGTAAGACTTGGCTATGTCTAGCTGTAAGAAAAGGGTTGCTTACATAAATAAAAATCTACAGAATATCTGCCAAAACTAGCTGTAGATTCTGTGGAAGTTCTCTAATGCTGACTTTTACTTCAGAATTAAATAATTTTAGGTAATTAGATTAGGTCTTCAAAATCTGAGAACTCTTCAGCACTCTGTGATTTTCTTGCCAAGGGAAGTATGTTTTAGGCTTAGCCAAATTACATGTCTGAAAGGTGCACCACTTACTTGTGTCATGGAGAGTGTCAGAAGTATTCCAACCATATATTTTCTCCTTTATGGGTGTGCAAGTAGGTTAACTATGCTTTCTGTATGGATCTTGAGTGCATCACAAGCTGAAAATGCCACTCTCTTCCTTCCAAAGTCCAAGAACTTAAATCCTTGTTTCCAAATTAGAAAATGTAAATATCAGGAAAATATCTGTCTGTATTGACTAGACAGGATTATTTAGGGTATTGAATTAATATGTCATTTTTATTCTCATCTTAGTTTTGTCAGGGAGTTCTTCAAAGAGGTGTTTATATATCTTCATGATGTTGTGGTACCACAGATTTTAGAAGAAAAGTGGCAAATTACAAAGCAGAAGATGTTTGCATAGTTGTTTTCAGGGCGGTTTTGTATTTTGCTGCTATTTCAGAGTCTGTTTTGGAAAGAGCAAGGAAGAAACAATGTTGACATTGCTGTCTGGCGCAAAGCAGTTGGGATTGCTCAAACAGTGCCCTTTGCAGACAGACAGTCAAGTGCTGACAGAATGAGATAATCAAAATATCTCAACAGGCCTGTCTTTGCAATTGTAGTGAACTGTTCCACAAATTCACTTACTTTCCCTACTTCCTCCCTCTTTCCTTCACGTTGTTTGTTTGTTAGTTTTAAAATTAACCTAGGCTAAAACTGATTGAATGCAGTCAAGAGACTTCTAATAAAATTCTAATGGTTAAATGTTTCTATGGTGATGGTTTAGGATGAGGCTTTTATCTGTTTTTTTTTCACTGCCAAATCAAGTGGGATTCTAGCATGGTGTATATACATATATCTACATGGTGTATATATATATTAATTTTTGGATCTAAATATGTATTTATAGGCTCTGTTTCCTTAAAAAATACAGCTAATTTCTAATCAGTGTGCCATATATTTTTATGTAAATTTTGCTGATAAACAACAATGTTTTATAAATAGTTTCCTCATGGCAATTCACTTGAGAGACTTTCAAAATCATTCAACCTTAATCTGAGCAGAAAAGCATTAAGCTGAAGAAAAAGAATGTTTTATGTAAAATGATACAAGAAGCATAAAAATAGAGGGAAGGGTAGCATTAATTATCTGACATGAGCATGCTGTGAGCTACAGGATGCTGAGTTCCAGGTCCCCCCTTAAGAGTCTGTAGGGATTAATTCAATTTTACTGAAGTTCCTTCTGATAATTCTTCCAATGAAAATACTGAAGAAAATTATACTTTCATAGATACAATAAATTTTTAAATTTTTTACAGTTATATTCTATTAGTTGGACCTGACAGCTCTTTTAACTTTAGTATTTCTGTTGCAAAATACAGAGTAATTGATAAAGGAAAAAAAAAATCTGTTAATACAAATTATAGCAAATAAAAGACTTTTGATTGATATTTTCAGTGTAGTGAACACACTTAATTTGTGAAACTGTGCTGAGGATCAGATTGGGTTTTCCTGGTTGATGAAGTATAGAAGCAATTTTAAAAGCTAGGCTGTACATGCCACCTTTATGATTTAAAGCTACATTTTGGTTTGCCATGAAACAAGGTACTGAAAAATTCTGGTTCTCAGCTACTTGGAAGGTCTTGGGTTAGAACTCTTGAGGAAGTTAAAACAAAATATGAATTACTTGTAATAGCTATCTCTCTGCTTTCCAAGCTTAGTGATAACCTCAGCAGAGGTGATACAGCAGAGGCAAATTTTAGTTGATGAGCAGAGAGGAAGCATTTTAGAAGACAGTCTTGCATAGCTTCCTACTTATGCACAATGCCTTAAATAAATTTTAGTTGCAGGGCATAGTTCATTTTTCCCACAACCACTTAGTTAATATTACAGGAGAAAAGTAATTAGACTTGGAAGTTAGAACTACTGCATTACCAACATAATTTTTCACGATTCATCTATAAGATGACCTTTCACAGTGCTGCCTGTAATTCTTCAACACAGATGTCACCTCATAAAGGAACACCTTTAATTGCCTCTTCCTTAGCACTAGTCCATGGCCTTTCAACACCCAGCTGTTCCTGTAGAAATTCTGGTTAAGGTGCTGCCTCCCAGGCTCGAGAACCAGGCTGACCAAGTCCCTGGCAACAGACAGAACCTCTCTTTTAACCTGACACGATCTCATTATTTCCACTCTGTGGGAGGGAAATTGTCAAATGTGTAATGGACCCACTACTGTGTTGTATTGTCTCATTTCAGAGGGGTAGAAGAGACCTCAAAAATGTTTTGGGGTATGCTGATGAGCATACCTGTTTCAAGTAGTAAACTGGAATTACCGATGACTGCGTGAAAAATAGGGAGGGTGGGAGAGAGTGAGTGAAAGAGAATGTTCCTCCATGAAATTTTGCACATCTAAATTTGAAAAATCTTGAAGGAGTCTGATGAAGTAGCAAAATGAACAATCCTAAAGGTAACCTGAGCAGAAAAAAAAATGGGTTTAGATGCATTTTACATAGAAACTACAGGGTTATTGTACATCCAGTTTTCTTTCTGACACAAAATGACAACTGCAGTCCATTAATGATTTCACTGGGTTCTAAATTCATCATGGCAATTTACTTTCTTAGTTGATCGAGTATAGCAACCTTCTGTTTCTAGGAGTGATTTGATTAAAATATACAATAAATTATAGCTAATTTAATGAATTAAACCTGACTGTGACCACATTTGGAAAATATATTTTTAACTGTGCTCCTCCTATAATAGCTGATGCTTACCTGACATCCAAATTAATTTTTTTTCCAGTTATTGAAGAATTATCAGAAGTGGAGAATTGAATGCCCAGAAATAAGTGCAGATTTACAACCATATTCTATTCTTGGTCTTTTGCAAGCTGGCTATCACGGAGTCTTAAGGTCAAGAGACCCACATGGAAGCAAAGTTCTAATATACAGAATTGGTGAGTGACAAAATTGCTTGGAACAGTTCACACCTGATTCTGACACTGAAGTTTTTAGGCTTTGTTTGTTTGCTTTGTTTCATTTTGTGGTTTATTTTTTTAACTATCACCATTTCAGCAGCAAATCAAAAATATTTTATGGGTACAACTGCAGGGGTTGATAAAACTAGATCGTATCAGAATATCTTAACAAGAATGGTAATATGTTTATGTTCCTTGCTAGAAATGCATTTATGTAATATAAAGGTGAATTTACTGAGCTATAGCAATTAAATAATTTTACTTATATATTGGTATGGCTGAAGCTGTAAAATCCCTTATGAAGAACCTAATTTTCTTTTCAGTGAAATTATTGTTGCATCAAAAGAATCTTGAAGGTTAAAACTTGTAAGATTATGTGGGTTATTTGGCTCTGAGTGTCCCAAAAAGTCATTTGGCTTCATGTAAATTGTCAAAGCCATGGGCTAAGACTGTGGTACTGATGCAGACGCAGCACAGAGTAGGGAGAACACAAACAAAGGTGTACACCTTGTCATATATCAACATTTAGTTTAGGCTGGGATGATCACCAGCCTTTCATTGTTTACTTGTAGCCAAAGAGCCCTAGTAAACAACACTTGGAAAATGCTTGATGTACCTCCTAAAAATATTTGCAAAAAGCACATAGTTAAATGCACACCATGTCTCTTTATGTTTGTTTTGGACAGAGACTTTATTTTTGCCAACTTTCAAAGAACTGTCTTGTTATCATCTGGTTAGGTAGGCAGTTGTGCCCCCTAAAGCTTTCATCTAGGGTTAAGGCTCATCCCATGCAATTTTTTGCTCAGTCCTCAGAAAAAAAAGTGAGATTCACTGAGTTGTGCCAGAAAATTACAGTGCTGAAAAGCAATTATATTAATTGACTGGACTGATGATCTGCAGCTTCTGCTAGCATGAGTGTTACTGAATTGTACCTTGTATGGGTTTGTGGCCATAGGTAGAACATGCTACATTGTGTGGCACCATCTACTAAAAGAGCATCAAAGATGTATGAGAGAGCAGGTACACAAATTAACTTACGTACTGGCAAACCAGTTTATTTCAGGAACTTTGTTCTTGCTGATTAATTCTTTTTCCTGAGAAGTACATTAGAAGCCGTGGGAAGGAAAAGTGCAGGTGTATGGGGTTTTCTCATGGTAATGCAGGGTAATCTATCTTCTCCTCAGGACAATGGGATCCCAGTGTGTTTACAGCATATGATGTGTTTCGTGTAAGTCTCATCACATCTGAGCTCATTGTAAAGGAGATCGAGACTCAGCGAAATGGAGTCAAGGCCATCTTTGACCTTCAGGGGTGGAGATTTGCTCATGCTTTTCAAATCAGCCCAGCAGTGGCCAAGAAAATTGCTGCTGTTCTCACAGTAAGTATGACATAATGCTTTATGCAGCTTCATTGCTATGATTTCCAATTTCTCATCTCTTCCAAGCTATAGTAAATTTTCCTTCTGTGGGCATTCTCAGAGTAAGCAACTTAGAGGAACAAAATCCTAAATAAATTACAAGTTGTGCTTGATTTTACCTAAATTTTATTCTTCTATACCAGTAAATGTCCTCTAACTTCTGCTCTTTTATAAGAGCTCCACCAACCTGTTACAACACAAGAATTTCATGACTGAAGGAGTGATGAAGCCCAGTTTTGGAAGGATCTCTGTTTGTTATCCTGTTTCATCTCTTCTCTTCCGTTCTTTTGTGCATTTTCTCAATATTTAAAGCATTTATTCCTGTCTCAGAGAATATTAAAAATAGCGTACACTGTGAGCAATTGAGATCAAGACACTCCTAACTTGTTACCAGTATGGTTGATGCTTATGTGATCTTCCATCTGCTAACAACAGAATGTATAACATTTATGTTCTGCTTGCTTTCTTCCCCACAACATGAGCATTGTTTTGTGCAAATCACTGTTACCTCACCTCCTGTTTTTCACAAAACTTCTCAGAACTTTACTGTCTTTAAGGCTTATTCCTTTCTGCCAAATTCAGTTGAACTTTGCCACTGGATTTGAGAGAAAAAAAAATTAAAGAAAAAAGGGGACAGAGAACTGGAAGGCAAGCTACAGTGTAGTCCTGTAATCTTATTTTCCTTCAGAAGTTATGTTGAAAGTCAGTAATAATAAAACTGTTAGCCTGTGATGTGGAAATGAGCCAGGGAGATAATCTCTTGCTCTGATTCGGTAAGGCTCATATCTGAGATTCAATCAAGGCTTAGTCATTGAATTAATATCATCAGAATTTCAGATGTTCTTCCTTTCTGATATGTACTGTAAAACTTTATTGAAACCATTAGATATTCCCAATTTTGCAAATCTAGAATAAGAACTCCTGGTGTTATGCAGTCTTGGGCCAGTTCTCATGAAAACAGGACTAATGAGAGTATTTGGGTTGATTTCTGAGGTAGTAAACATTTTGCTGGTAAATTTTTTAACCTTGAAATAGAGCAGAAAGGAGGCAGAATAGGATTTGCAAGTACATCTGAAGGTTTCAATTCATTATCTCAAAGCAGGAAATTCTTTGACTATGATGTTTCCATCTTGACCTATTTCTGATTTTTTCAATGTTTTTCAAGCTTCTAAGTGCTTATTCTAGCTATGGAAAAGAAAAATTAAAAATTGTGTGTTTCCAGTGTTCTTTTCTAAGAAAAAGAATTTTAATTTTTTTTGTCCCCTAATTCCTTTCCTCACATTTAACTGAGTTTGTAAATTTTATCCAGAGATTATATTAGTGTTGTTCAATATAATGTAATCATAGAATATGTTAAGTTGGAAGGGACTCATCAGAACCGTCAAGACCAACTCCTGGCCCTATGCAGGACACCTCAAGAGACACACCATGTGGCTGAGAGCATTGCCCAAACACTTCTTTAACTCTTGTCAGGCTTGGAGCTGTGACCACTTCCCTGGAGAGCCTGTTCCAGTGCTCAACCACCCTCTGGGTTAAGAACCTTTTTCCTCATATCCAATATAAGCCTCCTCTGACACAACTTCAGGCCATTCCCTTAGGAGAGTGAAGAAATCTGCCCTTCCTCTTCCCCTCACAAGGAAATTGCAGACTGTGATGAGGTTTTTCCTCAGTCTCCTCTTCTCCAGGCTGAACAGACCAAGTGACCACAGCCACTCCTCACACTACTTCCCCTCCAGGATCTTCACCATCCTCCTGGCCCTCATTTGAAGCTCTCTAATAGCTTAATGTCTTTTTTATATATGTTGGTGCCCAAAACTGCACATAGTATTCAAGGTGAGGCTGCCCCAGTGCAGAGCAGAGCCGGACAATCCCCTCCCTTGCCTGGCTGGAGATGCTGTGTCTGATGCACCCCAGGACCTGCTTAATGCACTCCAGAATATGCTTATAAGTAAAATTAAAGAAACCTTATTTTTAATCCAGCATTTTACTCAAGAAACATGTCTTGCAAATTACTATCCTGTATCAAAAAACAGAAGTTAATAGAAAGGAAGTATGTACTAAGGAATGGAAAGCATAGTGCGGATAATAAGTGGCATTATCTTGAAAAATCTGATATCCCTGCAGAAAACTGTTTTGTGAAAATCATGATAGTAGGCTTTAAGTATATGATAACCCATAATAGCATTAAGTGAAGATACAAGCTGATAATTTTAAGGTCTTTATCATATGTTATATGGAGAAGGAGTGGCACTAAAGAAATGTGTTAGCTTTGGGTTTTTCCTTCCTTACAGCTATTGAACTAGTGAGGAGATGTGTTTGTGAGAAGTACCATTTTTATAAGCAGAAAACATCTCAGAGGTAGTAGCAGGTGGGATGTGAAGGGAAGCTGTACTTTCCCCATTGCACAAAGCTTGTTTTGAGCGCTGCCATATTTTCTTTTAAATTTCAAATATATGGAACTTTTAAATGAATACAAGTAGAATCCAAGGTGGTTTATATTATAAAAGCTGTATAAAAGATATTTTTTTCAATTTCATTAAAACAGTAATCT
The DNA here is from genome assembly GCF_027579445.1 of Ammospiza nelsoni. Classification (NCBI taxonomy): domain Eukaryota; kingdom Metazoa; phylum Chordata; class Aves; order Passeriformes; family Passerellidae; genus Ammospiza; species Ammospiza nelsoni. The sequence goes on along the minus strand of NC_080633.1, from coordinate 118,102,611 downwards.
TGTTGTAAAGCTGAACTTCTGTCTTGGCCAAATTCCTAGTAATTTCAAGGCTTATCTCTAAATTATAAATATAATTTATTTAACTTAAAATTGGTTTTTTCAATAGTTTATATATATTTATGTATTATCCTTCAGGCTGTAAATGCCAATAAAAACACATAGCTAAATAGCATTTGGTAAATTAGTAGCAGAATCTTGTGAAAAATTTTACTTTAGAAGAAAGTCTGAGCACAAAGTTTATGTACAATATTTATGTGCAATTTGGTGATAGTTTTCTTTTTTTTTTTCTGTTTGTTTTTAATCTTCAGTCTCACCTCCTGCTGAGGTGAAAAAAATGGTGAGATTTTGCCTTCTGATGGGAGGAACAAGATATGATTTTTCTAAATGTTGTGCTTGATTTACACTGCTAGAAAATGCAGGAGTTGCAAGGTCAGAAGAAATACTTTAACCTATGAACTAGACAGTTTTTACAGGCCTGTGCTTAGTAATAGAGGTGTTTCAATTATGTTTTCTTTTTCTTATTCTGTTTTCCATGTATGCTGACAGGATTCCTTTCCACTGAAAGTTCGAGGTATCCACTTGATTAATGAGCCTTTATTCTTCCACCCAGTCTTCGCTCTAATTAAGCCTTTTCTCACTGAAAAAATAAAGCAACGGGTGAGTGCACACAAATATTTCTTTCTGCTACAAAACCCTTATATGACAATCTGCAGCACTTTTCTTAGGCTCTGTTACTCCTGAGTACTGAGGAGCATAAATAATTTTTGTTTTTTAGTGCCATACAGACCTCCAGAATCTAACAGTAAAGCATTTGCAGTTATTATTAACATGAGTGTTGCAAGTGGTGCTGTTATTGCTACTCTGAAGAGAAAAAACAGCAACACCAAGAGGTTAAATAATTTGCTTGAGGTCACATAACAATTCTTCTGCAGAACTAGAAAGAAATAGGTCCTGGATTTCCCAGCACTCTGCCTACAAATGATAGAGAAAAATGATCACTGAGCAGTGTTTTATGGTCCAAGCTGTGCAGATTTAGTAGAAAACTGCTTAGCTCTGAGAGACCTCCAGATTTATACATCAAAAATTGGTCAGACTTAATTTCTAAGTTTTTTTCCAAATAGCTCCTTAGTTGCTTTAAATAGTTTTGCAGTTAGAGATCTGCAAATAGATTTGTATTTGGATGCAAAAGCATGCCAAGGACTACGGTTTGTTGCAGCATAGGAAAGATATTGGAGTTTTCAGCTGGCAGAAAAGTGAAGTGGTAACAGCAGGACTAAGGTACAAAATAAGCAGCCCTGCCTATTGTTGTTCCGATTCTGAAGCCTCCTTTTGGTTATTTTTTGGTTTGGATTTTGGTTATTTGCATTAGCCAGTGAACGCCAGGACAGTAAATCCTAGAAAAGTATCAGACTGGAAGTAATGAACAAGGCTTCAAAATAGCTACAATAAAGCAAGAGAAGAACCAAACCTACAGTATTGAAAGAGTTAAAGTGGAGAAGTAGTCCAGAATCCAATTCCAGTTGGAACTGAAAGATAAGGACTGATATATAGATTCTGTTGAGTATCTTCCTTGACACCTGTCTGAACCACATACATACTACATAATCTTGTTTTTAACTACGTGTGGCAGGACCAGATAGTAATGGCCATGAGCCAGACAGGGCTCTTTTCCTGGAAATGACCGAAGGGCAAGTATAAGATATCACGACAAAACAAATCACCAGCATTCCTGTGGTTTAGCTCAGTTTAGCAGTTTGGATGTAGTGTGTACTCTCACCAGTGTTGCTAAACCAGTCTGGAACAAGTGTGTAGTTAGTTTTGGCTCCTGTGCTCACAGCTACATAAAATGCAGTTCTCAGGTTGTAGTCCATCCTTCACCAGCCTTCAGATTCAGGGGAGGAGAGAGTTTGAGTACCTACGGGAAACTCACAAGGGTAGTTCCACCTTTTTAAGAATTAATTATGAACAAATACACTTAGTTAAACCAAGCTGGTGGATTCAGCTCTTGCACTGAGATGCTTTGCTGCCTGTTCTCACTCAATAGTCTAGCATTCATACCCAAGTAAATGCTTTTAATATTTTGGTTTAGGTGTACATGCATGGAAATAACTACTTGCAAAGTCTGACCGAACACTTCCCCATCAGCATTCTCCCACAGGAATATGGGGGGGAGGAAGTCTCCATTGAAGAGCTGGCCAAGGAATGGACTGACTTCATAATGGCATCTTCAGATTATCTTCAGAGCATTTCTCTGGTTGCCTAGGAATAATCAACTATTTTATCAATTCTTGAACACTGGAATTGGAAATAAGTTTAATATGTAAATTTCCATTGTGAATGAAACCGGTATGTCTTTGCAGGGCACTCACTGAATGTTATATTGGCTGCACTTTTGTACTAACTGGAGTCTATCAGTTTGTATGTCTGAAGAGATTAATGAATTTTACATGTTTGTCAGACTGTTTGTTATTGAGTAACTTGTATGCCAGAAAGCCGAAGAGTGCATTGACTATCAGATTGATACTGCTGCTGTTAGGTCTTTGGAGACAACTCCTCTGTAATAATAATGTAGTCCAGAACCTTACACTTAGCTCTTGTATCTTGGCTTGTCAAGACAATACAAAACAAAGAATAGACTGTGAATAGGGTAGTTTGTTGCAGAAATGAGACTACAGGGCTAATTTACAAGGAGTGAAGAGGCTGCTTTTTGGAGTGATTCTCAGGGAAAAAAAATGCTCTTTTGTTAGTTTGTATCAAATTGAAAATTAGTCAGCAATAGTGAGACATTGATGTTACTCTTTGCGCTGCTTGTGCGTCTTCCCTTTTTGTCCTAATTAACAGAGTAATCTTCAAGTTTTATAGAAAAACACCATGTACATATTCTTCAGAGGACAGTGTGAATCAGGGGGGAGGAACTGGTAAAAGAGTCATAACAACCTTGAAAATTCTTATTTTCTTTGTTCAAAGTGATACTGTCTATGGACTACTATAAACAACTCAGATTATTATCCTTTAATCCCCAGTGTAGAGGACTATAGAAGTCAAAAGTTTTCAGCTGTTTGCATTATCTGTTTGTTTCAGAGAGTAAAGTAGGTTATCCTTTGCAGATCTGAAGTTTAGAAATATCTGTTGTATGTTTTAAGGCTGCTTTGAGGTCACTTTGGACCTCAGCATGGGAGATGCTTGGTATCATAATTTTATTTTCAGTACAGTAACTGCTCTTAACTCTGTTTTGTTTTTGCATAAGCACTATATATTTAAGCATTCCAAATGAATTTTCCTATGAATGAATCCATAAAAATGCTTTTATATAAGGTAGTTAGAAATTATAACTTCAATTATTTTGTAATCTTTAGGACATTGGAATGGTATACAGGAATAGGGAAGAGAAATGAAACTATCCTGTTATATTAGAAATGCCTTACTTTAGATTGTGATTAGTAAGGCATTATTGCAAGAGTCACTAGAAACTATTCTTTATTAGCAAGAGGAAAATCTGTGAAAGAACCCTTAGAGTACATGTTGGTTGTAGTTTCTTCTGCTGTGATAAGATCAATGCCAGAAATTCTTTCAAAACTGACAACAGCCTTTTTTTTTCCCTTCCAATTTCTGAATTTCCCAAAGTGCCTTTTTATTTTTTCACTTACAAAATACTTTTATATGGGCCTAAATTTAAAGGAGCTATATTTAAATAAATGATTATATGAAAATGCATTTCATATACATTTCTTTTTCTCAGATTTTGTGATACTGTTTTGTGATACGCTGTTTTGTGATACAAAAGCTCTTTAAATAGAGGAGTTCAATGAACTGCAAATTCTTCTTTATAAGAAAATAGACCAAGTAGTCAGCTATCTGGCAATTGTTCAAGTGTGTAACTCAAGTTCCAAGTAATTTACCAGTTGGAGACCCAAAGCTATTGTCTTAATATTACAGTCCTTCAATTTTAATCTGTGAATATAAACTGCACAAAGGAATGAACCATGTTTCAGTGAACAAGAAAATTTAAACTTTTCCTATGAAACCCATCTCTATTGCTACTGGTTTATGTAGCAGAAACCTCATTTAATTGACTATGTATATGCATATTTAGCTGGGGCTCTTTGATCTTTATTTGGACTTTACCAGCTCTATGAATATAAAGTCCTAAATGTCCTCAAAAATACCCTGATCCTGTTATTAAGTGGTAGCGTGTTTGCATAACTCAGCAGTTAGAGCACTGAGTGCAGTTATTTTTTCCTGAACTGTTAATTATTTTTTAATGTTTACATATTACATAGGAGGTGGGAACTCTTAATTGCCATTGCGGCTAATAATAGGGACAAAATATAATTGGAATATTTACATAATGAGTAGTGAAGATATTGGTATGATGTGCGGTGGTGTTGCAGCTTTAAGCAGCAGCCAACAAAACAAAGATCCCTAAGAGCATTATTCTTTTTAAATATCAGGAGTGCCTCTAAAAAAAATAAAGTTCCTGTTAAACGGTACAAATATAATTTACTACTGACTGTAAGCACGATGTAATGCACAATTTTTAATGTTTTTTTCTCTGTATTAACATATGTTTTAATTAATAAACCCTTTCTGGTTGAAGCAGCCTCGTCTGTCACGGATACGAGCGTCGCTTTCGCAGGGATGGGGGCGGCCGCGGGCGCTGCCGGCGGCGGGGCCGGGCCCGCTATCGGGACTGCATTTCCCAGCGAGCCGCGCAGGGCGGGCCGGCGGCTGCGTGCGCAGGGCGGGCACCCAGCCCGGCCCGGCCCAGCCCGGCCGGCAGCCGTGCCCGGAGGCGAGCCGTGCCGTGCCGTGCCGTGCTCCGAGCCGAGCCGTGCCGTGCCGGGAGCCGTTGGCCGTGACCGCAGCCGTGGCCATGGGGCGCCCGGCCGGGCTCGGGGGCGCCGCGGCCGCCGCGCTGCTCCTGGCGCTGCTGTGCTGCAGCTCCGCCGCCTCCGTGGCGTGGCGCGACCGCCCGGCCGGGCGCAATGACAGACCCATCATCGGTAAGGGGCCGGGGAGCCGCGCACCTGCCTGGGCCAAAGGGGAGCGTCCCACGGAGCCGAGGCTGGGCTAGAGCTGGTGTAAGCAGCCTTAGGCTGTTTCTCTAAAAGTCAGGCTTGCTTGAGAGATGTTACAGTGCTGAGCAGTCATAGCAGGGAAGCCGAGTCTTAGTCAGGTAATTGTGTTTGTGTGGTACCTTGTGACGGGGCGCCGGAATTGATGCCCCGTTGTCTCAGTGCCTGCAGCTCCTCTGGGCAGTGGATGCATCGCTGCTAGCTGGTATGTAGGAAATGGGAGCTTAATTAATTAATAGGAGCATGGGTCTTAGGAGGAGCGGCTGAGGAACCTGGCGTGGTGTGGGCAGGAGAAGAGAAGGCTCCGGTGTGACCTTATCGGTCTTTACCATTGCCTGAAAGGCGGCTGGAGCCAGGTGGGGGTCGGGCTCTTCTCTGCAACTAGCAATAGGACAAGAGACACTCTTAAGCTACCTAGGGGAGGTTTAGGTTAGACATTAGGAACAGTTTCCTCACAGAAGGGGTGATTAGATACTGTAATGGGCTGCCCAGGGAGGTGGTGGGGTCACCGTCCTTGGAGGCGTCTAAGGAAGAACTGGACATGGCGCTTGTTTCATGGTCTGGTTGGCACGGTGGAGTTCATTTGTAGGTTGGATTTGATGATCTCAAAGGTCTTTTCCAAGCTAATAGATTCAGTGATTTTGTGACTTTTCTTTCATTGTGTAGCATTTGCTATGTGTATGGTGCTAATTTTCTTCCTTGGGCTCTTCAGGGATATTGTCACAGGAATGTCACTTTAATGAATATCAGCAATATGGAAGATCTTATATTGCGGCTTCGTATGTGAAATTTGTGGAATCTGCCGGTGCTCGAGCTGTGCCTATAAGGTACATCTTTTTAATCCTTAGGAGTGGATAATAATTGCATGATGTAAGGTATGATTTTAGAGGCACAGAAAGTATTTCTGCTGCTTTTCTGAGTGTTTTTTGCTCCTCAAAGATGATTTGAAGATGCCACAATTCTCAGAGTTCCAGAAATCAGAATAAAAGCAGAGTGGAAAATATACTTTTTAATACTTCTACTTATGTTGCTAGTCTCTCTTTGAAAAGTTCTAATTTTTTTTTAACCAGTAAAATTGCCTTCTGTAGTTTGCATGCATGGTTTTTGAAGTTAGCTATATTCAGTGTACAGTGTAGTGCCCCACAAACAGACATAAATACCTAGATACACAGGTGTAGATACCTTTTTTTTCACCTTTTGTAGCCCTGGAATTCAGGGAATGAAGGAAGGCTATCAGTACTCCTTTCAGAAAACAAAGTCCAGTTCTGTTCAAACTATGAGTCACTATCTTGTATTTTGGTTGTTTGGTGGAAAGTTAGCAGAGTAAGTAACAGCAGACAGTACTTCATATCAATGCTGAGCTATAAAATATTAAATGCACTGAAACCAGATGGTAAAATTATAAATTTCCATACTCAAAAATAATACTAATACAACTGCAGAAAAACAAAATAGCATGTATCTGCACAGTCCAATAAAAGCACCACTCAAGTGCCTGAATTAGAAGCCAGCATTCCTCATGTAGCTGCTGGAGCTTTCAGAATGTTTGCTGACCAGAAGCTTTACTGCTGAATAGACACTTCTAATTCTGGCAATTAAGTTACTTGCAGCAAAGCTGAACACTTTCACTTACACCCAGCTTATCACACCTCTGCAGAAGTGTGGCCATCTGTGCTGCTTTTGGCTGGGCTAGAGTTAATTTTCTTCACAGTAGCTGGTGTGGGGGTGTGTTTTGGATTTGTGCTGAACACAGGGTTGATAATATAGAGGTGTTTTTGTTATCGCTGAGCAGGGCTTACACAGAGCCAAGGCCTTTTCTGCTTTTCGTGCTGCCACGCTGGCAGGGAGGCTGGGGGTGCCTGGGCGTGACCCACTGTTTGCAGCTCTGCCCTTCTTGGGAATCAGTTGGAAACCGGAGTTGCCGGTCTGCAGGAAATAATAACCGTGCCATTGGTGTAAATAGTACATTTTCCAGGTGTCTTGCAGAAGGGTCTCAGAGTACCTCATCAGGAACTCTATCTGACAGGGCCCTATTTTCAGTCTTGAGGATTGAGCTGTTTCTAGTGAAATGTTTAATTTGATTTGTGTCCATTTTACTCTTGTTTAAAGCATGCCTTCTCCATATTTTCTGTCAGATATTTCTGTTCAACAGAGATGATATTTTTGGGGTCAAATGTATGTATGTGGTATGTATTCTATAATTATTTTTTTGTTGTTTCAGATTGAATCTTACTGATGAAGAATATGATAAAATCTTCCACTCTATTAATGGGTAAGTCTTGAGCACTGATTTTCTGTTGAAAGGCATGATGGTTCTGTTTTTGAGCTCTGCTGTGTTCTCAAGAACATTGTCTTCCTACTCTCTTGAGAGGTTGTGCTGGGCACTGCAGACATGAAAACATATTCTATGACACAGAATGCATTATTTCATCCAGTATTGTTGTGCTGCCTTTCCTTCCTTGAGGAACACGTCAGATAATCTGCAGCAGTGCCAAGGCTCATCTTGGCATTCCCTTGTGCTTGTCTGCAGACAGGGAGAAGTGGTATTATAGTATGAGCAGTTTTGCAAGTGAGATACTCAACTTCCTCTTTGGTAATGTTTCTGTCTTCCTCATTTCACCTGTCACCTTCATTTTGATGGTTAATAGCACTTGCTTAGTATGTCACCCCTGTTTCTACCCTTTCTTCTCTCTTTCAGTCCTTTTCATATCTTCTCTATTATAAAAGTTTCTAATTTCCAGTCTCTTCTACTCTTTTCTCCATGTGTGCTCTCTCTCTTGCCACTTGAATGTCTTGCCTGTTGTGATTCTGTGTCTTAGGTCTTTGTTAGAAAAACTTCCTGGTTTTCATGGAATCTATGGAAACTGGCCACCTCTCTGTTCTTCCTTTTAAAATGTGGGATAATGTGATCTTGCCTAACAAATTTTATTGTAGACTAAACAAAGTCAAAACCTTTTATGTTTTTTTAGCCTTGTGCTGAAAGTGCACTTCAGAAGAGTGAAATCATCTGATGCTACACTTCACAGCCACGGTGGTGTGTGAGGCCAGAGCATGTGATTGGGCTGCTTGTAGTCATGAGACGAGCATCTTAAACCATGCATACATTTGTTAAGCTTATACATATAACTAGAATGTTAATCAGCATGAATAGACCTTCCAGATTTAGACCTTTGGCTGTCTGGGAAGTGCATTGTCCTCCTACATCAACATGCACTGGACACTAAGACTTGGGTCTTTGCAGTCTTGTGCTATAAGCGAGTGTAAGACAGTGATGCTTTTGTGTGCTGTGTTCTGTTGCGGACAAAATGAATAATTTCTTCCCTTTCTCATGGCTACCAGCTTCACTTTGGTTGTCAAAAGGGATTTCCACCAATGGGGTCTCTCATTGTTTCTCCTTCACCACCTATATCAATGCAGAAGAAAATGTTTGGAAAGCAGATCCTCTTTCTTTATCCTTCTGTCCTTGCAGTCAGAAGTCAATTGAGTTTGTGTTATGTAGGTGAGTGAGGATGGTCTATATTTCCTTCTGTGGCCCTCCACTGTCACCTGTTGGCTTCCATGTTGAATCTGTGTGTAAATAACAAAAAGGAGCTCTGGAGGAAATGGCTTATATTCTGTGGAATATAAGAATTAGGAGGAGATACATTGATCTTTCACATTGTTCTTTGAAGTTAGAAATTATTTACTATTAAATGCTACCTTCTTAAAATCATGAAATGTACTATATTAAAAACATAGTTTTATGAATGTACTCCGGAGGTAGGAATTGAAATGCTCGGTGGAAATCATCAGCTCTAACCAGGCAGTGATACTGGAATACACGTAGTTGCATTTCAATCTGCTTATGACAATGTCAGGCCATTATCATTGCTCCTTAATGGGTTATTTCCTTTTTGCATTAGCAAAAATGACAATCAGTTTTACTAATTAGTATAGCCCAGGTTTTGGTTTGAACAGGTGGAGTGAATTTCCTACCTATTTCCAGGTAAAGATCACCTTATTTGTCTAATTAGATCTCTGAAGAAGCCTATAATCTGGCCTGTTTCGAAAATACCTTCAGCTGTATTAATTTTCAGTGTTGACACTGGGAGGTAAAGTTTTTTTGTATTTTTGTGACTACTACTTTTCCACCAAATACTTGGTGGGTTTTACGTGAACCTGTGCACGATTCACTTGCAAAAAACCCCCCAGCAAATATAAATGCATATTTGCTCTGCAAATGCTTGGGATCATTTGAGATGTTATTTGTTCCTAACTGCATGTTATTATCTCACTGATTCAGATTGCCATTTTCAGAGCACAGACATGTAGAGAAAATCCTACACCTGTTTCAGTAAAAAATTAACATTAATGGATATGACTTGAGTAAATCCAGTTGAGGTCCTGCACCAGTGGATTAAGGAATGCTCACACATCCAGTTTTGTTGGTTCTGCAGGCGCTGTTCCAGTTACAGTCAGGAGAGGCTTCCTTTATTTCATGTTACTGTTTCTGATGGTACTTGATTATTTTCCACGTCATCATGTGTCCATGTGAATTCTCTGCCTGACTGTGCTGAAAGTTTTTCTTTTCTGGTCTTTTTCTGGTCTTTTTTTGGGTTTGGGGAGCCACACAGGGAATTGCCATTCCTGATTATATTTTGTTGTGGAAAAAGCTTGTGCACTTTTTTAATGAAATTGTCCCTGAGATTGTCTTCCTTAGCTCTGTGGGATCCTGTGTGACCAAAGGTTGTGGTCAAATGTACTTTTCTTCCGTTTTGATAGTAACTTTTTGATCTTTGCTGTCTCAAATAAGAAGGTCACTATGCCAGGGCCACAATTCTATTTTTCTGTAACTGGACAGAATGAATTGAGATTTGGGCTGGAATTTTGAAGTGGTAGTGAGAGCTAGCTGAGAGTCAGGATAGGAAATGAGAGTCATGGCTTGCTACCCTTTTGTATACCAGCTGAAATCTGTGTGTTTTATGTATTTTCTGTTTACTTTCTTCTTCCATATGTTCTATTAAGTTTGATCTATACTTTGTGGTACAGTAACCCTTCTTCAGTGGAAGAACAGTATGATTAAGTTAAATACTCAAACACCTAAATTTAGCTGTCTGCCTGTGCACTAGCTGTCCAAACTCACATAATTAATGGAATGCTAGTCAGTGCAGCCAGTGGAGCTGACAGGGCTGTTCAACCTACCCACTGCTCAAGTGTCTGCTCTGGAATATCTGTTTGAATCTCTGGTGACTCTCCTGACTAGATCCCTGCTGTCCATAATGGGAGCTTAGGTGCCTGTCTGTAGATTTCTGAAACCTAGACCTAAAGACTGCCCTTAAAACAATCAGACATTTCTCTGTGTACATTGTCCAAGTTTTGGGTTGATCACTGTTACTAATCATATTCTTGGATGTTGCCTTTCAGGCTACTTCTTCCAGGAGGTGGTGTGGATCTTAGGACTTCAGAGTATTCAAGGGTTGCTAAGATGTTTTACCTCAAGGCCTTGGAGGTAATTACTAAGGAGCTGTTGGTTCTTGTTATTATCACTGTTCAGAGATCAAAATGACAGGTTCATATTTTTCATAGTTTTGCGCTGTTATTCAGTGGGTTAACTGTAGGCCTGAAAATACGTAGCTTATTTCTTGCTTCTGCATAAAACTTGAGCATTAAGATTCAGATTTGTGACACCCACGCCTGTTTTACACTGTGTTATGATCTTAAACTCCTAAGTTCTTCAGGTGAGAATGGTATTATTAGCTCATTGTACCTGAGGCTTTATGACTCTGTGTAAACTTCACTATGAGGAGTTGCTCTTCCACCTTTGCTGCTGACTTTCCAACAGCAGGCAGGGAAAGTGCAGCAGTGGCATTCACAGGACCAGTCAGCTGCTGCAATTCTGTCATTGAGCTCCCTTTACTCTTCAGTCCCTTTTGTCTGTCTTTATTTGTAGTGAGTCTTGCAAAGACTGTCTCAGTTTTATGTGAGATGATTTCATTTGTCTTTCTGGAACTGCTCACTGTGTGAACTGCAGCCTGTGCCTTGGTATGCAGCACTGGGGCAAGGGTTTCTTGTGGTTTGTTGTACAGTTAGGAAATTATGTTGACATTTCACAATGATGAACTGAATTGCCTGTGTCACTTTACAATCAGAGAGACAGGTTTATTAGCTGATATATGTACTACTAGTGACTCAGAGACACAAAATATTATTCAGTTCATCCTAGGTAACCCTTTATAACAAAGGATGGTTTTTCCTTGCTGTTTGTGATAATTCTGTGTTTGATATTCATCCTTCAAATCTTAATTACTATAAAATATTTCTAGTTTTACTTATGTAAAGTAAGCTGCAGTAGTCAAGAGTATCTTTACAAGTACAGAATGACTGAATTTTATCTTTTTCTAAAACATGATGGGTCTTTTTCATCATCTTTTTCATTTTCATTTGCAAATATTCACAATGAGAAATTACTTTGATCTGTCTCTGCTTTAATATGAATAGAGGATATGAAATGCTAATCTCCATTCAAGTCCATAAAATTTTACTACTTTGGCAAAAATCTAAATGAAATACTATTTTTCAGCTCTTAAATTGGTTTTTAAAATGTGATGTCTGGAGTTGTTTAATACATGCTTAGCCTCCAGGCCCTAGTCTATTTTAAAAAATAAGTGGGGGGGGGGGGGGCACAAAATCTTTGTTTCAGTTGTAATTAGTTTTAAACTTCAGTTTATTTTTTGCCTTCAGTAGTTTTAGTCCTCACTTGCAACTCCAATGTCTGTTTTTCATGTAAGGTCTGTGTCTCATTATACATTAAGGGTGGTCATGAAGACTCTGCAGCCCTATCAGCCTTTTTTCTGTACATCTTCCTTGCTTTGCTGTGACAAGAAGTATTTCTGTGAGCTTTTATTACCATACTGTCAGTAATGCAGTAGGGGAGCGTTATTATTCTGACCCTGTCATTTTAGCTTTCTCAAAAATGGCTTTGAGCAGCAGTTCTTTGGGGGTGGTGAGTGTGTTGTGGTATGCATAACTTTAAAATGTTTAGAAACAAGTTAAGAAAAACTGGTCAGATTTCACAAAAACAGGAGTTCTGAAACATCCCAGTCTCCAACATATGCTTACTATCAAGTGTAAACCATTTAAAAATGCAAATTTCCACTGCATGTATGCACCATGCTTCATTAGGTCACAAGAAACTAGTTGTGTTCTTGGTTTTTTTGCTTTCTTTTTCTCCTTTATGCTTTTTTTCATATTGTTTCCACACTGGCCTGCCAACTTTTATTATTTTGAAAATGATTGCCACTTTTTAATGTCGCTTAAATGTACATTTTTTCTTTTTGGAACACAGGTCTGAACCTGCTAGTTAAACAATCCTATAGGTATGTCATATAAGACCACAGCTATGCTAGTAGTAGGATTCATGGTTTTTTTATAGTTGGGTGGGCACAGACATTACAAAGGTCCCTTGCTGTGTGACCATAGTGTGCTTTGGAGAACAGTTTGAATTGTAATGAGCACTCTTTCCCTCAGAATGGTGACAGACTCTTCTGTGTCCCTACTAATGATTGATTTTTTTAGAGAAATGTTGCTATTTTGTGGTTTCTGTTTAGGCTGCTCTCAAAATGACTTGTAGAACAGAACAGTCAAATCAGTATCCGCAGTATTAGGCTCAGTTTGCTGCTTCAAAACTCATATATATCCTTTAGCCTTCATATATTCTCACCTACACAAAATCAAGTAAAAAGAGTAGAAAGTTCTTGTCAGTCTCTTCTCTGTAGATTTTCATTACTGTTTCCTTATGTCATTGCTTTTGTTTTGTAGGCTAACGATCAAGGAGATTATTTCCCAATCTGGGGAACATGTCTTGGACACGAAGAGCTTACATATCTCACAAGTGGTGAAATTTTACTTGTTCACACCAAGACAAATGGTTTTTCACTTCCTCTGAACTTTACCTCAGGTGAAAAATTCATTACATATCATGTCTGAGTTTTGGTAAGAGGTGTTGTGTTTTGTTCATGATAAATATTTTGGGTGAATGTTTGTGAGGTTCCTGCTGGTTATCTTCTGTTAAATTCTTTGTTATTAAGTTGCATTGACTGTTTTTGTAAAGTCAGTGCAGCTGTCACTTCTTAAGTAGAGGAATGAGCACAAGCCATTTGAAACCAACAGCAGTCAGCAAAAACTAAAGTTGTGGCTCTTTGAGTCATTTGAAAATTCAGACCTACAAAGTAATGTTTGCTTTTTGTTACCAAGTTCACAAAATTCACAAGTTCAAAACCTACTAAGCTTGGAGAGCAGGTGATTTTAAATTTTTGAAATCACCTCTTTCCTCATGATGAATAGTAGCTTTACTATTGAACAATAATTGAAATCACAGAGATTCCTTGAGATAGAGCTGTGGCACTTAGCAGCACTGGTAAAGTGTGGCTTCTGTTGATACTTTATCCTTTGTGAGTAATTAAAACAAAATGTAGCATTCAAAACTTCTGTCACTTGTGCTCATTGTGAGTGGAAAGGCCCCTGAAATGAGTGTCAAAGAATGGTGCTTATTTTTTTCTCTCTCTCAGTGAGAACTTTGGATCCTCTCTGGGTCAAGACTGGTAGACAGTGATAACAGCATATTGGAAATCTGTTGTAGCTATTTCACTGAGATTTGTTGCAGGATATTCTAAAATAATCAAGATTTACTGCTGAAAAAGTTTAATACAGCATTTTATTAATTGTCTTCTGTCTGTATAACTCCATCTGAGACCAGTTTCGGTAATAGAAAATACTTTTTTTTTTTCTTTGTAATAGCTGCAAAAGACAGTAGAATGTTCAGGAATTTCCCTGATGATGTGTTACACGCCCTTGCTACCGAGCCATTGACATCAAACTTTCATGTATGGAGCCTCTCCATGGAGGTATTTGATCTTTTTTTATTTCCTGCATACAAACTTCTTTTTTTTGTTGTTAGAACTAGAAATAAATAAGCAAATAACACCTTTTCCCTCTTCCCCCTCTCCCTGTCATAGAATTTCACCAATAATGAAAAGCTTCGTAATTTCTATAAAGTTCTGACCACTAACACTGATGATGAAGTGGAGTTTATATCTACCATGGAAGGTAAGGGAATTAATTTCCTTTGGAAACTGTGACTGTAACAACCTAGTTCTTTAGGGCTGTTGTGGCATGGATGTGAATTGGTATTGCAAGTTGTTCAAATAGCAGGGTTAGCATCAGCCCCGTCAGCGCTCTGGCTGTGAGGAGCATTTCTGTTTGCAGGGATATTTTATCTTTTGAGTACTGTGAGCCTTACTACTCCTCCCACCCACCATCCCCCTTTCAGATACGGTGTTACAGGTTAGCACTGGTGTGTTTGAGCGCTGTGCTGTGAGCTGCACAGCTCTTGTGCTGCAGTAGTTGGATCCCTGCACAGTGCCTCTGTCGAGCCGTGCCTGCCAGCTGCCTGCTTGGGCTGGCGTTTCCCTGGTGCTCTCTGTTTGCTGTATGGGAAAAGCACTCCAGGCTGCTGAGGGAGCAGCAATATCCCTCATTACCTTAGCAACAATGCTGGTAATTGTTCTCCTCCAAAAGCCTTTTGCATGACTTGTTTTGTCTGTTTTGCACTGGGCTTGCCCGTCTCAGGAAACAAGTTAGCTCTTCAGGGAGTATTTTATTTTCATGAGTGCATCACTAGCAGCCCTGTCATAGGACCCAGCTGTCACCAATGGGATTCTTCTGTGTGGCATCCTGGCTGGCCTCCAAAAGAGAAGAATAGCTCTTTGATCAGCAAACCCGATTAGGCTAATGACAGGCATCACCGTGCCTGCAAGCAGTTTATCACAGAGCAGCTATCAGCTGTTGTGCCATGCCGCTATTCCCTGGAAGAGAGCTAAGGACTGACTCCCCCAGAATGTATCAGGCCTGGGAGCTGCCCTGGATTGACTGGGCCTTCAAGGAGATATGAAGACTTGGATCTTTCCCATGGAGCTGGCATCCTGTATGGCTGGGAATGCTGTGTGATGCTGGCAAGAAGATAGGAAGCTTTGAGAGTGATATACTTCAAACATTATTTTTGAGTGTGTATATACATTAATTATGAAATGAGTAATCAAAAAAATTATGTACAAATATTTTCTTGTGTGAAGTGAGACCTTTCTTTTACTGTATCTCTTTTCCTTCAGTTCTACTATGACTTTAACAGTGTTTCAACTTGCTGTTTAAGCTTTTGCGAAACTGTTAATAAGATATATTTGTAGCTTATCCTCTGAGTCTACTTTGCAGTAAGATTAATTACATGATTATTAAGGCACACATCTTTACAAACTTTGTGTTTTGTTGTAGCATACAAATATCCAATTTATGGCATGCAATGGCATCCAGAGAAAAACCCTTTTGAGTGGAAGGATTCCCCAGGCATTCCACATTCTCCATCTGCTGTAAAAGCAGCATATTATATGGCTGATTTCTTCGTCAATGAAGGTAAAAAGTTTATTATCTATAAATGTGGGGGGTGAGAGTGAAGCATTACTGAAAAACTTAGAAGATGACAGATTTCTTTTTCAGCTGTCAAAGTTCAGTACCTCGTAGTGCTTTCTGAGAAGATTATTCTGCAAGCTTTATAGGCTTATAAAACACCAAAGGATACTGGAAATAGAATGGCTTAGTGAAAGTAACATCAAAAGGCCAAGCATTCCACAAACCCTTTTCACTAGGCTGGCTCTAAAACATTGTTCTATGACTTCCTACCATTTCAAAATATCCCTGTAACATTTTGGCCTTTCTTGCACAAAGACAATAAACAAAAAAAGTACTCCATTCTCAATTCCAGTGGCTTCTTCAGTTCCAAACTGCCTTGCAGTCATTCAGTGTGTTCTCAGTTTTGCTTGCAAAATGCATACACCAGGACTATAAATAGGTCTTGGACAGCATGGAGGTATCAGAGGGGTGCAATATGTGCCCTACAGTTGTGTTCTATAGACAGCACAAGGAGTTTTTGAATTTTACAGAGCTGCTAATTTTTTTTTGGTGTTTATACTCTTAAGAATCTGGGAGTAACTAATGCACAACATTTTGATAGTTTATGACACTTCCCATCTGTTTGTTACAAATAAGCAGGATATAAATAGAGGAGTGTTTGAAGGAATCAAACTTTATTCCTTAATTTATCCCTACTAAATAATTCTGCTGGACTATTTTATGAAATTGTCTTACCTCCTTGATGGGGACTATGAAGAACATAATAATTAAGCTGGTTGAGTTTGGTCTCTAGACTTGGTCTCAGATCAAAAGAGTCAACTTAATGAAGAAATAGATAGTGATGTAAAAAAATGCAGTTTGTGCTGACCTGATCAGTAAGAGTGTAGAAATAAAATTTGCATTTCATACAAATTCAAGGTGCTTTTTGGCATAAATTAGTCCTATTCCTTTTTGTGAAAATGTTACCAAACCATTTTCATATGGACCTTAGGGCCAGGCAGAATTGGGCTTCTGAGCAGCCTGGTCTAGTGGAATGTGTCTCTGCCCATGGCAGGGGGATTGGAACAAGATGATCTGTAAGGTCCCTTCCAACCCAGGTCATTCTATGAGATGGCAGACTATGATAAAAACAAGGGGGAAAACAGGAGAAAATAGAGTGTGAGTCTGATTTTAATGTTGTGGTCTAATACTAGAATGCAGTGTGTTCTCTGGCATTGTTTGCTACTTGCTCAAGTGTCTGTCTGCAGACTGTACTCCCAATAGAAGCTTGCTCAGGCCATCACCCAAGTTAAGTGGGGCACAAAAAGTGCCAGCTCTGCCTGTAAATCCAGTTGAGGCACACTGCCCTGTGGGTTCTGTTACACAGGTAGGTGTGCCCAGCCAAGGAGCCTGTGCAAAGTCCCACACAGATGTGTCACTAGCTTTTGGATCTACTCACCTACAGTTGTGGTAGAGCAAACTTTCTTCAGCCAGCGTTGTCCACCCCCATCTCTTCTACCAAATCCTAAATTACTCTTCATGGCCTCCCCAGTCTTTTGGGGAGGTACTGAGGCATTGGCTGATCTACTGAGTACTTCATATCATAGCTTTGCAATGAGTAATTGGCATTTTTAGCTAGTGTAAGGCAGAATATCTTCCCTAACTTTGAAAATAAACCACAAGATGAAAAATGTAAACTGTTTTCAGCCGGTAAAAATACACTCGTGTGTGATCACTTAGTAACTAAACCATTCTACTGAAATACCATTTTTATATCCATCCATCATTAATTTTAACTTCTGTAGAGTTGCCAGCTTGATGAACCAGGTGAGAATTCAATTTTATTGTCCTCATCAGCACAGTCCATGCAGCTTTCAGTAGGCTGATAGTGTGATGCATTTCTTTCAGAGTTAAAGGTTTTTCTGGTAGATACTGCCAATATCTCATGGATAAATATTTTTACAATCTTGGCTTTAAATTCCCCCTCTCCAGTTATAAAAAATCTGCTATAACCAGCTTTCTGAGAATGTATCTTCACAGTTCTTCATGTACAAGCTACAGTAATCCCATTTGTTGCTGTGCTACACAGAATAACTTAGTTTGCCAAGATAAATATTGTTGAGGAGGATAACATTAAAATAATCTGTACTTTTGCAATGTTTTACAGCCAGGAAGAGCATGCACCATTTCTCCAGCGAAGAAGAGGAAGCAAAAGAATTGATCTATAATTATAATGCAGTTTATACAGGACCATTTTCTGCATTTCAGCAAACCTATTTTTTTGATTGAGGATCTTGTCAAAGGTGCAGTGATGTTATTTATAAATAAATTATTTGCCAGCATTGTGTAATTAAGCTGATATCATGACAGAAAGCTAGAACAGATTTCTTTTACAATGATTTATTCTGTGTATCTTCTGCACTATTGAAACATTAATATATAAATTTACATTCAATAACATAATAATCATCTTGGATCATGCTTTAAGGCAAGCTACAGAAAAATGTATTTTTCTTCCAGGAAAGAGGACTTGACTATGTTTATAAACTTTGAAGTAATCACCTTTGGTATAAGGAAAAGCTTTCATATATTTTGAAATATGAGACTTATCTTAGTAAAATGTTGTGGACTATGATAGCACTAGACTCTTAGATACATTGTGTAGTAAAATCCTGTCCTTTTCAAATGATTTGGCAAATGAGACTCTTGGATTTGTCATAGATAAGTGTATGCAGCCAAGTTCTTGACAGGGACTCCTTTGTCATTTCAAAAACTGACCAAAATAGTAAGTCATAATAGCAAACAGATTTTTTTTGCCTAAGAAGTGCATTATGTCGCATTTGTGAAATTTTCTCTTGTACATTGAGCATTATTTGGAGTCCTTATACCTTGTGAGGCCTTCATATCACAAGTACCATATAAAATAAGTAAGTTTGGAGGGCATAGTTCAGTGCTGATTCCACTTTCAGTTCTTTTCAGTTCAGTTTTTTACATCCTCCAAGAATTAATCTTGGAGTAACTGGAGACTCCAGATATGAGATGCAGACACTTTGTATTTAAAAGAATGTAAACTTAATTTTTCTCTAAGGCGTCTGACTTTTCCCATAGCTGGGTAGAATTTTCACTTGAAGTCAAGAGGTAGTTTGCCACTGTATTAGTAAACAAGGTAGTTTCTTTCTGTCTTGTTTAATAGTTCTGTGCAGCTAGAATAAAACAGCAGATGAATGTATATGAGCAACCTGTTAAAGGTGACACGATGTGATAATGGCAGTTGCATGCAATACACCTACACTGTTTTCTCTCTGCTTTGCTCCAGACCTGGTGAAAATTTTGTTCAGTGGTTTTGTGTGTTGTCCAGAAAGGAACTAAGATTAGACAATCGAATGTAATTCTCCTCTCCAGCACAGCTTCCAAACCCTTGTTAACATTGACAAGGATTTGGAGTTTATGAAGAATTCAGGTTTATAAACTTCAGCTCTGTTTTGTAGAACTTCATACTCTCAGGTACCATATCTGAATAAGTCTGGTAAGTTTCTCAGGTTTTTCAAGTAAAACACTCTCTAACTTGTTCTTTATCATGAAACAACTGCATAACAGAATGTGAAATGCATCAGTTAGAAAAAAAACTAGGAGGAAACTTAACTGTAACTAGCAGAAAAATACTTCTAGGTAATTACAAGCTTAAACATGAGATATTTTTACATTTGTCATATCAGCCAACTTAGTACATGGTTATCTTTTCTTGCAAGGGAAATGTCTGCAATGGTAGTAATTAGTTCCTAAATGTGTAACTATAAAGAGTATTGTGTGTAACATGATGAGAGAAGTTTATATATGATGAATTTATATAATGTGTCTTTCCTTTATATGCTTTCTCTTGTAAAGCCTTATTTGATGATATGCATGATTTTCCCGTCATACATGGAATAAACTTTCTTTCAAGCAGACTTGTATTTTTGTCATCTTTTAGATACCACCGATGAAGCACTGACAACAGTCATTGTTTTCTTGTTTCCATCTGTGATAGTCATGAGTCAGGAGGTTACAGCCTGTATCTGCCTTGTGTGGTCGTGCAGCAAGTCAGGGTCAGGATGAGTGAGTGAGTGATCCATGTCCTGCCTGGCACAGACATGCCCAGAACACAGGTACCCTTGCACAGGGCTTGAGCTTAAGTGCACTTTAATGTTGTTGGCTGAAACAGGCAGGAGCTTTCAAGAAGGCTTCCCACAGATCATTCTCACAGAGCAGGATCACCCCAGTGGCTGTGTCAGACCTTGCTCAACACAGGCAGCCAAACCCCCACAAAAGTGGGAAGGAGCTGCAGCACTCTCTGGGCTCTGAAAGCTGTAAGCAAAGAAATTTCTGTCTATTCCTTATAATACCCAATATCTTCATCATGTTCTGCAGCCAGAAACTGCAGAAACCCAGAGTTGTCTAGGAGTCACCTAATAGTGAGTTTAAAACTTTGTTTTAAGGAAGCCCTCCCCTCTGCTCTCTGTTGTACAATTTAGTTTTTCATTGCACAGACAGAACTTCTAACACAGTTTTTAGAAATGCTGGGGAGAGAAGGAGAGCCTGTGACCATACTCACAGCTTATTGAGCCTGGTGCATGAGCCTAACCAACTTGCTTGTTGCTGTGTTGGAAGAACATCCACTGATCAGCAAGGTAACCCTAACACATGTCTTGCAGACCATATTAAATCATCTCTAAGAAAGAAAAGTTTGAAATAGTTTCCTCCTTGGAGTATTCCACTCTTCCCACTAGATGGCCTCCAAGAACCAGTATTTTCTGTTATTTTGTAATTGGGTGTGGTGGTGTCTCTCTAAAGTTGAGTAAGATATTTACTGTACTATGGTATGAAGTGGGGTGTTTGGGATGTGGGGGAAGAAGAAGGGAGGAGACAATAGCACTGGAATCTTACTGGCAGAACTGGGCATATTGGCAGGACTCCATGAGAGAGCCTGTGAGCATTGAGTTAATTCAGCTGGGATTAAGTGTTGTTTCCAGTGAATATTTAAACCACTCAAGCATTAGCTGGAGGTGGCTGGAATTACATCTGTCTTTCCAGGTGGTTGTTCCTCCCCTTTAGCTGTAGAATCTGTCTTGGTTCCATTTCCTATAAATATGAAACTAGCTCATGCAGAACAGGACAGACAGTTTAAATGGGAAGAAATGAGAACTTGATCTCAGAAAACCTTTGCCTGGGAGGCAGGAAAGACCAGTTTGAATTCCTTCAGGTAAGGAAGAAATTAAATGGAAGAAACTTCCTGAGAAAGTGCTGTAAGTATGGAGTTGAAGAATAAGAGGAAGAGCTTGGCCCACAGGCTTCATTGTGGGGAAAAACAAATCACAAAACAACTTCCCCAAACCCCCACCACTTTTGGGCTGACAAGCTGTGCAAAATTCCCTGGCAAGGTAGGGAATCCAAAGTAGAGATTACTGTCCAAGCACTTCTATGTTGAATACCATATTCTTAGGTTAACTTTTAACCTTTTCCCCTTTAGCGTCAGTGCCACCATGTTCATTGCTGTGGATACTGCTCAACAAAACAATATTGAAAGCTGGACTGTACTGGGGAGATTTCTATATAAATTAATGATTAATGGCCTGTTAGGAGCAGTGAGGAAAGTATGGAGACAGTTTGAACAATGAGGAAGAACAATAAGGAATGATTTCCTATTTATGTGTTAATCCTGCATTGCCCTTATGAGCCAGGAGCCCTGAAAGAGGAATAGTTGTGTGTGTAATCATGTGGCTGAAGTCTGCATGCCAAAACTCAATCAAGAATGTTTGGTTATGAGGTGGGAATATGTACATAAGGTTTCAGTCACTTTTATCGCAGTAAATAATATTTTATCTGGGGTTGTGTGGATTCTTTTGTTTTTTTTTTCTACTGTGTAGTTCTCATTCATGTATCTGGTGATAGTGTTACCAGAAGAGCTATGGGAATTGGCTAGGGTTCAAGTCCACTAAGGTTTCTAAGTGCCTTTTCAAATTATTATGGTTTGAGTACTTATGTGGAAGATAGATTGAGAGATACTGTGAAGTGATTTATTACCTTTCCTTGTAAGCCTTGTGTCTTTCCCCAGGGCAGGCCTCTTCTCTAATCCACTGCTTATTTATAGGGCAAATAGTGAAGTTTATCCTGCCCTGAGCCACCTGTTGATAAGGATACTGTTCCAGCTTTCATCGCTTCCTCATTATGTTTATATCTCTTTCAAAGAGTAAGCAGTATGTTTTAAGAGCCAGCTTACTCTTTTAGTTCTTATATAACCAAAAAAATTTCCAAGACAATTTCATCCAAAAAAAAAAGCCTAGACCATTTAAAAATAGCTGTCACTATTTGGTGGAGCGCTTGAACAGAGCATTCACTCCAGACTTAAGCAAAAACCCTGTGATTATCTGATTTTTCAGAGATGTAGTGAACAAACATCCCTTGCAACTAAGCTTTCTGTAAATGAAAAGCAGAAAACCCAAAAGGTTAAAAGGGGTAAATTCTAGGAGTTACTGCTTCTGAGCATCAAAACAACTGGGCTACTTTTTGGGGTAGAGTTAATTCTCTCCACATAGTTTGGGTGGGACATTGTTTTGAATTTGTGCTGAACACAGAGTTGATAATTCAGGGATGTTTTACTGTTGTTATCTCAACCTATGAATTTTCTCACTTTTACTCCTCTGACTCTCCCCCCCACCTCTCTGTGGAAGGAGTGATTGGTTGTGTGGGGCTTTGGGGCTAAATCACAGAAGCTTGTGACTGTGTAGCTCCCAAGCTGCCTTTGATGATCTCTTTCACTGTGTGTATGCAGGTTTAAGAGCTGCTGTTATATGTGTGTAGTCTCTTGCAATTTTCATGAAGAATAGATCAGTAAGATCAGAAAGACTAAAACAGCAATTTTCTAACTAGAAACACATTGGGAAATTAGTTTCTCTGTGTGACTTCTTGAGGCACTGATTTAAACTGGTTATCATGACCTTAATTCAACTGCAGAAAGGGAAGTTTGAACTTCATATCACTGTAGCTGACCAGGATTTACTCAGCAGGTCTTATACTAATAATGCCTAAGGACTTGCTTCTTCAAAAGACAATGGAACATACTAGTCTGATTAATTACTCCATTATTATTGTATTAATTACCAATTTTTAATATAGCATTAGATTTAATTAATAATAATGTTGTTGGCATTATAGAGGAGACACAAAGTAAAGTGAAGAGGTTACAGATGATTTCTGAGATTTTTCCAAAGGAACTATGTCAGAATGGAAGTACTCCAAGGTTTTTGGCCAAACCCATTCTCATCCTGGATGAAGTTAATTCTTTCCATTCTTGTAGACTTCTAAATTCATTGCTGGCATTTAAATTGTTGTACCACTGAGGGAGGACATTTGCAGGATCTAATAGCAGATCTAAACATGTCTTGGGCTTCCTGAGGAAAAGAGAAAAACCTGAGTGGCCTATTATTTGCTTTGCTTTAATTTGAGGTATTTGTACTGATTGTTTCTCACTAAAATTTACAACAAGCATCTCAGTCTACTACTTCAACAAAAAGTACCAGTAATTATTTTGTTTCTGAACTTAAAACCAAAACAGTTCTCTATGTTCTTCATGCCACTAAGCTGAACACAACAAAATTTTCCTCTTTGTAGGAACAGAAGCTACTTCACTGTTCACTGAGCTACTTCACTAGGCTCTTAAACTTTACTTGGGTTTCTCATCAAACTCAGGATGAGTTTGTTCCCATCCCTGTAGTTTTCCCACTTAAGTTCTTGCAGACTGTGCTACCTTGTGGCTCCTTAGTTCTTGCAGACTGTGCTACCTTGTGGCTCCTTAGGGAGTTTAATTACTGTACCAGAATGTTGAGGCAGCAGTTAGTACTTCTTCCAGCAACAGCTACCATAATCTTCCCAAATTACTGACTGTTCTGCTTCAGATGCCTGCAAATGGGGGAGCTGGCTCCATGAGCACCCTAGATGTTTGAGCAAGCCCAGTAGCTCCCTGGCCAGTTTGTGTCAGCTGAAGCTGAAGCTCAAGCCATTGCAGCCCAAGATGATGCTTCAACATAAATGTCTTTCATTTCCTTTTATTCTTAACTGTCAAGACCCTTGCCTTCCCTTAGTTGTGTTTGCAAAGTTTCCCTAAGAAATCTGCTCAGAATCTGTCAGCTGTTTTGTCTTTGTGTTCCACACCCAAGGAATCAGGCGCATGAAATTAATTCCTCTGGATTAATCACCAACTCTTTTAACAAAAAGTGAAACTTGAGATGACAATATACTGTAGCTTTTAAGCTATGCTTAAAAGAAGTGAGTGGGGAAAAGTTATCATAGAGAAGAAGCATGTATCTTTATGCATTAATTTTATTTTAAGAGAAGCTTAAATATGCTTTAACATCCCCATGCTGATGTTATGAATTGCATAACATCAGCATGGGGAACACCAGTCCAGACAATAACATCTGTTTGAACAGCAGGGCTTGCTGGGCACCTTTTGATTTCCCAAATTTCCCACTTGTACATTTTGACTGCTGAGTCCAGGGTACTGTATAACATACTATCCTTTTGGCAGCCATTCCTGCAAATGCTCTGCATGGATAGTGATGGTCACTCTAGGACTTTGGTGCTAAACTCAGTCTCCCTCTGAGGCTTGGCTGTCTGTGCCAGTGAGGCCACAGAACTGCATGGGACAAGAATACAAGTCATGTGCCAGGTGATGTTTGACAAGTCAGGGTTTCACAAAACACAACATTTCTGTCATGTCTCACTCGTGTTTAGACAAATTAGGAGAGTTTCGATTTCCCAAGAGAAGAGCAAGCCTGAGGCTCATATCCTGCATTGCCACAACAGTGAGTGCAGACACGTGCCCAAACCATGCCATGTATTTTTGCTGTTCAAAAGGACTTAAAGTGACATTCAGAAAGGTTATTAGGTGTCAAATAATGCTCTTTTAAAATTCATTCTTTATAAGAGAAAATTAATACCTATGTAATACAATGAAATTACTTCTATGTAGAAATTACATCCAAGGAGAATAGTGGTGACCATGATAAATCTCCTGGGCACTATCTGAAACTGAATGCTCATCCATGCAGTGTTATTGCTAACAAAACCTGTGTATATTTTGAATTCCCAACCTATTTGGTTTCTGGATGACATGAAGCAGATGTCTGCTGGGATCAGTTGTCCCCAGGTTGAGGAGTGGGAGCATGTTTATACAGCGTCATTAGGGCTAGGGTTACTGTGGGAAGAAAAAAAATCCTGTTAAAAAAAAGAAAACAAACCAAACCAAAACTGTCTTTAGAACAGAGCTTGATTGCCCTGCTCAGTTTTCAGTTACAAGACAGATTGACCCTATATGGTAAATGAAGGTCTAGACTGACGTTTTTCTTATGAACTTTGCTGCAGCCCCTAAATCACTGCCACACGTAATTTTTATTTCTTTAGCACAGTTTATCTCCTGCTAAGCTTGCCATGACTTCAGTGAAAGTTTTTTTTTTAACTCAGGGCCATAATGTTGAAGAATATAATGCAGACAGATGGATGATTAATTGTATGAGAAGTAATTAAAATGAAACATGATCTCATACTTTCATGTGTAGCACAATTTTTGGTATTTGTCTTGTTCTCTGTGTCCTGCAGAACTTCTTGATAAATTATCATCTAGATACCAAGACTTCAAACCAGAGAAGAAAAATGAAAGAGCTTCATTCATGCAATTTGAAATTAGACTGTGGCTCTAAAAAAGAAAGGCAATTAAAATTTGGGATGTTTCAGCTGCCTGATTAAGCATCTAACAAGATGCATGACTGACACTCCTCTCCAATCTTTATTTATTTGTTTATTATTAAAAAGCTCCTCAGATGTGTATAAGCCATCTGCTGCTCTCAGATTCTCTGAGCCTTGGTATATTATGCATCTGTAAAGTATTTTCATTTGATGCCATTAACTATGGAAATTTGAGAATGAAAATTTCCAGTAGAAAAAGCTGATGCTTTCTAGACATTTCTGATAATGGCCCAGTCTTTCCTCTTTTGTCCCCTACATCTCTATTTTGATCATTACAGCCAAGCTGCAGACTGCTTTGGTGTGATGAATGACACCGGCCAAGCGACAGCAGCCGGGCTGGGTCATTCCCAACATCTTTGGGCTACTTATCCTGGTTATTTCCTCAGCTCACTGTGGAAGCTTCCACCTGGAGATGGGGCCCTGGCTCAGCCACAGGACTGCAGAGCAGCTGGAACCTGGATCATGGTGTGTTGAACATCAAGGTGTAATAGTGCCAGGATGGGCAGGACAGCATGACACCCTGTGAGGAGTTTCAGATGGAGGAGGATGCTCTGTCTGCTGGTGTTGGTGTCAGACAACAGCCCAGGGAGGGACTTACCAGTTGGCTCCCAGCTACACACACCCCATCATAGCTACAGTAAACTGAGCCATGCCTTAGCACTGCTCCTTCTCCTCTTGCAAGGGCAAGGAAAGCCCACAACCCTCCCTGGGCACAAGCATGCCAGCAGACAGGTGTGGGAGGAAGCCCAGGCTGCTCAGCTTCACCCAGACCTGCCACACAGCTGGCAGTGAGCTGCCACCCTCTCCTGACTCCTGCTGAAAGCCTTCTGCCTGCTGAAAGCTGCTGTACATTTCTGCATGCTGAGCTTTGCTGGGACAGCTGCTGTGATACAGCAAACACATGGAAATGAGAAGGAATACATCAGCACATGAAAGAAACTGGCCCTTAGCTCCTGGATGGAAGCTGAAGCAAGACATGGCAGCTGCAGCTGGTGAACACTGTGTTACTTCAGGCACTGGAATTTCCAGCTGACCCTTGTTCTTGATTTGAGCATGTACCTGTGGCTTTCAGTCATCTGCCTGCCTGCCAGTGTCTGAAAGATGGAAATCCCAGCCTTGTGGACGAGGATGAGGATGGAATAGTTATCTATCATTTGGCCTTCAGTGGTAGAATCTCCTTCCACCAGTAAAATTCCAGGAGAATTCCTTAACTCTGCAGCAGTGAGCCTGCTGTGTAGCAACAATGCTCTGGGCCTCTTCAGGGCTCCTGAGGGAAAAAGTGGTGGTGAGGAGGCACCACTCTGATGAGTGAGATGTAATTCCACCATACCAGGCTCCATCACATCATAGAAATGTCTTTCTCTGAGGTATTGGCCCTCTGCCTGTGCCCTGCTCAGCTTCCCCCCTCCATCAGTCAACCCCATGGAGGGGAGGGGAGGTCCTTGGTGCCACACAGCAAAGATTTTATTTCAATAAAGAAAAAGGTGAGAATGGAGCATGTAACTTCTCATTTGTGAAGAATGAAATCAATTTTCACATCAAACCCTGTGTGACTTGGGCTTGTCTTTACCTACAGCTGCACCAGGGCTTCCCTCCCACCTTGCAGGAGTAGCCAGGACCTGATGCAGATATGTGGGGCAGAGTGAGCTAGACTCATCTGAAGAGGCAGGTGAGAGTTACAGAAGCTGGCAGGTGTAAAGAATAGCTGTGGAGATTATCCAAATGTCTTGCTGGGTCCAGGTCTTGATTTTTATTTCTGTCACTAGGGCTGGTTTCAAAGACAATTTCCTATAGCTGTGCAGGGTACCCAAATGAGAACATGCATTAATCATGCTGCGTCCCAGGTACAGATGCATTGTAGCATCAGACTTAATTTTACTGTACCAATATTCTGTATATTCATACTGAACAAATCAAGGGTTTTTTTGCAGCTGGATCAAAGCTAATACTCAAATATTAATAATTAAACCAAGTGGTGCCAAGCAGGTGCAATTTCTGGACAGGGAGAAATGACCATGAAGTTGCCCTACACAAAGGATTTCCAAAATTTAAATTCAGTTTCACTATATTATACACTTTACACTGTATTTTCCCTCTACACCTCTTTATTGCAGTGTGGTTTTTGGCAAAGTTTTTTCTCTGCCTTGTAAAAACATTTAATAAATTCTTCTGGGTTTTGTTTGATGTTGCAAAAATGATAACAGCAAACCTACATAGCACGGAGTTTTGGGGAGGGCAATGGGATGTCATGAGGTGAAACTGCAGCAGGCACACAGAGTACTAGTGCTCACTTTTTGACTAAGCACTGAAGTGGATGCAAAGCTGGGGAGCCTGAGGACTGTGTCAGATTTTCTTATAGTGTTTTCAATCTTCTTTAAGTGCTTGAAAGCACTCTTAACTACAATGGAGACTAGTATGTTTCTTCTTGAATCTTTTAACCTATTCCATGGGTGGTTTTGTGGCTTAAAGTGGTTTTTGTTTGTTTGGGGTTTCAGCACTGTATTTGTTTGTTTGTTTGTTTGTTTTGGCGGTTTTTCTTTCCTTTTTGTTTGGATTTTTTTTAACATCTCTTTCTTTTCCCCGAGGGAAAAAGAGACATAGGTAAAACCCAGTCCTGTAAATGACAAGTTATTTTTAGTTCCTGAATTCTTCTATGCTTAATTAGTTTATACAGCTGAAAATGAAAAATAAAACCCCATGTCCATGTCCCCATATGTGCTCATGTATAGCACCTAATATCTTAAATCCCTTCATTTGTCTCTAAAGAACACCCATTAAAGTTGTGTGTGGAGAAAATGGCACAATCTGTTGCATATAATCCTCACACTTAAAAAAGTACAAATATTTTTAATATAAGTGGGCACTGTCAGCCTGCACACACCCATAACATGCCCAGAAATAGGCATCAGAAACCTAAATGCAGTAGAGGAATCTCACGCTCTCTGTTGGTTTCCTGCATACCCCTTTCTGTTCTCTCGTGTTTTCTCCTCTCACAACCCATGGAATTCACCTCTCTGTGACTGACATATTTTTTTCTCAATTGTCTCTGCTCTCTGAATATGGAATATTCCCTTTCTTATGTCTTCTTCTCTGATGTGTTTTTCGAAATCCTTGTCCCTGGCATGTGCCAGCCTTGCCAGGACTCAGAGCTAGCCTGACTGAAAACCATTCTGAGGAGAAAGTGGCAATGCCACAGCCATGGTGGGCAAGGATTGGTGCCTGAAGCCCTGTCCTGTGTCCCTGCTCTGGGCGATGCAGAGCCTGACCAGTTGCTGTGCCCTCATCTTTGCCAAGCACAGCTGTGGGCACACCCTGCCCCCCTCTCCAGACTAGACTTGGGGAAAAAGGGGAAAAATGAAGGAGTTTGATGACAGCACAAGTTTGCTTTTGGATTGAGGAACAACCTTGGTCCTTTGTCTTGGCAGCAACATGATCATCTGGAGTCAATGAAAATTAAATCCAGAAGGTGGCCTGGGAACTACTGGCATGGTTTCCATGCTTGGTAGTCAGCAGCTCTGCTAAATTAAATAAACCAAATTTGTGTAACATCCTGTTTCTGTGAGCAAGTCCAACACAGCTATTACTGTTCTCCTTCCACAGAGTGTGATACCGAGTGATTCGATACGACAGTGCAAGTCCCACGGTGCCACAGCCACAGCACAATGAGGGCCATGAGGCTGAGGTCACACTCAGCAGCAGCGGCGCTGTTTCAGAGAAATCCCAGAGTGTCTGCTGTTCCCCTGAAGTGTCTGTGGCAGATCTGGGCTAGTAGAACACCTTGCATTTTCCTAGCACAAAGAGAAAAGGCTTGCATTTTCTTCTTGGTTTTCCAGTTAGGCTTGGACTAACTGGTAACGCAGAGTAACAGCTGTGTTCGAATAAGTAGCCACATCTACCAAGGAAGTTGAATCTTCATTCTTCTCCAGAAGGACAAAGACAGATGTACATACCATTAATTACTGATGCAATGGCCCAAGCAAATTTTCATCAGTTGTTTTAAATGTCATTATATATAAATATCACATACATATGTCATATATATATACGTGAGTGCTTTCAGAAGATCACTTTTGGAGTGTATATTCCAGTCAGCTCCAGGAAATCATCTGTATGTAATTTGGAAGCAGAAATTGTATTTATTAAGGAGTTCCCATTTCCAACATGCTGCCTAATGTTATGCAAAATTATGTCACACAGAGCAGATCAAGAGTCATAATAGCTACACTGGATGAACAGAACAGACCTCAAAAGTAGGAAGCCTGTCATGCAATACATTATTCATGGCTGGCCAAATCAGCTCCAGAAGCAGCAAGTAAGGGAAGAAGGGAGTTTTAGCTTTTTTTTTTTTGTTTATATCTATTATATTTATAGCTTTCTTTTTATTTATTTCTTTATTATGGCTTTTAAAATTTATATAATGTATATTATATTTATGGCTTTCTTTACTCTCCAAAAATTCTGACTCCAGTATTGCATTTGCTTTGTGCATGATCTCCTTGCTTAAGCAAACTCTAGAAAGAAGTTTCAGGGTGATTAGATACTTCTCCATTGTAAGTTTAAATGCTTACAATGTTTCTGAACAAAAACAATTCTATTACTACAAAAACTTTATTAAATTGAAGTATTTTGTTTTGCTGTAACTATCAATTGCTTATGAGCAGGAAATAACTAGGTTTTTTTTTATGAGGCTGGCATTTTAATTTATTTGCATAGTAAGTCATCCTTTAAGAATACAGACTTTCTGGCAAGACAGGGGAATCAGGAGAATCCCTAAATGTATCAGTAATTTTGTGCTGCAGATTACTGCTCCAAGAAGTGCATTCCCTGGACAAGAGGGATAGAATCCATCCATAGCCTTTCTAGACATATAAATCAAAAGTATTTTATTATCTCTGAGTCTGCATCAAAAAACAGAGCGCAGGCCTTTCTTCAATTACATTAATAAGATAATCTGAATATTAAAAATGCAAACAGTGCTTTTACACAAATTTAACCTATAAATCTCTTGCTGACAGATAATCCAGGTAAGGTTTCTCTATCACCTCTCATGGTAAAACACTGTGGTACTCTCTTGAAGAGGAGTTTTAAGCTATGCAGTCATTTCTCATGGGTCCTGGATAGGTCATCTTGTTTGTGAGTTAACCAAGCCATAGAAAAAACTCTGAAGACCTAACCTTTTCATGCCTCACTTCCACTTCTCATGATGCCATATGTGTGTGCCTAACTAATAATTTTTTCTTTAAATATGCTTTTATTTTATCTCCATTTCCTCAGATGTTCAGAAGCTGGCCATACTCTGAATTTTCTGCAGCCAAGTATGCTTCATTGAAAGATCAGGGAAGTAAAATCACAGGATTTAGATTTCACATTCCTCTGATTTTGGATTGGACTGAGATGCCCAAATTAAGAGCTTGATTATCACAAACCTCTCACTAGAGCAAGAGAGACACAGCTCCTCTCCTCCTGCTCCTTTGCTAATGTTAGGCCACTGGACTGCTAAACTTCAATATTTTGTATAAAGAAATGCCCAAGCTTAACTAAGATTATTTCTATTGATGCATGAGCTATCTGAGTCTAACCCATTGATTTTAACAAACATTTTCTCCAAAGTAACTTTAGTGTCACTAAGAGTCTGGCCATCACCTAACTGACTGTGCACTCCAGGTCACATCAATTCAGCTTCCATTTCCACTTTGTATAATTTATTCTAATGGAAAAATGTAACCTGGTCTTTGCCTGTGAACTCTTGACTCAAGTGAAAATCATATTCTACTGAGGTTGTGGGTGTTTTTTATCCTAGCACTTTAAAGTCATGGTAGAATCCAAACTCAGTAATTAAATGTATGCTATATACATCCAAGACTATAATTTCATGTTAGTTATCCAGTTGTAACTAAGCATTATGTCTTGTTGTTAAAGAGGCAAAGAGATACTTTCTGAATGGATAACAGTGTGTTCTTCCAGATAATGGCAACCTTCTGAAACAAGCTAAACACAGAAACTCCACAGGAGGAGGCATTTATGGGCTAGGACCAGGTCAATATTGAATCATATGTGATGGTAGCAGTACATTTGCAGTAAAGGTGCAAATTCAACTGCTAAAAGGAGATGTGTTTTACAGCACTTGGTCTTTATATATAACTCAAAGGTTTGATTTGCACTCTGCAATGATTGATCCCAGTGAGACTTCTGACACTTCAGCAATATACACCAATAACTCAAATGTGCTACTTTTTTTCCTCTGCTGCATTTCTGACCCAGCACTGAGTGTGGTGGTATTTCTGCCAGTAACCATGAGGTGGCATAACGTGCTCAGCAGAACAGCAGACAAACCTTCCTTTTAATATTTCTTTGCACATCATATTTCTTGGCATATTAAGTTTTAATATGGAAAGACAGGCTATAAAATTAGTTGAGCTTTTAGAAATTCTTCTCTATTAGAAAAGCAATGACAGAGATACATATTTGTGTGCTTGTATTTTGTGGTGCTTTTCATTCTAATAAATAATAACTTTGAACATTCTGCTACAGGGTGGTGTTAAAAATAAAGATCACTGTTCTTTTCCCATTTTGTTTTTTATTTTGCTTGCTTTCAACTACAGAGTTCTGTTTTTAGTGTGCTGCTTTTTCTGAGTCTGATTTCCTTCTTTTACCAAATCTCTTTTTTAGTGCTTGCCTGTCCAGGCCTGATTTTTCCTTTCAGATTATTGTGATGTGAAATAGGTTTGATGAAATTAAACTAGCCACAAGCCTAATTTCTTACTAGCTAGGCAGATTAATAGAAGTGCCTTTAAAATCAGATACATATTATATATCTGATAAATATACACCTGTTTAGTATTTCCCCAGGCACACAGCTTACCTTAGGAGAAGTCCTAATTTAGATAAGATCTTTATCAGAGTGCATGAATTTAATATTTCATCATCAAAAGCACATCAGGACTCATTTCTTGAGATCAGCTTTTTGTATTTTGTTGGGGTCAGGGGAGGCCACTGGCCCAGCACAGACACAACCACAGCACAGCACAGGTGAGCACCACAGCCCAGGACCAAGGCTTAAAGGCAGCCCCAGGGCACAGCAGGAGAAGTGTCCCATGAGGTTTCCCAAGGATATTCCTCAGGAGGCTGCTGCAGGGTGCAGAGCCCAGGGAGGAGAATTGCTGTGACAGTCACAGCTTGGGTCTCCTCCAGAGATGCCAGCCAGTGGCACCAGGAGGGGTCCTGGGGCTGCTTCCATGGGTGGGCAACGATCTACACTGGTGTTATTCTCCAAACCCCCCAATGCTTGGAGGAAAACTTCCTGCAGCAGCCCAGATACATCCTCCTCTAAACTTCAGGAAAAAAAGATTTATTTGAATTATAAAGTCTTTAGAAACCAAACCATGACTACTAAACTATATACGTGTGTGTATGTGTGTGCGCCTGCGCGTGTGTGTGTGTGTGTGTGTGTGTTGCCAAAAGAAAACCCAGAAATTGCAGTGTGGATTATTAATATGAGATCAAGGTTGCTTAAACAAGCTGTTGTCTTGCATTTTCCCCAGCACTTGGGACTCAACCTGCTGGCCACCCTGGTTCTGGCCATGCAGATACAGCAGTGTAAGAATATCCCAGTGACATTTTGTGAATAGTATGGGCCAACACAAGAAGCTGATCTATTTGCTCATGTGTAGCAGAGTTCTCATTCCAAATGCATCATGTGCCAGGGGATGCTGAAACCCCTCCTTGTACATGATGCTCTACTAATTGGGCAGGTACCCAATGTTGTGGAAAATGAGAAATTAGATCACTCATGAATCACATGTAGCCAACTTAAAATTCAAGCTTCATCAAGTCTGCTTGGAACTGACTTACAGGAGTGTTTTGAAAGCATGGTTGCATTTGGGTGGTGTGAAATAAATAGGAAACTGGGACAGAAAGCTTGAAGAAGGGATATTGGGTCTTAGGGGAATAAACAAAACAATGAGAATGTTTCTTGCATTCCTGGGATTATTTATGCATGGCTGCTGCTTACTGAGACTATCTTCAGAGTCTGTTGCTGGTTCTGAGAGGCAACGGACCATGCAAGGGCAGCTATTCCACAAAGCTGTCACATCCAGGACTGTGTTGTGTGACTGATGAGCAGGTACTCATGTGGAAGCAGGAATTAAATCCAGACGTTTAATTTGTTTAAAATCAAAGAGAATAATTCAAACCATGAATTCTGTGAAGAAAATGGAAATTATGTCAAGAAATCGTCATTTATCAGCAGATAAATAAAGATGGTTTGTCAGCCTGGGGAAAACAGCACAACTTATATGTAGCTGTCAAACAGCAAGCAGTATAGGCTAGATTTGTGACCTTAGCTGCTAAATAATTATTTAGGGTCCTGAACAGCCTTGTGTCCCCTTAAAGTAAAGCAGAGTGCTGCTGGTAATGCTGGGTGATCAGAGCTGACCTGCTGGGATCACGCTGCCAGCATGCAATGCAGACAAACCTCTACGGGGCAAACACTGCAGCAGTAGTCTTTGTATAAAATATCTTCTTTATAGGCAAATTTTCACAGATCTGAATTCCCTATCATCTATAACACATGTATTAGTTTGCTGAAGAAGCCTCTGCAAACTAACAAACCTTTCAGGCTGATCCCCAGTTACAGCTGCAGGGATAGTCAGCTCCCTGGGCAGAGTTAGGAGAGAGGCCACTTCTTTAGGGCACCATTGTTGAGGGCACCCTCCACCTTATGCAGCCCTAACCCATCTGACATGACCTCAGGATACAACCCAGCCACTCTGCTGTCAAAGTGCTATTGTGGCATGTGACAACATAACCCCATCACTGTTTTGGGCACTAAGAAGGTTTCTGTCAAAATGCCCAGAATAGCAGGCAAGAGATGAACTGATTTGTGAAAAACACCCTGCTGATATTGAAGCTTTAACATGGAAGGAACATTTTCCCAACCTGATTTTTTTTTTGTCTAAAAGAGCTGCCAGGTTGTAATTTGTTATAATTAAACCAGATGAGGCTGATACTGGAAGGAGGCAAGCCAATTAGTTTGGGATGTCAATTTTTGTTTTCCACTGTCAAAGTCTGTTAAAGGACCTTGATAGATTGCTGGGTTGG
This sequence comes from Ammospiza nelsoni, assembly GCF_027579445.1. Classification (NCBI taxonomy): domain Eukaryota; kingdom Metazoa; phylum Chordata; class Aves; order Passeriformes; family Passerellidae; genus Ammospiza; species Ammospiza nelsoni. The sequence goes on along the minus strand of NC_080633.1, from coordinate 118,068,238 downwards.
CCTTTTCAACCTGCTAATCCCCACATGAAAGACAGGCAGGCAGCTGGGTGCAGAGAAGCACGTTGCAGTGTGTTGAGAAAAAGGTTGCATCTGCCAACATTGGAGGTGATGGTGGGGTTGCAATGCCTGAGCTGTGGAAAACTGGAGGAAGAGACGAAACTCAGGATCCAAACATGGAGAAGACTCCTGCATGGCAGCTGTGAATGAAGAAAGCCTGCACTTGAAGTTGTTTGGGTTTAAATCTGCGATTTATTTGGTGCAGAACTACAGGTTTTTAGTGACCTAATTATGTGTTCTCAGGTTTTAAATAAGAAAATTTAGTATTGTCTCATGCTAACCAGCAACCAGATACCCTAGCTTCAAATTCCAATTTATAATATACAGTAAATACCATTTTCTTAAACACAGAATCAAATAGGTTGGAACAGACCTCTGAGATCATTGAGTCCAAATGTGACCAAACACCATCATGTGAACTAGAGCAAGGCATTGAGTGCTACATTCAGCCCTTCCTCAAACACTTCCAGGGATGGTGACTCCACCACCTCCCTGACCAGCCCATTCCAATGTCTTATCCCCCTTTCTCTAAGGAAATTGTTCCTGATGTCCCCTGGTGCAGTTTAAGACGATGTCCTCTCATCCTACCTCTAGCTGCCTAGAAGAAGAGGCTGAACCCCCTTTGGCTACAGACTACTTTCAGGGAGTTATAGTGAGTCATAAGATCACCCCTGAGACTCCTTTTCTTCCACCTAAACAACCCCAGCTCCCTCAGGTGCTCCTCTAAGACTTGTGCTCCAGACCTCTCACCAGCTTTGTGGCCCTTTCCTGGACAATGTCACCTGCACTCCTGAAAGCAGTTATTGGACAAAAGCAGGCATCAGTTCCCATGGGTTTAATTGAGAGAGCTCTATAGAATATTATCTATAATAGATAATATTGTATCTTATAATAATATAAATAATCTATAATATCATACCTTAGCACTAAAAAAACACCCTTCAGCCAATCCAAGCTGTAAAGTCTTTCATTTTAGACAGTTCCTTCAGATCAAAATTGAATTTTAAAAACCTTCAAATTTTATGTAAAAAAATCTCTATGGGTATGAAAGAGTCCTACCAATAATTCCACAAATTGTAATATATAATCATGGTATGTCTGTCACCGCACCAGGCAAAAATCTGTTAATTTCTTGCTACAGATTTTGTTTTCAGATCCTCAAGACATCAGCCACTCTTTTAAGAAACTGGTTCAGTTTCCTGGCTCAGTCCTTAGTGAACATGTAGTGCCATATTTCTGCAGACTCATCCCTACTTTTACTGTCAGCAAAAGTACTGTGGCAAATCTGATTCTCTAAAAAAAGTGGAATTAAACAGAAACTTGGGAAAAGAAAAAAAGTCTAAAAGTTTGAAGGACAGATCTTCAGCTGCCCTAAAGTGTAACAGTATGACTCATTAATGCCACCAGAACAGTTTGTAGCAACTGATAATCTCCAAGATTTTAAGATTGTCAGCAAATTCTGTTTTGCAGTACAAACCTAGTCATTTCCTGAAATTGCATGGTTCAGTTAAGCTTAAGAAAACTATCCAAGTTTATTTAGAGAGTCAACATTTATTTCCTACATAGCTGGCTGATCTGGGACTCACCTAGCACCTTACTGAGAGTATGTTTTGCAAAAATAAAGGAACTACTCAAGGCTTCGTACAAAAATGTTCATCAATATGTCCTACTATGTTACAGGACACAGCAACTAACAGTCAAATGCATTTATTATTCTCAAGATTTTTTTATCCCAACATGTACAGGTTGATTGATATTATTTTGGGTGTCTCAGTTTAGAAAAGAATGACAATTTCCTTTGGCATTTCAGTCTGCATTTTGGCTGGTCCTAATGAAGACAAATTCTTCTCAATCAGGATTGTTCTGTTTGTTAAGTGAGACAGATGGCACACTCACTCTATTGGTAATGATTCTGAGATTTTAAGTGTATTTGGAATATACTGGCTTTGTTCCCTAGCTGAAAAGTGATAGATATTTCAAATGGAAGAGAACTCAGGTTCTGTCTTTGCAGAATTTTTGTGATAGTACTGAAGGACCTACAGAAAGACAGGTTTTAGACACATTCAGACAAATCTGTAGAACGTGGTCCAGCAGACACGCCTTGGCAGAAAATCAAACACACACTTCCAAACCCCTGCCAGAATTTGTGTTGAGCCTCTGCCATCAATGGGGGTTTGTAGCATTCATTCCTGTTCTTCCCACCTGGTCCTGAGGGCAGCACTGGGTTCAGCTGAAGGCTTTTACTTGAGGTATATCCAGCCCAAGGAACACTAAAGAAGGGTTTTTCTCCAGTTGCCATTTCTTGTTGACTTTGTCTTACTACTTACATCATAACCAGTTTCAGGGAAAGTTAACCAAAGTTCAGCTTGTGTTTTCTCCAGAGTCGGTGAGGTCTTTAAGTTAACCAGCTGGAAAGCAGGGGGATGTACCACAAGACCCTTGTCACCTGAAAATATTAGACTCTACTTCTACTGTATTTATTAGCACCCCCAATAGCTTCATATTGGTAAATTACACTGATTTTAGGAGGAAAAGAATCAAGACCCGCTCTCTTATAGCTCCCTCCTGCTCAGGGAGGAAAAATACATGATAGAAGAGAAGACTGAAAATTCAGGACCTTTAGATTCAGAATTTTGTTTAGATCAGATGAAGATTTCTTAGGGTACCTACGGAGGAACTTTGTGGGCATCTGTTCAGCCTCTGATGCAGAGGTAGAGAAATACACATCAGAAGGACCAGCCTTCCTGGCTGTCCCATCAATTAAATGTTTAAGTGAGAAAAGCACAAAACCACAAACAGACTCAAAACCCTCCTGATGTTTCTGCTCAGTGTTGAGGCACACAGGCTCTGCAGAGAGACAAGACTCTCTGGGGCATAGAAATCCACACAGCACTTTATACTGTAATTAAGATGAAAGAAGCAAAGTGTTCTGTTAAAAAGACTGCCAGCTCTCCAGAGAAAATAGCTTTGTGTATCACTTTATGCTAGTGGTGACAGAATAGAAAACAAAATACCACAGTTACATACATGTTCTTTGTCTAGAAGTATTTACAAATAACTTTACAAATTTTTACAGGCATTTTTCAGTTTTGCTTGTTTACTTTTAAATTAAGAGAAAATTAGTCCCCCGAGGCTTCTAAGGCTTCAGTTGGTGCCTTGTACTGTACATTCATGCTTGGCTTCTTCCTGGGAGAAGGGCGGGAAGGAGTTTAAAAATGTGCAAATCACAGACATCTAAACAGCCCTGGGTGAAAGGGTTCCTAGAGATGGACATCCATTGAGCAGCCATCCTACTTCTCTTCAAATCAGAGACAGCTACTCGAGATGGGGCAAAAGAGATTAGGAAAGGAGGAGTCATATATGAATTGTAATAATTAGGTGAGTACATTAGTGCTTGAACATCTGGGGAAGAAGAATCATACATCAATCCCTGCTGCATTCAGCAGTTCAAAAATGCAAGGAGTGGACATTGTGAATTCTAAAGACAGCATTGCAATGATCTCTTGATCACTGTTAGGGTTTGACTCCTGCTGCGTATTTCGGAGTCAAAATTACTGTTTACTGACACAGTCTTGACCAGGCACAGTTTGATCCTCTCAGTCAAAAAATACTGAACTTTTGAGAAAGATGCACCCTCCTCCTAGTTTTCACAAGTTGTTTTGTTTTCATGCCTCAACACTAAACATTGTAAAAATACTGAAATTAAAAAAGAAAAAACTTTACAAGTGTCCATATAAGTAAATTATTTAAAAATTCCAGATCATCTACAAGGATCTACGAAATAACAACGCTGATAATGACACTGAGCCTGTGGGAAGAACAATCCACATGCTGTGAGGAGCAGATGTGGTGGGTTTCTTCCTGAAAGATGATTCACAAGGTTGGTCTTTTTTTCTAAAATCTGTTTCTTCAGCTACAGCAGCAGAAGTCTTGAGTCCATGTTCATTACTTACTTCGACCTATAAAGGATATAAGAATTAGTCACAAATGAAAATTTATTTTGTGTATCTTCTAATTTATAAGCTGTGAATTCATACAAGTTGAGAGGTTAGTAACAAATGAACAAGTGGATAAATCTCACGTAGTCAATAATTTCATCAGCTGTGAGACTCACCTAGGTGGTCAAGAGTGAATGGCTGGATACAAAGCAGTAGCTTTGTACTATGCATAGCACAAAAGCAAAAAAACATTTGGGAGAAGTCCCATAGCTGGTAAAGCATATCTGAAGGTCATACAATATACTATATTGATATACATTATATATGATATGTTATGTATATATAATACTATATATGTATATATATATATATGTATACACTATTCATTTTAGCATAATATATTTCAACAGCATGAGACATATTTTCACCCAGTTATAGAATTCTGATGTGGTCTGATCACAAACATGAGCATTTGAGCAGGACTCACGCTATTTACAGTCCTCACCACAGTGACACATCTGCTGAATCTATGTATTCTCACATGACTCCCTGTAACCATTTTCACTTGTGTAATCTTGGAAAATCTATGTTTGTCTTTCAGAGCAATTTATAGCTGGATAAAGTCTCAGGAGAAGATACAAACAGGACAGGATCACACAGATGCATCACAGAGTAGTGACCTCTCCACTGGCACTGTTTCTCATAGAGTGGATCAACTCCACAACTCCACAATACTAAAGAACAAATTAGTATTGTTCTTAAAAACAAATTAGTATTGTTCTTAAAAAGACTAGGGACATCCCTAACTGGAATTAGGGATTCAGTGTCTGACCAAATAGAGTTGCTCAAAGCTGTCGCAGTTTTATTTTATATTATTATTATTACTACTATTACAACTATAATTAAAATGTTCATTACTATATTAGTACATTGTTCTTATTATGGCACGACTATGATATTATCTTATTAAAATATATTCTATTATAATAATTATTAATAATAACCTCTAATGCAAGCCAAAATGTAGCTTCATGTTTTTTCCTGCTAGCCACCATGCTCCTCTTTTTTCCACACATCAGTACATGAGGAGTTTCTAAATATTACTGAGCAACCTGGCTCCTGATACTGTGATTCCAACAGGCCCAACAGTCTTCTCCATAGTCCATATGCTTTAGTCCCAAAGGACACAACACAACGATATCTTTTCTTCTCCCCCTGTTGTCTCCTGCCTTACACACACCTCAATTGAAACTGCATGGCTGAGGGCAAAGATCCTGCTTCTCCTTGTCCCAGAGCCAAATGGAGTTACAGGCAGAACAAAGAGCAAATGGGCAAGCCATGATCATTCGTGTTTGGATTAAAAATTGCTCCCCACGGGAACAAGTTCAAATTTAACTTCTTCTCAGAGGTGAGAAGGAAAACTAATCTTAGTCTTGCTAATCGTTAATAATCATGGTAGCACTAAGCAGACATTATGCTGAATGTGAGCACTTGATAAAAGCAGACTGTCATCTGCATAGCTTGGATGAGACCACACAGCCTTGTATTTTCAGTGGGCTGTGTTTAGTTAATTTTTGAATGAAATAAGGGAAATAAAAGGAATGAGAAAAATGGAAATATAGCCAAACTTTCATCTGTAAAGTAACATTTATAAAAGCTTCTCATGTATTTTTACAAGCATTGTTCATGTGAATTTCTAAGAGAATTCTAACTCTCAGAAATAGAGTTTTGCACAGCCTAGACACCAGAAGTCATTTTTTAGAGATATTAAGAATTTTCAGACTGTATATAACAGATACATACACCAATTAACTTATCAAAAGAAGTCAAGAGGGCTAACATGCTGCAGGGAAATAAGCATCTGCAAAGTTCTGGCACAATCCACTGACCACATTATTTCCAGCAATTTGGCTTTTAACTCAGACTTTGATCGGTGACATAATTTCCCTCCCAGCTTAGATAAAGGTCCTCTACATCTTTCAGTACATACAACCAAAACATCAATAAAAAAGGAAACCCACTATAATTTCTGTACCAGTTTTATACTTCTTGAAGCAATAAAGAGCCCAGGGAGGCCCTCCCAGCAGTACAAGGACACACATTCATAGGAAATGGAAAGATAACTCTTATTATCCACTATTGTAAGATCACCAACAACCTCCAAATCCCTTGACCTACTCATTGAAAATCTCTTATCAAGAACAAATTATCAGATGCTGTGACTTTTCTACTGGAAAACAAGTGAATATGTTTTGCAGGAATGTATTTGTAGCTTTTTCATGAATATGTCTTTTATTTTCTTCTTTAATTATAGTAGGTTTGCTAAGAAAGTATTAAACATTTATGCACTTGATGTTTAAAGCTGAATGCAGGTTTAGAGATTAAAATCTTTTATGGAGAGGTGTAAATGCTGCAGGTGTGGCTTTCTTGCTCCTGAATATCAATTTAACTTTATAGTGTAGCAGCTTATTCAGAAGGTTCAAACCCCCATTTTGCAGTCATCTTTCTCATAGAAAATGCAGCAAAATAAACATTTAATGAAATATTACTAAAGAAATGTAGACTTCAATGTGGAACATGTACTTAGTCAAAAGTTAGAAGGTTCACAATTTTGTTTAGTTCTCTTAATGTGTCATTTGCTCCTGTTCTAGTATACACCATAAATTTGGGCCTTCATATTCTATAATGTTTAGATAAATTTTTAGTAAAAATTTGTCTCTGCTTATTTCTACAAATTGAAAGCTACATCATGAATAAAATATAGTATAAAACCCTGCAAAAATTAATAAAGTCACAAAGTTCAAGTGTCAAGTTCCAACCCCAGACATTTTTAGCAATTGTCCATTTTAAATTAAAACTCCTAGCACATGCACAAATGCATACAGCAGGAAAAACCTTCAACCCATTCTAATTCTGTTAACTGATAAGTAAAATAGAGTCATTAAATCAGTTGCAGTTAATTAGTTGTGTGTGCATTTCATGCTGCATTTAAGAAGCATGAAAGGCCTAAAGGTAAATTTAAAGACAGAGAGCAACATCACAACTTCCAGCCATAAAGAATTTCCAAATTAACAACTTCTGGTTTATGAATTATACTTTTAAAGCCACATACTTTAAGTCATATGAGCTTCTGCCAAAATACGGATACTGGTAATGTCACCACATATCCTAATGTTTTTCCAGATAAAAAGAATAGATATGCAATCAACCTTGCTCATTGGTAGCAAAGCAGGAAGAGTTTATGAAAATGACTTTTATGGTTCAAGCAAATAAGTGATGACAAAGAGACAATTAACTTCCAGTGAAATTCTATACATAGATTTTAAGCTGACAAGTGGTTTTTCAGCAAAACTTTTTCTTTCAGTAGCTGGACAAATGTAAAAACTACTGCTTTTCTATAAATGGGTTAATTTCATTAATGTTTTTGCAGCTGCAGAATCTCTAAAACAGCTCTTTTCTTGCTAAAAATTCAGCAGGGAAGCAATTCCATCCTTCAGTGAGAGCCTCTCCTTGTGTTAAGATGAGGCATGGCGTGGCAGACATGGTGATATCTCCTAATCCTCGTTTTAGCAGATACGCCATCAATGACAAAGTGTCCTTACTCCAATGTGCTATGTGGATTAATTTTTAATTAAGTTCTAATTAAAATGTAATTAAATTATCGGTAATCTGATGCCCAAATTATTTCAGGAGAAGGTTAGCTTTCAGTTCAGTTCAGTTCAGTTAGAAGGATGAATGTGGTCCGTGGGACCAGAACCTTACCTACAGGCTTTACAGGCTTTAACTCAACATGTTCCTGGGGGGGCTGTCGGTAGGAGTATGTGTCAAGTCCGCCTATGAAATCAACTGAAAATACAACAGTTCCAGAAATGAACAAATGGAAATGAAAATATGCCAACTGAAAAAAAATGTGGACAAATTATGTTTAAAAAAAAAACAACAAACGTTCATGCACAGGTTTGCATACAAGAAACAAAGCAAGTAGATAAAGATGCTGTGGGAACTGCTTACAAAAGGTTCCATGCTCTGTCTTCCTTGGGGTCTGTTTAGCCCCATGCCTGGAAAGACAGGCAGCAGTTGGATGAGCAGACATACGCACTCCTGCCAGTGTGTGTGCAAAAGGAGCACTCATGGATGGGCAGAGCAAGTAAAGAGAAACCACTATGAGGTAAAATAGCTGATTCTCTTTAGGGAAATATCAGTGTGTGTGTGTGTGTGTGTGTATATATATATATAAAATTTAATAAATCTCCTCAAACTCCTTTATAAGTGTTTAGAAATTTAGGCAATGGAAACGGCTTAGCCTGTGAACCTAATTTCACCTAAACTCTTCAGGCTCAATGGACTTGTAGAAAAGCATAAATAAAAACCAAAGGCATGAGAGCTGAGTTAAGAGCAAACTAGTGATCACTAAATATGAAAAAGTAGCAGCATCTTCTCTGGATGAACTCATGGGGTCAGGACACCTTTTCAGAATCCTTCTACTTTCTATGTCAGAAATAATGTGCTCTTGAGAAGTTTTTAGTCTCTTCTATGGTGATAATGATTTAAAAAAAAAAAAAGACATTTTAGTCTGAGGCTTGTATTTTGTTATTTTGGTAAGATTTTAAGCAGCTCCAATAGGCCAACATTTCATTCTATCCTAGAATCTTAAAAGCAGGTTTGTGAAAAAGACTATTCTATTGCTTTCAAAGGGTCTTTTGCAGACATGTCCAGAGCTGGCAAATCCACAATACAGTAGGATTCTTTGGTTGCATGGAAAGCAACTGCCTTCACTTGTTATACATATGCACACAGACAAAAGTCCTGAGCAGAATTTTGATACTCATTATGTTAATTGCTGAATGAGCAATGAATGACAAAGCAGTCCTTTCCCAGTCAACGTGTGCACTAGGTAGACCAACAGAGTGCTTATCCAGGGTGAGGCGATGGGAAAATGAAGCTTAGAGATTGACAGACTAATGACATACCCACTGAAATTTGTGGAAATGCTCCTGCTGATTTCAGTTTGCTTCTCCTCCTGAGTCAAGAAATGGCTGAAAACTGAACTTGATCATACTGGACTGAACTTCAATCATACAGCATTACTGCTTCCCCAAGACTGTTCTCTTAAAACTGTCTGAGCAGGACACAATGTGCTGAAGGTCTTGCCCAGCCCCAGTGCCTGCCCCAATCTATCTGCACCTCCTCTTTCTACTGTATTTCTTTCAGGTCACAGCTCTCCTTCAGAATGTTATCACTATATGCTATAACAAGCATCAAAATTTACTTCAGCACTAGTGGGCTCAAATCCTTACAGAGGAAATAGCTGCAGATGAGCTGTTGTAAAAGTTGATTTTTAAACCATGGAACCACAGAATGGTTTGGGTTGGAAAAGACCTTAAAGATCATCTAGTTCCAACCCCTCTGCCACAGACAGGGGCACCTTCCACTAGAGCAGGCTACTCATCCAACCTGGCCTCGAACACTTCCAGGGATGGGGCATCCAACTTCTCTGGGCAATCTGCTTCAATTTTACAATAAAGGATTTCTTCTTAAGATCTACTCTAAACCTACTCTCAGTTTGAAGCCATTCCTCCTCATCCTGTCAGTACATGCTCTTGTAAAAAGTCCCTATCCAACTTTGTTGTAGGCTCCCTCCAGGTACTAGAAGGCCACAGTTAGGTCACCCTGAAGCCTTCTCTTCTCCTGGCTGGAAAATCCCAATTCTCTCAGCCTTTCCTTATAGGAGAGGTGCTCCATCCCTCTAACCTACTTGGTGTCCCTCCTCTGGACATGCTTTAACAGATCAATCTCCTTCATTTGCTGGGAACCTCAGAGCTAAATGTTAGATGTCTAACACATTACACATTTACAAAACAATTTTTAGAAGAAATCATGTCCACAGTGGGCTTTATTTTTTGTTTGATTGGGTTTTTTGTCTTTTCTGTTTTGTTTTTTTGTTTGTTTTTTTTTTTTTAATTGAGCACACGTTAACCCAAGGAGCAAAAAGAATGTTTTTGAAGCGATTCACCACTTCAGAACCTCACATCCTTTGTCTCAGCAATCACAAGCATTATTTGCAATTGTAAGCAGGGAGGGAATTTGAAGTAAATAGCCTTTCTACCAACAAATCTTCTTGAGCAAGACATGAAGTTGAGATGTATTAATAATTGACAACACAGACGTGTCTTTTTTCTGACAAGGAGAATACATTTAATAGCACCATCCAGCAATTGTTGAGATGAGCTGCTCAAGCCTGTTTAGCTGAGGCTTTCTCTTTTGCAATCCAAGATATCTTATGCAGTATTAAAGCTGAAGTTCACCTTAAAATTTATGTGAAGCTCATTCTCAAGGCAAGAAGCTGTTCCATCACACAAGGCAATGGAATGTGCCATTTTTCATTATGCACTCTATTTTATGGCTTATAGCTTTTTAATATGAAGATTCATCATCAATTATTTGAATTATAAGTTACTTCTAGTTTTAAAAATTAATTTTGATTTTAACCTGGTATTTTCATCCCTTATAATTTGTAGTCTTCCAGGACTAAGATCAGAAGTGGCCATTAAACATAGAAAATTTAATTTTTATTTTCATTGGAGGCACAGACATTATAATATACATTTCAGAGTAAGCAGGCATCAAACATCTTAAAACTTTACATTGAATGAACTTTTGGATGCATACAAACCTCTGTTTAATTGGCCAACAGTAAATAACAGCAACATTTATGTAGAGGAAAACATTGGTTTAGGGATGATATAATTGGTTTTGTTTATTTCTGCCTGGTTAATGGATTATGGATAATTTCTGCTATAGATTCACAGGACTACATTAAATAGCTTCAGAAGGTTGCAAAAGGCTGGAAGAAAGTTCAATTAAAAAAACGTGTTCTATACAGTTCTATAGAACTATGCTTTAAATTTAAAAAAAATAACAAAACCAAACCAACAACCACAACTTGTCAGCAGTAGGGATATTCAGTCACTAAATAACAGCCACCCTATGCAGTCCAGTCATTAACTACAGTCATACAGAGAGAAACTTAAAATCCCAGGGAGAGGATTTCTTAGCATCCCACAGATAATAGCAGGTTACAGCAGAAGCTGGTTATTTTATCTGCAGCTGGCTGCAAAACATGATCCCTGTGCCCAGGGAATTGCTCTCTCCTTGTGTCACCTCAGTTTTGTGGTCATGCTGGATGCTTAATGGCCAGTGTGAAATGTTCCTTTAGAGTTCACTACCTGCTGTGCTTGGAAGTGCAAATCTGTGCTGGCTGTCCACCGCAGGCAGTCCATTAAAGTGATGTTCATTCATTCAGGGGCCAGATCAGAGCCACGGCTGTCATAATCTGCCTGAGTGAGAAAAGGGCAGGATGCTGCTGGCTGAAGAAAGTGTATCCACTGTCATCAGTAATTTTGAGGGTTATTCTTTTCTAGACAGATGACATTTCGGGTTGCCATACTACTATTTATCCAGTGCATTCACCCATATGCAAGTTAAAATTTGCTTTCCTTTGAAGTTAGCGTAAAAGAATCAGAGCTCAGAAAAAAACAATCCTTTCTCCTTTTCCACCCTCTCATCTGGAATTCAGCTTCTCTGGCAATATCCCATTGACCTGCTGGCAGGCCCTGTGCATACAGCTGCCAGAGCTTGTCAGCTCATTGGTATATTACCCATTTCTTATTTCAAAGTTGGAAAATTCTAAGCGTGTCTGGAGGTGCAGGGTAGGAACCGAGCAGCAATATGGCAATAGCACAGTTCTTAGGAAATCCTGCAGACTCTTAGCCTGGAACACCTTATATTCTATTCATGCTTGCTTCCCCATTTTATAAATGGGAGTAAGCCCCAAAGCTGATGGCTCTAATGGTTGGCAGCTTCAGCTGTTCCCTTTCCAAGAGAGAGGCAGGCAAGGCTAGCAGGTGTTCAAACTGGTATTTTTATGGAAAGAAGATTTTCTTAACCTCTGGGGTTCCAAATACTATTTTGAACAGAAGTATTTTCCTTGTACTGAGATTTTTTTCCTGAATGACAACATATCAATGCAATTACATTCATTAAGAAAAGGCATGCAGCTGAGGAGTGTGTAACTAGCAGAAAAAGGAACAAAAATCAATTAGGAACAGGAAGCAGAACTGGGGGATTGATGATAAGTCAGTGCTACATGCACGAAATCCAAACTTTGGACTTTCCAATGTTTGCACTGGTAGCTTACATAAACTTTCCAGATGAGCATATTTTATCCTGAAAAAACTGCTTTTTCAATTGCCTTTCCTCCTCAAGAGATCCACTGCCCTTACACCCTTCACTGCACAAGCCAGACTGACCTAGCTATATGTCTGGAGCCAATATTACCCATTTTCCCCTCTTCATACTAAGCCTGAGCACCCAAGTCTCAAGCCGTGTAGCAGAATAATCACAGATTCCATTGCAGGATTGCAGGAATAGCATCTCACTTATGTAGAGGACTAAAGGAGGGAAAATGTGTGCAGGACAATTAAGAAAGTGAGAAGAAGAGACATCAGTAATCCTTTGTGGCACTCTGATTGCTCCTCTGTCTCTATAAAGTACTGGCAGATGGTAATCAGGTTAAAGCAGGACAAAGTGGTAGAAAATTACTGAGAAAACCTTTTACTTAAGTTTTTATTACTGGAAGCTGGAAGAGGAATATTTCAATGTTCCACAGTAATTATTGAGATACTTGCACCAGATTTTCTTCTAGTCTCCACCAGTGGGATAGATCATAATTTAAAAAACTGCTCTACCTTGTAACATGTAAGTACCACACTTCTCTACAGGGCTGCACTGAAAGAAGGATCCTCTCAGAAGCTGCCTTAGAAAGGGCACTGGCATGGAAATTTTATCTATGGTCCTTGCTACTGAACTCTCTCCTCATTTTACCAGTGATGTGACATCCAAGATATCAATATCATTTATTCTCCAGGGATATGACTGCCCAGTAAGACAAAGGAAGTATGAAGAAGATCCACAATGTTAGGAAGTGAAAATTGCTCAAACCTTCTTAACCCAGACCTCCCCAGTCATTCCAAATCTGAAAGTATCTTCCAGAAATCTTCTCTGTGCCATGCCTTTGAAAGCTATTTACAGCCATACCATCACTGAAACTAAGTGGAAGGCTGCCTGATTATGGTGTTTTACTGGGTTTCCCCCCACCAAATGTAAGCATTTTTTAGTCACTTTCATGTCATTAAGGACTCCTGGCCACTACTTGGTAAAAGCACCTAGAAGAGTGTGGTTATCACACATAAGGCATATAGAAAAATATTTACTATCAAGTAATATTTACTACAAGTTTATTATCCCTAATTCAGTATCAAAAAAAAAAAAAAAAAAAAAAGTACTTTACACTGCAGGTATGTAAAAATTGTTTCCTTTAGGCTTTAGAAAACTTTCATTTTTCCTGACATGGTGCTATGTACCAACCCACATTCAAAGTTTAAGTTGATGAGATTTTCCATTCTGCTTTAAAATGTTATACTGTACTCCCTCTAAATACTTATCAGCTTGGGCATCCACCATCCCGTACATCTCAGCATAGCTGGCTGTGACTTAGCTTATGTTTCAGCAATGCAATTCAAACTCAGTATGTCTGATGATACATTTTCTCCCTTTATAGATCTCTATTTTTCTGTTCCTCATTTTAATGAAAATGAGAAAATCCCTGAGAGAATAGTAATATATGGAAGCTGTATTTAAAAACATTTCAAACAGATAAAGCTGGTTTTTTTTTCCCTGAGGCTTGTATTTAAAGGTGCTATTGCTAGTTCTAGTCTGAGATTTCAAATACAATGAAGAGCAGCTTTCTTTCTGCATATGACCAAAGTAAAGTGTAAAAAATTCTAATTAAAACTTCCTAAATAATTTTTAATACAGTGAGAAAATTAGAGATGTAAAATTGGTAAAAATTAGTCTTCAGTAATTAATTTTTTTCCCCTTTCTGGTACCCTTTCTGATCTATTCTATGTACAAATTAAACCCGCAAAGGAAAAATAAAACACATAAAGGACATTAAATGCCCAGAAACTACATCTATCAATTACATTCACACAACACTGGGAGAGAAACAAGCCACTGAGTTCTATCCACTAGTCCATCCAATCTATCCACTGAAATGGCAACTCAAATATTCCCAAGACTACTGTACAGAGCGCTGTTACAGCTTCAGTCACACCTCCAGACACGTGATCTTCACAATAAATGTGTCCAAGTTGACTTCAAAAGAGACACAACTCTGAATCTGCTTTTTGAAGTTGTGCTTTGATCTTTTTTTTGGTATTTCAATTCAGGAATCCACACTATGTATTAGTGTGCCTTTATATTATTGCTGAGTTTAAAGCCATAAACTACAGCGTTCTTTCAAACATGTTCAGTGCAGATCTCAGACTGACTGGAATTGATCTATTCCACTTACAGTTCATCACTAGGTTGCAGGTTAGTTGTTTTGTTCTTTCAAGTTGTTAGTTTGGTTTTTTTTCCTACCAGTTGAGTCCCACAGGGCTCTGTTCCTGACCTGTCTTTCTTTGTATCCATAGAATTTCTTTTGGGTTCAGTTATTTGTCAGTATGATCCAATTATTTATTTTTGAGTCAGCACTGAAATATTTGTACCTGCTTCATTATTATATACCCAAGAATACCACAGCTGCTTTTTCTAACCTTAACTACATGCCACTGATATTTTAGTGTAAGAAATGAATGTTCCCTATTTTTAAAATTAATGCTGAACGTGTTCAACCTTAATGAATAATTAAAGATAAAATTCCTAGAGAAAAGTATTTGCAAGATCAAATACATGACATATTAGAACACGTGACATTTGGAGGAAAGGATTTCTATGTACTGAAGAAATTTCACATCATCCATTCACAACAGAACATTAATTTTATTTTTAAAAAGTAGGCTACAGGACTGGAGGGATTCTTCATATCACTGAGTGAATTCTGGGTTTTCCCAGCTTCTCAACTTGCCAGGTATGAAAGGCTGCTTCTGAAACTTGCTACTATCACCCTCTATGACATGATATTTGCTTCATATGTTTGTATCTTTACTTGTCTCATAAAAAGTGGGCCAAGGACCTTCAGGAGAGTGTCTGCGTTCAGGGCACAGCACAGGGTGTAAGGTAGAGAGGGAAGGAGCTGCCAACCTGCTCCTCAAGCAGAGACTGCAGTGGGAGCAGCAAACCAGGCAGCCTTAAGAGAAGATGGAAAGAACCTGGCAGGCCAAGGAGAACACCTGCAAATCAAGAAGCCAGAGACTTGGCTGGGACTCAAATGGTCCTCCAACTACATAGACATAGAAAACAGTGAGGGAAATGCTATAAGCCTTTCATTTCTGTTCTGTATGATGCAGTAACTTTGAGTTTTTCCATTTTAAAAGCATGCTAGTTTATAATGCAATTAATTCTGCCTTTTATGAGTTTTGTGTTGTGGTATTCTCTGGAAGCTTTCTACAAAGGGAATCTTGAACATCCACTTCAAAGTCCTGGCTGACTAAAGCTCTGTCACATTGAGCCCATGTTGTAATTTTTCTTTCCTTTATAACTCTTTTTTATTTGCTTTAAAATCTGCTTAACATGCCTGCCAGTTAATGTCTTTTGCAGCCAGTCAGGGAAGTCTCCTTCTTCCCCGTCCCTTCCTTTATTAGCAGCTGCCTTTGCTGGGATCCAGGTACAGAGCTACCATCTTTACTTCAAAGACTTGATATCTTGACCTAGCTACAGATGCTAAAACTTGTACTTCCAGTAGCCTGAGAGGTCAGCTGTCAGCTTTTTCAAGAGTACTGATCTGATGCTGTTTTGCACTTTATGAGATCAAACCCATTAACACTATTTAACATTGCTTTCCATTTCAGATAAGGCCATTTCCATTTCCTCTTCCTCTTTTTCATTTATCATCCTGCCTTTGCCCTCATGACTACTGTTGTAATAAAAGAGCCATGACTCCATTTTCTTGATGCAGGAAAACCCTTATTTTTATTGTATAGGTAATATTTTATAGAATTATAAGAGGGCATTGTGTCAGATCTTATTGATCTTATTGGTTGATAATACATTCACACTTAGTTCATTGCTCAGTACATGGTATTTTGTATATCTATCTAACTTCTGTATTTTTAGTTACTTTACATATTTTCTCTACTGATTCTCATGAGACAGAGCTTATTGTTTTTATAGGTGCACTTATTTTTCACCCTAGGAATAGATTGTTGTGTTAATGAACTCTCATTCCCAAGGCTGTTTTCACATGGGAACTTGCAAACTACTCAGCTGCACTTGGAAGTGACAAGTCAGCTATTAATTTAGCAGACCAAGGCCCAATTTTATGAGGCCTTTATTTTATAATTTCTCTACTCGTCTGTGACAGACAATGAGTGACATTCTGAGTAGAAATCCTGCTTCACCACAAGACATTTGCTCCTCTGGGTGGGGCATTGCATGCATTCCCCACCCTGCATCTACACTGCGCTCACAGCTACACCTCCCTTAGCTGTGATCTGCTTCAATCCTTGAGGTGGCAGAACCCAAATTTTCTACCACAAACCTCCAAGGGGTTTAATTTCTTTAGATCCAAACTACTTTTTTCCTCTCTGCTAAGCAGGCAATGTTGCCTCCAGCACTGACGGAGCCCTCCTCTCACCCCAGCAGAAGCCTGTGGTACTGCTGTGCCTTCTCTGAATCAAAGTCTACAGATTGCAAATGGAAGTGGATAAATCGCTTCAGCGATCTCCAGATTCTCAATATCTTCCTTTTAATTTTTTATCTCTATGAATGAGTACAAATTAACAAGCTCTAGTCTTCTGTTTCTTCTTGCTTTTAGTTTTTCAAAGCCAGCCAAATAATCTTTTGTTTATCCAGTATCATGTGAGCCTTTACCAGCCCCCGTAAATGCACTATCAAGTTCTTCTGTAGTACCCTCATTCCACCCCAGAATGTATGGCCATCGAGCATTTTAGAGCCACTGTGGATATATCTGCTAAGTTTACTACTTAATTACATCCAAGGGCATCCATGAGTACCCATTTGTCTCTGTCAGTCTTTCTCTGCAAATGAGGAAGTCTATTGCTCCTCACATTTTTATTGCTTTTTTTCCGGCTCTATCTTCACATTCAAGTCAACTTTCTCTTCTCTTAATATTGTTTTTAGTATTACCATCTCTGTCGCCAACTCAAATTAGCTCCTTAACACCCCAAAACATAAAATTATTCCTTTTTCAGCTTTGAAAATAGAGCTGAGAAGGTAGAGTGCCATAAAATGGGAGCTTACAATAGCCAGTGGTCTTCTCATATATGATGGAGGGAAAAAAGAAATATCACTTATGTTAGCAAACATGATGGCTAGGGAAATGGTTTTCTCATTGTTAGAAAGTGGCATCATTTCATATTAGGGGAAAGATGAATGTCTGCAGTAGAGTCTGTAACAGGATTAACATTCACTTTGAAGCTACCAGTGAATCAATCTGCCAATGAAAAAGAAAGATAATGCAATACTGCCCTCAATCATAAAAAAACTCTCCCTGAAGAAAGATAAAGTAAAAATACACTTTTCAGAAAACCTTGTAACTCTAAAATTTCAGTCCTCCAAAACAACAGATTTTCATTATTAAGGAGGAAAAGAGAATGAGTGGAAATCAATGCCAAGGAATAAGAGCCATCATATAAATGGTGAGAGTCACATGCCACAATTTTGCTGTATCTAGTCTGTGATATTGAGAAAAACACAGATGAACTGAGATTAAATTTCTGCTAGCAAAACCAACCGTATATTTACTGATTCAAGGCAAAAGACTGTCAAATGAAGTTTGAAGTGAGTCCAGCTATGACGCAAATCGCAGAACACTGGTAAGAGAAAGACTTGTTAAGATACAGAGTTAATAAAGCACAACAGCAATAGACTAAATGCAATAAATATAATGTAGCCTTTTTGAAAAACGGCTTTTCTAGGAGCAGGCAATATATTTTGTTTGACCAACTGGTCCATCTGGAAAACCCTAACAGCTATATCTCCTGATTTATTAAGACAACACCTCTTGCTCTAAATCTTGCTTATTTTATATACTGAAACCATTAAGGCTGTTGAAATAGCACAACTGGAAAATCTAAAAAGCGCAACATATAGACAACAAGTCAAAGTTTAAAACAGGAAGAATTCAAAAATGGTGAAGTTGCGATGACATCAGAAACATGGTAAAGAGAACTAAAGAGGCAAGAATTTCACAGGATAAAGGAAAGTGTTTACCACCTAAAGCCATCACCTAAATTATTTTCAATATTTTGACCACAAATTATTCTGAGTTGGAAGGCACCCACAAGAATCATTGGGTCCAGCTCTTATGTGAATGACCCATACAGGAATCGAACATACAACCTTGGTGTTAATTAGTACCATGCTTTGACTAACTGAACTAATAATTTCTCCTTTCTCTTGCCTTTTGACTGTGGTTCTTCTAAGAAATTCTTGTGATACTTTATTTTCAAGGTTATTTCTCTTGCTTTGAACTTGTCAGTAATCATTGTTTATCCCTTTCTCTTCCAAACAAAACTGACAATTTTTCTTGGTGGAAAATGCTGCTTGCCTTTAGATTTATGAGATTCGGACCTGAGATTTTCAAAGATGTATAAAGTGGTGGATAGTTAATTCTTATTCAACTTTTTTCAATTTTTGCCACATTTTGAGAAAGTATCCATTACCAAATAAAATTATCTTCAAAATTTACCTGACTATGACCTGAAATTCATGGCTTGGTTCAATGTACTTTACTGACTGCTGGTTAGCTATCTCTTTTTAAATTTATAATACCCACTTTTCTAGATAGCTTGAATATCTTCTAAGGCTACAATGCATGATTACATAAATTGGAACACATTAGATAAAAAGGGACCCATATTGTATGATTTTTGTCATGGGTACTCCCTTAAAACAAGAAACTAGCAACTCTGGTTTTTCTACTGCTGTATTTCAAAGCTTAGTGCTACTAGAATTGTGAACAAACCTTATCTTCAGGAAAAATCAGTGGCAGTCTCTCAACTCAGGTGGTCTGCATGGATCTGTTTTACTTTTGAGGCTATTATCTGTAAAGAAGAAGGGAGGACTTTTCTTTTTTTCTGAGAAGAAGCCTCACCATCCCTCTTGCAGGCCAGGAATGAGCATAAAGAAAAGGCACTGAGAACTCTGACCACTTATGTTAGCATTCAGGAACACATAATCACAAAATTATTATATGCAGGTGCTTTTATTAAAGAGCTACAAGTTTCAGGGGACACAGACCCAAATCTGATGCTGACACGGTTTCAAGCTGAACATGTTTTATATTCTATTGTTATATAACTTACATATTAATTATTAAACTTAAGTAGTTCTATTGTATACATTGATTTCATCCAAGCATGGGTTACTTGTGATCCCCCTCAAACCCCTAAAATGGTTTCTCATGATTCTTCTTATGACTAAACAATAATTACATCTAATTACTAAATAATCATCACATCTAACAATCATATCATTTATCATCTGCTGATTACACAGGTGCAGTTTCACATGATCTAGCAAACACAAGGCCTAATCCAGGGCCTACCCTTAACATTTCCCAGGGTTTACCAAGCTTAACTTTCTTTCTAACTCCCCAAATTTTCTATGATTTTAAAATATTGTACTATCACTAAAACTGCTAATTCATCTGCAAGTGTGTTGGGTCCGTCAAAGAGGCTGAGTTCCACATCATATCAGGGAAGCTGTGGGTACAGTTGTCTCAATGAACAGCTGTCCTAACTGTTCATTGCTCACTGAATTCCCAGATTCCTTATCAGTGTATAATGACAGTTTACAGCCCAGTGTAGAGCCTGACTAATCCTGTGCCCCCCTTGGCTCAGCACTCCCTTTTGTTACGGGGGCACATCATTCGCTCCCGGCTGACGCTTCCCACGCCAAGGCAGCAGATATTCCCAGACAAAGCTCTCAGACATGATTTGCTGACTGGGAAATTACCACACAGGCAGCACTAACAAGGAAATGGGTGTTGCTTAAGCTGAGACCCAAAAATTAGGATAACCTATCTGCATGACAGTTAAGATTTGGAGGAGATGGTGTTTACACAGAAGTGCAGGAGTCTGAAAAGTTTCTTTTTAAGCTCCACAAACTAAAACAGACATAAGGCTGCTGCCGTTCGGAAATGAAGAAGAAAGAGGATTGCTACTGGAAGTGGAAAATGGATTTGTAAAGAGGTTTCATTTTAATGGAGCAGCTGGATGAAAGGTACAGACAGGAATGGGCACCACTTAGGCCCGTGTGTGATGTTGAGTGGAAAGCTCAAGAGAGCAGCGCTGGATGCTGGAGTAAGATTGATTTAACAATAGATGCAATTTAAGTGAAAAGGCTAAGGTGCTGGCAACTGGGGGTTGGAATAGCATCCATTTAAAGACAGATTTAATTTCAACAGAAAGGCCAAGGAGGTGGAAGGTGGAGATTAAAACAAAATCAATATTAAGTTAGGTTGGTAGAAACTAGAATCAAATGAGCCACTTAAAAAAAAAAGGCATACTGAATATTTGGGAGTAAGGAAGTAATGTATGGATTCTAAGAACTACTGAGGACTTCTCATTAAATTATATAACCCCTAAAATCAGAATTATTATTCCATTTTAATACAAATATTATTTATTAGAGTAGTAAACAAAAAAAATCTTAAGGGAATGTATGATCTCCACTTTAAAGAAAATTGCATGGTTACAAGTATATTCCTACTTAAAGATAATTCTCTTCTATCACACAATCACAGACTTCTTGGGGTTGGAAGTGATCTCTGAAGATTGTGAAGTCCAAACTCCCTGCTAAAGCAGGTTCACCTACAGCAGGATGCTATTGGTGAATAGCTTCAGAAAGAGACTCCACAGCCTCTCTGGGCAGCCTGTTGCAGTGCCTTGCCTCCCTTAAATAAAGGCTTTTTTTTTTCCCCCTCATACTCAGGAGGAGCTGCCTGTGTTTGAGTTTGTACCCACTACCCCTTGTCCTGTCACTGGGGACCACCAAGAAGAGTCTGGCCCAATCCTCTTGAGATATCTCCACCCACCCTCGTGATATCTGTATGCATTGAAAAGTTCTCCTCTTATTTGTCTCTTCTCCAGACTGAAAAGGCCTGATCACCTCCCTCAACCTGCTGGCAATGTCATTCCTAATGCAGCCCAGGACATCTTTGGTCTCTTGGCCCCCAGAGCACTGCTGGCTCATGGGCAGATGTTGCCCACCAGGACCCCCAGGTCCTTCTCTGCAGAGCTGCTTTCCAGCAGGTCAGTGCCCAGCCTGTGCTGGTTCAGGGGGTTTCTCTTCCCCAGGTGCAGCACCTGGCATTTGCCTCTGTTGAATTTGTACACTGTTGCACAAATGTGTGTATGTATATATATATATGTATATATATATATATATATATATATATATATATATATATATATATATATATATATATATGTATATGTATATATATATATATATATATATATATATATATATATATAATATTTTATATGTGATATGGCATATAATATTCATAGAATCACCGAATTCTAGCATAATTTGGTTTAGAAGAACTCTTTAACAACCATCTAGTCCAACCCCTCTTCACTGAGCAGGAACATCTTCATCTAGATCAGGCTGCTGACCTTCAGTTTTGTTTCCAGTGATGAGGCACCTGGCACTTCTCTGCACAACCTGTTCCAGGGTTTCACCATCCTCATTGTAAAAAATTCTTCCATATATCCAGTCTGAATATTCTGAATCAATGGTGGAAATGATTAACATTAATTGTATTTGAAAAACAGAACTTGATCAGCTAGTAGTGAATTAGCCTTTAACAACTGTCTAGCTATCACTCTGGAAATCAATTCAAAGTTAAGGGGTATCTGCATATACCTGTGTTTGAACAAAAAAATATATATATTCAACTGCATACCCACCCATATGGATATATGTACCCACCTACACACATATATATACATGTACATATTTATCAAAACAGGTAAAATTGTCTCATGAGGTTATAATTTCTGACACATATCTCTATAAAGAAAACTGTGTTAGTACTTTCTAAAAATAGTACATGAAATCTATTTTGCTTTCCTTACAGATATTTCTAAATACTTTACACGTGCTCCTGAAATCTCATTTAAATTACTACATACATTATATGTGCATATTTCTACAGTCAGAATGCAGAACTGTGGATGGAAGCTAGTGATTGCAGCTCTTCACCTTTTGGCAGCTGAATGCTCACACAATTCATTGGTGTAACAGAGATCTTTAAAAAATATTAAATTTTACTCTCCTGAACTCTTCCTCAAGTTCTTACAAAAAGAAAAAAGTTATTGGAGAACTCCATCTTGATGAAAATTACCAAGTATCATTTCAATGTATGAAGCAGAGGAGAATATGCCTCACCCACTGAACTGTCTGTAGTGCCAGATACAGCTGGCTCAGGGCACTTGGGATTTCCTCCCTCAAAAAAGAACATTTCAAAACTGCACTGTGACTTAATCATGACTGCTGTGACCTGCTAATTTTCTGGAGAATATCCAATAATATTATGTTTGCTAAAGTGATTGAGGTGATTCTTTTCTACTGAATTTCAGGAAGAAATTTCTGACTTGTGCTTGAGGGAGGAACTGTGAGAAGGCACTGGAGGTACTCTGACTATTTGAGTGATTTATCCCCTTCCTTAATGAAAAATCAATGAGCTGCTGGCTTGCATGCATCTCCATACCTATTCAAGCAACCCAATATTAAGAAATTAATTTTTTACTGAAGATAGACTAAAATATTTTACTGAAGTGGTTTAGAAACTCAAGGGGGGTTTCCTCAAGTTATTTGAGTCACACTTTAGAGTAAACTATGTTCAACCAATGAAACACTGGAATTAGCTTAGACTTCATTTAGATGATGCCATTTTCTCACGCTTTGTCTGCACCCTATCTGGACAAACCTTACATGTTGGATCCCACATGAAACGTGGTACTTTCAAGCAGGTAACTTCTGCTGCTGCTAGAAATATTCCACAGTTAAAACTCCTCTTTCTGTATGCTTTGCACCATCTATTATTTAAAGACAATCTCTTAGAACAGTGTTCTGCAACAGTCAATGGAGAATACAACTGGAAATGAAGACCATTTTGTACATTTTGCTAGGGGAATGTAAAAGTAGACAGCTGCATGAGTATTTTTTTAAATTTTGCTTTCCTGTGAGAGATTACTCATCCATGGTTTTTAAGCAGAAAAAATAAGGGGGATCATGTCTTTGCTGCAATTTTTTGCCAATAGCCTGTCTAGAATCAAGAACTTTTCCCCCTAGTATTTGAATTTATATTGTTTAATTGCTTTTATTTTAAACCACCTCAAAGATTTTACCCTTGGTTGTGTGCATTATGTCTATGCATATGTTTCCATAGGAACTAGAACAAATGCTTTCTCAGGCAATGTATGATAACCAAATGTAAAAAAAAAAAAAGAAAAAAGGAACAAAAATAAATTGAAATATTATGTAGAGGTAGTTTAAATAGTGTAACATCCCTGCAGTATTTCATCCTTTATTAAATGCATGAGAATTCATTGCGTTAGTTTCGTGTAAGAATGAGCATGCATTTTCAGGTAATTTACACAATTTATTTATCACTAAGGCTAGTGATAAATAAAGAGGACATCAATAGGACTGTAGGACCATACAATGTTGTTAAACCATAAAGTCTTGTTAGGACAGAGTTTTATCCTTTATATTTCCACTACAGGGGAAAATGGAGTCAGGTATAAGTAGGGTAGCAAATAGATGAGTCTGCATCTAATCAACAAAGTCCAGCTGGACAGATCTCTAGAGTCTGTAGAAACTGCAACTTGACATTTGTCTCCATTAAATGCCTGGTGGGGCCGTCCTGGGCACAGCTGAACTGAGGAAGCTCCCTGGATATGCCTGGTGACATTTCTGGTCATACACAACCTCTCCTTCAGTTCAGGGTAGGCATCTGCAGGATGATCACAGAGGCTGCTAGCAGGGAATGAGAGACTCTGGAATGTGGCAGCACCTCAGTGCCAGGAGCAGCAGGAACCACCTGTGGCATTGGCTGGGCTCCCTGGCCTTCCAGGTGTCACAGACCACCTTGAGGACAGGTATGTTGGACCCTTCATCTCTGCAGGAGGCCACTTTTTATTTTTAGAAAACTGTTCAGTTGAACTACAGAATACATCTGGTTATGAACCCACTACTATTCTATGCCTAGCAATATGTATACCTGGAAAAAAATACTTGATCGTGTTGTTTTCTCCAAAACAGGTGAATCAAAATTCTGGGGTTTTGGGTTTCTTGTCCAGATGAACAGAAAGATGCAAACTGCTTTCAAGCCTTCCAAAAATTCTGGTAACCACTCCCATTTTCCAGAAACACTGAAGTTGGGAGAATGCTGTCAATGTGGCAGCTTATAGTGCTGTTTCTCTGCCAAGCAGTAAAACTTATCATTTTAAACATCTGTGTCAAGCATACTCATCCACTGGTCAGGAACAACACATTCTTTTTCCCAGATCATTACGGTTTAAAGGTGACAGTGGTGAGTGCAAAAGCCCAGAGATGACCTGTGCTGCTGTTTGAAAAGTTTTGCTAAGACCTCATTTGCAAGGAGATAATTTAGGACAGTTGTTGACAGGGGATGTTTGATTCGTGTATTGCCCAACAGAAGAGTAGTGCAGAATTCTCCTTCTTGGTGATCCTTGATATTAAACATTTTATGACAAAAAATCTTTTCTCAGAATTTAAATAGATTCACCTTAGATTCACCTGCATATACAATTGCAATTAATGTAAAGATAGTAGTGGGCTGCCAAAAACTCCTTAGTTAAGGAGACTTGGATACTTACATATAAGGTAATCAGATATTTTCAATATTAGCTATTGTTAGCTAGTTCTTCATTCACTTTGCAAAAAATTAGCATATTTGTAATAAATTTATCGCTGCTGGACCTACTGTGTAACTATAAATATTAAATTAAATGTGATATAAAATTCTTTTTATCTTGTTTGATTACTGAGAACAGATGCTCAATGGTGTGTATGAATGCAATGCCATATGTCAGATAAGGCAATGCAGTAGTTTTTCAGAGGAAGTAATAATATATCTTGCTTTACTTAATATCTTTGTAATGATAGCATATGGAGGGTCATATTGGTACCACAATATGGGGAAACTTGTAATTTGTAAAAACAAATTCATCTTCCTCTCTGTTTTGAAAGTACAGCTGAGCTGTGAACACAACTAGCATAGAGGACAGAAAAAAAAGAATCCTTTTTTTGTTTATTAATTCTGTTCTTGTGTTTTCATTTAGGGGGTAAATCTTCATGGTGAATGGAAGCCTTTTCCTTTATTTTTACCCATGCACAAAAGAGGTTTAAGTTTCATTGGATTGGCCTTTTGGCATTTCAGCCTCATTTGTACAAAGATGCTGAAATCACAACTGTAGTTTTATGGCAAATCTTCCCCTCTGATTTCACTGCTATTTCTTTATGCAATTTGTTTACAAATAAGTTTCCACTCCACAAAATGCAGTACACTACAGAACTATCACTTCTGACATGTGTCAGTGTCACATTTATGAACTAGTATTTAGCAGTAGCAGTGATAACAATGGTTTCTCAAAGAAGTCCAGAAACTATTTAGAAGTTTAATCATGATTTTTAGGAATGTATTTTGCCTAGTCTCCAGACTCCAGATTGAATTAAAACAGTAAATCTGACAAGGTGGAAATCAGTTTCTGAGTTCATTTTTAGGAGAAAACGATTCACAAACAGTATAGTGACAGGCTTTTATGATTACAGATTCCACATATTCTACTCCTTCAAAGGGCTTATAGAGATTGATAGATCTACAGAGAGAGAAATGAAAAAATGAAGGGAAGAGATATAAATAGACTTTTTCATTAGGATGAATGATGAAAGGTAATAACCCCACTACCGTAGTATGCCTTTTACATGTCCCTTTTTTTTTCCATTCCTTTTGACCTGCTACCATCTTCCCTCTAAGTAAAAGTTAACTACAGTATGAAATGTAGGTAGGGTGAGCAATAGCTGGAAATAAATGTTTCCTCAAGCATTATTACTGTTCAGAAAAGTGTCCATCAGCTGAAATGTCAGGCTCCAAATCCATTTAAGCACTGCATAGAGGCTAAACAGGCAGCTATTATTAATTTTTAAGTCTGCTTGATGGGTTTTAGACCAAGAACTGGGGTTAACTCAATGCACTAAATATTGCAGAGTATATTTAATTAGGGAGGCTTTGACACTCCGATGGCTGAGGATTTATTCTGTGCAAATTACTGCTTAAAATATGATGGAATAGCTGCATCTACCCAAGAAAAAGATCTGCTGCATCATATTTAAATGCATAAAATTGGTCTTACTTGCAGGTTTTTGGACTTTTTTCCTAATATAAACAGTCTACTTTCAATATGTTTTGAAGCACCATTGTGCTTACATCTAGAATAATTTTCTGTTCATTATGCTGCAAGTTAGCAATGTGAATTTCTCCAGAATAAGTCCTGTTCTTCTCAGCTAATTATCAAACTAAACAATTTTCTTACTGTGCCTTAAACAGACATTTCTTTATTCAAAACATATTTGTGGGAATCTTATGAAGGGGTTAACACTTGTCTATAATGCATTTATCTATAAACACAGAGGGCTCTAAAACACAAATGGCCACTAAGACACAAAGTGAGATATTAATGGGCTGCTTATTTGCTTTGATCCAATTTAGAATCTTAGAAGGCAATAAAAAAGTAGCAAGTCAGAAAATACTTCTTTTCAATGGTTGTAAAATCTCCTAGCTGCATCTATTCCACTTCTTTGCTACTCTTTTTCTGTCCTTTGTGCACTGCTCTGGCCCCTGCCCCAGGTCATTCTCTGCCAACAAAGAAAACCTATTCACACAAGAGTATAGAAGATCAAATGTAAAGATACAAGTGAAATGGGAAACTTGTCCATTCCTAACAAAGGACATTACACCATATTTTCCAAGACAAGTGAGGTGATTTTCACTTGTAACAGACAAGTAAATTGTCATTGACAGTTCTGAAAGACAAGCAGAAATTAAATGCAGACCCCTGAGTCAGTTGAGGAGAATGGGAATGGGTTAGGTCTGCATACTGGGTCACCTTAGCACTTGATGTGTTCTATTGGTTGATAAATATGTTACCTGTTCTCCATTCTCAGTGAATTAAATTTCCATCTGTATTGTATGGCTCAAAACCCTCAAAACCACCATCAGAGGAAAATGAAGAAGCCCCTATCTCTTCTGAACTAGACATGTTTTCAAAGTGAACAGGGCCCTTAACTTGGAAAAAACCCTCTTGTGAGGCCTTGAGTGTGTAAGTCACGTATGGTCTGTAGCACGTGACTGTAGTTTCCATGAACATGGAAAGTTTCCTGAGAGTTTTGTCTTCCACACTTGCCTAAAACAGTGTGCGAAGCACACTACAAAGGGCTAACCAGAGCCTACAGCAATATAACATATTTTTGTAAAAATGGAAGACTCTGTCCTCCCAGGAACCAATTCATCTGTGCTGGCATGTGGGTGTGGATGTGCATGCGCATTTCTCCTTCAAAGGCACTGCAGTTTGTGTCTTCCTCATCACCTGCAGGCTTTCCCTAACAGCTGATGTAGCCCCCCTGTTCCTAGCATTTAGTGACTGTCTCATAAAATTTCCAGCTATCTCTATGAAGCCCTGGCTACTGCCTGACTCATCACAGCCATAGGCACAGGAGCAGTGTCTGGATTTCACCGAGCAAAGGCTGTGTTTATGAATCCCAAACCACCCAGCCACTGTGCTGCTGTGCCATCTGCTGATGCCCTGTGTTACCAGTTCCTCCTAACTGGCAGTTTCCAGCTCTCCTAGGAAGCATTTTCTGGGCTTTTTCTCCTCAAGCCCTACATTTTATTTATGTTTCTTCTCCAGGTGTTCATATTTCTCCTTTACAGCATCCGTCTTTATCCAGGCTCCTTTTGCCTTTCCACAGTACAATATGTGCACACCCTGTAAGTGCTTATGCCTTACCACTCAATTTTATCTGAGGATCTCTTTGATATATTTTCTTCTTAATAAAACCTTTAAATAAAAGTGTTAAAATAGATTTGATACTAATGTCTGTTGCATTATGATGGAGAACTGAACATTGTACCATTTGTAGCAATAAAAAAATATTTTGTTTATAGTCCTTCACACTGTTTTCAATGAAACAATCTGCTTTTCCATCACACACATGAATTACTTGAATTATGTTTTCAATAAGATTTTCCAGGTATTATCAAATACCTTCCTACAAACTAAATTAATTTCTCCTATGATATTCACCCACTAGACCTATTCTGTGAAAAAAGAGAACAACTATGTAAAGATTTATGAATAAAAATTATAAATAAATATTTAGCTTCATGTTATTTATGCTATAACCATAAAATGCTACTGACATTAGTTCTTTTTTTCCCCTAGAGAGAGCTATTTTACCGTTTGCCTCCTCATAAATAAGAAGTAATTTAAATGATCACACGTTGTTCCTTTTTTAAATTTGTTCTTGTGTTCACTCCTCTGCTCATCCAATATTTTTCCATTCTCTCTACTGCTTTTACCAATGGTTATTCCAGTCATGTGGGTATGGTGACATCCTCAGAGAATTCTCACAAACACTTTTCACATAGAATCCTACCAAAATGTTCATCATATTCAGATTTTTCCAATAGTCTCTTAGTGACTTTTTGAGAAATACTTTCTTAAGATGTGCACGTTTTCAAACTTGTGGAACAACAAGAGTACGTATATAAGGGTTTCATTGACAAGAGGATGTCAAGAATATGGGGTCAGCATTTTAAATACATGGTCTAGGTGTCTGTAAGCATAGATCAGGTGTATCTAATTATTGATCAGAATGATATTGCACACTGCAAATGGCTTGGTTTGTCCTCTCCATAAATTTTACTGCTGATAAAGATGCCATTGGAAAAACAGATTAAGATGTTTCAGGAGCTTTGATTCAAATGTAAATGTGCATCCATAAAGGCATATATATCTATATGTATGCAAAATGGATCATATAATTTTCATCTCTGACTGGCTTATGTAAGAGGTTCACAAATCCCTACGAAGCAGTTAAGAAATTGCCATCCCACCTTGATAAGTTGTTAGTACCGAAATAAGTATGTCTTTAAGCATAATTGGTTGTGTACATGAATGCCAGATTCTGCCATTTTTCAAACTGTTCTTTGCCTTGGTAGTTTAATGCAAGACTAAGTTTCAGCCCAGGTACCTTGGCTCCAGGGATGGTGAGGTGTGTATCAGTACTTACAGCTGTCCTCCTCCTCCATGAAAATACTGATCACGTAACAGGCGTACACAAATCCAATCAGCTGTGTGAAAAAAAGAGGAAAAGCCATCATTAGAACACGTTGAACACTTATAAAGCTGTTACTACAATGATAAATACAGGTATCACAGCTAAATTTTAAAGATATTTACTTCTATTTCCTGAATTTACAAATTTCAGTGTAAAGAACTAATTTCTTCACATTTGCTCATTTATATAACTTATATTTTATATATAAATATGCATTTTATAGTTTAAAATATTTTCCTAGTCTCACTGGGATCAGTATTGATGAGTACTACTATTGAGTAATATTGGTGGAAAACATCTGTAGCCTGATGCTCAGCTGTTATTTACATTTCTTTGTTCTTCAATACCTCTGCTCTCACATGGCTTTTCCCACATGAATGTCAGCCTCTATGCACCTCATATGCTTACCAAAATGCCAAAATATTTATTGACTGTTACTGAATTAAGTCATACTAACACTTCTGTGGAATCCACAGGAGATATCTTTTGGTGCTATATAAAGTGTCCCAGTGAAGAACTGTTAGGCAAAATTTTAAATTGATAGGTGAATTGTCATGATGTAACTGAACAGTAAAACTGGGTTATGATTCACTGACATCAGGAAACACTTTATTTGATGTAATTCATGTCAACTATGCAGGAAATGAACAACAACATTTCCCCAAAGAACAACAACAGTCAAACCATGCCATTATTTTAACAGCAGCCCCCATGAAAGCATCCTCCTTAACCTAGATCTGTGTCACTTGTGCCACCAAGAGGAAGGGATTGAGATCTTTAGGATAAAGAAATAGAAACTCCACTCTCTCCTTATCCATATAGACAAAATGCTTTCTTATGACCATGACCAAAGATGAAGAAAATCCCACTGGGCAAGGAAATCTATTAAACTGCACAACCAGACATGTCCAATCTTAAGAAAATATTGTTTGTGCAGCTGTGCACAATTCATGCCATCTGAAAGCCTTGAAAAGACTGCTCATGAGAGATTTCAAAAATAGCCCAGAGATTAGTTTTAAGAACACTCCTTTTTCTCTGGTCCATTCAAAAAATCTAATTAAAATAGTTATTCTAAGGATGTCACGGATCAGCCATCTGAGAAAGAGGTAATTTAATAGTATCTAGACAGGTATAAGCCCCTTCAGAACCAGAAAAATCATTCCAACCTGCTTTCTGGTTGGGCTCCTGGCATGAGGAGCTTTACAAGCAGCTCCAAAAACCTCTCTGCAGACAAAAAGCTTGTCCACACAAGGGAATTCAGGGAAGTTAAGATGAATTAACTAAAGCTGTGAAATCAATGCACATAAGATAAAGTGCATTAAATCCCTGTGTGGCCTTTTCCATTCAGAAATAAAGTGGCCCTAGTTCACTGCAGCCTAATCCTTCTCCAAGGGATTAATCTTCCCATGGAGAATTAAGCTACAGTATGCTGAGGCTGAGCTACTTGTGAATGAGGGCTGTCACAGCGCCGTGACACAGCCCTGTCACAGCTTCCTCTCCAGGGCATTCACCCCACTGCTGTGTTCACAAAGTGACTTCAATCCAACTTTTCTCTCATTCTGAGCAGACACAGCATCAGCAGCTTCCCTGACTGCTTTTTGGTGTCCAGTTTGCTGCGTGGCATTGCCACAGCCTCTCTCAGGTGAGCAGCACTGATGCTCTGACCAGCTAAACACAATCCAGCTCTGGAGGAGGCTGGGATGGATCCATGCCAGAGCTGCCCATCCCCATGAGCCTGGTGCCATGGGGCTGCAGCAGGATGGGACCCACAGACACGGCAGGGCTCACTTTGCCTGCTGAGAGTTGTCTGGGTGGTTCGGAGCAGTCCAGCTCCTGCTATTAATGACAATGGGATCTTATGGATCAGCTGCCAGCACACCCAGGGCCAGCAGTGTCTTACAGACTCCTTGGCAGATTAAATACATTTTTTTCCTTAAACTTCACAGTTTAGAGCACCTTTCAGGCATGACAACTAAACAATACAATATGAAGTCTTCCAAGAGATCAAAAGACAAATCATACCTGAGATGCAGAGCTTGTGCCACCTGAAGGTTACATATAATTTAAAAATATTGCATTAGTACCTTGGAAAAACCAGAACTCAGGTGATTTTTCATAACAGGATGTCACCTGTTTATTTACAATGTTTCCTGATCACCATTTGTGTTGTGCAATTTGACTGCATAAGTCACTGGTGTTTGTTTCTTTTTCTTAAAAACGACTAAAATATTTTGAAGATTAAAGCTGCTGAGCAAATAATGAACATGATAGAAATTAATTGTAGTACAGGCTGTGGGTTAAGTTTTTGTGAAGGAAGATCAAATATTAGAATTATTTACTCTTTCCCATAATGTATTTTTTTTTCTTATTAGTAGTATTCTGTATTAAATTAGCTTTATTTTTATAAATGCATTTCCTTCTTTATATGTACATGTGGGCTCTATATCCATGCATATTATATAAAATGTATCTAAGTGCTTCCAGCATATTTCTCAAGTGTCTAAGATGTTGGGCAAGTGGACAAAGCACAGCAAGACTTCCACTCTAACAAGTAATAAATGACCTGACACAGAGAAAGCATGGGGAAAACTACTCAAAAAAGTCTTCCAAAAATGTGGGTCATGACAAGCCTGAGTTTTAACAGTCCAAAGAGTTTACATCCTGCTCTTTTAGTAGACCTTCTCCTTAATCTTTCCCCACTCTCTTCAATGTTTGAAACACACTTTGTCCAATCTGTGACCTTTTTGCAAAATCAGCAACCTTTTTCTACTTTTCAGAAATATATTTCTTTATATTCCTCAGCATTAGAAATCACTGCTAGCTGTTATATTTATGATGTATATTCGTTTAAAACACACCATCTGTTTAGTTATTAGTACTAGGAGAAATAAAAAAAGTATATATGCGCTCTCTTTCAATTTTGTGGTCTTTTCAATAGGAAGAAAAAGATGAGGTGAATAACAATAGCCCTCCATAATCCAAATCTTTCTGTAGTTAAAAGTCAGAATGCATTTTTTTGAAAGAATAAAACAACAAGGAGAAAAAAGGAGCCCTTTAGCATCAATTGCCAGGTATTGCTGCTTGAGGGGTCAGCAATGCTTGGCTTGTAAAAAACAAGTAGTTATAGTTGGGTAAGTGATATCTACAGCACCATCAACACAAAGTGATAAAGTGGGAATATACCCTTTGACAGATGAGACTGTTTCTAAGTCCTTAAACAGAGTTACAGCCACCACTGTGTGAATATTTTTGTAAATTAATCAATTAAATCCTCTTATTTTGTGTTATTGATGCGCATGCTCATAAAATATTTATTCCAACAAATTGCTTTTGGTATCTTGATTAACACAGCTGCTGTTTAATTAATAGTGTTATGCTCATGTGAACCCATCTAGCCACCAGGCTAATTGCCAGTCTTGGTACTGGAAATGCTGGCTATTTGCCTGGCACCAAGTGATAGACTTAAATGTGTGTTCCCTGATAACCAAAGCAATTATGATGCACATGAGCTGGAAGATTCCTAATTTGGTCATCCTGAGTTGCAGTAATCATTCAAAGGGACCAATGAAGGGGTTGGAACAAGATGTCCAAAGCATCAAAGATCACTAGCACCTGAAAGCATAAATAGGAGCCTCTGCCTTGATCCATAGAGAAATACAGACGGCCAGGAGGCCTTGTCTTGACAACACTGACTTCAAGGCATGGAAACTTTCTGGGATCCCTGCACTGTACAAGACTCCCTGTCTTACCTGAAGAGCCCAGGCTGTTAGGTGTCTCAGAAGATGCCTGTCAGTGCTATTCTGCAGAAAATCAGGTGGGAAATTGTGGATAAAGGCTGCTGTCCTCTGCCTTCATCTATAGAGTGGTTAGGTTACACATTTTTCTCTAGAAAGAATAAACAATGCATAAAATATTTCAGGGAATCACAGGAGGTTTTGGTGGAAGGGACTTTAAACCTGGTTCAACCTCCCTGCTGTGGGCAGGAGCATCTTTCACTAGGTCAAGTTTCTCAAATTTCATCCAGCCTGTTCTTGAACACTTTCAGGTATGGAGCATCCACTGTTCCTCTTGGCAACCTGTTCAAATTCCTCACCACCCTCATTCTAAAAAATGTCTTCTTTATGTTCAATCGTGATCTATGCTCTTTCAATTTACAACTCTTACCCTTTGCCTTCTCACCACAGACCATGGTAAAAAGCCCCCTTTATATATGGAAAGGCCAAAATAAAGTTTAAATAGCCCCGTCTCTCAGCCCTCCAAATATTCTCATGGCCCTCCAAGTGGTGTATCATGAAAGCAGAGTAGAGGGGTAGAATCACCTCCCTTGACCTGCTGCCTACACTTTTTGTGATGCAGCCAAGGGTACAATTGCACTTTGTTGACTCATGTTAAGTTTGCCATCCACCATGATCTCCAAATTGTTCTCAGCAGGGCTTCTTTCCAGCCATTCATCCCCCAGCCTGTACTGCTATCAGGGATTGCCCTGATGCAGGTACAAGATCTTGCACGTGGCCTTTTTGAAGTTCACGTGGCTCACACGAGCCCACTCCTTGGGCCTGCCAAGGTCCCTCTGGGTGGCATCTCATCCTTCAGGCCCATCAACAGCACCACCCAGCTTGGTGCCATCAGCAAAACCTCTGAGGGTGCAGGCAACACTGCTACGTCAGTAACGAAGACATGAAATAACACTGGTCCCACTGTGGGCCCCTGAGTGATATCACTTGTTATTGAACCTTGAGCCATAATTCTTTGGACACGACCACACAGTATTTTCAGACCCATCAGAATTTTCCTACCAAAAACCTTATTTCTTCAATGACTAGATGAGAAGTGTGGCTGAATTTTCCAAGTCATAGTGAAGGATAGGCTCAGGATGTGAGAAACAATTGTCAACTAGGCTATAAGTTGGCTGAGACTTCAGTGGGGAGTCCACAAAGGGATTTTTTATTAGTGGAACATGGGTACATTGGAATGATGCTATTATCAAGGCTTTTGATGCATAATTTCTTTTCTGCTGATATCCTTAGGTAGAAATAAAATACTAGTAGTCTCTGTTATTTTTCTCCCATGCAGGCAGCAGGTTCTCAAGAGCACCCTAATGCTTTAGTCTAACTAAAATCTCCAGGCTTAAGCTATGGACATCTCCATGAAATGTAAAGTGAAATTAGATTATATAATTGTCCATCATTAAACTGAGAGAAACTATTAAAACACGTAAGAAATTAAAAAACTAATCATTTGAGCAAATATATGCTGTGAGATATAATTGCTTTAATAAAATGGATATTACTAGAATATATCCTATTAAAAATAAGAATCAAACTGAGTGCAAAAATGTATGTTTACTTGCTAATTAATGTATTTTAATAGTTGCTACTTAATGTGGATTAACCTTTCCTTAGGAAAGCAAGGACAAATGCAAAATAAAACTAGAGCGATGTTTTCAATCAAGGCCATTTGCTGAAGACTGAAATGCTTTTTATTAAAATTGATGATTTGGATAATTTTGATTTAAGTCTTCCTGCTTTGCTTTGTCATCATCAGCTGTGGCCTTTGAATACACTCTCACAGTATGAGATTACTTTCCTATCAGCTTCTCATACTGCAGTTGCACTGGTTCACAGCAGATATGTGAGTCTTTCCTAAGTATTTAGGATTACATGAAGCAGAGCCCTGGGCTATCAGGTTAATCTTCAAGGTCAGGTGTACAACAGGTCATTTACCACAGTTAAGCAATTACAAAGAGATTTGTAGAGATCTCATTGCATCAACATGGAACCATCCACATAAACAAAATAAATGTACAGTACTCCTGGCTCCAAGAGGATGTGTGTGACATTGTAGGTAAACTAGATTTGGAAGATTTCTCCAATCTGAAAATTGGAGAAAATGGAAACTTCATACTCTTCATTGTACACATCTAGTCCACCCAGCTTGTCATTGCACTGAACACAGCTTTTTCCTGACTTCTTTTTTGCTGATAAGAACTGAAAATCGTTATTTCTTATTTATGTCTTGGGGTTCTTCAAAAATGTAACTTGGCAGACACAATTCCTTTTATTCTGCAAGATATTTCACTATAACCTAATTTCCTACAAAGACTGAGGGAATACGGATGGAGAAGAAACTTTTAGAATTGAATCTTTATGCATTAAAAAATTGTAGGATACAAAGCTTGACAAAATGTTTTAAATTTAACTTATAAAATGGAAACTATGTAGCAAGAGTGAATTTACTGAGCAAAAAAGTAAAAATGCATTCAATTACAAAGCATCCTGCCTATTACCCTGTCTCCTGATTAGCATTTTCACAAGAGTTAACAACCACTGAGGAGAAGTTGAAACATGAGTAGTTAATCTTAGCTACCTATTTGCCACTAACACTTTTACTACTCTGCAGAGAGGACTGTAAACCCTTTTCCTCCATTAAAGTCTAGAAAAGTGCTAAATCAGAATGGGAGATACATAAGGGAAACAGGATATTATCCCAGTATCTGTGTGCATTCACGATTCAGCAAGATAGAAATATGAATAGGATTATCAGGCACAAAGAAATCATAACTCTACACATTTCAAGGCAATGACAAAGGAAAAAGATCCAGAGTAACAGCAGTATATATTTGGAGCATAATAATAACCATTTGCTACTATAGTATAGAGTTATCCAATTATATGACTCTATACAATTATGTACCCTATGTGCATGATTTTAAACATTTCACTAGAAACATATTGTAAAACTATAGATAATTTCAAAACTGAATAATGCAATTTTTAAAATTAAAGAACAGACAGTCTCAAATGTATGTTTGCATTTTCCAGAATTATATTATGAAATGCATAATATTTTACATTGGTAGCAGGGGGAGGCTCAACCTGAAAGTACTTAGAAATCTAAAACCATAAAAGTGCACAAACAACTGGAAAATTGTCCAGAAAACATAGCGGGAAAAGGTAGCAGCAATAGCTGAAGTACTCTGTGATGTCTGGTTTTGTTTTTTTTTTCCTCTCCTTCATCTTCCTAAAATCTATTTGATTTGAGTTGAATAAAATTCAGGCTGTAGGGCTATTGTCTACCAATTTAATCAGCACAGCACAGAGCCTGTCTGATCCAGCTGCGCCATTTGTAGATGCAGTTGAGAGATCCTGGAGACTACAACTCTGAGAGCCCTTAAAATGTGCTAAGGACTCTAAAAATGGGTGACAGGAGCTTGTGAGGACTTTTGCTATATATTTTCCATGGAGAAGCAATTGAGCAGATCCTAAAATGTCTGTTCTTAAAATGCATAGAAGTTGTTGGCTAATACTGCAGGAGACAATTCCTCTTGAATACCATTTAGCTGCTTGGGCCCAGCAGCAGGCTGGAAGAGACTACTTACAGCTGTTAGCTACTGTGCTTTTTGAAGTACTACCCTGTATTTGCTGTTCTCACAAGTCCTTGTTCCCACAGGGTCTCTTGGGCTTTAAATTAAAAATTGTATCGGCAATCTAATTTTCCCAGGCCAAGATCAGAAACTTTGCACTTGGTCTGGGAATTTATTTCTCCAGCAGCAAAAATGCAGAACTACCCTGTTACCCAGTTGCCCAAAATTACTTTACCAGTTAAGAGAAGGACTGATGTGTTATGTTACCAAGATGTGTTCCAGCTTTGTCAGGACTGAGAGCAAGAAGGGAAACACAGTGCGTGTGCTCTCTCTCCCCTCTTGCTCTTCAGCTTAGCTTTGGGTTATTTTCCCTCCTTTTTTTTTGCTTCAAGTCCTTAGAAATAATATTTTGTGTTCTGAGATCTGAAAGATGGAGGATTTTGAGCAAACTGTGCAATCCAATCCTGTGTATATTTACATAGGTCACAGAATTTCACCTAGGTACTCTGTTAGCACTGTGATAATATCAGAACAACCCTCACAGACTAGGCTGGGGTACTGGTGTACTCCAAGATGAGTTATGGCGACAGAAGTGATCTGGGAACCTTTGTCCTTTTCTCAGAGAAGAGATTAGGAATAAACACCATTAAGCATTAATTCTTATCTATTTGGTTGTCTGCTGTGTGATAAAGATCTAAGTTTCCTAGTTGGAATGAAAAGGAAGTCTCAATATGTAAAAACACTGAACACAGTATTTAAACATGACTGGTCAGAACAGTGTTTTATCTTGAAATATATTAATTGTTTGTTAATGATATAGCTGGATACACTGAAAGTCAAAAGTGCAAAATAAAGTCAACCTTAAACGTTGAAAGTTTAAGAGCTAAACAATGGAAAGTGAAGGGGATGAGGGTGGTAAGAAGAAAGAGAAAGGAGATCTACATCTGAGCAGAATTAATAAAATCACCAAAAAAGAACTGGATAAACAAGTGAGACTTTAGATCTGGCTTTTGTCTAGTGCATAAAGAAAATAAAAGTCATCCTAAGAAAGGGTCAAAGTTCTCATATTTAATTTAATAACTAATTAGTTTGTCAGCTGAATAACAGAAACTGAGAAAACCTTTTTTATCTAATTTTACAATAGGCAGGCGAAAAAATGACCTTCTTTCATTTCTGCCAAACTGACTTTGTGTTACTTGTTTTTTATATTTTCTAAGTACCTGCTTTTATTTGCATTCACCTTTACTTTTCAGTGTTAAGGATAATTTCAGAGGTACTTGCAGATCACACTATATTTCCTATCTTTTGATATAAAATTCAGTTTGATGGTGTCTTGTAACCCAAAGTATTTCCTAAAGAACTCATCAGGTAATGACTTTATCTCCACCTAAGCTGCACATACTTAATGTCTGCCAGTGACTAAAGCCAAAGTAAATCTCTTTGGCAAGTGACAAGGTACTTGGGAAGGTTTTTGAATCCCAGGGAAACTGATTATGCATGCAGGGGGCACAAAAGAAAACTGCTTTTAGAACAACAGAATATTGCAAATCTTGGCCATTTTTTATGCTAATACTCCTTTTAAAATTCTTTCACTGCTTATACTGCAATTATGAAAGATGTTCTTTGTTGATAGAATGCCAAAAGATATTTTTCCCTCCTTATTAGATCTGAAGGCACATAATGAGAGCATTATTTCCACTTACTTCTTACAACAGACACAGAGAATGTATTTTCATTCCAACAATGCATTGAAATCTGTAAGAATGACTTCTTTTCTACTGAATAATTTCTTTCCCTTCATGTACAATGTAAATAACACATGCATGAAACAATTATATTACCATAAGGCAGTAGCCATTTAAAGACAAACAAACTGTGACATGCAAACAAAAATGTCTAGTTCACGATTTCAGTGAATTATAACAGTCTGATCCCCACTATTAGCCAAGCATCTTTATAGATATATCTTAAATACTTAATTAAAAAGAAAGAACATAATATTATCCTGGCTCCTGTTAATCTGTAAATATGGCTTAAAATCAAATGAAAAAAAATGGCAAAGCTTTCAGTAACAACAGTTATGCCACAGCATTAAGTCGAGGGAGGTGATTCCCTTCCTCTGTTCTTGCAAGACTGTGTCCAGCTCTGGGGCTCCCAACATAAGCAGGACATGGACCTGCTGGAGTGAAGCCATGGAGATGATCAGAGCCTCTCCTGTGAAGACAGGCTGAAACTGCTGGGGCTGCTCAGCCTGGGGAAGAGGAGGCTCTGGGGAGACATTAGAGCACCTTCCAATGCAGAGGCACTTTTTACAAGTGATAGGACAAGGGGCCTGTGTGAGAGTGTTGAGGCAGGGGAACAGGTTGCCCAGAGGAGAAGTTGTGGATGGAAATGTTCAAGGCCAGGCTGGATGGCGCTTTGAGCAACCTGGTCTAGCAGGAGGTGTCCATGCCTATGGCAGGGGATGTTGAATCTGATGATCTGTAGGGTCCCTTCTAATCCAAACTATTCTATGATACCTCAGAGAAAAACAAAAAGCAACACAAAAATATAGACCCAAAGCCATCACATAATCTCATACAGGAAATGCTGTATGATCCAATGAATGGAAAGTAAGAATTTAACTTCTACCCTTACCAGCCTGCTCATATTATTGACCCAAGTGGAACCTTCTGAGAGAACTTGCAGGAGTGGCTGACACAGAAATGCACCTCAAAAGTAATCTCCAAAGCCTGAATGACATGCAATAGCTTAGAATGGCCATTAATCAAATCACACAGTAATAAAAGCTTTGAATAATAACCTAGAGGTGGTTAAAATTCACAAGAGTGTAAAAATTCATATAAGGCAGCATGAATTAGCACAGATTTTCTGAAAACTTTTCTTATAATCTGGTTTGCAGGGTAGGGCAGAAAAGTAGCATACAGTATTTCTGTGGGAATCAATTCAAAAATATTTTTGGACATTGTGTAGTTCGGTGTTCTTTTTCTATTATTATTTTGCTTAATATATGCAAGGAAAATCACACCAAATAACCCCCTTCTATGCCCACCACACATTTCTTGCCTTTTTGTGCGTTGTTGTTGATATACTAGGGTGATGAACAATAGCAGATGACAGATAGAAAAGGTGGAGTTATGATGATCTTTCTTGATCATTCCTTTGTTTTTCTTAATCAATTTCCATCTAACAGCATATTTAGTAGATGACCTATCCCATGTGTGCTTTTGCTTGTGTATAAATATGCCATATTTAAGCCATAGAACAAATGATTCAGTATTGAGCCACAGTTGAACTGGGTTTTTTTGTCTTTGGAAGGAACAATGCTATAATTAGAAACAAGGAAGAATTTATGTGCTTGGCAGCAAATATAGAAGCCTCTTCACTCAGCACAAACGGTAATTACTCAATATGAGGACACAGGGACAAACATGACAGAATGTTGTAGGATGAAAGATGGTGGAAGGGGAAAGCCACGTCCTTGTTTGATCCTTCCCACTGTAGTTTTCACTATGGATAACATTGTTTAATTCGTTCAAGCTGCTACCCGAATGTGCAGAGGGATGTACATAAACACACACACACACTTGTCCTTATAATCCTTCGTGGAGTGGTCTGCTGTGATATGTGAGAAACAAGAATACCATAAAAGCTTCAATGTTATCAGTTTGCTCAGGTATTCCCAGTTAAACTGTGCGCTAAAAGGCTTTTGTGCTGGATTCCCACTGGGCAGAAAAGCTATCAAGAACTGCAGTGAAGCTTTGCTTTCTATCAGCGTCTAATGAATTTTCAAAGCCGCTTCTCCCGTCATGTCTGACCCAGCATGATCTCTTATATCACACGTCCCTGGCACAGTTTATTTGATTGCAGTAGAAAGTCTCTGTATATGTGTTGTGGCTTCATGTCCTGCTCACTCCTGTTTCTTCTGCTTTCACTTGACACCACACCCCACTGCTCCCTTTGCCTTTATCTGAGCCTGATTCTGCAGCCTGAAGCCCAGGGTGAATACCAAAGCAGTATTTCCTTCCCAAGGTATCTAAGCTCAGCCTGTAATCAGGCAGAATGCAAATACATAAGCTACACTGGAGCCTTTCTGGAAAGGGCTTTTCTCCCACTATCAGTACAAAACCACCAAAAGCATCCCTTTGTGGCCAGTGAGTGTGTACCCTCATTTCCCATGTTTTGGGTGTATGGGAGGCATTTTCTTGTCTTGCCCCAGAGCCAAGCGTCAGGATGTTTTAGCATATGGGAGGTAGATTTGGCCCTAACTCCTGCCATGAGGCTACTCCTGCAAAGAAATGCAAATGCAGCAAGAGAGCCTGCACCTGGTAAAGGTTACTGCTCATTTAACGCACGGAGTTTGTCCTGACTGGAGACAGGTTTCACATGGAAGCATCTTTGGACTCCCTGACTCTGGTTCATCTAGGCTTAGCTTCTGGCTACAGCAGGTAGTTTATTTCTGGGAAACAAGCTCAGATTTAATTGAGGACAGAGATGATTGTGGCTTTTTGGGTCATGTTTTGGTATAAAGAGAGACTCTGGATTACCCAGCCTGAAGGAGATTATGTCAGGCAGAGAAAATGTTAACCTACTTCTCCTCCTTCTCTGCACATCCAGAACTGGGATGCATCTTTGCCAAGAAAGCCTCCTCTTTACATGAGGGACACCAGAGC
Organism: Ammospiza nelsoni; assembly: GCF_027579445.1. Lineage (NCBI taxonomy): Eukaryota > Metazoa > Chordata > Aves > Passeriformes > Passerellidae > Ammospiza > Ammospiza nelsoni. The sequence goes on along the minus strand of NC_080633.1, from coordinate 118,026,806 downwards.
CTCAAGAACAGGTCCTCAGTCATTGGAAGGAACCTTATTATACACAGGGGCATGTGGCATTCACATTCTCTTAAAACATCCCTTCACTCAGGATTTTTCTCCTGGGAAGCTGAGAAGCCTCAGAGAAAAGGAAAACAATTCTTATCCCATTTCCTTCTCCTGTGTTGTGTTCATGTGTGGAATGTGTTTGGAGATTGTTTACCCACAGGTAATTGTTTCATTGGATTCTGATGTGAGTTGTTTTGACTCTTTAGCACATTGGTGCCAAGCTGTGTCGAGACTCTGGAAAGAGTCACAGCTTTTCATTATTATCATTTTAGCATTCAGTAAGTATCCTTTCTGTATTCTTTAATATAATATAGTATCATAAAGTAATAAATTAGCCTTCTGAGAACATGGAGCCAGATGCATCATTCCTACCTTTGTCAGGGCGTTCCCTGCAAATACAATAGGGGAAGCTGAAGGTATCACCAAAACAGGCACTTTTGGACATCTGGAATGGGCATTCTAGGGTTCCTGTACTCTTGGACAGAGTGTTTGAGCTCTCTTTCTTTTCTTCTTTTCAGATACAAATAAGTTTTAGCCTACTAAACCCTGCTGTGCAGCTCAGACTAGCTGAATAAATACCTGGGAGGTTAAACTTTATGTCACTCTTTCCCCTGCTGAAGCAATTCCCTCATAGTGTGAGCAGAAGTAGAGCTGGCTCATTTAAAAGAAACACAGGTAGGTCTGTTTTAATGGCAACTCTCACAGTTCTCTGAAATGTTAACTTTTACAAAAGCCAGTTTAGACCAAAAGGAAAATAAAAGAGGCAGTCTGGCCTCTGCAATAAGCAAACTGGCACAAACTGTAATTATTCAATATGAGGACACGGGGACAAACATGACAGAATGGCGTAGAAGGAAAAATAATGGAAAGGGAAAGCCATGTCCCACATTAAAGCCCTCAGGGGGATAATTCAATTGATTCAGAACACACCTCCAGAAATTTCTTTGACCAGATCCCTAACCACAGCTTCTCAGTAGTTACAGTAGCTGCCATGGAATAAAAACTGTTCATCTCTTAACCTCATAGACAAGAGCAGAATAGGTCTGGGCTGTTTCAAATGGAAGGGACCTACAACAATCATCTAGTCCAAGTGCCTGACTATTTCACTTCTGACCAAAGGCTAAAGCTTATTGTTAGGGGCATTTTATAAATGCCTCTTGCACACTGACAGATTGGGGGCATCGAGCACCTCCTTGGGGAGCCTGTGTCAGTGTTGCACTACTTTCCTAGTCAAGAAATGCTTCCTAATGTCAAGTCTAAACCTTCACAGGGCAGCTTTGAACCATTCCCACATGTTCTGAAGAAAAGATCAGCACTTGCTTGTACACTTGCCCTCCTCAGAAAGCTGGAGAGAGTAATGAGGTCACCCCTCAGCCTCCTTCTCTCCTGCAAGCTGAATGTCCTAAGCTGCTCCTCACAGGATGTCTTCCAGCACTTTCACCAGCTTTGATGCCCCTTCTCTGGCTGCATCCAAGGACCTTCACATCCTTCTTAAACTGTGGGGCTCAGAACTGCCCACAGAGCTCCAGGTGGGGCCACATTGATGCAAAACACAGTGGTGTAATCACCTCTTGACTGGCTGGTGATGCTGTATCTGATGCACCCAAGGGTGGAGTTTGCTCTCTTGGCTCACAGGGCACACTGCTGACTCTTCCAGAGCCTGCTGCCAACCAGCCCCCCAAAAAGAATAAGGCTGCAAAAACCATGTATGTTTTACATGATGCAGCAAAGCAAATGAAAAGTCCACTGCAAAATGTTGTAGACAGATCTAAGGGCATTGAGTGACTGGGTGATAAAATTAGAGCTGAAATCCTATGTCAATAAATGCAAAGTAATGCACATAAGGAAAACCAACTGTAACTATAGACATACAGTAATAGGCTCTAAATTTGATATTAGCTCTCAGGAAAGTTGTGAATAGTTCATTATAAACCTCAGCTCAGTGCTCAGCAGCAGTCAGAAAGGAGAATCAAATAGTAGAAAGGCAAGAGGAAAGAAAGTAGAATACATCATTATGCCACCATACAAATCCCTTGTGTCCTGCATCCTCAATGCTACGCACAGTTCTTTCTGCTCATTTCAGAAAGGAAGTGGTTGAATCAGAATTACAGAGAAAAGCATCAAAAATAATCAAAGATATGGGTGGGTTTAGAAAAGGGAGAGATTAGACAAATTCACCTTTGGAAAGGAGACAATTAATGACAGAATCATAAAAAAAATAAAATCATGCATGACTTGAAAATGATACAAAATAATTAATCGCACTTTTCATTATACAAAGACAATGGAAAATCAAACCAAATTATCAGATCACAGACTAAGTTGTTGCCTTTCATCACAAAATGAAGGAAGGACATTTTCCACACAAATCAGAAATAAACTATGGAACCAAAACCCTGAACATGCTGGAAAGATCAGTCCTATAGATGGATCAAAAGCTGCTCTTTTCAGGGAAGGATGTTCATCAAAGGCTGTAGAAAACCAGACTTCAGATATGACAGGGAAGTCCCAGCCAATATACCCAGGAGACATTAAGCCCTCATCTTTGCTGCACTGAACATGTCAATTTATTACCATTTACATTTGCTAAATTCAGCTGTAAGTTTTATAGTTGGAAAATTAGAAGCATGGAAATCTAATGCACACAATGGGAAAAAGAATAAAATATTAACTATAGGTTTAATGTACACATTATAATTCCAGCACAATATTTGTTGAATTGAAAGGAGTAAATTGAAGTTCCTTGCAATCAGGTTTTGAATTTCATATGGAATGGTTTAGTTTGGTGTGCTCCCTATTCCAGATGAAAAGGAAGATATGATGTTGATGCTTCCACATAAAATATTGAGAACAGATATGAGTGATGATCAGCTATTGAGTTAGATTTCTAGGATTACTCTCAGCAGTTCATAATCTAAAATTACCTTGCAGCCTCATTCATTGTGAAAAATATGGGTTGTGATTGGAGCTCACCCAGGAGAACTTTTTTTGTTTAATTAAGACTAAATTGGTTACTACAAAATGTCAAAAAACTTTACAGATTTCATTCGTAAGTCTTTAAAAAGTCAAAAAGTCACATTAATCAGGCGATCTTTACAGTAATAAAAAAAATAATACTCAAGAACAAAAACCAGTGTAAGGAAAAAAAAAGACCTCTCAAATGAAAAGAATGAAGTGTTACATTAGTTGTTACATTTTTAAAATACTACTCAACTTACTGTGGGACCCATTTTCACAACCATCTCTAAAACTGATGTCAGTCTGGCCAGTACTAACCTATGAGCTCTTCGTATTTTTTCAGATTTTTAATCCATTCTCTACTTACTAAATAAGTTGCAATACATAGCAAGGCTTTTGACACTGTCTCCCACAACATCCTGACAGGTAAGCTCAGGAAATGTGGGTGAGATGAAGGGACACAGAGGTGGGTCAAGAACTGTCTGAATGGCTGAGTTCAGAGGGCTGTGATCAGCAGAGCGGAATCCACTCGGAGCCCTGTAGTCAGTGCATTCCCCAGGGATCAGTACTGGCTTCACTCTTATTCAGTTTGTTTATCAATGACCTGGATGATCTACTTGGATAAAACTACCCTTCCATTTATCAAATTCTTATATAGCTTCTTATAACTATTAAACTTGGCAATTTGGGGAACCCAGTGAAAACCTAAGAGCTGGGGTTTTTGCAAATTTTAATATTCTTAGATAAATATTGTTACTTGTTTTAGAACATTTTGTCTTATGTATGGTTTTTGTAAAAATCTGCCTCATTGTGAAGAAAAACATGAAATATTTCTCGTATTTCTTTAGAGGTAAGAAGTGCTACTACAAAAAAAATAAAATTCGTATGATCTTACTCACTTTCACAAAGAAAGTCCTGAGAGAAGGATGAGATTTCCTTTTGATGTTGTAATACATAAACCAAATAATATCTACAATAAACATTGAATGGGAAAACAGCTTGCACCACAGCAGGCCTGAACTACTAGAGATGACATATCTGGGAGGAGAACAGTGGGACAAGGACATTAGAAACCCAAGAATTAGACTGCAGTGACCTGAGATGGAAAATAGTTTCCAAGTCTATGAGGTCTATGAAAAAGAGAAGTTCAGGAAAGTGATCAGACTGACTGGAAGAACGCACACTGAACAAGTACAAACTTTTCCAAGCAGAAACATAGAAAATGATGGATTTTGCTCAATAACAGTCTTCGGGGTGACCTGCATACAGATTAGCAGAGAAAATACAAAATAACACCAGAAGTGTATAGGGATGAGCTCAGAAAGGTCAAGACAAGCTACAACTAAAAAGAGAATAGAGCATAATAAAAAAATACTCAGTGGCATAAACTAATAAAGGGCAAGCTCAAATAATGAGCTGTCAAAGCCCTCAGTGATACAACCCTGCCTGAGGCTGCAGGTTCATGTGGCAGCAATAATTATATTCCAGATGGAAACATCTCCTCCAGGACTGAAGGCATGGGTTTGAGAGGTGGATGCAAGGCTTGGCTGTGTTCCATAGCATTGCCTTCAGGGGAATACAGACCTTAGGGTGGCAAAAAAACTCAGTGTCTTTCCTCTTTATTCCCTTTTTCAGCAGAAAGATTACCTGTGATTGGTGAAGTAATGCAACTGACACCCATAAAAGACTCAGGTGAGGTTAAGAAAGAGTATGTTATTGATCATCTGCCTAAAATAGAAAGCTGGAAAAATTCAGATGTACTAGTCTGGGTAAATTCACCTCAAAGCATGTAGAAGTCTGGCTAAAGCAATCTCAAGCATGTTAGAACATATTTGTAAGAATTTAAAAAGAACAGGAGAGGCCAGAGATCAGAAGATCTAAGATTGTACCCATCTCTTTACACAAAGACAAGAAAAAAGAAAGGAAATAGAACACACAGAATTCTATCCCTAACTTCATTTACTATAAACTTCCTAAAGAAATGAATAAAATTACTAGTTTGTAAATAAACATACTAGTAGGAAGACAAAGTGTTAAGTACTGAATAATGTTATGACAAGTCTGTTCCTTCTTAGGAGAGATAATGGGCTTTGTAGTTAGGGGAGGAGAATCAGATGTGACAAACCTTGATTTTAGTGAGCATTTTGACATTGCTTGACATTCTTTTAAGCAAACTATGACTAGACCAAAGTACTGTTGTACAGACTGAAATACTGGCTTGAAAACTGCACTCAGAAATAGTTACTCATCGTCTTCCACCAAATTAGGAGACAGTTGTTGATGGGGCTCCATGGAATTCCACCTGGGCCCGGTGCTACCCAGCAGTTTCAGCAGCCACTGGGTTATCTGCAGAGACACCGTGCCTTTCACAATTCCAAATGGAGTAAGCTGGCAGTGGTTGCAAACCCCATGGTGGAAAAGAATAGAATGAAAATAATATTGGCAAATGGACAATGGGTTTGGAGAAAAGTACAGTTCAAGTGCAAATTACTGTACTTGAGTAGGGATATGGAATAACCAATTACCTGAAGACAAAATAGGGTGAACAATGGGCTACACAGCAGTTCCACAGAATAATGAACCACACCCAGGCTGTTACTGCATAATGTCATAGTGCTGGGGAAAAAAACCTAGACATCATGCTGGGATGCAAAATGGAATTTCAAGATGAATCAGAAGTGCCCTGGAACACAGCAGCAGCGTGGCATCAGATGACAGGCTGTGTATATTTTGTAGATTGCCCTTCACTAAAGAGGAGAACCAATCAGAAAGGTTTCAGATGAGAATTATAAGGATGATCAAGCATCTAGAAAACATGATCTCCTTGGAAATCTTATGATACTAAATTACACACTCTTTTAAGACTTCTGAACCTGGGAGCCTGCATTTACAGTGCATTGTCAGTTTTTATTGTTCATAGAAAAATGAAGTGCAAAGGGCTTCTTCAGAATGCTGCCACCTAAACCACTCATCAAACAATTTTATTCTAGAAATAATAAGTTACTGTCAAAGGATAAAAATCTTAACAGAGCTTTTCAAATTCAATTACAACACGAAACAATTACTAATATCAAAAGACTCAAGGCTTTTCTCATTAATATTTTAAAGCAGCATGACAGATTATTTTGAGTGTGTCAATAATGATTCATACTTCTTGCTGAGTACCCATTGTAAGGGAGAATGTTAAGACAGTTGAACTGTCTTTTTTCAGACCAATATATGAAAAACATAATTAAAGTCTTTATGAATCTGGACAGGGTATAACCTTGTCTGACAGCTGTAACGAGAGCAGATGAGATGCAAAGCAGAATCTGATTGCTTCAGGTTTTGTGCTGGCTACTATGTGGGCAAGATTCAATTATTATGAAAAAAAAATGACACACAGGAAATCTGCCCAAAGCTGAAAACAGAAACAAGCTGTGTGTGGGTGTATTATTCTCTGATGGCAAAGAGATACAACTCAAGATGGGATATTACCTTCCCAAATGGCAAAATAAAACACCACCGTGAACCACTAAGCATCTTCAACATGAAAAAAGAAAAAAAAAAGGAAGTAAATTACTGCTGGAGGCTGGACTGTACATGAGAATAACTCCATAGTTCTTTCTCAGAAACACCTCTGAAACAATGCCAGATAGGTGTCCAAATGTCCACACCCACCCAGAAGGTAAATAGATATCTAACATATGCATCTACTATAAATTTATGAATCATAAACTGCTCTGCCAAGTCTCCAGCTGCCACTCCAGGAGGCTGATACCTTGTAGGTGTAACTTCACACCCCCTTACCAGACACAGATACCGAAGGCATTTAAAATAGCCAGCTGAAATCTTGGTGGGATAGGACAATGACACCAAATACTTTAATTTAGAAGCCACAAGATATTTCCCTAAATGGGGAGAATGAAAAACTACTGAAACAACCACACAAACAAAGCTGAAAAAAATATAGTGTTACACAGAAAGATAATATTTTATAATTGCAACATTTCAAGCCAGAAAGTTCTGAAAGCTGTATCCATCTCAGATTTCTACAATGGATCAAGAGGTTGCACCAGCAAAATAACCATTGTCTTATCTTTTTGTCAGAAAATGAAATTGTCGTTTTTGTAGTAAACAACAGTGAATGCAATTCCCATATAATGTTTTGTTCGTTTTCTTATTTTCCCTTTTCACTATATGCCTCTCCCATCTGTTTTGTAGCCCACGCTGTGTCCTATCTGCATTACAGAAGGTGAATAATCCAGATGGGAAGAATTTTCTTGGCTTATTTGTCTGTACAAAACCCTGGGAAATTAGATAATTTGACTGATATTTCTAGTTTCTTTTACTGTTAGTTGTAGCATTAGATATCTCCCAAATACTTTCCAAATATGTTTACTTCTTCTGAAAATTCATAAGATGAGTTGCACAGAAAGCCAATCATTATATTACAGTATGTAAAAACCAATTCCTGCTGAAGTGAATTCCTACATGTGGGACACATTTAATTCAAAGAGAGATTTAATGTGTCTGAAAATCATTTTTGGTACTAAGCTACAAACAGAAACAGATATAAAAGATATTTTCATATGGGCAGTAAGGTAAGCAACTCATCTAACATGCATTTCCCATATTCTTAATAACATCTGAATAGCATAATGAATCCTTTATGCTAATCAAGTGCTTTACAGATCAAGTTCCATCTACTTAAAATATGCTTATTTTTTAAAGGGTTGAACTAGCAAGAATAAAGAATTATGGTAAGTGCAGTGCATATGAAAATAACAACTTTCTCTTAGGTGAGTGGCTGCAGTTTGGTCTTCTGCCCAGCTTAGTTAGTTTAACATGACTAATACACAAGAGGTATTAACAGCTTAGCTCACCTTGTTTCCTAAAGTTTTTTCATATGCATGATGAAAATTGACAGAAAAGAGAGGTATTTGGAAAGAAGAAATATTAAAATATTAAATGCCATGAGAAAGAAGAGATACTAAAAGTGAACCAGAGGTTGTGTGGGAAAAAAACCTGCCTAAACCAGAGCAAAATCCTTCATTATATTTTCTCATTCCTTGCTTGCAGGAGGCCAGCTGACTCCACAAAGGGCTATGGAAATAGCTGTGGATAATCTGCAGCTTAGCAAGGATTTCAGACTAACTGTGCTTTCTAATGCTATTGCCTTGCTTATTTTACCCTTCAAAGCAGGATCTGCTGGAAATTTATTTATTTATATTGCATATAGATGGCATGCTTTGGATATTATGGTTAGTATCTTCAGCTGCAGAGCTCAAGGACATACTCCATCATGGTGCTTAGCAATTTTCTGTCATCAGCTCTCACAAAGATAACTTGTAGTCAAAGCAGCAAGTTAAGACCAGGAAAAGAGAGAGCCCAGGGTTTAGGATTTATTTATCTAGATCACCCAGCAGTCAAAGCTCAGTTAAATTCACAGAAAAGCACGTAGGGAAAGCAATTTCTTTACATTGAAAAGATGCCTCACTCTAGAGTAGATCAGCTTGGCAGCTCTTAGGAGAGGCACACCTGGGGCTGCTGGGGACCTTGGGGCAGGACAACAAATCTTAGGTGAATCCAGCTGCACTGCCCTAGTGGCTGATTTATTAACAGAAGAATGGGTAACCACAGCAATTGTTTTCACACAGTACAGGAAAAGTTTTCTAATCCTAAAAATGGTTCACATCTTCCTACAATGCCTGCCCATAACCTGTTTGAACTCTTACTTTTATAGTATATTAGAAGCAAGAGCTTAATAAAAATACAGCACCCTATATGACAGAGTGAGTACCTAAGCTAAATTAAAAAAAAAAAAAAAAAACAAACCTGACTAGATATTACAGGTGTGGCAGCTGAAAGAGAATTAATTTCTTCAGTGAATAGAAGCCAATACTGAGATAGTATTTATTGGATAAACATGGTAGCATTCAAGCATGGGTTTATTGAAATGCAATTCTAATACAGTTTAAGATCAAATGATTCCAGATGGTTAATCTGGAATCCCTGCAGATGGGCCTGTCAGATATACCAAAAGTTTAATCAGACTTTGAACAAACCAATGGGCTTTGAACAGCCTGGAGTCTTGGGGAGAAAAAATCCTTAGGAACAATCATGAAGAGATGGATGAAGATATCTGAATAATAGGCAGCAACTATTAAGAGCATCAAGAGAATGCTTGAGTGCACTAAATTCAGGCAAAAAGTAACAACACATAAAAGCAAAGCTACTGTAGCCAAGCACAATGTGTTTCTGAGACAGGAAGATATGCTTTTGATTTTCCCAACCTGGCTGAGACTTCAAATCTGAAAAGAAAGACATATATAAAGGATTAGCACATACTTATTTTAATACTTTGAGCAGCCCTTTCCTTTAGACAAAGATCACAGTAATCACTATCTCTAACACTCAGCTATGGACAGAATGTAGCAAATGTCTGTCCCTGTTTTGCTGTGGGCAGAAGCTGTTCAAACTAGAATAAGTCCAGAGCAGATACTTTGCCACTCCCTTCCTTTCACAGAAATGCAAAAATCATGCTTAATTCTATAAGCACTTTGCTAATTAACCCTCATAAGAGGTACATAGCTACATAGCTACATACTGAAGTATTAGTTTAATAGTTATAGAATCAGAATGGTTATAGAGCTATAGAATGTTTTGGCTTGGAAGGGACCTTAAAGATCATCATCCCATGGGCAGGGACATCTTCCACTAGACCAGGCTGCTCAAAGCCCCATCCAACCTGGCCTTGAAGAGTTCCAGGGATGGGGCATCCACAGGTCCCTTTGGGCAACCTGTACCACTGTCTCACTGCCCACTGTGTAAAGAAGCATCTGGAAGCACAACTACCCAGTTATTCCCTCCCCCTGCCAAGTGTCACACAGAACAAGAATAAGGGCCAAGACCTAGCAGCTTATGCATTTCCATCAGCAAACCACTTAGACCTTGTCTCAGCTGTTAGAAAGCACACAGTGTGTGAAATGGTATTAAGCCAAATAATGATAACTTGTGAGCATAGTTTAGAGCTTTTGTGATAACAGCCCAAAGAGACAAGAGGTCTTCAAGTCATATTTAAAAAAGTTAGATACTGGAGTCTAATTAAAGTATAGTAGAATAAGAGAAACATAATCCTGATCCAATGTCACATACCAGCCAACATCCCAAATCCCATGTTAGTTAACACAAATAGGGTAAAGAAAACTTCCAGGTGAAAATCAGATCTCTAACCCATCTTCACCTGTTTTTCTTTACTTTAAAATACTTTTGCTAGTAATTCACACTGAATTTTTCCAAAGTGAAGCAGATGACAATCTAACATCATGACTAATAAAGACACTTCAAATAGTGCTTCTGAGTGGTTTGGAGATATAGAGAATAAGAAGCTGTTCTGGCATCAAAGAAATTTGGTCCAGAAATTTTGCCCAGATCTGCTAAATCATCCCACTGTGCCCTTTATGTTTCACCTATTGCAAAACCAAGTGAAGGTTCACCTGTCTCTTAGGGTTATGTCATTCCATCATCACCTGGGGCTTTGAAAACATCTGTATCTCTCTGTTACTCCCTGGAAGCGCCATTCTTCTGAGAACAGCAGTTCATACTGCTCTGAAAACTTTGTCTAAGCACCACTTGCACCCAAAGGCTTTTAACAGCATTTCTGTGGCCTTCCAGAGGCTGATTTGAGGTGGTTCCACACCACCTACCTATCCCAGCTCCCAGAGGAAAATCCTCTCAGTGCAGGAACCTGAGCCACTGTAACACTGTACTCCTCCACAGGCATGCAGGTGAATAAGGATGCACCCCACAGGTAATATTGGCCAAATTAATGTATCAAAGTCCCTAACAACAGCATTCAGGTGCTGAAGCCCCACAGAAGCTCCCCTGCCCATTGGCAATTATTTCTGCTGTAGGTATTTCTGGCTTCACAGGGTGATTATAACATGTTCTCTCATTATTAGACTTTACAAGTTCCATGTCAGGTCACAGCCTAATTCTCCCATAGGTAAAACTCATTCAGAGCAAAATGAGGGATTCTGTGTCATGACAATTATAATCTCAATTAGTGACATTATTACTATGCTCTTGCAAAAGAACAACTGCCCTTTACTGCATTAACAGGTGGAAATGTTCGATTCCTAATTAACATTATGGGACAGAAAAATATTAGACTACATCTAGAAAGGTCAAATTAAAGGGTAAGAAAAGAACAGAACTATACTGTAATAACTGTAGCCAGGGAGCCCATTTAAAGTTGTGGACCCTTAGCAAGGAAAGGAAAAGCAAAAAGCCAAAATCTCATCTCATGGGGAAAAATTTCTGAAGGTATACTGTGTTCTTCTAAGAAATCAATACTGCATTTGTAGAACAAATTACTTCACAAATGCCAACGTGCAGGTGCACTGTTGGCTCCCTCTGCATTTAGAAACTCAGTCATAATTCACAGTAACAGAAAAAGCCTCCCCAAGCTGCTTTTTCATTGACCATTTAGCCAGTCATGCTGCAGGAATTCTTCTGCCTTTCAGACCCTAAGTCCTTCTATTATCTCCCTGGTTTCCACCCTCTTTACCCAAGGAAATATGATCTGAGGATGATTCACAACATAATAGAGAAGAATGCAAAAAAACCCAGCTTTTACACAGCCCTTGCAAATAGTGCTGAAATTTCAAAATACAATACTAGGCAAATTTAGGATCTCCAAAATTCCCAGGATTCCAATGAATCTTTTCTTTTGTTTTTTGTTTTGTTTTTTTACACTTTTTCTGTCCATTATGTTTTGTGTTCCCTAAGGATTATCTCATATAGTGTTTACAGAATTAGCAGTGAGTTTTCAGAATTTCACTAAATAGTGTGTTTGTGTGAAAGAATTAGTGTCACTCTTTAAAGACCTAAGCTATTTTCCTTTAAAAAAGCCTGTTTTCATATTTTCAGTCCTCACAGCTTCACTGCAATGGCACTAAACAATTTGGTATTTCACATGCAAACTTTGTCATGGAAATCCAGAACAAAGTCTTCTAGCTTCATGTCTAGGAATCCAGCAGGTCAAACACTGAGAGGGCCTCAGGGCATTTTCCCAAATTATTTTGCACTTTTTTGTTTTGTTTAATTATTGGTTTGTTTTGTATTTCAAAGCTGATTTAGATTGGAAACTCATCTTTGTCCAGAGTTATTGACAGATACTATCAATACTTTAGACACAGTGGTCAAATCACAAAACAATTTTACATTTTAGAAGATTTATATGTATTTTGTAAAATCTTATGTCCTTGCAATAGACATTGCCTGCTCTGCTGAAAAGCCTCCATAGCTGATATGGTGCCAAAGCTGCCATTCTGAATTTTTTGTGTGGCCTCATTGAAGTTGGCCACGAAAGGAGGACTAACAGCCAAGGATCAGGCACAAAAGGGAAAGAACACTTTGGAGATGGGAATAACACAAGACACACTGTGAGGAGGCAGAATTAAAAAGAAAGTGAGCAGAATACAGTGTTCTGTACTGATTGCAACACTCCTGGCAGCAGACAGATGTACTGAGTGAAGAGCTTCTCTCCCTTTATCATTATTATGGTTATTATTACTCTTGAAAGGAAATGGTCCCTGAAAATTTATTGGAGACTGATGTGCTATTTCCTTTTCATTAGGTGTTGTTAGTACTTAATCTAAATTTCACTTATCACTTAAACTCTCAGCATTTTTGATTTTTAAATAGTATTGCAGAATGTATTTTGTCTATCTGGTGAATCTGTACAAAAAATTTCATTTCTTATTTAAACTTCTGTGGGAGTTTGGAGATTAATTGTACCAGGGCCAGGCTTTCATCCATGCTCTTAACTCCTCTCAGATTCCTCCTTCTTGTTATGCTAACAAAAGTGATTTCTGAAAATAATTTCCCATCTTCAGAAGCAGCTAACTCACCTTTTCTTGTTAACTGCTTCTATTTCTTTTATCTGACAAAGGAACAAGAGGAGTGATTTGAAGACTTTGGTCATCTTCATTTATACAGAAAAAAAGCAAAACATTTTGCTTTTCAGCACCCAGAATATTTAGCAATGGAGGCTGAAATTACCCAGCCACTTCCATAGCCAACAAAGCAAACTCCTCAGCCTGAATCCCCGAATCCTCCTTGTTGTCTCCAGTTTGCCTGCGGCATGATCTGCTGCTCTTCTCTCACCTTTGTGCACACAGGCTGAAAGAATGATGGCAAAAATGCTCAGTCACAACAGTTTAAGTTGGTAAAGACCTTTAAGATCAAGGTAAAGGTAGGGTTAAAGACCTTTGAGGTCAAGTCCAACCATTCACTTAGTGCTTTCAAGTCCACCACTAAACCATGTCCTAAGCACAACATTTACATGCCTTTTAAATACCTCCAGGAATGGAGACTCAAGCACTTTCCTGGGCAGCCTGTTTCAGTGCTTGATGACGCTTTTTGATGAAGAAATTTTTCCTAATATCCAACATTTTGAGATTTCTGAGCTTTGGAACAGGTGAAAAAAATCTTTAATAGACAGCGAAGAATATTTAAGGTATGTCAGCACAAGAATTTCCATCAATAAAACCTGGAGTTGAAGCATGCTGGATCAGAACTCTCCAAAACTGGTTTTCCCACCCTGAAAGCAGGTTGCTATTGCTATTCCTGGAGGGACTGCTCCCACCTGGAAAACTCTCCTGGTGTGTGGAGGTTGAGGGTCTCCATCTGCACCGCACAAGCAGCGATCAGCCATGCAGAGCACTCATCTTGGATTTTCATTTCTTGTTTGTTAGTCATGACCCTATCACATTGTTTCTTTATGGAAATGTTAAATGAATTGAAGATTTGGATGGATTTTGATGTTTGACTATTTTTTTTTGTCAAATCCATAGCATATTTATCAATCAAAAAAATAACACCATTTTCTCCTCCACTTCTGTTTATATCCATTATTACTCTGTTGACAGGTTAACCTGCAGTATTACCCTATATATCTTTACTTTGAATTGATAACTTTCAGAAAGCACACAGAGATACTGGAAGTCCTTATGTAAAGGGTATATTATCTCTTCTAACTTATCAGAGCTTTCCTTTCAAATGAAGGACTTATAACCTCAAACAGTCTTCAACCTTCATGCTTTCCTCCCTCTCTCTTTTTCTATACTAAAATATGGATTAAAATCACATTTTTGTCTGATGTTCTTTCACCAAGACTTTGAATGAGTGTGAAACTTTCCCTGGAAATAAATGATTGTGTTAATTTTCCAACAGTTATTCAGAAAATGAAAATGCCTTCTTAAGTCATGTCTTTATAGATTTGATTGAGAGTCTATTTCCAGGTAGAAGGGAACAGTCACATTTATTTCAGAGTTCCCCAGATCAGGCTCTACTTTTCCTCTCTCTTTAACACTCTAAATATATGTTTTATAACATACTTACATATTATGCTACTTACATATCATATTATGTCATGACACTTAGAGTGACTATTTTTAATCCAGTAGATTTATGCTCAGACCTCTAGAATCATAATATTGCTTAGGTTGGGAAAGACCCCTAAAATCATTGAGTCGAACCATTAACCCAGCATGGCTAAGTTCACCCCTAAGCCATGTCTCTGAGTGCCACATCTACACATGCTGAAGAAGATGACTCCAAGGATGATGACTCAACTATAACAATTTATTATCTCATGTGATGTATGCTTAGAATGGATATTGTACCTATCTGCAAGGGAGCACACTTTGCTCCTAGTTTTACCTACAGGATAAAAGCAGTTTAGATTTCTCTTTTTTTTTTTTTTTTTTTTTTGTCAATAAAGAAAAGCAGGAGACAGCTGCTCAGTTTTACATCTCTTGTCTACACTAACATCCCCATTTGTTCTCATGGGAAGATTCATTTTCTTCCTTCTAATCAGAACCAGTGGTCAAATGCAAAATGTGAATGGCACATAACGAAATAAATAAGGCACTGTGTGAGGGGAAATTTGGTTGGTTAGAGCACAGGTCTAGGATATAAGGACAATAATAGAGCTCTAAAAGTGCCATATGGTGACTAAAAGGCTCAATTTGTTTCAGAAGCGCCGCATTACACTAGATAAAAGATCTTTTATATCAGCTTCTTTATATCTCGTCTTTGCAAATCGACCCAGCTTTATTCTTCCACTCATTTACATATTTTTCTGTTGTTAACAGCAAATGAAAGAAAGCTCCAAATTTCTCAAGTTCCATAAAAAATCAGATTTAGTCTTTACAAGCTTGTAAATGTATGGATAATCTTGGAACTAGTAAATATGTCTATTACACTTTTGCCCACGACAAACATAACAAGATAAGCTGTATTGATGGTGATAAGAGTTATCAATAAAATCAGATTTCAGTAAAATATTCCAGATGAAATTTTTAAACAGGTAGACTGTGAAAAAAGTCACTTGCATTTTTTACTTTCAATCGACATAATATCAGTTTAATGTACACATACTAAAATATATGTTATCTATAGTTCACATTTACAAAAAATAAGACAAACATGGTTTTAGGAAAGGAAATTAATATCTGCCTACAAAGAAAACAAATTACATTGCTTTACTAGTTATGTACACCCCCAATTTAACCAAAACAAGCTTTATATTTAAGTAATTTACATGGTTTGCCAGCAACTAAGGACCATGCAGCTGCTTGCTCACTCCTCCCTCTTCCCTGGTGGGGACGAGAAAGAGAAACAAAAAGACTAAACCTCGTTGGTTGAGATAAGAACATGTTAATAACTGCAGCAAAATATAATACTACTAATAATACTAATGACAGCAATAAAATTAATAACAGTAGTGATATACTAGTACCACTAATGTAATACTAACAATACTAATGAGAGTAATAAAGTTAAGAACAGTAAATGAAAAGGAGAGAGAGGGCAATAAAACTCAAGAGAAAGAAGTGATGCCCAACACAGATGCTCACCACCTGCTGACTGACACCCAGCCCATCCCTGAGCAGGGATTGGTGGCTCCTGGCCAACTCCCCCAGTTTGTATGCTGAGTGTGACGCTCTAAGGTATGGAATATCCCTTTGGCCAGTTCAGGTCAGCTGTCCCAGCTGTGATTCCTCCCAGATTCTGTGCATCTGCTCCGTGGCAGAGGATGGGAACATGAAAAGCCCTTGACTTAGGGTAAACACTGCTTAGCAATAAGCAATTAAAAGAGTAATGAGTTACCAATACTGTTCTCATACTGCATCCAAAACACAGCACTGTACTGGCTACTACAGAGAAAATTGCCTCTAACTCAGATGAAACCATGACAGTAATTGAATTCTTTGGCTTTGCATTTCTGTACAAATAATAAAAATATACATAAAGTCAGCATTTGATAAATATAGAACTTGGCTTTAATCTTCCTTAGCACAAACCAAAGGTCACTCAGTTAACAGCACCAGAAATATATCAGTGTATGTGTAGAGTGAGAATTAAGCCATATTCTCCTTTTGACACAGCTTTTTGGGATTTTTTCCTGAGGTGTAGTAGTATATGCAGTTCTCTTGGTAGCAAAGACACCATCTTTGCCAAGGGCATAAAATGTGTTGTCTGGCACACAAAAAATCCCCTCATATTAATGCAGAATTGATACTTTAGAGTAGGAATTGGTTTGCCATATACTCCTGAAAACCATAGTAAAGGATAATTGCTATTTCCATTAACTATCTCTCTTACTGAGTCACTTGCAGTGGTTTAGAAAGCTAGCAACCTGGACTGAGACCAAAAAATCACAGATAGAGTTTCTTTGATACCCTGGTAGCCAGAGGCAATATTTAGTCCCTTCTGATAGACATGCAG
Organism: Ammospiza nelsoni; assembly: GCF_027579445.1. Taxonomy (NCBI): domain Eukaryota; kingdom Metazoa; phylum Chordata; class Aves; order Passeriformes; family Passerellidae; genus Ammospiza; species Ammospiza nelsoni. Next base: position 118,010,021 of record NC_080633.1, on the reverse strand, counting down.
TATATTTTAATTGGATGCTGGCCCTTCTTTATTCAGTCAAGCAAAAATCTGGAGAGTATGCAGGAGAGAAATAAAAATTGTCTGGGAAAATGTTTTGAGAAAGAATTGTATCATAAGAACATTTAGAAATAAGTGTCAGAAGCTTAAGTACAATAAAAGAGCAGACTATAAGGGTACAGAGTATTCTATTCTTAAACAACCAGTGTTCTTGGAAAAAAGGTGAGGAGTCACTGCATAGACTTTTAGCAGTGAAAGCTGGCCAAAGAAAAATGAAAAAAGATGTTAGAGAAGACCAACAGAATGTCTCTTTCCTTTCCTTTAACTTCTCTCCTTCATGTTCATTGCTTAAAAACAAAACAAAACAGAACAAAACAAAACAAAATAAAACAAAACAAAACCCAAATGAAAATCTTGCTGTGGTGCTCCAGAAGCATGCCCCGTGGAGAATCCAAGAGGGAAGTGGTATGGCCTGGGGAGTACGAGCTTCCCTGCGCCATAAATAAATGAGTGCACAAAGACTCATAGAGCTTTGTATTTTTCATGAGAGAGAAGATGGACACCAGCATGTAATGAGAGACTGACATTTTCTAACATAAAATGTTCTTCTCATAGTTAACTAAAAAAATTAGATAGTGAGAGCATTATATGGGAAAAATAAAACACAGAGAATATACAAGGATTGTGTTTTAAAAATGTCATTTTTGATACATATATACATCTTGATTTGGAGTGTCCTGTATCCTCAAAAGCACCTGATTTCTGAAAAGACAAATTTTGGTCATTAGCCATAGTGCCTAAATATCATATAAAAAGATTCATTTCTGCCACATAATTTCAAAAAAAGTGAAACTCTTGCACAATATCCATTCTTATTTTGTTAAATTCAGCCAGTATTTTTAACCACAGATTTAAAGGAAAAATATTTCTCAAGGGTTTCATTAAGCCTTGATGCTTAATTAACTACACACAAGTATGGTTGCTGCCATGTGCTCTTGGCTTGTGTGAGTTAACTATGCTGCACAAAACTGTCATTCCTGACTTTTAATTCTTATTAGTAATTAAATGATTGATTGCTTTGAAATCAAACCATTAGCAGTGGTGAAAGCAGGAACACACTGCAATTCATCTGGGAGACCTCTGGAGAGCAAAGGTCTGACCAGGTGTAGGGGAGCATTAGAAGAGCTGTATTTCCAGTGTGCATTACTGAAGCGCCACAAGCTATCACGACCTCAGCCTGTAATTTCCTGTGTTTACTTTGCAGATGTCTAACACATGTGACAGGGAGGCTCTAGTACCCTCCCACATTGGAAAGCTGAGATAAAGTTTCCTGAAATCAGTCAGAGGCACAGCATGCTACATCCATTATTATGGTAAGCAGAAAGTATGGGCTGCTAGGGAGTGCATTGAGTATTTTTAAGTGTTCATTCAAACATTACCCATTCCCCCTTTTTTCTAATCAAACAACTCAGAGTGTGATTATCTTGATATATGAAAGGAGAAGGGCTGAACAGAAACAATTAGTACTTGCAATACTTGCTTCATCTGCTAGCAGTGGGCTTCAACATCCTTCACTCCCTCACAATATCATTTAATTCTTGTGTAAGCAGCTGCAGTGTTTTTGTTTCTTCAGCTGTGACTTTTGGACCATTTACTACAGTCATGGCTCTCAATGTGATGATGGCTTTGCAATTTTCAGGCACCTGTTCCAGATGTTTTCCTTCAAGTCTACTTTATGAACATATTTCTCAAGTTACTATCTAGCATGATTAGAATATACCTAGAGCAGAATAAAAGTAACACTCACACATAATTAGTTTTAGAAGATTTTTCTGTCAGCTTCTGGCTCTCCTAATATATGCATTTATGTGATTCTCCATGCCTCTGCTTTTTGCTTTTGTTGTGCTTAAAGACATTTGTATTGACAGACCACATTTGAATTGGATAAGTAAACCCTGTGTTGAAAAGAAAATCAATCTTGTTTGGATTCTGAACACATCACTTTTCAAATAGGAAAAAAAAATTCCACAATTAAACATGTGCATGAAACCACACAGACAAAAGTACAGACTGATCTTTCAAAATCACATTCTTTAAATACGTATGTAATAAAAATGGGCCAGTTTTTTTCATAGCCACTATCAAAGTAATGAGAGAAAAGAAAGGGATTCAAAATGACCTCTTGAAAAGACAAAGTGATTTCAATTTTTCTGCAACCTCTTTTTATGGTGATTTAACTCATTTTGCAGCTGTCCTATGTCTACCTCTGGATCCAAATCTAAGGCTTTTAGCAAGAGTTTAGCCTGTCAATTTTTATCAGGGGCTTCTGAAGTTGCTAATAATTTACATCACTGGATATAGACTACTATTAATATTGAGCCTGGTTAAATGAAATATTCCTGAATTCTAACTGACCATCTCTAATGAGGCTATTATAACTCTGTATTCATTAGTTTTGCATCTAGTATGCCCTTGATATTCCTAAGGAACTCACTCATTGTGGGCTTTCCATTTAAAAATTCACATGAAAATGAAAGCATGTTAAGGATAAAAATATAACAGCACTCATTATGAATCACCTTCAGGTCTACCAGATGATCTAATCTCCCTATGTATACCAGCAAATTTAGTTGCTCAGAAAAAAATTTAAACTTTTTGTTTATAACCCTCATTTTGTTTTTAAATGTCATGAACATTTCTCTGGCAACTAGAACCACATAATTGAAATCAATGAACATAATGAAGGACTGTTTACATGAGCAAAGATTTCTAGGACTGAGTCTTCAGCTCCTCAATTCCATCTCACATCTTCCATTGTTTCACAGTCAGATTGATAAGAATTATTTCAATAAAGCCTGAGTCTGAGCATGCCTAACATATCCCCAGAGATGATAAAAAAAGCACATCTTCTTTGTTTCTTTCTCTGCAGTCCTGGATTACTTAACTCTTGAGGGAGCTCTGGGATGCATTTTCAGTCTAAATGTCTGAATAAAAGTTGCCACAGTGATGTGCTGCTAAAGAGGAGATAAAACATTATTCTTCAGAGCCAAGAGACCTTCTTACTCTGAAAATAGTCTTTAAACCCAAATGCAGTCCTGAGCCAAGATATCTCAGGGCAAAGTAGAAGATAAACGCTGTCATGACTCTTCCCACATACATTGTGGAGAACCAAAAACATTCAACTTGTTACTCAACTAAATTCAAGAAAATTTAAGAGGGGCTGTCAAGAGAAACAGCACAGACACTGCTGGCTACAATAAAATGAGCATTTCACTTCCTCTCCTTAGTGGGAGCTCTAAACATCACAGGCTACTGCTTTGTACCACTTTTCAGCCCTGTCCTTGCCAAAGAGACTCTGCATTTCCTACTGCTGCAATCCTACTTCTTTTCTCTACATCTTGCTGATAAAATAGATGATTCCATTGAGGCTGCAAGACATAGATAGGACATGTATTCTTTTCTTCGTCCCACATTAGCTCCTTTTCTTCTCATAAGTTAACTATTTTCCTTTCTCTAAAAGTATGTGTTAGCTCCATGTTCTCTGCTCCATCCTCTATAACTTCTTACATCTCAAATCATGTGATCATGATGTCGGCTGCATCTTTGTGCCAAATTCAGGGTCTCAGTGGTACCCATACTGTTACATCATTGCTTCTCCACTTGGTGTTCTCATGGTCTCTCCTCGTCTCCACAACTTCTCCTTTCGTTTTTAATCCCCCTCAACTTCTATAATCCCTTATACGCTATCCACAGTCACAGCTCTCAAACACATATCTTCATCCATGGTGTGACTCCCTGACCATGTCATTTTATGTCTCTCTCTCTCTCCCCCTCCCTGTTTTCAGGAATCCAAAAGCAAAACTTCTGCACCTCTTCCACAGAAAGTACTTTCATGTTCCTTTTTTTCAACTACTGTATTATCTCAGTTACTTTGATATAAAATATTAAAGTTGGTTTTGATTAGCTTCCCTTTCCTTCCTTTTATGTTCATATCAGTATTCTTGCACACAAACTAATCTTCTTACTTCTCCCCTTATAACTGTTCAAAATTCCTCTGTTCTCCTCCACTGTTATCTAAAACTGTGTTATGGCAACAGCTTTATTTTTTCTTTGTGTTTTATCAGAACAAATCATCCTCTTTTTATAGTCATCTTGGACCTCTTCTTACAACTATTTACAGGAACAAAAGTGGAGGGCAGTATCTGGAAGGGCAAAGAGTGCTTCCTAAGACTGGAATGAGTAATCTGTCACAGGGCATACACAAGAGTGCACGCTCATTAAAAATGCGTGTTAATTCCTCAAGCAATGTTCCTCATAGCCTTTCTAACAAAGCAATATTCCTCACAGCCTCTCTAACACAGCCTAAGCCTTTGACTCTTAGCTGGTGCTTCTCAGAAAATAGATATTAACAAAATCTGGCAGTAGCAGCGATGAATAGAAAACAGGAGATCCTTCAGCTCTCTGTGAAGAGAAAATCACTTTTAGTGGCAGAAAATTAGATCTTTATTCTCTCTGGTCCAGAGGGAACCTTCAGTTATGCAGTTAAACAAATGGCATATACATGTCTCTATTTATTGGCTGTATCTGTGCAGGCTTTATCCTTGGGAGACTGGCAGTATTATGCTATTTAAGATTAACTGAGCAAGGTTAGCAATTAAATTAATATGTTTTCATTAATATTTGAACAATATATTACCACTGCCTATAAGATTATTTGTAGCTCTCTGTGCACCATCATATTATTAATAGATATTGTCTAAATGAAAAACTTCTATTCAAAATGTGTCTGATATTGTGAATTAAAATACATACTGCAAGGTGAACGCATGTAACAAATGTATTATTAAAATAAATGTATATGTGCATTAGCTAATTATTTAATTCACTCTTCCCAACTAGCATCAGAATTAATCCATTTGTATGACATAATTCCATAAATTAGTCGTACCATGAGTAAACTGACCTTGCTTTACCCTACTAAACTCTAGAAGGTTAAAAAAAATACTTTTGCAATACTGAGAAATTCAATTACTCAACCTCCAAACCCTAGACCTATTTATAAAAAGAGATGTATTGGTCTGAAATGAAGTCGTAATTTTAGTTTTACTCTGTTGGTCCAAAACCAGGCAGTAAATTGGGAGTAAGGCTGAGTGGACTCTCCAGATTAGCAACCATCCCGTCCACTCAGCAATGTTTTTTCAGAGGGAAGACCAGATTTGGTGGCGGTGTAGAAAAAGAGATACATAGTTTCCCAAATTATCCACATTATGCTAAACTAGGAAAAGCTACAAGCAGAGAAAAGAGAATAGCAAGGAACCGGGTGGCAATATGAGCAGGATTAGGAGCCTGAGCTTCAAAAAACAGCAGCCCAGCCCATTCTGACAATAGCAATCTAAACCATAGCTTTTTCTGATGGAAATACTTGGAAGTAACAATCCTAGGAGAGACTAAAGGGATATACAGGTTGTAAACTGGTTGTGAATCTGTGCTGGGAAACAAAGAAAGCCAGGATGATTTTGTGCTGGATACCCACAAGCAGTGTAGGCAAGGACACCAGGAGCCAGGTTCTACAGAGCACTGACAAAACCACATCTAAAATCTTCCATCTCAGTATTAGAAATTGCCAGCAGAGAGACTATTTGGGGAAAATAAAGAAATATATGCAGGGAAGAAATGGAATTTTTATATGCAGAAAGATTAAATTCATAAGAAAAGTCCAACCAAGACTCAAGAAATGGGAATATAACACTTAACTCCTAAATTTATGTCTCTATGTCTATATTTATGACTTACTTAATATATCTTAATTTGGCATAACAACAAGAATTTCTCCTTGACACCGTTAAAATAAAGTTACTTAATAAGAAAAAGCCAAACTTGATATATATTTAAATTTGGCAGATAAACCCACTTTAGTTTTATTTTTGTTTTGAGCAGCTGGTGATAATGCATTGTTTAAATGTACTGCTGACACATTAAAAAATTATTTCAGGAGAAAAAAATTTGAAGAAGGAAAAATTAGAATTTTATTAAAATATATTATGATAGAGTTGATAGAATTTCTTTAGGCTTTCTGCACTTCAGTATATTCTGAGCAAGTGCTCATGTTTCGCAATTCTTACAGCTGCAGCATCTTTTCCTGGCTCCAGTGTGTTAATTTGGAGAGGATATCAGAATATTTTATGTGCACATATGTAAGTAAAAGTACTTTTAAAAGATGAAAGAATCTCAAAACATTAGTGATGGTGAGATGGAGTGAGAATAATATTTTTTTTACCCATACATTAAACAATGGGAAATATTGTAACCACTATTTAAAAATGGATTTTTTTTTTTTTCATGTCATTTAAATTGACTGTTAATTTTTACCTTCTCTTGTAAGAGCAGTGACAGAAAGAGGGCAGGAGGTGAGAGCCAACCCAGCCTCTACTCAGGGCAGGACACAGTGAAAAATTGCTTAGATTCACCATTTCCAGTGTGAAAATCAGTGAGGTCATGAAAAGAAATGAGGGTTGCCTAGTATTTCCTGACAGTCCCAGTTTCCTCTGATGACTCTTTCTCAAGGACAGAATGACACTGAGCTCTCTGGTTTCCCCAAGCATTTTTCTCTCCTAAAGCTGAGAGATTTGCTACAATTTATAGTCATGATCAGAACAAAATGTCAGATGGTTTTGACCAAATGTTAGGCAACAGAGCAGTGCCTTGGGTTTATTAAAGGAACTCAGGGAACATTTTCAGGTAGTGCCTTAGGTCTTCATTGTTGTTTCTTTTTCATATCAAAGAAAATATCAACTAGGCAAAGTGGGTCCAGTTAGTAAAGCTGCCCAAGTGAAAAGAGTCTGATTAATATTGAGCTTATAGAGAATTTCATTTAATGGCAAAAATTGTGTGTGCTCTGAAATGCAGGTAACATATTTAAATATCTGTGACTTGAGTAAATATATGAAAACAAACTGCTTGATATCTTGAAGAAATAAGTGTGGATTGCTGATGAAAAGAGCACGTATTTAATTTTCATCCTAGACTCCTTCTGGTGATTTTGTTAGTGATACTGACTTTTGAGGCAAGTTAATTAGCTAATCAGAGATCTACCCCTTAAAAAGCCAGAAGCAAAGGTCACTTCAAAGGTTTTTCTAAATCATACTCTGGTAGACTTTCAAGGCTATCACATGTTGAATTTGATACTTCCTTTGATTGTTGTGACTCCAACAAAGATATTCCAATTGGAAAAAGAAGTCTTCTGAGACAAACTTGAATGATCCCATAGAAAAGATGTTTTATGGAAACAAGAGCAGTGTTTTTGAGGATGCAGAGATGTTCAACACTTAGTGGTATCTTTATCCCTGTGATTCAGGGGTGTTTTAGTCAGTCTCTTCACAAAAAATTCCTGCAGACAATTCCTCTGTCAGTTTGGTTTGGGCAGCAACCCCTTAAGTTTCTCTACAAGATGTTGCCTGGACTGATGTACAAAATCACTGAGTTTCTCTTAAGGATTTGTGCAACGAGAAACTTTTGGTGCTTGCCTGTTTTCTGTCTTGACAACTTCATGCTTACAGCCCTGTACATTCTGAAGGGAGCTGCACTGATCAGGGAATGGCGGCTGCCCTTGGGAAAGGCTGGCTAGAATGGAAAGACAGCACAGTAACACACGTGACAGTGAGTCATGGATGAGGAGGACTGGTGGGAGGGAATACCAAGCAGAGAGGTCAAGCTTTGTGCCAGCCCTGGGATACAGGGGCAGGTGACAGCTGAACCAGGATGCCATTCAAACCCTCTTGGAATGCACTGTCAAACACCTCTTGAGGTTAAGGTCAGAGGCTGGGCCTCAAAATTTACCCTTTTTTAAAATTTAATTTTGTGAAATTAATGGGTGCTTTTTATAAAACTGACCAAAGCAAAGAACATTTTTGTTTTAAGCATGTATATCACAAATTTATGGAATCTGCAAATTTAGCAGCAGATGCTGCTCGCTGGTCCTGCTATAAAGTGTATCTTGATACAATATGGAAAATATAAGTCTTTTTAAATACATCTGGTGATTATTTGAACAGAAATATGCACAGAAAAGTTTGCGAACTTATCTAAAATAGAAAATTGCATTTTCAGCATATTTTTTCCCTTGAAAGCAATTTACCAAACTGACCTTTGAAAAAGTGCTCATACAAAATTAAGCTAAAGAAACTTAATGACCTTTTAACTATTTATCATTTAAATATCATATTAAGCAACTAAGAAGTGTAAAGATTATTTTGAAAATAAGATTGCATTGGGTATTTTAAAAATTCAAAGGTTTTTCTCCACTTCATTCTACTAAAAAAACAAACTACAAGTCATAATAATTCTGAAATTCTTGGTATTTTAGCCAAAAAATAGAGGTGAAGTTGGCCAACAGAGCCACATTATGCCCTGTAGCAACGCAAATATTTAGTGCGATTGATTACTGTTGCAGCAAAACACAGTTTGAAATTATTTTTAAAAAATGACCTTCCCACTTTTAGAAATCTTTCCACAAGCCTAGAATTCTGAAGTAATTATACAAATGTATATGTTTATGAATATATATACTATATATAATATTTATGTACCTATATTTATTATAATAATATTTTTATGCATTGCTCTTCTAAGGACTCATATCTGTATAATTCAACCAAAAAAACACAATCCAGACAGAAGGAAATACTAGAATTTTTGAGAACATATGTTCTTATTTATATAAACCATTTAGGTTAATATGAATTTTTTCTTTGAACATTTTGGGAGCAGAATGCATTAGGTCCATGAAGCCAGCTGGATTAACCATTGAAACAACCCATGAGAAAGGGCAGCACTTTATAATACCTGCAAAAATATTCCTGCAGAAATTTGCTTTGCTGAGGAAGACAATAGTTATTAATGTCATATTGCAACAAAATTAGTTTCTTATGAAACTCTTCATTTATTTACATTGATTCTTCTTTCCTGGAGACATATATCCACTTGCAATATATGCACGTTGTATAATCCTGTAATTTGAACATAACAAGCTAAGACATAGGTCGGCAAAGTGCAATGTCTCTTTCACTTTTTCTGCTTGTAAAAGCATTTTATGAAAAGATAATAAGGCCGAAAAGACCATAAATGTAAAAAAAATGCCTGTGTGCACGTGAGTCACACTTCCAGACAGCACCAATATAATGAGACAAGTTCAAACTGGGATCACTTCCTGGCCCCACTTCCACCTGCAGGTCTGCCTCAGACACTGGTCCACAGGTTCATTTGAAGCATGTAGGTGCTCAATTAGATGCTTTTATGATGCCTATTAAATTATACAAGGTGTTCCACGCTCAATCCTGTAAAGCACTCATTAGCAGGTGTTATAATGGTGAGCAAGCTTGATTGCAAAAGCAGAGGTTGGGCAGCTCACTCACGTTTTCTGAATCAAGCTGATTTTAATTGCCTGCCACCATACACACTCAGTGCCTCTGCAATGCCTCATCCTAATATGGAGAATTAAAGGCCCTGGCAGCTGTGCCCATGCTTTCATCTCCCTTTCAGGAACAGCTTCATCAATGGGGCACAGGAGTGAAGGCAACCAAGGGAAGGCGAGTGCTCCCTGGCTCAAAGAGCCCCCCTTAGGAAGACAACCAGTCCTTCAGGCAGTGAGATCAGCGCAGCTTTGTGCTGCAGCCCTGACAGTATGCTTAGCACTCATATCAGAAACAGCCAGCTTGACTTGATTTCCCTAACTTGCTCGCAGCTCTCTCTGTTGCTGCTTTGCAAGGCTGCTGGAGCCTGCTGCAAGTTTTCAGCAGCCTGGAAGCTGCTCAGAGCTTTTTATTTCATTCCATATTTCTCTCAAGCACTTGTCTTCAAAGGAACCTCAATTACTTCAAATCAGACTGACAGCTTGCTTGAAACACATCTGTGAGTCCTGTGCCTCTGACTCACATCCTTGCCTTTGTTCACTATTAACCCTACTGTTACTTAGCTTTTCTTTTAGTGTCTACCTTTCTTGCAACTACCTGTGGCTCAGCAGTGAGCCAGAGAGGACATTGATCTGTGACTAACACCGTGAGCATGGTGACACACTGTGTGTCAAGTTATGTCAACACCGGAGAGAGGTCACAGGACTAAGGCACTTATTAACACAACACTGGCTGCACAACGCGGCACTGGGAAGGGATGACCCTGGCAGTGCCTCACCAGGGAAGAAAAACCCATAAGAAATGCCCATGGAAGAGACCTCATTGTCTCTGTGCACATTGGTGATTTTTTTACTGTACAGCTCCTTCACAGATGTTGCTGGGCTCCCTCTGCACTTGGGAGCTGCTCAGCCTCACAGAGCAAGGGCGTGAGGTAGGAGGCAAACCATGGTGTCTTAGGGTGACTTTATGATGCTTGTATCCCCAGCTGTCAGTTCTGTTTTTGCTGGATATTAAATTCTGAACGTTTAAGACTGGTTCTGAGAGCGAAGACAGGGAAAAAGAAGTGTGGAGTTTGTTTTCAGAAACTGGACTCAGTCCTCCACATTCTGTCTCTTGGACTGTGTTGTCTGCAGCATGGATGGGTAGTGGGACAGAGCTCTCATTCATTTTTTTAGTTAGTTTTTAGCTAGCTGAGGCAGTGAAGTTCCCCAGACTGTGGTTTTATTTCTTGTAAATGTTCAAACCTGCTCTGGACTGAAAACCCAGAAGAACACCAGGAGATCACACCTGTGGCCCACCGGGGCCTGGGACATGGCATTTCCAGTGCCAGAGGGACTGATAAGAGACTGAGTGAGCTGGGGCACACTGCACAACTTTCTGAATTTGCCATCTCTTCAGAACAGTGAGATGTTTTCTTGTTTAATATTATTAATTTTTTATGCTTGTGAATACTCTTTAAATAAACAGTTTTTTTCTACTTATTTCCAAGGAAATATTTTTCCTGAACCAGCTGGGGGAGGGGTCACTTGCATTTACTTTCTAGAGGGACCCCATTCAAAGGTTTCCTCCCAAATTTGCCCTAAACCATGACACATGGTCTGCCTGAAGAGGGAATATTCCTGCTTCTAATCCACAGGGTAATTTCAGGCTACATTAGACAGTGCATAACATTTCACACTAATATTTACTAAGGGATGACTAAGGTGATAGCATTTACATATCTCTTCCTGGCTCACAACTATTTGTATTCCCACACTTACCTCCTTAAAAGAGAATCTATACCTTCTGCATGTTTCATTTACAGCAAAAGTAATTGAAAAATCATTTTGCCCCTTGCTGCTATGTATAATAGGGAGGAATGGTATTTCCTAGGATTGCTACACAATGCTCCTTTTATATTAAGGAGTCTCTAAATGGACAAAGTGACTTTTAGCAATTACCTTAGTAGTAAAATAATATAGATGAGATAAAAAAATAACACCTGTTATCAAATCAGCTACTAGACATGAAGAAGGAATCGCGTAACTGGAACTTTGTTCTTACCAGCTGCAACCCTTGGTCTGACATCTGTTTCCTGTGTTTTGTACAACCTTTTTAGGTACCTGGGCTAAAGTCTCACAGGTGCCAGCAGATAGATGTGACCAAAGATTAGTTTGGCAAGACAGAAGAGGCCCAGACTCAGGGACACTCTGCAGTCGTACCATAGGAGCAGAAGCAACCCATGAAGAAGGAAAGTCACCTCATCTATTATATAAATGAGGCTGAACTCAACTCACCAAATGGTGGGTGAAATTTTTAAATGATGCATTTTGGGAATTCAACACAAGTATTACATCAGTGGTAGAAGACTGACTTAGTTACCATCTTTTCTGCTGGGCACTGCGTCTCAGGAAACACAGAAGGGGACCCAGAGCACAATGGCAATGATCACAGACTTGGCAATTGTGACTGAAAGTTGCAAGTGGAAGAATGGGTACAGGTAATCTAGAGAAGAAAGGCCATTGTACATATGATAGTTTTAAATATGTGGAAAAAATTAGAGAGAAATAGAAAAAAAAAAATCTGTTGTCCATTGAATGGAAAAAGTGAGAGGAAAATTTTCTTCAATTTCTGTAAAAGACATTTAGGTTGGAAAACTTTCTATCTATAAGAATTTTTAACTAGGAAGACTGGAAATGCTGGCATAGCCAGACTTTGCAGAACAGATTGCATGAACAACTCAGCAAGATGGCAAACATTACTTGATCTTGCCTCAGTGCAAAAGCAAGACCCAGTGATCTCTTTGAAATACCAAAGAAGATTTTTCACTTATTCAGTAATGTATTATTAAACAAATATTATATGATAAATAAACAAATATTAAATTACCAAAGGAAGCATTGCTAGCAGCAGTAATTTTTTTCCGGCAAACATATGTAGTGCTGAACCATACTTATAAACATTGCAGACTAGAAAAGGATAAACTGAGAGCAGATTTTTGTTTCCATGGCCATATGTCAAGGTCAGTTGTTTATTTACCTGTTTTCCCCCGCAGCTATATCTGCTGTAAATTAACCCCACAGACTACTTTCTCATTGGAAAAAGATACAAAGAAGATAGTAAGTCAATGTCCATTCGTTGCTTTTTCTTAGATATTTCATAAACACCTATTCCAAAGGCTTTCTAGAATTCTGGGAGCTTGAGCAATGTTTTGACACATATGTCTTTTCGTGAAATGCATGAAGTGTGTTAGGAAGCTAAAAGCAAATCTGTATATGGTGTATGATAACAGGAGAAAAGAACTAAGGAATTCCTCCTAGGCTGTAGGTGCTAATTACTGCCTATGTGTCTCCCTGACCTACTGATGGGTTGGTTGATAGTGGTAACAAGGGTCTAAGCAAAGCAAATAATTCCTTGTGCATTTCAGAAATTTGTTGTTTCTTTGGAGGTGCCTTCCAAGAAAGGCACCCAAGAGCTCTTTGCAGAAAGGCGACAAGAAAATAGGGCAGGGTGGTTGTTATTAACTCCAGAGCTAATGCAGAAGAGGAAGGTGAAAAACAATGGCAGCAGGATGAGGAGAGCTGCATGGCTGGGCCTGGCAGGGTGGGCTCCATGCAGAGACAATACAAGACACCATGGTGTTCACTCTCATTCCTGCAAACCAACACATGGGGCATTTCAGACTACAAAAAATTACAAATAAAAGTTGGACAACTCATCTTTTAGTACTTCATATCTGGCCAAAGTAGAGTCCCTACATGCAAGACAGCTCTCCCACCACAAGACAACTCTCTTCTTTGCTAGCTTTTCTTTTCTGCTGTTGCCAAAAATGTTCTTTTTTTCTCTTGAACGTTAACCTGGGCAGCCCATAAAGTCCCCTAACCCTGGGCACAGAGAAAAACATTTTTCCATATCTGTCCCATTTTGAGCAGCAGGTTGTAGCAGGGTGGGAGTAATGCGTCTGAGAACTCAGGACAGGAAGACAACCAGAATGGTGCTGATGCCACAGTGCTTACCAACCATCTCTTTTAGCTCTTTATGCAATCATGTGAATATCACACTGTGCTGAATTTAGTCTCTTCTTATCTTTGGACCTCCAACACCGGCAAGCTAGGTACTGTGGGGCACCCATGAGAAGGCATGGCCACTGCACCTCACTTCTGGGCTGGGACCCGCCAAGGCTTGCTAACAAGAAGGGCAAACCTGAAGTTTTCAAAGCAAGTGTGACAATGCTCATGGAGATGATATTGTAGCCAGATCCAGAAATTATTTATGAAAGAAAAACATGTCAATGAAAAGAAATCCTACCTCATCAAGAGGAAATCTGAAGTTCTGACACATCTTTATTCCCACAAGAAATTTTCCTCTTGACTTCCTGAGAGAATCAAGGCTTTTGGCATTTCATCTTAAGTCCTCTTCTCTATTACAGTCTTTTTTCATATAACTAGAGAACTGGGCTTAAAGCACAGGGCAGAATAACCCATTTCCAGCTAATAATTATTATTTGCACCGTCAAAAAGTTGTGTCTAAAATTTATTTATGTGGAAGATTTCCTGAACAACTTTCTGTAATAGAAGCATAAATATCAGTCTATTCACATAAGATTTGTAAGAGAAAACAATTTGTAATTACTTACAGCTAGTAGTTGGGCCTTCTAAATATTCTCTCCAACTTAACAGACCCAGGCTGTGAGTGCACAATCATAGATATTAATGGTGGAAAAGAACAAGAAAATTCTCTTTAGCTGAATACTGTTGTCCTCTCTCTTTGTGATGTACTTCCTAACAAAATGCCATGAGGAATTTCTACGGCATCTGTGCATTCCTTTGATGCTTTGTACTTGCCCAGTTCCAAATCTTCAGCATTACTTTGAGCATGTCTGGTCAGCTGAAACTGTGTTAATGACAGCAGGTTTTTTACTGCTTACTGAGATTGATGCCTTCTTTGAAGGCTGCTTGCTCCTTTAAATCTGTGCCTGGTAGTTAAAAAGCAGTAGCACATGCCTGTGTGACAGGCATCACTGTTATGTCTGCTTCATACCACGGGTCTCACTGTAAATCATCACTCACAGACAAGACACTACTAAAACTTGAGTGAATGAATGTTCAGAGAAAATCAAAATGCCAATTAGGAAATGACAAATGCAATGTGTTCTTATTTATTCAGGATTATAACTTCCAAGATAAATTCATCTCAGTATCTAAACCATGAGGGGTTTTTGTCACTAAGTTATCCAGAAGAAGATCTGGTAAGTCTCTGATTACTGCTGACCATGTCTTGTGCCTGCATGACAGTAGCCCATCATCAGGCAAACAGAGTGCTGAAAGCCATGACCTACTCTCTCCTAAACAGACTACTTATTTTCTGAAATTTATCACTGAGGAAAGCCTAAATGCAGTGCCCAAGCAATTGCTCACTGCAAAAACAAAAATAACTAAGAGTGGGAAAAAACAGCTCACAGTATCCTGTGGTGCATACAAGGAGCCTGGCCAGTGCTATATGGAGGGAGCACCCTTGTTCCAGGACTGTCTCATTATTTCACTCACTGGCAGATGAGGGTGTTTCTTTTTGCTAAGCACCAGCATTGTGCTTACCTGGACAAGTACAAACAGAATCGCTCAGCCAACACGTTTATATCAAAGAGTTCAGTCTAGGAGGTGCTCATCACCTTCTGAAGTTCTTAAGAGTTTTTTACAAAACCAGAAAGATGACAGAAAAATTACCAAAGATACTACAAAGGAAAAAAAGAATGATAGTCTAATTTGCCCTAGATTGTACAGTACATGTCACCAGAGCAGCAACTAGCAATTCTTCATCTTTGCATCCTTTTTTTTTTCTCAAGAGTAAACAGCAATTAGTCCTAAATACTGAACAGGTATGAGACAGCCCAGTGTCAATTGCTGTCTACATAAATGCATAGAAGAACAGTGAAGAGAACTGGGGTATTTCAAAATTGGTATTTAATTAGTAATGCTCTTTCACTTGAGTTCAGACACACTGACTAGAGCTAACACTTAACCTAGAAATGTCAGGCTAGGTTATGCACAACAGTTCAGGTACTGATATGGAAAGGTGCTTAACACTACCTCTGACGGATGGATCAAAATATGTACAAGATATAGAGCATCTGTACTTTCATATACTTTGTGCGGGTACTGCTTAGAGTCAGCTTACATGTCTTCTCTAAAGAGCATCCCTGATGTTAGAAGCATCTTCATACATTTTTCACTTTTCTGCCTTCTCTGTGAGTCCTTGCTTACCTTGCCTCCTCACTGTCACCAGCAAAAGCATGAGGCAATGCCTTTTGATCACTCCTGGAGGAGCTGCTCTAAGTGAACTATTTGCTGGGCCATTGCAACTCACCTCTTGTGTCAGTGCAAGACAACCCTAAGGGATGAAGCCTGCTCTGAATTAACACAGAATTATAGAATCATTAAGGCTGGAAAAGGCCTTTAAGATCATCAAAGTCAACCATTGCCTTGGCACTGCCAGGCCCACAACTAAACCATCTCCTGAAGCATCACAGCTACATGTGTTTTTCAAACACTTTTCTGGGCACCCCGTTCCAATACTTGGCCATTGAGATTTTTTTCGTAATATCTACTCCAATCTAATAATAATGATCAAAGGATAATGAGAGAATGAATGTGGCTTGTTTAGGAGCAGTTACTGAAACAGGATTCCACCATATTTCTGTGTAGTCAAGGGAGCACAAACACTGGACTTCCCCCATCTCTTCCTTCCTGCAGACGTCAAACTCCTGCTCTACAACAAAGATCCCCTTGTTTTTTCTAATTTGTACAATGGCATATTTTATCTCAGTCTCATTCTCAGAAAAGTTTTGACAGCTCAGCTAATTAAGCTTCAGGCATTATCATACTAGGAAAGATTTTAGGCAGAATGTCTCAAATTTGGTAGAATTACATAAGAGTGGAAGATATTTTGTAAAGCTAGGCAGCCTTAATGACAATGATGATCAGGGACGTGCCTACACTAATTGTTCAGTGGTGCAGACCAACAGGCACAGAACAACATCTGGACCTGAGAATCTCATACCCCAGCTTCACACAGACCAGGTTCTTCTGGTTTGGTTTGCCTTTAACTTATAGACTGGCTCTGGTCTGATCATCAGCTGAATGCCTGTTTCAGGCCCTCATGCCTCATTGTGTCCTTCAGGATTCCTCTTCCAGCTCAGATTCATGCAGAGGGAATCCAGATCATGCATATGGAGATGTCTCCCTGATGTGAACCCCAGCAGAACAATCTGGTGTGGTTGAGATGTGTCTTTTAAAAGCCAACTTTCATCAGAAATGAAACACTAACATAAACACATGGTATCAGTACTAAGTGTAGCATTGCAGGAGTTACACATCAAATGGTTTTCTCTTCCCTCTGCATAAGCTGGCTCTTGTTGCCATTATATTGCAAAAGTTCCATATTGCTGTCCTCTTATTGCAAGAATTTTGTACCTCATTGATGGTTCTCAAGGGTAGCTCCTCTAAGCACTGACTCTCCCTTCTTCTCACAGCAGCCAGCTGACTCCAGTTCCCCCTAAACTAACCAACCCACTCTTTTATAGCACTCTTCTCACTGGCTACAGGTGTGGCCTGTTAAAGTCAGGCCTGCTCCTAATCTTTAATAATTGGCTCAGCTGCAATTCCTTAGGGGTAAGATTACTTTCTATACTACCTTTATTTTCTTATATTCTATCCCCCTAGAGGTGTTAATGATTTCTGCCTATGTCCACTATTCAGAGTGACATGATTGATGAGCAGAAGAGGGAAATGTCAAAACAGGAACATCAGTGACTTAGCCCTCAGTTCAGAACAACTGACAAATGTAAAAAAAAAGTCCTAAAGCTGACAGGTAAGAGAAAAGTGGGAAGGGAGCAAATGCCTTGCTCTGCAAAGAGAGTGAATTAGTCTACCTGATGAATAAAGGTGAATTATAGTAAGGTCAGTGAGGGAACCATTGAAATTGCTCTCAGTTTAAAGATATTACTAATAAATTTGACTTGAGCATAGTCCATGTGATAATATCAGAAATGAAATGAAAGATCCACTTCAGGAACAGGGCAGCCTTGCAGACCATAAAGCTCACAAAGTTGCCAGCTGGCATTCTTAAAGCCATTGTACCTATAAAAATCCAACCAATAAAGTCTAACTCGATTTTTTTTCAGTTTTATTTATTTGTCTCCTTTACATTTCACTAGGATTATTGTTCAGCGTGAACTACTCATTTAAAAACTATTAATCCACAGAGCTCAGCTGATGCTGCCTCAGGTTGAAATGCAAAGCAGTTCCTCCTACCTTACATTCTCTCCAATATATGCTGCATGTATTGGCTTTGAGAATTAGGCGGTCACAGCCTAGTTCTTCCTAAATTACACCCCAAAATACTGTGTGTAACTGTCCTGAGAATAGGCATATGTGATGCAGAGCCATGCTGTTAGAAGTATTAAGTAGCAAGCAAAGTATTAGGGTTTAGTTTGAACTAACCTGGTGCACATTATAAAATCTCCACATGCTGGAAGAAAGCGCAAATCCTCTGTGGTTTACTCATAAATATTTAAAGGATTATCCAGTCCATTGTGTAGTGAATAACCAAATGCATTCTAATGTAAACCAGCCCAGCTCCTGTGTTTATATTGTCTGTCTGATGGAACACAATTACAAAACACTTTTTTCCTTTTCAGATTTCTACTTGAGCTCCTTGAAGCACCTAGAATTTGAACTTGGCAATGCAAGACTGCAAAAGCCTAGGGATCTGGCATCATACAGATTAGAAATGCATGTATTCTTCAAGGACAAAACTATATACTGTATAGTTTATACTCACTTAAATATGTTCTGTAAGGGCAAATCAATATATTAGAAATGTACATCCTATATTTTTGCTCCTGCTTGGGATTTCTATCACCAAGTAGAGCAAATCCACAAAAACAACTTAACTTTATATTTTCAAAAAATGAAAACTGCATTTGATTTTTATTATTGTATTTTATGTTCAGAGTGAATATGGCTCAGGTGTAGGCTGTGAGTTTCAATTTAACATATTCATGACTGGGGCAATTGGCAAGGTCTGCTACTTCTGACGGATGTAAATAGTGAAGCTCAGCCCTAAATGTGTCTTGTCTTTTCGTATTTTTTTTCTGCTTGTTCCCCAGTATTCAGTTTATTTGCTGTTGAAAGTTCTCTTTTATCAGAAAATCATAAACTGAGCCAGGGACTGAAATGCTGATTTCAGCCACAAATTAGAAACTGAAAAATAAGAGATGAAAGCAGTGGGAAAGGGAGCCTGTACTGTGCAGATGTACTTTCATTTTCAAGAGCCTCTGTTTCCTCAAATGAAAGGCAATTTGACAAAAAAAAAAAAAAAAAAAAAAAAAGGGTGGGGGGAGGTTAATTCACCATGGAAATGTGCAACTTTTCAAGGCAAAGTCTTTGCATATGCTAAAGGCACAGATGATGTTCCATGTAAAGCATTACTTTTATCTTTATTGTTTTGAATATGTTGGATCATAAGAATGGACACACTGCAACTGCCACTTCAAAGCTCTACAGATAATCCCACATCCCACTTGCTTTGTTTGCATATTTAATTCTGCTCAAGCAAAAGCCAAATCAAAGCTCATACTTTCTTCTCTGAAAATTTTCCGTACAACCTTCCTCATTACTTCAGCTCATTTAAACCAGGCTAAGTTGCAAAGATTCCAACTCATTTGAGGATATTTCTATTTACTGTGTCTCTTTCCCTTACTTTTCACAATGAAGTGCTGCAATTTCTCACTGAATGGAAGTCATCAATCTCCACCATGTTCAAAAATCCTTCCTCTGTAGATCAGGGGGCTCCTAATCTGTGGAGCAGGTGTTGATGTTGAAGCAGGAGCAGCCAGAGGAATGTGATTGTTTCTGATGCATGAGACAGTCATTGTCAATCAGCCTGCATTGCAGGTGTCAAAAAAGCAAGGTCAGACTCCAAGGTCTGTTCTGTTTTTTTTTGCCTGTTCTGATCCATGAGACTGAAAAATGGGAGAGCAGGCAGTCTGTCCCCAGGTTTCCTATTACCTGTATGCAGGCTTTGGGGGACCATGTGGTGCCTGAGGTGACTCTCTCAAAACAGGAAAGAAATAGCTGCGAATGTAAAATGCCTTCATTCAATGAAAAAACGTTTCCAGATGACAGGGAGCAGAGAAGTCCAGCGTCTCTTCATCTGGCAGTTTTCTTCATTCCCTCCCTGAAGTCTTTGAATCTCTGTTCAGGCTCTAAAGGAGACACCAAAAAGTAGAGCTCTACTGCTGAAAGCCTTTCAACCCCAAGAAAGAGGTCGAGAATATTAATATGAAAGCAAAAGAGATGGTTTGGAAGGGTTTAAAGATAAAGAACTTTTTAATGTCCTTTCTATTCAAAGCATTTCAAACAGCAAAAAATATTCAAGTTAGGAGAGCTTTAAGTGAATAAAGTCTTTTTTCTGGACTACATTATTTCCTCATATGACTTGATTTACAGTTAAATATGTCATTAGAAATAAATATGTCATGATGATACTCCTTTGGTCTTTCATGAAATCTGGCACCCTACATAGCTAATGTGTGGATTCACTCCTTTTTACCAGAGAGAATACTCTTTTCATTCCCTCTGTAAAACCCTACAAAGAATTGAGTGTCTAGAAACACACTCTATCGTAATGAGTGCTGTAGGTTCAACAAAATTGCTAGAAAACACGTGAGAATCCTGGAAACTGCAAAGTCTACACAATCTTCTCCTTGTTTATTGTCTCCTACATAAATTCTTTATCAATGAGCACCTAGGGACTTTGTTTTCATTCGCATCAGCTTTACAACTCTGTATTTCCATTTATTACACTGTAATTATTTCCGGTGAAAAAGGTGGGGTGTTTTAGTGGTGTTAGTTTACAATATTTTAATAAAAATGCATTACTCCCCTATGAAAAAGAAAAATCCCACATCAGCTATTTTCAAGTAGCACCTCTAGACTGAAACTAACAGACCAAAGGAGAAAACACCAGTAACTATAAAATATTCTTGGTCCAGAGGTATGAGAATCTGCCAATTTCAGATCATGAAGAAACAAGCACCTAAGAGATTACAGCCTTATTTATCCTTTTTGCTTACAGACCTCCTGTGGAGTCCCATATCCATTGTCTGTGGACAAAACCCACAAATCATTAAGGTAAGAAGATTTTCTGAAAGGCTTAAAACCAAAAGCAAACACCTAACTCTTTCAGGCACTCTATTACAGGAGTAAATTGGACATCCCCCCATGTTTGATAAAGGAGCTGAAGAGTTTGTATGAAATTGCAGGCATGCTATCAGGCAGTCATGTTCCTGTGAAATTGAGTACATTTCCTCAGTGGTGAATGCCTGGTGGTGAAGTATGAATTCTCTTTAATGTGGGGTTGTGTGCAATCTCACAACGGGCCAATGAAGCCTCCTTATAGTGGACAATGAAAACCAGACAGGCAGTGTAGAAAACAGGGGAAGAGGAATCAGAAACACCAACACAGTCCCAAACCCTAAACAGCTTTTGTGACTGTACAAACACTATTGGAATGTCCCATTTGTGATGCTGAATCACAGAAAACCCAAGCAAAGAAACTCCACAGCACTCTCGCTTCCATGAACGACATGGCAGGGGTAAATAAAAGGGGCCAAGGCACAATCCCAGCACCCCTGGGTAAGCGGTGTGTCTGCCATGGCTCACACCTCAGCATCTATGTTCTCCTTGTCTCTCCCAGCACGGACAGAACAGGGTGATCTTGTGTGCCCAGGCTCCCGGGCACAATCCCTGACCTGTGCTGTGCCCACCATTGGTGGTCAACACGGCCTTTTCAGATTTCAGTAAAGCTTTTGATATGGTCTGTCACAGTATCCTTCTGGACAAAATGTCCAGCACACCGCTGGACTCTATGAGCCTATGAAAAACACGACAGTTGTAATATGCACACACAATGGGAAAAACAGAGGATGATGCTCAAACTCATCTTCTGGCCCTGTTGGGTTCATCAGTCCAGACAGGGCTACTGAAACTCTGCAATGCACACCAAGTGTGTTGTCAGCATGAGGATGTCCTGCTAATATAAGTATGACTGATACAGAAAGCAGAGCATTGGAGGGGAATGGCAAACTGTTCTTTCCAGGACTTTCATAATGCATTTTAGCTGCCAGTGGAAAGATGAGGAGATTAAAAATATTCTGAAGTCTTTTGTGCTTTTCTCCTTGTTATCTAATGACTTCAAACATATTGTAATTAGATAAGATTGCTAGGGAGAGTTATATAAGTACTATTGTTAATGATATATCGTATTATAATATTAATATAATTGTACATTGTACCATATCAATACAATTTTATAATAATATTCTAGCTTGCATTAGAAAAAAATTCCATGGTTAAAAAAAGTAGACTCTGGTGTACTCTCTGGTATAATAAACCCAGATTAAAGTATCATCTTTACATCACTATGTAGGATTTGCACAAGAAAATAAAAAAGCTAAGGCAAAAAAAAAACTTCTAATAGGAATATTTCTCAAGATAATAACTAATTTTTTAAATTATGTCTATTAAATTTTCTGCTTGTAAGGACCTGTCCCATTTTATCTCTTGATAAGTTGTACCACTTGTTAAAGCTTGGTAGCATGAGGCTGATACAGTCCACATTACAAGTGAACAAGACAGCCCAGATAACAAGAATGATTTTTGAAGACTGAAGGGTGTTTAAATGAGGCTGCAGTTTGAGCCCGCAAATGAGCATGCTCTAAAACTAACAAATGGAGCACAGACACTTTTCTTTTATAGTTGGGTTTTGGTCAAGAATCACATTGATGGTTCATTTTCTGCTAACATGGGCAGCAAACTCACTGCCTTCCACAACAAAGGGGAAGCTCAAAATGTGTTCTGAACTTGGTAGGTGCTCCTCCCTGCCTGTGGCAGGAAAGAGGGAAATAGATGCTCTCTAAAGTCCCTTCCAACCCAAACCATTCTATGACTCCAAAAATCATGTGTAGGGACCATGGGATATGACACATACATACTCCCAGATACTGTCTTGAATTTTGGGTGGCAAAAGGAATTTTGAATTATGTTTATTGGGGAAGCTGAAGTAAATTACCTTGGTAAACTTGTGTGCTTTTTTTTTTCCTAAGAAGTAATCCTATCCTCTATTTGGAAGTTTAAGGAATAGCATTAAAGTTGCTTTCTAAGTAAGTTAGGTGGTCTGGGGTAGCTGTTATTGCTAATTAGGCCTAAGACCATTTTCAGGCAAAACAAAATAAGCACACGCAAAAGAAGAGAGAAATCAACACCAGAGCAAAAAAAAAAAAAAAAAAATTGCAACTGCACCTTCTAGCATAGCCGCTTATTTGTGAGATCAGCAGTGGGCATGGCATAGATTTCTGTAATTCGCTCCTACTCTTGGTCATTTGTATCCATAACAAAACATGTAGCAAATT
Source organism: Ammospiza nelsoni (assembly GCF_027579445.1). Lineage (NCBI taxonomy): Eukaryota > Metazoa > Chordata > Aves > Passeriformes > Passerellidae > Ammospiza > Ammospiza nelsoni. The sequence continues at coordinate 117,987,167 of NC_080633.1, read as the reverse complement.
GATTTCAGCTGCCTAAAGCAATGACAGAAGTTAGAGTCATGTTAGGGAAGGAAAATATGTCTCTCTTCATAGTTAAACCAGATCTCTCTGCAAAAGTGGTAGAGAAAATAAGAACATAAAGGGGAGAAGTAAAGGAAGTGCAAAGCTTGCAGTCCAGTTGTGTTCTAGACTCAGCTCCTCTTTGGGCAGGTTTGGAGAGAGCATCTGTATGTGAGGTTACTGGCAGAACCATGGTCCCAGGAAGAGGAAAGGGAGAAGTAATTACTAAACACTTGAGTCTTTCCAGTTCACTCCTGCTTGCCAAGGTAAAAATCAGTATTCAGGGAGGGGAACTTGGCAATCCCTGGCCATTAGTGATAAGAGATACCAAGAAGATGAACTTTGTAAGAAAAACCTGAGAATCAGCATATTACTTGAATCAACACTCAAGCTGGTGTCTGGTATAATTGACCAGGATGCAACTTTAGTTTTCTGTGTTGATCTTTATATTTAATTTACTATTAAAAGATAATGTTTTTATATTATGCACGTATGTGTGTGACGATATCAGGTACATTATAAAGTAAGTAACAAGATAAAAATAAATTAAATAACTCATACATAAAAATGGAAACGATCATGTTCTTTTAAGAGGCTGTTTAATTGCTTATAAATTTTACTGTCATTCACAATGATTATCAATTAATCTACATAGCATTAATTTACATAGGAGGTAATGGAAAGTTAAGCTAGAAAGTTTCACATCACTTAGAATGATTTCTTGAAAAATCTTTACTTGTAGCTTAGATTCAGACAGATCCAGCAGATGTATTTCACCACACCTGATTTATTCAATTATCATTTTCAGACTAACATCAGCATTATGGAACAACACCATTATTCATCATTCTTTTCCTTCTCTGGGGACAATTGTTTCAACTTAAGCCTTCTACATGGGTGCAAAGAAATGAAATTTGCTTCTCAGGCCTCTACTTTAACATGATTCTGTCCTTTTGGAACAGTTACTGACATCACAAAAAAACTCACAAACTGAAAGTAATTTACATCAGTCTCCCTTTCAAGACCTCTAAAAATCTTACCTATTTAACTCATAAACAAAACACAGCAAAGAAATGCCTCAAGCATCCATTTCACTCAGTGTCTACCTATTCTGAACCTTCAGAGTACACAAAAATCCTTATAGCTACTTATTCCTAGACATACCCTCACACAAACTGTCCTTCTCATCTGTGTTTGTGGCTTTTCTTTCGATTGCAAGTCTCTCTTCCTTTGTTCTATAAAAGAGTATTAAAAGTGTCTAACTTGGGCAAGTTAGACAACTGCTGAGAAATTTAAACTTAAAAAAGGCAAATTCACTAGGTAACTCTATGTAACTTACTAATGCAATATTGTAAAGCATCATTTCTTAGGTTTTTATCAACATGCATCTTGACTGCACTCATGTACAAACTTCTTAATCTCTCTCGGTATATTGCAGTGGCAGCCAAACTCTGCTCTCTGGTACCTTGTCTATAATCCTTCCCAACTTTCCTTCCTCCCACATGGAGCTATTCACACCCCTAATCTGTGAATGAGGAGTGTTGTGGCAGCCATCTCCTTTGGCAGGCCCAGAAGCAGCACAAGAACTACGCCTGCATCACTACTGCAGCTCAGTGCCTTTCCCTACACAATGTGTCCAAGGATTTTGCATGAGCTGGGCTCTTTCCATGCCCAGCACCTTCCACAGGAGAGCTGAGAGGAGATTAGCATTTATGGCAAAGGATGGAACAGTCCCTTATTAAGTCCACCATGCCCTGTAGTCAAATGTGTCACCAGCATGGGTGGCGACATGGGAAAGCACATCCTGAGCTAGACTCACAGTCTTGGTGGGATTCCCTGCTCTGCTTTGAAAAATAAAAAGGAAACAGTTACATTTTTAACAGTTTTCATGATACTAGATAGAAAACAAAGAATGGTCACAAGGTGAGCAGATTTATTACAGAATTTGGGCAAGAAGACGTAGCTACAAAAGCTATGAGGGCAACATTTGCAGAGAACAGGGCTTTTAAAACTTACTCTGCGCTGCAATCTTCCTGTATCAAAATCTATTTTCCTTGAAAACCTCATGTGTCCTTCTGTGCATAGCTCTGAGAGTGTAGTGGTTTTGGTTTGCCAATTTGAGATTCCCCAGCCCATGCACCAAATAATGTGGTGGGTTCAATGTTGGCTAAATGTTATTGCACACTGCTAGATACTGCAGGGCAGCAGACAGAAGTGGGATTACAGGGAGGAGACCATGCTTGATATGGTGAAGAAGCTCTCAGGAGCTCCTCTCAGAAAAAAAAATCACTTCTATGGGTGGCTCCAATGGAAAACCAGCACAGACAGCAAGTAGTTCCATGAGTGCATATGCACCCTGACTTCCCTCCTCAGTGAAAATCAAATAATTTCCTCAAATCTTGAGGAGTATGGGTTGCTTCACTGCTTGTTTAATGAAATCCTTCCCCTGGTATCTCCTATTTCCCTAGGAAAAAACAGAAAGCATTGTAAATCGCTGGAGACTGCATTTGAGAAAAGAATTCTTTCTGCAGTCCAGTCACATTCAGGCAACAAATTTCAGTGGAAGACCTAGGCTGTGGATTTAGTACATGATTAAAAGAAAAATGTCCTGTCAGTGGAAGCTCACACAGAGATGGGTTTTAATCAGGGGATAGTTTTCCCTCATATAAGAAAGTCTGGGCACATGGGTATCAACTACAATATGCAGAAAGAATCATGCTGCTGAGCAGGAGTAAGCACACATTTATTGCTGTTAGGCTCAGTGAGACTGCAGTGGGAGGGTCACCTCTGGTTTGCCTGTGTATTTTACACTACATGTGCAGGCTAAGGAATAAGTAAAATAGTAAAACATCTTTATTTCAAATCATATCTGAATGTAAAAGTCAATTAGAGAACTGTGTTCTTCAGAAATTAAAAAAACATAACAACACAACCAAACCAAACCAAAAAAATCCAGCAAAGTCAAGCCTATCCAGAGCTGTCAATCACCATGTGAACTCCTAGCCTAGAGAAGATAATTTCCTTAGCTGATTGATCAACTTCACAGCTGGAGCAAATCTGATGCAGCAAAGCTCTCTGCTCTGAATTGCAGCTTGGCAGAAAGGCACAAGTTTTATTCCACCTTCCAAGTAAACTATCATGCCCTGATTCCTACAGGCAGCTGAAAGCTGGTGAATGTCCTGAGAGGCATGAAGACAAATATCTAAGGAAACAATGTGCTCTGGCCTTTGGAATTTCCAGGATCTTTGGTGTCCCAGTAGCTCATCTAAGTGTTAAAGGTTTCCAATGATATAGCCAAGAAAATATCCCTAAAGTTCAAAGCAAATACTGCTTTCACTTTTCTTAATGAAAATGTTTGATTTATGTGTTCCCTAAAAAAAAGGTTTAGATTGGCAATCTCTGTTACATTTTTCACTTCATTCTCTTATGATTTCCAAATGCCTGGTGCAACATTCAGCATTCTGCTCAGCTCTAAAGACAGCATGTAGGCATACAAGTTTGCTGAGGCACTTTAACCTGTCTTTACCTCCTTCACCACCTCTCCTGCTTGTTTGCAGAGGTACTCACTTGTATTGGAATCAATAATCACCATGTTTACTGTGCACTGGGCTGCTGCAGTTCCCTGCTCAGTGCTAGTTCAGGTCAACTTCAGAAATGAAGTCCAATGAAGGAAACTAATCAAAATGAAGGTATCTATCTGAGAATTGCAGTAACTAAATTGCAGACATTTTGTCTATGGCAGTGTTTCTGCCATGGGCATGGCAATTATGGGCAGAGGTTGAAGGAGGGAAACCATAAATCTCCCATTTACTTCCAGTTCTTTTGCATAATTGGACTGAAATGTTAGTGAGCTCCATAAAAATTAAAATAAACAATTTGTGGAAATAGAAGTATTTCAGAATTCCTGCACAGAACTTCAGTAGCATTTTTGACAATTCAGAAATTGTCGCAGTAATTTTCAGTGTTGTGTAAAATGGCAAACAACTCTATATCAAGTATTAGAAAATATGCAGAACAATTTCTTATGTAGATTGCCAAGGTGAGGGCACTTCTATATTGCTAATGCTTGAACTGTTGTCTGCTATGCCCTCAGTCTCAGCCAGCTCTGGTGCAAAAGTTGGCCAAGGTTTTTTGACAAATCTTTATCATAATAATTAACGAATGAAAATGCAAGTAGCTATAATATAATGGTTTTCAGTTCCTTTTAAATGAGCTGCTTGAAAAAGCAGACATCCCTGGATTGACAACTGAGATGAAAAACCACAGATTTATCTTGATCCTGTCTTACACAGCTGCTTTATTGACCCAGACTGGTAATTAGACAAATATACTTGTGTATTTTACTATCTACACACAGCCATGAATAATGATGTCTGACTAAATTTAGCAAGAAAGGATAAAGGCATTTCTAGAATGTTAGTGCAGGTACAGTCTCTCACTATTTTTCTTTCTCTTGGCTATACTTTTTTAACACTGAAGGCTTGTAAGTGGCAAAGGTGAAATGGGCTGTATGCATCCCTGAACCAATACCACAAACAGTGGAGGAATTACACAAGGCATAGATTGTGATACAAACACAATGACACAACTACAACAAAGCAGTGGAGGTAAATTCAAATCTGCAGCCTCTTTGCAGTCTGTTTCAGAGATTGACAACTCCTCTGTAATATTGCCCAGGCTGACAAAAGTATTCTGATTTTCAATAATCTGGTGATCTCACTAAACTTACTAATAAATCTGTGAGAAGCCAACAGCCTACCATAATTGTTTATTCACATGACCAAGAGACAAGTGCTCCTGGCTATTCTTGGGTTTATTGTTGTTGTGATGATGATGCTTATGATGATGGTTGTGATGAAGAACAGGCATATCTTTCATACAGTTTTCTGAAGAAATGTTGAAGTTCTAGTCTGCCAACAATGAAAAAAGTTAATTTCCACACCACTTGGCAATTGTTTGTTATGAAAAAGAAGACCAACTCTTTTCTAAATGAAAAATGTCGAAAGAATGCAAACTAAAATTAAAGAAAATATGTAATACCTTGAGGACAACTATATTTTACTCATGTAATTCCTGTAGGTCCCAACTCTAAATTACCTCAGGCTTTTTTATCACATGTGAATATTGACTGGCTTTCTGAATCAATCACATGTCACTCAAAGAAATGGAATGAGAGCAAGGAACCTGCCTGAGCACTGGTGTCAGCCCCTGCAGTGATTTTCTCTGGGGAGCACCATACATGATATTCTTCCTTGCATTCTTTTCTGTCCAATTATAAAAATAGCAGGGCCATAACTAATGGGAAAAAGGGGCTGCTGCAATGACCCAGAGGAGCCACATTATTTATTGATATCATTAAACCTTTTGTTACATTTAAATAAATATGAACCAAACTGCAGCTCTGGCTGACTGAAGGCAGGGGCAAAAGCTGCTTTGCAACCTCTTTTGAAGCAATTCCTGGAGCTTTCCCAACTGCATAGAGGTCATCTAAACATCAGGGATAGAGGAAGAGCCATCCAAATCAACCCAAAAAAGCATTCAAATTTATGGGTCAGTAGTAAAAGCTTGGTAAATGACCTGAAATACATTGAGCCACTCCAGCACTGACCATGATCATAGTCTCTATAGCTCAGTAGTCACAGTGTTTCCCTTGATTAATTATTTACACAGGACTCATAACCTCCATTTAATGTCTGTTGTGCTAAATATCTTTTTAAATTAAATTTTATTTTTCTCTGATGATAAAAAAAAATCACTTAGGTCTACCAAATGTCATAATTAATCCTTATGTTAAACAATCAACATTTGGCAGATTCTTTGAAGACAGCAGGGCAGAAATAATTCACAAAGCAAGACAATTGCATGGAGTCAGTATGAGGCACTGACTGGTGACAGATATCCAGAAATTAAGTCAGATCCTTGCTTATCATTTCCCTATAGATGTGATGCTTGTACGTACTGGAGAGAAGAATAGAGATTAAGAACATCAGAGAACTGTGAGGAAAAAGAAAGAGGAATAGAGTCCTCACAAACAAGAGGATGCAATGATCTTTATGACACAAATGATTTTATTATTATGAATAATAATAATAATAATAATGAAAATTCAAAATATTTGAAATCATCATATCTGGTTAATTAAAGCAGGATAACCCAGCAAATGTATGGATGACAAGTCTAAGAATACTAACGAGTAGATTTTTAAAAGTATTTATCATCAACCTATATCAATAGTTATTAATCTTTTGGGCAGGTAGGGGCCATTTTTATAGAAAATTAAGAAGGAGCTTGGGCTGCATAGGGCAGACTACTGCCATCAGATGAAGGGAGGTGATCCTGTCCCTCTGGTCAGCACTGCTGAGCCTCAGCTGCAGCCATTCTCCCAGGTCTTGAATGGAGCAGGCAATGAGGATGGAGCCAGACTCTTCTCAGTGGTGCCCAGTGACAGGACCAGGGGCAATGGGTACAAACTGGAACACAGAGGGTTCCCTCTGAACACCAGAAAACACTTTTTCAATGTGAGGGTTATCAAGCCAAGCCAAGGCACAGGTTGCTCAGGGAGGTTATGGAGTCTCCCTCCTTGGAGATATTCAGAAGCTGTTTGTTCACAGTGCTGGGGAGGCTGCTCTAGGTGCACCCAGCTAAGGGTCAGGGGGGTTGGATCAGATGACCTCCAGAGGGCCCGTCCCACCCCATCCCTTCTGTGTGAGTTTTTGATACAGAGATTGCAATTGTTCTACTAGTGGTAGACATTTTACTGAGCATTCAGACACTGTTGGAAGCTGCTGTAGAAGCCCGTTGCCTCTTAGGGAAAGCATTCAACATTTACAAATTCATGAGTTGAAAGAAGTACTGGGAAGGTATTTTTTTGGGACGTACACTTCAGCAGATGGTGACTCTGCTCACAGTGACCACAGTATCCAGTTCCAAATTTGGCTACCAGGAGTGCTTTTTCTTATATTTCTGATATTACAACTTCATTATATTCTGTAGAAAGTAATGTATTTTTCTATTTTAATGTATGTTTTGTGCTTGGCAGTGTATGTGATAAGCTATCCACCACAGATAACTTTACCTTAGGCAGATACGCTCACTGCTTTTTACTTCACAATGGAAAAAAAATCAGTATTGTTAATCTCCCTGTATTACATATTTGTCTGAATTTATACATGGCTCTGCAAGACAGAGTTTGGGGGTTTTTTTGTGGCTATTCCTCCTCTGTAGGTCCAGCAGGCAGCCTGAGGGTTAAAATAATTGACACTCATGAGAGGCAGCAGATGGACATCCACAAAGTAAACCAGAAGCTTCCTTCAAAATATCCTGAATTTGCATTACCATGCCAAAGAGCTTGCGTGTTTTGCATGTTTTTAGGGTTAGGGTTTTCACTTTCTTTGCTTCCCCCCAGCTTTCAGTGGTCTGGATTTTAGGTTATCCTTCTCTACCTTGATGAGAATGGAAGGAAAAGTAACTTCACCTTGTCCAACGCAGCATTGAATGAAAGTAATGTGTCCTGGCCCAGAAACATGTAGTTGTGTCAGCCCATTGCTCTGCCAAGATTTATTAATTTTGCTTCTTCAGCACTGATGAAGTCATGTGGCTGCTAATTCCAGAGTTAGCACAGTGAACCCTGGCTTGGGGCTTTGTGCTGCCCTGTGTTAATGTCATATCAGGCTCTGGGTCTAATACAAATCTCTCTGCAATAACTTGGAGAACTTTTTAATGTTCAGGCTATTGAAGCCAGCGTGTACCTGGCATTTAATACTCTCAGTGTGCATTAACTATTTCCAAATAACAACAAAAATTGTATGAAATTTTCTTCTCAAAGATGCTAAGCTGTCACCATTTTGACTGCATTATTAATTTGTTCCCTGAAAACTGAGGGTTCTGATGTTCTGTCTTGCATTTTAAAGGTGTTGTGCAGAAGAATTTATTCATCAAAATAATATATCTATTATGCCCTACAGCAAATAAATATAGATTTTAAACACAAGATTAACTATAATTATTCTTTACTATTAATTGCATCCCATTCTCTCATACTTCTCTTGATTCTCCCTCAAGTTAAAGAAATGTTTAACATCTTCAACTACCAATTACTTACATAGGCACCCAGAATCAGGATGAGATACAAAGTTACTGGTTCATCAATAAAAATATATATTTAGAAACAACTAAAAAGCAGATGTAAAAATAGCTTTACTGTGTTAAAATTAAATAAATAGATGTTAAGCCTATTTCCTGAAGCAGGGTTTAATGTAACTGCAGCTGCAGCATTCTCTGCATATAAAACTATACCAGTTAAAAAAAAAAAAAAGTCACCTTTAAAAAATGCTGCTAGTGAGTTATATATCTCGACAGGTATCCAATACTTACCCCTCGGAGGTGTTTCTTCTTTCAGAGGCTCTAACTCCCTACCAAATGGAAGTGTTTGTATTCCCAGTCATTTGGACAAAGCTTAGCATGGTAAAATGATTTGTTATGCCAAGGAAGTTTTTTACACTGTAAAATGGTTTGTTACACTACTATTGCCTCATAAAAATGTTAAGAAAACTAAGTAGATAGTAAGGTCCAAAAAGGAATAGTATGCTTTTGGGACTAGCTACCAGGAAAAGGTAAAAAAAATTATCTCATGATCTACATACAGTTCCCCAGTCCTTTGAAAAGTCAACCGAAATGACCTTTTAACTAACAACTGAAATTGGTACTCCAATTAGGAAAAGAAGTTATGCATCCAAAATGGATGGGAACTTCCTTAAGCCAGTAGTATTCAGAAATGGGAGGAAACTGCAAATTATTTGATAATCCAGGTGGTGACTTCTCTATTGTGTCATGGTACATAAAACAAGCATACATTACAATTCAGAATGGAAACTGAAGTACAGATTCATGGTATGTTAATCATAACATGTCACGGATGGCGTAGCAAGATAGTAAAACTGGAGGAAAACTTCAAATTTTGTACAGTATTTTAATTTTAGCATTGTTTATATAATTCAAAGCACTATCTGAAATGGGAAACTATTTAATTCACAGTCATTCCTCATAAGTTCTGGGCACATTTTAAATTTTTAATTTAATTAAAATTTTGAATTTTTATTTAATCCAGCACAGCAATCAGTCAGTTCTTTAGAAAGAAAAGGCCAGTTACATCTTTCAATTTTTAATTATTACAGAATTTCTCTATTTTTATATTCAATATTTTTTAGTTTGTATATATTAATTGTGTTTATTCTAATATTTGAATATTAATATTTGTATTCCTGCCATTTGGCAGAACTGTACTGCACTGATAAGTGCAAAAAACAATTCCTGTGATCAACAACCAGCTGAATTTAAAAATAATTTAAAAAATAATTTCAAATTTAAATTAACCAGTGAGATTTATTCCACAGATGCCTTTTACTTTGCAAGTGGTAGTATATACCAGATTGTTAATAAAACAGCTTGAAATACTGAACGGACCAGAAATATGCATCCCTTCTGGCTGTGCAGACCAGGTACCTCACCTGACTAGCAGGTGTGGACTGCAGACTGCACCTCTTGTCCCACTGTCTAACAGGGTCATCGTGAGGACCATGAGCCACGAGCATTTATGTTCTCAAAATAGGTATATTTTGAGATATACCTATAGATGTACCCCTGGATATCTGGGGTGATCGATCCTATGCGCAGCCACCCAGAGTCTGCCAGCTGCACTGCACTACCCACAGCTATGAAAAGAGCTAACGCTTCTAGAAGATCACACACAGCTCATGCCAAATGACCTGTTAATCACAAGCAGAAGCAGACAAGAGGAAAAACTGTGGCCAAGACTGGGTTGTTGCTCCCAAAACAACTGATTGAGTCCCAGCACTTCCCTGCACTGCAGGCTTTTACAACAACTTCTTGTGATTTCATTTTTTGACTGATGCTGCAACAAATGTGGACAATGGAGGTAGAGTGTTCTGATAATGCAGAGTTCAAGGAGAGAAAGAATTACATGGTTAGATATAAACACGTACTTTAATTCCTAACATTTTTTTTTCACCTTTTTCAAGGATCAATCCATAGCTGAGTCTGGGAAGAAACTTAGCTACATATCATGTAAAATACATTTACAATCAGGGCTGAGTAAATGGCATCCTTGATTGTGAACTACAAAAAGGTTTTGGCAAATTAATTTTGGGCAAGTCTGCTTTGCTTTGCTCTACATCTCAATGAATGAGAGCCAAGGACTCAAGTGAATTTCCACTAATCCCAACTGTGGCCAGAATGGGTATTAGGTCTGTACAGAACTTGAAGAGATATAAGAAAAGAAAGGAACAGTGCACATTTTAGTAATGTGTATATAATTCTCTAATTCAAAACACAATTAAAAATCTCTGCTGTCACAGACATATTTTATGAAAAATCCTTTTGCTACAATTTTTCTCCTGAGAAGCTGAGAAGCCTCAGAAACGAAACGTAAACAATAATTATCTGCTGCTGTGGAATGCAACAGGTGCATCTTTGATTGGTCTCATGTTGTTGCTTTAATTAATGGCCAGTCACAGTCCAGCTGTCTCAGACTCTCTGGTCAGTCACAAGAGTTTATTATCATGCCATTCCTTTCCTTTCTAGCCTTCTGATGAAATCCTTTCTTCTATTCTTTAGTATAGTTTCAATATATCATTTTGTTTAAATATAATATATATCATAAAATAATAAATCAGCCTTCTGAAACATGGAGTCAAGATTCTCATCTCTTCCCTCGTCCTGGGACCCCTGCGAACACCACCACACTCTGCAGCCATCCATCACCCACTTCACTCCCTTTCCAGAACATGCAGCAAGAGCAGGCTGTGCGTGAAAGAACCGATGGAATACCAGCAGGAGAAGAACCGCGAACTTACAGAGAGGAGTATTTGGATAGCGCTGTGAATGACCTCTAGGTACTGGAAATCAATGATGCAGCCTGTCACGGAGACGTAGGAGTAATCCTCCAGGACGCCAGGGGAAGAAGGACGCACCACCCTTCGTACGCAGCCGGGCCCGTGCTCCCGCCACCAGGAGCGGTGCATGGAGATGTTAAAGGTCATGAGATCCGTCTCCTAGGAGAGGGAGGGCAAAAACTGTGAACACATTTCAGTTTTCGTTTTTAAGGTGAAGAAAGGGGAAATAAGAGAACTTTTCTATCATAAAGGCAATGAGGTAATTATCCTTAATCCTCACCCCAGTAATTCTAGCATGAGAGTAGAATATTGGAGAGAGGAAATGGCAAATTTTCATTGATTATTTTGCAGTTGTGCAAAGGAACTTCTGCCTGGCATAAGAACCATCCCACCAGGTACTGTACAAACACATGTTACCTTGGACTTATCACCTGAAAAGCAATTTTAATGTTACTTTATTAGAAGGTCACTTAAGGACTGTTCTTTTTTTTTTTTAACAGACAATCGAACCAGTTTTACCCCATGGTACTGGAGACAACCTGAATGAAATTTACATCATATTTGATGACTTCCATCACCAGAATCAAATGAGATGTCTCCAGCCAAGCACCCTGCTCTCTTTTCTTCCCTCTGCCTCTCATCCAGATTACCAACTTCTCAGCTGAGAGAACAGACCCACATTGGTGAACTGATCTGTGTTTAAAATAAAAGCAGTAAGTTCTCTTCACTCAAATAATCTTCCAGATCAGATATTAAACCTACCCAGATGAGTACTGGTTGCACTCTAACCCACACAGGATGTATATGTCTGTGCATTTTAGTAAACATCATACCACTTCCACGTGGAGCAGTCAAAGTGGCAAACCTACTAATGTACTAAAGATTTTCCAAGAACTTACCTATGAAGTACAAGCATGACAATTCATTTGAATTAACAAAACATTTGGTTATTCAGGTCATGTATAAAAAAGATACAGGTATAAAAAAAATAAAAATGCACTCAAGTTGAATGAATGACATTTAAATGCAAAAAACACCCAAGCCTCCTCACTGGAGAGAAATGAGAGTGTAAAGTATCAATATAATATTGCTACTTTAAATAATTAATTCAGATTTATGTTCCCATGATTCTCATTCTGAACTCCAAGTAAAAAATGTCTGCAAAACTGTCAGCCATGTGCCCACAAAATACCCCTGCCTTCCATATATGACAGTTTGTGAGCACTGCCTTGACACCACTTTGCCCTTTGCAACCTACAAATATGTCCTGTCTTTGGCCATTTACTTCTACCCCAAGCAAAGGGAAATTCAGTCCAGATTCCAGTTGCAGAAGTAGTTAATTTGTTATTTTCCTTTGTTAATTGCCTTCATTCTGGCCTCACCTGAAAGTTAACATGGGAATTAAATCCTGCCATCTTAACTATATCTTGGTTATCAGTAAGAAGTCTGCCTTTGTGATCTGCTGATTTTTTCTCCACCACTTCTCTACCCTTTAAATACAGAGTTGCTAGATTTCCAAATGCATTATTTCGAGTTGATGAGCCATTTGTCTTTTGACTTTGCATGTCAATCCTTGATACTGGTTCAGAAAATTTTCAGCTGCAACATGAAAACAGCTTGTGAAATAAGAAGCTGACAAGCAACACAGTTTAATGAAAATATAATCATAAATATAGAGTCACAAGAAACAGCCAGGGAGGGCTTTCTTTGTACAACAATGCCAGAGATTGCACAGTGTAATCAAGTGCTTTTAAAGATTGTCAACTCAAAGAAATGCCAGTTGTCAAGCAGCACACACATATTCCATCTAACCTAGCTCAGAAAGCATTTGCTAAGAAGGAATGTGGATTGCTGGGTTCGTGTGCATCAAATATTGTGAGGTAACAGTTTGTTATCACAACTGTGGGAATAAATTGTGACGCCCATGCTGTTGGTGTCACATCTTCCTTTGCTCTTGAAGGCTTATTTATCCTTTATTGTTTTTTGTCTTTGTGTTTTTAAAATTATATTTTGTTACAGTATTCATAGTTGGCTAGTTCACAGCCAATGAAAAAATTCCATCGGGAAACAGCTTGATAAATTTGGCCAACACATGTAAAATGTAACATTTTGCATATGAACAGTAAATAAAATATTTTATAAATAAAATCTTTCATTTCTGGAATACTGTTATGTGTGGCTCTTGGGGTGATTAAAAAAAATTGCTTGCATGATGGTCATGTTCACATTTTGAGGCTCCTGGTGATTCAGGTAAAAAGGAAACAGAAAAAAACCCAAAAAAACCCCCAAAAAATCCCCCCAAAAAAACCAAGCCAACCAAAAAGTCATCACAGCACTTGCTACCTTTTTAAAAATAAATTCTCCTTCAGAAATTCTGGATAAAGTCTAAAAGAGGAGATTTTCATAATTGCTTTTCACTTTGTGTATTACGTCCTGAGCTCTCAAAGCAGGTAAAAGCAGATAATGATGGCCCAGCAAGGATCAGTTTTAGAAATGCAAACAAAACCACTTGGTGCATTAGCTTGACCTCTGAAATATCACTTCACAAAATGGCAGCCATAAGCCCTTCAAGCTGATAAATGTTAAGCTGCTAATCAATATAAGAAAGCCTGACAACAGAAAAATCAATTTTTACTTTTTTTTTTAGCAGCTGAAACACTTCTCACTAACTACTTGGAGATTCTTAATCCGTAAAGTGAGTCAAATGCAACAAGCATTAAAAAAATTAACCTGTATCTTTATCATCATTTACAGAACTATAGAAAATTCAAAGACTCTTTGCTGGGATGATCAGGTTTTAAATATCAGTGAACTCCTGAGAGCGTTTTGGTATTCGTAAATTCACAGCTTGGAAACTCTGAGCATGCTGAAAAAGCTGCTGCCCAAGGGGCTTATTTTCAGCACCATGTTAAATGAAAGTTAAGATTTTTCAGAAAGTACGAGCAGATGCCCAAAGTTTTTCAATAAATCACTTACTATCTTCCAATTATTCATATTAAAAAAAAATTGTATAAAATGTTTAATCATCAGTGACAATTCAAATGCTTATTTCGTAGGAAAAAAATGCTGCTGCTTCAAAGCAAGAGATTCTTTCAGGCTCTGTACAAGGGAAACCAAGTTGTCCTTCTAACTGACCCAGTTTGGATTCATTTAAAAGTTGAAATTTCTATCATGGATGTAAAATTGCTCCCTTCTGAGCATGTATCTTGACTTTAATACCACACATCAGCAGGTAAACTATACTTCCTCAGCTGATGACCTCTCAGATAGACACCACGAACAGAGAGGGGACAGAACACAGGTAACAGGTATTCCAGGAAAATTGTGAGACTTAGGGAAGTGACACCGGAAAGTGAAATCCCATCTCTACTCCTCCCTTTTTTAGTCAGCATTAAAGCAATACTCCAATCTGTGGTAAGAAGTGTGCTCCTGAGTATAGGATCAGCCCCATAATCATACTTTACTGATGTAGAGTCCCAATTCACTGTCTACAGCGTTTTAATCCTTTAAACTATATAGAGGATTTGTGTTGGCTGTCAGCCCAAGGATTAATTTTGATTATTATTGGAAATCATTGCTATGGCAGATACATTCTTTTAAGGTGAGATGTAATCCCTGTGAGTCTGAGTAATGCTGTTTCCAAGTGCTTGGGGATAATGTTTAATTTCATTATGTCTGCCTAAATTCTACATTTGGTTTCAATTGGACATTTTCTATCGGGCAGAGCTTTGAGCAACCTGTTCTAGTGAAAGATGTCCCTGCCCATAGCAGGGAGGTTGTTCTAGATGATCTTTGAAGGTGCCTTCTGATCCAAAGAATCCTGTGATTTTTTTGATTCAATTTTTAGATGGTGAATCTAGGAAAAATTCAACAAATAGCATAAGATGGCTTATTTTGAAACTACGGAGTAATAACAGGTATGATGTTCCTTTCATTTATTTGTGTGAAATTTACACACAGTATCTATAACAACAACACAAAAAATTAATGAGAAATTAGGACTACCTAAAATCACTAGTTTAAAGAAAACAAAAAGAAGGCATTGAAACTCCATGGAGAAAACCCAATGCACCAAGATTGCCTTGCACAACAAACAAATATTATGCTGTGACATGATTACCACCACAGCTATTTGTTCTTTCAGTGTATGCTTCTGCTTTATGACATGTTATTTTCTATTTCTTTCACTCCTTGCTGGAATTTAAAAATACACTCTTAGGAAAAGTATAACAAAAACAGTGCTTTGAGCAGGATGGAAGAAAATCCCTTTTTTCCTTCAGAAAACACCAGTCAACACTTGAAATTTTATAGACAAGTGAAAGAGCACAAAGGCCTGGCAAAACATAATCTTAGAGATCTTGACTTTATTGTTGCTTGTGTGGTACCTAGCCTTTTTATTTTATTGATACATACTATATTGCTTATTATAAATGGACATTAGGCTGAGGCGTTAAATATTCCCATTCCATTTCCTAAGTGTAACAAGGATGCTCTGTTCTGATTTGCTACACATATTTTGTTTAAGCAGTGAGGAGAAAAGATTTTCAATCACCACTTGCTCAACAGGTAATAAAAGTTTATATGCATAATGCTAGAAAAGGACTAGCACATTTCCTTGCAATTCCCCAGACCCAATTATGTTTGTAATTAAGATGCAGGGTTGTTGGCAGGGACAAGGGACACACAAATTCCTTAGTATCTAATCTCAAGGAGACCTTGATCCTCATTAGATACAAATTATGTGTCCCAGCATTAATGAAATCCACTCTAATTGTGCAAGTACTTGGAAACATGACCATCAGCTATTAGCCAAAGACCCCCACTGGCAGCATCACCCTCCTGCTTTTACTTGAAACAACAGGTTCTGATTCCAGCTTGCTCTGTGAGTGACCAGTTACATTACATCTCCTCTTGCTACTGCTGAACAAACAGTTTTGAAGGCCTGGGCAGACAATACTGAAGAAGGCCATTTCCCATTTCCAAATGAGGAATTTTGCATCACTAGTTCCCACATTGTCTTTATTGGGATGACAGTTTTTGAATATTGACTAATTTTTTTTTCCTGGTGGTTTTTAATTTAAACTCTTGCCTCAATGTTACACTGATGGCTTTTACCTATTCCATGAGCTAGAGGTTGAAGGTAGCCCACTGAATAATTGTGGTAACCCGCTCAGCTGCTAATGGGATAGGACAATGAACCATGCTGATTCCAGGCTGCTCAAGATATGATACATCCAGCATCTTCACCTCATCCTGTGCACTCTGGAGAATAAATGACATGAAGAACATTCTTAAATTGAAGCTTATGAGTAAACTCTATTTGGGCTATTCATCTGTCTGCACTGGATGTCAGACAAGACATAGTAAATTGATCTCTGTGTTAGCAATGCACACTAAACCAGAGCAATCCTGTGATACACCTAACTTTATTACCATTAAAAGAGAAAATTCACAGTATCAAAATCTTCAGACACAGACAATGAGGTAACCCCATCATCGTGGGCTGAGAATGGTTAAAAGAGGTACACAGGCAAAGTAATTTTTGGTTGGTGTGATTAGAGGCTCATGGCTCCCACATGGCTCCCACTGACAGAGATTACTTCACATGGCAGAGAAAGATCTCCATATAAGCCTAATATTTTTTCCCCAAATCTGTCTGCACTACAAAACTTTTTAACCATTTGCCAACAGGCTACCCTCCACATCTACAATCCTCCAAAAAAAAAAGTATGAGTTAAGTTTACCAAGTACTGCCTTCTCCTTCTTTTACTAATTTTATTCCTTCAACTGTGGAGAGTGTTGCCAGATTTTATTTTTTACAAGTGAACATAATAATTTTGGAAAATTCATTTGGAAATTAGGGAGATGATCTACCTATGTTATTAAAAGTTTACTTGCATTGCTTTATTTGCTACATGCTCGGGGATCTGTATACTCTTTTGCAAAGCAAGCAATTTTAAAATTAGATTTACCAAACTTACTAGAAAAGTGGAATACAGTGGAATGTCTTTAGAAAGCAAGTCAACAAGAGAAGCGTACTGCTGTCTTCTTCATGCAGTCTTAGTATCAGTTGCAAGAAAAATTAGGAGAACTAGCAAGGGGCTGTTTTTGAAGCTTGTTGCCCCTGAGGATGAGCTCTGATCTTTGGCAATATTCAGATCCACGCTCAAATCCCAGCTCCACGTCTTTTTCTTGTTCAATCTCCCTTTTGTTGCAGTCTCTCTGTCTGAGAAACAGCCTAGAGAGGTAACAGAGTATGGCAGGGAAAAGCCTCAATACACAAAGAAAAAGCAGCTGAGATGGGGTGATTGGATCAATACGAGTCTTACCCACCACTTGTCACAGGAAATTCAACATGAACACAAACAAGTTACAACTGCCCAGAAAAGCTGTTGTGCTTCAGTGGAGTCCTTGACATGTGATTAAGCTGAGCACTTAGTTTGAAAATTGCTCTCACTATAACCTCTGATGATCCAGAGCTATGACAGAACACAGATTTGGAGTGATGCCAAACTCTGAGCGCTGCTTTGAGTTTTGAAGACTGAGAATATGGCAAGGGTTTGCATAAAGCCAAAGGTTTGTGCAGATTGGCATGTCCCTCACTCAAGCCAGGCCTGATTTTGACTGAAATGAAGAAGCAAGGCAGGACGGAAATGTAACATAGAGAAGAATTAGAAACATCTTTGGTACAGCCACCTATACCAATGATGTAGGAAAACATCTTGGGCCAGATAGATGGGAAAGGTTAAAAAGGCTTGAAACATCTTGGTGCACAAAAATGGGAAAACAGTATAATATGAGCCATAAAAAAATCTGTCCAAAATGTTTATAAACTACAAGCATTTGAAAAAGGAGTTTATAACATAAAACAATTTCAAGGCTCAGCAAGAACATTTTAGCTTTGTTGTTGCTGTTGCTGTTTTGAGCGGAATTGAGATCCCTATGGAGTCATTCATACATTTGAAATATCACAAAATTAAAATTTGATGCCTCAAAAATAAGCTACCACAACACTTACAGAAAACTCTTTCCCACACTATCTTATATTTACAATATTTCTTAAAAATTATTCCTGTTATTTTTACTTATATAATATTTCTCATTTAAGCATACAGGATCAGACTAATGTGCTGAGTACCTCACTATGTTTATAGTCTCTAAATATTCAAGAAATACACTGCTTAAAGAAATGGAGAAGACTCTTGCAGCGTTGATGGGAACTGGATTTTTCTAGTGTTAAAATGGAGAGGTCTGACCTGGGTTGGTTGTACTAAAAGTACTAATTCTTTACAGCACTTTGTCTTGTGCTATGGACACCCAAATATCACAAACCTTCCATTGAGTTTTAGTTTTAATGTCACTATGAAATTCATGGAAATAGAGGACACAGTTAGTGCCAAAACCCCAAAACCTAACATAAGCTCATATGAGGAACAGATGCAATGTAGCCTCTAGCTAAAACAGGATTTAACTTTGTTACTATCTAAATAACCATATTTTGTTCACAGTGGTTGTGAACAAAGGCAAAGCATGGGGATAAAGGCGTGATTAAGAATATAATGTTGTAACAATAGTACAGTTAATTTTAGTATTTTTCTTCCTTTCTGGTGGGTTCTGTGTTTTGTCTGTACATCTCAACTATAGAAATATCATAACATCTCTTGCTATGCAAGGAAATAAATTCTATGCTGGAAATAAACACACGAGAGCTTGGGTCCTAAATTTAAAGGTTTATCCCAGACTCTGATGACACTAAAATGCACCATAAAAAGACTTTTAAAAACTTCCTTGAATGTTAAAATTTCTGACAAGAAAAATATCTCCCTGTTTTAAGACTAGCCAGAAAGATCCTACCTGCATCCAGGAACACTTTTAAAGATTAATAGGCCTGTTTAAGCAACTGCTGTTGTGTTCTCTGCTTTGCTTGCTCAAAGCAATGCAATTGTTCATGATATTGCCAACTCTTGTTTTATGACAAGTCTGGTTATGTTCAGCATTTTTGCTAAAGCCTTCGTTCCCAGGGACATGAAATTACAGTAAGAAGTTTGTCCTGTTGTGAGAAAGTGAGCTGAATAGGAAAATCTCAAAACTCATGAGCTCTGCTGCTAGGCGCTTCCACTCTGTGCTGTAATTTGCACTGTTTGCTGTTTTCCTTAAAGCTGGGTCCTGGAGTCTGGAAGGGAGGCTTCTGTGTCACAAGTTCAGATCAAAGCTGTCCAGGGCATCACCTGCCATAGTCTCCCATCTTGGACAATCATGGATACATCACGTGTAGGAAAGGGCCAACTGTTTTTTAATGTTTCAACAAAGGCAATGACCCAAGTGTACCCTAATAGCTTAAAAGAGGCAATAAAGAATATTCATATACAAATCAAACTCCATGATTCACGGAAATTTTGTAAGAAGACCCAAATTTTTGTTTCAGAGTGTGTGCAAAGGGCAACGAGAAAGATGTGCTAACTCACTCCATCTTTTGAATGAACTCTATACAGCTCATTGGATAATAATGTCTGCCACAACAGACTGCCAAGAAGTGTGAGTACACACTACCAGAAGCTCTTCTTAAGACTCAGAATGAAAAATGAGACAAGATGCAATAAGTAGCAGAAGTTATTGAGCTGTGATGTGTCTGTTTTCTTACTTGCTTTCATTTCAAAGAAGCACAAGATGCTCTCAGAAAAATACCTCTCCTCACGACACTTTTGTTTCTGTATTTCTTCTCTGAGATAAAAAGCCATCATCTTTTTGCCAATCCCTCAATTTTTGAGGTTCTTTTTGCCAATGACCTTGGCTTTAGCAGAGCAATCCTTTAATCACAGGCTACATTTGCATTCTGCTGAAGCAATGACAGTCTCCAAAAAGAATTTGATAGCATTTTTTTTAAAGAGCAAAGACAGTCCCTAAAGAAACTTTCAGGTCAGATGATGAAACTTGAAATTCTCCCTTTCCCAATAGAAGTGAAGCACCTATGACTACAGAACAGAGAATCTGCAGCAGCAGAACTCAGTTAATACAATTCATTTAATTATTCATTTTAGATTTACTACAGGCATTAGTCCACATTTTGGGCTTCTTGAAACATTTTATACATTTATGTAAATATCTAAATATATGCATAGAGTCTATTTTATTTATGTATATGCAGTATGCATATATTTATATATTCATATTTAACTGTAAAAATTAATGACTCAACAGTGTTTTCCCATGAACAATTGCCAACTGTGGTCAAAGAAGGCAGCATTACCAATCTACTTCAGCACTGCATTTTCCCCTGATCTTAATCAGATTAATTTAATTTGCAGCCTAATCCACCTGCAAACCTCAATAACTCTCACAGACATTCACACAAAAGAGCGATTTTTTATTTGTTCTCTCAGGCATTTTCATGTTTTCAGAGAACTGTTTCAGAAACAAGGATCCTTTTTTCTCTGTTATCACCTTTCTATGGGTAAGTGTATAACCATAATAATAAAATTTCTCAAATTCTTTTGACAAGATTAATCAAAAGTATTTGACAGTGTCTAGTAACTTTTGGATAATTTCAAGTTTTCCATGCCAAAGAAAATCAGTGAGGTGGCTAAACCTAATTTTTATTTTTTTCTTTTTTTTAATATTGATTAAATTTCTCACAGAAGCTATTTTAATCAATGCAGTGACTATGATCCCCAGAAACATATTTTTAATTAAAGAGGTAACTATAAAAGTCTCTATTAATAACAAGTCTAGGTGGATTACTTAATGGTCCTTTAACAGATGTTCTATAAATCTGGTCACTTTAAGAGATGCATAAAGTCTCAGGGAAACCTAATGATCCATTCACTCCTTAACATCACAGACTTGTCTGCAATCCTTCATCGTGCAAGTTTTAATATATTCTTCTCTAATAAATGAAAAAAAAATGAGACCACAACAAAGATATAAGACCATATTAATATTTGAAATTATTGTTTAGTTTCACTCTCAATTTTGAAATAATATCAACAAAGAGAAGAAAGATGAACAATTTTTAGAAAGACTGATAGATTTGTGAATTACAGCAGGACACAACAGCAAAAGGACAAATAATATTAACATCAGTTTACATATTTACTGAAAACAAAATCAAGACTATATAAAGACTTTCCTCAAACACACACACACACATATATATGTTTATATGTACATATAAAGAATTTCCAGGTTGCCTGAGGGAAAAAAGAATCAAAATATTGTCAATATCAAGAATTTTTTCTGCAAGCTGATGAATATCTACAAATTCCAATAGATTTTGGAAATCATCAAAGTTTACTATATATAATAGTAATTACTAGCATCACTAGAATTTTCCCTTTTTAAGTGTTTCTGGTTTTAAAACTGGTTTTAGGAGCAGTGATAAAGGATGTCAGTGTGACTGCAGGAGACAGCTGAAAGCCTGAGAAACCTACAAAGCTGCAGACTTGATTTGACAAGCCCGCAGGTGCATTATTTAATTTCAATAAGCATCACATTAACATAAGGGATCTACATATATTTGCTGGATTAGGGCCACCAAGAAATGCAATAAGAAATACATGTGAGGAAAAGGACAAGAAACAAGGAGACAAACAAAGGACAAGGATATGAATACATGGACATATTTTTATAGGCCTAATTGTGCATTTCTTGGAGATAATACAGAATTTCTTTCCAGTATAGCATGTCCTATATAGGGTTGTGTAACACACTGAGGCATAGAGGAAGGTGTTCTTGAACAAATGTGGCATGTTTTGCTGTAAAACTCTAGTGAAGTCTATGAAAACTCTCCAGAGGTAACTGTACTGGATTTTAGAATTTCAGGTGTAACTGTTGCTGGTTTCAGAATATGTCTTTATAGATTAATTTCCCTTCCAGCCTCTGGGCAAGGAATATGAAGAGAGTAAATGTTGTTTACATTTAGTTTATTCATCATATGTAGCCAGCTAACATCTGTTTGCTTGTGCTGGTTTTGAATTGGATAAAGTTACTTTTCTTCAGAGTAGCTAGCGAGGGGCTTTGTTTAGGATTTGTGCTGAAAAGAGTGTTGATTACACAGGAATGTTTTTGTTATTGCTGAGCAGTGCAAGTCCAGATGTTTCTGTTCCTCACCCCACCCCACCAGCGAGCAGGCTGGGGCTGGAGCTGGAAGGGAATACACTCAGGGCAGCTGAGGCTGCTGTGGTGCTGCCTGGAGCAACTGAGCTCCATGACAGTGCTAAATAGCAAAGAGAAAGACAAATTCAGTGCTAAACCTGTCTTGGGGAGACATTAGATAGGAGAAAGCAGGGAAATCTAAAGATGTGGAGATATTAAGAAGGATGGGAGAAAGTTTCCTGCCTTTGATTTCTCCCTGGCTCTTGCAGACTTTCCTACTGCTGCTCCTTCACTAATTACCACTTCTCAGAGCCACAGACTGTGCAAGAGTTTTGCTTCTTAAAGCTCTGCTGAGGGCTGAGAGGATGAGAGGGGATGGCTCAGCTTTAATTGTGTGCTGGCTGGGCACAGGCTGTGGGCATCAAAGCACAGCCAGCTCAGGTGAAAGTGTCTATGGGGAAGAACAGAAGTCAGCCCTGCCCAGGAAAGCTGCCTGAATGTTGTGCATTTGGATATTGTCTAACAAGGGCAGGGATCAGGAAACACAACGGGAAATTCTTACCAAGAACCAGCCCCTCTTGGTACTTTTAAGTAATGCTCATGTCTTCACATCTAAAGCGCTGCAAGCCTTAACACCCACACTCTTGGTTTTAAAAGCAAATTGCACAGCAGTGATGTGTTCAATCAGCCACTGGTAATGCAGAGCCTCAGGACTTCAGACAGCTTTGGATTGGATCCCTTTAAACATAACTGTGGGACAGGGAAGCACACACAGCACTAAACCAGAAAACAGATACACCCTCACTGCCCTCCACTGACCTTTCCTGCTTGGCATCAAAATGGATTTTGCCAGCTTGATATGTCCTTTTTAAAAATACAACTACTCATGCAAACACACAGAGGGCATTAAATCATTCATACACAGTAACCAGGCAGCTGTTTGCACAGCTGGCAGAATGCTGTGGGGAGAGAGTACTTAGCTTTGCAAGTTGGAAAACAGGGTACACACAGTCACACATTTGAACTTGGCAATCCTTTTAAAAACTGTAGCTGTTGCTTATGATTCTTTTTTCCTTTCCAACAAGAAAAGTGAATATTATACAGTAAAAACTTATGATCTGAAAATAAAAAAGCAAAGTATAGAAATAGAAAAACACCCCACCGCCCAAAAAATCCCTGCATGTTCACATTGTTCTGTTGAATTTTAAATGCATTCAAAATGAAGCAATTTTTCAGCTGAAAATGCACTTCCAAAGTAAAAGCACTAAAACTCAGTAATTAAAAGACCATATGTCTCAAAGTTTTTCTCTGAACAGGCTGGCTCTCTACAAAACACCTTATTTCTCAGAGAGCAAACAATTTGTTTTCCCAGAAATAAAAGCCATAAAAGCTGACAAACTTTATATAGGAATGTGTCAAATAAATTCTTTGGAGTTCTCTTAATAAAACAAAAAGGAGGAAACATCTCTAAACAAAGAGATTTGCTTACACTCACTTTAAATGTTGTCAGAGATGATTCTTTGGACCATCTTTAATCTCTAAGAGCTCTCCTTGTGTGAATTGTACTAAATCATGAATAAAAAAAAAATTATAGAATCCTTACAGAACAAAAATTTCCTATTAATACAGTATCAGGAAATCATAGAGAAGCAAATCACACACTGTGACAGCCAAAGTCTGGTCACAGAGAGGTACTTTTCAGCTAAATTATTAGGATTAAATAGTCAAGACTTCCACCACCATAGAAACAAATAATAATGTTATAAAGTCATTTTAGCCACCCTTCTTATTGTGCTACAATATGGAGAACAAACCATAACAAGATGAAAAGGCTTTTTAATTCACAGGCATAATAATAACCAGTTGTGACCATACAATTTCAATAATTGATTTAAACTAAATTTAACCCCTAACTCTTGTAGTAGCATTGCTGTTTAGCCCAAGACTTCATTGCCTGTAAACTATAAGAGTAAATTGCATTTGCAGAGTAGATTAGAACTGGTCATTCACTGAAGAATTCTTCTGCACATGGTACTTACAGACTCTTTTTAAGGAAATGAGAAAGCCTGTTTCATCTGTACTTAACAGCTTCACCAGTAATGTACTGAATTCTGACAGTGATGTGTCAAGTTTCTGGAAATACTAAACAAATGACCACAGCTCATGTGCAGAGGAACTCAACATCAAACATATTGTGCAGATGTGCTGTGTGTGCGAGGTCAACTGAGTGTTTGTAGTCATTAATAGAGGGAAATGTTGGACTCACCTGTCTTGAATGGCCAATTCTCACAGGTGTATAAAAATCAAGTATGCTTTTTAGTCTTACCCTACCTGGTTTTCATTTGGCTTCCTAAAGAAAGAATACAGCATCTCAGTACACATCAATTTCTGCCTCTCCATCCTTTGGGGCATCTTAGCAGCTATGCAAAGGTATCACATATACTAACTTAATCTCAAGATTTCATTAAAAGAAGAAAATAAGAGAATAAGAACCCTAGGGAAAGTTTGTCTTTTTCTGATAACAGAGAAATCATAAGAGAGATTGATGTCAATGCACAAGTATAAAAAGAGGCACAATTACTTCTGCTGTTCCTACAGCCACAGTATTTGCAGGGGTTTCAACAATATTAAAATTGAATGCTTTCAAGCAATGAAATGATTACTTATGTTGGGAGAATGGCCACCAGGAACTGTGGGTTGATATCAAATTATCAAAATACATTATGTACCCATTAAAAGTAAAAAGAAATTTAAGAAAAGCTTGCTCAAATGGCAGGGAGAGGCACAGGCTGATGCATTCAGGCAGTATGTTTAAGGGCTGGATGTAGAAGATTCTGTAGGAGCAAGCAAAGCTGCAACAAAACATACAGATTGTATCAGGTGAGAGGTTCAAAATCCTAAAAACTGCTAGTGGTTGACCCAAGACCATGAGAAGTAGTACATCTTCCTGGCAGGCCTGGGTTGTTGCAATAAGGATAAGCAGCCAAAGAGCATATTGACATTGAGTTTTATGGGTACAGAAGAATGTCTGAAGACTGGGCTGAAGAAGAATCCCAAAAATGGTTAGATAAGCTGTGTTGAAAAGTTACAAGGGAGCTTCTCAGGTCTCAGCTTCTTTGTATGTATTCCCAACCAAGAGGGATTGGTAGTTCTTATTTCCCTTTTTGATACCTTAAGACACATGGAAAAAGAAATAGAAGTCCAATCTAGCGTTTGGAAGGAAACATAGTTGAAAAAAAAAAAAAGAAGAAAGGCTGTAAATCAGATACAATCAGGTACAGACAGGTGATCTAATGAAGACAGTAGAGGAAGCTAGGAAACACTCCCAAACCTGTAAACAATACCTGCTATTCTAAAGAGTGTATGACTTCAATTTAAATAAGAAAGTGGAAAAAAAAAAAAAAAAAAGAAAGAAAAAATAGTGGAAGTAAAATCGAGAAGCTGTAGGTTGGAGAAGTATAAAGCAAAGTCTTAAAAAAGTCTGAAAAATAATCCACCAAGTTCTGGACTGTCTTGATCATGGGGAAGTGATGAATGAGCAAAGAGAGAATATATACAAGAAAGCAGAAGTGCTTAGGACTCATCTAGTTGAGCTCTACTTAGCAGCAAACACCCCTTCCTGCCCAGTTTGAAGCAGGGAAGTCATCAGAAGAGAGTTTCTGGTTTAACTCGTGTAATATTCACTTTCAGTATAATTTCTCTTGATTCCTACCATGACTTTTACGTCAAGGAACATGTATTATCCTAAAGAACCCATCTGGGTCTTCTGTGTCATTATATTTTTTAGATTTATGTCTTGTTCTAGCTGTTAATGAGCAATTATGAATAATTTATTCTTCATTGTTCTATTTTCATAAAACAAGTTTTTTTTGCATATTTTGATCTGTACATAAAACAGCTGCAAAAATTACATAATCAAATCTGGTGAAATGCTGGTCTGCTGAAGAAACCAGCATATGATTGATTCCCCTGGGGCTGACTCCAGATACATTATTTTTGCTTCCACCTCTGCCTAAATTTTCCACATACTATACTAACACTTTGTCCTTGTCTTCCAGACCCTTCTCACTCCCAACTCAGATGCCATGCTGGAATGGTTCTCCTATCACAATCTTTGCTCCCTTAAATTTTGCCAAGCACCAAAACTAGGAGCTTTTTTCCTATACTTTTTTAAAATCTAAAGAAGTAAAGAATGAATGAAAACAACTCTTATCTAAAAAAATCAAAGTATTTAAAAATATTCTTTAAATAAATCAGAGAATTTATTTCCTACCATAGTCCAATATGCAAGCAAACTATATAGTTATGGAAATTACTGCTACAGAACATGACATGGGACTGGCAGTATGGAACAGTATCTCCAGGAAAAAAAGGTTCTCTCTAGGATATTTCCTTTCCTCTCTCACTAAATCTGATTCACTGCTAGAGAAAGTGGGCAATTAAAGGCATGGATGCACCTGCACTGGAGTGAATGTGGGAAAGAACATTAGGCACACTAAGAATTTTGGTGTTGGGAATGCAGCAATCAGAGAAGAACAGCAATAAGGCATGGGATTTTTGTTTGGGAAAGCCAGTAGTAAAAGAATAAGGAACACCAACAGCTGTGGATACTGACAGCATCAGCTGGGTAATTAGTTTCTGCAGCTGCAATATTCTAGGCATTAATGCCATTGCCATTTACAGCCATAGAGTGATTATTAAAAGTTTAAAAATCTCCTGTGAATGAGGTTTAATGTTGCACATTAGACTTCCAGTCAGATAACTACTGCCATCATGTTTTACAGTACTGTCTATTGCCACTAATAATTCCAGGTGACTGAACTGAAAGATAAAGTGATCCCAATATGATCTTGTTAATATTTAATCCCTGCCATGTTCAGAGAAGTCTGTTGTCCTATCTTTTTGCTTTCAGCTTTTAGAATACCATAGTGGATTCAGAATATTTTCACTACTTTTTTTTGAGAAAAAATACTTGAAATTTGGAAACTGTAAATAGCACAAACATTTCTCCTATTTCAGTATTTGATTTTGTAAATTGTATAAATTACTAAGTCTGAAATCATGCTAATGTTGACCATTTAACCCAGATTCTTCACAGTTCTGCTTATTATCCAATGCTTATGTTCAGTTTTTATGTGCATTTTGGCTGTCTAAAAAAGGGGAAAGTAGCTCTAATTCAGCTTTACTCTTTTGCCAGATCTTGATCAGACTAATTCAATTCAATCATTTCGTAGCTCCCTATTTCACCAGCCAAAATAATCCTTTGTAATGGAATCTCCTGTACATAATGCACTTCTCTGCACATAATGCACTTCTCAGAGGCTTTTTCTTTAAACTCTTAATATTGCAAACAGGTGAGATAGGTGGCACCTGACAGGCACCATCTGTACTGACAGGAACATCAGTAAGACGTCACAAGCAAAAAGCTGGAGGCAATGCCATCATTAACACCTCCCTCATCAATTTAGGAATGATTTTTTTTTTCCCAGAAGCACAATATGTAAAATAGATTAGCACTACCAGCCAGGCAGGGAAATACCCTGAGTACCATCAGCAATCACTGAATTACCACATCAACCACAGCAATCACATAATTACTCCCACTGCACTACCTCTCAGACATCGCAGCAAAAGCCTAAACTTTTAGTTTTCTAGCATGTGGCCTGTTTGCCCAGAGTAAATTTGTGCAACAGTAGTGGAAGAGCTTTCTTATTCTTTAAAAAGGGCTATGGATTTCCAAGGAAGGCTAAAAGTGTTTGGAAAACAGTGTTTGCCTTTGAGGCCTTTTGTGAGTTGTTTATTCTCTCAGCCCATCATCCAGTGTTTTCAGTGTTGCCAGTGAGAGTTCAAGAGAGAAAAAAGGGTAAACACAGCAGCTAATGCTGAGAACCTCATTTTACAATTATTTCTCTGGAAATTTTCCCAGATTCCACATCTGCCCTGGCACAACAGCCTACATTTCAGAAAGTGGGTCTCACTGGAGATGCAGTGAGAAAAGCTACACTTACACTCAAGTGGGCAGGCTGCTTTTCTTCTCTCCATTTGAAATATTGTGCCTGCTACTTATCCTTAAAAAAAAAATCCAGCTAGCCACTAAGAACAAGAACAACACACTTTAAAAAAGCCACAGGAGGTCCCCTTCCAGTTCCCAATATTCCAGAGTTGCAATACCAAGAGCAGAGCAGAAACAGAGCCCTATGACAGACAGAGTTCCAAAACAGTTAAGATGCTTTCTTTTGTTATCTCAGTACTGAAATATTTTTAGATGTTTCCTTTGTTTCTGTCCTTAGTTGTAATAGGGAGGTGATAGTTAAGGTCAAGACACAAAAAGTACAGTCTCTGACACTGATGTTTTGGATAACTTCTCTGTATTGCAAATATCAGATTAAATTTTATAGAATTATAGAATGACTTGGGTGGAAAGGAACCTTAAAAGATCATCTGGTTCCACCCTCCCTGCCATGCCAAGGACATCTTTCATTAGACCTGGTTTCTTAAACCCTATCCAACCTGGCCTTGAACACTACCAGGAATGGGACATCCAAAACTTCCCTGGGAAATTTGTTGCTGTGTCTCACCATCCACTTAGTAAAGAATTTCTTTTTAAAACCTCATCTAAATTTTCTTTCTTCCAGTTTAAAGCCATTCGCCCTTGTCCTATCATTTTATGCCCTTGTAAAAAGTGCTTCTTCAGCTCTCCTACAATCCCCTTCATGTCCTGGAAGGGTGCTATACGGTATCCCTGGAATCTTCTCTCCTCCAGGCTGAACAACCCCAACTCTCTCAGGACGTTTCCACAGGCAAGGTTCTCCAGCCCTCTGAGCATCTTCATGGCCTCCTCTGGACTCAGTCAAACAGGTTATACATTATTATAGATTATTACATAATCCTTGTTATGTAGGGAGTCCTAGAGATGGACATAGAGCTCTGTGTGGGGTCTTTTCTCCCCCAGAGAATTTAATTTTTAGAATATCTCCATTACTATTACATTGTAGCCATGTAATATTAAAAAAAATAATGCCAAGGTAAATAATTGCATGACTTTCTGAAAAAACAAGCAAATACTCAAGGGTAGTTTTTCCTCCCAAAATGTCAAAGAACAAAAGGATACAAGTTATACAGGCTGACTAGCTTTATTTTGATAGGTTCTTAAATTAAACTATGTAAGTTTGAAAAAAGTGAAAAAAATAGAGTTTCCAAGACACAGTAAATTTTTCCTTCTGAAATCGACGCTATCTTTTCCTTCAGAGAAGAAAATCTTAGTAAGAAAGAAAAAAACAGGTGAAATTGTTTCTTTCACAACCCACAGAACATTTAAGGAAATCCTTGTTTATTGCAGAAGGAATTTCTGTGCTTTGCAGAGGACTATTTCATTACGTGTAACACCATGTGAGACTGGCCTCTCTTTTCTTTTTATGGCTAAAGGGGATGACACTCTCCCCATGGACAACCCTTCCAGTCCTTTCTCGTCCCCTGACTCTCCCCAAAGTAATCCTTTAAATGAAAGCTCCACTTCATAACCTTAAAAGAATTTCTAATAAAACCTACCAAACACCAAATGCTGCCACAGACACTTAAGTCCCCATCTTTGTCTCACAGTTATTAATCCTAAGTAGAAAATAATTTCTGTATTGGCAACGGGATTTTCTTTGTTCTGCACTCCCATTAAGGCACTGATTTGTGTGTTTCCCAAGGACCAGGGCACATCTTGAGACAGTCATGGGCTCAGGTGTGCTGAAAAGGTTATTCAAGGGATCCCAAGGACAACCACAGGCTCTTCATTCATGTATCTTTGGTCTCTGGTAAAGCTTCAGCATGTTCATACAGCATAGGACATTATTTTTTAATATGTTTGAGATCCTCCTCATGTGCTGGTTCTGTGCTCTAAATGGCCCATAAGTCAGCCATGTAGGTTTCACTTTAATTTCCTTAAAATCTTACAGAAGACGCTAGAATGTCTGTGTTACTGTAAAAGCACATAAACCCAAAGAGAAAAAGCAAACGTGAAATAGCAAAAATAAAGAAAAAAACAATGAAAGTAAAAGCTACCATTAGTTCAAAAACTAAGAAAGGAAAAAATTCAACATCCCTTAATTTAGCTGAAGGAAAACTGATGATCATATAGACTGGGGACTAGGAGATTACGTGTTGGTAACTGCTGAAGATTGAACTATGGAAGTGGAACCAATGAAAAGAGTTATTGCTTGTTAAAGAAGTTTCACTTAGCTCAGAGGAAGGTACAAACAATGAAACTGGGTAGGACAGAAAAAAGCAATGTGAATTGGTGACCTGGGGGTAAGGTGTGCACTGTTCCTTATATGACTTGTAACAGAAATGATGAGCTCATATCATAACTGAGGCTTCTCCAATTAGAAGGCAGACTCCAGGGCACCAAGTTTTGTGACAGCATGCAAGTAATAATTACCATTGTTACTGAAGAGCAGTCCCATTCAATTTCTGGCTTTCCAATTACTCTATATCAAATAAATAGCCATTTAAAAAGATTTGAATTAATATTTAAATGGAAGGATCAACCAACACAGGCTTTCAATATTTTTCCTTGATAATAATTGTTTTACACTTAAAAAAAAAAAAAGTAGAGGAAAATTTTTTTATGGAGGATAACAATTTGAGTCAATTAATAGCAAGGAGAGTGACAAAGAAAGAATCTTAAGCATCTAAGAGGCAAGAGAGACAAAAAGAGAATTTTGTCTTTCCTTATCAGTTCATTGGTTTAAGCTTATGCTTAATTCTACCAATTCTTACTACTTATTAGGTGAATCCAATTTGTAGAGCCATGCAATCATTCACCACTTATCTAAAATATTTCAATGGCACAGAATAGTTCTCTTTCAGGCTATTAAAAGGAAACTAATGAATAGGCTCTCAGGAGAAGAGATCAATCTCACCTATCTTCAGTAGGTCTGTACTGTTGAAAAGTTAAGCATCTCATTTCACTCAATTGTCTATCCCTCCTGGAAAGTGAGATGTACCTCTAAAGGGCTCCAGGGTTGTTCCTACAAATGGGTATTTAAAAGTAGTGTGATGGGCCTCTGGAGGACGTCTCTCCCTCTTCCTGCTGAGGGTGGAAGGAGCCCAAATAATCAACCTAGACTAGTTTGAGATGATTAATCCTCCAAAGTGTTTTGAAATGTAAATCAAGACTTTAAATCCAGCAGACAGGATCTGCACTATATGCATTTACTTAATAAATGTCATTTTTTTCATCATTTAGAGGCACTGATGAGGCTGAATCCATTTATATGTATAAGTTGCTTTCAAATCCTGGAAGATGGTGTATAATAAGGTGACTACCTCATATTTTTAAATAACATGTTGAAAAGTTGAAATGTAGTAATTTAAGAAGCAGGCAACAGCTTGGCTTTCTTTAAATGCAGTAATCATACCAATAAATTATATTAGCATTTATTAATAATAATATTTTCCTTTAATAAACCAGTTCATTCCAAGTTGACATTTCTATCTTTTTTATTTTAGTGGTGAAAAACTAATCCAATTTCCAGCCTATAAATAACGCTGTTATGAGCTTTTCAGATTCTGAAAAATGTTGACAATTACAGGATAAAGAGGAAGAGAAAGAAAATTATTAAGCAACTGAAAAGGCTGTTCTGAGGGCACATTGGAGGAGCTGGACAGGCTTAAACATTCTAATTACCAGGTACTCCAAAGCAGGACAATATGTTCAAGTGAACAAACTGCACTTGGAGACTTTACAAGAGCATAATGGGGTCCTAAGAAGAAAGCCAAAGGTTCTTTGGGAGCACAGGAAGAGGAGCATGCTGGGCGGCCCCACAAGGCTGAGAACCCTCCATCCACATTGCTTTCAATAGTAATCACTGAAGATTGGGTTAATTTGTTCCCAGGAGAATAAAATGCTGGGAAAAAACCCCATGGAAATGTCATGTCATTGGTAAGAGAAACTTTATAATCCACCTTCACACAGAAAAGGCAAAGACCTGAAATTATGTGATATCACAGGATGGCCATCTATCTAGTAGCAGCAAAAAACATCCCCAGTTTGTAGTCTAGAGCTGGTCCAATGCCAAATCTACAGTTCCTTTCAGATTGTTGCATTGGACTGCAATTCCTTTCTTACCAAACCCGTTGCCTTCCATAGATACCTTACTTCTTCTGGTGTATCAGACATTTTAGAACCCAAAATCTCTGGGTTCTAAAATCTCCCCAGAAGGAGCTTCTGAAAGGAATAGTTTATATACATTTATATTTGTACCATGTGTAGGGGTAAAAAAGGATTTTTTTGTATCCTCACAATTTATCAGTATCTACAGAATAGCCATTTCATAATTATTTGATTTCTTCCAAACTACAAAATATGAAACCAACCTGCAATCCCAAAGTAGACATGATCAGTGTACTTCCAGAATAGCTTGGCATTTTGTAGCAAATAACTTATGCTGCATTTATCAAACTGAAAAGAACCTTTCCTCAGGGGTGCATAATCCTTTCTGCTCCTTGCCTTATAATAAACTAGATTTATCCCTAACCGTCTCCTGTATAGCATTTTACTACTACCTACTACATGTAGGATTTAAACCAAATTTGCAAAGGTACTGCTTTCCAATTTACTCCAGAAAGCACTCCTAATGCTTTAAGGAAGTCACTTCCTACACTTCCTTCTTGTACAGCTTCTAGGCACAGAAATCACACCATTAATCTCCATAAAAGTGAAAAAAAAATGAAAACTTCCAGTAGCCAATATTTTGTGTTTTCCTGTTTAATAGTTGCAGTTACTCTTGCAAGTAGAGTGCCTGAATTGGGCACTTAATACCAGCTACAGAATTGTGTAATATGTGAAAGTA
This sequence comes from Ammospiza nelsoni, assembly GCF_027579445.1. Taxonomy (NCBI): domain Eukaryota; kingdom Metazoa; phylum Chordata; class Aves; order Passeriformes; family Passerellidae; genus Ammospiza; species Ammospiza nelsoni. The sequence continues at coordinate 117,954,286 of NC_080633.1, read as the reverse complement.
TAAACCCAAATAATACTCCATGCCTATGAGTCAGCAATTTTCTCAGTGAACAGAGGGCCTTGGATAATGTTAAGCAATATCAATGACAGTTTGCTCAAGACCAGAGAGGAGCTGGACTTCAAAGAATGGGCTACAGAAGATGAATACATGACAGAAAAAAACCCTCAAACACTCCTTTAAGAATAGCATGGAAATAAATTATTCAATAATTCACTGCTTTCCTTCACTAACTTTTCATCACTTATAGCTAAGAACTTCCAAAGTGAAATTTGTAGAATGAATAAGGGAAACAATATCAATTTTTCCAATGCAATGCAGTTCTTTTCACCTATATAAGTTAAAAGCTAACTGGGTCAACAAAGCTAGGTTGTCCAATAGTCAAACATCAGTTCTACTGCTCTCATAGTCAGAAATATCTGTGGAACAAACCAAATAAAAATTCATGTTTTTTCTGAACAACATCCCGTCTTATCTGCATGGGGGTAAAAAACAGACATGAATCTGGCAGAATTTCTGCTCTCTTGTGGCAAAAAGTCACATTTTCCTAAGATAATAAGGGTACCAGCAATATTCACCCTCATGAAAAAGTTGCCTTGGAAGAATAAATGTTAAAAAAATAATTACACCAAGATAATTGAATTATTCTTGCAAAGATACAAGTCTCTAGAACAGTTCAGAGAAAGGTTCTCATGCATACATGGAAAGAATGATATGATTTAAGGTTATGTTTAGTCTGTTGAATCCAGCTCATGGGTATGAAATTGAAATGCAATAGCTATGAAATTGCTTGAGATTAAATGGCATATATGGTCAGAGCAGTAGCATATTTCTCATTGGAGTCCAGGCTGAGGCCAAAACCGGAAATAAAAGTGGTTTCTTTCTCTTATAATTTATTTTAAAAGATCAAAATCTTAACAATTTTCCCAAAAAAAACAACAACAAAAAGAGTTCTTGGTTAATTACAGGAGCTGCCTCATACACTCCAGTCTGATGAGCACCACAGCCTCGAGCTTGGCTGGCTTTTCCTGGCAGCAGAATCTGTGCTCACCGTACTGCTCTTGGTAAAGAGGCACAAATTGATGTAGCACCCCCATGAAAACTAAATCCTTTAATAATTTTGTTAATAAAATAGGAAAGGTACACATTGGGGACTTATACATGTCCTCTTTCTTGATGGTCAGTAGTGAAGCAAAACTAAAAGAGGAGCTCTTCTCTGAGAAAGATGGACTGGAACTTTCCTATGGTTATAGTCAGGAGGGGAATTTGACCTTACAGCTACATTTAAAAAAATCTCTGGAAAACTTGCCCTCTGTTGCCTGTCATCAAACTAAATTTTGTACAAAACCCACAAGTAACACTCTCTCTTTCCACGTGGATGCAAACAAGATGATCACCGCAACAACTGCAAAATACAACATCCGTTTTTTAACAAAAAACTTTTGCTGTACCAGCAGGAATTTTGAAATAAAGGCAAAGTAACTCTGACATCAAAAATCAACAGAAATGTCCTTTATCTCCATGTAAATAAATAAGGTGTAACTCCTTTTAGATGACAAATGACTGAAAGAGTGCATTGGCTGTAAAAAGTTGCCAGCAGACTTGCGTCCTCAGACCCACAAACACAAAGTGATGAAAAATGCCATCCTCAAGTAATCAGGTATATTTTGAAGTTACCAGTAGCATCTTTATATAATCAACACCATCAGAGATGACATTTATGTAAATTGCTTTCTAAATGGTTATTGCAATAAGTGACTGCTGTGCTAAATTTCAGAGAAATTACAGCTTTAATTTACATCACTTGGGAGAATTTTTCCTATCTATTTTTTTCAATGGATACATGAACATGAAAAAAAAAATCTTCTATAATTCTATGAGAAATGTTTTGTACATCCTAGAGAAATTAACTATTTCTGAAGAACATTTGTAAGGCACTTATGAAATAATCCATTTTTTTAGTGATTAATTATCACACAACTTGCAGACTTTAGATATCATTAAAACGGTGACTTTTGGAATATAGGGAAAATAAAAAAAGAGGGATAATTATGTACCACTAAGGGCACTGTGTCATCAGTTTTTACGGTATAATTAAGAGGCTGTTACATTATTGTATAGCAAAATAAGAGCTGACAGGCAGTGAGGCTGCACAATTAGGATGCCACCTCAGTGTTGATGTCAGATGAAAGGCCAAAGAGTAAATAATTTCCTCTCCCAGAAACATGCACTCCCATAGTGCTGTTTCTGAGATGAAATAGGATTTAACTCAATGAGGGACACTGGACTCAAGTGTCATTGCCCAGGCTATGATGCTTAGTACCTTTGCAAGCACCAACAAATATTGTGAGGGAGAAATATATTAATGGTTTCGCAGAGAGAACCATACAGGGAGGGAAATGCAAAGTTCTTTTTGAGTACCTCAAGCTGGTTCTTACTTTCTAGCCACCCAAGTCTTAATCCGCCATTTCGTGACTAAATAATTCCTTGTTATCAGGAGTTATTCTGAAACACTGAAAACATTCTGAAACATTGAAAAGTTTGGCTGCCATTTGAAGGTGTGGCTCTAAGTCGCTCAGATTCCCTCTCATGACTCTGTCTCCAAGAGGAAGCCAAAACTTAAATAAAAAAGAATTTTCCAATTTTCCAAACTAACTTTCTGAACTATGGGCAACCGCACACAAGATTTTTAGTTCAGAAAGGTCCACATGGTTATCTTTTAACTGATTCCTGTGTCTGCTCACAAAACCCTTCCCAGAGCTTTGTAAAAAAATATAAGACCTGCAATACAAAGTATAAGAACTGATAAGGACATAACTTAGTTATTCTGAGTTAATCATGGCACTGATGTGATTGAATATATAAATCTACTTCAAGAAATTGCCTTGTATCCAGATTCCTTCATCTTCAGCATTCATGGTGGATTTCTCAAATCAAAATTAGGAGATCTAATGCCATATAGATGCTATACTCCTCTAGCGCACTTGGGGGGTTTTGTGGGTTTGCTGGTAATTTTTTATAGACTGTGTTATGAGAGCATCTTTCATTGTGTACTAGATGACACAGACAACATTTTTTCCAATATAGTTTGTACATTTTTCCTTACTAACATTTTTTTTGGGGAAAACCGTTTGACTCTGGATTTGTACTGGCAAAGGAAGCATCAAAGCTATGTCCCTGTCATGCCTCCTGTCTCTGAAACAGAGATGAAGAATCATAAAGCCAAGAGCAATCTACTTTATTTTATTGTATACATTAGGATCTCCCAGATGGGCTCCTGGCAGGCTCACAGAGCAAACCTCAGCTGGGAGAGATTTGGGGCATCTGTGCCTCTTCTCATTTATGGATTTATACTTGCCAAATGGTCCTGAAGGCTCTGACCCTTCCTGAAATGACACCCTTTGCTTGCCACAACACAAAGGTTATTTTCACTTCCCTCTTGTAGCCACTCAGGTTTACTGGTTAGGCAGCCCAGTTCTGAATGGTTTCACTATCTCATTGAGATGACTGTGGATCTCAGCACTGTTTTCTTTCAGGAGCAGCATGAAACCATTCCAGCTCCATTTTACAGGAAATTAGGTAATTAATTTGGGAGTATTACAAAGGCTTATCACTCTGCCCTTCCTGCAAATCCCACAGTTTTCACTGTGTGCACCATAAAAGATGGAATAACATACAGACATCACTAAGTTTTGAGGCTAAGTGTGCAAAACCATATGTTTAATAACTTCAATTGAGGAAGATAAAGTTGTTTTAAAAGTACAGCTACGTAGAAAAGGGAGGCGGAAGGAAAAAAATAATTGAAGAGAAAGAGCAGCAATATCACTTCTATTCCACTTGTGTTCTGACTCTTCAAAGTAACAGAATCAAATTAGAAGAGGAGAAAAATAATATCAGGGCAAAGGAAGATGAATCGAGGCAGTGGAAGGCTGATGGGATAGGACAGAAAGAGGGCTAGAGCTGAAAAAAAGGTCATTATCAAGCATGACAAAGTAGCATTAGCAGAGAAGTGTACAAAAAATGACAAAGGAGAAAACAAAATTGGAAAGGGATAGGGAGAGATGTGAGCAGGGGAGAGACATCACTACAGGTAATTTGGGGAAAGCAAGTCCAATCATAAAAATCTTCCTTACTTCCCATGCTCATTGATTAAAAGAGTCCATCTTGAAGCTATACTGACCTTCGTAACTATTCATCCTGCCAAGCACAGAAACACTTTTCATGCTCTTCTATACCTGCTCACCTCTTCACAAAATTCCATTACTGAGATAAGCTATTAGCAAAAAAAGTACTCAAAATTAATTTGTGAGCACATTAAGTTCTTATCTGTTCTGTCTCTTCATTATCTCACTGTGCTGAAGACTCTTCCATGGTGTTTTGTGCATACCTTTATTTGTCCATACTCAGAAAATTTTTAGATAGAGGACAATTTCTAATAGTTTTGGAAAAAAGACAGAAGTAGAATCATTATCAGACTCATCCAAATCTAAACTTTCAATGCTTCTTTGACTTACTGCCATGTTGTAAAACTGTATTTAATTTTCTTTCTTCCAGACCTCTAGCAGCAGAGAAGCATGTAATAAAATGTAAAACCCTCCCAAAGTACCTTTCTTGAAATGTAATTTGTCTCTGTAACATTTCATGTGTTCACTAATGATCTAGAAGAGATAGTTTGTTACCAGCAATAAAGTTCAGGCTAAAAGATGTTTCAAATTGCAGCATAGGAAACAGATTTATGTGCAGCTGGAGAGCTGGGAATACCTTAGAAGGATACTATATAAGGGAGAGAAGATGAGAAGGGAACAAAAGGTCCTAAGAGGGACATTGGGACTGTTAGTCTTGGTCTAGAAGAAATGCAACACTGAAGGAAGAAGGAAAAGACAGAGATGCCAAGGGAATGCATTATCAGGTAGAGGACATGGCTCCTGCATGGTGGAGTGGAACTGACAAGTAACATCCTTCAGATCTTATAAAACAGATAAGAACAAAGAGGGGAAGAAAAAAGTGCAGCAGAAAACCACAAAGAGATGTGAAAGAAATTGAGGTGTGTCTCAGTTAAAAAGAAGCCTCCTTGAAGAGGAAGGATTTTAGACTAAAAGACCAGTCAATCTTTTAAAAATAGACAGTAATAGACCACAGATAGATAAATGTGGAAAATAATTATTTAGGGGGATCTGTGTCATGTGGTATAGAAAGCAAAAAGGTGATATAAAATATCAGAAATCAAAGCCTAGATATTTATAATAAATTTATTATATAATGTAAATTCTAAGTAAAATGTTAGTCCTTCAAAAAGAGTATTTCCCTCCCTCTGAGTATTTACCCAAATCTGTGGATGTGGGAAGGTGATAGTACTTTGCAGAACTTGAAAGGGTTTACAAACTACCAGGTGAGAAAGAGAAGTGAAACAGAAATAAAGCAATGAAATGCCTTTTGTAGTGTTGCAGATTCTTAAGGAAAACTAAGGAAAGCAAAACTAAGAAAACTCTGGTTCTTAAGATACCTATTTTAACAAAAAAACCAAAACAGACAAACAAACTCACAAACAAACATAACCAAAAAATCCCAAAAAAAGCAGCAGGTCAAAGCACTGTGCAAAGAACACATAATCAAAATAAAAATGGACTGAGGACTTAAGCCTTTATTACTGGACTTGGCTTCTTGTATAATTTTGATTATTTAATAACCTCTCAATTTATGTAAAAATCAAAAGGAAAAAAGAAAAGCACTTGCATCTGCATAAACATATGTAGAGGAGGGCTTTTTGTTCTAAATACTGGCTCATGGATACCTGAGGGCTTGAACAGGAAGGCCATTTGATGATTGTCTACAAATTGCATAACTTGGACTTTTCTACTGGAATCTGAATTTTCTTTTTTTGTTATTTTATTATGTAACTCCATGGCCAAGAATGTCATTGCTTCCAAAGAACCAATGAGGGTAGAAGGGCACATAAGGCAACAGTTTTAAGTGTGTGTAAGCCAAAGACACTCAGGATAAAGGCAGAAAAAATACTGGGATTTTCTTGGCCACAGATAGCTGATTTAAACCTCACAAAAAAAGTAACTGAAGAAAACAGATTATTACCCATAGATGAAAACCACAATTATTTCAATTTCTTCTGGCAATACTGCATCTTCAAAGGCAACACAGTAATAATAACGATAACAGCAACAGCAATAATAATAATAATAGTAATAATAATTTCTCTAGAAATTACATTGGAAATTCTGTATCTCTATTGTAGAGCTGAGTTGCAGGCTAATAGAAAGAATCAATAAAAAAGGAGGTTGTAAATGCATTGTGATCCACAAGGAATTAGCAGCACCACAGTGTAATTTGTGGCTGCCACAACAGCAATTGTTTCAGAGACCTGATTCTTGTTTCTCATTCAGAGAACAGAGATGAATTGGATCCAAGGGAAATAAGATTCTCTCTTAAACTAAGAGTTCCAAAACTAATAAACCACACTTTCAGACAAAATAATATCTTTACTATATATTTTGAAGTCTAGGACTAGGATTGCATTACTTCTTCCAATCTAGGCTGTGTTGCCCACACGTTATTTAATGCACAGCTGGTTTAAAGCCCTGCATTTAGGCTGTCATAAATTACAGATGCACCTCATTCACTTCTGGGCACTTTTACACACAACACATTTGTACAATCAGATGTGTAACTCATAGGTGATTTATACACTCACATGTAGGTGACTTGAGACCAAAATGTTTTTGTTTGCCTTTTTATTATTTTAGCTGAAATACCAATACATTTCAAATTTTAGCTAGAAAGATCTTCACTTTGAATAGTACATGCCATAAAAGCCTGGCCTAGACTTCACAGGAAGCATCCTTATCACAGGAAGCTGTTTTCCAGGAAGATATTTGATTTAGGAAAATCTTGCCAATTGTGTATAAAATTGTTATTGATTAAGAACATATAATGGCAACAGTCAGAAGAGGGCTTTGGTACTGCTGGAGTGAGTAGTCCTATGGCAAACAACACTGAAACAGGATGTTAAGAAATTTCATCCCCTTCTTCCTTACTAGGTATAGGTCAGACCCCAGGAGGCTGCAAGAATTAATTTCTCTTTCTGTCCTCATGAAGTACAGACAATCTATCAGCCTTTTTCCATGGACAGTTTTATCCTGTTACTACAAAATAACAATATAGAAGTTTAGCGGGGATAACAAAAATTAAAATTAATCATGTCACCTATTAATAGCTATTGTGGCAAAAAAAGTAGTTATGACCTAGTAAAAATTTATTCTCTGGGACACACCAGAACTAGAAATATCTTTAAAAAATTAGAATCACAATAATAAGTGGTGTAAGTGAACTGAATTTTTAATAACAGATTACATCCAATCCTCCCAAAATGTTTCATTTTAAACGACAAACTTTCCATGCAACAAAACGACTTGAAAAGGGCTGAGTTGAAGCAGGACCAGACACATTTTGGAGTGACTCAGAAGTACTAGTGTAGAAAGAAAAAGGCAGCTATGATCCACTGGAGGGAATTTACAAAGAAATAGGCTGTGATGCACAGCCCTGGTGAGGTCACAAATGTTCAGTTCAGACCACCCGAGCTCAAAAACTGGAGCAGAGGCACAGATTTATGGGACAGCTCAGGGAAGACTGGAAGTACAGACTGAGAGGAGGCCAGCAGAATGCCACATTTAGGCTAAGCAAAATGGAAACTAAAGGGTTTGTGCACTGATCAGGGAAAAAGGAAGGAGTGGAAAATGCTGTGTCAGGGGAAAGGGGAGAGAGATACCATCACAAACTCATCCCCACCACTGGGGGCCCTTTAAATAGTATTAATTAGGATCAGACCCAGAATCTGGGATCTAGATAAGAAGCATGTGAAGCTCCCTAGAATACATGCAAGCTGAAGGGCTCTGAAAATCAGATCCATTCCTGGGTACCTTACTCCCACAGCCCAACTACAGGACAGTAACTTCAACTCTTACCATGAATAAAATGAGGCTATTGTGACCTAAGACAGCTTTGAAGATCTACACATTACACACATCCCAGGTCACAAAGACTATCAAAGCAGTGAAAGGAGCCACCTTGATATTTTTTATTTACAAATATTCAATTCTACATTACAAGTAATGATTTTACTGATCTATATATTTTTAATTAAAAAAAAAAAACAAACAAAAAAAAGCCCCAAACCTGTTGTCATTATAGTGCAAGAGTTCTATTGCCATTGCATTGCAAGGGTTCCATATTGGTAGAGTTTCATATCTCCTTGACATCTCTTGTAGGCAGCTCCTCTAGGCACTGACTCTTCCATGTCTTCACAGCAGCCAAATGACCCGAGTTCCCCTCAGCCACCCAATCCACTCTTTTATAACACTCTTCTGATTTGCTACAGGTGTGGCCTGTTAACATCAGGCCTGGTCCCAATCTCTAATAATTAACCCAGCTGCAACTCTTTAGGGGGTATGATTAATTTCTATACCACCTTTATTTACCTAAATTCTATCCCCCTACAAAAACCAAACAAAAAAAAAAACCCCAAAAATAAACAAAACAAAAAAAATCCCAAAAACCCAAACCCCCCAAACAAACAGCAACAAAACCACCCCACTACCCACCCCCCCAAAATAAAGTTGTGAATGTATGAATCTAGGCAAAGGGTCCCAGAAGCAAATATACAGAAATCTTCTCACTTTTTATTATGGAAGAAAGAGTCATGACATTTCAAATAAAATTAAAATATATCACTCAGAAGACTTACATGTTATGCAACTTCAGCTTTCCCAGAAACAAGAAGAGAATGAAAGGTGTCTAAAAGGAAAGCACCTAGTGCTTTATTTTGAAATGTCAAAGTCATATGTTTAGAAGAAAGAACCAGGAGAGGATCCATAAACCAGAAAATATTATTGTTTTGTCCTTTCATGACACTGCTCTTCTCATTTCATTAAAGTGCTCAGAGTCTTAAGACTCGGTCTCTGTGTTTCACCTAATAATATGTGATACTGTCATGGATTCATTTTCCATCTGTGTTAGTTTAGAAGGGCACTACTCGTTTTTTGACTGAAAATCTCTAAGGACAGAATCTTTGTGAAATCATCTGTATGCTTAGCCTGTGCAGAAGTGAAAAGTTCCTCTTAAATTACTTCAAAACCTGTATAGACTTTCCCCCCATACGCTGCTTTATCAGCTTGAAAAGGGGAGGTGAAGGCAGCTCTAACTTCTCATAGTACAGCTACTAGCAAATATAATCCACTGGCCCAAGAGTTCAATATCCAGCTCAACAGGACTTGGGATAGTTCCATCTATCATAGCTCATCTCTTTCCATACCACTGTTCCAACCACATAAATGCAAAATAATAATAATTGTTCTAAGCAAGCAAAGGAAAGAAGTGAAAGTGTAATATAAACTCTCTGGACATTCCAGCAGTTCCTTGAAATGTTTCTCTTTCTCTGTCTGCCTCAAGTTAATTTATTTGCTATTCTTGCAATATTTATTTCTATAGTATAGACATTAGTGTGAACATTGTGTTGCAGGGCACACTAAGACTTTCTCCTCTGAACAGAGATTACAACACAGAAAACAGGATTAAGCAGGACTGACAGCAAACTAAACGAATACAGGTAGGCAGATTTTGGTTTCTGGTCCAACAGTTGTATGCATAATATTATTTTTTTTTCAGAAATTGAGCCAGGAAAAAACTCAACAAACAACTGTCACTTAAACGAAGCTTTAAAATGTTGGTTAAATTAATGCCAGAGTGAACTAGAGAACATAACCTTCTGTTACATCTTTTAAGTCTCAGAAATACCGGGGTGGAACATTTACATTTTGTCCTGCAAATTCTACATTCTACAGAAAGCATTCAGGTTTTTTATATAAATTAATTTTACAGTCCCTGTAAGAGATCTGGAGGTTTATTTCTAAGTATAGGAAAGCAACTCCTAAAGCTGTGATCTGAGGTCACCCACAGCCTTTGAGTTCATATGTGATACTGAAAGGCAATTGAATACACTAGCTCTGCATGCTTTGAAGGGATTTATTTAAAAGCAAATCAAGAATATATATATATGTTATAAAAGAAATATAAATATAATGTAATATATAAAATATAAAATAAATATAATATAATATAATATAATATAATATAATATAATATAATATAATATAATATAATATAATATAATATAATATAATATAATATAATATAATATAATATAATATAATATAAATATACATGTATATAATCAGCATATTAGTGTAATATAACTGCTCATTAAGATGGAGCAGTGCAATGATCAGTCTGAAAGCTGGGGCTCAGACAGTGTCAGTGTATCTTCCAGTTTCATGAGCACTGCCATTATAGCAATATTTTCTGTTCAAAGGTTAACTGTTTTAAAGCTGACTTGCTAACTGCTGCAACAAGGAGTTCAAGATCTGGGCCCAGCACCAAATCATGGTTCAGTTCAGGGTTATGAAGGCTCTCAACACAATCAATTTGTATTTCACTGCAATCAGAAATTACTGACTGCTTTACTGACAAAAGATTATAATGACCAATTCAATGCTTGCCTTAGTGAGCAAATGTGCATAAGCAAACAAATAATAAATGAAATATCAAAGTCTTATGTCACTAATATTTAGGGGAAAAAATACCTTGCTTTTTTTTCCTTTTTGTGTCTTGAAAGATGTTTTGCCAGCAGTATTTTCTCCATACAGATGGGGCAGTGTTGAATCTTTCCTAAAGTAGCAGATTCTCAGCTTAATCCTATCAATTACTCAGAGTATTCACCTCTTTTTCTTCCAGACATCCTGTTTAGATGCCTTATAACTTTGGAATTTGGAACAGACACATGCAGAATGAGAATTACCTTTTTATCTATCTGCTCTGTTGTCCAGTGAATATTTTTTACATTTTAAAGTTCAGTTGGGTCAAATTGAGAGTTTTGGAAAGGCAATGCTGAATTATTCCTTTTATAACAGCCAATCCTTGGGATTGTTCATCTACAGAATTTGAAGACCATGAGTCCATTCCAGGACTGTTTATTCTGAAAAGTTATGGATGTGCAGAAACACTTTGTCACATTGGGCTGGAATAATCACAGAGAGAAGCAATACAAAACCATCATCTCATTCTCATAAGGGCAGCTCAGATTTGTTTCAGAGATAAAAAACAGGCTTCATGAGGAAAGTTTTCCTTTCAGACCTGAGATGGAATAGTCACAGCAAAGGCAGAAGTGATACAGGAATGAAAAGGACCAGAGACATTGGAGGCCCACTGGTTGCACCTTGTGCAGGAGAGGTGATGCAGTTGTGTCTTCCCACCTCTTCCCCCTCTCATTTATTCACAGAAACATAGAACAAGTCCCAACATCACAAGTAGGGTTCAGTAAATCCTTAATAGTATAAATGAACTAAAAAAACCCCCCAAATTCCTTAGAAATAATTAACACAATTCTACTAAATACAATCTTCTTTCTGACAAGTACTTCAATGTTCTCCATAGTGCTTTAAATTTCATAATCTATTTTTAAAGAAAAAAATCTCAAAACCAACACTAGAAGACAAGCAGAACAGCCACGACCTTCCCTAATGGATTTTTTACTTAAGAGATCTTTACATTTTATTAGATTAAATTCTTTCACAGCTTCTTTACTTACAGGTATTTGTGTCTGAACCATTTAACTGGAACTTTCTAGAAATAATTCAGATTAGGATGCTTCAGAGATCAGGTCTGGAAATTATGATCATAAGTAGTTTTATAAAAACAAATTAAACTTCAACTTTTATTTACAATAACTGTGAGCAGCAGAAAAAGTGCTGAAATGTAATCAGTTTTAGTGGGGCTATTCAGTTGTTTTTCCAAACTGGATGAGAATGATCATCACCTTGGAACCAATTAACACACTGCCATGCTGCTGCATAACTGGTATTTTTGGTCATTTAAAAAGCCTCAGCCAAATGTTAACGAACTGATGCATTAGGCCCTTGCTGCCTTGAGCTGACATTTTCTGGTCCCACCCCATGGTCGGACAGGAGCTTTTGCACACAATGCAATCTCTCAGTAAGGCACAGAGGCTTTTGCTCAAATGCATCTAAGCATAAAAACTGTCACTTATCCAGCCAGAAAAATTCTACCCCTACGAGATCTAACACAAAAGTACTGCTGGATTTTGATCCAAAAGCCCTAAGCATTGAGAAAATTGTGTGTGATGGCTTTGGGAAGGCACTGCTCCCCATTCTGTTCAGCAGACCATACAAAGATATCCCCTTCATAAAGGGAAGCTGCTCATGACTGCAAGGAATATCTGTGCTGTAATGCACCATTAAATCAAATTAACCCAATCATCCACCTGCTAAGTGAACAAAATAAAAGAAAATCTCATTCTCAGCATGTTCCTTTGCTCACATCGGCAGGGAATGGATGCATCATGTGAAGAGTTCCTTAATGTCACCAATCAGCCTGTAGCTCCTTCAAAGCCAAGCAATGTACCTTGTTTCAAGTGTTTTAGCACATTTATTATGGCCAAATACAAGTTCTTTGTCAAAATTAACTGCAGCAGAAAAACTGCATTTCCTTTGAATGCTTTTGTCTGTTTGCTTGTGAAATGGGATGGGTTTATTTGTACAATAAATAAATAAAGAAAAACTACCAAATAAATAGCCTTAAACCAAAATATTTGATATTGAAGATGTCACTATGGCACTTTATAGTTTGCTAGAGTTGTGCCTCTACCCCACCTTCCATCTAAAACTACATTTTTTTTTATTTACTTCCTCTTCACAGCGACATGCTGCACTGGAAACTCCAAAAATTGGCTGGTTCAGAGTGAGGACTACTCTGCTTTTCTTCCTTCCTGACCCAGCATGATGAAAACAAAAACACTATCCAAGCTCTTTTTTCCCCCTGTAAGACCAGTTAATGACTGAACATCAAGGGATGTGTGTGAAATTGCAACAGGCACATTATCAGCAAATAAACTATCACCTATGAAAATTGAGTCCTAGTCCAGCTTCAGTTTTACAAATTGAAGCATCACACTTATAGCCCTGCAGCAGCATTTCTGTTAATGTGTTCTGACACCAGATGGTTTTATCATTCAGATAAACATAGCACCTTTCTTTCTTTGGTAGTTTTTTTTTATGAATAACATACAGTTTTCCTATCTGGTGGAAAAGAATTTTATTTTTATAAGAGAAAGGTCTTGTTTAAGGGGAGGGTAGGTGAGAGAAAAATCATGACATAGTGTTTTATATAGGAAAATTTACAAGCCATTTTCTAATTAATATTGACATTAAATAAATCAAATTATATTTGTATCTACACATACAGATGAACTTTCTTGTTTATGATGGTAAAAAAGACAATTGTTTCAAAATACAAACTGGAAAAGTAAAAAGAAATCCGGAATGACTGCAGCTGATTTGACTTCCATTGCATTTATCGGGTAAGATTCTGGGGATTAAAATATTTGAAAAGCTGTGGAAGACTTGTATTTATTGTTTTTATTACAGTAGAGCATGAAGAAAAGGGCTTTAGGCTGGAGGATAATTTAGAAGCAATGAAGATCACAGCAGAATATCAAGTTTTTTTTAATAAGATGAAATGTTTCTTGTGATCCTATTAGTAAGCCTTGGTTTTGGTTTTGTGGCTGTAGGTACACATATCAATGAGAAGATTTTTTTAAAAAGCAGCAAGAAAAATGGTAATTCAATATTACATGCTAAGATTTCTATTTAAGATTAGTTTGTTCTCCATCCTGGTCATTCTATTTTATAACTGTTGGTGATGCAGTAAATTTTGAACTTAAAATGTGGGATAACAACTACACAGAAAATCCTGACATTCTACCATTATAAGTAATAAAGACATAATGGAAAAACTAATTAGAAAGTATCCTGTAAACAAAAAGTGAAGAAATGTGTGAGTAATAAACATTTTATTGCTCCTGAACAAACAAGAAACATTTGGCCTGCATTTCAGCTAAGGAAAAAACATTAATAAAATAGGAAAAGTGACTAAAGTGTGAAAAATATTTAATGGAACAATTTACTTCTTTTTTCTTTAAAAATTTTGTACGTTTTCACCAGTTAAAATTTTTGCACATACCTGGCGTCTCCTAGGACGTGTGTGAAATTTACGGTGGAACTTGTTTTTGTGATCAGTGCTGTGGAAGTACAGACTCTACTGACAAAGAGGCAAGGTCCTTGGCCCAAGGTGATCTGCTATAGCGCAGGATAGCAGCATGAAAGGGTAGACTGAAGAACAACACAAAATCATCATCCTTAATGGCTTGAAAATCAGGAAAATAAAAACTGCACCTGAACAGCGACACCCCACTCAGATGGAAAAAGGCCAGAGAATAAGAAGCACCTGCTTTCAAAGAGCACACCAGCAGCATTTGATGCAATCTGGGCCACCAAGGACATGGTCTGCAGCTGTGACCTGACCTTTTTGAGGAGCAGCAGGAGGTGGGGCCAGTGTTTCCAGGGTCTGTGGGCACCTCTGGCTTCCAGCAATGCTGCAGTTCTTGCACAGTGTGAATTCTCTCCTTTACCCTTGAGCTGGCCTTGCTCAGCAGTGCAGGTCACCCTTTCTCTCTCAGAGTTGAGTTTAGGACTTGATCCAAAGGGGGAACCTAGTGCCCCAGAGCAGTGAGGGGCACATTCCTGCAGTGTCCAAGAGCTCTCCTTGATCTTAGCTGCTGACAAACACCAAAGAGGTGTTTGGTTTGGTACAAAGATTATAAGTACAAAGTCTATTTTCCTTTTCTGAAGAGGCTGTGAGGGTGTTTGGGAACAACTTTTTACAGTATTTTTATCTCCCAGATGGAATCCTTACAGGAATGTTTTGTCTACATCAAACCTTTTCCTGCAAGAGCAGGTTCACCTGCTTTTGCAAACAGGTGTCTGAGATAACACAGGCTGCTTTCTAAAATTTAAAACTTAAGGATTCCTCTTTATAAAAACAAGCCTTTTTTTTTTTTATCCTAAATGACCAAGAAACCTCACTATTTTTTTCTGCTTTTCAGCAAAACACTGAAGCAAAGGATTTCCAGAGAAGACAAGGTTCTTTGAAGAATGTGATTTTATTGCAGCCTTCCCCACTAAGGACAAGATCTTCACCTGTGTGGTTGAAACACCAGGATGCTTGGGGGCTGCTTTTGAATCTCAAGCAGGCAATGCTTATGAATGCAGAACTTGGGGAAATGATTTCATGGAATACAATTAAATAGAGAATACAAACAAAATCCTTGCAAATGACAGTCAAACTTTAGTAGTAATGGTATAAAAATAAATTTAAAAATTTTACAGAACTACCATTGGATATCTCATGTTACTTAGAACCTACCTGCCCTTTACTCTCAGCCCCTGACAAAGATTTCAGGATGTTTGAAGCCCTCCAAATAAGTGCAAATATGATGTGCACTTAAAATTTTTAACTGAGGAAGAGCTTAGAAGTCTAAACTCAGGAGAAAAGACAAAAACCTCTAAAGTGAAAGACCAAAACTTGAGTATGACCTTGACCAAGAAGGATATCAGATGGCTCCATATTTGCAGGAATTACTTTCACATTTTCCACTAAATATATTTTCCTCTCTTTGTCTCTCTCACACATTTACTGTGTGTTTTTCATACCACATAAGAGTCTAAACATATTCAAACTCCTTGCAACACAATAACACATAACACACAAAGAATTGTCTTTTATAAAATTTCTATTACTGTAGGTGAGGATGCTAATCAACGTATGATTGAGGTTGACACAATCTTTTAGTTGACAATTAGGATAGGACCTGGCAGCTAGGACCCAGTATGGGGCTGAGCAACGCTGAATAGCTGGATGAGACTGAATGCTGACAGGCAAAGGACACAATGGGCAGCAGTTCAGATGAAGCTGGGCTTGTGAATAGCCTCCTACATGCCATCCCCTTCAGAAGGTCACTGGCAAGCTGGAGCTACTCCAAACACAGCAAGGGTGTGCAGGTGATAATTGGTGGCAGAAGACACATATGTATGTACATATATATCTCTGCACCTGAACTAGCCATCTGCTTTTGGATTTAGTATGTAATGCCCTCCAATATATAGCATAGAAAGAAGTTTTAGTTAGTAAATGTTAGATTTCTAGCTCTAGACAGAAATTTCTTTGTGATCCTGCTTCCTGAGATATAACATAAACTGGATTTTTGTTTTGCAGCTTTCTGTGTTGCTTTGCAGTCCTCCTGTTGCATTTGATTGGGCTGAAAAACCCAGCAGGAGGGGCAGGGACAGGCATCACATGAAAAGACAAAAATATGTTATCAGACTGAGCTCCACATATCTCTATGTGACAGGTGAACCACAGGGAAGCAAAACACAGATCCTGTGTGATAAGCAAACATCCCACATCAGGTATAGATGCATAGACACAGAGATGTGTACAAGTTACTAGGACATGCTGCTTTTGTTTTCTCAGTGGTCAAGAGCAAGCCAGGAAATCCCTGTGTAAAACATGCCTGAGCAGAAAATTAACCACAGACTTCTGGCTCTAATAAATACAGATCACAGAAATCTTCTGCTATGCTCCAAGGATTTTCTACTTTCTTTCACTCCCAGCTTCACATCAACTCAGCTGCAGGATGGATGGCATGAAGGAAGAGTTTAGAAGGGATGCTGAGCAGCCCAAACATCTGCTTGGGTCTGAGGAAATATGCTGAAAATATCTTCAACATTGAAGATTAAAAATTTTATCTTTGGTATGCCTCATTCTACTAAAAATGAAGCCTCAC
This sequence comes from Ammospiza nelsoni, assembly GCF_027579445.1. Taxonomy (NCBI): domain Eukaryota; kingdom Metazoa; phylum Chordata; class Aves; order Passeriformes; family Passerellidae; genus Ammospiza; species Ammospiza nelsoni. The sequence continues at coordinate 117,937,527 of NC_080633.1, read as the reverse complement.
AAAATCACTATGAAAACTGCAGTGCAACAGCATATCATGCAAGGTTGGAAGGGACTTTAAAAATAATTTATTTCCAACCCACCTGCCAGGGGCAGGGAGGTTCCCCACTGGATCAGGTTGCTCAGGGCCCCATCCAACCTGGTCTTGAACACCTCCAGGGAAGATCAGACATAGCTGTGGGATCAGATCAGTGAAAGCACTGGCAATCATGGTGGATCGTATAGAAAAATTACTGGAAAAGGAGACATTTTTAAAATTTTCATTTTATTAATGGTTTTCTCCTATGAATAATTTTGACTTTCTGGAACAATCTTTGAAAGAAAAGTGGAACCTCTTTTATCATGCAAATGTCAATGCAAAAATGAGAACCAAAATTAAACTACAGGTTATACAAAGAAGAAAGAAACATATCAAAGTTGCTCTGAAAAGCTCACTTCTCCCTAGGGAAATTAAACTTGCAAATGTATTCCTTTTCTTTTCAAACATTTGTCCTTTTTTTTTCCCTCTTTTTTTTTTTCCTTTGTAGGTGCTGGTGGGAAATCAGGGAAGGTATTCAAATGTAGATTAATTTAAAAATATACATCTGATTGGATACTGTATTTGCTGTGAGCTTTTACTGACTGCAATTCAAAGGTTCAATTAAGACAATAAGAAGAGACTAAGATGAGGCTCTTCTAATAGAGGTTTCTTCTTTCCATGGAGAGCAAAGATTGTTATTTTAAAAGTAAAGTCTTGTACAGCCAATTCCATATGTGCTGCTGAGACACAGAAATCTTTATTTTTAAATACTCTTCCATAAGTGATGAACAAACACATACACATGCACACACACAGAGAAAAACCCAACATGTTGCAGACAAATGCACAGAATCCAATATTTAAATACATATATTCTGCCAACCTGATGCATTAAAATTCTGGCATCAAGTGATTGCAAACATTGGTAAGTATCCAACAGGATTACTTGCTTTCTTCATCAATACTTACACTTGAAGTATGGGAGAGAGGAAAAAAATTAAATTGAAGTATGGGAGGGAGAATTTTTTCCATTAAAAAAAAAAATGGAAGGAAGAACACACAAAATAATATAGAGAAGGCAGATTTTTCCCTTTCATACATTTTTGCTGTGGTCACTGCCTGCATCTCCCTCATCTTGCTGGGCTCTGTTTTGGGACTGACAGGTGTGTGTGCAAGTTCTTTAACTTTTCAACAGAATCCAGAGACAGGAGCTGGATCTCTGGAAGTGCACCCTCAGACAAACTGGGTGCATTGAGTCTGGGAGGTGACCAGATCTGGAAATCCTCTCTCCCAAAGTGTCCCAAGCCTTCTAATATGTAATCTGGTGACTCAGAACAGCACCACCACCCTCAGCATCCTGACAGAGACTGAGTTACTCCTGTGGATTTATACAAAGTGCCACCGTCAACATAGGAGAGCAGAGGAGAGAAAAGGAAAAGTCAGGCTATTGAGAGCCACAGCATTTCCAATATAGAAATCCCCAAAGATAAAGACACTTTCTGTTTCAACAAGGAATGAGAGCAACTCTGCACACTCAACTCCAACTGCTTGTCCTTTCTCCAGGGCCTTTCAGCAGCCACATCCACCTAAGAAATCCAGCAAACAGAAATCTCTGGAACTGCCATGTCAGCCAGCAACTGAACCCCTGACTTTCCCTTCCAGAAGTCTCAGAGCACAGGGAATGTACCTTTGAAGTGTCTTCATTTGCTGTGGTGGTGCAGGAGCCCTGAGTAGTGGGGGTCAGCAGCATCCCACCTCGAACCCTAGAGCTGCCTTTACAGCAAAACTCTTCCAGCTGGAGGCACTGCTTAGTGATGCCTGCTCTGTGCCAGAGCTGCACAGCCTGAGCACCCTTGCACTGCTGCACTATAGCAACACAACTCCATTAAAAATTCACTTCCTAAGTCTCCCCCATGCTGGTGAAAAGCATGAGACAAGCTAATGTATTCAGGAGTGAGGTCTTCGGAGGCTATGCTTTATCTCCAGGATTAACTATATTGAATTTCATTATTTTAGTTATATTTATACTAGTAGTTCTTATATTAGAACCCAATTAAATTGCTTTATTCTGAGAAAGGAGTTATGAGAATGATGTATTCATAATTTTAATTCTGTTGTCATCAACACATTACTATAATGTGTTTTGTTTGTTATTGTTCTTAAAATAATTGGTCATGATGTTTTTTCAGCATCAAGTTGCTTTTCTATTTAGTGGCACTGTTTGTTTAAACCATTGCAAGATATGCTCCATGTGCTACCAAGGAGAAATGCCACTGCTCTACATTCATGTGCAGTTGTTACCCTGCAGTTTTATTTTCTACTACTGAATAACATCTGACTATGATATTTTTCAAATTACTTCAATTTTGTGATCTTCAGTTCTGCAGCAGATTTAAATTATGAATAACTGGAGAAATATTGGAAAAATATGTTACTTGGATAAACAATTTAAAACTTTTTTTTTCATATAATTGCCATTACCACAAGCAGAAAGTCCATTGATTATCACCTCCAGTACAGCAAAAAAACACTCAGAGAGGTTATAGGTAAAAAGGCAATACAAATAGTTTCTCTGCACAATGTGAAGTATCTGTGTTAAGGGAGATAATATCCTCTTATTTTTTTTTTATGTTCAAAATTTTATGATACATTTATATATATCTCTATACAGGTAAATGTACAGAAAATATACAGGAAAATATATTTCTATATACAGATAGGTGCACATGGGTATCTATCAATATGTACACACATACATGTATACATGGGCCCAAATACAGTGCCTACCGTGCATGTTACCCAGATGCCATGGGAAAGGTGTAAAAAAAACTGCTGGGGCATTTTCAAGACAGCAGTGTTTGCCAGAAAAGTAAATAGTTACATGTAAAATGCTGGGCATAGAGGTTTATATGGTGTTTCTGAAAGGCCAAGCCAGTCTTGAGAATGAAAACATAAAACTAAACTCACTGTCTCCTTTCTGTCTTTAAAGGTTTTACCAATTATTATTAGCTTCTTGTTTGCTTCATAATATATGGATTTCTGGCATTCCCTTAGAATACTCTAATGTACATCTGAATTCCTATCTCTTGCTGCTACTTTTGCCCTAGCCACTATATTTTAATGCAACAGTTACTTTTTGCGGGCTAAAAAGATTCATAGAATCCTAGATTCTTCTTTGAAAACATCATAAATTAGCAACAGACATAGGTTTTATAACTTAATTTTCAACTTTAAAGTTAAAAAAAAAGGATTCCTGCTCTTGTTAGGGAATGTAGCTAATGCACCACCTCTATGCTGATGAATAGCTTTTCTTGTAATAGGTAGTTTACATAAAAATTACATGGTGTCTACGAACAGTGAAATTATTCTAGAACAGAGACAGTCAGAGTTATTTTAATGCATTGCTTTAATACACTTCAGGAGCACTCCTACTGCATGCTTTCAACTAGGGAGGAAAGAGTGGGCAAATTTTAATTGCTCAAACCTAGTTTTAATGTAAACTGGCTGTGCTCAGCTGTACTTCGTGACTCTATGGCCCCTTACTATGGTGGAACAATAGCATGTGATAATTACCAATCCTGCCAGAGCACACACAGTCAAACAATGTACTTGATAGAATTCCATGACCTTGAGGCTGCACTGTCTGTGCTCTCATATAAAATTGTAAATGACAGAAGGAGTAGGAGCTCATCTCAGAAAAGAAAATGACTGCTGCCAACAACCTGCCTCAACAAGAGGTATGGCTCAACTGGCTATGCTCAGAAGGCATGCTAATTTGCAAATGTAGACACAGAAAAGCAGTGTTAGGCATCCTCAGAGAAAGGACTGTCCTGATCTAGGGTGGAAATATTTGCTCATGGCATCAGTGACCAGTATAATATTTACAGTATAACCACAGAAGCCATCTGGTGATAGGTCCTCAGCTAAAAAGCACGCAGGAAAGGAACTGCTCTGGTGAACCTCATGAGCAAGGAGATTATAACAAAGAAAGCTGAATCCCACAGGAAGAGCAAGAGATGATTCTTACTGCAATGCATCACTGGTCTTACTGGTTATTTGCCAGCAAATGTTAGGGACCACTGCTTTGGTATACATGCTGCTCAGGCAAAACACTTCATCTTATTTCCTTGTTCTGTATTTGGCACACTTCATTGCTGAGATCATTCATCAAAGAATTTAAGAATGTCCTGGATTTAACAGTAACTCAGAAGTCAGACAGGCATTTAAGTGTTTGGCTGAAAGATGGTCTATATGGAAAGCTCAGGGGAGACTTTATTGCAACCTTTCAGTACTTTAAGTGGACTTGTAAGAAAGATGGGGACAGACATTTTAGCAGTTCTTATTGTGTTCAGACAGTGGGTAGTGGTTTTAAACTGAAAGACGATTAGCTATAAGGAAAATTTTTACAATGAGGTTGGTGAGGCACTGTGGTAATCACATATCTGAACACAGAGACATAATTCCCTCCCAGGATTTTCCTGAGAAGCTGTGAGAAAGCTCAGAGAAAACAATTCTTATCTTCACTTGCTGCACCTGTTGTTGTGCACATGTGGAATGTGTTATGGAGATTGTTTATCAAGGGTGATTCTTAATTGGACTCTGGTGGGGGTGATTTGATTGATTGACCAATTAGGTCAAAGCTGTGTTGGACTGTCTGACAAGGGCAAAGGGTTTTTCATATAGTTTCACTATATAGAATGGTATGGTATGGTATGGTATGGTATGGTATGGTATGGTAACAATAAAGCAATTGATCAGCCTTCTGCAATCCTGGATTCAATGCTCATTATTCCCAGTTCAGGGGCACACTGCTACTAATAAGGTACTGCAACAGGTTGCCCAGAGAAGTTGTGGAAACCACATTCCTGGAAGTGTCCAAGGCCAGGCTGGATGGGGCCCTGAGCAACCAGATCTCGTGAATGGCATCCCTCCCTATGGCAGGAGGGTTCGGAACTAGAAGATGCTTAGGGTCCCTTCCAGCTCTAACCATTCTGTGATTCTATGCAGTAGGTGCTACTCATATAAACAAAAGACTTGCAGTTGGTGTGAAATCTTTTTTAGAAGTGTAACAAGCACAATTGTTGCCAAGCTACTTATTTTATTTCAAATGTTGGAAGAAACAAAGCATACAATGAGTCTTTTCTTGGATGATTGCTTTAAGAAGCAAATGATCATTTGGGGATTCCTGCTTAGTTTCTTTTATTTGGTTTAAGTCAAAGCAAAGCAATAAGAATCCTTTTGTTTTTCAGAAGATGTTCATGGAACAGCAATACAGCATCCATTTATGCGACTAACAATCTTCACATTATTAAGGCATCCACTGTTTCTCATAAATGCAGCTCTGGGATGTGCTGTCTTGTATTGATCAAAAATATTTACAGCAGCCAGTCAGTTAATCTTACATATATCTGAAAGTACCAGAATACTCTTGTAACGAGAATACTCTAGCAAGGCTAAAGATATATAAGGTAACATCAAGACAACAAGCATCTGAACAACCACATATTAGTAGGAAGTACTATGTATTACACAAACATGGCTTTATTTCCCCCAACGGCTTATAAACCCAGTAATTTTTACCCTTTAGGATCATAATGATAAATGAACACATCTTTCACTCATTTCCTTACTTTAAAATTCTCAAAAGGAACGCCTGAAAGGGTGACATTACTTTCTTTTCCAATGCCTTCAGCTGTCGAGTTCCACATGATTCAGATTCTCTTCCATAGATTGGGAACCCCCAAGGAGGCAGCAACAGATGAAACATCATCATTTTACATAAATGCCCAAATCTACATATTTTTAAAATAACATTAATAATTTTACTTTTTACCTTTCAAAATCACTATGTATAAAAAGAGGGTTTTAATTGTAGGAAATACTAAAATAACCTGGGAAGAGTACGAGCACTTGAGCAAAATAAAAAGACAATCTCATTATTTTGCAGTGACCTGTCTCCACTTGATTTTTTTGGGTGATGGGTACTAATGAAGCTGACAGTCAACTGAGGGAAAATATTCAGATGAAAACTCTTAAAGAAACTAATAAGAGATTAAGATCATTCAAGAGTTCAAACTAGTCATAGCTTTCAGTATTTTGCAAAATTAACCCAAACCCTCAATTATTCGAGTTTTGATAATTTTTAACCTACAAAAATACAATGTACCATTTCAGCTGCAAATAAAGAAGCAGACAAAATTTTAATCAAGAGATTGGAGACTGGGAAGAAAGTAATAACAATTAAGGATTAACAAACGATGAATAATTGACACAGGCTTGGACCTAAAAACCAGACATTTCTTCTGTGAAAAACATTTTTTTTAAATCCTATTACAAGAAAGTCACTAGGAGGTAATCTTTACAAACCTCAGAGGATGAAGGACAAAGGCTCTGCTACATTAGTAGCTCCCCTTAAGAGATTTTGCTACTTTTGCTTTAATTTTCATCTGAGTTTAAAGCTGGTAATTTCTTTGAGGTAATACTCAAATCAAGCCATTGACAAGAAATTTTGAAATTTAAGGATGAACTGCAGCTTGCCAATGGTGTCTCTAATGCCTCTCAGTAGAAGCACACACACCTAAGTTAATGATCCCATTATTTCATTACTACCAACCAGAAACTTTCCTTATTGCAGCTTCAATAGACCTGTTGGCACGGTTTACCTGCTCATCAGGGAACACCTTCTGTGCTGGAAGTGCTCAGCAGGCAGCTCTCTTACTCTCTGGCACTTTCAGGGAAGGCTTCTGGACATGGATGGCTTCACCCAGACACTGATGACAACAGGAATGTTTGTAAACCTTTAATTTCAGTGCTGCATTACAGATCATTGGAGCCTTGGAGCTGTCTGCAGGGTAAAAGTGTATGGTGGCTGATCCATGCAATCCCTTGATATCTGTTGCTGTCTGTGTCCCATGTGGACAGAACTGTAGTGTTGAGGCAAAATGAGACATTCCCTGACTCACCTCACATGCTCTTTGTGATTCAGCAGTCATAAGTTACCTTCTTCTTGAAACTCCACTCTATTTTCTTTTAAGAAGGTCTGCTTATTTTAGCCCCCTGTGTAACCTCTTACCAGTACTTTATCAGTAGTTGAAACATTTATAATATTATTAATATATAATATACATTTTTATATTTATTCTATTCAAGTGCTCTGCTACTATTGCAGCAGAAGGATGCTTAAGAACTGCACCTTGCTCAAAATGCAAGTATTCATCCCTTGTTATTATAGACATTATTATAGAGGACATCTAGAGATCTGAGAAATCTAAAGGCAAATTAATAGAATTAATATCTTATTTAGAAATCTCATTATTTTTCTGGGCTTGATTCATTACTTTTGATTGTCTAGGTTAGCAGTACTTGACCTTACCAATAACTCTGATAAAGTAATGGACTCAAGTCTTTTGAAAGATGTCAAAAAACATCTAAATTAATAATTGATCTTTAAAAATCCTTGGGTCTTTCACAATACAGAATGACAGTAGCATTGCCAGGCTTCACTTAAAGGATGCACATACAGTCATTTCACATTGCACAGCCACTCAAGAATTATCTCACAAATGACTTAGATAAAAGCTATTACCTACAGAAATGAACTGATTTGGGTAACAAAGATCACACAGTGACAAAATGGGTGACAATATTGACCTAGTTGGACGCCATCCCTTCCCCTGGCTCCTCTGGCTGCCTGCAAGGGGAACTGCCAGGAAGCAAAAGCACTGAGCACACTTAGCCACTGTGCACCAGGTCACACAGCACCTCTGCTTTCACTCTTCCTGAGCTCCCTGATCAAGGGCAGAGTGCTGCTAGCAAGGAGAAAAGAAGCATTTGGTGCATAATAAACAGCGTTGTTAATCAAGAGAGAGACTTTCCCTAGCCCTTACCCAGATGCACAGGGCTATAAATAAGAACATGAGGAGTTTTGCTCTTTCTTTTTTGCACCCTTTGGGCAAAGCCAGGCTTTGGGGAAAGGAATGGTTGCTCTTGTATCAACTCCTGAAGTGCGAATTTCCCCAGGGGTGCCCTGGAAATGAGAAGCAGTGTTTCATCCCCAGTCCTGACTCACACTGGGGTATTGGGCAGCTGAAAGGAGCCTGCATCCTGTTATCTCTTTTGGGCAGAACCTCTCGTAACTAATGTGCACCAGCAAACATTGCCTTACACACAGTTTAGCTTGGAAATGCAGTGGAGATGCGGAACTAATCACCAGAACAGTCAGGACGTCATCTCTTCCCCACTCCCCGGAAAAAATCAATAGAACAGAATTGTGCTCTGAGACTAATTCAGTCCCATTAAACACCAGTGTAAATATCCATGTTTTTTCCATTTAAAATGCAATTCCAAATTAAATTCAAGCATCAACAATAATGCTTGGATACACAGTGCTCCTAGCAAATACTGCTCATAGCACATCTGCTAATTTTGCAGTAACTTCTGTCCTAACAGTTCTAATCAGCAGTTGAGCAGAGAGGTGAGCCAAGGAAAAATTATAAAACTGAACACTGAAACAATAAAAAGTATGCAGCTAATAAACTACTATATCTGTTGGCCATTGAGGTTACAAGTTTCCTGGTTTAATTCAAGAACTCATCTAAGAAATGCTCAAGACAATTCTGACTGATTGGACCATCAGACTGACTGCATAACATATGGAAATGGGAGGCAAGCAAAAGAAATAGTTGATGTCTGAATTTTCCAAACATGACATGAAAATTTGCTTGCATATACCTTTTGTAAAAGACCTCCTTGTTTACTGATGATTTCTGTTAAGAAATATATTAAACTGTATATTAATCTTCTGTAAGAAGATTATTAGCTCACAGAAAACATTTATTTTTGGAGAGAGTTACCAAGTGTGGCTTCAGTTTTCAGTTCTGCAATGCTGAAGTGACAAGGTTATGGGATCTGGCTTGGTATTTTTTGGGTGGTTGGATTTTTTTGTGTGTCCAACACCAGAAAATAGGCTGTGGCTGGGAAGACCAGATTTCTAATTCAAATAATAATGATTTCTACCACCAGCAGTCATTTCCCTTTTTTTTTGACAAAAAAGAGTGTAGTAAATGATTATTTATCAGTCCTCCCTGATAAATGCATCTGAGAAAGAATGACACAATGTTCCCGTTTTCAAGTGAATTGCAGAAATAGGCCAAAAATTGCCAAAGAAATAATCATATGCACAAATATCCATGCACACAGAAAAAAAAGCATTTAAAAAAATTCTAGTAGCACACAACAACACAATCCTCTCTGTCATTGACACCTACTATTATTTATTCACAGGTTTTTTTACTATGGAGATGAAAGGATTGTTTTTCCAGCATCCATCCTTTAATGACTAAATCTACACTAGCAAAATAGTGATAAATATAAATCTCTGAGAAATGTTGCTGTTTTAATTCATGATGTTGTATAATCCTGAGAAATCAGTCTCTATCTGAATATTGAGTTGGACTACATAGAATTCAAAAATCTGTTTCTCTGAGTGCAAGTTATACCTTCATGAAAATTCCTTTGGACACTTTTTTTATTGTCATTATTAACTGTTGGAAATGTCTGATCTTTTTACCATAACTCAGTAGCTACTGTATCAATTAAGACTTTGAAAATTTGATTGCCAATAGCTACTGCCCTGTTTACAAATTTTCCAGTGGGGTAATTTTCCAGATAAAGGAAGATGTTGTCAGTCACTATAAACTACATGGGACCTCATTACTGAGTACAGACATTCCAATTAATCTTAAATACATGCAGTGCCAAGAGAGTAATTAGCAACAATAAATTGCTGTGATTTTTTAAAAATAACAATTGCTCCTACATATCTCATTAATGCTTCATAAACCCCCAAAATAGCAAAGTGTATTATTTACTAGTGCTATTTTTAAAAACAGGAGTTCCTTTCTGACATTCATCAGTGAACAACCTAATTTATGGTAAGTCTTTCTACCAAATCCGTCATAGAAGCCCAAAGCACCTCAATTTTGAAAAATCAAGCATAAAAACTTATTAAGTGCAAGAATTAAATTTGTTTAATAAGCCATTACTCGGCCCCTTTGTGCATCTGCATTTTGATACAATATTCAATTCTATGCACATGCATTTTTTCCCCCTTAAAAAAATATTTGCATAATTATTCACTCCTTCCTTTCATACCTGTTATTTAGCACATAATATTAACTACAAACAATCTACTTACTTGTACTGGATGCTGATCAAGGAGGCATGCTTTAAATTTGTCTCCACAGCTTCCTTGGGATTTTAAAGGGTATTATAATCCCTGTTTTACAGAAGCAAGAGCTGATCAAGCAGTAAAAGATTAAGACCAATACTGTTTTCTGCCTTTAAAACCATCAACAAACGCGTACAATTTGTTTGTGCAGAACTTCTGCCACTCTGCCTAATCAGTAAATGAGAAAAATGAGGAACATGCAACTAATGACTATTACAATGTTTGTATCAAGAACTGTCTCATGCTGTTCCAGCAACAAAAAATTATTAGGAGAGGCTATTCATCTATTTGGATGTTGTTAATGGGTTATCCAGCAATAGGAAAAGGTTCAGGGTGAGGTGGGCAGATGAGGTTGCCACAGAGACAATATTTCCCTGCATGAGCCTGTCCATTATGGAGTGGCTGAGATATGAAAGAACAATCTCAACTCTGACAAGGAGAAATCCCAGGGGGAGGTAAAGCTCTGTGCTCACCTGCCTCCAGAACCATCCCTAGAGCTGCAGTGTGGACCACAAGGCTCATAGAGCCAGGTGAAAAACAGAGCAAAGTGACAATTCTTTCACTGGTGGCACAAACACAGGCACACCAACTTCTCTGGCCAGTGCCACAGGTGGTGACACGGGAAGCAAGCAGGACAGCAGCTCCAGCAGCTTACAGGAGTTGGGCAGAATTGCCATGGTCACCACTAGGTCACTTGATGGCCACAGTCAAACTCAATATTAAGATGTGGTTGAGGAAACTTATTTTTTATTTTTCCAAACAACAAATTTTAGTTGTATGGACTGAGGCTTTTGACCAGCTTCACACTATTTTGCAGGGAACACACAGGAAGCCTGCCATGCTCTGACTCAAGAGCAGCTCATGGTATCCAGCTGTGAGAATGGCATTGCTAAACTGCCATCTGGGTTGTGGGAAGAAGGTCGAATATCACACACTTAAGTCAATTTTTTTTTCCTCTTAATAGAACCACTGCAGTAGCTGGGCACAAGTAAAGTTGGGTAATATTTGGTGGCTTCAGGCAATAGGCACTATTCCACATCATCCTATATAATTTCCTCCTGTTCAGTCACAGCTGATCTTGTAGCAGCTGGGCTCTTGCAATTTTGTGAAGACTGGCCTAATGAGAAGCTGAAGAGCACATTTCACTCAATTGCTGAGAGACAAACCAACCCACGAACCAAGAAATTGATTTGAAGCTTTAATCCAAAGAAATGAGAAAATGCTTCACATAGATGGGCCTATACCACTGGGACATGATTCTCCTATAATTTCAGATTGCTATAAGAGAAATTTTGCAGGCCTCAGCTAGCTTTTTTTTCTTTTTTTTTTTTTTTCCTCCAGGGATCATCTGAAGCCTAGGAAGAGAATGCTTAAAATCACAGATGAACCTGTTCTTCTGTGACAAATTTTGCACAACAGAGTCTCCACGAAGTCCAGCTGGTATCAAAAGTATTTATAGAAGGCATTTTCTTAAACATGGCAATTAATGCTGTTCCCTTACTCCAAATTTCTGAAGAGACAAGGACAACATGGAGACCCACAGAAGCACACCTTACAAAGTTTAATAATCAGACTGCAAGAAAGAGAAATTATGATAATAAATTAGTTATAGGATCATAGGATACTTCAGGTTGAAAAGAGCATTAGGGGTTCTCTCATCCAACCTCCTGTTTCTAGCAGGGTCAGCTATGAAATCAGACCAAGTTACTCAGGGTTATATACTGTTGGATCTTGAAAAAATCTGTCAAAAGTTTAAAGATTCTCATTGTCTTCTATCTGTAGAGCTTTGAAGTGGAACCCAGTATAGATCATTTAACAGAAAATCTTAACCTCTAACATAAGAGTGAACATTCCATTTGAGAGAAGCCTTCCATGTCTAAGATCTAAAAGAGATGGAGGGGTGGAAGAGAATATTAAAAGATAATACTGAGAGAGCTTTCAGCTTCAGTTCCACTTCTTCAACCCTGACTTCCCTGGAATAAAGAAAAACATCTTTGCACAGACTTAGGTTCCTACAGTGTTTGATTTGGTAACTTGTAGTAAAAAAGGTGCCAGAAACCAAGACATTTGCAGAAACTGTTCTGTAGGCACTAAATTTTTAATGCTCATAACAGCTCCGATTTCTATTCTGTCCCCAGGAAGTCAGATTTCTTTAAGAGCTGCTGAGTAAGCTTTGTGTTGTAGAATACAGGCTGCATTCATCTTTGCAGCTATAAGATTAAGTGAAAAAGGGCTAATCCCAACAATAAAAACTCATCACTCATCCAGGAATGCTTAATAGCACATTTCCTTCTGTGCTGGATTGTGTTAAGTAGCTTGATGAGAAAATAACATTCAGGAAAATTGGAATGAGACTTTGTGCTACTTAAAAATCACACAGAAATATTTATTGAGAGAGTTAATGCACCTATTTAGCAGAAGCTGAAGGACTTCTCGGAATACATGCCTTTTCTTGGAATTTGCTACAATTTAAGTCAGTCTGCTGCTCACTATCTCATTTTACTTAACTCTCGTTGTGGATATCAGTAAGTAGTAAGTGAACTGAATTAATTCACATATTTTAGGGACTCAGGATTTGCACAGAGAGTGTTAAGATATAGTAACTAATATAAATTAAAATGTCAGTGTCCTCTGGGGATTTTCCAGGGCAGATCATAAGAGAAAGTTAGATTTGATACCTGTGTGAGCATAAGAATTAATGATGCAACCTTATACACTGTTCTTGATACTGTCAAAAATCCTCAGCCAGAAGGAATATTCGCATAAAAACCCTCCTTCTTTTGTTCTGGAAGCTGACACAAAAGAGTAGCTACTGTAGTGTCATTAAAATGTGAATCCTATGGCACTATAAAGCCTTTTCTAGGGTGGTCTCAGCTTTGCAGGAAATTTCCTTGAAGGTCATTCCTTCTTGCTTGCAGTGAAGTAAAAATAAAGGTGTATTAGAAAAATGTTTTACTGTGTGGTTAAATTATTTTCTAGACCAGCTTAAAATGTCCCCTGTTCTGTCTCCCTTAACTCCCTCTTTCTCTGATAGCATTTATTATTAACTGTGACTCATTTTTTAACACAGGATTAACTACCTAGTTGGAAGGTTGTCTGAAAGACAGTACAGGGAAACAAAACAGCCACGTGGTACCTCTGTTTTATTACCAAATGTGACAGGATATTTGTACATCTGACCCTTTCATGTAGTTGCATGATGACCAGGTTTTGAAGCAAAAAAAGACAATTGACTCACCCAGTTAGAACAGTGTTATTGCAGCATCCCTCTTTTAGAAAGGGAAAAAGACTCCTCCCAGGAGCTGTCAAAGTATGAAAGATTATTCTGCCTTCATAAGGAGGCAGAAGAGATCTAGTTATATCTGTTCATTGAAATGGCAAAACCATGCCTCACCAACTTCAACAATTTTCTTTCTGTTGTCCCATAGACTGTCTACTTTCTGTGCTTTTAATTCATTACCCAGGGTATCCATCCAGGAGTGATGCAGAAAATCTTCCTGCCTTTCCTTTTGGCTTTCTCTGCTGTTACAAATGAGGTACTAAATAGAATCAGCATCCTGATATATCTGTTTAGAGTGGAAATAATATATAAAAGCCAGCAAATAAGAAAGTGGCTGTTGAACCCAGCTTGAGAAAGGAGTCTGCAAGGCATTTGACTGGTGGCACTTAATCTATAACACAAATGAAAGATGTGATCTCCTGCAATCTTCTTCCCTCTCTGCCATTTGTAAGAGCTGAAAGATAGTGCCCTTGCACTCGGATCCCTGGGAGACAGATCTTACTGACTGAGTGATACACAAGAGTGTCTTCCTCTGACACACAGAGCAGGTATGCCACAGCATAATCTACTACTCCCAGCCCACTAAATGGATGCTCAGTGTCTAGAGTGCTTGACATCCAATATATCTTTTTCAAAGCACACTAAAGCAAGCAGTTCAGTGCAGCAGCAACTCTTTTTCTTCCAAAATCTGGGTTTGTATCTGCCCCTAGGAGGAGACCAGCTCAATTTGGAAGTTTTTATAAGGAATTTCTATGGAATAAAAACACGGAATATTTTTAATTATCTGTTCATAAGTTCTGTCATGCTGCAGACAGCCCTTGTGACTGAGGCAGTGCCACCTGTGCAATAGCAGATTACACCATGAGCCCCTTTGTCCCATGTTGTGGTTACTTGCTCTGATCACTGGTGACTGAAAAAAAGCAGACACATTTGCATCATCATTTGCACTTAGTTCATGAATCTAGAATGAGGAAGAAATCTCCAAAAACCAAACTACTGAAACTTCAGGGGAGGTGGGGTCAGTCACTTTTGCTGCTTGATGATTTTCAGGAGATGAACCTTTTGTTGGAAAAAATAAACAACACAAAAAATTAAAATTTGCATTAGTAGCTATCTGTGTCCTTCCAGAGCACAAAATAGTTCCTTCTTGATGGTGAAGCAAGCTTACCTAGCTGGCATAAGAGGAAGTACAATATACCTCTCACCTATTTAAGGCACCCAGACTTCACCTGATGGGAGCAGAGCTTCTGCTTCCTGTAAAGCAGCACTACATACCAGAAAATGTTATTAAAACCTATACCACATCTTATTCTTTAAGCAAATTTACTAAATAGTTTTAACACATTAATGCTGTATTAATATAGTGAAAATATGTGTGTCTATGTGGGTGATGTGTTGCACATACAATTTTTAATATTTTTTCCTACTGTCTGCACTGGGAATTGTGCCAGTTAGTGCATTTGAAAAAGGACATTTTAAAATGTAGTTCATTAGTTTTTGACCAGTGTTAAAAATGATTTCTTAATGGCTGGGCTCTGTTCCAGCAAATAATGACTCTGTACCTACTCACACTTCTGTAAGCTGTCCCATAAGGATATGGATAATGTAAATAGAACTGAAATAAATAGATTGTTTACTACTTTAACTTTATCTAGTAGTTTGGATAAATAAAAACCAAAGAAGGTGACAAAACTTCAACTGAATTGCATTGAATACAGAATTGTTTAAACACATTGTTCAAATAGCTCTTTTTTAATAGGGTGCTCTCTTTACCCCAGGAGAGTGAAAAATACCTGTTGTTTAGTGACATCTTAGCCTTGATATACAGAAATAAAGTCACAAACACATAACTATCAGCTTTCTGGTAACAATTTGGAGCGGAAAAGAAAGGATTCTGAAATATCATCTTGATGTTAATGGCAACTGTACTTTATTTCTTCCTCCTTCAGCTGACTACAGAGCACAGTGTCACAGTGGTTCAGCAAGAGTGGAGAACATGGTGCAATAAAGGATGTGCTCACCTCAGATCTCCACATCAGAAAGGAGAATAAGAGACACAAGGCTGTACTTTTAGTCCTGTGAGATGCTGTAGAACACATCTGGGTCAAAATGATCAGATTTCAAATAAAGATGCTGGGAAATTTCATTGGGAAATTTAATTTTCCATTTACTTGTCTTGAAACTCATTAATTACTCCTAAAGGTGTTCTTAGTATTTGCAGAGGTGCTTCTCAAAGGCATACAAAGCTCTGCTCATCATAATAAATACTTCATTTTTTAGAATATTGTATGAGATACCCTTACTGCAGCACTGAATTGCTGTCAATATTGCCTCAATTCAGTGTGATACTGAATTTATTTTGTAGCATAAATGCTAAGAAAATGATGATACAGTAGGAAAAATTCTTCTTATATTCCACATTTACGCTTCCCTCAATGAGGTCTGAGATAGAGCTGTAACCCAGAATGTACTTGATGGAACAGCATTACTTGGAGCTATATCTGAAAACTGTGGTCCCAACCATTTTGTCCACAGGCAACAGCACTGACACAGTGAGAAGCAGGCAACATCATCCTTCACTTCCTTTGAAAGCCCAGGTTTTATTTTTATGTTTTTAATTTCCTATGCCCACAAGCAGAGCTGAAAAGTCTTGTACGCAGCACACTGTGTGTGACCCTAGGATAGAGAACAGCGCTTTCAATATTTCCCCAACACTCATCAAAAGATCACTTATACCATGTCTTAACTTGCCAATTCCTCTTTGTTTTTCATTTCTCATCTCAAAAGTGATGAGCTGCAATTTTCCATATCTCTATTGTGAAAGAAGGCTAAGAATCAGGAGAAAGAATTAAAGTTATGTACTTGGAGCACTTCCTGCAAAGACACAGCTTGCAATTAACAATTTTTACTCAGTACTGAGAGTACTGAAAAAAAGTCAATTTCTCTTGGTGGTTTGGTTACAGTTATCTCTGAATACAGAAAAAAAGGTGTTTTCCTTTACAGCAATGTAACACTTGAATAGTCCTATAAAACAATATAATTACCCTGGCTTAGCTGTAACTTTATCAGATCTATCTGCAGACCCTCAGTATAGTTAAATTTAAGAACAAATAACACACAGCTATTGCAAGTACTTTTCACCGAGTTGTGAGCAATTGCTTATCTGAAAACAGATTCAGCTCTTCAGATTTTTTTTTTGTTGGGGTTTTTTAATGTTTTGTTTTTTATTTTTTAATTAAAGCTTTGTTTACTTGTTGGTTGTTGCTGCTGGATTGGGGTTTTTTTTGTTTTTTTGGGGTTTTTTTTGCATTTCTTTGGTTTTCGTTTGGTTTGGTTTTTGCTTGTTGTTGGTTTTTTGGTTTTTTTTTTAAGATGCTCTATTGGCTCTTCTCTGGAAATAAAATTCTCAGCCTGTGCAAAGCATTCAAAACCACCCCTGCTCTTCTGCTGTGCAAGGCAGGATGGTGTCCTGAAACTATATTGGATGAGAGCCTCTGAGCAGTTACAATGCTGAAGTGAGAGAGGGTGTTAAAAAAAGATACAAGATGAGTAAGGGTTTTTTTTAAGATCATAAAAAATACTTAGACTCAAGACAAGTCCATCATATTGTCCACCAAATTCAAAATTCACAACTGCAAACCATTATGTGGTATATGGATTGTAACATTGGTGTATTTTGTGATGTGGCAAAATAACGTAAGAGTGGATCACACAATCCCAGGATATGTAACAAATTGCTTAATTTATGAAGGAGATTATATGACAGGACCACGAGTTTGTCAAATCACTGCCCTTGGTGACTAAATGTCTTTTATGTTCCCTTTCCTTAATCCAGCTCCCTTTTACTGGTCAGCTCACAAAATGGAAATACCCTTAGCAGGATGTCCCATTGGACACCACTTGTTCCTGGATTATTTTGTGAGGTATTTACTTCACCTGGCTAGCCTAGGAAATACCAGCTGGGTGTTGGTATTTCGTATTGCCTGGGTCACAGCTAATGGATTTGTAAACCAAAGGCCTCATTGTACTATAGTGTCCCTGCAAAACAGGAGAAAAAATCTTCTGAAAACCATGAGAAAAAAATAACAAAGCAAATACAGAAACTATGAAATCTGTAAAGATTCATTAAAAATGGAAAAAGCAATGCCACTGAGACAAAACTTTAAATTAGCAAAGTTACTTTGACAAAGACGAGATTTTTTTTTTTTAAATCTTCTAAGATTTACAAACAGTAAAAAGGTTTGAATGTGGCAAAAGCAATGTAAAATGCACAACAGAAACTTAGATATCATTACAGCTAAAGCTAGTGTGCAATTTCTGCTATAGCAACTTTAAAACAATTTAAAACTGAGGTTTGAGGGAGATTATATATTCAATCTTTCTTCTTAATCATAATGTTTTTCAGAAAATGTGAGCCCAGTATGGAAACCTATTCTTTCACTGTTCAAGGAAAGAATAAGTAGCTTACTTCATCACTTGAGTTGATAGACATAATATTTATCTTTGAGCATACTTAAGGTCATAGGCTGCGAAAAATAATCATATATTTTACAAAAGCATTTTCTAACAGATTCCTTTATTTTGAAGAGTTTAGTTAAACTATGTTTGAATTCCAACAATATTTTCTGTGTCTTCCAGCTGCTTGAAAATAGCATAGTATCATGGATGTTTCCTAAAGGAAGATCACAATATCTCAGTAGCACACAGAGGGGAAAAGAAGAGTAGTTTCAAAAATGCTTTTTTTTAATCTGTGTATGTGGCCAGTTATACCTACTGCACTTGTCTGCATTCAGCTCTCCTGGGGGAGATTCAAAACATGTAATATTTCATGATGTAAAAACATTTTCTGACTTAACACTGTAGAGGGATCACTTATCCTTCTAATAAATCCACTCCTGTTTTCTGACTTAAGTTTGTCCTCTGTTTGATACAAATATCATTACTCCAACAAAAATCTGCAAAAATGAAGCAATACTCATTTTAGTGACCCAAAGGATGCAAATATGAGAGGGTAATGAAAGGTTACACCACTGAGTGTGAACTGCAAGGACTGTACAGAGCAGACAGAATGAAATGTCAGCTCAGATGGGATTTCATCATTGATTTCTGAACTGATAACTTCTTTAGAATTTAACACAAAGCAAAATTATATTATTTGGTTTTTTATCATAAAGTCACAATCTAGAAAATGTTAAAAAAAATAGTCTTCTAATTGAAGGCAAATGTCAAACAAGAAAACTAATTTACATCAAACAGAACTTCCTCACAAAACACTTAACAAAAAGTGTATCTTTCATTGGCATCCTTGCTCTTCCTCTCATTTCTTGGCTATGCCTGAATTATTTTAGACTCTTAAAAATAATAAGGCATCTCTTCCATTGTTCTGGAAAAAACCTGCACAACCATCAGAGAAAACTAACTGTACCAAGAAAGCTGCATCAAAATACCACAATACAATATCACTCAAAACATTGCCTATGCAATATAACTCAAAATATTGCTTGATGTTCAAAATAGAGAAAAAATACATAATTTTTCTCATGTAAGATATTAATGCAATTGTATAAAGCAAGAAGCTAAAGACATCCAGAGAAAAAGTGAATTTTAAAATCAGCATTTTTTCTTTACTAAAATCTAACATTAAAATGATTACCAAGCACAGAATCTGTTTATTCCTCACATCATTAAAAGTATTTCCATGATAGGCATCTTTGCAAAAGAAAAACAAGCATGAATTTTAACAAGGCTGCTGTTAACTCTGCTGGAAAAACACTAAGACATCAAAACCTTACTGCTAAAGACTGGCCTAATTAACAGGCCAATTTCATTACCACAGATTTTCAAATCTGTGATATTAATTAAGAAACAAAAGGAGACAAACGGCCTGCAAAGAGCTGTACCTGCCTTCTGGCCTACAAATAAGCACTTGCAATCTGTGTAATCGATACCAAGAAACTGGCTGGAATTAATGGCCAAGCTCACAGCTTTCTGCACCAGCTCCTCCATCCACCTGACCTTTCAGGTAAATGTATCTCGTGCTTCTCAAATGACTAACTTGCACCTTTCATTATTTTAATCATTGACACGAACAAATGTAAATTTCAGCCTTTCTAGGACCACACTTTGATATATCCATAATTTCAGTATGGAAAAGGTGTGTCAGCAGCTTGATGGCTGGGAATGGTGACACTCTAGTGAAATTAAAATTATATTCTTGCCTCTCTTTCAGCTGTAACAGTAACAGGGCTGCTGCTCAGTATGCCCCAAAAGAGACTTTACATGTTACATCACACATTTTCTGATATAAAATACCTGAGTAAAATGCAAAAGTTCCAAGTCTTCTAAAACTGATTGAACTTTCTTGAACTTCAAATCACCAGAAAAAATAATGAAAAATTCCAGCAAAGCAACAAAAAACATCTGCCTTAACAAGACTTGCCAAAAAAAATTAGAGAATCAATTGATTTTTCTGTGAAGACTATGAGCAATTCAGAAACTTCTTACTCTGTTAGTCACATCCAAAAAGGCTACTTTTGATAGAGTAACTATAAGATACAATTTCAGATAAATTTTCCCTCTATGTTTCATGTATGCAGATGTGTCTGTGAAGTGAGGGCACATCATTTCATTGATTCAAGTGAATCTAATTACAAGAAAACTATCAAGGCTCTTTCTTTTTTGTTTTTTATTTTTCCCTGTTTGTGAGGTATTTTGTTTGTTTCTTAAATTTGTTGTTGGATTTTGTTTATTTTATTTGTTGTTTTTGTGGGTTTGTTTTATTTATGGTTCAGAGCTGTAGGGGTTTGGACTTGATATTAGGAAGCATTTCTTTACTGAGAGAGTGGTCAAACACTAGAACAGGCTCCCTAGAGAGGTGGTTGATGCCCCCAGCCTGTCAGTGTTTAAGAAGCTTTTGAAAAATGCCATTAGCAATGAGCTTTAGCTTTTGACCAGCCTTGAACTGGTCAGGGAGTTAAAATAGGTGGTCATTGTAGGTCCTTTCCAAACAAAAGATTCTATTCCATTCTATTCTAAAAGTAAGCATCCAAATTTTTTATATAAAAATAAACATTAACCCCTCCAAACACTAATTTATCATACCTGTATGCAATTAAGGAATTCTAACCCAAAAAAACCTTGACTCTGGAAAAAAGATTTGAAGACATGATTTGGGATAGCTCATGATGAGGAACAACACTGTGACCAAGAATGGTCTCTAGAGAACAATATCTTTAAAGCTTGTGCTCCTGGTCCCTCAACTCCACACAAGCCTGTCCCAGCTGAAACGTAAATTTAGTCAGGGATTCCACTAATGCATTTTCTTAATCTTTCTCTCTTCTCCAGAATGTAATATAAGCTTGTTATTTAGGTAGAAAATGCCAATATTTTTTTAATTTGCTATGTAATATACTTCACATAGAAGTACTACAAGACACTTTCAAAAAAACCCCAGTAATTTGATGAATTTATAATGTTCTCTCTATCTTCAGACATATGCTTGCATTGTGTACAAAGATTACTGATTGGGTAGACTGAGCAGTGGAAGTCTTGATCAAGAAAATAACAAACTAAATCCAAACCACTTTATTTGTCCACTTTCATGTGAAGTTGACAACCACCACCACATCCTGCTTTTCATTCATAATGTTCTCTTCCATTATCATAGCAGAACTCCTGAGTTCACACAATGTGTATTACTGCGACCTGTGTGGGTCGCAGTTGGTGATAGAGAGACGGTGAATCTTGTTTCTTGAACCAGAAGGCTTGATTTATTAATATATGATATAATACATTATAATTATACTAAATAGAATATAGAGAGAGGTTTTGCAGAGCTGCTAGCTCAGCTAAGAAGAGATAGAAAAGAACCCACAACAAAGTTGTGGCCAAGGACTCAGTCCCCTGGCTTGAACTGATGATTGGCTCTTAATTATAAACATAGAAAATGAGCCAATCAAGGTGAATCCTATTGCATTCCACAGCAGCTGATAATAATTGTTTACCTTCTCTTCGAGGGCCTCTGGCCTCCCGAAGACGCAGAAATCTGAAAGAAAAGATTTCTGTGGAGAAATGTCTGCGACAAATGTGCTCAAAGGCAACACATGACAAAATTATTTAATTTGTTCATTAAACATCTCCTAAAAATTCACTGTACTAATAACTAATTTGGTTATTTTCATAAAGATATTGTAATCCCAAACTAGTGAAATTAGGAATATGCTTTTCCATATTTTTCAGCACTTTTTTACCTTTTATATTCACCAAAAAGCATTTTCTCAAGTGAATTGACCCCAGATGACTCATGCCTCTAAAAAATATTTGATTGCAAGATGTCAAAGCAGCTTACATTTTCCAATACAAAACTGATGATAAAATGCCGGGGTTGAGAGCACTCAAAGATTCTAGGGGAAGATATTGCCTGACATACTCAAACAAAAATCCAGACAGCATAAAGTAGTTTGTACAACACTGAGTTTTCCACAAAATCTCTTGTTCCATTTTTGCTCTTTTTTATGGAAGCAGATAAAATAAGATCTTCCTTGCATTTACTAAAAAAAAAAAAAGCTAAAACAAAGTAGAGTCAGAAGATGACAGTAACAAGTTATAAATTATGTGTCACAGAACATTTTAAAGCATCACATTTTAAAACATTGATAGAGAATACCTCAAGATGCTGCTCTATTTCTTAATTACATACAAAAATCCAGGGATCTTCAAACAAATCAGTAATTAATAAACAATCACTCATGATTTATTATTTTTTTATTACATTGTTTTGACATGTTTTCATTTCAGATGGTAATGAAACTAAAAGAAAAATAGCTTCTCTGCAGGATTGCTTTTTATTATAGCTGATTTTGAAGCTGAGGATTCCAGTGTATTTTAAAAGAATGCTAAATTGACACTAAAAGTTGACTGCACCTTGTTCAGATTAAAATCAGATGCGGTGCACGTATAGATTGAGAAACATAAAAGAATCCCAAACTGTATTGTCAGCATTTAGTCACAATGCTACAGTTAACTTCTTTAAACCAAGTTCGTCTAAATAAACAGGTTTCAATCAAGTTGTTTTTTAAGTCAAAATTTTAAGTCAAATACTTATACTTGAGGTAGGGCAATATGGTAGCAATTTAACTTACTGCTTTTTTTTGTGTGTGTGTTGTTTGGTACTTACAACTATCTGTTTAAATATCTTGTGTGCGTTCATGTCAGATGACCAAGAACTGCAAAAGACATTGCAAAAGAGGAGAGGGACACCAAGAACAAAGAGCTCATGGATGGTTATTTGGAGAGACTTGCATTTGTAGAGCATCAGAAAGACAAAGCGAATGAGTTCACACAAGTGAACAATGACTAATTATTTTGTATTAAATACTAATACAAAAATGTGTTTACAAAAGTTAATTTGGTCATCTCCCTTGTTTAGATTTAACACAGGAAACAGAGCTTGTTTAAAGGACTTCAAAAGAGCAAGAAATTTTAATTCAGTGCTTCTCAATAAGAAAAGTAGGTTTGGATTTTTTTTTTAAGATTTTAAGATAATTAGAATAAAGGACCTGTGTTTCTTCCCCATAATTCAAAGTAGTGATTCTGTAATCCTGTCAGATCTTATGACTTTGAAAATAACATGCAGCCCAAATATTCCATACGTGAGGTCTGCTGGTAAAATACTTACTTGTAGCAGACACAATTTAAAACTGTCTTTCAATATTTGTGAAAAAAATCAAAACTGATGGAAGATTTCACAGGCCACTTTGAACTAGTTTGTGTAATATTGACCTGACTTATGAAATAACCATTAATCTGTATTCACTGACCACATCAGTTGTTATTTCCTGTAATACAACTTCTAACATTTTCTGGTTTTGCTCATGGAAGTTAAAATGTAAAGAGAAACAGTAATTTCTTAAAGAACTGCCACAGCTTTCCTGTTTGAGAAAAAACTGAGTGAAGGTTGCCATTCAGGCAAACCAGGGATGAAAGGAGACACTAATTTGGAGTAGGCTGATTTGAAATGCAAGGAATAAAAAATGATTCAGGACACGTTCAGGCAGAGCTTGCTCGTGCCTTGCTTATCCGCAAAGGAGCATCGCTGAATTCCCCAGGAGGCTGCATAACTCATACTGGGACCCAGAGAGGTGAATTCCTGTACTTATGGGTGAGGCAGGAGAACAGCAGAACTCTGATTCACAATTA
The DNA here is from genome assembly GCF_027579445.1 of Ammospiza nelsoni. Lineage (NCBI taxonomy): Eukaryota > Metazoa > Chordata > Aves > Passeriformes > Passerellidae > Ammospiza > Ammospiza nelsoni. The sequence goes on along the minus strand of NC_080633.1, from coordinate 117,913,804 downwards.
GCACTGTGGTAGTTTTGTGCTGTCACAAGGTCTCATCCAGGCAGACCAGACTAACATTCCACCAAAGAAAACAGAACTAAGTGGACTGTATACCCACCTTACAGAAACAAAAAAATAAAGTTTCTAATAAAGCAAGAGGGAAGAGGAGCCTTTCTTCATGTAGGCGTGTGTATATCTGGGGTACTGGCACTGAATTATGAATCAAAGATGCATCAGTAAAATGTCATAGCAAGAAAGTGTGCTGTTAGAATTTTGCATTTTCAATAAATCAGGGCCTAGAGACTTTTTACTACAGAGAAAGTGACTAAAATATCAGCTAGGGACAATTAGATCCTCACATATTAACTGACATTTTTTCAATACCCTATCTAGTCTGGTATGATGAATAACCCAGGTTCCCTCTAAAGCTAGACTTTTTCTTACAGAAGGATAACGCCGTTTATTCTATTTCTCCCTCTATTTTTTCATTAATATTCTAAATAACTTATTTTAAATTAAATATCCCAGTATTAATTACTCTATGTTTCAACCTTATTGGTTTTGGATGTTCTTCCTACAAAGCTGTTTAAGAGGAAAGAGAACTGATTTCTTCCTTGATGCTTGCCTTTTTTGCCTCATCACTTGCCTTTTTTCCTCTCACCAAATTCTTAACAAAAGCAGAATTCCAGAGACAATGCCACACAGCACAACTGAAGAAGGCAATGGAATCCCAGCCTGGCTCTATTAATGAGCGCTAGTACAAATGAGATATAATACCAATAGAGTGCATACGAAACACTGAATTCACTGTTAGAGAATAACACCAGTATCCATTCATTTCATAGAAACAAACTCAAATTCACTGTCAGACGTGTTCCCAAAATGCCTGTTGGCTGAAACCCTTCAGCAGTTTGGCTGCAGTAACAGGAATGGCAATGCCTGAGGGTCACCCTGTTTCCAGAAGGCCAAACTGTCACCTGACTGCAACAACTGTTGCTTGTCTGCTTTACAGGAAAGCCTTTTTTTTTTTTTTTTTTTTTTTTAATTCTTATCTCTGTTAGGTTTGCCACACATTTCCATTGTCTCTTGTAACGATTTGCCTATAACACAATGCTCATCAGGTCCTGGGCATTCCTGGCTCATACAGGTGAACAGAGCTGTCTCTGGATCTTCTCCAATGCACTTGCACATGTAATTCAGACAACAGTGGTCTGCAAGTTTTCCTTTGTCTCTTTTTTATAAGGTACTATCTGAGACCCTTTTCACAAGAGAGTCTTCTGAAAATGCTGAACTTCCAAGTTACAGAACATTTCCTCAAATATTCTCCAATGTTTATGATCACTTTCTGCTTTAATGTCTGAATCATATTGGTCAAATAAGTTTCAAAGTAAGCAGCACTATGAGACATTTTTATTTGTGTCCATCTCCTAGAGAAAAACAGTCTGGGGTATCCACAGAGAAATGGATTCCACAAAGAAAGATATTTCTCTTGTCAATATTGTTAATTTCTGGGTTTAATCACTTGGATGCGATATACACAATATTCCAGGCAATGCAGTTTTAGGCTGACCAGCTTTTTTTCAACTGCAATGACTTCTTCATATCAAGGATTTATCCAGAATAGCCTGCAAAACTGGCCAGGTGTGGCTGAGTGACTATACTAGAAAGTACTTTGAAACTGTTTATAAGACAGTTTCAAAGTACTGTCTACTGAGCAGAAGTTATTTGATGTTAAAATTAAGTCCTGGAGAACATTAGAGTATCTAGATTAGTGCATGTCTGAGTGCATGTTCATTTCTGAAGTTTACTGGAGAACCAATGAGTATCACCTATACTGAAACTGCTCTCAGGATGTCAAAGAGAAGGCAGTGATGAAAAATATTCCTTATGGCATGTACTGCATGTCTACAAGTGCGATTAACATTCTCTGAACCTGAGAGAAGCAGTGAGAGAAGCAGAGAAAAGAATGATCAAAACAATTCGTATCTCATTTGCTGCTCATGTGTTGTGCCAAAGTAGAATGCAATATGGAGATTGTTGACCCAAAGTGATGGTGTTTTGTCTCCTTGACCAATCTCTGCAAGCTGTGTCCTGACAGTCGGTCAGGAGACGGTCACAAGATTTTGTTGAGTTCTTGTTCAGTTTCAGTTTAGATGTAGTGTAATACAATGTAATATAGTACAGAATAATATAGTGTAATAAAGCAATTAATTAGCCTTCTGATATGGAGTCAGATGCATCATTCTCCTAAGACGTTGGGAGCGCCTGGCAAAACTATATCTACATGACATGGAAATGTAACAGGAACTAAGTTCGTAGAACAACTCCTATTTTAGTTAATAATTTAAAAAAAGTAAATATGAATAGCCCAGCATGACATTCTGGAAGCCAACAGATAATCTTCAGAAACTATTTTGATAACCATTGCTTAGAAACAAAAAACAATGAAGCCATTGCATATCACTATAGTGCACTATAGTATATGTAGCACTTACAGTCAGATATGTTGGAAATACATTCCTTTTCATGAGATGCTAAATATCAGCACAGCACCATGCACCATTACAGCACATGAATGTCTAAAAAGATCATGTATAATTTCCCTTGAAAGTGCTAATTTGCATGCATTCATACTTCAGTTGCAGAAGGAGGTCTACATGCTCTTCTCTCCCCAAGCAGAAATACAGTTCAACCTCAAGTGGTATAGAATTCCTCAGTAAACTTTATAACCTCATTCCAAACTCTGACTATCAGTAAACAGCTTTTCAGAATGACAGTTTAAAGCAAGAAAATGTCACATGTATAGTAACAGGCCCAATCTTTTCTGTAAATTGCTGCCTGTGATTTTCAGAAATGCAGTAAATTGCTGGTGATTTGCAATGAGTCTCACTGCAAGGATAACTTGACTTTTGCACATTTAACAAAACATTCTTAAATTATTCATGCATATCATTCAATGTGTGGCCAATTTTGAGAGTAATATAGATCTGTAATATATCTGATCTCACTCATCAAGGGTAAGTGGAGTTTTTTTCCAAATCCCCAACATATACAATTGTTTAGACTATGTTTGTATAGTACATCAGGTACCTCAGAGTCACAGGCATCTGCAACATGGAGATCCAGAAAACTACAACACCCATGTCCCTCTTAAAAACACAGTAAAGACAAGATTGCCTTCCACGAGTCAAGCACCTAAGCAATGGCTGTCTGGAAAACAAGGGATAAAAGAAATATATTAAAAATACACAGCTCAGGGTGAAAAGCAATGGTGTGAGTTGGTGGACAGTGCTCAATGGAAAAAGAACATCAGAGCAAACTTTCTTCTACGCTGGCAGATGGATAAGTTGGGACCGCAGATGGGAAGAAGTTTAGCTTATTTATGGAAAGGCATGGTAGGAGAAGTCCTGTATATACAGGATGCCTCTGGAGAGGCAGCAAGACTCATTGAGAGACAGCTTCCTTCCCAGCATTGCCACTAAGGCAGAGTCTTCAAAAGAGATGCTCTGTCTTAGCCCATGGGAGGCCTGTGTGAAACCTGTGACTGCACACCTCAAAACATTTTGTAGATGTCAAGCTTTACATCTCTGCCCTCCAGGGACTTCCTCCTCAGAACAGGTAACAAATCCCACTCTCTTCTTTGGGGTTACTTTGCACACAAGTATCTTACCTTTCATTAAAGAAATGGCTGAGACAACAAGGTCAACCTTTTGTCTAATCTTCATGATCAAGACTTCAATGCATTTTTCTTCAACCATGTCAGTTTATACCATCTCAGCAGAAAGCCAAGAACTCTGAAACTTCAGCAACTCACAAAATGAAAACCTGGATTTTTTATCCTAAAAATGGTATTTACCAACAGCCCATACAGAAAAATGTGCAAGGATTGGAACATTATTTTTGGTTTTCAGTACCATGAATAACTTATCATGTCATACCTTTATAATTTTGCAGCTTGTAATCTTCTGTGCTTCTTTTCACCTACAGTGCAACCTGACTTAAACAATCACTCAGTGGACTGAAAAAGTAATCTATTAAGGCAAGAGGAATTACAAGTAAAATGAAGTGATAATTCTGCTAGAAAGAATACAACCCCGTGAAATATTAGGTCATACTTATTCGATGCACTAACTTATTTTACTGTTGACAAAACATTTAAATACAGAAACACATTTATAGTTCCATGCTAATAAAGGGACTCAAAATGCAAGTACTAAATTAAAAGGCAATCTATGTCAGAAAGATTATTTATTAAGCTATTCACAACCTTGGTGATGTGATGTAGAAGACACACTGTAATGACTAAGCTGCAGAACATAAAAAGCAACATATTGTGCAGTCTTTTTCACACAAACCTAATACTAATCCTAATAGAATACAAATTTCTTCATCTCTAAAGCTTTTTTTGGGTTCTAAGACTGGCTTTAACACATAGTGATATTTTATTCTCTTTTATAAGGACTATTTATCTTTTAAAATACTGAATGTTTCAGAAATGCACTGAAATAGTAAGCTAAGGCAGATGTTTGCTTAAAAAAAGTGAAACACATAACACAAATTTCATACATCTACATATCCTTCCCTGACTTTATTTGACTCAAATTCATTGAATTTATCTCACCTCCTATTATCTATTAGAAGAAGTTATAAGGCAAAAGCATAACAGAATCACAGCAGAGGTGCCACAATAATATATACAAGATCAATACAAGCAAATGCAACCTAGATTACTTGAAAAGGCTGCTAAGAGATACTATTAGGCAATATTGTAAAGTGGATAATACACAAAGATACTGATATAGATAGACCAACATATAGCACTTATTTAACACATTGTATGCCAGACTGTGGAATTTCAACTTCATTGCATTAGACAAGATTTTGGTACCAGGGTTTTCCTCAGCTTTTATATTAAAGCCTCCTCCTCTTCTCAAACTTTATATATGAGAAGTGGAGAGGTCTATGGATTGCCTCTTATTTTAATGCTGATCCTGCAAACTTAAATGCATGGTAAGCATGTGAGTAATTTTATTGAGTTTAATGAGACCACTCATGCATTTTAAGTTAATCTTGCATCTGAAGCAGCAGGAAAAGCCCCCACACTGAAACCTAAGCAGTAGGAATGCACCATGTGTCAGGACAATAATGACTGTCATTTGCACACACTACCCATGTGCTTTAGGCTACAGCAGCTCATTGGAGGGGTGAGGCTCTCCTTGCCATTCTGAAGCAGAGTTTGTGCACATTAAGAACACAGGAAAGACTTCTCAATGAGGGCAATACCTTTGTTCAAAGAGAATTTGTTCAGGGACAATGCAGGAGGAATGGCTGTGGAGACTTGAGGTGAATGTCACATGAAGGTTCAGGGGTCAGTAAGTTAAAGACTGTTCCAGGTTCAGAACTTAGATGTTATGGATGACTGATAGAAACTGGAAAGGAATACAAAAGGGTTTCCTTCTGTTTTCCTCCAGTGTGGTCTTCCATCTGGTTTAAACTAAAGACAGCAACTCTAGAGCTTCTAATGACTGATTGCAGCAATGTTTCCCTGGGCAGCATGAGAAAAGTCCTTTTGCCCACCCTCTTCTGGGTACCTTTCATCATTTCTAACAGCACATATATACAAAAATTCAATTATGAAACATTCATCCTTTGTGGATATTTCTGTCAATGGGCACAAAAGCTTTCAGTGTCAGACAAAACCCAAACAAATACACTGATTGCATCATCCCATTCCTCAAGAAACAAGAATAAAAATAGCAAAAATATTTCAGTCAATATAAATTAGAAGATATATGTAGATATATAGATAGAGACTATTTATTGGTGAAGAAAAATAAGTCAGGTGAGATCCATACCAGCATGGTTAAAGGCAGTAAAAAGTTGTTTATTAAGCTTATTAGGAGCAAGAGAAAATATCAACCTTCTAAATGATGTTTACTGTGACTTTTTTTTTAAGAAGCAAAAGAAGTAAACCTTTTAATATATTCTTCTGTTCTTTTTTTTTTTTTCCATAAAGAATGACAAGAAGAGGAACAACCATTTTCTAAACCACTAGTAAGAAGTCTATGGATTTATAACTCACATGCAATCTTTAGGCCTGGACAGCTAGCAACCACATAAAAGCTCTGGATATTGAGGTACATTAATGCAAATAAGTTAATTTTTAATAAATCTCTGGAACTGCATGAGACTGAAAAACTTTAAAGCCTATAAAAGATACAGAAAATGCACATCCAATGGTTCAAGGATCATTGATCTAGCTTTAGTCCCAAAGTAAACAGAAGAAAAATGGCTTAAAAACTTGCTTGAGATCCAGCAAAAGCAGTATAACTGATGTCACTCAATAATATTTCTTAAGACATTAGGACCTGTTAAACAAACTCTATTTCATTGCTTCCAGAGGTTAAATGCTGGGTTGATAGGAGCTGCAAGAAGGTAATATACTTAAGAGATCTATAAGGCATTCACAAAACATTCTTATTGAAAAAAAGATTGAATGGCAATACATTTTAATGGACTGAAAATTAAATAGATTTAAAACTAGCTAATTAACATAGTTTTCAATGGAAAATCATAGCTGAATAAGAGTGTTCCTAGCAGGACTCCCTTGGGATTGATGCATGTTCTGATGTTATTCCACATTTTCATCAGTGATCTAGATCATAAAAAAATCCCTGCCTGCAGTGGATATATTTGTAGATGACAAAAGAGAGGGAGGAGGGTAAATAATGAAAAGGCAGGCAGCTGTACAGGGCCATCTGGACTACTTGGTAAGCTGGGATCAGTGAAACAAAATCCATTAAACTATAGGCAGGCACAAGCGAAATTATAGAGCCTGGAAACAGGAAATACAAGTCATGACACAGATCTGTAAACTGCATTCTAGAAAACAAAATGTTTGGATAAAAGCTAGTATGATCCTGATATGTTTAAGCAAGCTGCCTAGCTACAGATGTAAAAAGTGATCTTACTTAGACATTCAGAAATTAATATCCTAGGATACAAAAATCTAGAAACATTTTACAACTCTCTAAGTACCTTTTAAAACCATTTGGTTATTTTATGTATTATAACTATGTAAATTTGTTAGCATATTGCATCAGAGTAAAGTAAGAAGTTTACAAAGAAAACAATGCCACAAAATTATTTTAATTTTTATAGGGAATTGCAACTCTAAAATCATTGTATAAGTATACTTTTAACCAATCAGGTAATCAATTCATTCATAAGAATAAAAATATATGCAATCTAAACCTAAAATAGATAAAAAACATCAAGAAGTACTAACTAAAAACCGATTATTAAGAAATTTTGCCTTTTCTAAATTAACTGTTTACACTGATTGTCCCAATGCTTTCAGAGTACACAATATCCACATGCCTAAAACATTTGAGAATAAAAATAGCTACCTCATGGAAAAACAAGACATAAGGATGGAAGATACCCTGAAGCAAACAAAAGTTGCAAATCAGGGTAGATGTAAAGCACATGAAAATGGTCCCAACACAGCATGAACTACTCTGAAGTTAAACAATGTACAAGTGTGTTTGAGATGAAGATTTAGTGAAAACCAGTTCCTTCACAGCTGGACATGTGCACAGCTTTTTCCTCACTATCGTCTTTTATCCAACAGCCCGCCTCTGAAGTGGAAAAAATAGGAGCACTTGTGAATGCCCTGGTAACACATAAAGACACATCAATTTAGCCAAGATGACATAGATCAAAAGGAAAATAAGCTGTGCGGGCAAGCTGGCCAGTAGTTTGGTCATATCTGATCAAACTGAGGAAAATTACTAAACTGAATGAAAAGAAAGCTGACAGAAATCCAAATATCACTGATAATTCACAGAAAGTAAAAGTAAAGTGAATCAACTGTGTTATATTTGCAAAGAAGTAATCGGGGGTTGAGGAATAACACCTCTGCCCCTTGAAGCAGAACTAGACTGACTTCAGTAGGCAGTTCAGAGAGTTTGAACTGCCTCAGCATAAAATCTATCGAAGCCTTCAAACATTTTGAGATAAGCAACAAAAATCTTCAGCCAAAACTTCCAAATCAAAGGTGAGATCTTGATCTTCCAAGGAAGTCTTAAAAGAAAAAAAAAAAAGAAAAGAAAGAAAAAGAAAAAAGAAAAAAGAAATGGCTTCCAAGAATGAGGAACAGTAACACAATAACACAGCGCAGCAATCCTCAGCAGATGGGTAGAACATATTCCCCCCCTGGAACAGAATACCTCATTCAAAACAACATTTTAAAGAACTTTTACATGCTCTCTAAAGATATAAGCAGAGAGGCAATTTAGGTGTACAGAATACCATGCTGCTATGACACAGAGACAATAAAATTACTGACAAGCAGCATTTGCCCTTGGAAGACAGTGTTAGTCAGGCACTGTTGCCACCCCTGTGACTTCTCTTCCAGCATTTCTGCCTTCCCCATTTGACTGAACAGGTCAAGAAGACCCAGCATTATTCCTGCTATACTAAAGCCACTCAGACAATAAACCTCTTGGCAAAGCAAAGGGCAGGAGAGCACTTAATCCCCAATAGGATTCTCTCACCCTTTCTCCATTAATCCAAACTGAAGAAGTCTGCTCAAAGGAATTCTGATACTCATGAATAATAAATTCAGTCACACCATCAACATAAGCAAGGAATTTCCCTGAAGGACAGCTGAAAAAGAAAGAGAGTATAATAACCTAGACAAGGAACAATCCCTCCAATTCCCTTGTGCAATTGAAAAGTAGTTCTCAAAGCCCATTCACCTTATAGAGGTTAAATATATTATTAGATGAAAACCAGATTTAGGAGGTAAACTTGCTCCAAGATTCAAACCACAAAGATCACAAGAATTCTTCCTACGACCTTACAGAATCAAAAATCTTCTTCTAATTAAGACAATTTAACACAACACAAATGGTAAGCATTCTACAAAAGAAGAAAAGCTTGCTGAAACAGACATGCTGGAAATACATTTAAGGCCTACCCAAGGTTATTCTATTGAACTAGAGCTATTTGTTTGCTGAAGCCTTCAAAATAAATTAATATGGGGAGTAAAGGCAGGGACACTGCCATGTTGTCCACCAAGAAACAACCACTTAATAGGAGCTGAAGGGCAAATTTTTTTTCTTCCATCTCCTCTTTAGAAATATCTGCTGAAAGTCAGTTTCAGGTAGGAGCACCACAGTTACATAGGTTTTTTGGGGTTTTTTTGTAAAAAATCAAATGCAAAATTACAACACCAGACTCCTGGAAAGAAGTAATTTAAGGAGTATGTTAACACAGAAAGTTTAGGATTATGTACATCTAATCACAAGACACTGGAAAAGAATGGAGGATAAGAAAAACTCTGAGTGGATATAGAGGACTGATGTAGTTAGGAAAAATCTCCTTGGTTGTCAGATGTAGATCTATGAAAAGTAAAACAAGATTTCTCCCTTGCTTTTCCACTAAATTAGAGTTTATGCATCCCAAAGGATGTAAGCAGTCACCTGGATGACATCTAGAGATGATAAACAATAACCTGCTTCTTAAATTTCTTTTCCAGTTCAAAAATAAGCCCACTTGAACACACCTAAGTAATATCTGTAGAGGGGTCTGGACTGGCTGCATTGATGGGCCTAGGCCATTTTTATGAGGTTTGACAAGGCCAAGTGCAGGGTCCTGCCCTTGGGTCACAACAACCCGAGGCAGCTCTACAGACTGGGATGGAGTGGCTGGAACTCTGCCCAATGGAAAAGGACCTGGGAGTGCTGGTCAACAGCTGACTGAATTTGAGCCAGTGTGTGCCCAGGTGGCCAAGAAGTCCAGTGACATCCTGGCAGGGATCAGAAATGGTTTGGTGAGCAGGACCAGCACAGTGATTGTCCCCCTCTACTCAACGCTGTTGAGGCCAAACCTCGAGTGTTGGGTTAAATTCTGTGCTGCTCAATTCAAGGACATTGAGGCGCTGGAGTGAGTCCAGAAAAGGACAACAAAAAGTCCATGAAGAATCTGGAACACAAGTCTAATGAGGAGCTGGAGAAAAAGAAGTTCAGGGGAGACCTTATGATGCAGTGCAACTACGTGAGAGCAGACTGCAGTCAAGAGGGGGTTGATCTCTTCTCGCAGGTAACAAGGGGCAAAAGGAAATGGCCTCAAGCTATGCTAGGTGAGATTTAGATGAGATAATAGGAAAAATTACTTTAGTTGTCAAGTATTGGGACAGGCTGCCCAGGAAAGTGGTGGAATCATTGTCCTTGAAAATGTTCAAGCAATGTGTCCATGTCGATCATGGGGACATGGTTTAGTGGTGGACCTGGCAGTTTTACGTTAATGATTGAACTTGATGACTTTGGAAGTATTTTTCAACCTCAATGATTCAAGGATTCGCAATTATGAAGTCCCATACGAAATATGTAGCATGCTTTAAAATCCCATGAGATTCAGCACTACAAATTTTGAGAATAACTTTTTCAGATTCTACTGTCATCAATAACAAATGCCTTGTACATTCATCAAAGTCTAGGACTGTCTCACGTGCAAATTACCACCAAAAAAACTTACTTAAAATTACATTTTCTTCTTAACAAGCATTGTCTTCTAATGGAAGACAAAACCCCAAGCAAACAACCTATGAATCAGTGTGAAACTCCCTTCAAAACAGTTAAACGGTTTTCAAACTATACATCAATTAAATAATTAAATCTTCATCAGAAGACTGGTGAAATGATAGACTTCCCTATAATTAAGAAGGAGTCCTTACTTGGCAATTGCTGGAACTGAAATCCCAAAGGATACACTACAGCAGTAAAAGCACCGCATAGAAGTTTTTATCAAAAGCATAAATTTGACCTTAGTGGGCAACAAATAGATCTGGCAGTAGCACTAAAATGAGTATACTGCTTTAGACATGGGTCAAAAATGTCTGCACAGCAGTCACTCATCTCATAGTTAGAAGCTGCTGGATAGCCAGCAGATGTGGTTGATCTAATGCCTAAACCAGAATATGATTAAAGAAATAATCAAAATATCTTTCACTGCAGTTTTATCAGAAGGACATCACATTTGCAAAAAAGAAAATGGAATAGCAGCAACAACCTTCCCATTTCTACAAAAAGACCATAATAATCACTACAAAACATATCCTAACATCAAGAAGTAGATAAAATAATTCCCTGAGTAATGAGATCTATGTTCACCCTTACCTGCAGGTGAGTGTGTCATACGTGTTTACAACCAAACCACAATTCAGGAAAATTTCCTTTTCTCACTACATGAACAATTCAACTTATTTCAGAAACACAAGATTAGAATAGATGACTAAGATGCTCCTTCTTACTCTTGTATTCTCTCATTCCTTGTTCTGTATGTTCTTGGCTCTACGTGTAAATAGCCACAGCTTTTTCAGGCCTTTTTCCCTGGGCTTCAGACACCAACCCTAGGCATGCAGGATTTACCCTCTCTGCATCTCTAGCCATTGCAGCATGGATTCCTGAATCACAGGAGTACTTTTCCATATCCAATGGTCTCATTGGAGAAATATTGCAAGAGACTTGAGTTACTTCCCTCCTTGCCCTAAGCTGACATTTTAGGTTTTTTTTTCTTTTAAAAAACTTCAAGATCCTAGAAATTAAATCAATAAACTCAAACAAATATGACTGTGATCTTTGTATTAATAAATTTGTTTGTGCAGCTCTTAGCTAAGCAGATATATCATACCCATTATTCCCAGAGCCATTTCATATTATGGTATTAAATGGATTATTAAAAAAAAAACAAAACAAAACACAGAGATATTACCTCAGTTATTTAAACCAATGAAGAAGATGATATCCTCCACTCCAGATATCAACATTAAAATTTTGCATTCATTAGAGGTTATAAAAGAAAAGCAGTTTTCATTGAAACACCTATTTCAATGATGCTCATTGTATATAATAAATTGAACCACTGTAAATGTCACTGAAAGTATATAATTGTATATAATAAATTGAACCACTGTAAATGTCACCTGAAAGGATATAAAATTCAATTTTTGTACCATCTGGAATGTACTCCTGATTAAGTTGTTCAGCAATGTGATTGTATCACCTAAACAAACTAATTAACATCAGAACGACACATTTTGCAGTTTCACTGGCATTTCTCTGTGTCCCATTTATTCTACATAAGTTCTTTCCCAGAATGACCTTATGCTCAAATAGTGCCATGAAGCTAGTGCATGTTAATTCTCTTTTCAAGAAGAAGCATATTTTTCATTAGATCTTACACAATGCAACACCTTTACACAGTAGAGTTAAACAGATTGAACAACAAATTAGTTTTGGAACATGAAATCTGGAACATCAAAGTTTCTTCAGCTAAACAGCCACAAAGTCTCCTCAGCTACAATAGATTCACACCTTTTTGCTCTTCAATTTCCTTCTTTTCCTTTCCCTTTCTTTTTTAAGAGAGCACATATTAAGTCATCTTTTGTTAAGTCACCCTTTTTGTCTGAGAAATTTAAATTGCAAATAAAAAGAAAATTCTATTTTCCTTAGCTGCATCATTATGAATTCACAGCTCATAGCTAATTCTTTTCTAACTTTTCATGGAAACAGTCATTGTATTCTATACAGAAACTGCCACACAGATTTTCTGCTCCTGCACGTATTGATGTCAGCCTAACACAACACCAGAAAATACTGTTTGCAAATACCATTGAAAGGCACCCCAACACCATGTTAATCTATGATTAACAGTACCTAACACCAGCCAAGGCCAGAGCCATTATTCTGAAGTGCTGAAGTGTTGTTTCTGTTCAATATTACACTGCATAACTTCACAGTAAATTGGTTTCCAGGTTTATTGCCAAAGTAATTAAAAATTCAAAAGCTTGCTGTTTGAGCAGAACATTATGGAAAAGTATTAAGTACAATTGAACCTGGAGATTATTTCTTTTTATAGTGAGAGAGCAGCAGGATGGGAGGAGCAACCTGAATAAGGAAGGTCACATTAAAAGTTCATGTTTTAGCAAACACATTTCAGTGGAGCTTCTGCTGTAGGAAAGAGCACAAGAAAAACTAAAAGGAGGGAACTGTTTTAAAAACCTTTTTTTAAAAAAACAAAAAGTTACTTCTGAAAGCTGGTTGATAGAAAGGGTGAAGGCCAAGGGAGTTAAATGGATTATATGATGGGAGCATTAAAACTTATATTTGGTCTGGTTCTGCTTTATATTATCTTAATTCTATATACTAAAGTACTATTTGATTAGCGTTCCTCCTTTTTTAATGTGAGAGAAGATTCTGGAGCATTACTTAGAAAAAAAATATTTTAAACTCTTTGAGAATAATAAGGTAGAGGAAAGAGGAGAAGGTGAGGGAGTCCAAACCTCAAAGAAACAAACCAAACCTTTTCATCAGGTTTAATTTCTGCAAGTTGAATTTTACTAGTGCGTATGTTCAGAAAAGATTATATTTAACTACTGCTATAAAATTAGTAATTTGTAATGTCTAGAAATTGCAGAAGGCCTACAACCACATCCAGTGCATGATCCATCATTGTGCACACCTCAGCTGGTAGCAGCTGATGGCATCACCTGGAGCAAACAAACACACAGCAGTGAGGAGAATTAGAAGTTAAGGGTGTGTAGTCTCCCAAGAGAGATGGTGATCAAAAGGATCTGATGATGAATAAGAGGAGTGTGGGAAGAAATTCTCAGCTGAGCTGTACATGAATGTATACAGTATGTACAGCAGTGAAGAAATGCACTGTTACCATCTTGCTTTGCTCCCAGTGAAGGCAGTGATTTGTGTTCAGCTGAAAATCCATCAATTGAACAGACAGCACAAAAGTTTTGTCTGTAACAGAGATCTAATCTCTACCAAGAGTGAGCAGCAATGACAGTGTTGCCTCCCTCCTGTTGTCACACAGCTGAACAGTAAAACCCCACCTGTGCACACCCAAAACCCACTGTCAGCCTCCCAGGAGACTTCACCAGGGTCTCCTGTCTTCTGAGCCCCTACACTCCCTCTGGGGAGAAAAGCCAGAGACATCTCCAGCTCCCCAGCTGGAATAAGTCTTGATTAAATGTTTAAGACTCTTAATTAAGATAAGCTTTTGAGTCTTCAACTTCTACTAATTTTTTTAATGTAAACACTCCTACCCTAAACCATCCATGGACACTCACTTGGGGTTTTGTCTTGACAGAGACTTGTATCTACAGATCAAAATTAGTGCAGTAGAAGAGTTGTCCATTACTAAGGCTTCATATCAGCTTTAGATCCTCTTCAGTGTCATTATTATTAAAATGTTTCTCCTGACCTCCAACCAAATCTTTTTTGCCACATGCTCAGTAAATTATTTATTGCTCTTCTTCTCAGTGGATATGAAAAACCCTTCCTCCACATAAAAGTCACTTACATGTGAGTAGATGCACAATGACCTATCCTCTGCTTAGACTAAGGAAGTCCTTTATCCTCCATCTATTGATTTTCCATATTGGTTTTATGGATGCTGCCAACTTTGTCCCTGAGCTTTTTGGAGTGGGTAATTCTATGGAGCTAATGAAGACAATAATTAAACCAAAATAATGGTGTCTGTTTTGTCATTTACATCAGCACAAGTTAGAAAGAGAATCACCTTTTCTTTCATATTGCTAATGTAAATTCAACCAATGCTCTCATTTCACATTAAAAATAAAGACACAAGCCCAAGCATACACCATAACATCTCTATTAATACAAATTAGCATTGGCTCTGAGTTTAACTGACTCCATTTGAGATGATTAGATATAATTGCAGAACAATTAAGGATTGACTGACATGCACCAGATGGAATAAATTTGATTTCACAAGTAGCCAGTATAAAGTTCACATAATTAACTCTCATTCTGACATACAACATTTTGTTTGGAAAAGACCACTAGGTTTCCAGTCTCTCAGCATTTTAATAAGTAAATTATTAGTCCATTTTTTCCTCAGATGGAAGAAATCATTAATTTTGTCAGATAATTCTATCCTCCAGCTACAGATCCATCCAATAATTTGGCCTACAGTTCTGTCTCCAGCTTAATAAAGCTGGACGGGAGCCCTACAAACTTTGATCATTCATTGACCAAAGTAAATATTTCTAGGAAAAAAATACATGAAAAAGTAGTGTTTCATTAAATTACATAAGCAAAACTTCCTTTGGTTTCAGGGGAAAGGTTAATGAAGCTGGTGCCATAGGCAGATCAGAGAGCTCACATTCACTCAATATGTAAAACTAAGGACAAGGTAAGAAACATAAGCTGTTTAGAAATATTTTCCTACTGAATACATTACTGTGTGTCAGGCAAATCCTTGGCCAAAAAAATTAGAAGAGTCACACAGCTCAATTTTGAGAGCAAAACTTAAATCCAGAATGAGGCACGGTACACAGCAAAGAAGCATGCCATGGAAAAGCCATGCAGGACAAACAGAAATATCCTTGAAAAAGAAAAGAGCTCATCAATGCTCCCCAGCTGCATAGGTAAGGCATATGAAACAACAGGAAAGGAGTACACAATACCACAATGCTGCTATACATTTACCAAATAAAGGCTTTAATACATGGAAAGAAATGCCAGTAACTCACAAATACAAAAGCGGTATAAAAATGGTCTAAAAAAATTTTGGAATAGCATATGATAAATACAAATGAAAATAGCTATTTTCATACTGGATCTGAAATATTTGAGGGATGTAACAAGAGAATTAATAACTGTACACTCTAAACAGATGAAGACTCTTTTGTACAGCAGTACATAACACCATATATTGCTGCAGATGGAGGGCTGGCTTACACACATTAGAAATTATGGGGTCCATATTTAAGCACACACAAAACTTCAGGGAAACAGTCTGTGTTTTTGTCTAGGTGCTTTAATGCCTATACTCTGGAATGTGACAATTAGAACTTAATTTCATTTCAAGAAAGAATGAGATCAAAACAATTAATGAGCTTATGTATGGATGTCGCAAACGGCCATCCTGCAGCGAAGAATTAAAAGGTCATGTTATAATAACAGCTTTGTTTCTCTCATATGGAATGGTTAACACTAAAAATTATGTTTCCAATTTCAGAAAAGTAGTAAATGAAAAAAGACAGGCAAAATTCATTTACTTCATATGGGTAGTTTCACTGCTGCTAAAATCAGAAAAAAAAAAGAATACTAATAAAAAAGGTGTATATAGATATATTTATTTTATTTCTGATCAAATACAATTTCTTCAGCCCTGAGAAAAGAATTACAATTTTATTTGTGCATCTGTAACGTAAGTGAAGAAGGATCTTGACCTCTGTGTTGTTTATAAGGCAGTAAAAGGGGAAACAGTTGTCATTAGATTTCTACTGACAACAGCAGCTGTGGGAGAGCTGTGTTTATTTCCCTTTTGCACCCAAGATGATTTGAATCTATATCGGCCTTAATCACCATAGTGTGGAGGGTGTTCAGTTTATCAAGAAAATTATAATTGAAGGTAATTGAAGGGAAAATGTTTCTGTTTCAAACTTACACAGTAAACAGGCCCACATTACCTATGTCCTTCTTATTCTCATTTAAATTTTTCATTACCTGCAGTGGAACTTCCTGGCAGAATTCAAACAGTGACTATTCAAAGGAGATCCTCCTCCCCACTTTAGAAACAAGATCTAAACAAAATTTCAGTAGTGGTAGATTCTTCTATTCCATTTGAAAAGTCTGTCTGCATTGTATGCATGCTCCATGGGCAGATACTGAATTAAAATTACCATTTATTATTGTATGAATTTGGATTTTCAGAAGCATTCATGATTGAAGACTTAATGAACTCATGGGACACCACCAAGAGCTAACTCATTCTGGTCACAGCAAATGCAAACATGGTACTGCTTAAAAACAAACAAGCCAACAGAAATCAGTCACCTGCCAGACAGCATCACGATTTTCCCTGATAGAATGTCAACAGAAGTTTAAAATTGTAATCAATTTGTATTCATTTCAGAGATAGTTTCTTTTTCTTTCTTTAATGGAAAAAGAGAACAATAGGAAGAAAAAAAAAGTGACTATTGCCTGCCAAGATTTCAATGCTGAATAAACAACCATACTTGGAAATCTTATTATGGTGTTTGATTTCCCAACTACACTAATGTACTCTGATAACAGAACTTTCTATCATGTATGACAACACATGAACATATTAATGGAGGAAATTATTAATTTTTTCAACTAGCATCTTGGATAAAATATAGGTCCCAATTAAATTTGGTGTGACATATTAACCAAATAATAAATACCCAATATTTTAAGCATATGGTGCAAAAAGACCTTAGTCTCTTGACGGCCTCATCATGTCTAGCAAAATTTTCAGAAAGACAAATAAAGACCAAAAATTCTGTGATGTACTGAAAAAGTTTCTTAATTCTATCATTGCTAAGTTGGTCTCAATACTCACACCTTTGGCATAATTTATACAAGAGCAGGTAATTTCCACAGTAGTAATTTTGTGTCTATCACCTTGTTGAGAAACACCTTTTAAATGTAATTATAAACCACAAGATAAAAGTTCCACAAAAATGTTGAGATTAACTGAAGTATACCCTAAAAAAAGAGAATTTTGTCAACCATCAGGTAGTATTTTTGCTGCTATTTCTCTGCATTGTGATTATCATGTTAAGAAGAGCAAAAAGTGAAACACACAAGTGAAACTGGAAGATGAAGGACTTCAATTCAAACCTGCTGATTTGTAAATGTCTTAAGTGAGCATATGATCAGAATCACTTGCAAACAAATTCAAGGGTCAGACTAAAAGCTTTGCTTCAATTTCTAAGCCCTTAGATAAATATATTCCTTACACATAAAATATAATAGTCACTACAAAAACAGACGTGACCCAACTAAATAAAAGTATACAACCTCTTTGTGTCATAAGAATGAACAATTATTTGGCTATTCATCTTTTCTATGTGCTGCTCTTCTGTTCATCTAATAGATTTTTAAGTCAGAACATACCATAAGGATAATTTATTTTGATCCTCTATGAAGTGTACTAATTTCTTTATCAAGCCTGTAACTTCTCACGGGCTACATAATTGAAGGAAAAATAAACTGTTGCAGCTTTTCATTATGAAATTTTATCACTAAAGGAACCTATCACTAAAGGTTAAATTTAAATGGAATTTCTACTGAGTGAATTTCTTATTAAATTGGTTTCATCAGTTTTCTGTTTGTTGTCAACCAAAAGCTAGGAATCCTAGCTTAATCCTAGCAAGTACATAGTTCATAAATGTTCCACTCTGAGTGGAGTAAACAAAAATTCACAGAATGGGTCACGTTGGAAGAGACCACAGTGGATCACCTTGTCCAGCCTCCCTGCTCAAGCAGGGTCTTCCCAGAGCTGCACAGGACTGCATTCTCTGAAAGCACTGTATGAATTAACAGTGATGCAGTTCAAGTCACTAAATCTACAACCAGTAACAGTGACATTTATTCTATTAATAATGCTGGGATCAGCATGTGCCACGGGCATACTGTGCCAGGAATCATTTAAATGTGGCAAATGTGGTAAACCATGATCTGCATCATCTGTGTCCAACTGGAGGATAAAACCCAGCAGGTGTTGTGTGAAATTGCCTGCAGATACAGTGCTGAGCATAACCTATGCTAACTTAAGTGCTCCCTTGAACGAGTGCACATCTCTTGATGCGCCATTCTAGCAAACATTTCTGCTCTAATCAGAGGATTGAATGAAGAATTAGTGACCTAAAACACTGAGTGTCATATAAAGGAAAGTTTTATTCAGATGTGACAAAAGTCACCCTTTGCCATTTGTTCTTTTTTATAGAGAATTAACATTCTCACTGTGAGATCAATTTGCTCAGCAAGTTATCACATTAACCTTCTTAGTAATTTTCTTTCAAAGCATCCTTGGAAATTCACATTTTTTACACACACTTGAAAATTCAACCAAAATGACACTGCCTGCTTTTCGACAATCAAAAAGGACCTCAAATTTACAACTGAATGCCTTCCCACCTCTCACCTTGGGATGATACTTCAGAAGGCAACTGCAATTCAGGTTCATTGCATTAATGTACTTCAAACCTGTGGCTATTTACTAGCAGGGAGAAGTTCAAACATTACAGTTCTTGTTGGAGGGAAACTCTGAAGATCAAATTGTATGTTCAAACAACCACATTTTCCCTCTCTGGCTGCAGTCTTCTGAAATCTGAGAGTCCTGCTGTTGAGACACCCTCCCATAAATCTGAAGAAGGGTAAGTGACCTACCTTAGAGAGCCCTCCTACTTCCAAATAGAAGCAGATAATGAAAACATTCCAGGTGACCCACAGGGCAGTCCACACCGTGTACTAAACACGAAGCCCATGAGAGCAAGAAAGAGAGAAAAATAAAACGTTAAGATAAAACGACTTCATACTGAGCAGATCAATAATAAAAAACTGATATCAATAAGCATTGTTCTTCTGGGAACAGCCAAGAACAGAGAGTTCAGAAAAGGAGCTCCCCCTGCAGAAGTCCCCTAAGAACCTCCGGAAATTACAAATTCAATATTCATTGCTGTACTAAATAAATACGAATAAAACAGATTTATTCTTTACAGTTTTACACTATCCTACTGATATCAATTAAGTCCAAAATGCTGACTGGTTTTGGGACAACTCTGAGTCATTTTTAAATAAAAATTTAGCTCTTTTAAAGGAATATTCAGATAAGCAAAATACCTTAAATAAGTAAATATTACTGAAATAACTTTTAAATATTATGAAGAAAGGTACGAGGAAAAAACCTCATCACCAAAAAACCCAGATCTATTGATCTGGTAATCTAGATTTTTTTCTTTTTAAACAAATAGGTAAAGTGTAAATCTGACCTCTTGAGAATCTTTCACAGTAAAACACACTTTATTACATTAAAATTAGCTCACTACTTCTCCAAGCCTTTTGCCATGAATCTGATTCTACAAAGCACACTTAGCAGTTTAACATACCCATACCTCTCCGGGGTTCTCCAGCATGATACTGAACTCATACAGCACTCACAGCATGAATGGGGGGACAGTAATTAATCTACTTCAAATCACCTTTTGCATTTTTCCTGTCAGCACAACAGACTGGCACCATTTCTCTATGGATACACTGTTTTCTGACATTCAGCTGTACCTATTCCCAAGGAACTCCCCAGGCACTCCATCTCAGGAGAATCTCATCCTGATGGACCAAGTGTCCCTGCAGCCATGCTGGAGCTGCATCCTCTGGAACAAATGCAGTGAGCAGCAGCAGCACTGCCACTTCACATTTACACACTTGGAGCCTTCACAGTGTGAAAGAAAACCACTGCTAAGAGCTTTTGCAAGTCTACTTAGCTGTGGCCAGATAAGGATTAGTGCCTATTGTTTTCTTCAATATAATCATTAAAGCTCCACATCTTGAACTACAATGCATTGCACAGGTGCCATCAGTTGGGCCGTGGACAGTTTTGGGTTTTCTTCCCCTCTTTATTCCTCTCCTGTCATGTACAATGAAAGGTTCAAGTAAAGAGGATGAACTTTTTCTCCCCCTTGATTACTACCCCCTGCATGTGGCCATTTCTGTACATCAAAAAGGTCAACTGCTTTAATATAATTTCTTCTGAGGTCTGTAGGCAGTTGGGCAATGGCCCAAGAAGTAGGTCACTAAGAACCAAAACAAGAGTAACACTCCTGGGCCGTTTCCTCTGTCTTACAGAGAAGGGCAGTGTGGCAGCTGAAGGCTGGGTTATTATAAAAAAGACAAAGCTGTTGTGGTCTGTGAGCAATATGAGGTCTGTACTATTCATACGACTAACCTAGAGTATATCACTTTTTACTACATTTGTTGACTTTGTAGTAACTTGATGCCATCATCAACTACTGATTTTCTAACATTTATATTTAGAACATTACGTGCACAGAGTTCAAAATTAATGAACAACTCACACAATCCCAGTTGCACGTAAAAAGCAGAATTTAGACTATTTGGAAGCATTCTCCTTTTTAAGAAAGATTTTTTTACCTCTCTGTGAACTAAATATGTCACCGCAACAAAAGGAATTCTATTTGATCTGCCAGGCCAAGCCAAATCTGTTAATGGCCTCATTCTGTCCCACGGGCACCAATGCTGTAGTGTTCAGGCAGAAACTGCCAGAGCAGAGCCTGCTTTCCCAGGCCAGGCTATGCTGTTTTACACAGTTAGGACCAGTTTGGTTCCTGCTCCACCCTGAGGATTGCTGAAAGAGAAGTGCAGGTGCAAAGCAGGTGTGCACCTTGAAACCCAGCTGCTGTGTATGGAGAAGCTCTTCCTACACTCCCACTGAGCTGCAGAGATCTAAATTTGAGACCCATTTGCTTTGTAAACATAACAATTACATTATATTCAGTAATTGGTACTATATAATTTTTTTAAGTAGGAAAGTTATTGTCTTGGATATTCAAGGAGCAAATTCTTTCCTTGCATAGTTTTATAGGTACTTCAGGAAAGATTATAAGACAGCAAAGGCAAGAAAGCAAAATTAGGAAATGTCAGAATTTGGGCTATGCATGCCAACTTAAGTTTTCTGTTTTGTGGCTGTGCAATACAATCCGAACATTATTAAAATCATCATAGATATATTTTTATTTTAAAAGATTTTACCTCCCCTAACACATTTTATGAACAGCTACCTCAAGACTTCTTTTCTCCTTGTGGCTCAGACCCTGCTCTGAGGACAGAATATTAATTTCCTCATGAGGTTTACTAAGATGCTCATCGCTGTAATGTGTGAGAGCTGCACAAACATTAACTGATTTATTTTATGTTATAAGGGAATGATACAGCTCTCAGAATGCAAATGATGTTCTGATACATGCAGAGATTACATTCAGAAGTATTCATACATTATAAGCATCCAACTTGAGGTCCTTAAGAGTTCATTTTTCAGAATGCTTGAGGTCATACCCTCAGTTTATAAACTCAGAGCTCAGCTCCCTGTGGCAGAACATGCAGCACTTGTGCAAATCAGACCACAAGGTCTCAAGACAAGAATCCAGAATGCAAGGGGAAAACAAAGCATGTGACAGGTTTTGTTAAAGTGACTCACTTTGTGTCAAAATAGGTTTCAGTGGTTGAGGGCAGAGATAAAACTCAGCTACTAAGCACAGCCTTCATAGCAAAGGCAATCCTTTTTTTCTTGGTAGCATGTGCCTCACTCTTCCCATTGTCTTCTGTTTTCTGAAAGTCAGGTTTCTGTTCTACATCTGTGATCACCAGAAACCCCCAAATGTCTATCCTTTCTACTGAAACTGAGGCAAAAATATAAGAATTAGTAGGTGTCTATCTAGTTCAAAACCGAAAATATATAAAAGAATCATAGTAAGACTGCACAGAAGGGCTTTAAAAGCAACATTTCTGAAATTTTGAGTATTTCTTTATGAAAAATTGTAATACTTTCTGACACTATATGCATTGAATAAATTTATATGTATATACTTTTTAGGTTAAAAAAACCCCAAACCACCAAGCAATATTGCATTATGTGGCATCACACTAACACCTGCTTGAGTCATTAAAAAGGTGTAACTTTTACATCCATGATGCAGATTTCTAATTTTTGCTAGCAGAGCAAAAGTCCAAATTGCCATCCTCTGTGTGAAGGGACAAGTCATGCATGCTGGCAATTTTCTCTCAGTGTAGGAATGGTTAAGGTCTGAGACATCAGGCCCACACTGACCCTCAGGTTTCACTTTCCTCCCAGGCACCTAACGTGTTTCACGATCTGACCTGCCATTTAACCTCTCCCACTCTGTGTCCTGAACATTATCCTGTCCATCCTGCTGGGTCTGCTCACTCTCACTTCCCCACACTCAGCAATTCTTTGGCCACCCACATCCTGATCACCCCAGCTCAGCTGGCCTCAGTGTCATAACCCTCACCACATCTGGCATGAAAAAGGAATTTTCCACACAGGTTGAATCAAAAAGAAGAGTCAGTATTTTTATTTTGTAGCCGAAATGATGCACCACTCAAAAATCACCTGGACATTTTTTAACAGTTTCCTTCTAGAGGAAGGACCTAGGACCAGGTCATAATCTTTGCTTATTTCTCCCCATGATGGGCTGCATTTTTTTCTTGCTCTTGGTCTTTTGCACTAATGATTGTATACTATGTGGTGTGAGGAAGCATTTGAAGTCTTACCAATAACTTGGAGGGAGTACTTACTAAACCTTACAGGTTAAACATCTAATAAATATCCCCTTTCATAATGTCAGCCTCTCTACAACAGTGAGATTTGACTCTACAACCTCTTGACTCTAGAATCATATTGAAACCAATGCAGACATACATTGAAAAACAAACATTTCTAAGTTAAAACAATTGCATTGGAAGGACACAATGTCACAAGAAAAACTGGTTAAGGAAAAGAAAAAAGAGAATTTTAGAATTTGAATATTACAAGGATTGTGGGATAAGTTTAGCTTTAATGGATAAACTGTCTCAAGAGTACATTTCAATCTGAAGTGCAGCAACTACTGTGACAGTGTCATTCATAGCATTAGAGGGAATGAATGTTGGCTTGAGGATACTTCAAGGGAAAGGAGCAAGCACTGAGTTGTCAAATCATCCCCCTTTAATACCTGGCATCAGTACTTGCAGAGCCTTATTAGCCATATTTATGAAAGATGGCCAGGGAAGTGACATAAATCAGCATGATGGAGCAGTAACAACACAGGACTTACTAGGAAGGATAATTCAACAAGTAATGTTGGAAGCCTAAATATTTCACATGTGTTTTCACTGTCTGTATAACATTTGCTTGAATACTGAATAAAGTGTCCTGAACAGCCTTTCTTCTGCTGTCCTGGTTTTTTATTTGTTTGGGGTTTTTTTTTAAGAAACTCTTTCCTGCCTTTTCAACTATATCCATTGCCTAAATATCATATTATTTAATGGAATACATTAAGGCAAGTAAAGAAGAGATTTCCACCATAGATTCTCCCTATTTACATGTATTATTTCCATCCCTCACTATTTATTAACTTTTTTTTCAGCTTTGAGCCTGGCTTTTGCAATTTTAGCTATGTGACTCATCATTCAGAAGCCTTTTGAAGTCCAATATCAGAAGTAGCAGAGGGAGAAGATCCCCAGCTTTAACAAGTATCCTGTCATCATTATTAATCAATTTTAACAGCCTGAAAATCTTGCTGGTGATAGCAAGATCTGTTAAGAAAGGAAAAGCATGAGCAAGGAAACAGATCACAGCAGAGCTCTGGAGCTTCATGACAAGAGTGCAACAGCATAGTAACAACTGAAATTCAGCTGTTTCTTTCTTCTTTGCAAATGTTTGGGTAAGTTTCAAATGAGCTAATGTGGGAAAATTAGGAATCAGCTCTGCACTTTTATACCCCCTGGGAACTTTGCACAGATTTAATTCAGTCACAAAATATTCAAATACTGAAAATAGCACATCTGCTTAGTGACAGGACAAATTGTTCACAACATTTATCTAAATTACTAATTAATACAGAACCTATTAGAAATAATTATTTGATTTAAACTAATTAGGACACTTGGAGTCAATGTTATCACTCCCTCTCTCTGTTTCCTAAGCTCTGAGGACTTCGTATTTTAAGTATGAGCAAGTGAAATTCCAAATTTATTTCAGAATCACCACCCATATAGTCCTGTATCTGAGGGACTGTCTACAGTGAACATGAACCACTATCTTTAACTACTTGGAATAACAATTCAATTCAACTGAGATGCCTCATGTATCAGGCACTGCATGGCAGCTCTTAGATAGTGAGACTTTTTTTTTTGGTAGAAAGCTCTGATGACAAATTTTATATCACTCAAACTAATTTCTTTATTCAGACTTTTAATCTACAATGACTATATTTATGGTGCAGCTTATGTAGTCACTAAATCCTAGTGATAAACTGGCCATACTGAGTTCAATGGCAGTGGAAGAGTCAGAAGCATGCAACTGCTATTGTTTTTATCAGTTTCTATGGCAGCCCTCACTGAACCTCTTGGCTCTATGTACCTGCAACAAAAGCCTGCTCAATTGTGCCTGCAGAAACACTTTCATATTTGACTGCAGCATAGCTGTGCTTCAAACTATGGCCCTACATGTATTACATTTATTCACTTACTTTCCCATTCCTTACATATTTCAAAATTTGAGGAGATTGAACATGACATATGCAGCATAAGATGACAAAGTGAAAGCTTTTGTGTAACTTCACTTATCAGGGAAACCTTCAGGCACAGACTTCACTGCACACGAGATAGATGAAAAACATTCTCTTGTGGTTAAACAATGGCTCTAGAGCTGGTCAGCTGAAATCAGGATCACCATCAGAGTATGACAGATTATCATGAGGACAATTTGTGTGCACACATGCCAGATTAATTTTGTGAAGACAGTTTACAGAAGTAAACCATTGTATCTGACATGATTCTCTCTTTACTTCAGGTTTTTAATATTTTTTTAATATTTTGATGGGATCATCTGCATTAGTGAAGCTGATTTCCAGGGAAGTCTTCTGGAAAAGACAATGGACACTAAGCATAATTTTCTTGAAGAAATTAGTTATTTTTCCAGTTAAACTGGATTAAATTTAATCAAAATCAGAAAAGTACATAAGAGTACATAAAAGCATGACTCAAAATACTTCTTCAGCCACAGACACAGTACCAAATTCCTGGGATGCTAACCCCTAACAAATCTAGGGACTTAGATGTGGCTGAAAGTGGATCAATGAACATGGAGGGCCATGAACCTTCTCCATAAATTTGAAGCCTAATTCACTACTCAGAGCCTTGGTAAGAATCTCTCCGCATTGTGTTTCATGCTGATATTCAGGACACTGCTGAAGATTTGCATTAAACAGACTTTAAAGTCAGCAGTAAAAGTTTACAGGTGGACTGTCACTTTTTGCCTTAGTGAATACAGCCAGTATGCAGCTGGCACTGGTAGGGGGTCTTTACTGTGAGTACCACTGACTCCTTCTGGGGCTCCTGGGGACGGTGGACAAAGCTGAACTGTGGTTGGCAGAGCCCTAGGAAGCCCAGCTTCTGGGGAGCATGTGTTGATCTAGACTGGAAGATCCTCAGGCTATGCTCAACAAGAACTTAAAGCTGGTGTGACCCTGCGCTGCTGTGGAAAGACTCAGTGCACTTTTCTCCTTCCTCTGGCTACTTCCTCCCATTTCTTCTCTCCCATCTCCTGGAACAAGCAAAGCACATTAAAGAGCTCACCTACACTTTAACACCAGTAAAGAAAATGGTTAATTTTAATCTGGATCTGTTCTCAGTTTACCAAGTGGCTGAACTGGTACCTGTGCTGGTGCAAAGAGAGGAACAGCACAGGGACTGAAGCAGCAGCTGAGCAAAGGGAGTTTTGCTTATGCTGGCTTGAGGTATTCACTGAATTCAACCTGAGGGTAAGGCCAGGCATGAGGCTGAACTGACAAGTTTGGAGCTAGCAGCAAGAGAAGTCTTGCAACTCCTCCTTTCCCCTCCACCTCCACATTGCTGTTCATAAACATGCAGTCCCAATCCCTGCCTTACGCCAACCTTGGCAAACACTGGAACCTCACAGACTGGATTTAGGTCATCAGTTTAGCAAAAAAATCTCCACTTTTTACTAGGTTGGTTTTCTGACAGCTAAGAAATGGAACTGACTTACTGACAGATCCAGTTAACTCCTGCCAGAAGTGGGGGAGAGGATCTGGGGAAGTGTTCAGTCAGGGGACAGTGAGAACAAGAGGATGCAACAGCCACCCTATTCTGCTGGCTTTGAGTGTGAGGTCAGTTACAGACACCTCATGTTACAGATTGCCTTCAGACTTCAGGATTTGACTCAAACTACTCCTACTTCCCTGTAAACCCTACGTTAGTAAGGATATAATCACAGATCACTCAGAGAGGTGGTGATGGGATGAAGAAATGGGTAATCACAGAACATTCTGAGCTGGAAGGGACCAACAGGAATCATCAAATCCAGCTCTTAAGTGAATGGCCCACACAGGGATCAAACCTGTGACCTCTGGCATTATTAGCACTGTACTCTGACCAGCTGGGCTCTAAAGCCTTGATCTCCCCCAGTAATGAGAATTGGCACCTCCCAGAGCTAGAGCTCCTAAATATATGAGTAAAGATCAATCAGAATAGGAGTTCATTTAAAGCAGCATAAAGTACCTTGCAGGGGATGTGTTTCTTTCTTTAATTATGAGTTTTCTACCTCCACTTTAAAACAACTTTTGCACAGCCTAAAATGTTCAATTACATTGGAAAAGATATAGAAACAGTCAACATCTGTTACAGTTCATTTGAAAATTTAAACAGAACTTGCATCATTGAACAGCAGTGATGAACCTGAGGGGAAAGGAATTTTGTAGTGTTGCACTTCAGACATGAATTTCCCACATAATTTTACAGATGCTTATACTCGCTTCTTATGCATAAAATGGAGAGGATGAAGCAGAAAGGTGAATCATCACTTCATGGATGCCCAGCTCTTCAACCACAGATAACAGATAAAAGTGCTGGTTTTTAAATCAATCCATTTTCAATTCATTATAGTCTGCTTGTAAGCTTAACTAACATGAGTGTAATCTTGGATGCACTTTTGTTCACTTTTTCTTTTAAGACATGACAAAGAATTACAGGATTCCAGGCTGGACTAGAAAACATGAAGCTTTTAAAGTATTTGTTTAACAAGTTCTCCCCAGCAGATATTTATTTCATTCCTTTGTGAGGAAAAAGATAGCTTTAGCCTCTTAAAATCCATTACTGACAACACAATCAAAATGTTCCAAATACAGCCATTACCAGGTGAAGACATAATATTCTTACATTCAAAAATGAATGTGGGGGAGGAACAGAGATTTTTTTTTGTTGGCAGTTTACTTCACACCTTTGAAATTTCTTTTTATTCCTGCATATTTTGAGAACATGGAAAAAAACACCTGAGAAGCTTCAAGTTACAAGCATCAGAAAGAATATACAATAATTTAGGGTCAAAGCCATAAATACAGGTCTTGGCAAAATTAAAGTGAGAAGGAGACTTTGGAACCCATGGATCACAGGACTAAAGAAATTTCTACAATCACTGCTCCTCTCTGCTTAAGAGAAAGATGCAGTGAAATATAACTTAGCCATTGCAATTTTTTTTATTATAGCCATTAATTCTGTTACAGAAAGAAGAACAGTTTTTACTTTATTTATTTATTTACATAGTCTAATTGACTTGTACCATAGTCATGTTTTTGGCAGCACTTTCTCCATGTTACCTGTTTTTGATAATGTCCAAAATCTCAAAAAAATTCACTTAGTAGTCCTAAATTTGCAAAAAGACATGGAGACCTGTACAGTTTCTACAGAAATACCATCTGGTGTTTTGAAACCAAGAAAATTCTGCTTTGTAATATGATAGGTTTTATGGCAAAAAACATAAAGATATATAATAAATGAGACTTACCACGACTATATATCGAGGCCTAAACTGGATGGTTCCAAATAAACCCAAAATGACAACTATTATTTGTAGGAAATTGCCAAGGATGGGAGCCCACTGGAAACCCAGGAAGTCAAAGATTTGTCTCTCTAATGCTGCCAGCTGTAAGAAAACACATAAAAAGAACATCCATTTTTTAATTATGGGTTGACCAGAACATTTGATATTTTCTTATTTGCACCAGGCTTCATCAGTGAAGAGAGAAAAGCCGTGTAAACTTTGCTATTGCTTCTGAAACAGCATCACGTTCCCTCCCTTCCCCATGTCTTTGTTTTCTTAGATTTGCTCCTAACAAGACTCAAGTGCAAGTTCCTCAATCTGTTCCTGAAAGCCCAAAGGGGCAGAGCAGGCCCAGACACGGCAACTGTGATCCCAGGGGATCCCTAATGCAGGAATTAAGGGAGACTGCTGGAAGCTCCTGAGGCACAGACGTAGGCTCAGGGGGTGAGAGGCAGTAGAAAATGTTGGAAGACCTCAGAGCAAACTGCTTCAAAACCAGCAGCCAAACAAGCCATCTGCGCTCTTCAAAACCTGCTACTTCACTTTTGGGCAACTACAAATCAGAAGGGAATGGTGGCATCCCAATAGCTCTCCTCCCACTGTCCTCATGGCATCTTGGGTCTGGATTTAGTTGGGTGTGGAAAAGGAGGAAACTAAGAAGCATCAGCCTTTATCTTTGCATCAGCGTGTGGTTCTTAGGTAATTCTGCACTTCTGAACATTAGACAAAAAAGAAAAACAAAAAAGGCAGATATAAAATTCCTCTGCAAACACATTTGCTACTCATTTTTGACAATCCAATTCACTGTTCTAAACATAGAAAAATCAACTTTCTTAGCAGCATTTTTGTTGGAGTTTAAACTCAGTTCAATATTTTTTGCAGCTGTAGCAAGATAATATTGAGCAGCTAAATAGAAACCTACTGAGAAACAACTGAATTTCTGTGCTTGCTAGAATTTATTAACATCTACTTGATTTTAGTACATTGTTACAAACCCTAAAATTTACTGAAATATGCACTTACAATATTTATAACTGAGACAGATGGAGCAAGCATGGCTCTATAAATACCAACCAAAGTATTATCATATGTGGGTATTTCACATAAACCATTTCATTTTACACATTATGGCCAGATTCAATCTTCACTTGCAAGATGAGGCTAGGTGTCACTGAGATCAGAATCCATTTTTTCTGTACAAAACCCCTCCATTACAGCCAACATGAAAACCATATTCTCTATGCTGAGCTTAATAAATATGATAAATCTAAACAATGAAATTAATAAAAGGGGGATGGATCATCAACTTGATGCAGCTCCTTTGCAACCAGTGAAGTTTTATATAGCTGACTTTTATCAGCTAAACATCTAACCCAGCATAGATAAATGAAAAATCACACAGTACAATACAAGGGTGCCCCAAATACCATGTGCAGAATGGTAAATAAAGAGTTTTGAGAGCTCTTTGGCACAGTCAGAACTTACACTTTATGGCCTGGCAACAACATGCTGAGAGTCCTGTATCACATAGGAAAGCATTTATGAAATCCATGACCGCAGCCAGAGACTTTTTCATCCCCATTACAAGTGAAAATCTTCTGGGTCAGCAAAACAACCAAAAAAATTTCAGAGACCACCAGATTTCAGAGACGATGTGTCTTCCTGAAGCCCTGACATTAGCAAGCGAGAAGAAGATGGAGGTGTCAAATCAGACAAGGATTTGCTTAGAGTCACCTCTGCGCTGGCATTCACTGAAACCCTCCTGCATCTTTGGTCTTCACGTGCCCCAATAAATTGTTTGTGTCCCATCATACTCCCAGCACTGAAGGCAGCTGGCTTAGCATGGCCTCCATTAAAGTGTCCTTGGCTCTGAAATAGGGCAGCTGTGTGCAAACTATACCCTTACCTACTCAAAACAACCCTTGGCCATGGGTTTCTCTCTCTTTGGGAAGGCCACTGGTCACAATAACCCTGGTTAATGTGACAGAAAACTTTAATGGCTCACTAACATCCACAATGTTAGTGGATGGCTACCTCCCCAGGCAGGAGAACGTGCTGGTGTCAGGAGCAGAGAGCTTGCCCAGAGTGGGTACTGAGGAAATTCACACTGGTGGGTCATGGATGCCATCATGCATTTTATGTAGCTTGGAAACACCTAGAGCTATGTGAAAGACAAAAACCTGCAGCACAGATATGAATGAAGCTGTTTGGTATCTTTCCATTCTTAATTTATCCCCTGATAAATTTTCAGATCATCACCTAAAATGCCTGAAAAATGTAATACTGGAACATAAATGAACACAACCACTGCACTTTGCCACCAGACTCATGCTAAAAGGCTTGGTGTTTTCAGCTCATGCCTAAACTGGATCAGATAAAAAGTTTGCCTTCATGTGTATCTCCCTGATATCTGCCAAGCAAATTCTGAGTACATCCATCAGGCAGGTCTGGGGTCCCACAAAATACTTCAATGGCCATAATATATTCCCAAAGATAAGCGTGCACATATATATCATACACAGAGTTACACATTTTAAAAAAACCAAATTATTAGTCTTTCCATGGATTACTGTGGTTGAGGCATCCACCATAAACACAGAGAAATAAAGTTCAATTTCCTCTCCTGCTGCCTACTGAGTTATTCATCCTTCTCCTCCCACTTCCTTTGCATTAGGATACCGAGGGAAAGAGCTTCTCTTTGAAGCTGTGTCACAGGCAAAAAATAAAAATTCGTATTTCACAAGTCAAAAAGAGAGCAAGTAGAAACATGAGGGTACAGTCTATTGCCTATGGCACTTGTACAAAACTGGGAGAGTTGCTCATGTTTCTTGCCTGCAGGGCTCACTCTTTATTTTATATACAGTGACATCATGAAACCACTGAAGGAGCCCTGGAAGCAGGCTGCCAACATACAGTACCATTCCTTCCCCACTAAGAAGTGCTTTCACCATCAGGCTATGCAGAGAGTTCTTCCTGCACAGCTAAGTCTCATTTATCCTGCTCTTGTCACCAACACAGAGTAATTTGTCTCATCCCCAAAGCCCACAGAACACATTAGCAGAGGTGGTGTGGGCGCCAAGGAGAATCTAAAGAAAAGAAAGAGGTAGGAGGCATGTCTTTCCTCCTCAAATTGCTACTCTCTTCTAAATTATAACACCTTGCAGGCAACACAGGCAGAAGTTAAAAAGCTAATAATTCATTATCATGGCAGAGGAAACATATTAAGATCTGTTTTCTTTATACCATATGAGCATTCTGGACTGAATAGAGGAGACATCTAAGTGCTGCTGCTCTCATGTCTAGCAGAGCCCCCAAGAAGCAGTGAAGGACACAAAGATTTTAGCTCTGTGCAAATGAAAAAGCAATCACTAATATAGGCTATGATTCAGGTAATTGATTTGATAGAAATCATCAGAATAAAGGGGAGGAAACAGGCACCTGTGAACATTTACAGGCTGGTCTTGCACAGATATGAAGAGTCCATACTGTTGATGTTCGCTCAAATCCAAAATCTCTGTGTCCATCATTGGCCACCAAACTAGCCTAGATTCTGTGAAAGATGGTTTCACTTAGAGTTAGGTGCATGTGAGTACTTCAAAATGTTACACCAGAAACATTTTGATTATAAGGAGGCCGTTTTTCTCAACAAGAAATTTTCCCACATTAATTTATAATTTCTTCACCATTTTCAGATTCTTCTGAAAACAGCCTAAAAAACTGAAACCTAAAGGGAAGGGAGAGGTTCCCAAAATTAGCTGGCTCAACTTCTTCCATTGCTAGAAGACAGACAATAAATTTAGTAGGGGAGAGGAGCTCAAGGCTGCAGCTGGGTATGCTCAATGTGAGCATACATTGAGGTCCTCTGGGGTTTACTGTCATATCAGTTCCCTACTAAGTTGGGAGAGGCAGCACCTCCACTGCTTGTGACAACTAAAACAACAAAGTTTGGGACTGTCCATAATAAATTGGTGTTTGATACTTTTTTAAATGAGTAACACAGAAGTGGAATGAAACCCCAAACATTTCTTGCAAATAAAAGAGGAGAATTTGTTTCAGCAACTTCGATATTAGATGAATGTTTATAATGAAAGCTATGTAAAATTGAGTGAAATACTATCATGAGAACTTATAAAGACCTATCAGAGTTGATGGGAAATAACATTTTCTTATCATAACAACACTTGGAAAAGGATGCATGATATTTCTTGTTACTGCTGGCAAGGGAGCGCTTTGTTATTTAGCCATCATCACCACTGACAATCTTGTAATGCAAAGTGCAGGACTCAGGAGACCAGGAGTAGCAGTAAAATGCTCTAGTGGGACTGTAGCACTTCACTTAATGAAGTCTTGGGTTTTTACCTCTTTGTTTCCAAACATTTCCCATTTCCCACTTCCTGCAGAGCACAAGGAGAAGGCACTAAGCTGCAAGATGGGGCTTCAATGAAGTCACTCAGGTGAACTCTCCCAGCCATGCTCAAGCCCTTTTTTATTAAGAGCAGCAAAAACTTCAGGTGAACTGATCTGAATTCTGAGCTTCCTCGCCTAGAGAGGCCAACCACATGTGCAGCACAATTGGAACCTCCTGAACAGAAAAATAGTAGCATAACTAGCATAAATGTAGCAACTGTAGTAAAATAGTAGCAAAAATAGTAGCAACTGTAGCATAAATGTTTTACAAGAAGTTTAAGGCAAAGGAGTAGCTAAATAAAAGGCAATGCTGCATAGGATCTGCAGAGGGAAATCACCAAAATATTCCTCATCAACAGAGAAATCAAAAAATGTTTTTGAGAGAAGGATTCATCAGCGTGCCTTGTAAATTAAACCCCTCCTCTAAATTCTCAGGTCCTATTATACTTCAAAATATATATCAGAAGCTGTCTGAGTGATGAGACACCAGAGCAGAGTTATAAAGTCAACTTTCAAATTCATGTTAAAAATCAATTTTCTCTTCTGTCAGAAGCATCAAGGAAACCAGTCAGTTTTATAGTTTAATGGAAAAGTTTTATAAATGACATGTTAGTTTGAGATTAATAAATAGAACTAAATCCATAACAGAAGAAGGCACTATATCAAGATAAACAGTTTTCATATGTAACAGATAATTTTGTACTAGAAAAGACCCAAAAATGGCATGACATAAACAA
This sequence comes from Ammospiza nelsoni, assembly GCF_027579445.1. Lineage (NCBI taxonomy): Eukaryota > Metazoa > Chordata > Aves > Passeriformes > Passerellidae > Ammospiza > Ammospiza nelsoni. The sequence continues at coordinate 117,880,193 of NC_080633.1, read as the reverse complement.
AAGACTATAAAATTCCTAAATGTAAAAATAAAAGGTTAATATTATATCTGCAAATTTACTACCGTATAAATTACTGAATTAAAAAACTAAGAAGTGTATTTACTCTGCATTTAATAGTAAAAAGTTGCTTCATTCTGCCATGTAAAACAATCCCTAGAAATTATAAGAAACATAAAAATATCAGTAATATATCTAACACATCTGTATTTGAGAAATCTAGCAAAAATCAAAGAAGTATTTAATAACTGGAGAGCTGTAAAACTATATAGCTTTGAAATTCTTTTTAAAATTAAAACAATTTTACAAGCTAGAGAAAAAAAGGAGAAAAATTATGACTTTACAAATGGACACTGTTACTGTTACAAATGGACTCAGCTTTCAAAAATTAAAATAGCATACAAAAAATGGTGAATCAATAATTACAGTGCATACTATTCATTTTCTAAATTCAGGTCAGGAATTATCTGTAACATTTGAATTATGCATGTAAAACTCAGAGTTGGCTGATATGGGGAATACTTATCACAGGAGAAGTTCCAGGGCATGGCACATCATCCTTTCTAACTACTGCTCCTAAGGATAAAGATGTTTATCCAAAATTCTCACCTTCATCTTATGATCATAAATTTAACCTGTGGCTTCAGGAAGAGTTTCCTGGACATGCTGAATCTCTGAGGATTGTTGGTCTCTGTTGATTGTTGGTTTACCATTATCACCGGTTCCAATGTGGAACTCTTCCAACTGAATTACAGCTTAGTCCAGTTTGGAAGATGCAGCTGTTAAAAACTGAAAGGGTCCCCCAGCCTCCTCCAAAGAAATTCCACTTGCAGCTTTGAGTAGTCTCTGCTCCGAAACCCCAGGATACCTTTGCTAAGCTCAGCAGTGCAATCACCTTTTCCTCACAACCTGTCCCCCCATCCCGTCCCATCTCCTCCTTTCCCCCCCTTCTCCCTTGGTTATTTTGTCCCCAGATTGGTGGGTACTCCCAAAAAGCTACACACCAACAGTAGGGAAAGGGCAATGGCGAGGCAGGAGAGGAGCAGCAGGAGCCTCCTGCACCACCCTGCAGCCCTCACATTCAGCTGGAATAGACAAGACCTTGGATCAAGGTCACTCTCAGCACTAGGCACATTTGACTTAAAGTCTGTCTTCAGATTCCAGGGCTCTTAGGTGTGTATTTCTTTTTCCTTGACAGATGTTCCACTGAGAAAACATTTTTGTAAAACCTTAGGGCAAATGCTTAATGTTCACATTTGGAAAATATGCACTTTCTAATTTAAGGGGAAAAGACTTCAAAAAGCTGCCAAGCTACTGCGGATAAAACCTCAGCACTGGAGAGTAAAGGATTGACTTACCACATGCTAAACCCCAGGATTTCTAACAGGAAATTAGGTGATGAAAGAAGAAGGTTAAAATAAATAAGTAAATAAATAAGTTTCATCAAAGACCAATGGTAATGCATAAACAACTTTTTATATAAATTTTGTACTCCTGCTGTGATTTCAGAATTTTACTGACAGGCTTGACTTCAGTAAAAAGGGAGATAAGATTTAACACCAGAGAAATGCCATGTTTTTAATGCAGAGGAGAGCATTTAAACCTGAAGAGGAAAGGAGGTGTCTTAGCTGAAGAACACTGTTTAGCAAGTTACTGTTCTTCAGCTAAATATTACAGCCTCCTTATCTGTAACTTACCCTCTCTCTTTCACTACAGGCTTCATTACCAAAAATGAATGTAGTCAGTATCCCAATTAGGTGTTTAACTTTGACTGAAATCACTACTTCATAGCTTTGGTGACAGTTGAAGGAATTATCTGACCACAGAACAAACTCTCAATAGATTTTTAATGATCTGCATTCACTTGTCCGGGTGAAACACTAGCTTTTGGGTGATTTTAGGATGGCAATCCCTTATAACAGCTCACTAAATACATTTATAAGACTATGTGTCATGGAGGCTATTGAATGTCAGGAAAGGTACTGAGTAAATCACAAATATTTATAGTGAGTTTAGTTTAATGGAGCAAAAGAGACACTTAGCTTTCTGACAGGTAATTTTTGGAGAAGAAAAAAACCCTGATGATCAAAAGTGTCTTTTCAGTCTTGGTCAGACAGATAGATAATTGGCTGTCACTTGAGTAATTTTAAATAAAATATGAAGCAAAAGAAATACATGTGCTGAAGGAACTTGATGAAAGAGCAATAGTCAAGATTAGTGAAGGCCAAAGCATAAAAACAAAGAAAAGAAAGGCAGGTTCAATAAGAAATATGTTGTCTTTTTAAGACAGCCTGTGCTTCTTTTCAACAGCAAATGGTATTATTATTCAGCTGTTCAACTCATATGGAAAATACTCAGAATTAAGTAAAGTTTTTCCAACCATTCTGGTAACTGCTTTGGTGAATGAATTCAGTGGAGGGTGACGGCAGTGACAGCACATAATATTGCTGAAGACATGATATTTTACAAAACAAAAAAAAAATTCTGAGAAGAAAAAAATTCACTCCTCAATACTTTACCAGTTGTTCTTTGATAAATGTTTAAGAATAAAGACAGATAAGGAGTGAGCAGTATATGTTCAATGATTTTTGAAAGCCAATACGCTGCTCTAAGAACTCAGAACCAAACGACCCCACTAAATGAATGGCAAAGAAGTTGATCTCATCAGGTAATTTGAGCCCTAGTATAAAAAAGAGAGATGGTAAATGCCAGATCTTTAAAATCTATAAATCTAATTAGAGGGTGCTGAAAAGATTCTTTTGTCCGTATTTTAACAAATATATACATATATTTAGTATCACTATTTAACATTATCAGACAGACCCAAAACAAAGGTTACAAAACTGTTTTTCTAATTATGTGTACCACAAAAGTCTTGTAACTACACTGGTGATGTGCAGGAAGATTTTGAGTGATGGATTTGATGTGATATTATTAGGTAATTCACCAAACTGAGCCCAGCCCTCCAGTTTTGCCTCTGACAAAGCTCACACGAAGTCAAAAGAAGCCATGACTGCATCAGGGCTGCAAGATCTGGCTCAGAAAGGCAATAGCAAATTATTTAAGAATCTCATCAGCATGAGAAGAAGTTTGTTAATGTTTATTCTGCAGGGTCACCTGACTGCAGTGATACACAAGGTGGCATCAGACAGTTCCAGTTCCCAGCACACTGCAGGTGCCAGGGTGGTATACCCAAGGCTGATGCCTGCATCTGTACCAGACAGAGCCCATAAAAATGCAGTTCCAGCCTGTGGGCAGCCATGAGAGGGAAGAAGCCAGCTATTGTAATAAAACCCCGTAGCGCCAACTGGTTACAGCATACTGATTTAAGATTGAATTTCAACCCTCCAATGAAGCTGTAACTGATCCCAAAACAGTAAAGTCAAGGCCCTTGGCTGCTTGACCTATAAAATCCTGCAAACAGCTGGAATGAACGTGCTTATAAGGCATTTAAGACTCCCTTGGTTGTTTCATTTTAATGCCAGCTCACATAGAGCAAAAGACATTGTAAGACTTGGTTATAGTTTAAAAATCTTTAAAGATTTCTAACTTACTATGAATGAAAAAGTCCATGTCAAAAGACACTAGAGAGAATGGAAAAGCGAATTACAATTGACTTCTTTATAATTATATCAAGTGGTAGATGTGGTAAATTTAGTCCAAAAGAAAGTCTTAATTTGCCATTATATCCCTTCACATCTTCAAATACTAAATTCTTGTAATTGTTTTTTTTATTTATTTCCACGTTTGAGCACACCCAGTAAACCTCTGTACCTTTACAGGCTTCCTCAATGCAGAGGTTTAAGACACAGTGAAGTACTTACTGACTAACTGACAAAAGTGAGAATTGAACAGGTTTACTACTTATTTGAATTCTCAAGGCAGGTAAGGTAAGGAGGTCACAGATAAGGAGGCAATTTGATAACAATGAAGCTGACAGCCCTAGATCCCTCCTAGATCCTGATGCCTATAGGATCCAGTTTAAAGAAGGAAAAGTGAGAAAAATAGCAAAAGCTGGGAATCAATGCTGCAGGATCTGTACCCATCCCATCCTCAGCATGAAGAGTCTGACTGTGAGGGAGGAGATGCTGAGATGGGCACCCAGACTGCAAGGTGAAAGTGGAATTGAAATCCCTGTAAGGTAAACAAGTAAAAACAGTATTTAGAGCCTCTAGTAGATGAATGTCATGCTCCTTCTTGCCAAAGAGCAACCCTCTACTCTTGAAATAAGTCTTTTATGACTCTTTAAAACACTCCAAACCTGTGTTTTAATGCAGGCTTCAAAAGAAGACAGAAATTAAACCATTTGGAGTTCTCCTTCCATGACTAAGGAAGATACATGTTCAGAGCTCACATGGACCTGGACAAGTTGAACAGTTAGAAGTTCCAATTTAACAAACTAAAACTGTCTGATATGGGCTTTTGGCGTGAGATATCAAATGGCACAAATTGATTCATGCCAGATCTTGAGAAACATAAGGTTTCCCGCAGGATGGTGCATCTTATGTTTACTTTGTGGTTCCAAAAAGGCAGTGTATCTTCAATCACCGGCTCTCTTCAGGCAAAACAAAGTAATAAGCCAAGCAATAAAAAATATGTGCTGGCTGTTACCCCTAATTTGAGCCACAGCATAGAGCTTATTTCCACAGCAGGCAGGAGTTCAGATGTCTGCCTGGATAATCTTTCCTCTTTTTTTCCCCAGAAAACTTCTCTCCAATGCATCTTTCAAATGCCAGCCATGCAAAAGTAGAAGAACAAAAGACAGCTTATATTTGACAGATGCACAGGGGGGAAAACAGCAGTTTAGCACCAGCTCAGAAGTCTGACCACATGTCTAAATAGGTCCCTGCACTGCACGTCATTCACTAGCTCTCAAATACCAATTTCAAGCATAGTTGTAACCCTTGTGGATCCTTTGACTCTGTCATCACATGTGATGAGACTGCATTGATGTTGCCATTGCACTGACAAAAAAAACTCTGATTCAGGATCACTTCCTGTTGTCATGTAAAATAAAGAAATATCCTTCTTTGTTTACAGCATAGCAAAAACATCCCTCCACCTCCTGAGTTATTTGGCCAGGAAGAAGGGTTGGAATAGGACTGAATAGCAGCATGACGTTTTTTGACCTCATGTTATCTTAAGCAATTCATCAAAAATGTTTATTGCATGAATAACTACCAATAGAGGGCTATATGGGCATTTTTGTCTCATTTAGACATGTAAGTATATTTTGATTTAAAAGAATGGGAAGTCTGAGATTATTCTCAAACATGAAAGAAGAGTACTGTTAGAGGTGGGTGACAACATAACCATATCTTGCTCTAAATCTCACTCTTTTACAGATATTCTAAGGTCTGCTATTCTCTTGTAGAAATAAAACTTCAAATTCACATTATTTTCTGTGATTTTATAGCTTTCTCACACAATGAAGAATAAAGTTTTCAAAGTATTTATATAACTACATGTATGATTCACTAGAAAGTTGTCAACAGAAACACTTGTTCTGAAAAATGATTGTTATAGAGCTGCAGAGAAATAAAAGACGTCTTTTGGGTTGTTTAAGCTAGATTCTTTCTAAATTACCTCCAGTATCAACTCCTTTTAAGGAGTTTAATTTCTACATAAACTGCCTTGATTCCTCTAATCCTTTTGGAATGCCATTCCAAAATGTCATCATTCAAACAGCATCCATTTCACTTGAATTCATCTTCCCTGAACATGTGTGGCCAGCACTCTTCTAGATGTGCAGACTGTGCAGACAAACTCCCATGTGTTCCTTTTCCAATGTAAATAGATATTTTCATTTGGGATCAAATAAGAAGATCTTGGCTTTGGCTTGTTACAAACTGGTAGTTCATTGCTTATAAGAGAGAAGGATGAATTATTATCTGAATTTAAAACAAGTATTTAGAAGTAGGGATGATACCTTTCAGGGTAATTTTAAAACTTTAAGGTATACATATAGAAGTGTAAAAGTTCTGCATATGTTGTATATTTAGATCTCTTTCAAAAAGTAAGTGTTCAAATTGTTTAATATAAACTTTTTCTCTGATTTTAATGGAACATAATTAATCTCTCAGTCACTTACTTCCATTTAATCCTCCAACTTTTGCTTTTTCTCCATAGCAGTTGGACTGCAGTGCTTCAATGAAGTTTATCTAGCCTTGTCCTAGCAAACCACAGATGCAGTAATTATCTCCCTTTACCTTCCCAATTCTTGCCATTATCCACTAGCCCCACTGCTGGTATTTCAGTATGCACTACAAAAAGATGGTATCTAGTGATGCTCAGTGGAGCTCTTCACTTATCTTAGCAGGGGTCTCTCTATTTATCCCATCAGTCAAACCTTCTCCAGCAGCTCTTTTGTCCATTCCTAGGCACAGCCAGGACATACCCATACTTGTCAATTGTCTCTCAAAAGGCTTGGAGCAGAGCAAGATGAGGAAAGCAGGGGGGCTACCAGAACATTATAAAAGACACCAGTGCTCTTCATAGGCTGGAGGTAATTATTCCTAATTACCTAGAGATGCTCAGCAAGACTACACAGGCAAAAGTGAAGACAGAGACTGATCTTAAGTCACAGTATAACAGATTCCCATAGCAGATTTCTCCTTTGGTTTTCAGAATACTGATCCCCAAGGTCTGCAAAATTCCTCAAATGTTTGTCAGTTAGTTTCAATACCATGTACATAATGTTCCTACACAGCTGAGGTAAGAACCAAACAGCCTTAATTAGTTGCAAAGTATCACACCTCTGTGTGCTGTGCTTTTCTGAGCTGTAGCACCATCATGTTTCCTCCAGACTACTTGGACTGTATAGGTTGATGCTGTACAAATACCTCCTGGCTATCATCCAAAAGTGTGTGAACTTGCCCAGGAGACATCAAGGGATGGCACAGTTTTACAGGAGACCAATGTTTAAGTTAATGCATAGTGCTCCTACTTGAGCACTAGTAGAGCAAAAATGGTTCATGGAATGGTAAAGGTGGGAGGGGACCTCTGGAGGTTCCCTGGTCCAAGCACCCTGCTCAGCCCAGGCCACCCAGGGTCATTTCCCCAGGACCCTGTCTAGATAGCCATTGAATATCTCCCAGGGTAGGGACTCCTCTCGGGGAGACCTGTGCCGTGCTCAGTCATCCTCTCACAGTAAAAGTGTTTCTTTTTCAGAGCCTTTCCAGTGATTTCTAGTGAATTCAGCAGATGTGCTATGACAGGCTCTGTGGAGATTAGAAAATACAAGAAACTCCAAGGCATGTTTCTGTCTTCAAAACATGCTGGTTTCATTGCTGTGGCAGATCTGATACAACTAAACTAGCATAAATTTATAAACTTGAGCAAGTTAGTTTTTATATGGAGAACAAAAGGAGACAAGTTTAGAGCAAAGGCCCTGGCAAAACTCAGGACCTGGAACCCTTGGTCTCATCAATTACCCCAATTAAGCCAACAGGGTTCTTTAGGAACACATGAGCTACAAGGTGACATCAATGATTGAATGGTAAGTGGGCTAAATGGTAGAGCTCTCAAAATTCATCATCAGCACTACGAGATAAAGGAAGATATTTATAATGTGTCTGGAACTTCACAGCACTATGCAATTTCCTGTATTGAATTATGAGGTTAACTTAAGCAAAATGAATGTCAGATGAATCAGAATCTGATTAGAGATACTTACAGTAAAGAAAATTGTAAGACCAACTAGTCAATTGATAAATGAATAAACATAAAATATGGATCAAAGAATAAACTTATCTCAAGCATCTGTAGAAGGAAGATAGTCTTGCTGGCACCATGGCTGAAAAAAATTTACACTTGGGAAAAGCAGCTGTGGGCAGAAATCTCCAATGTGTCCTACTATAACTATTGGGACCACACGCCACTGTGAGACTTTTGGAAGATATCACCTAGAGATACTTATAATGGAACTGTTGAAGTTCATATTACTGACAGCAAAAGCAGTTGGAACACTGGGATGCCATTTGTCTCCTCTGTGAGCATGCCATTAAACATGCCTGAGGACATTTTCTTTGCCTGCTTTTCTGCAAAAGACACAAATTGCATGCATGTACTTTGCAGTGCCAGAATATATTCTCACCTGCCCAATACACACAAAGCTGGAAAAGATATCTCTACCAAATTTGACTTTTCTAAATTCTATCTACTTCAAGACTTTCAAGAAGTTGTACCATTCATATGATGGCAGATTTTTGTCTACCATTTCCCCAGAGAAGTAGAGTTGAGGTCTTGAAATTTCAGTAGTATGACTTAATTTCAAGATTCAGGAAAACAAAAAAAAAGGAAATTATTCAGAATACTCCAAAAACTCATTTGAGCACAAGTACTACCAAAAGTGAGAAATTATTATGACCAAAACTATGACTATCAAATTGGTATGTTTCATCTTTAGTATAATATTTGTCTGAAGGTCTTACTGCTGTGAAAGTCATTCTTAAAAGTTAGTGAAAAGAATCTTTAAAAGACTGAGTGGATAAAAATGTTACTTGCCTTCCTCCCTTACTCACATTTATCTACCCTAAATAGATGGATTAGTACAAAGTCTGAAGGGAAGCCTTTAAACCCTGGGAAAAAAATCCTGCTGCAGACCTTCTGCCTCATTTAATTTTACTGTGCAAGTTCAGAAAGGGAAGACTGTGGAGAGAAAATGCTAGGTGTCTTTGTGAATACCAGTAACCACATTAGACTGTCACAGACTTGTACATCCAGTAGATTTCAGTCACTGTAGACTTATTCATTCCAGCTATACCTCACTGGAGAGAGACACCTGTTTTCAGCAAGGCTAAGCAGTCAGCCTATGACAGGAAGTTTTCAGACCCCAGGGAAGGTGTGCTTTAATCTCTTTTTTTATCATTGCTGGAATAGGCATAAAGACAAGGTAAGCCTGCCTTATCTGATGCCATGGCAAGAAATGATAAACGTGCATTATTATCTTGCAGGAGTTTGGGAAAATCCACTGTCAGAAAAGAAACCTCTTTAACCCAGTGATTCAGCAGATGGGAGTTACGTGGAAGGAGCTGATACAAAGAAAATCCAACATATTTCTCCATGGGAGGCAAGTCCCCCATATGTCTCCTTTCCTTTGTAACTTCAGAACTGGAGAGGCAGCAAACATGTTTATTCCTGCTCCTGCTTGAGCTGTCACACCTCTCATTATGTGCTGCCATAATGCTGCCTTTGCACATTCTCACACCTCCCTAGGGACACACTGCTCACCGAATCCACAGGTCTCCCTTCCAGTTCTTTAGGACCAAAGTGTCTCCTGCGTGTGAGACACTCTTTAGTAAGACACTGCAACAAACTCTTTAGTAAACTCTTAATCATAATGACTGCTGCATTTTTGTATGGCCTGGGGAATATCCCATCATCTGGTGTACTAAGTCTTTCTAATGGATTCCCACAGTTTGGGGTAAACCATACACACCTTAAGGTGTTGGTGTATTCATGTTTGTCAAACAAAATGGATAGCAAATATATTGTATAAGTTAGGTTTTGATGCTTAATGCTCAACAAGGTGACAGATTATTTGTTCAGAAATATACCACAACACAGCCACTTTGACCATTAAATTTAAACCTTATGGATTTTTTTATTCCTGGCCTTAGTAAGAGTTGATGTCTAGCTGTTCTGCTCTAGGGTTACTTTGGAGACAAACAGCAATGATGAATTTTAATGGCATGCCTCTACTTTCACTGAAGAACCAAAAGGAACCACAGGAGCCAAGAAAGATGCAGTTTATGTTGTTTTTTGTGCTCTTTGCACTCTGCCATCTGTCCATCCTTTATCCCATACAAGAGAAATGTGGGGAACAAGATGATGTTTCTATGCCCAAGAGTCAGCTGCATTGCATGCTAAGAAAGGATAAAATTTTTCTTACTGCAATTCTTTGGTAAAATGAATTAAACAATAACTCTTTTTTATTTTAAATGGGAAATATATTAATGCTGACAGTCTCTGATGTCAAAAGCCCCCCCAAAGTCCCTGTGTGTTCCTCGCATGGTTTCCCTAAAAATGTCAGCACTGTTTCAGGCAAGAAAGTGGACTACCTAAGTATTTGCTCTGATTCAGTGTGACCACACTCGTGTTCTTGAACGTTCTTGAATTCCTGGGAGTAGTTTATTGCAATCTCTTACTGCTTCCAAGGCTATTGCAACTCAATGAGATGAGTAAAATATTAACCTTTATCTCTGTATTATATTACTTACAAAGTACAGTAAGAGGCTATCATCACTACTTTCATTCTCCACTGTAGACTCATCCGATTTCCTTCATTATAATGTATTCTTCTACAAAAGTGAGGAAATTGCTGCTCCAATTGAAAAACTGTTTGTATTCAGATGAGGATGTGGAAGCATGCAAAATATTTATACAGTAAATAGGTAATTTCTTCTACACAAAAAAAGGACAAGTACAAAATCTAAATTAACTTTCTCAAATGTAATTCAAATTTCTCATGGATTACTTGCTCATGGTAGTTGATTTCTAGATCCACTCTTAAAAATATCTTGCACAGAAGTGGCCCCAGGAGGCTTTTGATTTTCAAGGACTTCTACTTACTCTCATACTTAACCTCCCTATTTCCCCTACCACTGGTAGACAATAAATGCTTATCAACCTCTTAAAAGCTGTAAAAACACAACTCTGAGATGCTGTAACACAGTTTGCACTTGCTATTTCAAGTTTATGTTTTGGAAAAGAAAAAAATCCCCTAAAAGAGCAGTTGTGGTTTTACATCACAGGCACACCACAGAAATCATAGAGTAGCCTGCTATTCCCCTCTCTCCTTGAGAGTATGGTTGTATCCTGTGTTTCAGTTCAAGTGGCACTTACACAGCCTTTTACTAGGCTTTTAAAATTTTTAACATAATATGCACAATGCACAGTAAGATAACTATTAGCTGTATTGCCTATTTTGCAATGAACACCTGTTTAACCAGGTAAGATACCCATCTTCTTTCTATTTTTCTCCAAGTCAAAGTAAATCCATGTCTTACAAGCAAAATAAAAATAAGAGTGATAGGACAGAGATAATATGTTCTCAGGTACACCGTTACTCTATCTACATTTTGACTCTCTAATGATCCAACTTATGGTATATTTTCTCTAATCCTAAATTCAGGACCCTACTCCTGATGCACAGTATAGAAAGTGCCTTGTGGTTTAAAAAACGTGCTTGTTCTGATAAGCACTTTGTACTGCCCACATAAAAGAACTGAATGCAGGGCTATAAAAATGTCCCCAAGCTCAGCTGTAAATTAAAGCTGTCACTTGATATTGAAAGCCTGGGATGCTTCATGGCTTTAGGAACACACAAGGAACTGTTACCTTTCCATCTTCTTTTTCTCTTCACATACTATGTTCCTGTCTTACTGCAAGCATTTCTTTGGAAATAATGATCTTCCAGTTTGTTTTTAGTGAGGATTTACTCTCATTACACAAATACAGGATTACACCATAAGGCCAAGATTTCAATCATAAATCTGTGAAAAATGCTGAGTCTGTCTACTGGGAATGCTAAATCATGACTGTGATTTTTTTTTACTGTTTGCAAAGTTTATGTAACTAGATTATGTTGTTGCATTACACTTTCATCCACGTTCAGTGTTAATTTCCTTTATTCCATGGCATTAGAAGTTCCCATTTTGCATTCCCCATTCTAAATTTGTAAGAAGCCAGGGAAATAAAAGCATATAATTTATCCCAAAATGTTTTATTGAAGTAATTCAATCAAGTCTTCGAAAGAGCTGGATGCAGAACAAAGTTCTTTGATTTCTATTTCTAAGCATCCCCTTCAATATGTCCTGAAGTATCCAAACCCCTTTTTAATTATTAAGGAAAAACCTTGTAGTTAATACAAAGGAGACACTTACAGAAAGCCCCTGCCTTTCTCCCCATGAGGTTGTGTATAATTTAAGAAAGCTGACATGAAGCAAAGTCATTTATGTTCATTCAAATACCCAAATGTGCAGGGAGTTTGTTCATAGCACATATCTATACAAATTGCATATATTAACATATGTGTATGCATGTATATATATTTATGTGTGTGTGTATAATTAATTCAGCATCCCTAACTCTTTGGAGAAACAAGCAATTTTGTAGAATTCATTCTGAAATCTGTCCAAATAACACATGCAGATTATCTAGATACAGAATAGTTACCTTTTCTGAATAAAATAAATCCTGCAAATGTTGTAAGTACAAAATTATAATAGCATAATCATAACATAATTCAACCCAAAAGCTCTTCCCTCAGAAAAACTACTGGTTCAGTAGAGGATGCACTTGTGTCCTGGGGTGACTTCATAATGCTTGTATCCTCATTCTTCTGTTTCGCCCAGAAATAAATTTTTCACCTTTAAGACTGGTTCTGAGAGCAAAGTGGAGTGGAGAAGAAGCATGCAGTTTGTTTTCAGAAACTGCACTTGCTCCTCCACATCCTTCTGTTGTCTGCAGTGGACAGCAGGAGAGAGGTGTCCTTTCCCTTTAGTTAGTTTTTAGCTAGCTGAGGCAGAGAAGTTCCCTGGACTGTGTTTTCTTGGACCTGTTCAAGCCCGCTCTGAACTGAACGCCAGCAGAGCACCAGCAGCTGCACCTGTGGCGCACCGGGCCGGGCCTGGGCCGCGGCATTTCCCAGTGCCAGAGGGACTGATCAGAGACTGAGTGAGCTGAGCTACAGCCCACAGAGGGGACTTTCGGACGTTGTCATCTCTTCAGAGCAGCAAGAGGTTTTAGTGTTTAATATTGTTCAATTTTTATGCTGGTGAATGCTTTGCCTGTTAAATAAACAGGTTTTTTCCACTTTCTCCAAGGAAATCTCTTCCTGAACCAGTTGGGGGAGGGGCCGCTTGAATTTGCTTTCTAGAGAGACATTTTTTGGAGGTTTTCTCCCAAATTTGCCTCAAACCGGGACAATCCATGTGAGGAAGGCAGGATTATGTCCGATGTCCTCACAGCAGCTCTCATGCCTGGAGAACCATGCAGAATAATCAGCATGGTCCCCACACCAACACTGAATCCATTCATCTGCTGTGAGGCCCTTATTCCAGGGGCAGAACAGCCTTGGGGCTTGTCTCCATCAAACATTAGGACAAACTCACTTCTGTCAGTCAGTGCCCACAGAATCCAAATCCTGCAGATAGCCACAATGCCAGAATACGGAAAAGGTGTGAGCAGCAGAATAAGGAAAAGGTGGGGACAGCTATTCAGGGAGCCCCTTCTCACCATAGCTACCTGCACCTCCAAGTATCTTCATACAGCTGCAGTCAGCTCTGCCAACAGGGCTTTTGGCTCAGAACAACATACTTATTGTAAAGACTGAATTCTTGCATCAAATACAACTCTTTAGGTTTTTCTGAGTTTACTTGTTCAATATGCTTTTTTTTTTAGTCTCTTTACATTTCACATTAACTTGCTTTCAGAAACATTGTTAAATTGGCTCGAACTTGTTAAAGTCTAACACTGCCCGATTAAGAATTAAACTCCTGTATTTGAAATAAATGAGTATTTTGAAAGCAACAAAGTTTATGTACTATATGTATTCTAAAGTAAAAGATGGCCTTTCAGTGATTAAATTAGGGTACAGCATTAATATACTAGAAGTAATTTTTTCAAAGAACTTCATGGTGAGGTTCTTTTCCAAGAATTTGACATTAAAGTTCTTTCTTAAAAACTTAAATATCCACTTTGATGTGAGGAAATATTTACTAAACTTGGAAAGTCTGCTGCTTCAGATACAATGGTAACTTGACATAAGGCAATTACTCAAAGCTGCCACATAAACTTTTCCTTCAAGATGCTTTCTTTGACTGAGCAGAAGTACTGTAATTAGCCTCATACCACAAGATTAAATCCTTCTTGGACAAAAGCATGTCAGCCATAGCAAGCTAGAGTTCTTCTCCCAAGACATGATAAACCCATTTTAAAAGCCACTGCAATAAAGTGGCTTTTTTTTCCCAGAAGACATGTGAAGGTATCAGGTCATCAAATCACGATAGTTTTTTTAAAAAATACTCAAACTCAAGCCCACATGATATAACAGTTATAGAATTCTAAATGCTTTGGAGATTCAAGGCTTTCTGAAGACAAGAACACTAGAATTTCAATATTTATCTTTGTTATTTGCTACTTCCCTACCTCTCCATTCCTGTAAATATTATAAATTATTTTATTACATAATGTTATAAATATTATTATTCTGTTGGTCATTGTTGAACTCTTCATCATCAAAGGACCCAAAGCACTTATACAACCATCAGGAATTTAGCCTTTAAATACAATATTCTTAAACAGAAATCTCTGAGGAAGTGGTTACATTTGGAGAAGTAGAGATAGTGGATTATTAGTGCATTTGAGGAATGCTATATAATTTCCATAATACTTTTATTTCTTGATTGAAATTTCATAAGGTGCCCAATTAAGAACATTGCTAAGCACTCAATATAAATAACACAAATAATTTCCTTTACAACTCCTTCTAAACTATTATCCAACATTACCTCTCTTCCAGAACTTCTTTGTTGTTCAAAAAAATGGTGAAAATGAAGATCAGATCCTGAGAGAATTCCTCAGCTACTTAACTCTTTCAAAATTGAATGAAAGACAAATGCTCTCTTCAAAATGTCTATCATTTTAATATTTAGTACAAGGCATTCTCTCAAATTATCACAGGATCAAAAAAGGTTTTATCATCATTATCTTTTCAAACACCCCTATCATTTCCTTCTTTCATTTTTTCCCAAAAATTGAGAAGATATACTAAGAGATCACTTCTGTCATTTTTACATTTTTAAGTAATTTGACTAGTCTATCATTGCTCCGGAGATCTGAATCACTGTTAAGATGCTTTTTGCTTCAAACACATTCATACTTATTTCTCAGCTCTATTTCCATTGCCACAGTTTTCTTCATTGCCCTCTTTTGATGATTTCAGCAATCTTCTGACACAGATACATATTTTTCTGCAACATACTGGAATATGCATTGATCTTTTCCTAATGTACTTTCATTTTCCTTTCTATGTATGTTTAAATACTACCATTGGTTACAATAAATTTAATATTTCTTGTGTTAACATAAAGTTAAGTGAAGCAGGTTATTTCTTGAAACTGACCTTCATTTCTTATTTCTTGAGTTTTAAGGGAAAAGAAAAGGAAGAAAATTTTTTCCCCAAGGGCTAAGATGTACATTTTGTGGTTTAGACAAAAGCCCAATAAGTTGTATAATGTGACCACTGTGTAGCCATTGGGTTTCATATGTTGTACATTTATTAAACAAAGGAAGTGAATCTGAAAACTTTCAGTCATTTCTAGGTATAGTGTCTTGGTCATCATAGCATATCATAAATTTAGATCTCCAGAACTATTTACAGAAATGGCAGATACTTTTAGAATTGTTAAAATCTATTCTACCCTATAATTATATAAAATAACTGCACAGGCAATCTACTAGAGCATTACAATTGTACTGTGCTCTGGTCTTTCCTCATTATGACCCTGCTGCATTTCTTAAGCTAAGCAAACTAAGGAGATGCAATGGAAAAAAAGCCCCCCTTATATAAAGCTATTGCTTCCTCTTTCCTTTTCAAGCAATTTCCTTTATTTCCATATTAGTGAAATGGCTACAGTAGAATACCAATCACTAATCAATGATGAACCAAGCTTTTGGTTGCCACAAAGAGCTTTATGCTAGCAATAATTCTGGTCTTATATTTTATTGTGGGCCTCATGACACAGCCCAAGGGAACTAAACTACTACAAAATCTCTGCTTCTATGAATACGTGTGTGAAGAAAAGGGCAGACAGGGTGAATAATAAATAGCTGCTGTTAAAAAAAATCATATTTAACACTATGACATATAAAACTATACGTTTCAGAGCCTATATTTTTATATTTTACTGTTCTGCTTTTTAGCTGCTATGGAAATGCAGTAGAATGTCAGGCAATATTTACTAAGCAAGTATCTGAATCATAGTTTAGAAAGAGGACAATAAATGAGTTTAAGGAAACATTACAGTCAAAGGCCTGCATTTCAAGTGAATTATTCTTCACCTGATATGAATTATGAAAAATTATAGGACCCTGACACTGGTCTAGTATCTGTAAAAACACCATATGTAAATAAATTGTCCTGCCACAATGATATAAGAGAAATCAAAGCTAGTGATGAAAGCAAGCTAAAAAACCTAATCTAAAGACCAAACATATTGAAAAGTCTACATCCAGTCTCAGATCATTTTCTATCAGGAAACAGAATAACCTCATTTATTTAAGGGTTAGAACAGAATGTATTTAAGTTCATGGAACACTTGTGTTTGTTTAAAGATATAAACTCCATCAGCAACAAGAAACTTTATGCCAGCAGGCATCACTTGCAATTAGTTGCACCCCTGGATTTCAAATTGGGTAATTGGGGTTAAAGATAAACAGATGACACCTCTCTTTTCTAATGCCCCATGCTGAAAAAAAGAAAGTTCTGTCCCCTTGGAAGAATTGCCCAGATGTGATGAGATCTCAGAAGAAAGTAATGTTGAGATGACAATATCAAGGAAAATGCACCCAAGTCCACTCCCTGCTTCATGGGAATAAGACAACACTAGTGCTCTTGGCATTATTTCTCATATATTGAAATAAGTACATGGTGTGATGATGAAGAAAAAGGAAAATAGTTACTGTCCAAGATCCCTCTGATGAGTGAACAACATTTTGTAGGAGTTGACCCTTTCAAAATGTTGTGGTTTGCTAAAAATCCTTTTGCTTCCTCCACGACTATGCATACTAACTTTGGCATGTCTGTAATTACCAGACAAGAACACTTTGATCAATAAATTTTAATATTCTAAACGCTTATGAGAATTTATGGCATACTGCTCAGCAGAACACCATCCATTACATCTTAACTCCTCTTTGTCAACTTGCACAGTTACAAATTTGGTGCTGATTGAAGAAATGAATATGAGCATATTCATCTGATTTCTACAATGGCATCAATGAAGATGGAGTTGACAGGGTAAAGGAATGGTATTTTCTGGGCTCTAATTTTAGAGAACTTTAAGTCTATGTTAAGCCTGATGTGCAATCAATACATTTCAATTTAACTGTATATACTGGAACAGTATATACAGTTAAATTGAATTCAACCTGAGCACAGTGTGTGTCCTGTACGTATCCATTTTCAAAATGTCAGGATGTGCTTGGGAGCAGGTGTGGAACAGTCTCAATTTCCTCTAGAATGGGGAAGATACTCTTTAGAATAAAACAATATCACAGTTGTTATATTGAAAACCTTTAAAAGGAAAGCAAAACAACATAAAAACCCTCAAGATCTATTTTGGCAAGCCATACAAATGGCATCTGTTACAAGGAGATTTTACAATGGTGCACTTAATGCAGAGGTTAACCAGAAGTTTTGGAGGTTAAACCAAAAAAACCCCTCAAGCTGAAAGCTAATTGTGTTTTTTCTTTCAGCCCAGTTCTTAAATGACTCCTACTGGGTCATGTACTTAAAAGAAATTAGACTAATCCAGTAAGTATATTTCTGTGTGAGTTTACAAAGGGCTTAAATATGACTATAATGAATCAGGGATAATACATCAAATCTTATGGCACAGAGTGACACAAGCTATTAACTACATGAAGTTCTTAGAATCTTAGCTTTCTATAGTATGGAGTTCCGAAACCCCTTCCACATGAACAAATCATTGAGTGTTATTTGTATTGAGATTGATTCTCCTATATGGGAGAGGATGCTTACACCATCATGGCATTATAACATAAACACGGTGTAAATACATTTTATATATTACATAGAATTGAGAATCAGTGTTTCTTTAATGTTTTAGGAGTACGAATAAGTTTTATTACCTCCTCTCTAAAAATGGGGAAGGACAAACAGATCATCATGGGCTGCAGTTTTGCACAAACTTCACATGGGTCAAAGGAGATAAAAACTACAACTTTATATAGTTATGAGAGATAAAGACTCCAAATATATAGGACTTGCATGCTCTGCATCAAATAAGGAGTGAGTGATGCGAAAGCTTTAGCAGCTAAATGAAGCAGATGAGCAACTGAACATTTGTTAGGCTTTCTGTGCTGATGTTTAGTAGTTTTACTACAGGCAGAGGTAAGCAGCTGATTATTATCCCCCAAGAGCAAAAGGAAGCCCGTAGGCAATTATTCTGAACTGTGGTATGAGACACAATGCATCCCAGAGCTATTTGTAGGCTGATGCAATTTACATACCACTGTTTGCTCAAGCTTGTGCTTAAAAACACTGTTTATCCAAGGTAACATTGTTGTGCATGAGTGGCCAGGTCTGAAACCAAACAAGCTTTCTTGTCTCATCATCTCCTTGCCTGCTTTCAGAGATAGGCTGCAGCTTTACTGGTGGAAATGGAAGAGTGTCTCCTTCAAACAAAAACCTTGCCAGAAGGAGAGGTGCTGTTCCTGGAGGGTTGGTGGGAGACAAAAGGAGATGTGCATGCTGACTGTTATGGGACACTAGGAAGGGAAGAATTGTACCAAGTCTTTGTCATGCTGATGGAAATGAGGCAAAACAGAAAATCTAATTGTATTTCTGAATAATAACTTCTAGTATTTGAAATACTTTTTCATTTTGAAATACCATAGTATTCCCTTGTTCCTGCCAGGACGGAAATCCCTGTGGGTTCCAGATTCCTCCTGAACTAACAGAAAGAGGTCTGGGTGAGCAAGCAGGCACAGATGTAAACAGGCAGCAGTTATCTCATATTGCCAATAGAAACCTCTTAGACTTCAGTGGAAATCTCTCCAAACAGTCACATTCAATGCTTCTTTTTCATTTTTGTTTTCAGGAAAGTTTTAACCAGTCTTCAAAATCCAAATGTTAATAGCATCTAATTGATAATAGCTGGGTCAATCAAAATCTGTATTCGGAATGTGTTAATATAACTCCTTGAAATGTGTGAGGTATGTGAAAAATGCAGGTAGGAGAGTTTGTACATACATAGATATCTGTCTGTTTGTAAGTAGATCAAAAGGTAAAGGTTGTAGCAAAGATGGCATATGAAGGTAACATGAAGACTTCTTTTATATACCTAATGTGTATTTTCATTTGGAAAAAAATTAGAAATTTTATTTTAACCTATTCTGTGGCAGTGTTCTTTAAATTCTCATTTTCTTATTTTCGATTTTTCATAAAAGAAAAGCAAAGTGTAACAATTATCAACTATTTTCTGTGCTTAAAAGGCAGGTCTGTTTCTGTACTCTAATACACAAAATGTGAGAAAGTCCAGATTTTGCACAAACATAATGGCATGTAAATTAATTTAGCCCTAGAAGAATGCATTTCATATAAGTTATTTCATATTTATACATTTCATATAAATTATTGAAGAATCCATACTGTGATATAAGGGTACAGTATGGCAAACTATATTATTTTAGACAAAAACACCTGCAAGCAAAACTGGAATGAAGAGAACAAGCTAAATTAAATTAGAATAGGTGATTTGGGATGTATGCAGGGCCAGCGTTACAAGGCATCCAAAGTGAGCCCAGGAGTTAGGCTCATTTGACTCTCACCAAAATGTCACATAGTGCTCATGTCTTACTTTAAAGACAGCCCATATTTCTACCCCTGCAGAAGCTGAAGAGCAAGTTGCCCCTATCCTATGGTTAATCAGAATCAACATCTTGCTATGAAAGCAAGGAAAAGGTCACCCTGGTTTTAGCCCATCACTGTGGCAAATCCATAGTAACCCCTTGAAATGTTAAGCATGCTTAAAACAATGTAAATGAGAGAAGAATTAAATAGCAGGAGACAGGTCCATGCCTGGTGTAAATATCACAACTTCATTAAAGCAGTTTTATGTATGACATTACACAGTGAGTGAGAATTTGCTTACATGCTGTTTCCTGCTGTCTCCCGATCCCTCATTGTATCTTATACACATATCATTTGTCTCCACTCTAGAAAAAACCCTACTAAAATAATCTGCTCTTTTAGTTAAATTTAGGACAGTAGAAGCTCTAAAAGGAAGTGGAGGAGAGAAGGGTTAGAGGGGAAAAGAAGACTCAGAAGTTCTCTCTCCATCGTTTCTCTTGTTCCTCATAGTTAAAACTATATTCTTCATTGTTAAGACATAATTGTACTTTTGCAATTATTTCCTCCTGCCAGGAGACAACCTGAGAAAAGACCTCATTGTCTCATTCTTTGAAACGTAACAAAACTTCATTAGTAAGGTTGCTTCCTCCAGTTTAACCTAGCTAGTGAAATTAAGCTGCCTACACAGGTTCCTATTCTGCCAGAAAATCATTTTTGCCCTCATCTGAGGATCATGATGAATCTTGCATGAACCATGCCTGTCTTGAAACCAGGTGTTTTTGTTAATTTTGTGATTATTTTATTATCAGCATATCTGATTTCCTTTAAATTCTATGGGTATTATTTGGAAATAATTTTGACAGTGCAGATCCTCAGCACAAGCTTTGCTGAGAGACTCACCACTGCAGCTCATTAAGATTAAAACCCAATTCCATCTCCTTCCAGTTTCTCAGGGTTGTTATCTTCTGGGCTGTCTTGAATGTTAAATCAAGGAAGGTGTATCAGAATAATGTCCTCAAATACTCACATTGTAAATAATAAATGTTTCAAGCCAAGGGGATGTTCAAAATGTTTGTTTCAAACGAAGATCAACAACATCTCCTCAAAGCAAATAATTCACATATGAGAGCACTGTCTATTATACAAGCACAGGATTGATTGTGTTGTCTCCCATAAAGCCATTGAGCAATAGTTATTTACTGAAGTAATCTGAAAAGAAGCACTACTCTATGAACTTAAAACATTTTATGTTTTCTGTAAGCTAGACCATGAACCTTGGCAAGAGAAAAAAGTTAAACTTTTCTTGTAAATTCTGTTCCTCAAACTCTTCAATAGAAGCACAGTATGCACAGATAAACAATTACACAGAAGTTCAAAATGCTTGTCACAACCCTGCTCCCCACAGCTGGATAGCAGAAGAGACTAAAATAATGATAAAAATGCAGGGTTGGTGTTTCAGAGATGGTCCATGATGCTTTAATATCTGGGGATGCATTCAAGCATCCCTTGGGTGCCTTAGCACATTCACTGTAAAATTCTACAGGCAACTCTGAAACTTGAGTTCTTGCTCACTAGAAAACATACTATAGACAGAAAGTGAAGGGATTTCTTTGATTTAATTAGATTTCCCATTTATAATAAAAAAATAATGACCTGAGGTTTTTTTCTCTCACTAATGTCACTGAGACACATTTAGCAGCTTTTTATCCTTTTATTCTATCTTGAATTAGAATTTAGAAAATCATCAGAAGTTTCTATACTTGTGTTCTAAACCATGTTTAATAAATAGATGTTTGGTTTCAGCTATTTTCAAATCATGCAAGTTTTGGGGATGGGTTTCTTGGAGTCTCATTTAGCATATCATTTACGTACCACATTTATGGACTATTTGACTGTGCTTTATTTGTGGCCTGTGCCCCTTCCCAGCTCAAGTAATCAGCCATGGCAGTTCTGAGATGTCCTTGAGGGAATTGAGCTCAGTTCCTCTGCAAAGAGACAGAGGGAGGAGTTTCTGCATCATTAAATTTCAATTTAACCCTTCAAATAAGGCTTGAGTAAGAACTGAAGAGACATTTAAGCTTTGTGCTAACCTTCTCTAGAGGAACAAAGTTCATTCTACTTTGATCAGCCTCTACTGTGTATCTGTACACTCCTGTAATTCACTGACCAATAGAAACACCATTCTTAGCACAGTGCTCTAGACAATGATGTTAAACATTTCATTTTTCTTTTTAATAATATTGTGATACAAGAGGTCATTGCCTTTGTGCTGCTGGCTTTGGTTTTTTTTAAAAGGACTCTTAGTATTGTAATGAACTTCGTAATGAACTATCGTTTCCCGTAACATTAATAGTTTAATTCAAAGTTCATCTCCATGCGTATGAATCAAAGCATTAGTATAAAAGCACTTGACAACTAACATTTTAGCTAAAGTTGGCTGCAACACTGTAATTTGACTAATTCTACTGACAAGCCACAAAAATACATGTCTTTAATGATTCCATTCAAAATACAAAACTAATACACTTTTTTTGGGTTTTATTTAACATGAAGGAGACGGAGTCTCTGTCTGGATCAATTTTTACTTACATTCAACTTTTTAATAGCAATTGAAAAATAGATAACGAATCATTATAGTAAAAAAAAAGTTAAAGAATATTGTAAAATCCATAATTCTGGCTGATTTTAAAAGTGTCTGAGCTTCTTCTTCCTCTGCTCCTTTCATTTTTCTTGCATTGACAGATATTCTTTCATGGCATGGTTAGAAAGAAATGCTAACCTGATGAAAGCACCATCATGATATATTGTATGTATTCTGTGAAACAAGTATTTTTCACAGCCATGATGGCACAGGCTTAAAAAAATGCTTTTGCTTTTCAAAGATACATGCTGAAAAATGACAAATGTCAAAATGCCAGTATAATCAGATGGGACCAGAGAGAAATCAGGCATATATCCCAGCTGCTTGCCTAAGAAGCTGCAGCAGAGATCTTTATTACTATTTCAATTGCAGCTGAAATGTGCTTCCCCGCAGACAAATTGTCAGAGTATGTGCATGGCACTTAAGTTCTGCTTTAGCATCCTAAGTGAGGCTCATTTCTAGAGCCTCTCCATTTAGGTTATTTTCACCATGAATGGAACATGCTTTATATAATTCAACATATGGCAGTACAGACATACCAGAGAGGTTTACAGTGATGAGTCTGCCAAGAAAATTATTTCTGAAACGAGCTTAAACACTTGAGTAACGTAGTCTGAGTTAAGAATTGCTATTACTATTCTAGAGGCATAAACATCCAATGCACACACAAAGGAAGAAAATGATTAGGAATCATTGAATCATTCTGCTGGAGCAGACCAGCAGCCATTCTTCCTATTCACACAACTCGCTTTGTTTTGCCAAGACTGTCTCTCCTGCATGCAAACAACCTACATGCTATGTACTAGACACACATATAGAAATATACATATGCACATATTGATCAGTCACAGCAAAAAAAGCTATTTCAAAGTACTTTTCAAAGTCTTAAATAAATAACTAGGTCTATACGTTAGAAGGTTGCACAAACCAGCACTGTGATAAGAGCACACCTATAGCACTTTGCATGAATAAACTGTACATTTTATACTTCAGCATCAAATTTTTAATATGATTTGCTAAGGAGAAGTATATAATCACCTTGTTCACAAGCATGTCTTTGTGCCCATTCCCTACTCTTCTCCCCATTTCCTCTCTCTTCTCACCACTTCCTTGCATGGTCTATTTCAAATGCTTGTTGAAATATGAGACAGGACCAGAGGTCTCAAAAATTCAAATATCTCAAAGATATTTCAAGACAAAAGAGACATCTTAGCAGGAAAAGTCTGCAAAAGTCTCATTCAGAAAAACAGGGAGCAGATCTTACAGCAAAGCCTACACCAAAGCCATTTAATTGGAAGAAAAACCTGAAGAAAACCTGGTTCCTTCTTCCAGAGCTCATATTTCTCCTTGCAAAGCCTGGAGAAAAGGAAAGATGCAACTCCTGCATTTCAGCAGCTGGGCAGAGAAAGGCAACACAGCTCATCTGGCTGACCTTGAAGGATGTTGTGCTTATGAAGTTGAGTTTGTTCCTTGATCTACACCAAACATGCAGCCTGTGAACTGAGACACCCAGCATCGAGCACAGGTGCTGAGAGCAGGATGCAAAACAAGAGTCATGGCCGGGTTTGTGATGAAAGCATCGGCAAGCTCAGGTTGCTTAAGAGATGGGTTCCAGTCTCTGGAATTGTGTTTGAATAGGGATGGGTGGTTTTTCGTGTTTTATGTACTATGGAATGTCTCAGTTGTTCTAATGTACATGTGACATTCCAGTATCTCTGTGGAAAGAGGAACCTTTCTCTCACCTATAGGCCTAAAAGTGTTGAGCAAAAAAAGCCAACTAGCATTTAACCTCTTTAATTATTGCCAATGAAGCAGTGATTTGGTATAATAAGGTGAAAGCTTATCATGTGAACTAATAAGAGCGTTTTAAGATCTGTATTTAATGTGAATAATAGGGAAAAGAGACTGTTATATGCAAAGAATAAAGAAGATAAAGATATTTGTTCAATGTCTCTGTTGGCTTGAATTTCACTAGCAGAAAGTCAACAGCACAAGTCAATGAATGGACTAAAATTTCACTTTCAACATTCTGAGTTTTACTGAAAGGAAGTTGTAGAATCTGAAAAAATACTGGGAAGTTTGATTTATATTCAACACTACTACTATGAAGTGATTCATACTGTATATTATAATCAAAATAGGTACTTTATCTCTGAAAGGTTATTAGAGAAAAATATGTTGATGTGAATACTAGCATATTGAAATATGAATATTAAAATGACACAATGTGGCAACAGGCACAAAGGCATTATGTTTGACTATTTATAAAGTAATTTAGCATATTCTAAATACTCTTTGGAAAGATTTCTTGTTTCTTGAATGCATGTCTACAAGTAAATGATAAATTCACCCATTTTCAAATATGTCAGCCATGTTTATGGCTGACAGAACTGTTCCTTAGAGTTACATTCAGGACTTTCAACTGCAAAATTGTAATGCCTAGCCTGTTTGATGTTTTTCATAAAATCCTCCAAAGACAAAATTCTGTCCTATGCTTATTTCACAAAGTGTTACACTGCACCGTGGAGAATAGTATCAGGCAATCCTATATGAATCATCAGAATACATTACGCACACACACATATCTCAGACTTGCTGAAAAATGTAAGTTTGCTTATATAAGAGAGTATCTTTCTATTACAGGTATTTAATATTTAAAATATTGGAAAACTTGGTGACCATACCACAAGATTTCAAAATGGTAAAAAAGGAAATTATTGCAAAATACACAAGGTGCTATTTTGCATCAGGCAGTTCAAGAAGGACCTATTTTATATATTTTTGTGTGTGTGTGCATGTCAAACAGGCTCTTCTGGGGTAAAACAAGTGAATAGAGCAATTCTTCTGCCGCAGGCTGTATGATTCTGAAGTTGGAATTAAAGGAGAAAGCATGTCTTTGTTAAGAACATGAACCCTGTGAGGACCAGTGTCCTCGATATTCTGAGGTGTACACATCTACCCAATAAAGCATCAGCCTTGTGATGTGGTGGTATTGGACACAGATGTGTTTGCTTAGAGTAACAAATGGTCTGATAATATTTCACTAAAACACCCAGAGCAGTCCCTGAGTACCTGCTAAGATAACCAGCAGTGAGAAACATAATGAATGTGAATACTGGAATATTTTTTTTTTTTAATAGTACCACCTCCATGGTAAAAATGTTTTCAATTACGATAGCAGTGTATGGTATAGGAAAAATACAACTACATCTACAACCACAATGTTATATAATTACCTGCTCACAAGATGTATACACACAAACTCTTTGCAGTGTTGCCTAATGCAAGGTGTTGGGACCACCTCCTTCCACTGACCACTGTGAGGTACCAAGGCCTGGCACCCTTAAATATCAGCCTTGAAATGCATAAGCCACACGAGGGCAGAGCTAAAGCAGACTGTGACAGGTGTGAGGAGGTCCCTAAGTGTTAGGCATCCAAATGTGTTTGACTTGGAGGATACATTTTCGCTCAGGTATCACTGTCCTCCTTTCTGCAAATGTGACCCTTTAAATGACCCCCTTTTCTTGAATATTTGTTCCTGTGTTTTCTCCTTCCTTTCTTCTACCAATTACTCTCCCCTCTTTTTCAGCCCTTTGCCCTTACCTTTCCCACATGCAGTTAAGCCTGATATTTAAAGCAAAAAAGGAGTCCTACTTAGTGCAGTTTAAGTTAGCAGAGAGAAAGGAACAGTCCTTTTTCTATATTTTCTTTGCTGTTGAGACAATGTCAGAGAAGGTTAGTGCCTGAGTCCCACCTAAGAGATTCATAGGGACTCAGTCAAAATTTTTTGGGGAAATCACTATTACATTAATATGATATTATAATATTACATTAATACAATCTGATAGAAAAATCAGCAAATTAGCAGATTCTTTCTTAGTGGGCAGAATGGAAATGTCTAAAGGTAGGTTTAAAGGATAACAGGTCTTTCTGTCAAGATCAGTGGAAAACAAAACACAGTGTGTTTTCAGAATGGGTAGTGTCACTTGGAGAAAGAAGGAAAAATCATTCTTCATCAAGGGAGTGTCCTCTGTGAAATTCCTAATGATGTCAAGGGCAGAAAAGTGAGAGCATTTCTTACTCTTTATAAGAAATTTAATTTTTTTTAAAAAGTAAAGATGCTTTTGAAAAATGCTTGGAGAGAATAGGGGTCAAAGCATCCATAATCCTGCTCTGAGCTTTCTTAAATTATATTATAAGTAATCCAACTTTGTTCATATTCTGTATCTACATAAAGTCATTCATGGAAATTGAACAAGCAGTTACCCCACTGTAGTGCCTATCTATATCCAAACACTTAATACTACCAATCTCTAAAATCATGAATATCTGACCTGTCATCTATGAAAAATGGGTTTACATATTAAAAGAATCTTTATTGCAATATTTACAACATTTGACAACAACTCCCCCCAAAAAAATCCCTGCCAGTAACAGACAACAACAGCCACCAGCCAGTATCTCTCCAAATATGCTTTTTCACTCTCTCTCACCTTTTCCTTTCTGGTGTCTGTCTTTTCTACAGCCTCCCTCAAATAAATTTTATCAAATAAATTTTATCACATCAAATTTTACCACATTATCAGCTGGAAGTCATACAACCTAGAAAAATTTTCAAAACCATATCTCTGGCATTAATGTTTATTGTAAAAACTCGGACACTCCAGTCAAAGGTCTACACCTTGCAGGAGGCACTTAGAAACACATCACAAGACAATGATTTCTGATGCAGAAAGCTTTTCAGCATGATGGGATTTGCTGTATTAACCTTTGAAACAGAGGTTGGATTCACTCAGAAAGGAGTGAATCCAAAAATATCACTACTACTTTGCTGTGGTAGTCAAGAAGGACAAACTCAAAGAAAGCAAAATGCTCCCTCTCTTCTGTATGGTGAGCAGGGAACCAGATCACCAAAGCACCAGCATCCTGCACTCTGAAGAGCAAAAAACTAGCTAGGTGTAGAGGGGGCAATTGGATTAATGTCAAAGTTTATGGAACAAAATGTTTATTAACAGTATCCAGAGAATCAACATATTTTCATTTAGAGGCAGAAGAAGGTCTGAATATATAAATGGTATAAAACCACTTAGCAAGAAGGTCTGAGGTATATTATTCCTCATGTAACCTAAGAGAGAAAATTTATTCAACTTACACTTTAGAGGCACATAAGAGGTCTTATTCTCACAATAAATGCTCAAATCACAACAAACTTGGGCTTTGGCAGTTTTTCAACAAAGGTTGAGCATTTCTTGATACTTGCGGGGAGCATGTTATTTACATACTTGCAATCTATCACAATTCAGCTTACCAATGATGTCTTGAGAAGATTTCTGCATCATCCTTTAAGTAGTTTTGTCATTGAACAAAATAGGTATCATAGAGTAGGATTCTGAACACTTTTGCTCTTGTATTTTGATAGAAAGCACCTTTCTGTTGCAAAACCACAGATAATAAAGCACTCAAATATTAAACTATGTTGATAGCACATCTGTTTTAACAGTATGCAGTGTCACACAGTGTGCTGCTGAATAGACAGTGCCTCTGGAAGAGGCTTTCACATCTGTTAAAGGACCTTTGCACATATTCAGATGAATTCACATTTCACGTTCCAATTTTTTTTCTGAAATTGTATCTGTACAAAAAGATCCAAAATCTTAGGAACAAGTATGACTGGTATAGAGTACAGCAAATTCGAAGAGTAAAGATACAGTTTTCTTTTTTTTTCCTCTCCCTCTCAATAGGTGAAATCAGCAGGAAATCCGGGGAAAACTCAATGATGGGAGTTTAAAAGGAGGCCATTAAAAACCAGAAATGACATTACAGGTGACAGAGAGGGAAACAGCAGGAATCCAGAAAACACAGATATCAGCTAAGAGGAAAAAAGTATTGGTCCTATCATTGATATGTTAAACTTGAATTCACAGAAACCTCTTGTTGATTCTGCTGGTACTATGTCCTTCCATAACCTTGATCATATAATTCTACCACTTTTCATCTCAGCTCTGGACACATTACATGGGAACTAACACTTTCCTAAGTACCCAACAGTAGCACTGCCAAGGTAGTGGCAATAATGACTAGACATGTCTAGGCACTCAGAAGGACCCTGTTCCCAAAGTCACAGTCGTGGGCAGAATACCAAAACCTGAGAGTGGCACTACGAACAAGAGGAGGGAAAACCAAAAAAAATAATACAGGTCTCAGCAGAAGCCAGAACAAATAAATAAAACTTACTTTATTCAATCAATCAATCAATCACTTTGCAAATATATTCCCTTAAGAAATGTCAGTTTTCTTCCTGATCTATATTAACTAGCCCAATGATATTCTACTTAGACAATGTATTTTCTATTCCTTTTGTAAGATCATTTTTCAGAACTTAAAATCTTCTGAAAGTCATCCATACTCAGGTGAAGCAGTTGTTCCATTAGGTTTTGGCAAGAAAGCTCCAGAGTTTCATGTGTAATCAGTCATTTTAGAAGTCTTAATAACAAATTTAATCCCTATTAACCATGACAAAGAATAACAGGATTGTCTTGCAACCTTCTCACTTTACACAATCACCAAACAAATGAAGAACAGGCATGTACAATATACTCTGACTCACTGCATATCATCACCCTAAAATGTATGGAAAGGGAGTGGGGACCTTGTTGTGCTAACAGGTTTAAAAGGAGTATTCCAGATGGCTGAGTTTCATATTAACTGTTCACAGAGTGAAATGGGCTGCTGCTGTGAGTGATGTCCCACATTAGTAAATGTTGGTCTTTCCCATCACATAAATCATAAGTTATCTATCTTCCTGATGCTATCAGTCCTCTCAAGATGCCTCAACCATGACAAGAAATAATGAGAGATTAATTGAACTGTTAACCTGTTCTGTAGTACTAGCCATTGGGAGAAGGAAAGACAGTCCTTCATGGAGAATCCTGTGACCACACCACACCTTGGAGAAAAAATGCTCTGAATTAGCCCAGGACTCTACAGAACATATAGAATTAGCAAAAATGACATTTTAAATAATTTTATAAAAGAGAGTTTAGGCTGCTGCAATTACAGCTCATGCATAAAATGATGAACAGCTTTGAAGGGTATAAATGACAACCTTAGCAAAGCTGAAGACACCCCTTTGGCATCTGATAAGTTTCCAGTCCATGCAATATTTTCCAGGAGTAAACATATGCTGCAGCAGGCAGGAACAAAAGTAGAACAATAAGGCAAAGATACATTATTATATCAAATACTGAAAAAATCACACACAGAAGTATTGGCTGAGATTGGGAATAAATTATTTCTGTTCTTTGTAAAGAAGAATAATTAAACAAAATAATGCATCACCTTGTCCATTTGAACTCATTACTAAAACAAATAAGCCTGTGTGTACAGTAGAAGCAACACAGTAAACAGTGCAGTGCAGCAGAAGCAAGTAGCATGTGGGGCCAAACTTTCAACTAATCTGATATCATGGAATTAATGTTCCTGGTTTATTTTCATTTGGAGGAACCCTAGTGCATGTAATCAATGACAGAAAGCAAGCTCTGTCAGAGGAGACAATCAGGATATTCCCTCCATAAGTGCTAATGCTAATATTGACACAAAGTTTGCTTTCAGTAAAAAAGGAAGAAGCATAATACATGGTTAATCAGTGGGGTTTTTTCCCATAAGAATGAAGTAGATCCTCCAAAAGAACCCCCCAAAATTATAGTTCAATACCACACACACGAAAATCCATCCTTTTATGCACATAAGTCTGTACAGGTTGGCTTCAGTGGGAACATTATGTATTGCCATTTCAGCAAAACAATTTCAATGTGTCTTTACAGTTACATGCAGATACCTCCCTTCATGCTTTCAGCTGAGTTACCTGAAAACAAGGTCCTAAAAGACTGGTCCTACAGAGCAATGCAAAATCCCATGCTGATATGTCTACATGAATTTAGCAGTACATATCATTCATGTTTCTCCAGGATTGTCTGCACTTGGCTGGATAAACACACCCTTCACTGTCAAAAGGGCAATGCTTGGCTAAATGGATGGTTTAAGATTCAAACCTTAAACAGTTCTGAGCACTGTAAGTCAAGCAAAATGTAGGGGAAACTGCAGAACAAAGAGTACAATATCAATTGATGAGACAAAATAATTATTGCTTTAAAGACTTGATAGTACTAAATATAATTTTCACATATGTAAAAAATACAATCACTTGCATTCACATATTTTCTCTGTCTCTGTTTAGCTAGAATTCAAAATTCGGTATAAAATCCTGATACAAATAGCTCCTTGCTATTTGCAGATGAGTAATTTGAGCCAGGTTCAGGGATCAGGTAAAGATGATGCATTCAAATGAAGCAACATATGAAAAACTTAAAGAAACTTCCTTACCAGAATACCCACTTTTCATAGGACAGTAAGTGTGGCAAGGGAAATTACTTGGGTTTTTTCCTACTTGAAAAAGACCCTGAATCTATGCCTTCTTAATTGTAAAATGTATTAAGAGTTTTCAGAAATGACATTATTCTCTAATGCTCCTGTCCATTAATGAAGCAGATTCATTGTACTTATTAAGATGGTGAAGAATCATTACACTGGTGGGAATGAGGGAAAGAAAATTGAAACATTCCCTGCTAAGAAACTAATTTAACAAAAAATGACAGGAAGTCAGTGGAATTGAAAAGCGGGAGATGTTAGAATTGGGTCTACTCATTTGAGTCAAGTTTGATGCCATCAACAAAGCCTGCTCTGAAGAAAATCATCCTGGTACTCCTGCTCTTGGGGTTTTTCCGCAGAGTACTCCCTATTCATTCTACTGTCTTCAGACAGAATATCTGTGCCCCTGCTGCATCCTTTGTAATGTTTTGTGAAACAGGGACTGAACCCTTCAGCAGTGCTGGTGTGTTCACATTGCACTGCCCCAGATTCCTTTAAAAGGCTAAAGCTACACTGTGTTAGATTCTGGATATATAAATTAATTGCAATCTTTTCAGTTCACCAATGCATATGAAAGGTTATTGATCAGGGCTTGGAATGCACACCTGAAAGGCACAGATAGCAGGAACACATGCAGCAGTGTTAGGAGGGAAATACTTATCTTTTTTTTTTTTTAATTATTTTTAATTTCAGAATGTTCTATATCACTACTGGAAGCACTTGTGCTCATTCTGGTATTTTGGAAAAATCCAGGGATGGCAAATGCTGTGCTAGTGGTCATCTAGCAGCCTGGGAATTAGCCTAGGATATGAGAGCTGAACACATATTTGGATTTGACCTTCAGACTGAAGAACTAGATCTTACTGTTCTGCATCCACAGGAACTGTCCTAACACAGATGAAATAGATCAGTTGTATGGCACAATAATTTATTTAAAGTGGAAAAGCTAAGACATAAAGAATGTTCTAAGGTTTTCGTAGAGTTTTGGTTTTCATACAGAACACTAAATACTGTTATTTCTTCCCTAGTCCTAGTTCCTACCACTGGACATCACATGCCCACATCCTGGCTGAATTTTCTGGGCTGCAAATATTAATGGGGTCTTGCATTTCTTTGCCTTTGAGGAAAAAAGAAAAACAAACAAACCAAAACAAACAAACAAACAAAAAAAAGATAAAAAAACAAACAAAAAAAAAAGAAAAACCAAAACCCACGCCTCACTTTTGGAATGCAGTATGCCTTTTCCCAAAATGGAAAACAGAAAGGAAAGCAGCTCCCACCAGAATGGAAAGCCATTATCATAAGATTCCTCACTAGCATGGTCTTGGTAAAACAGTAAATAGAGATGATTTCCAAAACAAAGTCTGCAGCAGTCTCAAGTCTTCTAAAGCAGTAAGGTAGTTGTTTGACTGAGTTTTGCTGTTTCATAATTTCACAGCCCAAATTGTTACTACAGAAGTAAACTATAAGACTGACTGCACCTATGGGACAACCCCCACCACAACACAAGCACACAACTACCAGAATTATCTTTTTCACATCTTTAGAGATAGGGGCCCAAGAATGAGCAAACTTGAGTTTGTAAATTGGTCAGCACCGAGCAGAACCTTGGTGCTGCTTTATCCTGTTTCTTCTGTTAACCTGCAGACATACAATCTGAATCAAAAAACAGTAGAATAGGGACAAGATTAGTTCTCTTGTCTCTTCTCTCCCATTCACTGTTTGCTATTTTAAATCCACGAATGACAGCAGCAGTAACTGCAGAGCTGGAGATGGGGGGAATCAGCCCAGGAAGAACAGCATTAGCATTGGCTTTAGCATGCAGACTGCCGGGAGCAGAGGATTCAATATGTGGGTTTGAGCAACCAGGGTGTTTGGGGAAGGGAAATCAAGCAGGTGGTGAGCAGGAAAGCCAGATCAGTAAGTGGAGAAAAGCTGTCAGGGGAATCATTAGGAGCAGTTGCCTGGCCAGGGCCCATTTAGAAGCAGCAGCTGTGCCAGGCTGCAGAGGGGAGGGATGTGCTCCACGCCAGATGTGCGCAGCGTGAGCGCGGCAGGGATAGAGAGGGAAGCCGCAGGGAGGGTGATGGGGAGAAGGAGGGAAGCAGCTGCCAGGTTACTCCAGGAGCCAGATGCTGTGCACAGAACAGCGTGTATCACTCCTGCAGCCCTGTGATCTCTGAGCAGCTCCTGCCCAGGAGTAAGGGGTTAAATAAAAGTCCAGAGGAAAAGATATTTCAGAGGCTGGAGGTGATGATTAGGCTGATTCCATGCCTCTGTGATCGCTTCCTGCAATCAAGATGAGCTGGTATTTTCTGCTTGAACTACAGCTTAATTTTATCACTATAGGATACCTAAGAATTATTTCTTGGAGTAGGGACTGGTTTAAAATTGCAGTGAAGGATATTAGATTTTGTTCTGCCAACTATCTTACAAAGTTGTTTTTTCTCTTCATCAGCTCAGCTGTAATTCATGAATTCACTCAGAATGGACATGTCTGACTCTTTCTGAAGCTTAGCTGTGATGAACAGCACAGAACCAAATAGAACAAAAGTCTCAAGACAGTGCCTTGGGATTATAAATATTTATTTCAACTTCCTCTTTTGGTGCCATGTGTTGCCTCTACTCTGCATCCTCATTTCTTTGGCCATCTTTTCCTGAAACTCTTGTAACATATGGTAGAGATTATATTTCTGACCATATGGGGAGGTCTGAGCTTTAGCTGGAATAGCAGAATCCAACAAAATGTTCTGTCTCTTCTCCTTCACTACAAAATTTCTTTATTTCACACTTTATTTTCTGCATTTTTCATTAGGTTCCTGTTTTGCTCTACTTTCAACTGTTGTATCAGTAAAATACTCACTGTCTGTTTAGGAAGGCCTCAATTCCATTTAAACTGTAGTTTTTTTATACCTAAACCTTTCAAGCAGAATTCTGACACCCCATCCCCCTATTGTTGCTCCTGGCATATAAAAGTACAAGCCTCTGAACTGAGCTAAGCTAAACCAGCATTTTCTGTACTTCTACGTACATTACAATTCATCAAAGGGAGCATATCTGGTTTATGGATCTTCTTTGTGCCTGTTCAAAAGTCACAATATAAATAAATATCTATTTTTATTTCTCTCAGGAGATCTAAGCTAACTGCTATAATATATAAAGAAAGTATGAGCATGTTTTATGCAACAGAAAATTCTATCAACAATATTGTACAAAGAGAAGAATGAGACAAATAATTCATAGTGATTATACTATTACAGAAGTTTAATCTGTCTATTGTCTAAGGTACCTGTACCAGGAGACTTCCAGCCTTTTAAATGTATTCAATGTTTATGCCATTTTTAAATGTCTAAAGGGATAAAAACAGGCACATGCAAATACTTCCTAGTTATTATTCATGGATTGAGTTATATTGTAATTGGTCAGAGAGGTTGTATAACACATTTTGGATCTGGATAGGAGTTGCATAGAAAAACATTTTAAAGCAAAAAGATGCATGTGCAAATGTAAAATATGTTCTGCTAAACTGGGTACTTTGATAGATTTTCTTTTTAGTCCAGTAAAAATATAAAAATAATATAAATAAAATTATTATGATTATTTTTTATTTCAAACTGTTTTAAAAATATGGAGGAAAAAAACAAGCATTGCCATTAGTTTTCTTAGGTTATTTTTACACAGCTTTAAAGAAATATTATATTGTACTATGGACTATTTGTATTTATGGAGACTAACACTCTAATGATTCACACATTTAGATAAAAATATGATTCCCTGCTATAGTATTATGATTATTAATTGTTGTTGTTGTAGCAAACACCTCAGAAAAGTTCTTGTGCTCCAATCAGATCTTGTGCTCCAAACTCAGATCTTGAGTACAGCTTAAATTTTGTCTTCAATTTAAATAAAATCAGTTCTTGACCTTATAGTCTGAATTGCTAGCAAGAAATAGAAAAGACCAGACTGTGGTACAGGCTCATGACACCTGGGTAAAGAGCCCTTTGTGAGTTTGCATTCTGAATTAACAACAGCATTCACAAACTTCTCACTTTCACGTGACTGCGACAAAGCTGGTGAGAAATGATGAAGGGGGATCATGGGCCATTAGTCAAAACAGAAATCTGCTTTTCTAGCCAGTAATTCATTCTTTAACTGCTTACACCACCCTGTTAAAACCCCCACAGGAAAGTTCTTTTCTGCTGGACACCAACCCTCTGTGACTGATCCATTGCCTTCCTTTCTCCTTCCTACTCCATATATGATTAGGAGTAGGCAATGAAAGACTATAAAATCCTTGTTTGAAGTTGATGGGTGTAGCACAGAACTCAGCATCAAAACCAGAGGACCAGATTCCAAGCTGCAAGATTAGACCAGCTTAAAAGCAGCATCATTATTGAGTTCATCATCAAAAAATGCTTTTGCAATTCCTAGCATTAGACAATATTTAAGAAGCATAACTTGTTTTTCACCAAAATCAGTATATATATTTGTGGTTATAGTTATCATATGCTTTTACAGAACTTAGTCTCTACTTGAAAACTACAATGGGGTGCAAATATATCTATTTAACTATAAACATATGATAGAAAGATGTCCAACATATTCAGACATTCTAGGCCTGACATAGACAATATTTATTCAGATGCTTAACCACATGTAGAGTACAAACGGACTCAAATTTTCTTCTTTGCC
The DNA here is from genome assembly GCF_027579445.1 of Ammospiza nelsoni. Classification (NCBI taxonomy): domain Eukaryota; kingdom Metazoa; phylum Chordata; class Aves; order Passeriformes; family Passerellidae; genus Ammospiza; species Ammospiza nelsoni. The sequence goes on along the minus strand of NC_080633.1, from coordinate 117,844,836 downwards.
TTTAATTACATATAAGACTTGATCACACAAATGCAACTCACAAGGAATTTTGTTCACGAAGATATACACTGAGGTCAGCACAACGCACTTAACAAGTACTTTCAAGCTTAAAACATTGCTTCAGCTCTCACATGAACCACAAAAAGGGAAATTGCTGCTTAAACTGGGGAACTGAGACAAGCCACTAGACCAGAAACTGTAAAATGAAAGAAGCAAGTAGTGCAAACCTTTCTCTGCCTTTTTTTATCAAGATGATATGGGAATAGCCTCATTTCAGAGAAATTTGCATAAAGTATCTTCACATTTCATTCCAAATCTAAGGATGCTTAATATAAAAGCTTACACACTTTGCAATAATCCCTCCCGCTAAAAAGAAGATGATACTATATTGTAATTGTCTTAGATAATTCTGCCAATTATAACTTCAAAATAATGTTCTATTTTGTTCTGAGAAGCTCATATCAAGCTTTAGTCAAATTGTGGTCAATAACATTCCTCTGATGAATTTCTCATCCAAAATAGCAGATTCTTATCTGTTTGACTACCATCACACAGACAGAAACAGCTAACTGAGGAGTCTGTGTGAAAGAGGAAAGGCAGAAACAAAATGCCTGTACTCCAGGCTACTTCATCCAGCACTTGAATTAACACACATCCTCAAAGCAGCTCAGTTTCCCATTTTACATATTGTTTTTATCTTGTTTTCTTTAAATAATCTGAGACTTCCATGGAATTAACCCCACGACACACTTAAGTCTGACTTGTCAGTCTGACTTAGCTTTAGGAACAAATAGGAGTCAGTCAGAGAAGTACCTGAAGCACAAGATGCACAAACATTGGCATCACACAAAATTCTTTTGTGAGAAAGAATTTTGAGCTTTTATTCTTAATCAGACTACAGTATGCACGCCAAACTCATTTTCTGCAAGTATCTCCTTATTATCCACCCTTTACAAGAAAGGATACTTCCCTTGGTCCCAACACCCTCTGCCTTAAAGGACAGCCACATAACTACACCTTCTGAACTCACGTTGTGTGTCACCTCAGTTAAATACAGTGAGGTGGTAAATTTACACATTATCTGTATCTCCTTAAAATCAAAACCCTTTGCATTGGCCCTACAGGAACTACAGTGAAAAAAGATCGTATTTTTTAAGCTACCCAAGCCACTGATAAATGTTGTTTTGTTGTGGTTTTTTTTTTTTTTCCCAAAAGTTTCCTAAATACCCATAAGAGTCTGTTTTTGAAAATTCTGCAGGAAATACAAAGATTAATTTAGTTTTCTTTTTTCTTCTCATTCTCACCCTTTGCCTAAAAGCCGTCTTGGTAGTTCTCCTCATTTGAACAGTAATTTAGTACATATGTTTATTCCCTCTTGTATACTTAAAGCATTTTATAGTTCCTAATTTCCTAGTTATAAGATTATACCCTCTGATTTCCATGGCTCCCTGCCAAATATAACAGTTCATTCTGTATTATTGAAAACATATGCAGAAGCTTCAGCAAGGCTGATTTCCCTTCCACCTTCTATTTCTTTCACAAACATTCTGAACAGACCAATGGCTCAGACTTTTCACATTTATTTCTTTTCTTCACGGACTCACTGCAGTCACACCAACCCTTGCAATATTAACTGCTTCAGAAACTGCTCATCAGGCATTTGGTAAAGGTGGCAAACTCTGAGCATAAGTAAATTGTGCAGATGGACTTCCATGAGAGTTCAGCTGCCCCAGTGGTGTTGTGGGCTCACCTAAATTTCTTTGCTGAGCATCTTAATACAGTAGAAACAATCTATACCTTAATTGTTATCTATAGCCTATCATAACTACTATAATTACCATATTCATGTTACTATTCTCCAATCACCAAAAGCTAGTACATTACAGTTTAAGCTAGAAGTTGCTTTTCAGTTTTCTTGCAGTGGAACATTCTGAGACCTTTTTTCTACTTGCCACATCAGCAGGCTTCTTTGCCTGTGCCATCTTTCTGCTTAGCAAAAAGATCATCTTGTTTGAAGTGAGTTTATCCTTTGCTCTAAGTCATAAAAACCCCTTCTAACTAACATGCTCTTGGCCTCCTTGGTTATCCAGTAAACTGACTCACCAATTCTTTTCTTCTATATCAAACTTGCTTTCATTTCTATTCCTTCTTCAGATTTTACATTCAAAAATCTTTCTGCTTAGCATACATATATGTGAGACTTTCTTGTCAAACTTTCATCCTTCCCAACAGAGGAGGCAATATCTGAGGATCTGCAGACTGATGAAGCAGCTGTATCCAGCAGAAGCAGCTGCCATGGTTATACCCCAACACTGCTGCACTTATGCCCAGCTGAGAAACTGTTTGCTCTGGGTTTTGTCTTGCACATCACCCTTCCTAACAAATTTCTGAACCTATTAATGCAGTGATAATGCAGCATCTAACTCATATCTACCAGAAACATTTTAAAGGTTTCACACAGCTCATACAAATCATTCCTCAAATTGTTCCCACTGAAATCCTACAGGGAACACTACAATTTTGACTCAAAGGACAGTTGAACATGTCTTCCTGTGCTTAGTGTCCTCAGCCTTCCAAAAGCCTCTGCCTCCATCTGCATAAACATTTCCCAGTCTGCCTTTTTCTTCTGCCCTCAGAGATCTGTAATAGTTCCCTGTGATTGCTCGTATGCCTTTCCTGTGCTTCACTTCAATCAAAGCTGTCTCAGCACTGGTAGCCAAACCACATGTCATTTCATCCTTCCATCAGTGTTCTCCTTTGTCTCCCATAGCAGTGCTGCATTCCATTTTAAAGTGTCTGTGATCCCGTTAGACTGCACAGGGGGAAAAAAAAGGCACATAATGTGTAATCATGGAGAAAAGGAAAAAAAAAAAAAGATGAGACAGAGGGAGGAAAAGATTGAGACCTTCTACTTAATCTACTAAGGCAAAGCCCCCACCACCTGCATAGAAAGCCTGCCCATGGAAGGAGGCTGGTATCCCCTCAGGATAATCACCCACCTTCCCATTCCCCTCTGCAGGTCACCACAAAGGCACAGGCATGCTTTTGAAATGCATTCACACTAGAAGGAATACTAGGAATAAAAACAGAGGTAAAATTTTCCTGGGCCATATAATTCAAATAAAAGCACATGCTTTTGTTGTTGGTTTTTTTTTTTTAAGCCAGAAATATTAATGGGACATTTCACCATGATGCCCCCACTCCCTTCAGCAGCTACAAAAGGGGGTGTGAAGAAACATCTGAGTTTTCACTGATCACATGGTGATTTGTCCATGTTTCCTTCCACAGTTCCTTGCCATGCTCAATTTGTATCTTAAATCTAGCTGGCTGAAAACTTTACTGAATTTATTTTGTTTAACTAATACCCAGTTAAAACTCTAGGTAACTGACAATTATTTTGTGCAGAACTAACAATGTGCAGTGGTTTGAGGTCCCCAGCTCACTGTCACACACAGCTGCCTGCTAAAGCACCACACCCACAGCTGACCTGCACCTCCATCCAGGGTGGCCATGGAGCCCAACCTGAGCAGTACAAACATGCCTCCTGGAAAGCAATTCCTGCTTCTCCAAATGCAAAACATTCTTCCTATGCCATGGAGATAAAGTCTAACAGCGAAGGAGGTAACAGGGAATAAACACCACTTGTAGCCATACATTGATTTATGGGGGTTTTATTACAACTGACTTTCATCTCTGACGTGGTCAGGATGAGCTGAGTTTTGAGATGTACCCCAGAGAGTCTCAACTGTGGCACTCTAGGCCAGCTTCAGCAGCAAGTACCCTCAAAAACTACAACAAAAAAAATTTAATTATGTTTTGAAGCAGAGATTGTGAATAAAAAGCATCTTGCTATATTTTATACAATAATTTTATTCAGAAAAGAGTCATAATTTGAGTAGGAGTGACTAAAATTAGCGTGTTGGGAAAGACAATAGTTAGTTGAAAAACTTAATCTGTAAATACTGCAAAGTTATTTGAAACGGCTACTGTTTATGAAAATTAATTGTTCACACTGTATTGTCTTTCTTGATCAAATTACGTACCGTTTGTTCTCAAAGAAGCCTGAATTGCAGTGAGCATGGAAGCAATGAGGGGAAGTCATCCAGAGATAATTCTTAGACAAGGTGACCAAAATTACAAGAATGCCCACAGACTCAGAGTCTTTATTCCTGGATTGATTCTAATTTCATCAAAAGGCTACAATGGCTGTTCTAAATAATAACGATAAAGGTTTACAGTTTTATTGGAAAATCTATTGGTCTGTCAAGCTAATTATCTGACACCACTGTTGCAGTACATTAAATTCTGCAGTAACAAGGCACTTGGCATCCTCATTAGTAGCTACATGACTCCTTGGGAGACTGAACATTTGCTAAACAGCAAGCTATGAGACAACAGAACTTTGGAAATTCCTGCTTTCCAGGATCCATTTCCCTCTCTGTGTCCATACACTGCTTCTCCCTGTCCACACCATGCATCCTACATGGGGAAGGAAAAATGAGATACCAAGCAGGTGGAGTAAACTACCTTTCCAAGCTGAGGTGCCCTGGGATTTCCTGTAAAGGAGAAAAATCACATTAAACTCCCCCACATCTAGGCCAGTGTAATCCTCTTCTTTGACTAAGTTAACTTTGCTTGTGTGCTGGTTTACAGTTAGACACAGCCATTGCAAACACGACACACTTCAAAGCCTTGTCACCCCCTGTGCAACATGCAGGACAAAATCACTCAGGGACATTCACTGGAAGCTTGTTGGGTCTCCCCTTTTCACTCACCAGTCCAAGGAACAAGACTGATGAAAGAAAAAGCGTTGTCTAATACCTTTGTATTTCTCAATCTCACAAGTACCAGAAGGAAGGTTACAGGGAAATTCTCTTTGATTACTTGGGTTGGCTTTAGCGCTGCTTTATGCCCATGAAGAGCACTAAAGCTACCTTAAGTGCAGTGTGACACAGAGCTGGGAGCTTGGGGCTTCACCCATCTCGAGCTGCTGTAATATTCAGATACCTCCAAATATCCCAGTTACAATATAAGCTAGTGTTAAGAATCAATTTAATGTCAGAGGTTGGACAGGAGGAACTCTTTAAAATTTTATTTGGCAGTTTGTTTCTATAAAACCCCATTTTATATTTTCAGTGTATTCACTCTGTTTTATAACCTTGCTAAGCTCAGGTACAGGCAGAGATGATGAGCACAAAGCTTGCATATAAAATGATTGAGCTTTTCTAATTCTCGCTGATAAAATAAAAACTTTCACCTAAACTAGGTTGAAAAACACATCTATTCTCCTGCATTTATGTGGCTTTATTAAAGTGCCTCTTTATACTTCAGTGAACAATTACAAATCATTTTACCAATTTCTTCAGACACTCAGGCATGCCAAGAGCTAATTAACTAGTGTGACAATTGCAAGAAGAAGCAACATAATTCAGTTTTTTAAATGGCTAGAAGGTATTTAATTTGAATAAAAGAGCAATTAAATAGCTGGAGTAATAAATGGTATTGACAGGTAGGATGCACATATCAGAAAGGTCGCTAACAAAGTACTTGCAGGTACTTTCAGAAACTCCTCTTTGGAGTTGTGAAATTAGGATTAATTGTCTGGAGCTGTTTTATAGACTATTTCACACATTTAATACCTTACAATCTATTGAGGTAATCAGCCATGTGTAAAGAACAAGTTTTGAATCGATTCCCTGATTAAGTAAAATACAAGGTTCTTTGTATGCAAAATGTAGAATGTTAACACAAGGTTCATCTGGCACAGTGGAATACAAGTAGGAAAGGCATTTTCAGTATAGTAAATCTCAGAATCTATCAGAATTTGAGAATTTGTTGGCACAGCTCAGAAGTAACTCCTGGTTTTGCTGTGGAAATTTGGCAATAGCAATCACTAGTCATGTTGACTTTTATTTTGTAACAATCAGTATTATTCTACATCCACCATTTTTTGCTTATTTAGTTTAAATAAGCTTTCACTGTGTCTTTTAAATACCAACATTTACTAGTGGGAAAATATTCTCTCTTCTCAGTACAGTAAAAAATACAAGAATTAGTAAGTTCCATAAGAAGCTTGTAAAGCAGAATACAGGTAATGAGCTACAAATGACATTGCTCGGAAACACTGGCTCTGTGAGAATTGGATTTTGCTTGACATTCCACCTCAGCTGTCACTGTTACATTATGGACTCCAATTACTCTTTATCCAGGGCAGTCCACAATTCCTGCCTGCAGTTTGTGACCTCCCATTATCGTCCGTGCCTCAAGTTAAGTATGCTGTAGAAGAAACAAAAGCTGGATAAAATACCTGATGGATTTGAAGGAAGGAATAGTTGCCTACCAGAAAAGGTCAGAGGATCAGTCAGATCTGGGGACCACCATCTTCACCAACATGTGCTATGAAACCCCAGATCCTCCTAGACATCAATAGTCTTAAGAAGATATTTAGTGAGCTCTACATAACTTGGTGACTTCTGGGCCTCTCCTCCCCACATCCGTGGTCAAAACCATGAAAGACAAATGAAAACAGTTACAATGTAAAGAATCCCAACAAAGGCTTTGTCCATGTTATTTCCTCACTCAATATTTGGTAGAGTGACCCACTGAGGACTCACGGACCAGAAAGCCAAGATCAGTTTTCACCTGAAGGCACTTAGGAAATGGGCAGTGGGGATCTTAGATCTGGGGAACCAGCCTAAGTGCAGCCTAAAGGAACAGATGTCTTCTATGACTCAATGGAACTAGACTTAGATATTTATATACACATAAATTCTTTTTCCTAGCTGTTCACTTAAAAATGGTTAGAGGTTAAGAAAGGCAAGTGCAAATTCTTCTCTGTATTGAATTAGATGAGAAGGATTTTTATGTACTAGCTCTTGCCTGAAACAGATGGGCTTGATAACAGTATACTCTAGTTGGGCAAACACTTGGTGCTCCTGTTCCTACATAAAGTATCAAACATTATTTAAATTCTGTGTTGGGAATGTAAGCACAATATGTTGTTTAAACAGAAGTAAAATGACAATCTTTACATTTCATTGTTATAGAAAAATTTCATAAATTAACATTAGAGTCAGTTGAATTTTTGCTCAACTGTCCTTCATCATGACTCCTTGCAATAAGATCAATACTCAAAAAGACAGTTCCTTATCTTTTGGGGAGATACTCCTTGACCACAAATCTCCTATTCCCTAGTCTGGCGAGTATGTGTCTCCAGGGAAAAAGAGCATCAGCTTTGAACCAGTTAGCTTCTCAAGAGGGTAAGTGATTTATTAAGAATAAACTTGGAAATATGTTGGACTAGGCATCATGTGACCAACAGGAACATAATTCTCTATCTGAGGGGTGGAATGCGTTGAAAAATATTTTTCTGGTTTGTTTGGATTATTATAGAACAAACTTACTAATAAATTCATCACATACTATTACATAATAACTGATTTTGTTACTAAACACTTCCCTGTACTGTTCCCACTGATAACATGTTCTTTACAGCCTTTTACTCATTAGCCATCCTTTGATCTCTAAGCTACAGCTGAAGCTGTTTCTATCATGCTTGACCAAAACATACAACTTGAGATCTTCAAGTATCATAGTTAACTCCATGTCAACTTAAGAACTTTCCAAGAGCAGTTCAACCTCTGCATTAAAAATTAAACAGTCATGTTTCTTTAGAATAAAATGCAGACTGCTGGGAAGTCAAGACAATAAAGGCAATGAAGATTTGTTTTTTCTTATTTTTTAAGAAAGTACATGCCTCGGTAATATTTTTTGGACAATTGTCTTTCTCATAGCCTGGACAGCACTTAAAGCAGATTTTCTTGCTCTAGTTTCAAACCTTGATTTCCATCTGCTGTTTTGCACTCCCTATTCAGAAACAAGAGGCTGGAAATGACAATTTAATGGTGGGACACTGGAGTAATTTGATAATTATTTTGTTCCTTAGATTTTTTGGGGGGTTTTGGGATTTTTTTTGTAGAAATATGATAAATATAATAAGTCCTTCCACCATATCCCTTTTTTCTTGCCATTTCCTTATTCACACTACTGGAGCTCATCATTACTTCCTTCTTGGTTTTTAAAGACTGTCTAGAAAGCATGAAAGAAAGACTTCTGTACCATGAGGAAATTCCCTCAGAATGAAAATATATGGATATATTCAACCCTGGTGGCAGTCTCCTGATACATACTGATTTTTCTCCTGAGTTAACTTATTCAACTTTTGAGCAAAGCAGACTGAAAGAAGAAAAATCTTTTAGGCCCAGGAGAAGTCTCTCTTATTCTTTTCATTTAGGCTAGAGTGGGATAAGATTACAAATCTATGAGGAAGTAAAAATGTGCAGTTACAGGAGATTGAAAATAATTTTCTTATAATATTCTTCTTTAACTATGTCAGCCATATATTTTGCTTCAGTAGGAATCAAATTTGCAAGAGATCCTCTGAAACAATTGGAAAATAGAACTAGCAAGAAAGAAAACCAAACCAAACCACATTTAAATTTCAAGTGCTAAAATTCTAATGAAAACACTGTAGACATAAGAAAAACCACAGAAGCTTTTCCATATTTTCATATGATGTGACCTTGCTTAATCTCACAAAGCACTGTGCAGCAGCACGGAAAGTCTCCCATAATTTCCCTAACGAGGTGATGTGCACTCCATAGAATAGACAGTTGTTGACCTATTGTAGTAATTGTTTGGTTTCCAATTACACAGCTTGAAAAACATGAGGCCCTTGTGAGAGTATGTAAATATTATCAGTCAAATGCACCTCGTACTACTTCATTGTAGTCAAGCTATTCTAACTGAATTATATCATAAATTGGTTTTACCCAATGTATAATTTATCTAGTGTATTTTTTACAAAAGAAAGTCAAAATATGGATTAGCTGTTTTGAAGAGAAATCAAAGACTATTGCAAAGGACATTCAGCTTATTTTTTTTAACTTTGGATGCTAGCCAAATTCCAGAGCTCTCTAAAATGTTTGCATTTTGAGGAGATAATAATGGAGGGGTCTGGTGTGTTTAATGTGACCCTACAAAGACTATACAAAGACTGGTTACTCTGAATTCAAAAGGCAATATTTTGCTGATGGCTTCAGCACTGTTTAATTAAGTGTTCAGTTCAAGAGCTGCCCCTCTAAGTTTCCTTCTCTGACAGCAAGTAATGAAGGGACCAAAGACGATGGAGCCAAACACTTCTCAGTGGTGTCAAGTGGGAGGACAACATGCAGTGGAAATAAATTAAAAAATAATAAATTTTACCTGAACCCGAACACTTTCACAGTATGAGGGTGGTCAAACTCTGGAATAGGATGTCTGGGGGAGGTGTGGAGTCCCCACCTTTGAAGCTATTGAAAAACCAGTTGGACACTGGCCCAGAGAATCTGCTGTAGCTGATCCTGCTTCAAGCATAGGATGGAGGGGGGACATAGATTAAATGATCTGCAGACATCCCCTCCAACCTCAAATGCATGCTTCTATGATTTATATGTAATTTAGGGGGTTTTTTTCTGAATTTCTTGTTTATATTCATAACCAACAAGCAATTCCACTTTCTGAATGTCCTTTACCTTTTTCTCTCATCCACATCATGCCTGCTGTTCCCATACCTGTCTCTAAGAAACATTTTTCTTCATTACACCAGCTTTCCTTGTGACTCTCCTCTGCTGCTTATCCTTCTCTTCATCAACTGCCTGCAATATTCCACCCCTATTTCATGATTTCTCCCTACATACTGATAATCACATTCCAGCTCCAGAGAAATTCTTAGTTCTTTAATTCCTGATTCATGTTAAATTATTAGGAAAACTCTTGAGAGCAAAGTTTTCATCTGCATTTCTCTCTCTGCTATAATATATTGGTCCACCACCCTTGCTACAAGTTTTTCCATGAAAAATTCCACAACAATAGAGTAGGCATCCTGCAGCAGTGAAGCACTGACCAAAAATAAATTACAATACCCAGGAAGCATCAACCACCACAGACTTGTTATCACAGACAGATTGTTAAACTATTTCTCATTCTGACCACTTATCACACAACTACTATGAAGAGTTCTCGTAGAATTTCTTAGATGCAGATTTAGCCTACAACCATGAGACACCTTCATTCTGCTTCAAAGCCTTTTGAAACTTCTTTTGATATTTTGCAGCACCCTCTTCTCTCATCATCCCTCTCTGCAATTATACTTTCTTACTGAGGGAGTAGTAAGAACTACCACTTACAGAGTAAAGAACTCTTCTACATGACTGGACTAAAAGACTTGCTAGTCATTCAGTGAAATAAAGTATTAACAAGAAAAGCAGAAAAACAAAACTGAAAGTAAGATAATAAGAGAACTCTTTTTTTTCTCTTACAATTAAGTAATGTAAAGAAGGGAACATTTGACCTACTGTATCAAAGCATTTATTTTCAGAATGTAATTAAGCAAGTGGGAAATTGAAAAAATACATAGTCAAATGTGCACACAAAGATATTTCCCAACATTTTCTTTAGCATTTTCAAGCCTTTTTCAAGAAAATTTTTAACTACTAAAAACGTAACATCATTATTAATATGTCCAGATTCCCTCTAAACAAGTTGAAATAAGTCATAATAACAAGATAAAAAATGTGATAAAGCTCTTGCATCAACACTTGCCTTTCCTCTACATTGCCCTTCAAGCTGTCAATTGATGATTGATGTAATTCTCCCAAGAAACCCAGTTCACTTAGAACTGGATGGAGGAAAAGTGGTTCACAGAGTAAATTTGAGTCTGCATCAAATTTTAAGGAACATTTGGACAAGACAAAAGTGCACAAAAGGAAAAACCTGTCACTAATATGTCAGCAGCTGTCTCAGATCAAGGTTTCAAGGTGTGAAATGCACTTTGTGCACTTTGACAAGGTGATTGTGGCTGGTCAAAAACCATACCAGGAGGCATTACCAGAAACCTGAGAACAGCAGGATAACTACATCTCTGTGCATTGGCACACCTTACAAACACCGTGTCCACCAACTCTCTGGTATTAGTACCCTCATATTTCTCTTCAGCCTTTTTCCTGCCTGAAATCTGAAACCAGTGAACAACACAAAAATGACACCAATGAAGAGCAAAAAAACTAAAATGTGATTTCATCTTGTCAACTTTTATTGGACAGAAAAATAAAGTTTTTAATTAAACAACCAAATTTGAGTGCACAGACAGATCCAGATATAATTACTGAAATCTTTTTGCAACTGCCCTGGCCATAAATGGAGTTAAATAAATGTGGTTCATTGCTTAACTTCTCATAGAGATATAAACCAAACAACAGGGACAGAAAATCACTATTTGATCAATAGTGAAAATCCTGCAGTTACTCAGGTGGTTTCTGGCCATTTGTCTAACCCACAGAAATAACAAGGTAACACCACATGCTATGTACATGGACAAAGGAAAACTTTTTATTGTATTTATAAAAGAAATAAAAGGTAATGTGCTAGGTTTTAAATATTTCTTTGCTTTATGTAAACTGTGATTCCTTGGTGAAAAGAAGAATTGGTGACAAATTCTTTCTGCAACCAGTGTATGAAATACAGCTACAGTGAGGAGCAGAGACTTCTTAGTGAGAAAAACAATGCAATTTTTATGACAAAGAACACACCTATGAAAGTATTTTATTTTGTTGGATGAAAGAAGTCTTGCAGTCCACCTTTACACACATACATATATAGCTTTATGTTTAGCCAAAACCAGATCTGTTAAGAACAGATCTGAATAAGATAATAACCACATTGTCCCAGATATGGGACAAAGGATGCAGAGTATTTCAATGAAAGGTAAATTTTCTTTAGATATTTTTCAGGAGAAATAAGTCTAAGTCCTGGTGTGCTGGCAAACAAGTCTTTCTAACAAGCTGTTGGTGTAAAAACACTGTGATTCTGTCTAATGACTCACTCCACCATTATTTTGTGTTAAGCTAAGATCCTTTTCTGAAATAATATCTTAGTAATTTCAATAGGATAAGATGTTCCTCCAAACAGGGCTTCTTTTCACTAGCATACAACTCAAACTGACAAACATGGAGGAATCTATTCCAAAGTAATTAGCACATAGGGGGCTATTGACAATATGATGTTGAAATATGAAGGCATGTTGTATTTCATACTCAGTTAAGTCTAAAGCCAATGGCTGTTTAATTACATGATCAAAAAAATGTCTCCTCTCCATGTCTGAAACCAGGACAAAAAATGTTGCAAAGTTAATCAACTGCTATGCTCATTCTTCTATGCTGCATGAAAGTAGCTCAAAAGCAAATTTCTTTGCAAGAAAACGTGCAATTAAACAAGACAGAAAAATTACAGAAAAAAAAGCTTAATCAGAGAAGCAGCTAAACAACCTTTTCTTCTGTTTAAATAGACATTTCTGTGTCAGAAATTAACAGCCAGTTCATACTCACACTCAGGAAAAAAAAACTCCAAAAAACCCCAACAACCCAATGCAAGAGAAAACAGCACGTTTCTCCTCTTTTTCTGCTTGAACTGCACTACTCAGGAGAGTGAATGAATGATTTAAATAGAAGTTCTCAAGTATACACAATATGCTTTGACATGCACTTTCAGTAATGTCACTAAAGCCAATTAACTCACCCAAGGTTTTGGCTTTTACCTTCAGTGTACAAAAATATGAGATTGAAGTGATTATATAATGAATAAGCAGTACCTACTCAAAAAAATGCTGGCTAAAAATGCAGAATTGGTTTTTCACAAAACATTTATGTTTGTTCAGAACTTGTTTTTAATCCAACTTGAACTTTTTTTCCTTGCAAACAATTTTCCAGTGAACTAGAAATTCTGAGAATAGCCTTTTTCAGCAACAAAAGGACAGACCATGTCTGCCTTTTTTTTGGTTCTCACATATGATTAGTTCTTATCTCCTCAGGTAATGATGAAATCAGAAGACAGGAGGTTCTCCAACAGTAAAAATGGTCACAATGCTGAACACAATTGTCCATCACATAGGACTAAATATGAATTTTTGCAAGATATAAAATATTTTAATCTTAATTTAATTTCAGATGAAATTCCACTACTGTTGGTAGGAAAGTCTGCTGATAGTTTTACAACCCAAAAAGTCCAACTTCAATTTCTGCAGCCCAGCAAACCATGACTGCAACAGAGTTTCTGTGGCAATGTGAAAAATGCGTCTTTTATGATTGGCTTTTTGCAAATATTAAAATGAATATTATATGTGTTGTGTTAGAAAGTAATGCTGTATTAATTCTCTTAAGGAGTGTGTTAAATATAGTTTTAGGTTATAAAAAAATGTTAAAATAGAAACTATGCTATGTAGGATACTTTTTTTAAAGAAAGTACTTGCAGCGAAAAGCAGCCACAAGACACCTAAATCTTTCAGAGAAAAGGAATTTATTGCCCTCTTATCAGGAGAGACAAACTTCTTCCTGCCTCGAAGGCGCTGTTAGGATTCAGAGGAAGAAGTTGACACTGACCAGACAGAATCCTGTATTTAAATGGAATTTATGCATCATGTATGATAAGGTGTATGAATATGCAACAGGCTATTGTTTTTAAGGGTTAATCCTTAGATAACGGGTGTTCTTTTTCATGCTTGTGCTGCCCAGAAAAAGGTACCCAGACATCTGTAACTCTTTATCTCCATTGTCTCATATTGTCCTAATTCAAGTTGTCGAAATTTTTATTACTCTAATTTTACTGCTATTTTTATAACCATTTTATTACTATTAAACTTTTAAAATTTTAAAAACAAGTTAGCGGCGTTTTTCACAGGAAATTTCCAATGTCCCTAGTCAGGACTTATGAAAAGGGAGCAGAACACATTAGTTTGCGTCTTGAAGAGTGACAAAGCCAGTTATTTGTGGGACTGGAAGGAGGCGCACACCTGGCAGCACAGAGGAGAAATGCCACGGCTGAGGCTCTGGGACAGCTCTGAGAACAACTTCAGGGCAATCAGCTCTCTCAGGAATGGCCTGGATGTGCCAGCAGCAGGCTGCAGGTCCTTCAGCCCTCTGCTGACGTTCCCATGGATGGTAAAGGTGTAAGAACCTCTGCTGGCACCTGTCATTGCACCATCACACTATGACTGGAACAACATGGATTTAACACTAATTGAGAGTCTGACCTAGCAGTTGAGCCTTCTGCCAAACAGGTAAAAAGGACCTCATTCCTGCAAAATCCTGCACTGAGGCAGTCCCAACATCCTCTCCCACATGTTAACACCTCCATGTGTGCAATCTGGCACCTACAGCTGAGCTAAGAGCTTCCCTAAATCAATTTCCAGAAAGAAACATGCTGGAACTTTCACTGTGGGCTCACAGGAGATTCAGTCAAGTCAAATATTTATCCTTTGACCTTCTACATTAAAAAGGGTAATTGAAAAAACCACAGCAACAAAAACCTGAATGTGCACATCCCTACAGTAGCTTCAACATACTACTTCATTGGAAATGCAGAATACTACCTAGGAAATCCCAGGCCAACTGGCACCATGGTTATTAAGGAATAAAAATCCCAATGGCTGCAATTAACAATATTTCTAATACAAAATCTCATCCTTCCAATAGACTGTTATTCGTAGTGGTACAGGACACATATTCTGATTCATTTATTGAACTCTTTGGTCTTCTGCTTTATTAATAGGGGACTTCTCCAAGTTGGTGGGGCTTACTACAATCCTGTTTAATTCTTCATTTTTCATTATTAGGCCATTACATACTTTAAGCTACTACTTTTTTCTGTTTTCTGAACTCCAGGCAACTTGGCCCAAAGAGCCAGTACAGGAAGAGATTGCAGATAAGGAAAATAAAAAGCTACAAAATTCTAAATATGCTTAAACTGGACACGTACTGGGAAGAAACTTAAAAGACCTTTTTATTCAAATACCCTCCACTTCTTCCCTTGGGACAGTAATACTCTTTTTATTCTACAGCTCATATACATACCCTGCCACACATTTCTGCTAGTCAAAGCTTTCAGGCTAAGCTGATGACAGGTGGCAGTCCTAGCATGAGAGGACCACATGCTGTGGACATTAATGAATTTCCTTCAGGCCCAAATGGAAGTCTTATAACCTTAGGTTGATTTACTCTCCACTTCAGTTAAATAAAAATATTTCCCCTCATACAAACAGCTCAGCAAGATACAGAAACAGCAAGAGCCAAATGAGTAGAGAGATTTAGAGCTTTTCCAAGGTGTTCTTCCAGTTCAGCCATTTTCAGTCACTCATTATGGAATGCAGCAAATCTCCTACTCTGGTTTTTGGAATCCAACATGCATTATCCAAGAGCAGGTGAGAATGGAAGTCTGGGGCAGTAGAGTATACTCCAAAGTTTAGTTTTATTTCTGTGAAGGACTTCAATGAACTATAAAAAACAGCTATTCTGACTATAGATAAACTCAGTGTAATGTCACACCTATGGAATAGAGCATCTTGGAGTTTGCAGTGCCTTACAGGTTTTAGATATTTTATGCCTTTTGAATTTGTTAATGCTTCCAGGCTAAAATGTAAAGAAATCAAAATACCGGAAGTTGCCTAAAGCAGCAGATCATAGGAGCAAAGCAGGACAGAAACATTCTTAGGAAATAGAAAGTTTTAATTGTAGATTAAGGAACAGAGGTTTGCCTTCCCTTCATTCAGCTGGACTTTTGAAAAATTTCAAACCCACTAAGTCAAACCTTAGATAGAAGAAAATAAACATGGTTTCTGCTCATAATAATCTTCTTTATAACATGCCTGAGAAAGGAAAAGAGCAAAGTCTGTATAACAAAGTGGGTATATAGTCTCTCTGATGGTACTAATAATTCACATTTATTGATGACCTCTGGTCTCACAGTGACAGTAATAGAGATTATGATGTTGAAATCCAGACATAAAAAATGTCTGGAGCAACAGAATGTGTATGAGAAAGGTAGCACTCTGATACTCAAAGAGTTTCAGGAAGAGTTTCAGCTTAGTTGCTCTCTGATGTCCTGCAGTAAGTCTTTACATCTATCTACTTTATCTTCCCTGTTTTAAGTACCTCACCTGTTTTTTATCATCAGGATAAAAAAAATCCCAGCAGTCTTCAGGTGACAACAGTAACCTGGACTGGGATTTAAATGAAGGACTTTGCAGTGAAAGATTCTCTTTTTCATTACCAACCATGTGACTCATAACTCATTTATCTTGCCCTTTAAAATAAACCACTTTTCCAAAGCTGTGCCTTGACATCTCCTTTCCTTCAGTTATGACAAATGCAAAAATTTGTACAACATGTATTTCTTCTCTGACTGACAGCTTATACAAATTATTCCTTTATGTCTTTGTAGTTTCACATTCAATATTTTAAATTCCTGAAATTGCATATAGTTGTATTGAATTCCATTAGGATTCCTGAGTCTGTCAGAGTAATAATATATTTGAGTTTTTGAACTTCAAACATACTTAATTTCATTTAAAATGGTTATGTTAAAAAGTCTAATTTCTCCTTCTAAACCAAGAAGTCAACAAATTCTAATCATTATCCCATGAGATCATGAAAAATTACTGTTTTTCTACCCACAGTTGAAATAGTTTTTCAGGGGGAGTTGCAACACATGTACTAAAATAACATGCAACCACCCAAAGGCCTTTCAATAACTTCCCTAGTTCCTGTGACACACTCAAGCTTACCTCTCAGCTTTAAGAACATGGATGCCATTCAAATGGCCCCTTCAATTAAGTCATAGGAAATACTCCCTACTGCCCTAAGAAATAAGGGAAATTAGACCCTAAAAACTGCAGGAAGAAGAGGAAATAAAACTGTACACTAATGTTTGGTAATCAATAGAATAATAGAATATTGTTTTACTCATGCTCCTAATGTTAAATAGAGCTAGTTAACTAACAAATTCTGAAAAAGGTCATTCAGCCAATTTCCACACATTACTGGATGATCTTGCACTGAATACTTGCTCGGTCATTTAAAGTTTTTAAGGTCACACACTGCAATCAGTCTGAATGCTGAGCTTTCATGCATTAAGTGTGAGAATGCACCAGATATGTTTAGTCAGGAGCTGGAAACTCTATATCAAGAGATGTTTGGCATGCACATTAAGAACAACAGATATGCAGGCTTTGAGAGAAAGGGCTTTTTATAATAGGCATAATACATGGACATAATATATAAACATAGCACGTACCAGGAGCAGATCAGAAATTAAAACTGTTATAAATCTGAATTCCTATCAGCAAGGAATAGAATATTTGAATTATGCATAATGTAGGGAAAAGGAAAACAGAGCAGTGCAATGCACACACTAAATTACAGGATGAATATCAGAGTCCATCATATTTCATCCTCTACCTCCCCTTCACTAATAAACCCTGCCAATGAAATAAGCCTCAACAAGTTTTTCTCCTGCTTTGTCAGTTCCTCTTATTCATTGCACCCTACATATCATGCTGATTTACTGGTCTTTTCACAGCCCATCTTGCCTGAAGAAAAGTTTTTCCACAATGCCCCAAAGAGGCAAACAAACAGCACATACTAAATTTCAAGACATATTCGTCATCAGTCTTTGCAGTACATCCTGCCTTCCTGTGTCCTCATGTAGATTTTGATTACCACAGGTTACAGATTTCATTGGTCTGTGACAATTAAGAAAACCTCAACCACCATGAAAATTAGCTCCTTGTGGTGGCTAATGCTAAGGACAGAATATGTTGCCCAATATCCACAAGCTCATACAGAAAATTCATGTATAAACTCAATAGAAGACAAGACAAATCTCAAAATTGTTTATAGAGTAAAAAGCAAAGCCAGGCATCAGGCTGCACAGAACAGACACTGAGTCTCCACTGTGGCAAAGCAGGTGCAGGACACCAGAACAGGCAGAAAGGTGGCCCTAGCCCCTGCCTGCAGCTGAGGTTATCCCACCTGAGGCAACTGCTCCACTTTTAGCCAGATGCTTGTAAAAACCATTCTCATGAAGGTGAAGGGAAAAAGGTAGGAGAGACCAGGGCCAAGGGGAGAGAATACTTCTTGCTACAGGAAGCTTGGATGTCCATAGGGACAAAAACCTGCAATTCATCATTTTCCCTTCTGCCTTCCTCACCACTCAACATAGTGAGTGGATTGTGAAGTCACAAGAATATTTAGCACAGTTTAAGTAGCTGTTAAGCTCTGTGTGGGGACCTCCCCGTTGCTCACATGGACATAACTTTCACCCAAATGTCACCTGCAGGAGAACAGGCCCAGACAAGACAGCTATGACCTCCAGTCTCTCCCAGCATGGTCCAGTCTCTGGCACCAATGGCCTTGCTCACATTTACCCATTTATGTCTAAATGTTTATCACGTTAAAATAAACCTGGTTTGATTTTGAACACATGCCTGACCAAATCATGACTGGTAGGTTTTGATCATTTGGACATACAGATGGGCATTATACCAACTGTCTCCTGGTAAAAAGAGATCTGTGTAAGAAATTTCTTCTATACTTTAGTTTTTTGCCCGTCCTTGGGGATCATGTCACTATTGATTAGATGCAAAGTTAGATCATAACCTAACTAAATAAAATTTCCTTTCATATGACAGTTCTTTGGTCTCTGCTTCCCATGTCACTTTATTAATCATCATGCAAATGATAATAAAATTTTAATTTTCCTTTTCATGTAAAAAGAAAAATCAAGATATCAGACTGCATCCAATTTACATCTATCATTCAAAGTGATAGAACAAAAATAAACCTGTCTTCACATAACAAATGAGCACTGCTTCACAGTTTTGACTATAAAGATCATGCGATCTCTTGCATAAAAAAAACTCTAAAACATGCTTTCCTGCTTCTCTAATTCTTCTCTAAGACTACTTTTCACTATTTGGCAGTTCCTGACACTGAAAGGGAAGCTGTACATTGTTGCCAAGAAGAGCCTTATCCCAGAATAGTAGTGTTAGACATCTTGACTGTATTGTCTCCACAGTATCTGACTTCGCACACAATAACAAATAACATCAATAAAATAACAAATCCTAGCAGAAATAAGATTTCTGCATCACTTTTTTATCCTTGCTTATCATGCTGATTGATACAAACTTTGCATGGCAAAGACCAGCAACACAGAAGATTTTGGGTCAGATATTCAAAAAATATATTTGACATATCATAACCGTTTCCTACAAACAAAGCATCTTGAAGTCAGGTCTGAGTCAGACAACAAAGTCATTTTTAGTTGGAAAAGAGTAAACAGGCTAAGAGAACTTAAAAATATTTTAAACTCAAATTCTGAAGTTAAAGTTTAGGTGAAAATTCCCACGTGATAGCATTGCACACAGCCTTACAAGCTATGCCTGTTAGCCTCCGAGCAGTGTGAAATCCTGGGCCTGTTCTGAAAGAGACTTTTGGGAAAAACAAAACCCATAACAAATGGGAAGAAAATTGGCCTCTGAGCTGATTAAAAGTCAGTTTTACAGGGGAGTTGGGTTTTAGACATGAGCATGTCTACTGACATGCATATCTGTAAAGCACGGGCTTGTCTTTTTTGACCATATTGATCAGATACAGATATGTTAAACAACTCAAGACTGCGTTGGTTTTCTCACCAAACCCACCTGAATGCCACAACAGTAACTAAAATACAGAGGAATTAATATTGTTATTATCTTTACGTGACAGTGAAAGCTGGAGAAAGAACAAAAAAGTTAGGGCTTAAAGAAAAATCTAAAGCAAAACCTGAAGGAAGCAGAGAAACTATAAAATTGAGAATTAGAACCACTCCACAGAGTAAGCCATCTTAAGCCTGCAATGCAAGTCATACTTGAAAAGAGAAAATATACCTTTGTACAGAAAAAGAACAGCCTATTCGCTTTTTAAAATCCCATGATCAGACACATGATGTCAAAACAGAAGGAGTTCAGATATTTCTGTGCTTCTGTTTCAGTTTTAATAGATACCATATCGCCAAGAAACGAGAGAAAAAATGTCAGCTGAGCTAAACTGCATGAGGGAAAGAGAAACTAATGGAGGGAAAAGGAAAGAAACGATGAGGAGAGAGATGTACTGAAAAGGCAATACCTTGGGAACAGAGAAACCTAATTTTTATTTCTCGTGTTTTGTCCCTGGCCCATTGTACAAATATCAGCAAAACACCAAATCCCTTTGCAAACCTGAGACAAGTTGTGCTTCGAGAGGAGAAAGATGCAGAGGCAGAACAGAACAGCTCCCATGGCACAGCCGTAATGAGATTTCTCATATCACCAGCAAATAGTCCCAGCAGAAGATACTTTTTGCTGTTGGGGCTGAATTATTTATTTTGCAGATGCATCTAAAGGCCACCATTGGGGCTTGTTTAGTTCTTTGGTGTAACACAAAGCAGACATATCATGGAAAGGTAACCACTGCCCCAAGGAGCTAACAAACCATCCCTCATGTGGGAAATAGCAGATGGAGGCTTCCAAAACCTGTGGGGCAACACAAGGTGAGCACAAAGCGGTTATAGTTAATGTCACTTCTTACCACCTGCCAAATTTTCACTGACTGTTCCTTAGTCAAAAATGCATCTATTATTACTATGTTAGCCACAAAACTGACAGAGATGTGACTCCCTCTCCTTTGCCCTGGCAGACAAAACCCAGCCGACCCTCCAGCGTGATTTCAGTGCATGCAGACTCACACCACTAAGTATCCAAGGCTTGCTTTCAGAAACATTTTCAAAAAATACTTACAGAAAAAAGCCAATGCAATAAAAATGTAACTCTGCAAAAATATGAATTCCATTTTGTTGAGATGTTTTTCCAGCTGCGTCCACAGCAGGGTTAGAGACAAATTACCCAGCACAGCCATTATGATAAAAATTAAAAGACTCCCCCTGAACATGAAAATTTGTGCAGCACAGGGCTACAAACTGCTCAATTACTCTTCAAGGGCCATGGGCATGCACTTACAGTCAAGTTAGTGGTCATTGTGGGTGGGGTGACCTGTTCCACTTTGAATGACTAAGAAGTTTCACTGGGGTGGGAATATGACTCTGGTGTGCCCACATGCTTATTAATTGTGATACCCTCTAGACCATGGTGCCTGTCTCACAGGCTGTAATAGTGAAATGAAAATGTTTCAGCTAAAGACAGTGAGAAAGTGAGGTCTCCTACTGTCTGGGAATTCCCTGTCCTGGTTTCTAGCTTTAGTCAGTGTTTAATTATTGATCCAAAAATAGATGGCTATAAATAGTAGGGTCTGAGGATTATTCACCCTTGCTCCTAGTTCAGTGGGTAAGTGGGTAGGAATTGTTTGAGCCCTGGACTTCCAGTATGAGCTTTTGCAGCTACACTGCTTGTTCTGAGGGGAAAGGACATGTCTCTTCTCCCTTGCATAAGAGGTATGCAAGACAGAAAACACTCAAGAAAGAAAAAGAAAAAGTAAAAAGCTTGACAATTTCTTAGAGAACACTTAAAACATTAAAAGCATCTTTTCATCCAACTCCAATTTTGGTGCTAACACATGGTCTAATTTTCAGAAGTATTCACAAGTGTCATCTACCATCCATGTCAGCAGAAGGGAATTTGAAGCAAAGATGAGGTCAGGAGGCTTTAGGTTTTCTTCCAAATGCACAAGAGTATAATGCTTAGTTTTGCTCTGCCTGGCTGCGCGGTTTGAGGGGAGGCAGGAGATGTTATTTGCTTTGCTTGAGGCTTTACTAGTTACCTGAATAATATTAAGTACTTTTAATCAGCTATAAGGACTCAAATGTAAAATTTTCAACTTTTACTCTTCTGAATCCCATTGGTGACCAGTAAAGGAGGATAAATAAAAGGATAACTAAGTTTTCCCAAATGAAGAAAAGTTTGTAAATGCTTAAGACCTTACACACCTTTCAGAAAAGGAGTTTCCACACTGCTCCAGTTTTTCTACCCTCCAGAGCTCTAACTCAACATTCAGCTCAGGGGCAAGGAAATATAATAAGATCCTTACTATAAGATTTTGCTAAAGTAAGCTATTGTTTACTGTACAATGTGAAGTTGGCAAACGTTCATATGAAGAGAGGAACATAAATGTCAGTGAAATATTTTGTCAGCAGTATTAACAAGCGAGTCTAAAATCTGGAGGCAAGTATATCAGTTGAATCTTTCACTGCAACAAGAGAAGAACAATTAGAGAATCGGGACAACTGTAAACATGTCAGAAAGTATTGAGTAACACTTCCTTTATATGTGGCAGTTTGTGACTAGTCCAAACTTTTAGCATGAACAAAATACCTTCTATAAGCGTGGAATTTTTTAACAATATCACCCTAAAATTTTTCTTCATTCTATCCATTGAACCCCATAGTCCTGGTAATGCTATTTTTTCCTTTTTCTTTTTTTTTCTTTTTTTTTTATTTGAGGGGTTTTTTTGTTTTGTTTTTGGAAAACTCTTTTTCAAATTTAAGAATAGTATAGAAGTTTTTAGAAATAAAATTTATTGACTACATTCTTCTGCTTTTTTCTTTTTCCAAAGGAAAGACATAAGCACATATATACAATTTTAAAAATTGTTTCCTAAATTTTTTTCTAAAATATGATAGCTTACTGTACCATTTATGTGAAAATACAACAAATGCTTATGTAATGTTATTAAATTTACATCTTACTCCTCACAACGTTATTTACATTTGCTATTTGTGCTTTCATGTGACTCATTAAAATAACAGTACTGCATCTCCTGACATGATGACAAATTGCATTTCTTACGTGCTCTAGCAGGGACACATTACTGGACAGGAGAAATAGCATTCACATATAAATGAGTGCTTCTTCATTTATGAAATGTTCCCCATGCTTTCATGTTAACTTAGTCAATGTTCATTAATATTTTAATAAATTCAAATGACTCTTCATCCATTCAAAAATTTATGAACAATGACTGAGTGCGGAATTTGAAAACTCATCTAACAGATTTCACTGTTTCTATTTATAAAAACATTCACGGATAATGTTCTGGATATAGACACCATCTTCAGCTCTCACTGGGTAAAGGTAGGATTCAAAAAAGGGTGTTCTTACTGCAACATCTGCAGGCACAGATGAAAGCTAGGCTCCATTTCAGTCTGCTGGAATGGTATAAATGAGGATATAAAGTGAGAGAGGACCCCAGCACCAAAGGAGAAAATTACAGACAAAAGGAAGAAGCACAAAATCAGGAGAATCCTGGGAATAATTCTAAGGAGTTAGATGTGCTTTTCTTGTAACTAATTCTGTGCAGTCACGTAACAAAGGTTGTTGTTATCCTGCATGAAGACAGAAGATGAAGTTATCTAATGTCAGTCTGAGCACGCTTCAAAACTCAAGGAAGGAACAGTATTAGCAGTGGGATCAGCATCAAGACACTCAGTGATAAGGATGACAGGCCTTGCAAAACCTGGCACCCAAGAGCCCTGTCTCACCCACGCTCATGGCACTCCCATCCTCTCACTCCTTAAGAAGCCTGAGAAGCCTGCCAGCTCTCCATCTTAGCATCTCTTAATTCCAATAATCCCAGGAACATTGTCTTCAAATTCTAAATAAATTGAGTCAAAAGCAGTAGTAACCTTTCATTGATTTGGGTAAGAACTGGTTAGGCCTTTCAGCTGGGAGAAGCACGAGGCAGGAACTTTGCATTTCTTCATGTGCTAATTGTATAATAATTAATACAAGTAAATTAGATCAAATATAACTTAGAGAAAACCACTCTCCTGAATTATGGCTGTTGAAACATAGCCAGAGAAGCACTTTCAGGAGCCTGCTTGGCTGTGCAGTGCTGATTTAATTATGATGTTTAGACATGGTCTACTACAGAGGTACCTGCTGTAGCTTGCAAGCTACACCAGAGCTCAGACACAAGTGTCACCAGTCAGCAAGACAGAAGTGCAGCGAAAAAAAAGCACCATTATGTGAGCGAATATGGCTTTCCTTTTGAAGGTTTGTCTAGACCGTTTCTTCAGCTTGGACCCAAGAAAATTCAAACCAGTGATTTTAATTCAAATTCTAGGTTTCAGAGAAATTTTGTCAAAACTCATGCTTGCACAGTTTTTCTGCATTAAAACATTACTTACATGACTTTACAGATTCTCAATGATTTGTACATAAAATCCATCAGTCCATCTTTCTATCTCATCAGGTACTACAGTCTTTCATCGCTAAAGTTTCTTCCAACATTCAACTGTGGAGATGCAGCAAATAGCCATAGAATCTACTAATAAAAGTTCAGTGTTACAATCTCATCATTTTAACAAAAGTAAATACAGACTGTTCACCGTTAGCAATAAGTGCTAACTTTATTATACATTATACATTTTTCTGATCTCAGGAAATGGAATCTAAAAAGCAACCCAATTTTTCTTTCCTACACCGATAAGGTGTTTTATTTTTCTCTGTTTTTTTGAGATTTTTTTTAAACTAATGAAAACAGGCAATCCTGTATTTTGTTTCACAGCACTTCCCTGGGGCAAAGATAAACTTCACTCTTATCTGTTCTTTTGCTGTTCCTAGAATGATTGCTCAGTTCATTATATTGTTTGATGTTGGCATCTCAGCTTTCCAGTGCTTGATTTGTTCACTTCATTCTCAAAGTTAGGCTCTTCATTCCAAAAATAAGCTGATTTGCTCATTTAAAAACTAATGTCATCTTTGTGCATCATAGATTTACAGTTCACAGCAATAATAGATCATGGAAACATTGACATAAAAGATTAAATTATGAAAATATATTTCGCTTGCGTAAAAAGGAAACGAGTGATAGTCCCATATAAGTGAGTATAGATCATTACTGCACAAAGATCAAAATCAATAGGTACCAATAAGGCACCTGAGTTACAGCCCTCACAAGTTCACAGAATGCTAAGAAACAAAATCTGAATTTGTGGATTACGAGATAGAGCATGGCCAGCACACTCTGCTCTCCCAGAGTGCACCCACCAGCTACACACTGAATTTACCTCTGAGGTGGGAGTGATGATGACTGTGTCTCACCCACTACACCTGTGCATATGGGTTCTGGACCACAAGAGGAATCAGAATGTCATTTCTAGCATTTTGAGTCATCAGTCCCTTCCAAAAACAAATAAGACACCACCATTTTGGGGGTTTGTTTTAAAGAATTTTACGTAATCCAAACCAGCACTTCTCAGGAGGACTTATGTGTGACAATCAAGTAAAAATATGGTGGCACAGCTATATTTTGACTTGAACTTTCAAAACTGTAGATTTTCTTCTTGAAAACACTCTTCCAGACATCCTCTGCAATGGTAAAAATAAACAGAAGTCCTTTCATAAGATATTTTCCAAGTATAAAAGAGAATTACTGATGAAACAAAGCTAAAAATCCCAAAATAAAATCTCCAATCTGCTGTTATGTGTTAACATATAGGTTTTCTTATGTATCATTAAATACCCACCAGAAATAACAAGGAACATTGGGATTTTCTTTTACAATGCAATCTTGATGTAATGACTAAGCTTCAATTTCATATGGAAGAACATGCCACACAGAATGCCACCCAGCTTTGTCTTTTTAAATGCTCTCCACAAACCCTACAAGATCATGAGTTCCCAAATACTAACGCATCAGTAAAGCTTAGAGGCCAGGATCCCTGCTGCCTTCCTAGGGTAAAGGAGTTTAAGCACTGCATGTGGAACTTGTTGCAACAAGTTTGGTCTGTGTGCACACAGCATGCCAGTCTGCTGCTTGGCTGTGCAGACAAAATCAGCACAGAAAGAAGGCCAGCACATAGTTGTGCAACATTTGGAATTCCAAAAAGCCAGTATCAAGGCATTCTCCACTACCATTTCAACCTTCTTGGAAAGATACCACCATGAATCCTCCTGCCACTTGAATTAGCAAGGTGATACTTACACACCTGCTGAGAGCTGCTGACTCCCAACTAATGCCACAGCCATCCTGAGCATGAATATGGGCTGAGCACACGGGACTGGCTTTAGGCTGTGGGTGTGCAGGTACCTAAGGCAAACTCAGTCCTTTCCCTGGGTACTGACTAGCTGATGCTGCTCTGACATACTGTGAGCAGTTCAGTTCAGTGAGCTGGCATCAAACTATGATGTTGTTCATTATGGGGAGTTAATTCTATGCCTTAAAGTGAGCTGAACTTAGTTCCTGCTGCCAAAATATGAGTACAGATCTGTGCTGCTCCTACTAGAAATGGGTAGGCTCTGCTCACATTTGCTACCTCATGTATATTGTCAGTCCACAGCACAAAAAGGGGAAAGAAAGGCACCTTCCAACCCAAACTACACAAGGATGTCTAGGTGGGCAGGGGTAGGAAAATAAAGACATCAACTGCAAATTGGATAGGAGATCAATTCAAGAGCACAAAACTTGAAAATCCCTCTTTAGAACAATGCCATAAATGCTTTTTAAAGGAAAACTTCCAAGCAACAACCATCCTACCTATGTCTGATTAAAGGTCTTAAACAGCAGGAACAGGGCAATCATCTACAGCTGACATTTATTCAAATTTACAAATATCCATTCTGTCATTTCAGCAACCAGAAGAACGCACTTCTACAGAAATGAAAGCAATTTTGTCCTGGTTTGTAACATGCACGCTGCATACGTGCATTTCCTGTAAGGATGCTCTTCCCAGCCATGAACTCTGCTCTCCAGAAAGGATCAGAGACGGCATGAAAAGTATGAAGTCTGAAACTATTTTGACAAGGTATCAAGTATCGTGTTAATATGCAGTGTCTGTCAGATTAATTTTAATGCATGAGCCCTTGGGTCACATCAACATCACAGAGTTTTCTGGGTCACCAAATTAAAAGGCATGGCATCATCTCCTTTTGACACAGAAGCAGTTCATTAAAAATATTTGCAGAGATATAGGAAAGTAATCTTGGTCAGGCATAAGCTTTGAGAATTCTTCTTCAAGTTATGCTGGCTTGAGTAGAGACTTGAACAGAGACATCTTCTGGGAAGAAAAGTCAAACTTGAAAATTAAACTAGATTAAAGTTCTCAGCTGGACTTTGTTCTCAGAGGTGAACTACACTGAGAATGTATAAATTCCCAGCATATCCTGTACAGACCATAAATGCTGATTTTTTAATGAGTTTCTGAACCTACTGTAACTGTGATTTATCCTAACAACAATACTGGTGGTCATTCAAGAATTAAGTTTTCTCTCTAAATAGTGCTCAAGTGTCAATTTTGATGAATAGCCTATCAAGTCATGACAGAGTCAAAGAGTTGAAATAACTATCATCACATGGTCCTTGTCATTAAGAAAACCATTTGTACTTTCTTTAGCATCACATTAATTTGCTTCTATTTGTGAGTAGAGCTACACAGACATATTGGAGTTTCTTGCATTATATAAGCAAATTACTTGTCTACTATAATACAAATTTTATATGCTGCAGGAAACATTGACTCCTTTTCATACAAGTTGTTTCAAATATTTTTGAATGTCTAGAAGAAGATAATTAGAGCTCAAGGCACTGCTACTGTCAGTCTTCACAATAATCACCAACAACATTAGCAGAAAATAAATGAGATTCTAGTGTCAAGTTACCTGAATACAAAAAATATTGCAGCTGATAAAAAAAAAACAGAAAAAACAATCAATATAAGACAAGAAAATAGTAATTTCAAGTACAAGAGTGTAGAGAGGATGATCACAAATATTCATCAGACACCTTCCAACATCTTTACTGTATCTGAATGGAGACTACACTTGCACATTAAGCTGTTACATTTTTGCCTCTTACATGTCAGCAATGGCAAACTCAATGACTCAGTACAGAGCTCTGAAGCTGACCAGAGTTTGCAGGGAAGCTTGCCTTGTATGTGTGACACAGCAAAAAGATAGAAAATGTTACTGAAATGTATATTTAACTATAATGATGTTTGAGAACAGTCAGTTTATATCAATCTCACATTGTTTTGCAATTCTGTTTTACATTTCTGCACCCTTTGCTTGCTCCTTTTACATCAGTGTCCTTAAAATTGAAAAATCACCAAATATTTATAGTAGTCTATAAGTGTATTCATAGAATTTTAACTTTAGACACTTAAAATGGGAAAAAAAAATTAAAGTGTAGGTACATCAGAAATTATAACTGCATGCTTAAAATTAAAGAAAAATAAATTACTTTCATCAGCCATTCTTTGAGAGAGAGGCTGATATGGCATCTAAAGTCACAGCTTTTCCACAGAAAGTCATTGTCAGTATAAGTTGTGTTGCCAGTACCTTCAAACCGAGAGATACATGGCAAGTCAGGCATTGGCCATTCTTCTTGCACCCATTTCTGTTGGGCTCTGTTCTTAAGAATAATCCTGACAGCATTAAAGTCTGCACATCCCCTTCATTTTGTGAAAGCACTAAACACACCTCAAAGTCCCTGTTTGTACTTTGACAAATACTACTTACATTATTCTTACTATCAAGCTCCAGACAGTTGTGGTGGTTTTGTTTGACTACTTTCACTGTTCTACCCATAGCTGACACCTATGAGCAGAGAGAATAGCCTAGCAGTCACCTAGATAGGATTCACTAATTTTGCTGATGATAAAATGCAGCTATTCACACCATATTTGTAATACATTACCTAATTAGTGAAATGTAGGAGATCCCAAGGGATAAAGCATTTTCCTACATTCTTCACAGCTCTTCTCTAGCTAATGTTTGTCCTTCTCTCTCCCAAAAAAAAGAAATCTGTTCTACCAGATGTTGAAACAGCCCACACACCTTCAGAGAACACTAATACTCAATATTTCTGAGCTTGTGTGACACAACAGTTTACAAGCACAATTATAGCAGGATACTACTGCAGTATATTGCAGTCCCCATGCAATGCAACTGCATCTAATCACCTTTTTAAATTTATAGAAATAAAAACCAAATAATAAAAGTCTCTTATCAATCATTTGTTTACAAATTATGGAGTAATTATGGAGCTGCAAACAGAATTTTAAAAAGTTTTCTGTTTACAAAGATATAAAAGAGTTCTGTTTAAAGCCATCTATTTTTCACTTTGTCCCCCAGAGCTTTCCTTTTTGTTCCATCTAGTTGAAAAGCTGTTAGGATGCTTGGATAGCTGGATACAATTCTCAGCTATGATCCTCTCATCACTCCCTTCCACTGACTGAGGGCCATCTGCAAATGGATTTACAAGTATATACCTATTTTCCCTTAGGAATTCCTTTTTGTAGTCACACTGCCCTGAGGACTAACCACGACTCATACACATGATAATTAATTACAATACCACAATATTCCTCTGCCAAGGCTACCAGCTGGCCCCAGCTCACTCTAGAAACACAAATTATCCCTTGGGAATGACTAGGTGGAGAGATCTATCTGGACCACAAAGAGAACACGCAGATTTCAAACAGAACAGATTTCACCAGTGGATAACTCAATGAACATTTATCTGAGTGGCTTGCAAGGCAGTGCTCAGGCCTCAGCCTGTACCTGACAGACTGAGAATGATGCCATGCCAGCATATGAGTAAGAGAGAGAAACCAATACAAGTTGCTCAATACTAGTTGTGGAGAGAGAACCTTAGCTAGAGTAAGAACCAAAGTTTCAGGTAATAATGATCCTAGGATTCATGGTGCATTGATGTAAGACCTCGGCCATAATAGTGGATTGGAGGGAACAGATATCTGAATAGAAAAAAATTAGAAAATAAGCAACCTTCTGTAAAATTGTGGATGAAAATAAAAAAGTATGAACTTAGAAAAGGCTAGGAAAGTGTTGTGCTAGTTAGTTATGTTGCAGTATGTCTCCGCATCCATATAAATTCCTGCCTTGAACCTCTTCTAAACACAGGTGCAGGGACAGTAAATGAAGTTTTGAAAACTTCATTCATAATACTTCTTGCCTGAAGTATTTGAGGTCAGTACCTCAAAACCTGGTCTTCCTAATCCAACCAATATTTCCAGCTAAGTTACAGCAATAAAGATAAAATTATTATTTGTCTAGAATGATTTTGTCTTTGCTATTAATATGACAAACAGTGACACTGTCACAGTCAGTAAGACTGAGATACAAGAGTACTGTGTATCTCATATGTTTCCTCTTAGGTAAATGGTTGTTGGGAACAGAGAAGAAGGAGAAGCAGCAGGTATTTGTTGGAATATAAAGGGTAACTGAAGTAACCTCTGTGAGGATCTCTGTCCCTCCTTTAGCAGTAGGTAACACCTCATTCACCCATTAATTGAAGGTAATGGTAATACTAGCTGACAACCTGACTTTTCAGGGTTCCTGGTTAGGTAAAGTGATCTGTGTGCTTTGCTCCACCATAAGCACTGTGCCTAATTTGCCTCTATTTGGAGACAGGCCTGTCCTTTATTATCTGATAAAGGAAATCATTCTGGTTTGCAGGATTGCACTGCTGTCATATAGCAGAGGTTATGAATCCATCAACCAGAAATGATGCTCCACTCAAACATAATTTGTGCAAGTATGTGGGAACAGGATGAAGTTGTGCCATTAAACAGTCCTGCCAGTATCACATGGCACCATCCAGGCATGCACTTTGCAATGAAATAATAACCTCAGAATTATTTTGTGCATTGGAAGTGCTACCTCTAAAGTCGTGGGCAGTTCACTACTGCCAAGAGTCTAAAACTGTGCACATGGGTGTATTACTTCATTTACTTGCTTCTAGCAAAATACTCTTGAAAAGGTACAAAGTATGCTGTATTCAGTTACAATATGAATAATTTCAAATATTTAGCATCCCTCTGGATGGATTTAAATAGTTGTTTTCTGGTCCCCTAGTTTGTAAGCTCTGAGACCTCTGAATTTTTCCACAAATAGATGATTAGAGCCTAAAGAGAAAACCTTATCTCCAAATTAGAAACTGTTTCAAGATTTTTAGTAGATTATCTGAAACCCAATAGCAAATTGTGCTTTATAAGTACATTTAACAGTCTTCCAGACAAGGTCTTGATAAAGAAATGTGGAGGAGGAAGAGGAGGGGATGTAAGAAAGACAAGAATAAAAGAAGAAAGACTACCAATGTACTGCATTCATAGTTCAAAGACAAATAGAAGTTCAAAATGGATCAAATAGTCAGAAAGCCCTTTCTTTTAAAGGCAACAAAAAGCTTTATTTTCCCTTTTACATAACTGGCCTGTTGTTAGCTTTTGTCACCATGGAGACTACCATTGCTGCTGCTGCTGCTGACTTTGTCTAATGGTCAGTACATGTTTGTATCATCACCTAATATCAAGCTGACTTACTGGTAGAGAAATTTATATTTATTATGAGTTATTTTCAGTCTAAAAAAATTTATTTGCTTGGTTTGATTTTTTCCTATTGTTGCTTACTTTATATCATACACAAATTCCTGTGAATTTACTTTCCTTAATCTCTCTCAAACACAATTTCCAGGATTGACACAAGTGTAATGAAGGCACTGCTGCTTTCACTGCAGGTGAAAGCTGGTTTTATTCTTATCTTCCATTTATCAAATCCCACAGAAAAAAATTACAAGGATTTAGTGTGGTCAGCTGAGAATATGATGTCTGAATGCCTTCCTCAAAGTAGTAGAGACAAGACACTAAATCTCACTGAACCTGCATTCACTTTCTTCCTGGTAAGAGCAGAGAATGATACAATATCTGATAGTCTCTAACAAACACTGGCCAATGATCTTACAGCTATATTTAAATATCAGATTTATTCTCAGGTAGCAATATTTACACAGTTATTTAAAAAATAGTAAGAGTCTTAGAAGTATCTTTTCAACACCAGCAACATGAGAAATTCGGGTTTTCTTTTGGAACAACTTCAACATAGACAGTAGAGACTTCATTTAAAATTTTTTGTACGTTCAAAAATGTAAAATAACTTGTGGACCATTGCTTTTCATAAAGTAATGGTACTTTTTTCTTCATACTACTGTTTTCTTCACAAGAGGAAAAAAGTACAGATCTTCTCTGAAAAGTTATAATGAGATCCTAAATTATTTGAAAGCAGAGAAGGAAAAGTTTTAAGATTTCCTTGCTCAGACCCCTGAATGAAACTGAAAGGGCAGACACTACAATGGTTACCTTTTCAGATACCCAATCCTGGTTTCTTTCCTGAAACTACTGTTCCCTATAGCAGCAAATAATGTTTTTTACCTTTCCTAGAAACACAGGATTGCCCACTGTATGTGGATGACTCTTGACATGATTCATGTTGCTCACATTTTTATCCTATCTGGCCGCAGCAGGGAGACACAGATGGATGTGCCACCCTCACTGCTCAGCAATTGCCAACAGTAAAGATCACCACAACACATCTCCTCTGCAGAATATGTTACTGTGAGCTAATCAAGCTCTTCCCTTGTTGTCTGTTACTGATTTCCATGAAAATGCAAATCAGGTGCAAGGTCGTGTCTTATCTCTTCAAGTTTAAGAGCTTGGAACACTGCAAGATGACACTTTAATGACAGAATTGGAGGTGCTACAAGAGGAGGCTGAGGAGACAAAATTGACCTAGACTGGGAATGTGGTTGGGAATTTGGGTATGAACTTTCTGAATAGCTACAAAAATTCACTACTTTCTCTTCCTAGAACAGAGGTTACTGCTTTGATATCAACTTGCCTGACACAGACAACATTGCTTTTAAGGAACCTAGCTAAAAAACAAAACTGGCAAGCTTCAATCACCACAGACAGTGAAATGACTGAGATATACTGTGGGATCTCAGCACCTCAGGATGGAGGTGCAGAGAGGCCGAGACCACCCTTGAGGGGCTCGGGAGTCCTGGAATGTTGCCAGAAGCATCTGGTGGCAGGATTTTGATCCTACACAGGAGATGAGACCTGTATGAGGACTGGGAGGAATTCACTGGGTGAATGGTGAAGGGATAAGTTAGTTAAAGTGTAAAACACAGGGTTTAGGATTTTGGTACAAGGGGGTCTAAAGAAGTAAGATGGAGGAATTGGGGCGTGTCCTGTCCTTCTTCTTCTTCTTCTTGGCCTCCATCTTCTGTGGTGGTGGTGGCACTTTGGGATTGGTCATTACTAAAAGTGCACCGGTTAATAAGAGTAGAAAGTATTGGAGAAAAATGATAAATATTGTACACGTAACTTAGGGTATAAAGATAAGTGACCGCCCGGGGGCTTCAGGAGTGTGCCCATGGCTGACTTGCTGTGCAGACCTCTGTCAGGCTGAAAGAAAATCTTTTAGATAAACAATTAATAAACACCAAGACCGAGACAAGATCAGAAGTCTCTCCTCGTCCTTTGAAGCGTCGGCTCTCCAAGGCCATCCCTGGGCCTTTCCAGGCCACCAGAACAGCAACCCAGAAAACCTTACAATATACTGCTGACCCCTCGCTTCATTAGCTGAGGATAAAGGATCCACTGGGGAAATATATGACAAACATTAGCTATGATGGCTACTGAAGAGAGCTCAGATATTGGTGATGAGCAAAGGTTACAGAGTGCTGACCACTCAGCTGAACTTCAAAGAAAAATGCTTAATTTCTCCACTCAGAAAGCACACAACAAAAATTTTCCATTAACACAGCAGAACAATAGAAACAAAATATGCCCTTGCTTAACTGATACTTTGAATAGGGAGATGCATTTTACTACCTGTAGATGCAACTTTTTCATGAACAACAGCACGGAATATCAGCCATTACACTGCACAAATAATGATCTAACCCTGTAGCTTCTTACACTGGCAACATTTCATAGTGTGGACCAAAAAATTTGTGCTGATCAAAGCTGCAAAAAGCATCATCCCTCACCCCAGGCTATTTCTGCTTTCAGCCTTAGCACACCCATTCTGGGTCTAAACTCCCAATCTCCTTCCTTCTGGGCATGTATCACTGATTTATTTCAGATCCAATGATACAAAACATGCTGCACAGTTATGTAGCTAAAACAGAAGAGCATTCCTCAGTCTTCCTGCTGTATCCCTTAAAAAAAAAACACATTATCAGAAGGGCTTTCATCAGTCTAAACAACACCCTAGAACCTGCACTGATTACTCATCTGAAATGTGACTGAAGCCTCCTCAGCTTGATAGAATGTTTACCTCAGCATTGAGCAGCCTAGCAGGACTTGTACAGACAGATTCTTCCTTACAGATAACCCACAACAGTCCCTCTCAAAATAATGCAGTTCCTGGGGTACACGGGTCCTCACCACACCTTCTAGAGACCCTTCATGGGCTCCTGCTGTCACAAGCATACTGGAGGATGTAACTTGACACAAAACATTACCCAGAACAGAAAAAGCTGATAAATTTACAAGCAGCACAGTGAACCCCCCTTTTCTCTCCTTTCAAACAGACTTTCACCAAGCGTATTTTAATCTGCAGACAAGCACTGTGCCAGCTGAAGTCAATAGACAATTAAATTAACATCCCTGACTAGACAAATTTGTTGTTTTCCTCTAGATATTGGCTCTTTCACATGTAAAGAGTAAAACTAGTTTTGAAGTCATTAACTTATTCAGTTAACTCATATTTCCACTACATAACTTTAAGCACTCTTAAAAAATAGACTACCACCTTAAAAATGTGTGGATCTCTCAGATGGATATTGCCTGTAACTTCTCACAGTCTTTGTTTATTCTTGGGCTCACCATTCTCACCTTCATGCTTTCCATCAAGCCCTCTAGCTGAGGAAGAGAGGCAAATCTATTTATTATGCTAATATTTTAACAAAACAAAAATCTCAAATTTCTATGGTCAGTTGAAGGTATACTTTCAATTAAAAACTATATATATTGGATTTTGAGGATGACTTCAAGACAAATCTACTGAGCTGGATGTGGTATCTCAGCTTATAAAAAACCCAGCTCAAGGAATATTTCTGGCATTTTTTTAAAGTGTGCTTTCAGAAGAGTAATTGTCCGTTATTGAAGTAAACTATACAGACAAAAGTGGCACTAAGAAGAGAAGAAATTCTATATGTACAACCACGTATAAGCTGTATCCACTTTAGTTCTGTAATTAGAGACAGCCCAGGCCTGACCACACCTTCAGGCCTTTCAAGTAAGATTCAGTCAGTTCATTAATCACAGTAAAGTTACCAACAAATATTCACCTACTTTTTGGTAGGGTTGAGTTTTTACTTTTCTGGAGTTGGAGTCTTCAACTACACAAGAAACAAGATCATCAACTCTGCATCCAAGTGAAACAGTTCACATTTCAAACCAAAATAGTTCCAGTTGTAACAAGACTCTAGACTAAGGAAAAACTTCATGTTAGCTTCTGTTTGCAGACAAATACATTGTGCAGGTATCAGCCTCCCAGACCTAAGACATGTAACTGAGACCTCATCACACTTTTCAGTCTTTCAGCTCAGCTTCCTTTTATGCAAGTATTTAATAAAAATAATTCCAGAGGTTTCAACCTATGCCAAACAATTTTTAACTTACATACTGGATAAAGCAAATTTTTCTACTCTCTTAATGTCATAACTATTTGAACTTCCTCCACAACATTTAAACTACATTAAAGATTAATATCACATTCCCCTCAACATCCCAAATCAAGTAAATAACCCATAAGAGATAGCTTATAATCATATTTAAAAGTCTTCTTCCCTGCACTAATCTCATTCTAAAACATTAAACCTGATTTTTCGTTAATCTGATTTACTTCTCATGACATAGTACGTGTTTATTTTTTACACTTTGCTGGCTGAATCAAGATTTGTGCAATACCAGTATATACTTCTTAAGGCATTTTTGTGGCTTAACTGACAATTATTATTTTTATTTCTCCTTTGCATCACTCCTGGCTCTTTTCCTAATTCAGAAAGCTTGAAATATCAACATTCTAATGAGAAATTATTGCCATAATCAGCAAGCACATTTGAAACTATTCAGTTCTATGGGCATAACTAAGCAATACATATGAAGCTAGAAGAGACCTCTGGAACTGCTTTCATTTGTCTACAGGTACTTCTGAATGTAGCAAGACAAGTCATTGAATACAGGCAGACATTTGCAACTCAAAGCTCAGGAATAAAAGTCCTTTACAGACCATGCTTCTGGTAAAGTTAAATAGTTCTGTCAAAGCTGATCACTGAAAAGACAATGAAGGCTTCATTTTAAGAATTTTAACAAGCCTCTTCCTCGCTCAGAATAATTCAGATGGCTCCTAGAACATTCTCCCCAAGCTCTTAAGCTGAGAACTTTGGGGATGTACCTGTAGTCCAGGGCTGGCCTTCCCAAAACTGTAGTATTTGACATTTCCACTTTACTGGACACAGAGTGAACTAAAACACTTACCCAGGCAACAGTGACAGGTCAGTGACAGCTACACATGAGAGTCAGACTGAGAAAATCAAAACACTAAATCTGAACATAAAAAAAACCCAAACCTGAACACAGATGCATAATTTCAATAGGCTCATTCTACATTTTGATCCACATTCCTGATATCTTATACATGCAGTGTGTCACTCAGATGAAGGGAACTCAGGGAGAGACTAATAACTCATTCAGACAAAAAACATAGTTAGAGGGGGCTGGGAAGTGTACAAGAAAGAAGCCTGTCATGTCTTTCATTCACAGGTCTTCAGTATTTCATCTTCTCTGTTAGACTCCCTAGCACAGAAAATCTTTATATCATTATTTTGCCTTTCTTTTTGCATAATGTGCAGCATTACATCAAAGGAAAATAGAAGAAAAAAAAATCCCTGCCAAATATAATATTCAGGTCAAACATATCTTTACAAGACTGACAAGACTGAATAGGAATTGACCTGTCCTTATTAATTTCAATGTATTTCATATAAACAGCAGCACTGTAAAATTCATTTGAAATATTACTTTATTAATTGTTAGCTTTGCATATCTCAGAGTGGATTCAGCACATTTTATATTTTAATTGTAGTCAAGAGGAAGAGTGATTGGATTAGACACAATTTGTGTGTAATTGAAATTAATGAATTTGCTAATGAAATATTTATAGGTGACCTTTCCCTGAATTAATAAAAGAAACCACTCCTGTTTTGTTTAAAATATCTTTGATATTTACAGTCTGAGGTTAGATTTAAATTATGTCTTTACATAAAAAAGGCTAAATAGACATCTGTTATTCCTGTAGCTTGGCAAAAAAAATCAGCCATATTGCAGTTTTCTCCTGCCAGACACATTTTGTATTTCTTGTCAGGTATACAAGTGCCATTCCCAAAAGTTAAATGTCTTACATAAAATCATTAATGAACTTGTTTGTATGTGAATAATTTATTCTCATCTTGGTCCAGCCACCAGTTCTAGAGGCATTTAGATGTGATCTGGTCTCAGGCATGTCACCATTAATATTAAAGCAATGTGAAACTAGGACACAGGCCTGTGGCACATTAATGATATTCTCATCAAACTGAAGTATGTTACCATTGTGAGAATTAGCAATGCAGAAACGCTAATGTGATTCTCCATGGGTTACAGCTGCATATTCCACTTTGTTAGAATTCTGGTGTTATGATGACTACTATGAAACCCTGGCTGCAAAATACTGAGTTAGCAACTTGGTAAACTTTGAAATAACCAGCATACTTATCTCTACCTAGCCAGATGTGAAACTATATTAAATTAAAATCAGATAGGAAATTGCATTAAAACTCTCTCAATGTATTTTAAAATGTTGAGATGACATAAAATGATAGCACTTATTGAAGTCAGAATCCTGCATGTCTTACTCATGCGATTAGCCCAGTGCTGTTTGATGGACCACTCGTTTGAGAAAGGTGAAAGACATCTGGCCTTGAAGAGCTCCTCTTTCCCTTCTCCTGCTGCCAACAGTTTCACCTTACCTGGAATGTATAAGTGAGGACTAGCATCTTTGAGATTCACAAAATCAATCAATCTCCTGATTACTTGTGCATGGGTAAAATCTGTTCTGGAGTGCTGCACATTTTGGAGCATGGTAGTTCAGGAAAGATGTGGACATACCAAGAGGTATTAAGAAGCAACAGCAAGAATGATCAAATCTAGAAAACTTGATCCAAAAAAATGAGGAAAATCAGGACTCAGCTCAGACTGAAGGGAGGCAGAATAACATTCTTCAAATATGCCAAAGGCAGTCATAAAAACAAAGCTGATGTTTAAATCCTGCTAGGTGCTCTGAATATGGAAAGAGAAGGGATGTCTTAAAAAGCATCAGGGGCCAAGCGGAAAAGACTTGAGGGGAAAATAAAACTTTCCGGTGACAAGCACACAGACTTTATGAAAGCTTTGTAGAACTACCACCTTTGGATGTTTCCAGAGCACACTAAGCAAATATCTATCAAGAAGAGACTAAGCACACTTGGTCTTGTATCATACTCTACAGACTAAGAAGATGGAGCCTTTCAATCCCTCCTTGCCTTATTTATGATTCCACAGACTCACCTGGGATTGTTTCTAAAATCCAAGTCTCTACTGTAGTCATTTCAAAGGCCAACAGTTTGCTTTCCTGCAAAGCAGATGAAACTAGCAGTGACATTATCTCCAACACATGCATATCCCAATTCACATTGGGGTACACATTGTAGTCAGGATTAGAGCATTAGGGCAACATTTGATATTCCCAAGGTTTTACTGAAGTAAAATTTCTCTAACATTAGCTTTATAACAGTTAGATTTCAGAGAATGCATGACAAACAGAAAGGCAAATAAAGAGGTGACAGCTTTGTGCACAGAAATAAAAACAAACAAAGCCTGTGCCCTGCCAAATATGCTTTCTAGAGGATTTAATAGTTACTAGTTTAGGAGGCGTCATCAGAGGGTTAGATGGATTTAACTCTTGGCAAAACATTCTATGACAACCACTTTGCCAGCTGTAAGTTATAAAACTGCTAAGACATATGAATATGAAAGCAAGAAGGGCCATTTGAAAGCCTTTAAGTGCCCATTTATACACCTCCTGCAGTGTTTATCTCTTCATTTTCTTCTTTTATGCCTTTAATGTGTAGATAATCACTGGCCCAAATATCTCTAAATACAGTACACTTTAAAACTGCACATTATCTTCATAATAGGGAATTTCAGATAAACAATTCTTGGCTGGTCACTAGAGATATAAAGCTCACTACAAAGAGCAAAATCTAAAGCAACAGAAGCAAAACAACAAAGAAAACATCACACTCACCATTTAGGTTTACAGTAACAAAAGTTATGCATTGCAGACTGACAAGTGCAGCATTGTGTGAATAAATAAAATAAGGAAGATGTCAACACACATTCTGCAATAAATTTTTCCTTACATTTTGTAGCTGGGGCTTGAATTTTTACTTCAGCACAGGGAAACTCCAAATCCAAAGCTAGTAAATGGGAGCTTCTACCCTACTTGTCCACCTCCTTGTTTTAGTTCTTTTAAGAGATTCCTTTCACTGTGAGGTGGGAGCTCCCATTTACAAAGATGAAGCTATAGCTGTGCTCACTTCCTCCCCGTTTCTGCCTTTCCCTCAGAGCAGCGAGTGCAGAAGGCAGAACAAAGAAACCAGACTTAGGAGAAAACAGATCTGCATGCAGAACCACGACAAAATGTATTCCCACACATACCAGAGATTAGACTTTTTGAAACTCCTCAGAGGAGAAAAAAAGATAGTCTATTCAAATACAGCCATGAACTGAGAGGGAAGAGTGCCAGATTTCACAACACCCTGGACCAACAGTGTAGGAACATGGCAGGTCTGTGACCCCAGGCAGGATTATTGATACTTCCTTCAGCTCCAGAGTTGCATCCCATCAGTAAGCTGGGAGCCCTGAGACACCTGTCACAGGGCTTGGGGGTGGGATTTGGAGCTTCCTGCTCCAGAGCCAGAGTTAAATCCACAGAAGCCATCTTATGGAGCTTCGGCTCTCCCAGATTCCCACCTTCCCAGCTCAGGAAGCAGAGTAGAGGCTTAAAATTAGAGGCAATGCATTCTGGAAATTAGAAAACTAGAAAGTTCATACTTGCATTTTACTGAAAGTTTGTAAATGCATGTAAATATTTAGGCTTCAATAGACTGGTGCCTTACATCAAGGCAAGACTTTGTCAAGGAGTTCCCGCCCACCTCTAAACATATTTGACCGTTCCAGTAGGAAAACAGTGATCGCTTGAAGACTTGACCACTTGCTCACAATCAAAATACAAATGAAATCACAAACACAGCACTTTTCCAGAGCTTTCTCTTTCTACTTTCTCTAGCTGCACAGACACACTGCAGCAGTCACAGGACAGAGTAGCAACTGCTAAGAAAATTGGGATATGGCAAGAGTGTTTATTTCTAAATCTCAGTTGCTAATCAGTAGTTTTTACTGCATCATTATTATGCTGAGACAATACAATAATAATTGTATTAAGAAGCATTCAATCTGTATTCCCTGTGTTTGAACAGGTATTGACAGCCTGAATAATGCACAAGAGTCTTCTTTTCCCTCTCCTTTGTAAATCCATTGCTTGGAAATTCTGCATCCATCAGTGTTGCCATGGTGACAGCCCCATGAGTCCATCCATGACCTCCCAAGACACTTGGCACCAACCCATAACTCTCCAAAACCCACATCAAAGAGAACTAAAACCAATTACCATATGGGTTTGTAATTATTATTTTAGTAATTTAATATCTATTGGAACATACATGTGGCCTAAGGGACTGAGCATAGACAAGAGGGTGAAGAGATTGAATTCTGCTCTTGGGTTGTTTGACTAGTTGGTCAAATTTGAGTTTCACCAGTTCACTTAGAACTCACCATGACTTCATGTGGAACTCTCAATGCTCCACACTCCTAAAATCCTCCACTCTCCTCTGTCCTTAACACTCTGGCCTTTCAAAACAGTCACTTTCACAGATAATTTTGTTGTTTCTATTAAAAATGAACTACACAATTACACAATATTCCTTTTACCCTTAATAAAGCACAGATTGTACAGCAATATAATCCAAATTTTTATTATTTTTGGAGATGCATAATGTTCCCAGTCAGAAATTATTTTATTTCTTTACCAATACTGAACCTTTAAAAAGAAAATGAAAAAGCTTGGAAACTTCTTTTGCAAGGCACAGATAATTCCCTTTCTAATTACCATACCTCTGCCTAATGAATCCTTACTTCATTAAGTCTGTTTGGGGGCTAATGCATATCTGAAACAATAAACTCAGATTTTTGTGTCTCTGTATAGTATCCTGGGTTTCAGCTGAGCTAAACTGATAAAGTGATAACATTGTACCTTCCCAGGTGGTTTTTAAGGACAGGATTTACACAGTTGGGGAATAAAACAGATATTGGAGATAATTGAAAACATGCCTGAAAATAAGAGGCACACACATATAGCCAGGTTGTGGGTAAGCTGTGGACAAGTCTTTCATAGACTCCTTAAGAGTTGTTAAGGAACTTTAGTATAAGAATCCTTAAAATAAGGATTGTAGGTATATAAATAAATATATTTGTGCATGAAGCAGCTGGATAATAAAGATTAAATATTCACAAAGGGCCACATTCTTCATTACTCATGTCCATGCCACTTGTTTTAACAAAAGGAAGTTTGTTGTTATGTCTATAAATTCATCCTGCCAAGATTACCTGAGCTAAGGCAGTTCCACAGCCACACTTGGGTCTTCCTGTTTCCTCAGAAGTGAAATACTTCAACCAATGAAAATTGTGAATTTACTGAAACAAATTCAGTCTTCTTTTTCCTGCACAGCTGCAGGGATGTGCAATGGCCCCTCCCCAAGACAGCATATCACACTGTGCAAAGGGAAGGCCAAACTCTGTACAGCTCTGCACCTCAGAACATCACACCCTCCCACTTGTATGCCAGCTCTGCAGCTATAAAAACCCCTCTAGGTGAACAGGAAGATTCCAGGACTTGTGTCTCAAGATTCCCATCCACCTCCCACCAGCAGCACAATGTGGCATCTCAGGTTACAGAATGACAGAATCACAGACTGTGTAAGGGCCACCGTGGGTCCTCACATGAATCTGAATGGTAGGATGAACCATTTTACAGAATCTGAATCCAATTACTTTAATAAAGACAGACTTGTGAGCTATTGCTACCACTAACTGTTGTTTAATCATCATGGAGTTAATTAGGTCAAACCAATAATCAATCCACCACCATCCTCCCCCATTAACACCAACAGTCTGTGGTTTCCTGTGGAATGCAATACACATTATTTGAAGCAAAAGCAGTTCACTGCATTAGGAAGGAATATTGTGGTGACTCAGAAGGAGTTAAGGTGCAGTGCAGGTGCATTGAGAGAAAGTTTCAACATGAGTTAAGTAAGTACTAACCACATCTCTAAACATCCTTGCCTAATTTCCTGATAGTGTTCTTGCTGTCACTCAGGAGGATCATGCACTTAGCATGAGCTGTCCAGACTTAAGAACTGGTATAGCAAAAGGCTCAGGTAAATTACTTTTAAATTTAAGTGAGAGGTGAAAGGATTTAAATTCAAAATCCATATTCAGTTCTCTATTAGGCTGGTGTAAATCCACTATAACACTGTCAGAAAAGTTATTTCAGACTCATACTTGCTTAACTGTGATAAGAATCCAGTCTTGTAATTTGAATTCAGTTAAAGCCAGATATGGAGCTGTGTGCTTTTTTTTGTTACTAACGGATTAAACTGTGTCAGCCTTTTTACAATGTATTGCCGTTTCAGATTGCCGACCTAGAACATGATATGAAAACATTCAGTGTCTCTCCAGTGCTCTCTCATTTTAATTCAAAATACATGTATTAGTCACACCAAAAGTTTAATAGAAGTCTCTGGAATGCAAAGGAGTTACTGACATCATATATGTAAGGCTTAGCTGCAACAGGATGTAATAGAAATAGGAAAGCTGTCTACTGTAATAAATGAGAAAGGCAAGGGAGCTGGGACTCAAAGCAGTCACCAGGTAGGATCAGAACCTGCAGCAAAGTAGAATCACTTGAGTGGGGGCACAGCCTGCTCCCTGCTGTGCTTCAGGTGTTCCATTAGCATTGCACCAAAGTGCAACAAGAACTCAGTAGCACAATGGGGTGCAAACCAACAGACATACTTGCTATTTATTCTGAAGCAAATGGATTAAAAACTCTTCATACTCAGGAACTCCACTACTCTTTTCAGAAATGAAATATATAATGAGGAAAGCAGCAACCCACTACAACCTCCTACCTGATATTACGTATTTCTTATTTGCCAAAGCATCAGTCCATTCACATAGAATTGGGAACTACAATCACACTGTTCCGTTTTGTTCATTTATACTGACTGAGTGCAGCGCACATTTGGCTGTTTCCTTTTCTTCTTCTGCATGTCTGCTTTGGCTCTACAACCTCTTCTACAGCTCTCAAGGTGGCAAACCTCTGTGTAGGTCATCAATGCAAACATAACTTATTACACCTTACCTGTTATTCCAAGAAAATATGACAAATGAAGAAGAAATAAAATTTTTTTTGGCAGCTAACTAGAAAATATTTCATGGTATATCATTACAAAGGATAGACGCATGTTTCCCATTTATGTCTAAACTAACACTTTAAATATTATAAGCACATGTGAATCATAATAAAGCCCAAATAGGAAGTCTATTGTTGAAAAAATTGGGCTACACCACTCACTTTGACAAATAGACACAGCATTTTGACAAGAAGTCACCCCAGGCTTTCCCCTCAGTATCCACCCAGGCTTCATGCTGGCCTATTAATTTTAATCACTTGCTGGACTCCATTTAATGGTTCAATGAATATTATAACTGGAGCTTTTCTTCACATAATCAAGAGATTCAATAAGCAGCAAAACTTTTTTAACTTAACATGCTAAAATGTTTCTGCAAATGTTATAAGTGTTTCAACACTTTTTCTATTAATAAAACTTTGTTTAAATTATTTTTAAACTAAGCTTCATGTCTTTCAACAGACTTCTGAATATATTACCTGCTCCCAACCATGCCAGATCTGAATTCACTTTCACTGTTCAAGATGCATATCCTTAATAAGAATAAAGAGCCTAATCCTGTGAGATACTGAAAGACTAAGCTCTTCTTTTTCAACCTCTTATGAACATACTCAAATTGCACTCTCTTTGGAGCAATTCATTCTTTTCAGGGATCAGGTTCTGTTTCCTGAAAGTCTGATGAGTTTAGGACTATAATTAATCCTACAGGATATTGACTGCTAAAATCTACAGTGCTTCATAACTCCTACTGCAAAGAAAAAAATAATTTACTTCAGCCAAGCAATTTCTTGGGCTTCTAGAAAAAAAAAAAGTGTATTTATAATGCGTATTCTTAATTAATACTTTCTGCATTCAGACAGATCATACATATTTTTCTTCCACCTGAACTACTATGATTCCTTTGCACATTAGCCCTTAGCTGGAAGTTAGAGAAATTACAAAACTCATAGCAGAAAGATACAGAAACAAAACTACAACTGCACTTACAAGAGTCAAAGAAGAATACAATTAAATGAACTGAACTTTAATATAAAAATCAATGTAAAAAAGGCCATTTCTTGGCCACTTTAAAGTTAAGAAGGTGATGAACAGGAAATTACAATAAAGCTGCTCAGAACCAAATCCTCAGGTTCTCATCATGAAAATTAAAAACCCAGAAATTTTAACTTAGCTAGTTGATCAAGCCCTTCCTCTTTGTTAAGATGGCCAAGCCTCTCTGAAAGCTCCACAGTTTCCCTTACTCCTAAATTCGTGGTAGTTAATCTGCAAATCATAAAATTGTCAATTTGTGGAGCATCTTTGTGCCTGCAGCGTCCCTGCTGTGAAGCTTTGATTCAACTGGAATTTTACTAAGAGGCACGAGCATGAATAGCCAGCTTTGCCAGCCTCAGCTCTCTGATCTCACAGCAGCAGCCCCCAAGTGAGGGACTGAATGCTTAACACTCCACAAGGCAGCCCTGAGAATCCTAAACAATTAAAAAATTCTCCATATCAGTGGGACCAGAGCAAAATTTAACTGAGATATCATTCCTGACTATTGAAAGTTAGGTATTTCCTTATTTGCAAAGGATTATAACCAGGTAACATTCAGCCTG
Organism: Ammospiza nelsoni; assembly: GCF_027579445.1. Taxonomy (NCBI): domain Eukaryota; kingdom Metazoa; phylum Chordata; class Aves; order Passeriformes; family Passerellidae; genus Ammospiza; species Ammospiza nelsoni. The sequence goes on along the minus strand of NC_080633.1, from coordinate 117,799,931 downwards.
CAGATGTTCCTTCACTGGTAGTCAGGAAGACCAAGGAGCTCCTCACAGGCACAGAGTGGACACAGGACAGAACAGGGATGGGATTTGAAATGTTCAGCACCACTGATCTGTTTCCACATGTAAGAACCAGACTCTGAACTGCACAGAAACTGGATGAAGACTGCTTTTAGCCAAGCTGATGTGGGTATTCACACACTGGCAGAAGACTTGGACTGTCTCAGCCACTGAGCAGCCATGAGATGATAACATGTTTTAATCACTTTTACAGCAGCTGGGCAAGAGCCAGCAATCTACAGATAAAGGGCTACAAGTGACTTAATGTACACATTAAATATGTCTTATTGTTAGCAGTACTGAAGATTAATGAGTAAAGTGAAAGTGAAAAGATAACACTGGTAGGTGACAGTTTTACTTAATCAAAGAGCCTCTGGGGCCTGCAGAACTCTATCAGGGTCACAGGGATTTACTTTCTTCCTCATTTATTTGGGCAGATCTATTTTGCAATGTTCATATAGAGACTCCTTGTATTTGTACTAAACAAAAGCTGTACTAAAAGACAAGGGCAAAGGTCTCATACTAATAGCTCTAGCCCATGGCTGGCTGTCAGTCTGTGCTCCTCACAAGCAAGCTGGGTTTGGATTACTTGCTGATGCAATTCAGGTATTAAGCATAGCTAAATCTAAAGGAAAACAAGGCTCCCTCTGCAATCAATGGCAATAAGGAAGTAAATAATACCAAGATTAATTTGCATGTAGCCACCTCACATGTTAAAGGTAATAAGTTGTACTATATCTAAAACAACTAGATCTCCAATTGCAGTGTAACAACTAAATCTCTGGTTACTCATTGATGGATGAGTAAGATTAGACTTTTCTTGCTGAAGCACTTCAGCTAGGTGCTAAAAGTAAGACTGGATGAAATTTAGAGTGCAGCACAGTAGGTACAGAAGTGGACTATGAGGCAGAGATGCCAGCTCAGATCCCAGAGCAATGTAAATCCATTAGCTAAGAGTCTGATCCTTAACAGCCTGTGAAATGGGAATAACTGCACTTCCTTACTTCACAGTGCTATTAAACTATACATATGAAACAATATTCAAATTTTCAGTCTGTGAGCATAAGAAGCTTCAAATCACTGTATGTTACAAAAGAATATTAAAGACAATACTCAGAACTTTAAAAGCACTTGAATTAAAGGATATTCTTGGAAGTAACAATGTAAATTTTTCAAGGTCATGACTTAACACTTTCAATGTTTGGTATTCAGATGAAAAACTCACAGGTTGTATTTTATTTAAATAACAAGAAATTTCCAACAGAAAAAAATGGAAAATAACTCCTGCTAAAGGTTTGCCAGAAGAGATCAGTTAATATTTTTAAGGCACTCAAAAGGCAGATAAGTGCTCTTGAGAATTTCCACAAGGAAATTAATAACCACATATTGAAAAGAACTGAATACAACTTGCACAAGGTCTTTATTAGCATGCTGCCCTCCATTACACTGTTGTTGACTATCTGCACAGCTACTGGATCTTTTGTCCCTTAGCTAAATTTAATCAGACATGAAGGACACGAGCCCATACTACGGGTCACTGCCTGAAATTCACCAAGCAACAAAGCAAAGCAAACTATTGAAAGTCAGTGGAATTAGATGCTACTTCCTGCTAGAGGAAGGATGAGACTCTACAGAAAGAGATCAGGTTCTGAGTCCTAGCAGAAATATCCACAAGGAATCAAAAATCCCTTACAAAGGAAACTGAAAAATCTGTTAGAAAAGAAGCATTTTTTCAGCATTCAAGCATCTGCAATTTGGCTTGACTAACAACCCAGAATGGTTCCTTTGGTAGGATTATTCTAACTAATATGCAAGATTAAAGCCCTTAATGGTGATGCCAGAAACAAGAAGTAGATTTCTCAAATGGGTATAACAAAAATCACAATGATTATTCAAATTTACAAGTAAGCATTTAGCAAGTGCCTCTTTTTCCCTTTCTCTTAAAATAGCATACAAAACAATCTTTAAATACTAGGTTCCTAGTGGAAAACACTCAAAGTATCTGCTTTTTCTGGAAGCATAAAGCATTCACAGCAAATTGAGAATATACACTTACTAATTTGGAAAAATTGTACTCATTCATGCCCTAGCTCTGTGTTCTGAAGGCATTTTTAAGTCATTCTAGGAAATAGTAGTTGAACAGTTTAAAATGAAACTTCTTAACTAGAGCATGTTACACCTGGGAAAAATTCCTTGATGAGCAAAGCTAGCTGTGAAATTGGAGGGGCAATCACATTGATTATGGTCATGAGTCGAAGACAAGCTTAATTAAAATTAATGGAGAATTTTCAAGTGAAAGAAAAAAATGAGAGCAGCAAAGCATTATCTCTTAAATATGTTATGGAAATTTCCTCTAATTGATACCCGTCCCATGTCACTAGACCTAAAGCAACCTACAGATCTCAGCATATAAATATTATTGCACAGTATCAGCCCATGAGCTTAAGTAAGAGGTGGTCCTTTATCCTTTCTCCACTCTCTCCACTGACTTCTGCCAGGACTGGCAGCCCTGTTCAGCTTTTCCTTGGTAGCTTTTCTGCTTTTCCTGGAAACTACAGGTGGTGTTCTAAGAGAGAAGGGAAAGCAAGGGGCAGCAAGTCTATCTGTGGCTTTCTCATTGATTTACATGATCTGCCTGGGTATGGCACTTATATTGTTATTTCCCAGTATTGAAGTGTATATGATTATTCTTTAAACGTTCAAGACATTGCTCAAACAGAGTGTCAAACACTGGATTTTTTTACTTACATGCTATCCAAATAGCTTCAACTAGAGTTAAAGAAGAATTAGAATCCTACATTTCATATTTAATCTCTGATTTTTCACAACTAGCTGCAAGGGCTCTCCAATGCTGAGCAAGCCAGTGTGACTAAAAGCCATCCAGCAGTTCTTGATGGGTTGGCAAAGCACCAGAAGCAAATGCCAAAGCATAGAAAACAACAAGACTACCACATAGACACTAACTGCTACCTAGAGTTCATGTACACTAATCTCTTGAATTTTTGATACAAGAGTTCTTTGGCATTGATACGCATGTTGCACATACAGCTGCCATTTCCCCCATGAAGGTCCTGCAGTCCTTACACAACTGCTGTTACTGAAATCCATCCACCACCTCTTTGAGACATCTCTGCTTATTTTGTTCTGCTCTGTAGCTCCTCCTTTTCCCCAGATTTTGACCTCTATCCAGTTCAAAACCCACAAGAAGAAATTAAATCTGATATCTCAAGCCAGGGCAAAAATGCATCAGCATTAAAAATAAGTGACGAGTATTCAAAGCCTATTGTATTTCTTATCCAGGGTCCAGCACAATCTGGATGATTAAGGAGGACATAGTCTAAACCTTTACGGGGACTTTCAATATGGTAGCACAGATAAACCCAATTTTGAAATTATAAATACCCTTGCACTGGTCACCTTTTTTTAAGGGAAGAACTGGTTATTAGGCCCCAATGACACAAACCCTGTGATTGTATTGGTCGACAAACTAAACCCTGCTAGTCTCATGACAGCTTCCTTATTTTTACTTCCAACACAAATTATTACTCACACACACAAGCAGTGTTGCTGTGGTCAGGCTGGTGCTAATAATTTGGCAGTTGTGCTTGATACTGCACAGCTGATCAGAGGGTGGTCTTTAAAAGATTGACACTGGTGTTATAAATAGCTCAAAATGGCAATAAAAATAGTACTTCATGCTGTTAAAAATACTTTACTATGCTTTAATTGACCACTGCCTCAAGTAGTTTTTTTTTTTAAACTCAAAAGGCCCAAATCTTAAGCTGACTTCAGACAAGTGTTCAGCCTAATGTACATGATAATAGCAAGGCCAGAATTCTTTCCATGTACACTCATTACATGTATGGTAACAGGACACTGATTAAAACAGCAAGTCATGCACAGCTACATTAATTACTCTGTCATAGTCACAAAAGATGGGGGAAAATTCCAACATAGTCTTTTTTCTTTTTCCCCTGTCAGGCTCTCTAAACTTGAATAACCCAAAACTGGAATGGAATAAAGTGTTAGATGCTTTGGTAATCTTCAAGGAAATACTAGAGGTAGCAATTATTTTAACAGCAGAGCTACCTGAAAGCTCCAGCAATAACATTGCCAAAAGTCACCCGTTTGTATACCAGGCGATATAGAAGATCCCATATCTTAGAGGCAGTTCCAAGGCTCTCAATGGACCTCTTACCCAGTGTTCTTATTTCTTCAAGTAAACAGCTATAAGGTGAAATCAAAACTCATGGTAAGTTATTACAGATGTAACAAAAGTGTTGAACTCTGCAGAATTCCTCCAACACAAGAGCTTAGAATGAGGTAAAACTCAAATGTTTTACTGCTGACTGATTTAACTTAAATTAAATGTTCCAATGGTGCAAGGAAACAAAGAAGATTTATAGTACAAAAGTACTACACATTGCAAAGGAAAGCAAGAGTCCTCAACACAAAGAAACCAGACACAAAAAGAGAAGAGCAGGAATCCTTGTGATAGAGAACACTGGTCTGCATTTGAAACAAACTCTTGAATGGAGAGAAAATAAGACCAAGAGTGAGTGCAAATACATCCCCCCCGAAGGCCTTGAAAGAAAAGCAATACCAGCTCTGTAAAAGATAATATTTTTATGTTAAAGGAGGAAGAATACATTTAATTAGCTAGCAAAATGCAGTTTTACTCCATTTGGAGTCATTTTTCAACACATTAACTTTTTCATCAGAATTCAGTTTTGTCTTTCTAAACAAAAGGAGCCACTTCACCACCTGTGGCATGAAGAATCATCTGGAAGATGTGCTGTGCCCCAAATGACTGCAAATAAATGAATGCAACTTCTGCATAGTAACACCAAACAGTGGGGAGACAAGCCCAGCCTGACCGAGCAAGCAGCCAAGATAATTAACAGCGTCATTCACATGTCAACAAAAAAAGACCCAAACAGCAAAAAAACAAAAAAACACATCCATATTTGGAAGTAGTGACTAAATAGTAGGAAGCAAGCCCATATTGCCACTACCTTTTTTCTCCTGTTCCTCTTTTTCACTCCTATTCCATATTCTCCCATGTGGTTGCTCATTCTCAGCAATCTTGCACTATGAAATTAAATGCAACACTCTGTTCTTGTAATTAATTTTGCAATTAAAAATACTTTGCTCCATCAGTGCAGAGTCCTATCTACACAGCTTACACTACGAAATGGCTACACTAACAAAAAATCCTGTTCTATAGATGGTTTTGGTTTTGTGGAACTTGTAGTCAAGTCCGTTTATGTTACACTGGTGCAATCACAAGAGTGTGATGATATTTCTTTTTAAATTACCAGAATGTCACATCAGGGCTCAGTACAGCTCTGTTCAATTTCTAATACAGCATTACCACAATTTACTGAAGCACTGTGGTACCTCTGGAGCAGAAACATATCTGCAAGACAGGTGATTATGAAAAATAGGGACAACTAGGCTAATCTAAATCTGTGTCAACAGGAGAGGCAAAAAGGAGTGGGTTGTTTACCAATGTCACAAATTCATGTTGTTTGCACTTCTTCATCAAACAGCCAGCTCAGCTAGGAGAAGCAATCATTTTATTCAACCACAGACTTAAAAAACATGTTCTCTGGCCATAAAGAAATACCAAAACATGTTCACAAAAAAAATGTTTGCTATTTCTAAAGACAGCAGCACTTGCTTGCATTGGCTGAGTTGATAGACTGCTTATCAGTTTTTAGAAACTTAATCTCATCAACAACTCCATGCACTGCTCAGAGAAAAAGGACTGTGTTTTTAAGTAAGTCACTACCTCTGATCATGAGGGTCCACAAAATTAGTTTCAGTGATCTAAAGCTATAAAGAAAACATGAAATCAAAGGAAAAAAAACTGATATAATTCTACCTAAATTCAAAACAAAAAAAATAGACAAAGATTTGGAAATACCAGCTCCACTTCCAAGCCAAAACAACCCTCAAGCTAAATACAATTTAGGAACAAATACACTGAGTTTAACCTAATTATATTAATCATTTAGATAACTGATTGCAAGAAGAGTATGACTAGCATCTGTGAAGCAGGGCAAGGAGACAGATGAAAAGCTTCCTTGTCCCTGTGGGACAGGGAGAAAAGAGAAAGGCAATTACCAACTGTAACACAGGACACTGCAGCTGGGAGAAGGGCACTGGGAAATTGTATGTGTACAAACAACATTTGTACTAGGTCCATGGATTTTAGACTTGTCTTTTGAAGACATTTTACATATCTCCTGGCAAATGGAGTTTAAGGTGTCTGCCAGTAAGGTGGCTCTTATTATTTAACTGACTCTGAAAGCAACACAGCAATTATCTGTCTGTTGACAGGCTGCTAATTCTCTGTTCCAGAAAAGCCTGGGAGGGCCCACTGACTGTAGTGATGGCATAATCTCTTCTGTTTTATCAGCCTGGTCTTTACTGTGACAAGATGTTTTAAAAAAAGGGGGGGGGGAATATTAACTGATTTCTAGGTTTTATTCAAAACTAAGTGCCACTGGAACAAATTTTCAGAACTGCTATCAATTTTAGTCTGTAATTAAGTCTTCTTTCTTTCTGACTTAAAAAATAATGAAGTGATCAGTTTCTCTCCAAGTAGTCCAATAATTCCAGTTTTATTCAGGTAAAGAGGGAGGAAAGTCTTAGTAAGATCTTCTGATGTATGGTTGTTATTCATAGCTTCATATTTTGATTATTATTGTCCTTCAGTATTGAGGTGCTGTGAGGGAGCTTTTCAATGCAGTGCTCCAGCACTATGACCTTTCTTCTATGTCTCTGTTCCTTCAGTGCCCCTGATGAAATCAACAACTGGTGTACATAAAACATGAGAACCACAAAATTACTTTGGTTTTGTTGGGACCTTTAAAATCACCTATTCCAAGCCACCTGCCATGGACATGGACATCTTTTACTACAGCAGGCTACTCAAAGCCCCTTCCAGTCTGGTCTCCATCCAGGGATGAAGAATCCACTTGAGCAGACTGTTCCAGTGTCTGCCCACCCTTATTGTGACAAATTTTGCCCTGTGCCTAATCTAAATCTGCCCTCTTTCAGTGTAACATCACTGTCTCTGCAGGCCTTGGTAAAAGCCTCTCTCCATCTGCCCTACAGAAACTGTTCTGGCCAAATTAAATGTCCCTGCACCATCTTTGTGTTTTTAGTCCTCTGTTCATGATCCAGCCTCTACTTCCCAGTGCAGCTTGCAGCTCTCCTTGTTGCTTGGATTCTGTACTTCACAAAGCAATTTTAAATATTTAAGATATTAGACTCTTTTATGGATATTCTCCTTTATTAAAAAAAAAGGTCACGAAAGTATAGGCCAGATGTGTTTTTTTCCCCATTGAAAAATATTCAGCCACATAATCACGGCCAAAATAGTTTCCCTCAGAACTGCATAGCACCTTTATGAATGAGACTGGTACATAATTCTAGTCTATTTTTTCTCCCTTTTTTCCTTCTGTATTGTAACCACACAAAAAGTGCAGAAAATGAAAAATGCCCATAAAAATTAATTCTCTTACATATCTAAGCACAGAAGCAAATGTCAAAGAAAAATTGTACTTGTCCTTTAGGACTTGTGGGATGGCTAAAATCAACCACAGCACACAAACTCTGAATGCATTAGGATTCAGGTATTTGTCTTTATACATATGCACAGCAAGAAATATGTACATCTCTTTCAAAAGTTCATTATAAGTAATTCTTCAACTTTGATTTTTGCATCACTGTCTTGTTCCTTCTTGCTGAAACTGCATGGCTGTTTGCACCTCAAGTGACTTACATCTCACAACCTTTTCTTTTCACAGGCCATTAATATTTGTGCTGGTTGAGAGGGCATTTTAACCTGCAGTTTGTACTGGCAGGTGCACCAGCTGCATGTGTAGTATTTGCAGGTGAGATTTCTTCCCATGCAGTCAGTGCTACAGCAGTTCTGAAGGCAGCTAGCACCAATCAAGCAGCACTGGGTAGGCAGGGGTCATTCATTTAATCTGATAGAAGCAGCTTTTAGAAGAACCTTAGCAAGAGTCTGGCCCAAATGGTGTGCTGATTCCCACAGCTTTGCTTATTAGCTGCATAAGGGTAGTTATTATTTAACATTTAACAATGTACAGACTTTATAACTTGCCAATAATCCTCATTTTATGGGTCAAAGTGCAAAATGACATTAGGAACTTTCAGAAAGCAGAAAGTTCTGCCCATTTTTTCCTTTGGCAGCAGAGATATTCTTTGGTTTGACCCTAGAGACTTCTCCAGAGGTGCAGAGTAATGTAAAAGCACTGTGGAGTCTGACATACCTTTCAGTTCAGCGAGGCAAGAGCAGTGCCACATAGATAGAGATAATTAATTTGATTCAGTCTTTTGGAAGGCTCTCACCTTGCATATAAAACTGAATTGGAAGCGATTTTCATATTTGCCTTAAAATGGTTCATTTTATAGCACCACATCTTTAAAACCTGGTGATGAATACACCACTGAACAAAGGCTGCATTTTCAAAATTTAAAAGGTTTTAGCATTCAGGGCTATGTTGACAATACATACATCAATACTGCACTGAAAAAATACTTAGTAAGCAAAGCCTTCATGATACTGAGAGTGGCTGATTTGAGAACAGATTAGAATTCCACCCTGCATACAAAGGGGGAATCTGTATGTGCTGAAGGACTGTTGTCATTGCTCTGCAGAGGACACCAGTGTTTGGTTTTGTTATAAAACATGCTGTTTGATCTAAATAAATATTGTGCATGCTTAGTCTGTTAGTGATGCAGAAGAAATGGAGTCAATTGGATTTTCTCCCATGAATACTGTGTCAGTGGCTTGTGGATTATTTGAGAAGAGGTTATGTGTAAAAACCTGGAGAGCAGGCTGGACAAGCCATTTCTAGCATGTGGTTTTCTTACAGCTATTGTGCCACACCATTGATCAGCTAAACTGCATGGACTGGAGAGAAAGAGTTATTTAAAGGTTCAATAAGGGGAATAAAAAAATCTCTGAATGTCTTCTAGGAGCAGAGAGGACTGCTCCCAGTGTTTCAGACCAGAGAGCAACAGGACATCAAATGAAAGGCTATCTACAATGGAAACAAAACTTCAGAGGTGATGCCAACAACAAGAGAAACAATCTCTAACACGTAAACAGCATAAAACTGTCTTTAAAACAAGCCAAGTAACTGGGCAGACTAAGAAAGAGAGTATGCTCCAGTTAAACAAAGTAAAATATATTTGTTTTTCAAACCCTAAGAACCACAAGTAAACCATTTTGACTACAAAGGCTTCTGAACAGCTTCTAGGAGAAACACAGGATTAATAGAAGCATCTAAGACTGCTATTATGTGCTCTAGATGACAGACCTACTTCAGCCCTAAGTCAGATTTCCCAGGCCAAAACTATCATATGCAGAGTAAGGCAGGCAACTATCTGCCTCTTGCAACAATTAGAAATATCTATTTTTCTAAACTCTGCTTTCAAATAAATAACTCCTATGAGTAAAAAGGAAGGAAAGTGAGCATGAAAAACCATTAATTCTAAATCTGAAAAGAGAAAAAGTAACCAAGGAGACAATTAAGTGTAAAAGGGCAAAAAACTCCATTTATTCTTTCTAAAATTCTTTCTTGGTCACTGTTCCATTAAAGTATATTCTGAATGAGGAGGGAGAGAAGGAAGCAGAAATTCAGCAAAATACTGAAGCAACTGGGAAGAGTGACAGAAGACAGATAAAAGTCATAAGAACACCCAGGCAAATGAAAGAAGGAAGTACCAATAAGCACAGGAGAAATAGCACATTCATGCCAAAATCCATTCAAGGTAATGGAACAGCCAACAACAAAGCACCTTCACTCACAGTGCTTCAGTGAGCCTGACAGCACCACAGCAGAAATCAGAAAGATATTATGAAAAAAGAAGAGGAACAGTAAAGATTTACACTAGGCTCAGAGGGTGGAGGAGCGCAATCTACTGCATTTCTGTAGGTGAGGGGTGCCAATGAAAACCAATGGTATGAGAAGTCACATTTTCCTCTGATCTCCTCCAGCAACTGTGCTACCAGAAGAATTGAAAATGAGGTATTAGCTGTACTCAGGCACCTACTTTAAGCTTAATTAGAAAGGAATTCCACAGGAAAGACTTAATGAAAAGCTTCACTGCCCATCTGACTTAAGCACAGCTCAGATTCACTGGGGAGGCACCTGTGACTTTGCTGCTCCCAGCATAGTCCCAGACCTTGCTGCATTCCTATCTCTCCAACAACCATTCAAACATAAAAATATTTTTTAAAGCTTTTCCTGGGGAGAATCCTTTAGGAAGCCTCCTTTGTTTTGGGTGCTTGGGTAGCTGGGCCAAGGGACCAGGGCAATTCCCCTGCCAGCCTCACTGCCCAGGCAGCAGCACACAAGACTGACAGACACCCTCCTCACACAGCATCCCTGTGAAAGCTGTCCCACTGCAGCTGTACAAGGAACAGCTGGCTCTGGGCAGCCACCTGGGCAATAGTGATGAGCTCTAAGTGTGGCCCATGGTTTCATCCACCTGAGCTGACAAGCAAAGGGAAAACACTGAACAGCTTTATAGCAAAACAAACCATTTTGCTTTTGGGTCACTAAAGTGCAGTGGCAGAAGACAATAAAATCCCAGAATGCCTTCTACAGAGAAGCTGTCTGATGATCTGTTACTGATGTAACAATGCTTGCTTTACTCCTGATAATGAAAGAAAATCTAATTCACACCTGGCAGTCCTGATGGAAATCTCAGTGGAGAGGGCAGAAATTAGACAGGCATACAAAGTCAAAGCAGTATTTTACCTTGCAAAAATGATCTTTCTGCACTGAAAAGCAGAGTGCAGCAAAAGTATGTAAGCACTGAGGAAACCCTTACAGGTACACTTACACAGCATCAAATATTCAGGCTTGGTTATTCCACATCCTTCTACAATGAGGAGAAATGTGTAAACAGAAAAAAATACATTACATCAGAAATTCTGTTGGCATAAACTAGTTTAGTGCTCTTAAAAGAGGATTTTTCCCACTTACAGTCACTAGCTGTTTACATTTTATCAACAGCCTCTGAGAATATTGTTTTTCCCTTATTCAGAGAAGATACTTTCAACATGCTTATGACATGTTCAATTTTCTTAAGACAGAGTTCTTCTGAAAGCCATTCAGAAATAAAAACAGGAGGAAGGCCTGCCTGATGAACTAAAGTCTACCAGCATCATAACTAAATAAGTTTACAGCCTTATCAGTGGCATGTGATATACATAGAGGATAAAGGCCACAATGGTAAAAACACAGTTCTAAATACAGTAATGATGGTTCTAAAATGCAATAGGGCGTGACACAAGTGTGGGAAAATGGTGACAAGATGGAATCAAATGCAAACCCTAGCCCATGAAAATCTGACAGACATTGCATCATTGCATCTCTTTAAGGAAAGGAAAAAGACTTTTAAAAAAGGCATATGAAGCTGCACGGGGGGGTGAGGGGAAGCTTTATTCCACCAAACAACTTTTTCATCCTCCCATAAGTAAAATAACTAGTTCTATGTTCAGGGCACTTTCCCAAGATAGAGAAGACCACAGCACAACCTTCCACTCTGATTAATTCTAGAGAAGGTTTTGACAGCATCTCCCACACCTCAAGAGACCACCTCATCACAATTCATTCCATGTGTACAGTCTCACAAGATCAGCTGTGGCTTGTATTTTCTGGAAGACAACATAGTTTGAGCAATGCAATCTTCTCATTCCAAAGTATCCATATTGTGAAATTCCTAATCTGATTTAATTATTTACCTAAGGTAAAAAAAAATAGAGAAAACCTGCAAGTTAACTGTATTAAAGTTTCACGAATTAGGCCAAAGAGAGGGTGAATTATTTCAGGCAGAGAGTAACCCAGGTCTAAACAATAACTGAGGTGACAAAGACTTTATGCATCATGAGTAGAATTCCTCCTAATCATAACTAATAATTTTAGCATTGAGATCATAAAGTGATTAATAGCAGAAGCCAGAAATATATTCTTCCATTCAAGTACCTGCTGATCTTAAAAAGCTATCAACAAAATTACCTATATTACATAAAACATTGAATATCCTGAAGCAGTATACTTCATTTATGAAGCAATTTCATTCAATGACAAATGCAAAAAAGTAACTTCTGGATAACCTAAGCCTATATTCTTTTTGCAAAACTGCATTTCAGATGCCAATGTCAAAGAAAAAGTAAGGATCACAAGGGTTGATGGCAGACACAAAAAACAGTTTTATGCTCTTCAGGTGATTTGCAAATTGTTTTTCTTCCCACTTCTGGGCCAAGACTCACAGGCCAGCAAGCCTTAAAACAATGCCCTCCTCAACACACACATTATCCATTAGATGTTGTTTAAGATGCAATGAACATACCTTTCACTACTCTTCTGCACACCAGTCCCTCACAGTATGTACTGATAATTCAGCAACATATAAAGTCCATTTCATTATTCCATTCCATATATGAACAAACCAACACAGATACAATTTGATCTCCTCATTTAAGCTAACATGGTACTGTTGGAATGACAGTGGAGGCACAACCAACACCAAAGAGAGCTTCATGCATCTGCAGCTCTTTATTGATCTCCAATACAACCTTTAATACTTGTCATCCCACATTCATTACACCTGTGTGCCCTCTCTTCCCTCTTTTTGTGGTTGGTCAGCACACCTTGGCACTCCATCTCTCATTACCTCCAATGCTGGTCACCTGTCCTGCACAGCTGTAGCCCATTGGGATGAGGCTCAGCCACAGCCCCACTCCCAATTACCACAAACTGTGTGCCTACAACATGGTACAGCTACCTGCTGCTTTAACTTACAGCTCAGATATGGTGGTGTTCACAGCAGAAAAAAATGAAATTGCCAGGTGCCTGGCACTAATTAAATATATTTCAATAGGCACTGCTGTTGCTATTTATAATTTTGCACAGGTGACATTTTAATTATTCCTACTGTTTGTGGAGCAGTTTTCTTCAGACTTCAGCCATGTACAGTCACCACAGAGAGACAAGACTAAAGGCTGCATAGTAGGTAACTGTCAGGTAAATCCCTCTCTGTCTCTTTCCTTTCCATTTCCTCATACTTCAAGCCATGGGGTTTGTGACAGGATTTTGTACAACTCTGCCTTCATAGTCTAGCTAAAGTCAGAGTAGAAGGAAATTCAAGAAACAGCACTTAACTGAATGCAATTCAATCTGATTTGTCAGACAGCACTATTGAAACACCTCTTGGAAGACAGCAGCTCTTGGCTCAGTACTCATGTATCTTACAGGAATACCAGTATAACAAATTGACTTACTGAATTTCCTGATATGACAACTCATTCAATCAAATCCTTCAGACAAAGACATCTGCAAAGACAAGCATACTACACCAAACTGCACATTCCACAAACCATAGACAGTAATGCCTGCAAATAGGTTGATATAAGTGCACAATTCTACAGCCTCATGCTGCCACAGTGGGGGATATGCTAAAAACTCCAAATATTAAATAAATAAATATGCACAGCTGGTGTCTTGCAATCAAAATATTTCTCTTAGTCAGGCAGATTTCCTGTACAGGTCGAAGAGGTATAGCAACCATACATTACTGACTTCAAGTCTTGTGCTCAGGAAGCACTTTCCTTGTCAACCGAGGTAATACATTTTTAATTTGCAATCTCATTTACAAAGGAAAAGCAACATCGTATATAATCTAAAAATTATTATCAATATAAAACCAAATCTGTCAGTTTTATAACAGACTCTTTACACTTATCCCTTTAAACACACACATTTGCTACTACTATAACGGATTCTTCTCTCATCACTGGAGCTTGGACAGAAACAGTGCCAGTAAGTGCCTCTAAATTTTAAGGCCACTAAGATACAAATCAAAGTTTACTGTTGATTTGCTTTCAATTTGTTGAGCTCTATGTTTCATCATTCCTACATGAATCCTTTAGGCTTTAAGCTTCCTCAAGCACAGGCTGTTTCTGTATCTTTCTGTACACCTTCCACCATAAACTAGAGTTGTATTTGCAGTAAACATTAATGCTGAATGGACAAGATATTAGCAAAAGTTTTGAGCAATTAATTTTTCTGCACATCCATTACACAGTAAATATTTGTTAAAATTATCCTGTACAATGGAAAGAAGCTACTATTTTTTAGTTAAGTGCATTCTTAATCAGGCAAGCTGCCTTTAGGGTTTGAATTTACACATAAAGAACAAAATTTTCACTGAACACCAAAAGTCTGCATTAGAACAGCACCAACACAGAATTTTAAGTAAAACCTGCATGCACACTGGTATGAGGAGTATACACCAGGAACTGTTCTCCTTATAGTGCAAGAGTTCTGTTGTTATTACATTGCAAGGGTTCCATATTGCCAGAGTTTCATACCTCCTTGATGTTCCTCATAGGCAGCTCCTTCAGGCACTGACTCTTCCTTGTCCTCACAGCAGCCACTGACTCCAGTTCCCACCAATCCACTCTTTTATAACACTCTTCTGACTGGCTACAGGTGTGGCCTGTTAGCAACAGGCCTGCTCCTAATCCTTAATAATTAACCCAGCTGAAACTCTTTAGGGGGTAAGATTACTTTCTATACCACCTTTACTTACCTATATTCTATTGCCCTACAAGGAACAAAGGTCTTCATACACATATATGAACAAACCACCACAGATTTTCTTTACAGATCCTAAAATGCATTTTAAGAAATGTGCTTTGATTTAGGAAAAAATACTGGGCTTCAAAATGGAACTGAATCATGCAAATTCCCTGTCTTCTTTATGCAGGATGTTTTATGGCTAGGATTCATGGCATTTAAAATTCTGAGTCCTTGAGAAAGCAAGAGGACAATTCAGATTGAAAAATACACTGCTGACTCAGGTACAGTTTCACCTGAGATCGTATTCAATACCAGGGGAATCAAAATCAAAGTAATGAATCCCCTCCCTAGTCTTTTTTCTAGGTGGACTTTTGGTAAATACTGTCCTAAGTCAGACAGAGTCTCAGCTGTACAGCTGTTGTGAGGGAGGACCACACACCACGCTCAGGCTCCGAGCCTGCCCCTTGGACCATCCTTGTAAATGTCCCCAGGCAATACACTGCCTCTCTCTTTCAAAGGAAACAGTGCTCAAACAAAGAGTTAAGAATATAAGATAGTAAATTTTAAGGTCACATTCTAGAAGGCATTAGGCCAACCTGATATTTCTGAAAACAGACTTTATACACATCCAGAAGATAGATAAAATCATATCAGTGTGGTTCATGTGTAAGCTTAGTATGTTACATATGTTTAGACAAAACCTGCCAGATTGCTCAGATTACACTAAATTCAAGCTCCCAGGCAGCAATTTTCCTTGGAACTATGGTATGAGTAGTATTTAATATGAAAATGCCAACACGCCAGTAAGGAAGGCACTGCTAGCAGCAGGCCTTCAGGCTTGCTAGACCTTGCCAGACCTTTGCCACCTTACAGACACTCGGCAGTAGGTGATGAGGAGCATCTGCACTTCCCTCACAAATGCTGAAGGGAAGAGGCTGACTGTCATGGTTCCTGGGAGCACTGGCATCTTATCATCTGTGTTACCTGCATCTCTGAATTTAAAGCCCTCAGTCTCATTCTGGTACCAGAAATGTCTTTGTCCCTAGCACAAGGTAAGAAAAAGGAGTTAATTTCTAGCACCCAAAGGCAAGAGGTAAATTTTGCACCTAGTGACGGGGTACTCCTCTGGGTCTACCCTTCTGGAATCACCTTCCCTGCATAAACTTCATCAGCTTTAATGGGGATGGGCACTCAAGTAAGCCTTTAGAAAGCAGTAATGAAGGTAGAGATCTTTAAGGCACATATAATAGAAAGTACTTTGTCGTGCTTGTTTGTTTGCCTGTATACTTTGATAATGATTTGAGGACTAGGAAGAATTTTTGATTTTTTTCCACATTTTGCTTTTTATTAAAAGCTCTCACATCTCACCTTTAAGGCATTATTGCAAATTTTATCTTGTTAATTGACTGCTCATATGGCAATAATTTTACACCACATTAAGCAATGTTCTAATTTGTTTTAATGCCCTCACTTGATGGGGAAAAATGCATCATACATAGAAATAAAACTCCTTTACATATCCAGTATATATACTTGTCATCTGGTTTTAGCTAAGAAGTGCATGTATACAGGACAGAGAAATACAGGAGGAAAGTATGTGCAGGAGAGAATGCAAAAGGCAATATAATAAACTGTCACTATGAGAAGAATGGTGAGAGACCAATCCATCAGGCATCAATTCCACATTTTTCTGTACATGATGAATGCTTTCTGCTGCTTCAGTTGGGCTGAAAAACAGCAAGATAGAAGTAAGTACCTGATTAAACACATGATTGAATATACCAGCAGTGACAGATTCAATGAATTTGTTTCTTTCTTTTTAGACAGGGGAAGCATCTTTACTTTGTGTATATGACTTGTAAAAAATCAGAAATGGTGGAAAAGAAACTTGGAGCTGCCTGCCCATGCAGTGCAGCACAGGGACTCCCTCCATGGCCCCAGCTCATCCACAAAATCCATGAGGCACCAAAGCAGAGGGCATTGTCTCTGTGACACATTCCTTCTGTAGGGATCTGACTCCATGCCGGCTCCATTACAGTTCATTAAACTGTAAGTTAAGAGTAAAAAAGTAGTAAAGGACCCATGCCATGAATACTCCATGTTTTCTGTGAAATCTTAGGTTTGGAAGCCTTTTGTATCCATTAAAAAAAAAAAAAAACAAAACAAAAACCCAAACATCAGCTCAGGCCTTTATATACAATATTCCCCTTTAAAAACCATAATAATATTTGTTCTACTTTTTTACACTAAACTATATTAATGACTGGAAATTGAATGGCATAAATTGAACTCCCATCTGTTTGTATTCTTCTTGGTGGCTCTCAATAGTCCCAGAGGCACCATTTGGAAACTTTGCTGTCACTCACTACTCTCCTCCAGAAGGTCTGCATAGGTTTGCTTTCTGCTCTTGAATTAAAAACAAGATCTAACATCTTCTCATCACCTGATCTGATTTTTGTTGCTGCACCAATACAGTTACACACTTCATGATACTGGACTTTGAGAGAATTGTGCACATCAATGAGACAACAAAACACTGTGGAAGGACTGAGATATGATAGAGATTAAAAAAGCTAAATTATATTTTTTTTCTAAATCTGCTGACTGTTTCCAGTATCACATTGTACAATATTTAGAAGCAGGTGCCTTTTGAGTAGGTTTTTAAGTTTCTGAATGGAAGCCTATCCTATACACAGAAAATGAGAGCAACAACTTGTTTCTTTCTGGAAGTTCTTAAGGATAAAAAAATTATTGTACTCAGTTAAACAAAACTTAAGAAAGTTAACAGCTCATCTTCTCAGTATCTTTCAAGTGTGATGTCAACCAGTACCCACCTGTCACAAGATAAAAGCAGCAGCTCTGCAGAGAAGGACCTGGGGGTCCTGGTGAGCATCTGCCCATGAGCCAGCAGTGCCCTGGGGGCCAAAAAGGCCAAAGGTGTCCTGGGCTGCATTAGGAATGACATTGCCAGCAGGTTGAAGGAGATGATCCTGCCCCTCTCCTCAGCCCTGGTGAGGCCACATCTGGAGTGCTGTGTCAGTTCTGAGCTCCTCAGGAAAGAGAGACGTGGAGCTCCTGGAGCAGCTCCAGCAAAGGGCAATAAAGACGATTAAGGGACTGGAGCATCTCTCTTATGAGGAAAGGCTGAGAGAGTTGGGCCTGTTCAGCCTCAAGAAGAGATGACTGAGAGGGGACTTCATTAATGTGTAAAAATATGTAAGAGTGGGTGTCAAGAGGTTGGAGCCAGGCTCTTTTTGGTGGTGCCAACCAATAGGAGAAGAGGCAATGGGCAGAAACAGATTCACAGGAAGCTCCACCAGAACATGAGGAAGAATTTCTTTACCTTGCAGATGACTGAGCCCTGGAACACGTTGCCCAGAGAGGTTGTGGAGTGTCCCTCACTGGAGATGTTCAAGAACTGCCTCGATGCAATCCTGTGCCATGTGCTCTGGGATGTCCCTACTTGAGCAGGGACGCTGCTGCAGATGACCCACTCTGGTCATTTCCAACCTGACCCATTCAATGATAGCACAATCCATAAACTTGACCCTGAATATACAAATCACACAAGTCTTTCACTAATAACACTTAACTTTTCTGTTAAGTGCCTTCTACAAGTGTAAAAGATACTCAAAATAGGACAAGAACTTTTTCATTCCCTTTGTCACTAGCCAGTAAGAGCTTCTCCTCATTACATGCACCAAAAAGGTCCTAGGAAGAATATATTCTGCTCAAGAACAGTTTACACATGATCTATTTCCCTAGCAAGGAAAGGCTCCTGTGCAGCAATTTAAATTAAAAACCTACCCAAAGGGCGCCTAAATATTGTACAATTTGATACTGGAAACATTTTTTTTTTTTGTCTGTGTCACGATATCCCAAGGGCTGGAGGTCTCCCTTTCCTCAGCAGGCTACTGTTTTCAGTTTTCATTGCTCCTCAAAAATGGCAAAAATACCATTTTCCACAACAAATGAGAATTTGTTATCCTTTCCCCTCCCCATAGTGACTTGCAACACAGCCCTTTCAGAAAAATGTATGTTCTAAGCACCAGAGACAAAGTAATACCAGGGAAAATTTGCTAGAAACAGCTGGTAGGTCGAGTAGTTGGAGATGCTGGCAGAAAAATTCTCTCTCAACATTCTCCAAAATACCAGGTTATACTTACTTCTTTCATTTATAAGGGCTTCTTTTACTTGAGATACTAAAAATGTTTCATTTGCAGGGTATGACTGTCCCAAATTTCAAAAACCTGTCTGGAAAAGAGAGCACACAAATTGTCTTGAAATTTTTGTTGGTAGATTTTAAAATTTCTGTAACTTTTTTGCTACTGTTACTGCAGAGCATGTCCAACCCATAGCCTATATTTGACATCAGACTGTATTAAAGTGCTTCATGATGCTTCATGACACAAACCTCAGGTAGAGCTGAATACCTTTTAGCAGCAGAGAAAGATGGAACAGAAAGTAGACAGCAAAACATAAAAAGCAGTTCAATTTAAACTTAGAAAAATTAAGAAACTGGGATTTCTGGAAAGTAATTTGACATGGTGTAGCATTGTTAAAAACTGCCTTTCTTTTTCACCCCAGAGCAAAGTAGAAAATGACAGCTCATTCCTGAAAAGCCTAACATACCTCGTCATGAGGAGATGCTGCTGTCAGCAGTAGTTGGCTACTTGTTGTAGCAAATTATGGAGAGTTTCAGTCTCTTTCAGGTGGAGTAGAAAAATGTAACTCTATTTATGCCTACATATTTAATATATAGTGAAAAGAACCTCTCTGTCCATCTTACTTTGCACTTTATCAGCTACCACTAAAATGCTTTAAATAGCTCAAATAATGGTGCCCACTTAACCCACATGGCATCTAAGCATTTCTAATTATCTGCAATTTGTATCTAAATACAAAACACAGCCTAATTATCAAACTACTAACTTGAGGCCTTTGGCATACTAAAAAAAACCAGCAGATTAATTAGTTCCAACAATACACTTTATGAACTTCAGAAAGTTCAGCATGATATTAACATCAGAGTATGTGCTACAGTTTATCTAAGTTTGAAAGTTATTTTGCACTGCAATTTTCCACTTAGACTAATTGGGAAGGCTATACTGCACATTGTGCATTCACACAGTTTTGCTACAGCTGTCTCATGCATTTCTCTTCTTTTGCACCCACACAAATCTCTAATTTTCCCAAGTAAATATAACCTGTTTTGGAGGAGGTGCTAACAGTAAATCCCTGCATAGCCACCGCAAATTATGGAGCTTCTATTATTATTATTATTGGGGTGGTTTTTCTTGTATCTTCTCTCAGCTTTTGAAATTTTCATCAGATTCACACAACCTTTACCCATGTTATGCCTTTACCCATCAGAAGTCAGTGTGACCATTATTTTTAAACTCCAATTGAGCAGTATGATCCATGCACTGAACACTCTATCCCTGACGGACTTTAACACAAGTGACACAAATCAACAGTGACAGAGCCTGGTGGCTTTTGGTTCTTCACAAGGCTCTCACTTAGAGGTACAGAGGGGACACTGCAGCCCACAAGAGTGGTTCCACTGCTCTTCCCAGCATTTTCACAACTCTCATCCAATGCCTTCACTCTCTTGTAGAGCTATGCAGAGCTATGCCAAAACGATGCTGTTCACCTATTTCAGCATCCCACCCACTCCACAGCTGGAGCAAAAGACAGCAAGAAAGTCCTGGACTTCAGCACAACAATGGCTACTTGGCACCCGGTATGACATGATGTCATGCACATGGGTCTTGCAAAGCTAGAATTGCAAAAAATAGTTACCTTAAAGAAGAGGTAAAACCAGTGAAGCAAGCCTGGTTAAGCAGTTAATAAACAAAATAATAATAGAATCAAAAGCTAGACAGTTTTGAAGTGGCTTTGTATCTACATCTAACTTACAGAACAATTTCTTCCAAATTTGAACATTTGTTTCAAGAAGTGTAAAATTACAATGCAAATAAAAGAAGACAATATAAATAAGCAATTCACATTCAACTGCCCTGCAACTTCCAGTTATTTTTCCCAGTTACTTGGCAGCTTAGCCTACCTTGCTCTTAAGTATTTATTCCTCAGGCAGGTCTTTATAAAAACATTCCTATGACCACTTTCAGATGTGAATGAGTAACGAAAAAACAAAAAAACAACAACAACAAAAAAAAGGTTCCTTTTTTGATAAATTAGTATTTTTACTGACCATAAAGTTGGAACAGAATGCCATCTCTAACAAATCAACTAGAGAAGCTTACATGAAGACATCTCCTATTATTTTATAACACACTCCAAGCTGTCCTTGTCTTTGGGAAGGTAGCACTGTAGATTAAAGATGAAAGATGAGTCACATGAGTTTTCTTGTATTTGTAATTCAAGTAAATTGTGTATCTCCTAAACTGACTGGCCTATCTATGTTTGAAAGTGATTAGGATAAAAAGGTAGCAAGACTTGACAAAATCACTAGCTTTCTCAAACATAACATCTAAATATCATTTCAACATGAGGGCAGAAAGGAAAACAATGTAAATTGCAGAAAGGGATATATTTATAGCAGAAAGAATCTCATTTGGGAGTGTGAATTACATTCACTTTTTCTCAAATGCAATGGACTGGTTTGTAATTGAGGTTAGTGAGTAAGGGTAGCAGTGAAAGGAAATTAAGTAAACTTCATAGATAAATACACAAATGTCACCTTATTGAACACTCAGCAGTTCTCTCATCCACACTCAGAGCTTTGAGGGAGACACAGATAAGCCAATGGGACAAATAAAATTAAGTGATTGCACAGATAGCACCATACAGTTTAATTACCAAATTTATCAGATAGGCCAATCAGGGAATATACAAGAGTTACCTAAAAATTCCAAGGAATAGCCCTGGTACTCAGGCAATTAATTAAATAACAAAGGAAAATTACCATACTCACCATTCATAAGTGGCACTCTATGCAAATACAAACATAAACATTTTGTGCTCACGTGAGAGAAGAATGCTGACTCCAGCATCTACCCAACAGTGAGGTGCCATAAATCTGGCCCTCCCTCAGGCCAGGGAGCCATTTTAAATCTAGGGTTATGGAACAGCTCAGTCCCCAAATGTATCTAGCATGTCCTCCTGCTAAGCATCTTAAACACCAAAAATCAATGACTGTGGATAACAAAGTTGGTGAGTTTTTCTTAAAAATTGGGAAGGGAAATCACACCAGGTGGTCTACAGCAAGTGGAAGAAATGTACTGTCATCAAAGGCAGAAATCTGTACTTATATATTTACATAAATTTACTGCTGGAGAACTGGTCATTAAAAATAAAAACGCTGCACAAAACCATCCATAACAAATAATTCGGTCCTCTCCTGCGTAAATATATTTTTGATTTCCATCACCACGGTTGCACTGAAATTATTTGGGCCAAACTCCTGCCAAGTTCCTGGAACTGAAATCTATATTATAATTCATCTAACAGAGGTTCATAGTGATTCCTTGACAGTCTGTAACCCCCCCTTTTTAAAAAGTTATCTTAAATGTCACAGAAAAGCCATTTTGATTTTCTTGCAGAAATTTAGGTTGGAAAAAAATACCAGAGACCAAGACTTGCAACAATTCACAGTGAAAAACAAAACAAAAAGCCACTAAGAAGATCATCCTTTTTAAACCTGTTCTCCCATTTGACTGGGCTGAGATAGCTATTTAATGTCTCCACTCACTCTCTTCTGATTTTGGATGACTTCCATTACTGGATTGCATGAAATTTTGTGTGAGTTCCAGAGGGACTTTCTTACTAACAAAAAAAAAAAAAATTAGAATTAATCACAGAACCACATCTGAATATTCCTAAATTTAAGCAAGACTGCTCGTGACAGACCACAGGAAAGATATATGCTCTTGTGTGGCATTCACATTCTCTGAACATGATCCCTTCGCTACAAACATGATCCCTTCTCCTACAAAGCTGAAAGGCAGCAAGAAGCCTCAGAGAAAAGAAAAATAATTCTTATCTCATTTGCTTCTCCTGCATTGTGCCCAGATAGAATCTGTTTAAAGATTGTTTACCCAAAGTGATTGCTTGATTAGACTCCAGTGTAAGTTGTTTTAACTCATTGGCCAAGCTGTGTTAGAGATCTAGAAAGTGTCACGAGTTTTCATTATTATCTCTTTAATATTCAGTAAGTATCTTTTCAGTATTCTTTACTATAGTATAGTATTCTTAATATAATATAGTATAGTAAAGCAATAAATTAGCCTTCTGATAAGATAGAGTCCTCCTCATCATTCCTTCCTTTGTTGGTGCCCCCACATTTACAATACTCTTGCAACATCATTTTTTGATATTTCAACTAAAAGTAACAGCAAATGAATCTGGAGTGCAGACCATATCCACATAGATGATAATTTTGTCTCCTTTAGGGGAGAAAAAGTAGGTTTATACATCTAAGTTAGTACAGGTGATTATGTATTATTATATATGTGGGAAAGGTAATGTCATTACTAATGTCTACTAAACTCACAATAATGCAAATTTGAGATAGCTTACCCAAACACTGGTTTTCTCTATGCTCGCAAAAATGACTGTAAATCTCCTATGGTCATTTCTGTGTCCCATAGGAGTAAACTCCTTAAAAGGTCCAGGACAATTCATACTAAGGCTACAGATATTAAAGAGCTTGTGAAATACCTTCAGAAGAGTTATTATTGGGAGGGTAGCTATGTCATTTAAAAAGTATGTGACAGGAAAGGAAACAATTGCAGAAGCAGAGTTTACAGAAATTTTTGAAAAGAATAAATACTCTTGGTTGGGTGTAGCCTATTTCACAACAGCACATGATCCATGGGGTAAGGTTATTTGATTTTCAGAAAGGTGCAAATCAAGCTCTGCTGCGTCGCTCAGCTCATTGATGAATCCTAAGCGAGGTGTCAGGTCTGTTTCCTCATACAGCTTGTGGTTCCTCTTGACACCTCTGCGGAATGTTCCCTGTGAATAAAGCCCATGGGACAGAGGGGAGGTGACTCCCCAGCCTCACTCTCTCCAAACAGGCTGCTGAAGGATTCACTGGCAATCCAAGACAACTGTTGACTCTGGTAATAGATTCTTTTCAGGCTCTGTGACAAAGGATGGAAGCAGACAGTGCCACGTAGGCTGCAGCTGATGAGATAACCTCTCTTTCGTTGACAAACCCAGTTCATCAAGAAAAGAGGAGCTGAATAACTGTGCCACTGGATCATGAAAATGAAAAGCTCTTGGAATTCCTTTGTTCAGCAGCCTCCCTACTCCAGCATCAGTGAGGAGCCAAGAGCCTGTTGCTATGCAAGGGAGGGGGATTCAAACCCCTTCCATGAATGCAGAGTGCAAAAGAATGAAAAGCTCTGTTACAAAGGAAAAGCACGAGGATTGCATGGATAGCTAGCTCTCAGGGGAGGTTTTGTCACCTCTGCAATGGATTTTATTAACTGCATCATATGTTGGGCCTCAGCAGCAGAGCTTGATTATATATTGACTATATTTGCCATGTTTACAAAGCTAATACTGCTAATACTATATTTACTATGTTTAGAGGTAAAACTCCCTTATTGACAGGGAGATTTGTCTTCTTGTTAATGCTGCAAAGAATAAGGTGAGCCATCTACTCTTCCTATAACTAAAAAGCCAAACATAACTGTTTCATTGCTCATTTTCCCAGCAAACATGACAGATGTTACTCAGCTGCAGAGAAAGTGGTTTTCCTAATTTTCTGCTGACTAGCGTCTTCTGCTTGCTTATTAACTGGACAAAACAAGGTTGGTCATTCTGCATTTGTTTGTCTACAAGAGAAGGGTGGCAAGGCGTGAATTGCACCTTGCACCCTCCAGGAGGCAAAGTGTTCTCCAATGAGACTGCCAGATTAATTTCATACAAAGAGGAATTTCCAGAATTAAAAAAAGATTTGGCAGACTGGGGTTTGTTTAAACACCTTTTAACTTATGTGAAGTCCTACTCAAAAGTAATTATCAGTGATTTCAGTCAGAAGTATCAGAGATTCAATGTTTGTATTTAATAATTACATTAAGGCATTTGTCACTTCTCATCAAAGAAAGAGCAGATCACTCTGGCATGAGGTTTTTCCTACTTCTCAAAAATGGTGTAACTTTCAATACAGATACAGAATTCAGTTTTTAACTGCATAGTTCCACAGAAATTAGGTGATCTGTCCTTATTTATATTAGTACTGGTTTATGTTTCTAGAAAGATTTTTCCAAGTAATTTTATTCTGGGGTTTTTTTCAGAATTTGGGGCAGTGCACTACTGCTTCCTAAAATTTCTGAAAGGAAAACTCCCTCAATAGTCCAGAACAATTTTTCTACTTGCTTGTTTTGCTTATAGCTGTTTAAAACATTTAAGCTTCTTTAGAAATAACAGAAAACCATGGGTTCATTAAGCAAACAGACCAAAACTGTGCACAGCTCAGAATATATTAAACTATCCCACCTGTCACTGGGTTTGAGAATAACATGGAAGATAACACTGAGCTTAGTGAAATGTAATTCAAAAAATCCATTTGTATAATAATAGATTTGTCTACTGGATCTGTTTCCCAGCTACAGTGCATAAAATGACATTAAACTGTTCCAATAAATTCAGGCTCATGGTTGCAATTGGAAAGCAGGAGAATGGAATAAACTGATATAAAAGATGGATCAATAGGCAACATGAAGAGGTAATTAGCAGTTTTTGTATGTATTCAGGATGGAACCAATATAAAAATCATTATTAAGTTAATTGTTCTGAAATTTCAGCATTCAAAAACTGATCTTCTGAATTAATAGTCAATTTATAGTATGCTGCTGCTACAAGTCTCTTGCTCAATTTCAAATGAGTTACAGCAACTACTTATTTAGCGAGAGGATGGAAACATTTGCAAACACAAAGTTGTTCCTGTCAGATATAAACTTGTAACAAGATCATTAGTGCTGTGCTTTAAAGAGAAACAATTTCCTGGGATTTTCTGGTTTCCCTGAAAGAAACGAGCACAGCAAGAAACTGCCTTGTGTACCATCCATGTCAATACAGCAGGGAGAGTTTATCAGGAGATTTATATTTTCACAGCTCACTTGCCTACAAATAAATATTTCCAGATCAAATGTTTTTTGTTGTGTAGTCCAATTTATTTTCAGAACAGCTAAAAGAAGAATTACCCTCAGCCACAGTTCCTGTCAGTGCCTCAGCACACAAATACTGCCCAACTCACTTTTAGCCGCAGGTGCCAGAGCTCCTGTGCTGGATCCTGCGCAGCCTTCAGCAGCAGGGCACTGCCACACACAGCCACACTGCTCACCTGCCTGGCCCCTGCTGCTGGGGGAGCAGCCACTGCACCGTGGCTTTAAACCTGCTCTGCTACACCACTGCCGAGTCCATGATTTTAAACCTCCTTACAGGCTTCCCCAACCAAGTTAGAATTACCTGCTGTTCTTCAGATGAAGGAAAAATCAAACCTCTGAGAAATGTATTAGAAGTCACAAAAAAATCCAGCTGCCTTAATCAGAACATGGCACAGAGCTCCTCACTGCAGAGACACTGCTCTATGAGACAGATGCTCTTACTCAAAAATCAAATCACACACCCCACAAGGAAGGTATCAAACAGGCACATAGGCATATTGAGAAACCTGTCCATTTATTTCCATTTTATTTCTGATAGACAGTACAGCAAGAAGAGAGATGACAATGATAAGAAACTGGAAGTAAACAATGGTTCCCAAGTACCAAGTCCTTAGGCTTGGATTGGAAGGGAACACTGGATTGGGCAGCAGTGCCTTCATTCTGCAGTTGATGCAAGATGTTGCTGTTATGTCTCCAAAAATGAGACAAGAATTATTAATTCTGAAACTCATTGTGCAAAGGGTTTGTTTTGTCCTAAAGTGACAATCATAAAGCCAACAATCTGCCTGTCTCCCACATTTTTTGCAGATCTTTTTCATTGGAGCAGACTGGGAATGCAACCATGCTGCCAAGCCTGCTCTGCTTCCCTCCCTGCAGACGGACAGGCTTGGCCATGATCTGGACCACAGCTTGCCCAGCTGCAATGGAAATGTCACTATTTCTGATCATGCTGTCTTCTTCATCGTCAGTGAAGGAATCACTAAGGCCATGAATAATCCTTTTCACTTACATTTAGCCCTTCACAAATCACACAATTCTGCTGTAAATCACACAATTCTGCTGTAAATTTGCAAGAGAGAACTGAACTATGCTTCAAAAAATTTTGAAAGAAAAACTATGGAAAATTTGTGTATTTCAAAATTAGGGAAAACAACCTAAATAAAGCACCACAAGCACAGATACAGGCTGGACAGAGACTGTATTGAGAACAGCCCTGAGGAGAAGGTCTTGGGGTGTCAGTAGATGAGAAGCTAAACATGATCTGGTACTTGTGGTCCAGAAGGCCAGCTGCACCCTGCATCACAAGAAGCATGGCCAGCAGGCCAGGGGAGTGGATTAGTGGATTCTCCCTCTCTACTCCACTCTCATGAGACCTCACCTGGAATGTTCACTCCAGCTCTGGGGCCCCTAAAATAGGAACGTGGACCTGATGGAACAAGTCCAGAGGAGAGCCACAAAGATGATCTAAGGGCTGGAAGTCTGCTCTGAACCCAGGCTGAGAGAGTTGGAAATTGTTCAGCCTGGAGAGTAGAGGGTTTCAGGGAAACCTTATTGCAGCTGTTCAGTACCTAAATGGCTGGAGAGGGACATTTAACAAGAACATGTAATGGGGAAATGGCCTCAGACTAAAAGAGGGTGAGGTTAGATACCAGAAAGAAATTCTTTACCCAGCAGGGTAAAGCACAGGAACAGGTTTCCAGAAGTTGTGGATGCCTCATCCCTGAAAGTGAGTAAGATCAGAAGGGATGGGGATTTGAGCAATCTGGTCCTGTGGAAGGTGGTCCTACCCACAGCAGGAGGATCAGAACTAGATGATGTTTAAGGTCCCTTCCAACCCAGGCCATTCTATGTTTCTAAAACTTGTAAATTTTTTTATGTTTAATTTTTCTTTTTTTTTAAATAGGACAGCTGCTCATTAATTTGCTGGACTTATGATGTATGCCCTGTAAAGAAAGAGTCAGTCTCTTTGTTATTTTGCACTTAGGAAAGCAAAATCCCGATTTTCACACCTAAATATCACTACAAAAATTAAACTACTACCAGTAGGAATAATACAGCTTCTCATGGACATCACCTTTTGAGATTAACTCTTCACTTTGGGAAAGCTACACAAGGCAAATGGTAACAAAAAATGTCCTAGCATCTCCACTATGGCTAAGTACTTTTCTCAGCACTATTTTTCTCTATTCAGAACTATAATCTGTGAACTAGGTAATTATTTCAGGAAGGTCTTTTTTCCCACACATTTGTTCAGTGAATGAACAATGTTGAAATAAGTAGGCTTGAGATTAATTATTTTCCTCAGGAGCCCCAGCAGGATACAGTGGGAGGTCTGTTGCAGCAATTTTATTATCTGCTTTGAGGATTTTTGATCTGAATTTACTTTTCAGGGTTACCAAAACTGTGCAATATAGGTGACCTTCCACTGCTTTTTAAACCAATGAGAGGGAACATGTGCAAATTTGGAGCAAAATAAGGGAAAGACATGCAACTGAGAAGTTGTGTTTCCCTGGATTTTTCTTTTGTTGAGGCAGAGGCAAATGAATGCTCCCTCTCTGACATTCACACAGTCAGTACCTGCACTGAGGGGTTTTTATGAGTGTTTCTCTATACTTCCCAACACTGGAAAAGAAAGTCAAACATGGAAAGAGAATGGAAACAGCAGGCACATTTGGATGGATGGCTTCACTCCTATGCTCCAATGTAAGCATGTCAGCAGGTGCAGCTTCTCATTTCCCCTGGTGAGCACGTACAACGTCTGTCTTGCCCTTCTTCTAAAAATTAGCATATAATTTTCAAATTGATTTGAAAATCATAATAATTTTCAAAACATAACCAGGTAAACTGAGTGGCCCAGTCATAGAGCCAAACTTTATTCCCATTCCTTCCATGTATGGTCTGGCTAGTTCTGTGACACCAGGTTTGAATCCTGGTTCTGCTACATTTCTTCCAGGAGCCTTGTTGACATGTATCTCCCGTCTAATGAAAAATTACAGAAAGCAGCACAACAGCAGCTATCAGAATTCATCTAAACTAATTCAGTTTTGTGATTGCAATTTTCTCAATCTCTCCCCTCTGACTGGAATATTCTCTTCTTTAACTACCCACAGTGATCCATTAACCCTCTCTTGAAGCATCAACCCCAAAATTTAACACATTGCTCAACTTCTCCATTCTTTTAACAGAAAGATGAAAATTTACATCAGAAAAATCAATAATCAACAGATAAAGCAAATCTCTTTCTGCTTGGAAATATCAGCTAAAGCACAGGGTGCTACAGAACCCATGAGCACCATGCTAGAAATGCATGTGAGAACATGTTCAGAGACTCAACAAACAAGGAATGGTAATAAAATAAGGTGGAATTATTTAAGAAAGAGGCTAATTTAGCATGAAGGGAATATTCACAAAGTTTCATAGCTCATCTTTATTATTAAATTCTTCCAGGCTTTTACCTGTGCCTTAGGAAATGCACACTTTTGTGATACTGAGGTCCAAAAATGCCTCACAAGTATTTTTACATAAATTACACAAAACAGACATTGCTCATTTTTTCCTTCAGATACAGCATATAAAATTTAGGTTCCAGGTGCACTTCTGTATTCTACCTTAAAAAACTAAGACCTAGAAACGTCATTTTTTAACAGGACTGAATTTCTTGATTTTATACTTTATCAAAACAGTCAAATATGTCCACAGTGGCCAAAGCTTTTGATAGAGAATGCTGGACAGAAAATTGGAGTTCACACATCGCTGTAGAAAGTCTATCAGCAGCTGTTGTTTTTCAGGTTTTTATTTGAAGGAATGTAAGCAGAAAACATCTCTTTTTTAGTGAATACAGCTTTTCCTATCTAGGAGATTCCCAATGGTGAGATCTAATTTTTCACCCTTGAGCTGTTAATAATTAATAGTCATTCTCATTAAATTTCTGATATACAAGTCCTCGGGCACTCACTTTCCTAAGCATATAGAAACTCTTGTCTTACAATTATGAATAAACCCACCACAGTGATAGCTAAGTGTCATTTGTGTTTCAGTAACAAAATAGCTGAACAACAGATTTTTTCCTCAACTTTTCATGAGGAAAGTAAAGTTCCATGTTAAATAAGGATTATTCATTTAAAAATCTCCAATTTGACTTCAACAAAGTGACTTGTCAGAGCGATTTACTATATCATTCACACATTGTAAAAATTTTTATTCAAAAAGTGAAAGTTGACTAATGACTCATTCTACAAAGAAAATTTCTCAGCAGCAACCTGTACAGACATTGGTACACCTCAGGATACTTCTTCATGTTTCTGCTCTAGGTTTCAAAATAAATACATGCAATAAACACTTTATGATTAATTGCAGCCTTTAGTCATGCAAAAAGTTCCTCAGTATTTTCAGATGGAACAGGCAATGCTCTCAAACATAGTGAAGTTAATTCAGTAAAAGTTTTTTAAGCTCCTTTGAGTATTGAAGTAGAACTTGTATTTTATTCAGCATGATGGACCAAGGTCAGAGTTTGTTGATGTACAGTTCTGCATATGCTTGATTGCTATTTAAGGTCCATTAAAAGGAAAACAGTGTATGTTTTCTGGGCAAGTTACAAATTGCACCACAGGACAGCAGAAATAATATGCTGATGTGCTAGGTGTTTCCTGCCAAAAGTGAGCGATGAAAAACTATTATGAAGATAGAAGTAGAAGATTCCACTTCATTAAATACCGACAGTTTCAAGAGTTTTGCAAACTGCTTAAAACTGTCAATACAAAGATGACTATTGCATAAACAATTTCACAAATACTACAGAATATGCTGCTCACTATTTAAAGTGATGTACAACTGCATCATTTAAAGTGCATAATGGCAAAATAACCCTTTGTTAATGACAAAAATACTTATTTTTCAAAGTAGAATACAATATACTGAAAAGGAAACTTGTCAAAAGTACTACATTACATTAAAAAAACACTGTTTTGTAGCTGCTTAGGAAAAAAAGGTTTATTCAGTATATATTAAAGACAAAATTATACCATTCAACAAGTTCTTAAAAAGAATCTACCTGCAAATTGTCAGTGAAAGAGAAAATACATCTCTATCTACAGATATCTTTATCTCAGTTATTCCCAGGTACAAAATGCAAAAAGAAGTACAAGCAAGTCAGAGCTGCAATGCCTTTGGGACTGTGTGGGGGTATTTATTCATCTCACTATGTGCTTGATACAAGAAGGCTCCCAAAGTGTGTCCCACCTGAACCTGCAGTAAATTCACTTTCCATTGAAGTTCTTCCGGTAATGTAGGCATTCCATCACAGACAAGCAAAGAGAACACGAGAAATTCAGTAGATGACACAAGAAATTGCTGTACAGCAACAAATAACAGAGTGAGAAGATGACAGAAGTTACAGGTGGTGCAAGGAAGGATGGTTGAATTGCATGGTTAGCTAAGGAGAAGCTATGTGAGAAATGGCCAGCCTTTGATGAGAAGCACTTCACTTTGGTATGAAAGTAATAGCATCTCTGAAGTGAAGAGTCTTGCAAGGCCAAGAGCACTGAGGTGGCCGCGGCAGTGATACCATTTAAGGCTGAGAAGACCTAGGTGACACTGTTGGTAACATCAAATTTGGTTATGGATGTGGTGAAACTGAGATCAGCAGGAGGAAAATAATTAGGGAATGGTTTTTTTCATTTGGGAAGGAGACAAGTGCATGGGGGGGAAGAAGCAGGGAAAATGGAGAGAAGGGGAGATAAAAGGGCCCGGCCAAGTGTAACCAAGGTGCCAAGCCCAGCACCTGATCACCCCTCTTCCTTTCTTACTAAACTCTACCCCTGTTTCCTCTTTAACTATGCTTAAGTGTGCCTTCTGTTCTGTGTGTGAGATGTTAGCAAACTTCATGTTGGACTAGCCAACAAGTAGGGTAAAAAAGAAATCTACATACAATAGCCAAAGATCACATAGATCTTCTTCAACACATCCCAGCCTGCCACCATTTCTTTTTCCATTTTCTTCCTACCTCTCAAGCCCCAGCTCTAAAAACACTAGAAATGCATTAGCCAAATACATACCTTACTCTGTAAGACAAAATGACACATCTCCCATTTTTAGCCTACCTCTGAATCTAAAGGGAAAAGGTTATATTATGTTCAAAACCATATTCTTGTAATGTAGAACTTCTAGCTGACCTTCTCCTCTGACGACTTTGGCCTCACACTCAGCCACTCCCTCTTCTCATGGTGTCACCTCAGCCCTTTTGCTGTCCCTCATACTTCCCCAAATAGGAAGGTCATGCTTTTGTTTTCTCCTCCTCCTTTGCCTGCAATTCAATCCTCTTCTCCCTTCTCAGACACAAAAGCAATTTATATCCTTAAATCACACCTTAAAGCCTGGTTTTGTCCCTGTTGTTTAAGAATAACTTCCTTCTGAATAATTTTGTGATACTTTGTATGAATGCCACTATATAATATAATTTATCTTTTTTTTTTTTTTCTGCTGGAGCTCCATAGTAAATTAAGAGATGCAAATAATCATGCAAATATGAACATCATTAAACACTTCTCTTAAAAAAAAATCATTTAATTAGAATATTCTCTTCCTCAAAATTGCAGCAGTGAATGCACACTTGTAACTGAGACAGAACACAAAATTAAAGCATTTCAATCAATACAAAAACATAAACACTATAAAACACTAAACACTAAAGCTCCAGGCAATAGGGTAGACTATTGTATTCCATCTATTATTTCAAAGTCAGAGGGTTTTCTTTTTTCCTGTTTTATGTAACTTTCCCTGAAGCCTAGTGTCTCTCAATTACAAGCTGCAGTCTTCTCTAAGTCAGGCATAAAGGTGTATGCACCATGAAGGAGAAAAAGATTATTCATTTGAATGCCATCAGCTGATAACTCTTTATTCAGAAACACAGAATTAAGCGAGAAGAAATAACGAATTAACTGTAAGTGCCAATATTCCATCAAGCACTACATGCTGCTTTATTCAAAATACTGCTTGTAAATGTATATATACATTGCTGAGACATCAGTTATTGAACAAATGTTGCTGTATTCACCTCTTCTTTGCAAACAGTAATGCACTTTTGTCAAGCCAGCAATTGATATAGGAATGAAAGGAACTTTATGGGTCATCATGTCCAGCCTGTTGCTAGTGCTTTTGTTCCCTAACTGCTTATAGACATCTTTTAGCAACTGATAAAATAATGGCTTTTTCTTCCTCAGCTATTTGCAACTAAGTCGCTCTATGTTAAGAGCAGTAAATCCCTAAATACAGGGTCTTGCACTTTGCACTGTTGAGTTTCAGCCCATTTCTCTCCTTTCTGTCACCCCGCCTTTGATTTGACAATTTGGCTTCATCAACCACATTTCACAAGTGCTACTTTTTATGCAAGATCATCAACATGGATGCTAAAATCAGTTCCAAAACCACCCTTCAAGGCACTAGACCAGTATCCTTGCTCTAAGTCAACAATTCCACACTCAAAAAAAAACTGTCCCCTCCTCTATCACACAATACTTAGACCTTAAAAAAAAATTTCCTATGCAGAATCTTTGGGGCTTTAACCTTAGGATGATTTCCTAATTTTTAAAAGAGTAACACCCCACCTAAACTCACCTAAACTTAGCCTATATTACATGCTTTGGTACTAATTTTTGTTTATTTTATCTAGTGAATATCCAAGCCTGAAGCAGCATAATGTACACAAGTAATTAGAGACATATAACCTGAAGGAGAATTCAGGCTTGAAAACTGGAAAAAGTTTATGGTATTTTCACTCTACCAAATATTCCAATCTGAACCAAATTAAAATTACACCATCAACAAGTTTCACAGTATATTTTTTTTCTTTTTTCTAAACAGCTGCTAACTTTATACGTTATAAAGTTATTTATATTAATGAAGAAGCACCTAAAACAACAGGGGGTCCTGCACTGAAGCTATTACTGAAACAATCAGCAATGACATAATACTTGCAAGTTTACTAAGATAATGTACAGTATCTATATATATACACATGTATACATAACTGGTGAGAAAAGGAAGGTGTAAAAAGAAGTACTAAAGTCTTGAACACAGCTACAAGTCAGTGAAAACAACATAGGTTTCAAAACACCTGTTTTTCCAGTGTATATGGGATATGTGAAACAGCATTGCCTTAGTTCAGCTCCCAAGCAGAGTAGAGAGAATTAGTAACACAGGAAAGCAAAAGCCATCCATTTGGTTTTACTCAGTTAGGGACCCATCCCTGCTGAACACATCAAACTGCAAATCCTGAAAAAGAGCCACAGTTTTGCAGCAATGTTATCTGCAATTTAATTGCAAGATCCCTGCAAAAAGCTCACTTGGGTATTTTGAAATATAGTGACTTCCTTCCAAATACCTAATTTATTTTTTTGTACAAACCATATTAAAAAACATGATGTAGGGGTTGAGTAAGCTGGAAATTAGACCTGCACAAATAGGCTATATTTCAAGACTCTTGTGATAACCTCAGCAAATTAGAAGGGAAAAGATCTACTCACATTGGTAAGCATGATATGGCCAGTTTTATTGTGCTGAGACAGAGATAATTCAGAACTTCTACACATTTCATTTTAATCGTCACAGAATTAGTCATCAAAGATTACAGCTGCTTTCAAAGGAAATGTTAAATCAACAACTGGAAAAAATGTATTTGAATACATTTTCCCAACAAATGCTAATTCACCTTCATTATCAAGTTTTAGCCTGTGGCATCTTTAATATGCATCAAAAGTATGACCACATAGAAATTAATCTACTTGAAACCCTGATTTTTAGTTTATAACTTTGCTGGGAGGCTTTCCTCACCTTTTGTGTCCTTCCCTTCCTCTGTCCCTGAAAGACCCAACTGATTGAGCCTGTCCTTGCACCAAGCACAATGATGGCAGCACAACCAAGACCACCAGCCCAGGGCTATTGATTGCTTCTCTAGTGATTCTAACTCACTGAAGGTTGGAGAAAGAAAAAATTCAAGAAGAAAGTCTGAGACTGGCACAGAACAGCAGGATATGACTTTGATCATGTGTTGTGAGCTGGGTAAGGGAGCATGGTCTGCTGAGGACACTGACAGCCACAAACGTGCTGTCAGGAAGCCAGATGAGGAAGATTTTTGTGGCAGATACTTATGATTTTTTAGTGTCTCTTGTGCTGTGTGCGTGATAGAGTGCACAGGGCTTAGACATCCATAAGACCCTTCAAGGTGAAATAACAATGCAGCAAGCCCACAAGGACAGAGCTCTGGAGGGGTATTCATACCCTCCACAAAGAGAAACTGACTTCTCACCATTGATCTTTGATCTTTGATCATGCAGCACCCCTTGGGGAAGTGCAGTATTCTACAGACATAAGGACAGGTTCTGAATATTCCTCAGCTTCAGTCATCTTGAGAAACAGCCCTGTACACATCCACATATATACTTGTGGATGCCTGGTGAGCATCTACAAGCAGAAAACAAGCAGAGACATGACTGTAACAGAGATTTTATAGCAGTCTTATGTAAATAACCTGATTTCAAATTCAAACAGCTCTCTGAGAAAGCAAAAGGCAGTGTAAGATTGACAGGTTGCAATGCACTCTTAAAAACTGAAGTACTACATGGCACCAGAGCGGAAACTAAAGTAAGACTATTACAAGTAAGACACATAATAAACACATGGGAAGAACAAAAGCAGCTTGACATATCTATCACCCTCTTTTATTTTGATAGGTTTCTGTTCTAACAGGCTCTGTGTCTGCCATCCCTCTGAATCGAGTCCATAAATACTGCCATAATCTCTGACCTTGTCCATGCACACATGAAAAGCTCCATTAAATTGAAAAAACCCCAGTAAGTAAGTCAACTCCTCTGTGCTTCCTTGTTGAATGGAACCACCCCAGGACCAGAAAATCATAGGAGACTCCTGTCAAGGAGCAAATTACTGAATCCTTTCCCCCAGATTCTGCTGGTATATGTGCATAAATACTGGGAGCTTTCCAGCCCTTGGAGGTAGCTGTCCTCTGTACAGCAGGGAAATGCTACGGTCATGCCAGGAGTGCTCTTGTGACATTCCCCTGGCCCCATGATTGGAAGTGAAACTGAAACTGTGATACAGAAAGCAAAGACACAATCAAAACCTCTCCAGGGACAGACAGCCAAATGGACAATGATAAGTTTCAAAACATCAGACTTAGGCAAGCAAAGGAAATAAATATAGAATGAGCTAAACATAAACTGTAAAAGAATGATACTACAGTTTGTCAGTTGACACCTGTATCTTTATTAGAATTATGTTTTTATTTTTCCTGATTTCTACAAGCTCCTATTCTTTGTGAAAAGAATGCATATGAAAACTTGAAATAATTTTTTTTTAAGCGCCGCAGTTACTCTGCAGCATTTGTTCTCTCTCTTAGAAGCAGTCCAAGTTCTATCAAAAAATGTAACTTGTCTTAACTATGTGCTAATAGGTACATTTGTAGGGGCAGAAAAATAATTTCAAGCAAAAGTAAAAGAATTACATCAGATTTTATGTAATCTTGGAGGAAAATAACTGACTTCTTTATTTAATTCACAATGTACATACATTTCAGGGAAATACCAGTGCTGGAGTACCAAATCACTATTACTGTCAATTTAAAAAACAATATGTCACAGTGACAGTGTAACTACTAAATAGTCACAGGGTGAGCAGCAAACTGCAAAAAGAATCATACACAGCACTGTACAACCAACATGCTTGTTAAACTTCTAAGCAATTTCTCCTCTGGTCCCCCCACTCAACAAAATTCTATGTCTTTCCTGCCCTTGCAGACTCTGTCACACCTTCACAGACTACACAGACTGCAGCTGACAGGAATTTAAAGGTAAATACAGCAATACCCTAATGTGGAGACATTGCAAAATGAAGCAATATTGTGTTTTTTACAATAACTGACTGTACTTCAGAAAATACCATTTCCTTCTGTTTTTTCACACAATCTTTGCCAATATTGTAATCAAGAGTGGATTTGAAATAGTTATGCCTGCTCTGAGTGATTTCTGAGCCTTCTAGGCATGCAAGAGAGACAGAAAACTTCCTAATGTTCTTTAGTGCTTGGTAGGTAGAGAACTTAGACAAAGAATGGATTACTACGAGGTTGACTAGCTGATGAAAACAACACTTCTCAGATCTGATGAACTGAATGGATAAATGGACTGAAAGGAACCACTTAGGACTTTCTCCCAAGGGAAAACCTAACCTAATACAAAGATTTTGAGACAACATTGGCAGACTAAATCGTTAATAAAAAGCTTTCAATTGGAGAGCTTAAGTAAGAAAGTGTAAAAGGCATTCTGTATTCCTGCATACACCTTTGTTGTCTACTCTCATTGCTAAATGAAAGCTCAGAAGGGAGAGTTTCTGCAACAGCATGCATGTGATCCATGTGTTTGTGCTCATTCAAGACAACAGAGCAGAGAGAACCTCTGGCTTCTCAGCCAACAGCACAAGACAATAAACAGGCTGCTCAGACTGAGGCTCATGAACACTATTATGCTACTTCTTCATTTGAAATATTTTCAAAGTGTTGAAAAAGGACATTTTCACCACTTATTTAACTCCAGCATAGGAATTTTGTCTAAGCCAGACTGCTTCTGCAAACAGGTATGCTTGTGGAGGTGCAACTGGCAAACCTACTTTTTCAGGAGAAATATAATACCAGAAAATGCCTCAGGATCCTTAAACACATAATACCATATTAAACTTGAATATCCTCATGAAGAAACAGCAAATAGCAATAGTGCCTCACTAGGAACTGTGCCTCACAGCGCTGCCATCCCTCCTTTGGTTACCTGCCCCATGTGTAGGACAGCATCCATGCCATTTTGACACAGAGAATGCACTGTGCTTCCTTCCTTTCTGTACCAACTAGGTACTGATTCCCTCAGGACATGCTAGAAGGAGTCACAAATGAAAAGCTGCAATGGACAAACAAAAGATGTCGGGATTTCTCTGTGCTCAGTGGACACGCCTGAAGATCAGTTGCAAACAAATCAGACCATGTGCTATCTCACATTGCACAGCTCACAGTAGTAAATTTCCACTTCATTTAACTCAGACAGCACACATGAGCACACTTGTGGTTTATCTAGCTGTGCTTCTGTTAACATTAATATAATTTAGCTCACACAAGACCACACTTTAGTTACTACATGCATTATAATGATACAGAATCAAAGATACAATTGTAGAACTGAAGTTTCAATATTGCTTTATGAGAAAGGAATACAGGGATTTCTAAAAAAAAACCTATAGAAAATATGTAATAATTATTCCACATTTCATCAATTATCATTTTCTCATTAATAAATTCACAAAGGAATGATGAGCTAGCTTATTCCTTGCTAGAGCACACTGAGGTAACAAAGTAAGC
Organism: Ammospiza nelsoni; assembly: GCF_027579445.1. Taxonomy (NCBI): domain Eukaryota; kingdom Metazoa; phylum Chordata; class Aves; order Passeriformes; family Passerellidae; genus Ammospiza; species Ammospiza nelsoni. The sequence continues at coordinate 117,761,694 of NC_080633.1, read as the reverse complement.
TACTGTGAGAAAAACTGCTTTAAGCTGACATGATACTGAATTAGTGGCTATGTCAGACAGCAAATGTGATTTCAGTTCTGAGTACACTAACTCCATGTCTTCCAGAAAACAAAAAAAAAAAAAAGAAGAAAAACCTACCCAGTAAAATTATGTTTTGGATAGGAGAGTGTTAAGAAGGTAAAATACAACTGGTTGGTTTTGGACAAAGCCATCACCATAATCTTAGTTTTGCTTTGTCTGTGATAATTACTGTGATTTCCTTGATGGCAGATGAGTGAGAGGGAGGAAGAAAAAAAAATCAGTGTGTAGCTGTAAAATTCCATTTTGTACACTGGATTTTTACTACAGAATGCATCAGGTCATCAGCCCTGAACTGTTTTCCAGTAGTAAAAAATTGACTGACAAAGATAATCTGACTGACTGATTTTTTTACCATAGAGTGGTTTGGGCTGGGAGGGCCTTTAAAGGCCATGTAGTCCAACCCTCCTCCAATGGTCACGAACATCAGCTAAGTGAGGTTGCTGCTCATACAACCTGGCCTTGGATTTTTCCAGGGATGGTGCATCCACAACCCCTCTTGGAAACTTGTGTCAGTGTTTCACCACTCTCATTGTAAAAATGTTTTTCTTTATATCTAGTCTGAATTTACCCAATTTTAGTTTAAAATCATAACCCTTACCCTACCACAATAGGCCCTTCTAAGAAGTCTGCTCACCCCTTCCTTAAAATCCTCCCTTTAAGCACTGAAAAGCCACAATGAGATCTCCCTGGAACTTCCTCTTGCCCAGCCTGAACTTCCACATCTTTCTCATTTCCCTCTCATAGGAAAGGGGCTCCATCCCTTGGACCATTTTTACAGCCTTCCTCTGGACCCACTCTAACAGGTTCATGTCTTTTTTTGTACTTTCTCTGTATTATTGTATTGATGTATTTTTGACGTATTATTGTCAAGACTGAAAACCAGAAGCTTTAATAACAGATAGGTAAACGAGCCTTGCTTAGATCAAAACACACGGCAGTGCCAATTATTGACTAAGCAAACAGCAGCATGAAAAGTGGTAACCTTAATTGCAGCCTCAAGTGTAGAGCCGGGCATTCTGCATTTTCTGTTTATCCAAAACAAACAGTAAGTAGCTTGCCACATGTTTCTCATGTCTCCAAGGACTAATTAACACTGGCCATCCCTGCTTCCAACCACCTGAGTATCGATTAAATCTCCCTGGGTAAACATTGCTTCCAGCCTTCTTTCACTGATGTTCTCTGTGACCCTTTGCTTCTTTTTTGTAGTAGTTCACTATTAAATTTTGCCTGCTAATTCAGCAGAACAGTGTTGAACTGCAGCTGTCCCATTTATTTCAGTAAAGCAGTAACTCACTGAGCTACTCGAGTTAAACATAACGAGTCCTACTGGCAATTTCTCCAAAGTTTCTGGTAGCAGCCTCAGCATGCCTCCACCTTTGGCTACCACTATTGACTGCAGACTCAGTGCTCTGTGCAAGAATCACAGATTCCAAAGTGTTTTCTGAAGGGCCTTGTCTCAAACTGGACCTCCTAAGCTACCCTGCCAGTGAAGGTTCTCCTTAGAAAGAAGCTGGCCCTAGAGAAGCACCTCATTAATAAGAACCCACCAGGGTACTAGCATCCATAGTAATTACTGCTAAGTACCATGACACTTCCAGCTGCAAAGACATAAGTGAAATGATAGAGCCTCCCTAAGATTAAAAAATAAATACATAAAAAAGAACAAGCCAGGTTGTTAGAACTACTTAATTGTATGGACACCACGAATTTAGATCCGAGGCATCTCAAATTATCCCTTCCAGTACACATTGTTTTGCATATATTTATAATGAACCGCTCAGGCTTTCATGACACTGAATTCCATTCACTCTTTCTCAAGCCTGAATTTAAATGCCCAAATTGTTTGCAAATGTGCTGCAGATGACTGCTAGCCTCTCCCTTCTACCAGCCTACTGGCAAATGCTTCCAGCAGCACCTCATCCAAAAGAGGAATTATGTTATCATATGGCTGTATCAAAAGTCCTTCAGATGCCACACAGCAACTCTTTATATCCTAAATCATGAAGATTATACAAGCAGTATTACTAGCAACTAGTGCCTCCTAATTGATTTTAATGCTACTGAACAAAAAAAGAGTGCAAAATAAGTACAAGGTATTTTAATAATTCCAGATGAAACAAAAAAAAAATCAAAAAAAGCTGTCAATTTAAATATCTTGTAGAAATACATGAATAACACATGACAAGGGGAAAAGAAAGTTATTTTCAAATACATATATACTTAATGTGTAAGGTAAGGATGAAGTCAGAAACTTTTAGCATCCTGCAAAGAAGTTGGTTTTTTTGAAGGACACTAAATCTGGACCACAATGAAAGTTTAACTATTTCCTTTGTATAACAGAAGACAAGGCATTACAGGCAGCATTAGAAGGCTTTTCTTCCCAGTGAGATAGAATGCAGTGTTTTACACAAGTGATATGAGTTCTTTCCAAGACTGTAACCAGTCCATTTAGTTCCTACCATAGGGTGGCATGAAAACGAATGCTTTTCCTGCAGATCTTCATGAGCTAAGTTCAACTACCATGTTTGAAAACCTAGAGAGTTTGATTGTTGGGGATTCACATAAAGGAATATCTTGATATCATACCAAGAAACCCGGCAGCTGTGAGTACGCATCTTCTTGAAAGGGGCCAGCATGGAGCCATGACTAATAAAATAACTTCTTCCCTAAAAGGAGATTCTCTAATTTCAGCTGTGAAACTTATGGAGAATTGTATCTAGACAGCCTAACTTTGAAAGTAGAAACAATATTTTCTTTTTAGGAGAATAAATGAGTTAATGGAGGGTACTCTTAGGAAGCTGCTTCCCCTTCCGTACAAAAATGGGATGGGTGATAGGAAAGGGTAAAGCTCAAGCAACTGAAAAACTTCACTGTGAGACATTGCTGAGGAGGCCACACGGAAAACAAAAGGGACAGAATAGGAAAACAACTGTTTCTACATATACATCACAGAAACATCAAGCCGGTTGTACAAGTAGTTATTATGTGTTAATCTTCACTGAATATCATCCCATAATGAGATGATGTGGGCTTGCTACTTGATTTGTAACATATAACATTTATAATCTGTTGTACCACTTATGCATATTTAAATACAAACAATGACAAAATCACATGAAAAAAACATGAGCTTTGCAATTAAATCACTTCAGTACATGGTATTGGGCTCCTGTAAAATGACATGAGGTTATTGTTCTTCTCAATATCATTACAGAAAAAGAGCCTGCAGTTAATGAACCACAAATTAGCAATACCAAACACCTTTGCTGAATAAAAATGCACATGTATCAAAAAACAGTGATATCATTGGGATAGTAGAATTTGCCAGCAGCAAGCAAGTTCAGAGAAATAGCAATATCTGTCTACAGAGGAAACAAAGTTCTGAGATCCAGGTAACTTCACTGGCAAGGAGCAATGATAAAATAAAGTTCATTTGCATGGAAATACAGTGCAAATGGCACTCCAGATCTGAATTCAGACCTGAAGAGCACTGTACACTGATGGCATCCCAATCAATCTCCCTAGGATGCTGATCTGTTTGCATGGTGGCAGAGGACTTCATGTCACTGGGCCTGCCGCCTCTGGTAGGAGGCACAGAGCTAATCCATCATGAATCCATTTGCTGTGAAACAACAGCATCTGACAGCTCCTCAGTCTCATTGCTCTATCACACTAAAAACCTCTGCTTGGCAGAAATACTCAGTCAATTAAGGGAGATGGCTGCTAGGAACCAAAATGTGAACGTATTTTTCTTCTACAGTTCTCTGCTGGGTCTAAAGAAAGAAATTTAAAACGTTCCAAAGTGGTTGACAGCGCTTGTACAACAGGGCTTCTGAGCAGCCACTTACTGCAGCAATTGCCAACATTTTCACATGTGAAAGATAATTGCCCTTCTAGATCATTTAGGAAACAAGCTTGGCTCTCAGCTTCAAAGCTCCAAACAGTTAGTGTCTAACTTTACTTAGACATGAAATGCCTATTCTTGTATACTGAAGAAAAACAACAGTAAACAAGTTCTTCCTTATGTTTAGGTGGAAATTCATGCACATCAGCTTCTGCCTGTTGCCTGTTGTCCTGTTGGTTGCCTGTTGCCTATTGTCCTATTGGTTGGCAGCACCAAGAAGAGCCAGCTCTGTCCTCTTGACATCCTCTGTTAGTATTTAAACACATGAATGAGGCAACCTTGCAGTCGCCTCATCTTGAGGCTGAACAGGCACAGCGCCATCAGTTTTTTCTCATAAGAGAGATTTTACACACCTTTGACCAACTCAGTAATCTCTGCTGGAGCTGCTCCAGGAGCTCCAGGTCTCTCTTTCCTGAGGAGCTCAGAACTGACACAGCACTCCAGATGTGGCCCCACCAGGGCTGAGGAGAGGGGCAGGATCATCTCCCTTGACCTGCTGGCAATGTCATTCCTAATGCAGCCCAGGACACCTTTGGCCTTTTTGGCCCCCAGGGCACTGCTGGCTCATGGGCAGATGTTGCCCACCAGGACCCCCAGGTGCTTCTGCAGAGCTGCTCTCCAGCAGGTCAGTGCCCAGCCTGTGCTGGTGCATGCAGTTGTTCCTCCCCAGGTGCAGGACCCTGCATTTGCCCTTGTTAAATTTTGGAACGTTCCTCTCTCTGCCCACCTCTCCATGAGCATCTTTTCAGAGGACATTGCCCATATTATTTTTCAATGCTTGGAAAATGGCAGCAGGACCAAAGAGAAAACCAAAGACATTTTTCCTGGTTAAAATTGTTTTGTTTTATAAGTATGGGAAAAAACAAATGGCCTACTTATAACCCTGAAAAACATCCTTCATATCATACAAATCACGTTCATTTAGTAACATCACTTTTGCCTCTGCCCCAGCTCAGCTAAAGCTATTGGTTGGAGTAATTAGACAAATATGTAAATATACATTCCATATGCTTAAATAATAAATAATTGTTCTGTATATCTTTTAGCTTCAACTTCTAATTTCTTTCAACCAGTGCGTGCAATACTGAATAAAATTATAAATAGTGTCTGTATTTCAGGAAACTAAACTGCTGTCTTTTCTAAAGATTACATGGACATCTGATATATAGAAAGTATTCTTCCAACATAAAGCACTAATTCTCTTCATGCATTTTAAACCCAACACACGTTATTTACTGAAGATTTAAGACGAAATTTCTATTCATAGACAATTTTCAGGACATAAAATGCCTATTGACTTTCTAAAAAGCAAGAAAAAAAATGCAAAGAGCTTATTTAATAGCTTCAAAACTGAAAAAATGAAAACTTGAAAAGTCAAACTATTTTCTTTACAGACTTCTTACATATTCCAAATAATCAATTTATGCTTGTAACAGGAACAAGTAAATTTTTTGCAAACTAAGGAAATCAATTGGACTCTTTCTAACCTAATTGTTTTCTCCCAAAGGGATAAACACATCTTGTGACAGGGTTTGCTCTAACAGTACTATTTAAATTTATTCTCTGTGCATTTCAAATCCATAGATCAAAAGACATAAAGATAGGGGAAAACCTCTTAATCTGTGCCCCAAAGCTGCAAATGTGTTAATATTCTCATCTTTCATGTTTGCAAGGTAATTACAGTAAAGAGCTCCATACTGTATATTTCAGGAAGGAACTTCACCTCTGATAATGGTGAACTTTGAAAGGAGACAGTTTTCCCCTTATTGCAGAGGAACTTGTTAGTTATTTCCTAGGTTTAAAATTGAAGACTTTATACTCACTGTGTTTGCAAACACTCAAAAATGTTTTATCTTTGGAAAACCAAAAAGCACATGCTGTTAATTGATTTTGTTACTTTTAGAGAACATAGAGATAAATAATACTAAAAGCTTGTGCAATGTATGATCTAACTCAATTTAACACAAAACTGTTCTCAAACTTTTAGAAATTTAAATTTGTTGTACAAATTTCATCCTTAATAGATTAACTTCTCCTCACATAATTTTTCTAATCATAAATAAGAATTATTCTATTTATAATTCAGAAAAGAAGTTGTGATGACAAATGGCAAAAACCTTTCTGTAGCTTGTAGATGGTTCCAATAAATACATACATGCATTATTATTGCAGATCAATATAAAAACGATTTTCTCCAATTTTTATTGAATTAAAAAAACGAAATAGTTTCTTTTTTGGCAATTTTTAACTGTACTAATAAAAGCAAAGACAATTTAAGAACATAGAGTTGGATTAAGTGGCTTTAGATACCATCCACAGAGGACATTAATTAATAATGTCTCATGTAGTACATCTTAATAATTAGGAAATTATATAAACCTAAAGAAAACTTGAATAGAAAAAATTCCTTGGCCAGATATGGAGCTTTCATACATGAAAATTCTTTTTAAAGGGTGCCCTCCTATATCATTTATCATTATGCTACAGTCTGCATGGGCCACTAACATTGATGTACAGTATTTAAAACGCTGAAAACTTATCATGACCTGCTTCCTTTTTTACTATATTTGTTTTTATTTCATGTTAAACTATCCTGTGAACTTGACCAAATCTATGCATAGCCTATCTGTGCTAAAAACACACATATCTGATTCAGACTGTTAAACTTAATTTACTAATATTTAGAAACTTCTGTAAAGATTTAAAATGTATTCTAAAATCTAGACAGCATCGTTTTTGTAATACGTGTCAATGTTGAAATTTTCAGTTGAGAAATTGACTTCTAAACTGTTTGAGTATACTTGATTAGATTTCAGAAACCACAGTGAATGTTTTAGATTCTTGTCTTGCTGACTTCTATATCTCTCAGTGAAAAAAAAAAAATTAGCTACAATTTACAGGGCATGTTTAACTGTGCTCTCTTTGTTAGAACTTTCTCACAGCAGACTGTTTCCTCTTCCTACATTCTGGTTTTGTATTTGCTTTGGGGGTCATTAATTGCTTCTCCAGATTTCTTTCTTCTCCGGTTTTGCATTTTTAAGTCTATCTTGAATATTAAAAAACACAGAAACATGCATTTCAGCTCAATGAAAATCTGTTAATCAAAAAAGTTTGATGTCCTATGTCACCTATAATTCTCTCATGGCTCCTCAGAGATCAAACAGATGACAATTCATCTAAACAGAAGTCAGTTCTCAAAATGTTACATCTACCTGTGCTAGAAAGACAGTAATGATTCCCTGAGAGCACCATAATAATCAATAAACCTTTGTCTTGAAAAACATCAGCAGCTTACTAGTGATAAACCGCAGGAATTAAGTCAGACAATAATACACACTTGGGATAGCTCAAGTCCACCCACTAACTATTTAAAAAGCATGAAAAAATTCTTTCCAAATCTTTTTAAATGTTCTAAAATACATGGAAACCCATATGTAAATAAATTCTGTAACAAACAAGAAAAAAAAAATCTTTTACCCCGATGCACATTCTTACCTGATGGCATGTATGGACCACATGGCCTTTATGAGTGATCAAGAAGTTTTGTGCTGCAGCTCTTGGACTATTTAATTCTGCTTTGATGTAAATCTGCTTTGATTTTTAGGCCTTATTTTCCGCAACCCATAATTGCTCTAAACTTAAAGAAAACACAGCTGGAAAAGAGCAAATAATGGTTGGTCCTGCTCTCTGCATTCACACTGGTAAGCAAGTGGCTTGACATGGAATTTGCTTTTGTATGAAGTGTATAAGTAATTGCATACATAAGTATACCACAGAATTCAGAAAAGCAGTTTACGTGGTGTTTTAAGGATTAAGATCTAGGCAGTGGGTGAGTTGTACAACTATGGCTAAGAAAGGAAAGGAAACACTTTCACCTTGTGGGTACATACACCCTGGTGAACAGGAAGCAAATTAAAGTTTACATTGGGTTTTCTTAAGGCAAGATGGGTTTTTGATGGAATGATGCAATGATTTTGGGTGTTATGAAAGAGCATCCCAGGAGAATCACAGGAGGAAAGGACAAAGATGACACAGGATGGAAGTTCAGAGTAATAGAGAATCACAGAATGGGTCAGGCTGGAAGGAACCACAGCGTGTCATCTGGTACAATCATCCTGCTCAAGGGTCATCCAGAGTACAAGACACAGGATTGTGTCCAGAAGGGTCTTGAATATCTCCAGTGAGGAAGACTCCACAAGCTCCACGGGTAATCTGTGCCAGTGCTTGGTCACACAGAGAGGAAAGAAGTTCTCCCTCATATCTGTCAAATTTTCTCTTAAAATCTTCTCATAGTCCTCATTTCTTGGGAGAGGACCCCAAGGTCAGTCAGAGAAGCAAAACCACCCAGTTCTTCTCAGACTCTGAACTAGATTTTATTTCAGTCAAGTTTGCACTGCCTTTTCATTGCTGCTACATCATTGCTGTTGATATTTTTTTTTGTCCCATGAGCTCTGAGAAAATATTTAAGGCTAAACTGATTTCAATAAACTAGTTTTATGAACTCCTAATCCTGATATCAGACCTATGATCCCCTGAAGATCCATTGTGTTCAAAGGAAACATCTTAAGAATAGGAAGCCTACTAGATCAGCAGTTCTAAGATTACAGACTAAAAGGGCTGTGAAGATTTTGATTCCAAATGCTAAACCTGATAAACTCTGCATTGTTGGGAATAATTAATGACTATTTCCATCTTCAGTTGCTGCCACAGTTAGGAGTCCCTTAGGCATCCCTTTGCACTTTACAATGTAATTTTCTGCCTTATGCCATTTTTTTTTTTTTAAAGAGGGAGGAAGTGTTTAATATCTAGTTCATGCCTAAATCAGTTTGAATCCACAAACAAAGGTGATCTGAAATAGCCTAATTTGGACACTTCAGAGTTTTCCCATTTCTTAGCAGCACATTTTTAGAGCATCATCCAGCACTATTTTTTTTTAAGCATCCTGTGGAATACCTGCTTCCTCTCCAGAGCAGTAAGAGCACTTGCCTAGGTAATGGAAGACAAGCCCAACTCTTCCTTCAGCATTCCAAAAGCCAAACCCATTACCATAAACACTAGGTTGCCAGCAAGTCTGACTCCAAGAGTGAGTGTATGAACTGAGAATAGAAAAAAGGTTCAAAGAGGACAGGAAAGGAGGGGTATCTATTTCACTCTGTTTGCTGGGCACAGAGAATAACATAAAACCATATTTCAGAGCTTATCAGACCACCTGCAGTTTGGGCTCTACTCCAGGCTGATTGCTGTATTTTGGTAATTACTGAAATATATAAGCAGACTTGAAAGGACATCCAGAACTCTTTTCAATCTTAACAGACTCATTCATAGCTGACAGGATAATGTATCTTCACGCAATTCTTGGTATCCCTCCAGCACAGTGAATGCCTCAGTGAAAAGTGACCACTTCAGGAGGTGCAGGAAGATTCTCCCAAAACAGCTTCTGGCAGTGCTGTCCTAGCCAGGGCCACTCTCTGTTTAAGGAAATCAGTAAGGTCAAACAGTGGTTAATGAGAAAAGGAAAGGTCACTGTAGTTCTTTGTTACATTGCTTTGTCACTCCTGCATGCACACTAAGGTTCAGCCATCATTGTTAGGAAGCAAAGATAATCCCCTGTGACCTAGGCAACTCATCATGTAGTTCTTATACCTGGAACAATCACCAGGAGTGGTTTACAAACAGACATGAGCCTGAAATACATCCACATAAATTGATTAACCACTTACCCTGACTAATGCATACATATGGAGAAACTCAGATCTATATGTGCAGTATTTGCCTCTACTAACTGGAAGAAAATATATCTAATGAGTAATGTTATCAGCTCTACTGCAAACAGCAGGCATCTTCCATGCTGCTTACATTAAACTCTCAGTGAGTAAGGTAAATGACATAACTTCTGCTCTAAGTCAGCATTTCCCATTACAAAAGAAAAAAGATCAAAACCTCACCATTAATCACATCTTCGCTCGTAAGCAGCACCACACCATTACTCCAAGACAGGTTTTCAGTAAGTAATAAAGTACTAACAGGATAATGGCAGTGGAATAGCAAATGAAATCTGTTCTTGCTCACATTTGTTCCACTTCTTTGCACTGATAGTAAAAATACATAAAATGGGATACTGAAGATACCCATATGCAGTGCGTTAAAATGAAGAGGAAAAAAACACCCTAGTGCATTCCACTCTCTTCCATGCATCATCAACTACTTTCTGCCAAAGTCATACTAAGCTGCTAAGAAGCAATAAAAAGCTGCAACTGGAGAGCTACAGAAGATTCAGGGCATGTAAACATACACCAGCCTAAAAAAATAACAATTCTCATCCATAAAGACATCCCTATTATCCATCTTCTTTTATGTATTTTTCACATCCTCTCAAAAGAGAATTTGTATTTAGTCAGTGATTGGATGTTCAGCCCAAAACATTTCTAACTTCAGCAGCCTGTGAGTTTAGCAATACATTCCAGAGTCAAAACCTTGCCCTGCCAGTCTGCAACCACTCAACATATTGACTTTCCAAAAGTTTTCCCCGAGACCCATGTGAAGGATGTATATGCCCTATGATCACTTTGCATCCCCATATCCAAATCCACCTGCCTTACTAGGTTTTAGGGAAGTGATCAGCTCAAGAGTTTGCCATTTGTACAACAGGATGAGACTAATTGTGGAGACACTCCTCCAGGCAGGAATCTGTGCAGAGTAACAGAGGACTATATTCACAGTGGTTGTATGAACCACTCTATCCAATGCATCAAATCCTCAAATACTCAACATTTCATTGTAAGGAAGTCAAAATTTAACCCCTCTAAGGAAGTATATCCCACCCAAACATGGGATATGGAAACTACAGCAAGTCAGCAAAACATGTCATACAGAGAGTAACCATGTGATTATACATTATATACAAACTAAAAAGAAAAAATGAACACAAAATTCTGCACATGCTAGCCAATACCTACATGACAGCAAGTAATGGTATGAACCATAAAGTTAATAAATGTGCTTATTTGGAAGAAAAGAATAAGGAACTAAAGAGAAAAGAGCATATTTATCTTATTCACTTGATTAAAATCAATTTTGGTAAGAAATACAACTACATTGCTACTATTAATGAAAAAATGTGTTTATGAAGTAATTCATATTACATCATGACATTTTCATTAGATGCAGTACTTTTTCTCAAAGAGAATACAGTACACTATCAAAATGATTGCCAGCTGCTAGCTCTGCTGTCTTGAGTTCAATTAAAGAACATGAAAATCAGCTTTTGATTTGCAGTGTTTTAAATATTTTCAAAAAAAAACTTACAGCAAAAGCCAGAATGTGAGTTCCTCCTTAGCACTACCTGGGACCTTATGCACAACTTTCAGTTACCAAGAAATAGTTTCAAACAGCTTGATTGCAACTTGTGGAACAGGAATGTAGCAATTACTATGCAAATGGTAAGTGCATATTAATGTAATTAGAACAAAGAGATAGCACTTGTCAGATAAAGACTACTCATTTGAATTCTTTTGCAAGTGAGCAGAATTTGGCCATGGTTGGATCCCCATGTACAGGTACAGCACTGCTTCCTTGCCACAGCTGTAGATCGGATATAACACCAGCAAAGACTGTGATTACAGCCTTCAGCTCTTCTCATGTGTTTCACTGTTTATCTATTGCAGTGAATCTCTTCCTATTAGATTTAATTACTGTATTTCTGAATCCTTCTGTCTTTATTACTTTGAAGCTGATTATCAAAGTACAACATGCAGTGCTTTCTTTCTCCATTCCTCAACTCAAACGATTTGTGTGCTTCTCTTCAAGGAGGTACAAAAGCAGCACTATCTAAACTAACAGGGTAGTCTTGACTAAACCTGCTTTGGAGTTTTATACTATCCCAAATGTTTCCTGAAGAACAGTTCCTGAATAACAGTACTGAAAAAATAGTTTGAAAAACAGTATGCATGTCCTTAACTAAACTAGAAGAAAGAGCAGTGTATAAACCCTCGGGTTCTGTAAGCTGCTTTAAAGACAACTAGTGCCAAAGAAATTGGGTCTCCAATGCCAACTCCTGTATTTTGTCTCTGTGCTGTCCTTATGTTTGACCAAGACACACATAGTTCATTCTAATTTTGTCTCACTGAGGACGATCTATGGTGCATTTGTACACCTTATCCTTTCACAATTTCCACAAATGATAATTCATGCTGGGGATCTGCTCCACACAGAGCAAGGAGAACACAATTCATCTGCAATTTTATGAGTAGTTTCAGCTTCATAAATGTACTCAGCATACTATTTCAAGCTTGTGTTTTGACCTTATTCATAGTTCCTAGTTTATGATCTTCTAATATTGCATTTCTCTCACACCTGGCTGCTCTGGAAACGTCACTAAAATACAGTGTATAGCTAAAATGAACTCTGTTGTGACACTTCTATTGTTAATAAACCTCATCATCATTTACAACATGAACACATTTGCTCTGTTAGAACCATGTTAGAATCAATTGCACAGGTGGTGGTTCAAAAGGCAAAAGAAAATGGTTTTCAAAATAATTAGGAATTTTTTTTTGCTTAATTTTATACACATGATCCTCTACACATAAGTACACAAACAAGTCAAACCAGGGGAAATAATTTTTCTCTTTTTACAAGGTATTCAAGGTTATTTTGAAACATGACTATTGTGATAACACTCTGCATTTTCAAGCCTCTTCAGAAAGGAAATACAGTCATTTGATTAAAAAAAAAAAGAAATTGAAAAAAAAATAAAGGGAAACACTGGACTACCTGGCAAGGTGAGGGAAAAAAAGGCTCAGGAAGGTTTGGTCAGAATAGATTTTATGAGAAGAGGGAAGCTACTGTCATCACATATCTCAAATCTGTACCTTACTAGTAGGCATTTCCCCCATGATGAAATAATTACTGGTCCTGACCCAGAAGGCACAAAATTTCAGTCAAATCATTTCCATCTCAGCACAGACAGCACCTGCAGCCAACTGATCCCTGAAAATATTTTCATGGGTTTCTGCCACATTTAAACATGCTTTCTGAACATCTATTGGGCAAGAGTTAGCACAAATTTTCTATTTAGTGAAAGGCAGTGGAGAGAACAGTCAAGTCAAAGGTTTATGGAAGGAAGAAAAGCTATCTGTTTAAGCATGTAGCTGTCAGGAGTTATTTTATGGGATGTATGAAACCTAGCAAATCACATTCACATCAAAAAGAAACTACATCCAACACTGACTCAAATACATCCCCTTGCTGTTGCTATAGCCTGAGAGTCTGACCTTCACATTACATTTAATAGGAGACAGAAAGAGTGAGAGCCACATATAGGAGACAATAATCCGTGAAACCTCCTAAAATAAATATTTGAAAGTCCTAAAAAAACCCAGTAAGAAATAAGAGGTGCATGAAAAAATATGAGCTCAAACATAAAGAGTCTTTTTTCATACACTTATAGATTAATTCCTTTGCAGAAAGAAGAGGAAGACTATGTGAGCATATATCAACAACATAGAATTCCAACAATTACTTATTTTTTATTTCCATCTATAAATATGAAAATGCAGTTGCCAGCTGTTCTGGTGCCTAGTGTAATTTTCCTGCAGTCACCAGTCTCCACGCAATTTATGATAAGATTGATACATAAGTATGAAGTGGTTTCTCTATTTGCCCTTTATGTCACAACCAAAATTTACTTATCAATCCCTTTCAGTTAAAATAGGGGTTTATACTAAAATATATATATATATAATAACATATATATATGCAATATACATATGTACCAAATAAAATTGGTATGTCACAATTATTGATAGGCTAGAGCCCAGTCTTAGATACACTCTTGAACACATTTAATGTCAGCTGTATGAATCTGTTTAATTTTGTGCCTGTCAATCTAAACAAAACAAAAGAAAACACTAGTTTGCTCTTCAGTCTGGGAATATTTTCCCAATATAATTATTTCAAATTCTGAATCTACTCAGAATTAAAAGCAACCAATCCAGTGATAGCTGAAACTCACATTTCTTTAAGATGAAGACTTTTTATCCAGAAACATTGATTAAACAGTGACAAAACTATTCTATGAAAATCCCTCAACTGTTAGAATAATTTAAAAACAAAATAGGTGGGCTTTCTACAAGTTCAGACCCTCAAATTCCTCGTGCCACTGCTTTTCTGGATTGACTGAATAACTTCTCAAGGATTAATTTCTTCCTGAGTCAAACACTCATGGAGGTAGGAAGCAGAAAGTAACCACAAACTGTGTTTGCACACAAACACACACACATATACAATACACACTAATTTATTTAGTTTTAGTGACATTCTTCTAAAATACTTCTATTTTCCTGTTCCACATGTATATGTGCTCATATTTTTTACAGGGATGGCTCAAGTTTCTCTGTAATAATGGTTGTATCACAGACAGACTTTTGAATAAATCAAAATTTCAACATTATTTGAAAATTTGACTTTTCGGTTTAAAATAGTCTGCATAAAATTCAAAAATGAATTTGACAGTGCTGTTTAATGCTTCTTGGAAATTTTTGTGCAGCTTTTTCTTCCCTCTCCTAGATGCTTTTCACCTGTACTGTATCTGTCATTATGCATTGAGACTAGAGATTCGTATCATGTGTTAACAAAGAAAAGTATGTCATCTTAATCTAGACATCCACAGAGAAGACTGAAAATATATCAACAGGTGTCAGCTCTCAGAGAGGAACCACAGTAGCGTTTCTGAATAAAGGTAACGTTCTCTGTGAAAACTCTCTACTGAAGGTGGTTTTGCCTATCAGAAAAACCCAACCTTTTCTTTTCTTTCTTTACTAGATCTGATTTTTTTCAAGTAAAATTACACCATTATGTAGTAGGGGAATATGTAACTTGTAACTATGGAATATGTATATTTCACTCTGTATGGCAACAGCATCAATAGTTTTAGTTTACATTAGAAGATTAAAAAGACAAATACTGAGAGATCTGTTATCAGTACTTTCCAAAAATCCCGCTGCTTTTCTAGCTGTAAAACATCTGGCTGAACAATGAACTTGTTTTTACTATATTAATATTCAGTGTCAATACTGCGCTCTCACCCAGAGAATATATTTCATTTTATTTATAGCTAGAAATAGGTAACAAATAGCATAGTCTCTTTTTAAACCAAGGTATTAATGGTTGCACTCCACAAATTAATGTCTAAGATTTGATCTTTACACTTTACCTTTGCTGATTTAGAACCTATTTTGCATACCTTAGATGCTGATATAGTTCATAGAATCTAATCTACAGCAGGTAGAAAACATAATGAATTTGGTATGGATGTGCCTCAGTGTTCCCTTCTCTTGGTGCCAAATGTTGTTCAAACTAAGAAATTAAGATTTAAGGAGTAAATTGTCAGTTATCTGAAACGGGGCTCTCTGTACTCCACTGACTGAACAGAATGATCTAAATTACTGGGATGATAAAGAAGAGCACATGCAGTCATTTATTACTTTGACCACTTCATGGTTGTTTTTTCAATTGCCAGGAAAGCAACAGAATCATGTATGAACCTTTGATCCCAAAGAATCCATAGTAGTTCCAGGTGTGTTTAACCTGGTGCTTGTGACAGTCCTTGAAACAGCATCAGTGTTTGTTTTGTAGGCCCACAGGGAGTGGATGCTGGGGGACAGGCTGACCTGAAACTCATTAACAAGATGCTGGTCTTTTTCACTTTTTTGTAAAGAACAGAACACACCCTGGAAAAAAAGAAATAATTATGATAATTGAAAATACACCCTTACATATTTTCAAACACCAATCAGCTTTGAGCATTCAAAGAACACCAACAAGTAGAATGTAATATCAAAATGCTATGATCAATATGCAGAAAAAAAAATCCTAGATCATCCAGCATATTTCCAAGCTTTGGATATATGATTTTCAAACTGAATAAACTCTGTGACTCCACTTCTCAAAAATTAGGACAAGGCATTAGTGGGAAAAAACGTATGAAAATATTAAGTGCCAAGATTTTCCTTTAGGAATTTACAGCAGATCTGTAAGTCTTGGCATGCTTGCCCCCCACAACAATATAGTATATTGTCAGCAATATTCCCTGCTATATTCCAGCCAAGAGGAAGATCTCTCTCCTGAAAATTACTTTTGAACATAGTTCTATGAGGATTTACTAGTAGATATTCACTAAGCCACCAAGAGAAGACATTCATTATAAATTGTATGGTTTCAAAAATATTTATTTAGCAGCCTAAGCTGAGGACAAAGAAAAAAATGCACAATTCCCAAGATTAATCAAATACTAAACTGCCACTCAAACCACTTTTTTTCTCCACATATGTGGGTTTTTCCACTAGCAATATCCACTTGAACCACTCCATTATTCACTCACCAATTACAGTCATGGACAAAACAGACTTGACTTTGTGTAATGAATTCAATTTCCTACAAGTCCAATCACAGTAGAAAACAGAGAAGCCGAACTTTTTCCCTCGCATATCCAAACTAGTGGATACAATTACTTCTGCCCAATAACTGTTTCCCCTTCTTAAATATGTTACTACAGAGGCATTACTACTGCTGCTGACCTGCCCAGTGGGAGATCAGTCTTGGAGCCAGATGGAATTGGCTCTATAAGGCATAGAAGCTTCTGGTAGCTTCTCACTGAAGCCACTCTTGTGGCCTCCCTGCTACCAAAATCCTGCCACACCTACCAAATATACACATTAAAAGAGGGAAAAAACTGGAAATCATTGTCTTACATTGAAGCAAATGAGAACTAAAATGCACCAGGACTGGATCTAGCAGCAGTGTGAATGAGCAGCACCTCCATGTCATGCATCCAAAAACTTTTTATGAGAAAGGGGATATTTACCCCACCATTCCTGGGTAAATCCATGTCTGCAGAAGTCACTGGGACATATTTTCTAGTTGTAAGGAAACTTAAGCAGTGGAAAGATAAGATTTCAAAAACTAGGATTTTTTTAATAAAGAAAGATACACTGATAATGCCCTGAGGCCTCAGTAATGGCTTGTCTCAGTTTTGATGGTTCCTTTAACTTGAGTTCTTACAGAATCATAAAATCATTTAGGTTGGAAAAGTTATTTAAGATCATCAGGCCAACCATCAACCTAAAATTGCCAAGGCCACCACTTAACTATGCCCCTAAGGCCCACATCTCTATGTCTTTTAAATACCTTCATGTATGGTGACTCAACTGCTTCCCTGGGCTGCCTGCTCCAATGTTTGACAACCCTACTTAGGGAAGACATTTTTCTAAATATCACTTGTTGAGAGAAGAAACTGACCCCCACCTCACTACAACCTTCTTTCAAGTAGTCATAAGAGAGCAATAAGGTCCTCCCTGGGCCTCCTTTTCTCCAGGCTAAACAGCCCCAGCTCCCTCAGCTGCTCCTCATAGGACTTTTTGCTCCACACCCTTCGCCAGCTCTGTTTGCCCATCTCTGGACACGCTCCAGCACCTCAATGTTCTTGTAGTGAGAGGCCCAAAACTGAACACAGGATTTGAGATATGGCCTCACCAGTGCTGGGTACAAGGGAACAACACCTGCCCTGTTTCTGCTGGACACACTGTTTTTGATCCAAGCCAGGATGCCATGGGCCTTCTTGACCACCTGGGCACACACTGGCTCATGTTCAACTGGCTGCTGACCAGCACCCCCAGATGCTTCTCTTCAGAGCAGCTTTCCAGCCACTCTGTCCTCAGTCTGTAGCATTGGATGGGGTCGTTGTGACCCAAGGGCAGGACTGGGCCTTGCTGCCCTGAATTGATAGCAGTTCAATATGTTTCTCACTTTTGCATATGCAGGTACTATCCAGTTTATATCAAAAAATTGTTCCATAACTGCCCTGTGCTTCTCTTAGCTCACATGAAATCTTTAACATCACAGCTATCTGCTCTAGGATGGCAAAGCCCCTGATAGGCACATGGCTGCATCAATGGATAGATGAGAGCTGTCTTAGCCTAGTTTATACACTTAAAGAGGTGTCATAACAGCTTACAGAAAGCCAGAAAATCCTGTTGACATATGTCACATCTAAACCAAAAGACTCCTGCAATGAAGCTCTGCTAACAGTGCTATGACTACAGACCACAAATTAGAAAAAAATGAAGCATTATGTAACACTACAAAGTTTTTGCTACATGGTCTTTATATCTGACTTCTACTGCAAGTCCTTTGTGAGTTTTAATTCAGCCTGTGCATTTTTCCTTTCAGCCATTTCTGAAATCAGGGTCAAAAGCAGCCACAAGAGATCATCTGCCTCCAGACAGAATCAACTGTATAAACAATACATTCTTAATCAAACACCCCTGTAAAAGGACCCCTAATCCCCAGGAAATCTTTTGGTTTTGTAGAAAAGTAAAGATGGAGAAGTGTTTAACCCATATAGTATATGTACTTTGCATGTAAAAATAATTCCTCAATGAGAGTGCATGGGGAAAAATATGAACCATTCAAACTAGAATCATAATTCTTTTAGCACAAAATTCAGTGAGATTTTTTTTTTTTTCCAAAGGGAATAAAACTAAGCCAATGGTTTCTTCACCTGAAATGAAAAAGTGCACCTGTATCTGAAAACATCTTTAAAACAAGGGTTTGTCTTTCTTGTTGCTACAGGCTGCCCAGGGAGCTCACAGAGTCTCCCCCTCTGGAGGGATTGCAAACCCACCTGTGTAAGCTGTCCTAGGTGACCCTGCCTTGGCAGGTGGTTGGGTGAGAAGCTCTCCAGAGGTCCCCTCAACCCAAACAATTCTGTGATTTTGTGATACTCCCACTGCCCCAGTTCTTACCACTCCTCTAGAGAAAAACCCCAATTACATGTATTTCAAGAACCTTGTCTTACATTATCAGAAAGGTGACCATTTGTTATGTTTTCTTTCCTTCTACCATTATTTTAGCATGATGCTGTGGAATGTATTGGTTCCAGCCCTGAGTTGCAGCTTTTGCTCACAACTCTTCCCTTCTGAAAGGCAAGTAACAGCATTAATAAGCATGTATCTCCTCACGCCTCTGGAAAGGTTTTAGACAACAATTCCAGCCACAATAAAGTTCCTACCCTGTCAAGTAGAAGTGCTAAATGTGAAGAATTCTGTTAATGCAATGTTATGATTGAGATTTTCAATAAACCACAGCAGGGAAGCCCAAATTTTGCCTCTTGAAGCAACTCTAAGAAACCACAGTTAATCATCTCAAAAAAATAAAAACTAGAGGAAAACACAAAAAATTTGAAAAAAAATTGTGCATGGCTGAATACAAAACCTGAAATTAGTGTGAACATATTTGACTGATTTCCAATAGGTTTTGGATCCCCTAATTTTTGCAGGTTTTTTCCCTCAATATTAAAGAAGGTAATATTATTTCCTGAACATACTTGTGTGTACGCTGGCCATATTTTCAACTTCCTTATCATCATCCCTCCATGCTACTTCCAAGGAGATATAAAAATATGTTCTGGAAAGGTCAGAAGTTACAGACTATCTGAGTCTTCCCTGTAACAATAGCCTTCTGCTAAAAACTGTGAGGAACTTTACACTTTCTGAAATAGGACAAGGATGAATGAAGACAGTGTGGATAGACACAAACGCCTTAAAGACTTGGTGATGGTATGAGAAACTACCTGTGACACCATTATAATCTGAAACTCTACAAAGCATTTTATTGAAACATGGAGGTAAGAAATATTTTTAAATATACATTTAATATCAAAGCATTTTTTTCAAATATGTGAAGAACACTTAAAATCAAGTATTCAGCTGTTATGTTATAAAACTCATATTCAGCAATTATAAATGACCAAACCTCCACTGATATTAATGGATTTACAGAGGCTAGAGAGACACAGAAAGTGAGTTTTGAATGATCTAATAATAGAAAAAGCAAGGGATACTGACCTCATTTGTACCATCAACACACACCTTGCTACTTGTAAACACACCAGCATGACATGACCAAAATTTCCAAGGAAAAATCTGTATTTGTGCAATGAAAAAGCATGAACTCTTCAATTTCCAGGCAATCTTTTCTGAGAATTTGAAAGCATCAGGCAAGAAAAACTTATAAATGATGAATGGTTATCTTGTGCTTGAGACATGAGCCTGAGTTTTTTCCCTGGCTTTGTCCCAACTTCTCTATGGCCTCAAGCAAGGTGTACTAGCAGCAATGGCAGTAAAAGGCTACAAACTCGCTTTTGAGCATAGCTCTGAGAAATAGTTCAAAACTCCCTAAAAATTAAAAATAACGTGCAAGAAGGACAGAAATAGATTAACTAAGCAGGAGGGGTTATTGGTAAGATTCAATGCCTGCATTAGGAATTTTCTGGTAAAGTAAAAATCAATCTGGAAATTAACAGAATAAAAATGGTGCACTTAAAATGATGCCTACATCAGCTAATTGACTGGGGGAAAGTTTATTGTACACTAGGTCTTGTGTACAGTTTTAGGAAACAGAACTCCGTAAATCAAAACAACAAGAGATTTGCAGGGGAACTCTCAAAAGTATGATGCAATTTCCAACACAGTTCTGAGTATCTGCTCTGTGCTGAGCCTCAGCCACGGGGGAGCAAAGGTAAAACCATTCCAGATGACCCTGGCCATCAGCAGCAGGTTATTAATGCAGCACTGAGATTCTGTCTTCTCTGCCGTGAGAGTTCTCTAACTCTCCCTGCTAACTTACTTCAGAGCTCCTAGGTGCACACTGGCTTCCCTCTGGCCACCTCCAAGCAGAATAAACATTTCACTGCCTCCATCAACTTGTGTAAGCAAACACAATACTACTTCTCTAACTTAAGAGTTCTTTGAATCCTTTATGCATGCCAAATAATAACCATTATAGGAGAAAGTCTCACTTTGTCATGCATCCAATATTTCTAATGCAAAACTAGGATTGTGTATGAATATGCACTCACATAGCAAAAAGGGAAATATTTTACAAGAACAGTGTATGAGTCTTAAAGACATCATTATATAAGAAAATGGCCTCTGAATCAGATGTATTTTGCTTATTCAGATATCAGCATATATTAACTTCTGACATTTGAAAAGCTTTTGTTCACAACTAATAGAATGAGAGCAGAACAGACCTTAAAAGCATCTTAAAGTAATGGAAGATTTAATAAGAAAATAATATACTTTTAGTCTCACAAAAAATGTGAGCATATTAATAATAGATTACCACCACTACTCAGCATGATGTAGGGATCCACGAAATGTTACAGGGCCAAGTCTCATGCTGGTGAAATGCCAGCTGGTAACCCTGATAGAGTCACTATGTGTGAAAGAAAACTTCCCCTGAGGATGTCCAGTGGGTATATTCTCAACCACAACACTTTTCAGATTAGAAGAGGGTACTCATTTCTGCAGGCTTCCTAATGGTTCAGTGACTTCATCTAATGGCACCCTCTAATAGTTCTTGCACTCACCAAGCCCAGTGAGCAGCACAGCTGCCTCAGCTCCAGCTCCATCCCTCTGAGCAGTGGTGCCACAGAGTGAGGATGCCAGCACCTGCAGCTCCTGCTGCTCTCCATGGGAGATGAGGTTACTCACTGGGATAGAGGAGGTGCTCAGCTTTTAGCACAGTCAGACTGATAGTTTGTGTTCTTTAAAGTCACAGAGATTATTACCCCTTAAACACCAGCATAATTTATTGCTTCACTTTTAGAGGAAGAGGATTGAATGTGAGCGGGCTGCCTTGGAAATTACTCTTCTGCCTAGACAGCAGGGATTAGATGTGCATTTGTCATTCAGAGAAAATGCAACAATTAAGGTTTGCCACCCAGGAGATTTGGATTTCTTCTTGCTATTGCAGTGAATATCCTGTAATTTTTTAGCCGATTCCAGTCACCAAAAACTGGATTGACCAAATGAGTTGACCAAGTATCATAATAAGAAAACCATGAACTCACAGTCCTTTTAGTACAAATTGAACAGTGCTTCTATCACCAGACGACTTCAAACTGCCCCTCCCCTGTATACAGATGTCCAGTTCCAGTATTCAGGGGCTACTTGTTTATTTTCTTGTTATCCAGAATGTCCTCAAGAGACTGACTCTTGTCTTCCCCAAGTGCCTGTGGCAAGAGCTGACAACACAAGGGGGGATCCACAAAGAAGCATCTCATCAATGTAGATGTAAGTGTTTGCAACTCTCATTCTGCAGGAGAACTAACTGTGTAGGGATCAACTCAAATCTGTCACCTCCTGAAAATAATCTTTTCAGAAGAGAACCCATGCTTACTATGATCCTCCTGAAACAGAAAGACATTTTTGTCTTTGCAATATATTTTAGCACCTCTAAACCACTTTGCAAAGAGTACACAAATAGAAAGAAAAGTGTTCTCCAAATTACGAGCAAACTTGAGTATTGAAGTGTTAATATGCTCACAGTCACATATGGCCAATACAAAAAAAGGAATAATCATAACTGTGTGTAGAAACATGAAGAACCACCAAGCATAAAACCAGCCTAAACTACGACTTCGGATACTTTCTGTAGAGCGTAAAGAAAAACATTTGCATGCTTCTTTTTCTGACTCCATTATCTGTTTTGCTTTGTAAGTGCTTGAGGCAGGCTGTATCTCAGACACACATCCTGTTCCAGAACCAACCTCAGCTGCAGAGTGCTTCAAATGATCTCTAAAAGGGCAAAGGCAGCCCTGAACTTGGGGCATTATTCACTTCAGCTTCTCAACAGAATAATACACACAGTGAAACCCCAGCAGTATTGGAGCCCTCCAGCATGACTGGCAATGTGGACCAAGTACAGTCCAGGCCAGAAATCTCAGCAAAAACTAAGATATTCACACAGCCAACAATTTAATGGGTCAGATAGGCCAAGAGAACCAAATACATAATAAAGCTAAAAAATAAATAATTAAATAATACAACCCAAAGGAATATACCAGAATCTCAGTTCAGTGAGATCTTGGGTTAACCTGGACACACTTTTGGCCACAAGGCAGTGCACAAACAGTTCCTCAGCTTTTAGTGCAAGTATCACATACTGACTGAACACTGAAACCTGGAACCTTTCATGGATACAAAATTGCAATGAATTTTTTTGATTGGGTGTCAGTACCATCCTGGTGAGGCTGTTTCACACCCTGCATCACCTCTCTGCAAGGCAGCACACCACACCTCAGCTGCATAGGCTACACTTTGAAATTGAATCAACACGAGTGCATTCAATTGATTGCAGTTATACAGATTAACAACTGTAACTGGCTACAATTAAAATGTAAACATACATCTTCATGATGATTAACTCATGAAAAAAACATATTAGAGAAATGAGTGAAATGAAGGGTTTCATAATTCAATCCAATTTAAATAAACTTTGGCATCTTGTGGTTACTTCTGGCACAACTCAGTCAGCTTTGGCTTTCATCAAACCACTATGACTAAATTATACATTAGTAATATACAACTTAAAGGCATACATGGCATCTAATATATTTCAATGTATTCTCTTCTGATATTTGAATGAAGTTTGGATATAGGCTACTGCCATTCATATGTCTAATTTTTCACTGTAAATCCAGGCTTGGAAGCATAATTTCCAGTCCATCCTAACACTCCCGTTCCAAGTGCTCTAAACTGCATTACAGTTGATGGCATTACTAGTTCATCTATCTGTTATCAACATGTTCTGCTTCACATTTCCTTCTTTTCTGAACTAACCACAACTTTTCATAATGCTGTGCAATCAACATGTGAAGAACCACAAATAACTGTGGCAACCATACAACTAAAGAAAACTTATGTAGTATAGTTGCAAAACACTTAGATAAGAACAATGTACAGGGCCCATTTACAGCCACAAGTGAATGTAAATTAATTTAAGTGAATTTAACAGTGGTGGCTGGTTTGGGGAACAGGGTCTGAATCTCACTATGACAAACAGATGAAAATCAGAATTTGGATGTTGTTCTGAAATAACTGGGAGGAGAGTTGAGAGCAAATTATTTGGCTCCAGAAAAAAAAAAAATTACGAATGTGATAAATGGAAATAGTGTATCATTTCATAGCTAGGCACTGGAGACAAGATTTCCTGTTAATGTAAACAGAAATGGTTTATCAGAAGAATGAGGCTGAGCACAAATCTGTGACTAACCAACATAAGAACTGGAAACAGAGGTAATTGAGAAAAGTTACTCCCAAATTTGAGCATTTTTTAGGCTTCCTGAACACCCATGTTGGTGGGGAACTAAAACAGGTGTTTTACAAATGACTATAAACTAACTGACCGACTCTAGTGAGTCTCACTGACTATAATCTGATTAAAGAATCTTCAGTATCTATGGGGATCTCCATGGGAAGACATCCACCTTCAGTATTCTGAGTAGCTCCATCTTCATTAGAGGATGCAAAGGCTTTTCAGGTTTGTATGATGCAAATTATTCAATGAGTAGGAGCAGCAAGGCTTGTCTTCCAGTTAAAATATAAATATACTTACCTTAGTGATGTCTACTTAATTCATGAAACAAATATATATTAGAGAAATTAAACACCCTGCTTTGCTTACTCTGCAATAGAAAGACACAGCAAACTTTTAGCAGGAAAAATAAACATATCACTGGCAGAGAAAATAATATATTGTTGTGATGTCATTCCTTACTATAATGCACTACAGTTTCCACCTTTAGAATTCTTCAGCTTTTTATTCATTGATTGTGGAGACTAAACCTCCAGAAGAATGTTTTTCTGTGCACTCCATTTTAACAGAATTCTGTTTCCAAAATGCATTTAGAAATGAGCTTTTTCCAGTCCATCTAAGAAGCTACAATTAACTGGGAGGTTTTTTTGGGGGGTTGGTTTGGTTTGGTTTTCTAGGCTGATACAGTTTTACATGTCTACTCATTTCCACTGTGACTTGTGCTGAGCTCTACTTGAACGCTCCTAAGCTCCAGGAGCACTTTCCAAGGAGATTCCAGGAATTGCCAGCAGGGAAGTGAAATTGCAGCATTCCCAGGAGAACACAGAGCATTCAAGGCTCAACCAAAGAAAAAAACTAGAGCTGGATGAGAAACATACCAGTCATTCCAATCTCCCTACGAAGCATCATCATCATCTTCATCATCTTCATCACATGATTTTGCTCCCCTGGCATTTTTTATTCAAAGGGTCTGACATAACACAGTAACTTTACAACAGAATAGTGAGAAACTGGCACAGCAGCAGCAGTATGTTAGAAAAGATAAATAAAAACCTTTTCCTTAAGGTCTTATTTTCAGTGAAACCTTAGGCAGGAATTCCTCCCACACACAGAGAAAACTTTCATCTCTCTGATAAAGAGGGCTTCCACATCCCACTTTTTTTTACACTCCTCTAAATACACCTTTCTGTACTTTTCATCCCATGCTCCCACAGTCTCCTTAACTCTAAAAGCATTTCAGGATCCTCACGCTTCATCTCCTAAGCATTATTCTACTTTGCTATATCAGTAGTTCCTTTGGTGTGTGTCAAAACCCTCCTCAGAGAGAGCTCATTGTCAAGCATATACCCTTTATATATATTTATACTTTCTCTCAGCCAAAACTTCTGTACTGATGAAACTGAACACACAAAAAAAAGAGACTTGTGGAAGAGACCTATGGAAGAACTTCAATTTTATTTCTTTGCAGCATTCACTTCTGTAAGGGATATATTACTTCTGCAAGGGATATTTTTCTTTTGGTTGAAATTGGCAGTTGTATTAAGTAGCAAATTTTCCTTTTTCCTTTTATTTTACTGTACTACTGGCATTCACAAGGTGGAAGGGGTTCAAGCTGCCTCTGCTTGAACCTACCATTATAAAGAGCCTATATGTAAAAGAATGACTTTCAGCAACTTTAATGAGAGCTGTAGGGCATTCAGCAACTTGTAAGAACAAATCCCAAATCACCACAGCATTAAAAAATCCATCTGAGTTGAGATTACATGCAAGATAGGGCTGTGTTTGAAGAAAGACAAGATGATAAGGAAGTATAGTAAAAAGTAAAAGGTCTAAAATAAAATCTTTTACTACCATTTCATTACCAGGGTGTTAAGCACTCTGTATGTTTCTGAGATCAGAGTACAGTGATAATGCCTCCTACTACTGTCCTTTACAGACCTACCAAAGGCACAGATCCATAGCAAGACACAAAGACTTCACTGGTCACATATAGAAGAAAAAAAAAACAGCCCATGACACAGTAAAACCTGTCATAGTGCTGCTGGCACAGCTGTGTCAAGGAATTGCAAGTCTCACTCAGAGTAGGAGAGTCTGATCCCAAACCTGCTGGCGTGCCCTTTAGGAAGGTATGCACTAACTGCTCATGAGAGATGAGAAGAAAACTGTTTCATCTTGGACAAAACTGAGCTGATTCAAGATTCAAAGTGAGACACTTTCCATTTGCTACTGCCTGAATTTTGTTTTCAGGACAAATTGTACTAAATAAAAAGCAGAAAGAAACGTTCTTTCTGACCAGTAAAAAAAATTACATTTACACAAAAACAATGCAATTAACATTATTTTTCATTTTAATTTAATGTCAGTTATAAAGCTTACAGAGATATCATGTCTACCATGAGCTAAGGCAGTGGTGCAAACTTCATTGCACTATCATGCTAGCACCCCTCATAAGCTGACCTGAAGAAAACACTGGCAAAACCATCATTTTGGTCTTCTTGGTGCCATGCCCACCAACCTTCACCCTTCTTGTACAACATAAAAGGTGGAAATTAGGACCATTCTCTATATTAAGATGACATTTTTATACTGAGGCTATAGCAAGACCAGTATCATTTAATATAAACATTTCATAATAATGTTTGCCTTCGTCTCACCTGCAGTGAATTTCAAAATTGACCTAGAGGTGAAAAACTCTGTATCATGTTATCAGTTTCCTGAACCACACAGTAACTTATTACTGCTCCTTTATATTAGTCATCTAGAAGCAAAAAATGTGAAGTTCATTTCCCTGTACAGACAGAAATAACAGGCTTTTTGTCCCAAAATGACTGCTTAGCAATTAATTTTAAGACTGACTGAATGAAATATATTTTGCTTCAATATTAATGAGTTCAAAAGATCTGATATACTACATTGTATCACAGCATTGTTACTTATGAAATAATAAATCTCAAGGCAATCACAGGTACTTCTCATTTACTCAAACACCAAAATTTGACACTAATAGATACAACAGAATACTCGAATTGTTACTGCCATATCAAGCTTATTTCCACTGCACTGAAACACAAAAATTAAGAAACTAATTATTTCAAGATAACTCAAATTACTGTGTACTTTAAATATCCTCCTAACAAAGAATTGAAGAACTTTATTCCTTATGCTCTGGTAACATCATATAACACAGGATAACCTAAGTTGCAAGTCTTTAGAGGTCATCTGGTAAAACCTTTATTCATAGCCGAGCCAATTTTGACATCAGATAAACTTCAGTTAGATTAGGTTTTTGAGAGCTGTGATTAGCTCAATTTGAGTTTATTCAAGGATGGAGTTTCCAAAACTTCTTTCAAAAACATGATCCAATGATCCCACTATTTTTTTCTAGTATTCAATCAGAATTTCCTCCATGTTGCATCCTGGATCCTTTGCCTCTTGGCTCCACCAAGCACATCCAAGAAGCGATCATTTCATCAAGTATGGAACACATTAATTTACTCCAGTTCTAATCAAGTGAAGTACAAAACCTCCATTCACTTTTCTTGTACAACATCAGGGCCAATGATTGATGTGACTGGTTTGACTCTCTCTTTGGTCATCTAATCAATTAAATTCATATCATAGAGGGGCCAATAGGCAATACTTTTACGTGAAAAATTAAGGGATTGTGATTTTTCAAGTTATTTGTAAATTTACCAAATTGGTCCTGAAACTAAAAGAGCCTCTTTGCACCTATAAGATCCAAGTCAGATACAGACTGAAAACATGAGCTAAGATTAACCAGTCTTACAAGGCTTTATTTTAGATCCAAACTTCACAAAATTGGCAATATTTAAACACCACCTAAACAACTGCCAGTGCAATCAATCCCATATGATCTCCAAAAATAAGCCCTCGAAGTATTCAAGTTCTGCAAGTTCTACCCAAATTCCATTTAGATCCAACAATACTATCCTGAATTCCAATGACTTTCCAAACCACAATATTTGTTTCTTAGTCCCAAGAATGAGGTCTAGGTAGAATGTAGCAGATCCTGAAATAGAAGCAGATCAGCAGCATAAATGAAAGTTCTTACAATAACTATTTACAAAACTTTCTGGTCTTATAGACAGGAAGAGCAGCTATGTAATTCAAAATTTTCAGTGTATTAATTTTCATTATTGTCATTGAAATCTTAACTCCCTCACTTCATCACTATAAATATATTAATTAAATATTTATATTACAATTAGCCATCCCTCAGCCATAGAGCAGCCAGGAATTGCAGAATGGATGAAACTAAGCAAGAGCTGCATGATTCTTCTCACAAATTTACCCAGTTCAGAAATTTCAGAGGGCTCTGAAAGTTCATGTTTCCTCAAGTTTTGAATTTCTAACTCTGGAACACTGCCCAGAGGAAGTCTTACATGCAGCTTTGACAGGAGGGGATTTCACTTCTGAAGCTGAATTTCTGGTGCATGGAGAGGTTAAATCCTACAGTGTTGATGAGCTCAGAATGTGTGTGTGTTTTAGCAACAGATAACTCCCAACAATTTTGAAAAATAAAACAAAAACACAAAGTGGAAAACAGGTTTTACTCTCTTGCTCCTGATGAGAGAGATCCTAAAACACATATAGACACATGTATTCTTTGGATTGCAAATATTTAACTCAAGTTCTACTGGGTGCAGCGTATTACTTGCAATGTTAAGGTTAAATGCAACTATACACCCACATTCCAAGTGTATCAGCCTCTTAGGTATAGCCACCAGCAATGGTCACATGTTTTGGGAATATCATACAAGTTATCAGAAGAAAGCACCATTCCCACTTATCCTGCAACCAGGGCATGGTTCAGGGCTACAACCCCAAGCTTTCTCCATCCTTGCTAGTACAATAGGCACTCCCTCAACTTCCTCCTCCTTTCATCAGTGGACAGATGCTTCATCTCCAGATCAATGGGCTGGTGATTCTTTCATCAACATAAAAAGTGGAGCAATGTATTGGTTCAAAGATTTTACTTTCTCAAATTTATCAATTCCCTTGAATCCCTGAGCTGTTAACTGAATAACTGGTATCTGTCAGTTCTAACATACAACCATCAAGAGTCAAAGATATAAAGTTATAGTATCCAGCTCTATAAAGTATTTAAAAATGAGATGAAAATCTATGCATGATATGTACATATATCACTTCCCCACACAACTGCTGAAATTCTATGATGTCCAGCAACAAATGATGAAACAGTATTGTCCATTCTAATGAATACAGTCTCATCTCCAAATGTAATGATTTACACACATCAATATCATTAATGTTAATGGCAACCATAAATATAAATCTTCTGAATATCAAAAGGGATTAGGCTGTTAAAATGACCAACTGCACTTCCCAAACAAACACTAGACAAAACATTAGTACATAGAAGTTATATTTCCACTGGAATAATTTTTCCATGTGGCCTGCTGACACTTTCATTATTTGGAAAATAACAGGTTAAGTAGGGAACAGCCTATTTTACACTAGCTATAACTGGGTAAACTACACTCTTCTAAATCAGGACCTACAGAATGAGCACTGTGCAGAGGAGCCCAAGGATAAACACATGAAATGAGACTGTCAAAGTCATGAAGGGACTTAGTAACACACTTTCCATCAACCACCCCTTCACCACTTTGAAAATCCTATTCACCATCCCTGTATTTAGATTTTTTTGTGTTTATCTATATATTTCTATGTCCCAAAAACTTCCACTTATTGTAAGTGTTGAAACAACATTATCCTGCAAAGGCAGTTTCTCAGAAACACATTTTCAAAGCAGCATGAAGGTTTTCACTGTGTGACATTTATTAACACCAATTGGATTCACACAGCTAAATCTTGCTGCAATTCATTGTCAATTTACCCCTTCCAGAATTTAATATTTTTTGAATTTGTTTTATTTGCCAAACATTCTCATCTTTCAGTGTTTTATGGCACAGTGTCTGCAATAGCACAGGCACAATCTCTGCCAGCTGGTTTAATTTTCTAGTACAGACAAGGCCAATGTCTCAGACTTCTGGTGGCATCAGTAAGAATTATGGCTGTAATCCAAAGGATTCATATATCCTGATGATATATTTCCCCAATGTCTACATAGCTCCTAATAATCCTAATGACATATTTATGCACAAAAAGGTACACACACACTTCATTGTTCTTTGCTCAGACACCTTTGGCAATGACATATGACAATGCTTCAGTCAGAAAGAGCAAAACAATGAAAGATCAAGGAGGGGTGATGGGGCAAGATACAGTTCTCCTTACACAAAATTTCCTTGGCTTTCAGAAGCAGAATCCACCTGAAGGGGTACAATAAAACCCTGGAAGTGACTAGGAGCTTTTCCTGAACTTGTGTCACCTACACTTCCATCTCAATGGTTTTTTTCCATTATTTTTTCTATGTTACACATAATGATATGGATTCTCATTTACAAATGAAGTTATTATTAAATGATAGAAGACTATTTACAGACTGTCCTTAGGATTACTGAATGAAACATTTAATTGTGTTCATTATAAAAAAGTAAAAGGTGTCAGCCAAAAACCTCCACTTTCATGGATTAAAGCATAACTGAAAATCACTATTATTGCCATTTTATGTCAAAAATCCCCTGACAAACAGCACAGAAAATTACAAGCAAATCATCTTGCAGTTAACACACTTAGCGGGTTAACATTAGAGAAATGGCATTTTATTCACAGTAATGCAGTAACAGTTTTCCTCTTCACTTTTTCCTCAACTATTTCTATGTTGCTGAGATAAAGAAGGCAAAATTTAGAGAACACTAAAGTTTTAAAGAATGAAGAAACTGTGCCTTAAAGACACTGAACAATGCACTCTTCTTTAGAACAAGAAGCAAATCTTGTTTATGCATATGTCTCCAGGGATTTGGCTTTTTTACTTTTCATCTTATACAGAAGAGAATCTACATAGCACACATGCTATGAAAGGTGTTGCCAACTGTATTTCATTATATACTTCTTTCTCAGGTAATATTTAAAGTTAATCCTAAGGCTAAGCCTGAGCTGTTGCCCTTCTCAGACATGACCAGAACACAACTAATGTAAACAACTTCTTTTAAAACATGTGCCCATATGTTTCCTTTTTAAAGTTTTTCCTCAAATCATATAAATCATCAGTACCTCTGAAATTCTACAAGTTAGCGCTACAAGCGCTTGGATTTTGCAAGATTTAATCTAAATTTTGTCTACAATCACCTCTCCATAAGTGGATGCAAAGTGGATGTAAAATAAATCTCAATGAGAATAATTCCAGGGGTGCAGTTTTGCTGCATATGTTTTATATTCATCACCTCTAAGATATTAGAAAAAGATTTAAACTCTATATGGTGTTAACTTCTACATATATAAACTGAACACTACCACCAGTGAGATCATGGATAGCATCTGAGCTTTAAGTTCATGTGTTGTGGTTCAGGAATGATTCTTCCACTGATACTTCCCAGATCATGCTGCCACTCTCTCCTCCCTCAACTCCTTCCTTCCCCCTGCAGGTGCCTGGAGAGGAGAATTCGAGGCACAAAAAGCAAAGCTCATGTGTTGAGAGAAGAACAATTTACTAGAAACAGCAATGAGATTAGAAAAGGAGCAGCAACATCAACAATATTGATACCAAAAGCATGCTAAAGGGATGGAAAATGGTCATCCCAGCCCCACCAGACCCCAGCCATGCAGCCAAACTCCCCCTGGCTTGGAACCAGGGCTACCCCACCACTCTCTCCAGCTTGGGACTGGTGCCACACTACCCCAAACAGAAGGAGCCCTTTCTCCCTGGAAGAGTGTCCTTTTCTTCCATCCCTGGCAATGATGTGAGGCAGTACCGGATAACCTGCAGGTCCAAGCTATGTCCCCTTCAGGCTACTGTAAAAAAAATTAATCACATCTTGGTTGGAACCAGGACATAATATCTACTAGATTACTTCTTGAATATAAAGACTTCAATTTTTAAATGAAAGTAAATTTAAATGACAGCATTTTGCCATACAGACATTTATCAGCACCTGAAAGATGTAGATAAGACAATGGAACATCACTATAAAACATGTAAGAACAGCAGAAAAAACTATGCATTGAAGTAATTTTTGAAAGTTGTTATATCATCTGATAGGTCTTTTATAAAACACAACTCTTTTCCTGAAAGACTTTTTATGAATTTCTCTAGAGATTATGGTGGCCATTCACACTTTACTTCAATTTTTATAGACTCCCAGTAATTCCACAGAATAGTAAATACAGTTATTATAATCCTCATAACTGGCAAAGAGATATATTTGAAGAAATAGGGTTTGTTTCCCCTCCCACATGCATGATGTAAATCAGGAGCAATTCTGCTGCAGTCCTTAGCCTAAAACTGATACAAAACAAGAAATAAAAAATAACAGCAATGGACACAGAACACTTTCCTCACACTAGGAGTGCAAATCATATGCCTCCTCTGTCTCTGGGCAAGGATCTGCCGTTGAGTTACTTATACCACACTCTATTCACATGTGAATAAGGTCCAGGCTCACACTGGAAACAATGGAGACACACCAGTTTACACAGGCTAAGAACCTGGCACAAAGCCTTGAAAACTAAAGGGGATTTTCAAATAAATGCAATATGTGCAATTGCTCCTGGAGTATTACCTCTGAAACAGAAGCAATTTTAAAGTGCTGTAAGAGAAAAATGGAAAGAGAGCAAAGGATTACAAATACAAACAAACAACTCCTCCCGACACACACACTAAATGCATTCCACTTTTCTTCTTGACAGACACACACAGACAAGGAACTCTGCTCATTTTAAGAGAGATCATGTGGCAAAATGATGACATTGAGTCACCAGAAAAGAGAAAAATCTTTTAAAACACTCTTGGGACCAGGGACTACCGTTAAGGAGAGAGCATTATTTTATCATCCTGCTAATGAGCCAGATGAAGGATTATTGTTGTTTGGCGGTGATTTATCTCAACAACTCTTTTCTCTAAAATAAATATGCAAACTCCACTAAACAAAGAGAAGAAGCGGCACCGTTCTGTTGTTTCAAATCCACGCTGAGGAATACTTAAGCCGAGGAAAGGAACCCCAAGAAAAGTCACGGGAGGGGGCCGGCACACGCGGCTTTTACACAGGCTAAGAAAAATAGGAAAAGAAAGAGGCGGCGATCCCGGTCCCCGCATCTTCCCAGCGCGCCGGCAGCGCCCAGCAGCGTCCGGCCCCACCGCCGACCCGCGGGCAGTGACCGGGGCACCGTCAGCCTCAATTCTTCTTTGGGCAGACGGGGAGAGCCCCTGCCCGGAGCCAGCGGGGCTGGCCCCTTCTCGAAGCGTTCCCAGGGCGGGGAGCCGCTCTCCCTCAGGCGGGGAGCGCTGACAGACGCCGCCCGGTGCCGCGGCAGCCGCCTCAGGTGGCCGGCCCGCTCCGTCCCCAGCCACGGCGCCGCTCCGCTCCCCGCCTCTCCGCACCGCCAAACTCACGGGTCGGGCGCGCCGTCGGGGCGGCGGGCAGGGACAGCTCCGCGGCCGGGCCAGCGCCGCTCCGCGCCCCCGGAGCCGTGCCCGGGGCGGGGGAGACAGCGCCCGACCCTGCCCAGCCCCCGCGAAGGCGAAGCGTGCCCCGGCACTCACCAGCTGCAGCGAGCAGAGGAAGATCAGCGTGCAGCGCCCCGTGCAGCAGCCCATGGTGGCAGCCGGAGAGCCGCCGCCGCCGCTCCTCTTCTTCCCTCCCGCACTGGCGCGGCCCCGGAGGCGAGCCTGGGGCTCACCGCATCCGGACGGAGCGGCCGGGCGTGCGTGTGTCCCCCGCCTCCCGCTGCCTCGCTCCTTTGTGGAGGGGCTTCTCTCCGGCGGCGGGAAGGAGCGCGGCAGGGTCGGCGCGGCCCCAGGGCTGGCAGCCGCGGCAGCGGAGCCTCTGCCCGGCTCTGGCTCTGGGGAAGGGGCAGCGGCCGGGGGTGGGCGTTCGCGGACCGGGGCGGGGTGGGCAGAGGGAGCGCGGGTGGGGAGGCGGGGGGCGCGGGTGGGCGTGCGAGGGAGGGCGGGAGCTGTGCGAGGTGTGAACGGGAGAGGAGCGGGGGCGGCGGCGGGCTTTCCTCAGGCGCCCTGCCGGGGGTCCCCGGGCGGGCAGTTTGCGGGGATTTTGGAGGCTCCGAGGGCAGGCTGTGCTTGAGCGGGACTTGCCGGGAGGGGCGGGGGGCTCTGCGGACAGCGGCAGCCCGGCGTGGGCCGCTTGTTGCGAGCGCCCGGTGGAAAGTTCAAGGGACTCGGGCGGCTTAGGCGGGAGGGGCGGGGAGCGGCGGCCGCCGAGCGGCGGGGCGGGCCCGGAGCAGCCCGGCGGGCTCGGAGCAGCCCGGCCGTGTGGCGGCCGGGGCAGCCCGGGGGCGGTCGCTGGCCATTGTTCGCCGCCCGCGCTGTGCCGGGGTCGGAGCGGGCTCCGGGGCAGGGAAGCAGCCCGGAGCCCGGTGCTGGGAGTCCCGCTGGCTGCGGCTGGGTGCCCCCTGCCTGCGGGTGCCGGGCGGTACCCAGTGAGCCTGTCCCCGTCCCGCCGCCCCGGCCGCGGGCAGCGAGTGTCTCGGGATGTTCCATCCCCTCCGTGTCCGCCCGCCAGCCGTGCCCCGGGGAAGGGGCTTCCCTTCCTGGCAGCGCCATTGTGCCAGGCGAGCCCGCCGGCTCCTGCTGCCCCTCGCGGGTGGGAACTGGGAATGGGCTCCGGGACCAGGGACTCGGCTCCTGGCCGTGGTAAATCGCAGAGTGGTTTAGGTTGGAAAAGATCTCAGATCGTGAAGTCCAAGCGTCAATCCAGCACTGCCAAGTCCATAGCGTACAGAGAGATGGATGAACAAACAGTGCTCTCCAGGGGCCTCTCCAGGGGCAGTTGGGAGAAGCAGGATCGGTGGGGATACTGCGCTCCCTACAACATCTATACCTGTCATTTGGTCATAGACAAGTGATGTTCTGGGGCTGGATAATAAATCCGAATATACCACTGTCTCTTAAAAATACGGCGTGGGGATGATGTGTGGATGAAGTGTTGGCTACTTACTTTTTTCCTCTCTCCAACAAAGTATAGATAAATCAGATTATTTTTTGTAGGTATGAAGACATGTTCCACTTACCAGGCAGCATTTTCCTACAGCCTGTTACCAGCTGCTGTTTAACAATGCAGAGACTTCTGCCACAAAACATTGAAGCTTGCCCTGGGGGGGGGGGGGGGAAGAAAAACAAACAAACCCAAAAACAAAACACAAAACTAAAACCCTATCTTCTACAAGGCATTTTAACGAGTTACCTGATTCCTGTGTCTGTGAAATACATAGTATTGTATCCTCCAAGTAGATACAGCTCTTCATTTGTGTATTAAATAGTAGTGACAGTAATCAAATAACTACAA
Source organism: Ammospiza nelsoni (assembly GCF_027579445.1). Classification (NCBI taxonomy): domain Eukaryota; kingdom Metazoa; phylum Chordata; class Aves; order Passeriformes; family Passerellidae; genus Ammospiza; species Ammospiza nelsoni. The sequence continues at coordinate 117,726,147 of NC_080633.1, read as the reverse complement.
GACAACTGTAAAACAATATTGTGTCAGATTAGATTTGGAAAGCTGTGTTTTCCTACCCTTTTCTTTCACCCTTTTAGGTAGGAAAGCATTAAGACAGTTTTAAATACCAAACCGAAGGAGCAAAAGGAAGAGAAGAAGCAGATTCTGCTCATTCAGGATGTGTATTTAATTAGGTATGTGTTTGAGAAGCACAAAATATAACCCACATTGCACAGTACACAAAACTTTAATAAAATTACCTGAGATTTATATTTCTATGTATGGCTTTTAAGACAAAATTCTACCTGGGGCTGAAGTTTATTAAAGTTACATGTTCTGAGAACATATATATTTGGAAGGGTGAATACCTGAAGATATGAAAGTAAACTGAAAAGATGATAGTTACCAAAAATACAATGTTCCAGCCTCTGTGAGCTGGTAAATTTTATGGATAAGTGGTTTTCTATAGAGAAGACTTAGATGAAGCATCATCTTTCTGGCCTTTACTGAAGTATTTAGTAGACTACAAAGTTTTTTTAGTTAAATCAAATAATACAGAGATTAATAATAAGAATGGCAGGATGGGTATGGAACCAGATAAATGAAATACTAAGAGCTAGTGCTGAAGAGATTTTACTTGTACTCACCATATTCAGGCCCTGCTCTTGCACCAATGGCATGAGGTCCATAACTTTCCACTATTTTTCCCCAAGAATAGTGCTCTTCTGAGAAGTAGCTAAATCTTATGGAATTAGGGGTGGGGAACATGATAATTTAGGCTGCAACAGAGTTAATTTTCTTCACAGTAGCTACAATGTGACTGTGTTCTGTATTTGCACTGACACAGGGTTGATAATTCAGGGATATTTTAGTCACCTCAGAGCAGGGTTCACAGACCCTCAAGGCCTTTTTGTTCTCACCCCTCACCCCCAACGGGGGGCTGGGGGTGCACAAGGAGTTGGGAAGGGACACAGCTGGGACAGCTGACCACAGGAATATTCCCTACCATAGGGCATCGTGCTCAGCATATAGTGCTAGGGGAAAAGAGGAGGGGGACATTTGGGGTGATACCATTTGTCTTCTTCCCAAGTCACTGTTACACATGACAAGGCTCAGCTTTCCTGGGGATGGCTCAACCCCTGTCTGCCCATGGGAAATAGTCAATGAATTCCTTGTCTTGCTTTGCTTGTATGCATGACTTTTGCTTTCCTTATTAAACCGTGTTCATCTCAACCCATGAGTTTTCTCACTTTTACTCTCTGAGTCTCTCCCCTCTCACATCAAGGGAGGGTGAGAGAAGAGTGAGTACCTGCATGAGGCTGCATTTTCAGCTGGGGTTAAAACACAACAAGTGAGAGTAAGTTTCTTAGAGGTTTATGAATCTCTGATACTTTTCTCTTTGTTTTCCCATGTTCCTGAAGCATTTAGTTATGTCCTGTAACTGGTCAAAATTGACCCTCCACCCCTCCAAAAAAGGATACTTGTGATAAGAATTATTCCAGAGTATAAGGTTTCACAAATAAAAAAAATTCACAACAGAATGCTGTTGAGCATAACTTCCACAGTAGCACAAAGAACTAAAATAATAAAATAACCCTGTACTGTAGCTGAAAGCACTGGACAATAAGAGAAGTATGGGAGAAAGAACCTGGATCAGAAGAAGGCTAAAATGAATTATGGTTATGAGAAAGCATAGGATTTCTAGAACATATCAGAGAATGCAATATAAGAATAAAATCATGTGCAAAGCAAATAGGAAGAACTGTATTTTACAGATTTTTCTATCCATGAATTGGGTATAGAAGCTGATAGTCAAGTAACCATAGAAAGTAATTTCCTGCTATATAAAGAAGTCAGCCCTCATTCAGCACCATGCATGCCAAGTAGGTGAAAAAATTGTCTAAATTCTAAAGAGCCCTGTGGACTCTCTTAATGCCCAACAAGATGTGCTGTATGGATGCAAATTCAGTGCTCTTGAAAAGAAAGCATGTCCTCAAATGCTTTATGATATGTCCATGTACACATGGCCATACCCTCATATAAGTGAATTATTTCCTATGCAAAAACTATAATCATAGGACATCAAAACTTGTCCTTCTTATCTGATTGCATCCCAAGCAGAAAACCAAGGTTGTTCACATTCTTAGAAATACAGCATGACAGATAGCAATAAGAGATATTACAAGTATGAAATAGAGACTTCTAATTCCTATAGGTTTATGCCTTGTTAGATTATAATCTTCAGAATCAAAGATAGGAAAATTTTCAGGTTGAAGAACTAAAAACATCAGAAAAAGATCTCGTATCAAGAGGATAAAGTGAAAATCATAGTATTTGACTATTCTTGTAGCTCTTTAATGGTATATACTATTTGTCTAATGAGCATTTACTTGGCTGTCTCTCCTGGAGTTTTCCTCAGCCTGCACCAAATTATCCTGTCATGGTCCTGACTTCAAGGAGGTGCATTTTGTTCACTCTGCCCACTGGACTAAAGTAATAATCACAGATGACAGCAGAAACACTTCCTTCATAGTTTGACTGTTCCATTCTTCATTGTGAATATTAGTTAGAGGAAATTATTGATGAAAATAAAAAGTAACAGTGTCAAAGGATAATCCTAATCCTAGAAAGATTTCTGTATTTACTTAATTTTTAACACCAAGCATAGCCTTTTATGCTGGGCAGAGATTAGGCAAATACATTTAGGGTCTGCAGAATCAGAATTTAAGAACAGATTCTTGTGGCCTCAGATTTCACCTTTCATTTTGGCATTTGATCCAGAAAGATTGAGAATCAGAAGATTTGTAATTGCTTTTCAAGCTTTCCCAGAATGAGGGAGGATACAGGGATCCAAACACACCTCCATAAAGCTATCAACAGGTCACACTTCAGGCAGACCTAGAGTTATGATAGCTTAGAAAAACATTCCACTGTGTATTCCCCAAGCAGCCTTGAAATACCTCAAGCAAACTAGAAACCCCATGAAATTTAATACAGCTTTAAAGACAAATGAGGGTTTTAAGATATTATCAGTGTTTTTAGTAAATCCTATTTTCAATTTATCCTTCTGAAAGCAGACACACAATATAATGATCTAATTTTTCATTTTGATGTTAACACCTGCTGCTAGGAAACTGCATTCTTCATTAAAATGCAAGTGCTTTATAGAATGAAAATATATGTTCATTGTGAATGGCTTTTTTTTCATTATTTTAAAGAAGCGTTTTAAATGACCAGGCTCAGTGTGGGGAGGCATGGTGAGGCACAGCCCCTCAGTGTTTAGGCAGATCCATGGGGAAAGGCATGGGGACTGGTCAGTGTCAGAGACACAAGACATCAGCCCAGGCTGGGCTTGTGCCTGGGGAGGCCAAGCTGTGGGGAGCTGTAGATGAGCCCTGCTGCTGAGGCAATGCTGGGCCAGGCTCTGATGGCCCTTTTGGGGCTGAGATGGGGTCCTGGGCTGTGGGCAGGACTGGGGGAGCCCAGGGGCTGGGCAGGAACAGGCAGGACTGGTGGTACCTCTGGGACCCTGACAGTATGAAAGCAGCTTTAAAAACAGGAGTGTTTTAAGTCCCTATAACTCATTCTGGTTTGTCAGTGATAGACTTCAGCTCAGCTTTAGGTTTGGTTTTTTCTGCCTTTAGCTCTTCTTACCTTTTTTTAATTCTCTTTTGGTTTTGGTACAATGCATAACGTATGTCCCCATAGCTAGGAACAGAAAAACTGGGATCGAGCACAAGTTCTTTACAACTGTCTCCCATATTAATTGCAGGAACCAAAAAGCTGGTAAATGATACAGATCTAAATACAAACCTTATATATATATAAATATAAAGATATAAGCGTTTGTCTCTGCACTCTCCATGACAGCACTTGAGGAAATGGCATGAAGCTGAGTCAGGGGAGGCTTAGGCTGGATATCTGTGTGAAAAGATTTTTCACAAAGATGGAGAGTGAGTAATGGAACAGGCTCCCCAGACAAGTGGTCACAGCACCAAGCCTAGCAGAGTTCAAGAACCGTTTGGGCAATCACTCAGGTGTGACTCTTGGAGTGTCCTATGAAGGGCCAGGATTGGAACTTGAGGATCCTGATACTATAAGGCTTTCTCTTTGCAGTTCAGTATCAATTTTGAACCATTCCTTGTACATAAACATTGGTACAAGCCTCAATTTCAATATGGAAAAACTTGACAAGAAAACTGACATACATATTTATATAGAAAAGTCCTTCAAAATACAAAGCTGAATTTGTAGCATCTGAAATGGAATATAGAATGGATTGTTTTTCTTTGCTTACTGAGGATTTTGTGTTAGACTTGAAAAGATGGCACCAGAAAGATACCAGCCGTGTTTTTCACAACCAGGGATTTTAGATGCTAGGTTGGTCTGAAATACTTGTGACATTTGCTGCACTCAGGCTCTGCTCAGCTTTTGTGACCCGGCGAATGAGATTTTGGATCTGGGGACCAGTGATAAACCACCACAGGTCACAGCAAAGGTTTTGCCACAGTGGGAAATGTGGGCAGTACTTGCTGTTCTGGATCTGTTCAGAACTCCCACTAAAGTCAGTGGGGGTTTGGGAAGCAGTGAACACTTTGCTAAGGCCTGAATAGGGCTGGGAAGGTAGGCTGAGAGGTTTTTCCATGCAATTGTTCTAAAGTTTCTGTTGTTGGCAGCATTTTTCTCTGAGTAATTCACACTCATTTCTCATCTATTTTCAGGCATTAAATGTCAGCTTTCAATAAGAAAGGTAAAGCTGACTTGCCCACTTCCTTGTAAATAACAAAATTTACCTGAATTACAGTTATTATATTTGTAGTTTAAAAAACCCTTCTTTTGTTATGATTATGAAGCAGAAATATTTTGCCTGAAGTTTTCTTTTTACATTAAGTGCAAGGCTGTTATTTGAACCAAGCCTCTGAACAGCCTGTCCGTCTGAGGAGATACATCAGGGGAATTTTGGTTCAGGAAATCTGTACATTGACTGACTGTCAATGGAATAGAGACTGGAACATGTAATCTGTTTCAAGACTTCTTGGAAGCTTGGAATATGTGGTAGGGGGTGGGTCAGACCTTGCTCTGGTGAGGGGGTGCCCTGTTCCCCATATTCTCCACTCACACAGGGTCTGTCAATCTTGGCTCACAGGAGACAGCCCCAGCTTTGCCTCACCCAGTCCATGGGAGGCTGAGAGACTGGAAGTCCCTCCTGGGAGGAAGACCCAAGATGGGCCAAAAAGGTTTAAGACGGGTCACTACAAGGCAAGCACATTGTCCTTTATCCCTACCTTCACCTTGGAGTTTCACATCACTGGAAGCAAGGAATTGGTAGCTATATGCCTGTTTTTCTATATCTTTTCTGGTTTTCTCCCTTTCTTCTTCTTCCTCTGTCATCTCATAGAATGTAACATCTAATGGATTTTTAGGTTTTCTGCGTTCAATGGGATAAGTATATGCTATGATAAGTGATGTTATTGTAGTATTTACTCTTTTGCCAATGTTCTTTAGTTGTCAATAGTTTGGCAGTAAGCTTTTGTGTATTTTAACCTCAAGAATATTGGGTTGGAATTTTCTCCTTTGCATCTACCCAAAGCCAAAGAACCTTGGATAAGCCCTAGGTTTGAGTGACTGGGTGTAACACTGACAGGGTTTTTAACGCTCTGGAGCCAGCTGTATTCCTCAAAAGAAGGGTTAAGGAACTGCATACACATCTGATGCAAATTTCTCTGACTCCATTACTGCCAAGTGAAATGCAGTGATGGACCCAAGTGGAAGATATGGTTGCATAAAGCTGCCTTACCATTACACAATCAGCAGTCAGGGTAAACAACTCACGTCTTTTTGTGGAAAGCCATCAGACTAGGTACTGGTAACAATGAATTCCTGGGTACATGGCTTAATTGTTGTTTTCTTCTAGAAGTATTTTCTGCTACGTTAATTTTTTTCCTTTCAGGGAGCTCATAGTACAAACAATAACTTTCTAGGATGTAATTGTCTTTCCTTTCAGTTTTTCATCAGAACAAATTTCTTTTTGTTAAATCAGCCTGATTTACTAATTAACATCTAGATCTTATGTACACACTAAGCACACACACAATAACACCACAATTATATTATATTAGCTTTTTAAGGGCTCATCTAATTTTACTCTATACATAATCCTTGAAAATTAGATTTGCATAAAGTAATTTAAAATAGACAGAGCAAACTAGAAGTATATAATTATATGTAGCTCTGAAATAAATACATTTTCAGTTTTCAATTTCCATTGCTGAGTTCATAATTTAGTCCCTGAATATCTGAATTAATAATAAAATGACAGTATTCCCTGTCATATATGTACTTACACAGAATTTATAGACAGGGTCTCCTTTGTTATGCTTAGTGGATTACCTATGGGGTGAGTAAAGCTTGATCTTCCTCTAGAAGCTGGAGGAAAGGGAGAATCTGAGAGGCACTCTCCACTCTAGTCTGTTAAACAACTAAAGAGACTTTGTCCTATTAAGATTTCTACTGGTTCCAATGTGCAGAACTTAGGCTCCTAAACTTGGTTGTCTACATTGTATTGAAATGTGATGCTTGTAATAAGCTTAAGCCTACAACAAAAACACCTACTTTTGAAACTTTTCTTCAGACTCACTGTTGAGACCAGTCTATGAAACTACTTTTAGAGATTTTAACAATTCTTCACAGAGGGTTCATAATGATGGATTTGTATTATAATGATCTATGAGGCACAAGGAGATAAATACACTCCTTCTTGGTTTTATCTATCAATTTTCTACACATTGCAGATATATTTCTGTTACTTACTTGTTCTGTTGTGGACTTTGAATTGCCAGTACATAAGCATGCTTTTTGATGTCCATACATACTGACATTACATGTTACCACTTATGATGATGATGACTTTACCATCTTTGGTAATATTTGTTAGTTGTATAAGGCCAACTCCAGTAGTCAAGTGTTTACACAGGAAACTTAGTTTGCATAAAGAAAAAAATCTGAGCCTTCTCCATGACAAAGTAAAGCTGTAAAGTGTGTGAGGATAACAATAATGCATTGGTTGAATGGAAGCTGCAGCAGTTCCAGAATTCAATAGCACACACTCTGACTGTTAAATGTAATCATGTACACTGATCAAGAAGTTGGTGCTGATGAATTTTTAGCTTGGATGACCAATGCTGTCTGAGAAGCTGGGTACTAGTGAATTATTTTAACATACATAATGTAGTCTCATAGTTTTGCATTCATTTGACATTTGTTAAAGTTACAGCCTTATGCTTAAAGTTAAATACGCTGTTGGAACTTTTTACTACTTCATCAAGCTCTGCACTTGCTTTTAAAGGGCTCTTAAAGGAAAGAAACCTGCAGTCCCAGGATTCGAAGAAGAATGTGGGAAGCAGTATTATGATAATAGCTCTATGCTGGGAATTAGAAGGACTCCAGCCAACAAAGGAATGAGATTCTAGAACAACTTTCCCAAAGCTATTTGGAAAAACAAATTAAGCCAATGAGTTTTTAGACTGAGTTGAGAAATTAATGAAGGGAAGTGGATGACACATAGATACTTGCAATACCAGGACCCTATAGAATACCAGAGAGTCTCTTTTTGAATTATAGAAAGCTGTCAAAAATTCTAACACAAAGACAGCACAAGTAGCAAAGGGAAGGAAATGTGTCAGAGACAGAGAGCCATCATGACAGCCAGGATAGTATACAAAGACTTTGGACAGCATGGATGCCCCTAGGCAACAGATCCTGCCCTAAGTTAAGCAGTCCTCCAAAAGAAAATGAAGGCAATGCTAAGAAATTTACTTGAATCATCCTCTGAACAAATAGCAAACTATAACTGGCTCATACTTGAGAAAAATGGCCAGAGTGAGCAGCTCAGGAGCAGTGCATAAACTCTAATATGGCTGCATAAAGAACTCACTGAATAACTCTGAATAATAGGACAGCACATAAAAATCAGACTGTTTGCAGGTAAATTTCAATAGGAAAAAAGAAAAAAATACAAGGTTACATTCTCTGAATAAATGCTTTACTGCAAATACTTTTCCCAGCTCTAATGAGGAGAGTTTGTTCAAGCAGAAGAGAGAATAGGGCTGTGATGATAGAGGATAATTTGCTCATTTAAAGTTGCAAGGATATTTTCTTCCATACCTGGTTTTTATCCATAAAAGAAAAGGACATCCTTAAGACTATGGCCACCCAACAGTGGCAGGAGCAACCTCTTCAGTCCTGGGCATCAGGAGAGGGAGTGGTGCAAGTCCCCCTTTCCCTGCCCCATTGCCACTGCAGCTGCAGCTCAGCTTAAGCCCTTAAGAGTAATTCCAATTTAACAGCTTGCATGGGTATGAATATATTTAAGTAAAAAGAAAACCTGCCAACTTTAGATGAATTAAACATCTGTGACACACACTGGGCCAGATTCTCTAATGCACCACAACAAATTTACAACTGTGACTGTTAACTGGAGTCCCAGTTAATTTTTTAATATTGTAGTTAACAAAGCTATATACAGATGCAGTGATCGCTATAGGAGTTAGAATGTTTCAGCGTTTCTGTCTGAGACTGCCTTTTGCAGTGGATTTTCATATCACATTTTAAAAATGGTAATCTGGATTGAGAGCCATATTTGCATGTCTAGTATCAGAGTCTGCTATTTATCCTTTCAAAAGTTTCCTGATATGTTGTGATACACATATACAACACTTCTAGGCAGAGACTGTGTTCCACTAACTAATCTCTCTTTGACTCCTAATTAATGTCTCAAAGAATGTTTCCATGGTAAACACAAAAAACTAAAACTTCAGAGAAGTTTTTGTGGTTTTCCTCTAAAAAGTTCATACTTTTTTTTGTTTATCCACTTACCTAAGTAAAACAAAAAAGGTGTTAAAATTTGGGAGCAAATAACGATTTGCATAGTGTTTCTGCAAAAGCCAATGAAATCTAAAAATATATGTGTCTGTCATTTGTTTGCTGAATCAAATATTTCAGAAGAAATGTACTATGTTAGTTTTAAATTTTCAAATGTCAATGTTCAATAGAAAATGTCATATTTTCAGCAGGAACATGGAACTAAACAATAGCATAATGAAACTGCAGTGAACTTCTGGGTATGAATTTGACCTGCCCGTGGTTCATTCTTCATGCCTGTGAAGGGTTCTGGTAGCCTTGTGGAACTGAAGGGTAATGTGAGCCAGGCTGGAGACACACAGGGACTCTGGAGTCTACCTGTGAGGGTACTCTTGTATTCCAAATATTAAATATTAAAATCAAAGAGAAATCTCTAAAATAAGATTAAATGTTTTGCTGTCATGTACAGATGTTATCAGCTTTGATCAGCTCTTTTTTTGCAGAAAAAGAACTATTAAGAAAGTGGTAACAGTGAGGCTGCTGTTTAACTGATGGCATTTTTTTATTTAACAGGTTCTGCTCCTCTGGGTGAGGGACTATGCTCATTAATCTTTCTTTTGGAACAGGATTTGAAGCCAAATACCTAAAATCTGAGTGGTAGAATTGTGTCCACACATCCACATTCTTTATGTCCACATTTTTTATGTCCACACATCCACATTCTTCCTGATTACAGTAATACTATGCTCTTTTAGACTAGGAGCATCTCTGGAAGATAAAAATAAAGGAATGGTCCTTGCTTTTTGGTTAAGTAGGTAGTTATCAGGAAACCAATGTCTCTGAACACACAAGAGATGTTCTGTTCATGCAGGAGCTTACACTATGTTTGTTCCTCTGAAAAGAGAGTTCCATACAAAGTGCATTTTCTATGTTATGCATTATCAATAAAAATGTTTCCGTTATTGAACATTGGTAGCATCAAACCAGGAAGAAAAGCGCAAATTAAACTTTAGATGACAAGGGCCAATAAAAACACCTTAATGAATGCTTTTAAAAAGACCTCAAGTGAGGACTGAGAGAAGTAGAGTAATAAGAAGAGAATAATAGTGTCATTTTAAGGGCATTTGAGAACAGGATCACATTTTACCACATTTCTGAGAAGTGTAAGCCAAGAACAGCAGCCTTGCCCTTCATCTGCCCTCTCAGTTGCCCTCTGCTTTAGGCTGACAGAGGCTTCTCATTACTGAGCAGCAAAACAGTTTGAACTAATCTGGATTAAAATTAATCTTGGCTATTTTTTCTTTTGAGCGAACTTTGAAGTGGACCCATTCTCCCTTTTACCTCATTGCTTGGCAATGCAAATACTTATACTGGCAGCAGGCAGGGAGCAACAAGGGGACAAGAGCAAGCATTTGGGAACAGAGAAAGGGCAGGGCTGTTCTTTTTGGCAGCAGTGCTGTACTGCTTGCAGAATTGCAATGTTAAAGCATCCCATCCCAACTCAGTTAGGTTATTTCTGCTTATGCTAACAGAACCAGAGCAGAGCAAGCTACGCTGGTGGGAGGTTTGAACAAGACAATCAAACCCCACATTGTTACAGTGGCCAGGGTGTTCATTGCTAATGAGGGCTCCAGTAGTAAATAGTTTAAAAGCCAACAGTGGAGCAATCAGTCATGTAGCTTTTGTGAAGCGATGTGGAGACCAAATTCAGATTTGTGCTGCAGCTGGTTAGCACTGTGCTGCTGACACAAAGCAGCTCTAAAGCCAAGGTAGCCAATTAATGCAGGCAACTGGCACAGCATGTCTTACACCAGTGCTCTCCTGGCAGCTGGTTCCTTCCCTGTCTGAAAAGGGAGTGTAGTCAAATCATCCCTGATCTGACACTCTCCTGTCTGTCCCAGGGGCTCTTATTTGTTGGTACAGTCCTGAGCCCATACATCTTATCTAAAATTGCTGTAAGAATGGCATGGGAGTGGATATTTATACCTTCAGGCTGCTTCTGCTCTGAACGAGGTGTGGAGTCCTTGGCTGCACAACTTTCCTGGTTCCACACATATGCCCTCTAACAAAGAAAACCAGGAAAATTAAATACCTTCCAGTAAAAGAAAAATATTCTCTTTATTGTTTATGTATGTTGGAACACTTGACAACTGATAGCTTAAAAACATGCATTTGATGGAAATGAGAAATTGCTCGTGATTTGGAATACACAAAGCACTTAATAGCTATCTGATCATCTAGCAGTGCATAGGAAGTTCGCTTCCTTGGGATCTCTGGTCAGGACAAGCTACATAGCTTGTTAAGGAGGTGCTCAGAGCATGTAATACCTCATCTTTTTCCATGAACATAAAGTATCTTTCACATGATCAAAAAGGCACCTCTACTATGCAACTGATGCCTTTTTCAGTCATGAGTACAGGAATCCCATGCTTGATGGTTCCCAGTCTGATTAGTGGCGGGCTGAGATGTGTGCTCACATCAAGCCAGTCCTCGCAGGAAGGCCACCACATCAAGAGAAGTTCTGCTGCGGTGGCACAGGACTGCTAGAGGGTTCACCAAAGAATTTCTGGGAGGGTGCACTGACCTGTAGCCTGCTCACATCACTGTGGTTCCAAGAAAGTGGAAAACAGGGAGAAGGCCTGAGACTGGGAACTGTTTTCACAGCTTCTGCAAGTGATCAGCACTAGGGAAAAGTGAGAATTCATAATGCAGGATGACCTTTTTGTCTTAATTACCACTGTATGATATTAAGAGGACATTTTTCTGAGGCAACTATACACCTGTAGATCATAGGGACTCAGGTTACTAATCCACGAACCTGAACAGCATTCCTCACACTTGTAAAATCATATTGTTGGGTTGTCACATCTGGCTAAAAGAATTCACTGACAAGAACTGATCAAGAGACGTATTCTCTATGTGTTTGCTCATACTGATGGTGATTCTGGGTTCATGAAGAGCGTAGTTCAAGGTGCTTTTTCTGCAATCAACATGCTGCGGGAAACGATGAAACTGAAAACTTTCTGCAAATTCCTCATTCCAGGCTTAGAACTAAATTTTGCACTCAAGAAGAAAAATGTGCAGTTTCCTTTGTTAGTGCAGCTTTTAATCATATCTGTATACGTGAGATGTGTTCAGAATTATTACAAACTTCTACCTCTTGATTACCTCAAGTCTGTATTGCATGAGAGGATTTTTTTTTGAGGCTATAGACCCACATTTCTAGCAAAATTCTTTGTATTTAAAATCTACCAATGGCCTTATATAGCATTCTTTTTACACTTTTCTATTCCTTCAGCCTTTCTACTCATCTGTTACAAACAATTAAATCACTGGATTTTTCATTGTTTGAAATAACTGGTTGCATTACCATCTGGAAACAATACATTTTAAGTGCATAATTACGGATGTTTGAAATCCCAGGAACCCAACTTTATGTGCACAGGACTAGGAGGCAACATGCTCAGAAATGGGAAATGTATTGTCAGCTGTATGATGAACAGTTAAGAGGAAAGGAGGAGCAACTCTCTCCATGCCACTAGCCTGAGAAAGCTAAATCCAGATTTGACTGCAGAGCAAAAGGGAGTGTTTTAGACTGCTCTCACTTGCACTGAATTTCAGTGATTGCAGTGGCACAAGGAGACCATGGTTGAGCTGTAGCCTCTAAATCCTCACCCTTCTTATTAGGAGGCTGGAAACGACTTTACACTAAGTCAGGTAGTGAAGAGATGAGGCACATTACTCGAAAGGACTGTGGAGGATAACCATGTGCGTAATAACTTCATGGTGGAAAATGTTTCATTATTCTGAAACAAAAGCTGTGATTGAATGTCTGCAGAACCAGCATATCTCAAAGATACGACAGTTAGTCAAAACTTAGCTCAAGCACTGGCTATTAGCTACGTTTTAGTCTAAATGACTGACTCTGTCCCCTTTCCTACCCCTCCTTTCCCTACGCATGACCTACTTCCCAATATATTCATTTGCCACAATGTATTCCAATTGAAAATAGTCAGACAGGTCCTCCAGCTTCACCAATGTCAGTGGCAGGCCCAGCTCAGCCTCAGGAATCACATTAGAGCAAGTACTTCATCCTGCTGAAAAGGTATCAAGCAACCCAAAAAAAACAAACAAAAAAAATTACCCCAAAAAACAAAAGCAAAAACAAAACAAACAAAACCAAAAACAACAACAAAAAAAGAAGAGTTCATTACATACAGGCCCAAATATACCATCAAATGTAAATTCTGTTCAGTTTTTATTTCATAGCGTCTTTATTCCCACTTCTCCATTATCTCTCTGAACTTTTTTTCCCTAGGATTACTTTGCTCTGAAAGACATTTGCCTTCTAGTTCTTCAAGTTACTGTCTGACAGGACACCCATCCTTCCATTCCCCTACTATCAAGCTTCAGTACTGGCTGGCTGAAAAGAAAACTTCAAACTTCTGACCTGCATAAATGTCTGCTTGATTAAAAGTACTCCTCCTAAATCAAAAAGTTAAAATCCAAGTTTACCTTTGTGAAATTTACTCCTCCATTTCTAAGTCAGTTTATTTCAGGGCAATAAATCATGCCTCTTCTGTTCACTTTTGTAATGCACATATCATTTTTATTTGAATTAATGTATAAAATGTACAAGGAATAATCATATATCACATTTCCTAAAACCCACATCTGGAATTAGCTTTTCACACCAGTAATTCACACACACAGCTTTGCTTTACCAGCAGCTTGATTCACGTATGTAAAACTGTGCAAGAGTACAGTTCACTGAAAGATAGCATAAGACACATGACAAGAAGGCCTTGACATGGTGAATAGAAAGGGAATAATGTATTGCATTAAAAAGAGAATAAGGCCTATTTTAAAATAAAATTCAAAGGAAATCCCTATTTCAGTTGAAAAAAACCCAAAGCAAACAGGCCCAAGCATCTCATGGAGGGACTAACTAGCTAATATAATATATTGCTAAAAGTTGTATATAATGCCAGAGGTTTCTAAACATTTTTAAATATTTGTAGATATTTTCTTAAATGAAAAAGATTCAAAGAAAATCAAAATTGGAGAAACAATCAAACTGAACAAAGGCATTTCTTTTTCTCTTTGGAATAAAATAAATGGCATCTATTGACTCATGATATACTGGCTGAGACACACAAAAGAAAGAATGTGATTAAATAGCATTCATTTGGTGCATTGTTTATGTATTCAGCTCTGATTATAATGTTCCAAAGACAATCAATCATTGATTTTAATTTACTTTATTGTGCCAAAGAAACAAGTAAATTAAATGTAGAATTTATTTAGCCTTTCTCTTGTATTCTGTAATAATCCAGATGGAGCATATACATTTTCTATTTAATGACACTAGTATGATTAAGCATTAAGACTTAATGAGTAGTGCATTTTTTATGGTTCATTAATAAAAGTTAGAGATAGAAAAGATGTATTGGTCATCATCTTTATCTCTTTACTGTGTTTTTACATTTATTAAACAGTCAGTAAATTTGTTTATATGTAATTGCTTTTGGGAGAGGGACCTTCACTGATTTTAAACTGTATGAGATCTTTCTATCCTTAAATCGCTCAAAATCTAGGATGTGTAATTCCATCAAGACATGGACTGGATCTGCCACAGATAAATGAAGGAAGATGACAGTCAAGAAGAGTAATGCAGGAATAATTTATGGAAAAAACAGGTTTGATAGAAGAAAGAATTAAATGTTAAAAAGGAAAAAGATAATCCTGCAACAGGAACTAGTATAGACTGATTTTAAACCAAGACAATATACAAGAAAATGCACACAGAGAAGAGTGTGGGGTCTGGGAAAGGACTTGTAGTGATACAACTGGTTTATTAACTGGTTTCAATGCAAGGATGATAAATTACACCAAGCTTTAGACTCAAACATTGTCTAGCTACAACCAGACAATGGCTACATTACAGTTGTAACATAGGTACGAGCATTTTCTCAAAGTGCATTTTGAAATGAAAAAATATTAAATATTGATATTGGTGGTTTACTTCTCTTAAAATGACTTCTGAGTACAGAAGAGTATCATATGAGAAAGGGGGATATCCCAGAAAAGCCCACATACATAATTCGATTTCAAAGGGCAACACATTAGGTCTATAGCCCCTCCATCTGTCTTCTCTCCTGAAGACAAAAAACATCCTAATCAGAAACATTATGTAGAGGCATAATAAAATAGTAAATGATAACACAAAATAGAAAAGAAGCAGCAATGAAGGGCTTTAAATTAAATATGTTCTGATAACACGTTGCTGGTTTAAATTATTAAATGAATTCAAATTATATGTTTTTACATATTTCTATCTTTACCCCTTAGCACTCATACACTCTCAAGCCTCCAAAGTGTCCATCATTTTGGACTGTTGTAATTTGGTACAATATCTGTCCTATTTTAAAGACAATCTTGAGTAATGATGAGTAACAATGAGAGTATGTGATTTTATAGCTATGAAAATGGAGTCTTTAAATGAGAAAAGAATTTTTTACATCCCATGTAGCTTTAGATTTACCTGCAAGGACTTTCTGCTTGGCAGATTTCAATGAGCTTCATCTTACTGCCTCCTCCTAAATACAAGTAAAGCATGTTTAGTTCCAGAGTTGCCACTCTTTATAGTGCTCCCCCTGCTGCAGTTACTGGAGGTATCCATGCTCCTGATGGTTTGTCTCTAGCACAAAGCTGGAAACAAAGCTGCATGCCAGCCCAGAGCCAGACAACTGCAGCACTGAGGGTGTGCATCAGTGACTGCACTATTTGGAAAGGGGTTGCTTCCCAAGCAAACTGTGCACAATATAATTACATGTGTAAAACATGCATTCATTTGTTATTTTCTTTTCCTTTTCAAGAAGGAGTCAAATAGCTGTTCCACAGCCAGACTCACTCTTTAAATCTCATCCAAGCTATATCTGGAGTCTCATTTTTAATAAAAAACCCCCCAGAACTTGTCAGGGGACAGAAATACAGCCTAAATTTTCAAGCCTAGACATGCAAATTAGGAGTATGGCAAGGGACAGGCTATGGTGTGCTCTACCAATTGTTACATTGTATCTTCTGAAATCATTAAACCATTTCAAATATTCCTGAGTTTATTACAGGAGTACCAAGGGGCCCCAATCACGTACAGAAGTCCATTATGAGAGCTGATATACAAACACATTTAATTAAAAGTTGTCAAGACTTGTATGGACAAACAAAGGGGAATTTTTACACTCACAGCTGTTCAAATTTTCCAAGCCACATTCTGACAGAAACTGAATCAGTGTGAGAAAACAACTGAGAACCAAAAAATATCTCCTGATAAAAAAAGAGGTTAAATTTAAAAATTTTCTCAAGATGAAATTGAGGGGAAGGGGAAGGGGAAGGGGAAGGGGAAGGGGAAGGGGAAGGGGAAGGGGAAGGGAAGGGAAGGGAAGGGAAGGGAAGGGAAGGGAAGGGAAGGGAAGGGAAGGGAAGGGAAGGGAAGGGAAGGGAAGGGAAGGGAAGGGAAGGGAAGGGAAGGGAAGGGAAGGGAAGGGAAGGGAAGGGAAGGGAAGGGAAGGGAAGGGAAGGAAAAAAACAAGCCTATGGTCATATAAATTTAAAAATTCAAAACACTTTGGAATGATCTCTGAAAAAATCATGTTTATGTCATTTATATGCAGATTACTAATTCAATCTTTGCATAATTATTTTCTTATACTTTTCCCCTTGAAAACTTTTTTTAGTTTCAGGAACATTATTTCCCATACAATATTCTAAATTTTTCCATTTTCAGTTTTCAGCAGCTTCCTTAAAGTTATTTACTTATTCAATTTCCCTTCCCTTTAGCACATGCAGCATCTTGAGTAATGACTCACCGTTTTCTCTTGGGCAGGTAACAAAACCCTTCTATAGATTATGGGAGCAATGAAAATCATGACAAGCTGCAGTAAATGTATGATAGTTATTGTTCCATGTTTGATGGTAGAATTTCAGTACATATGGGCTCATTCCTTCCATTTAGGTAAATGTACCAGCATTTAACTAGCAAAAAAAAATTGTGTTGATGGGGCACTCTCTTCTCCAGCAGTAAGGAGGATCATTTCTCACTCCTATCCCCTGCTACCTATCAGAAAAATAAGCAGGTGCAGAGAAGAAAAATCAAATCAGGCTATACTTCAGTGTACAGTAGTGTTGTGGGAATGCAGAAGACTTAGGAGATCAGAACATGGATTTTTGTTGCCAGTGGCAGCAGCTGTAACAGTGCTCATCTATTAGTATCACCACTGCCAGTTTAGAGAGCTGGTAGCATTTTCCATATATAATCCTTGGGGTCTTTCAAGGTGAACTGAAAGATGAGTGAAGAGAGAGGGAGAGAAATGTTACAGCCAGTGGCAACACAGCTGGGGTGAGAGGCGATAGAGTACTCTCACTTATTATCCCTAGCTTGTAAACAAGGCTTCACTCTTACTGTTCTTTGTAGTTATACACAGCTACAAGTGTGGGAAATTATACAAGCAGTTGTCAGTGCCCCCTGCACAGTTCCTGCTACAATAAATTATTTATCCCATTATTCAGCCTACAACAGTGCCTAACAGTATCAGCCATAAATCAGGACCCTGCTATGTTAGTGGCTGTACACACACAGTAAAAGTAAATCCCTCTGCCAGTGTCTTTGCACCTGAGGTAAAATAGCACAAGCTTGTTGCCAAGCTGCTTCCTGCAAAGCAGATACACATTTTGAGCAGGGTCTAGAAAGATGAATTGGCTTTCATCTCGTTTGGCCAGCTTTCAGGTGTGAGGTAGGCACATAAATAGCTGCACATTAGCACCATGGATCCTGGCTTCACCGGGAAACTGAATAAGCAGCTCGGACATCTGGCACAGCTTGGAAGATTGTCACAACACTACAGGACACAACTGCCTTAGAGAAAGCAAGATATTGCACTGGCTTCTGAAAAGGACTGTTTGTCTTTTCCTTTCACACACATGGAAGTCCTGGGCATTATCTAGGCTGTCTCCTGATCAATTGAATCCTGAAGTGGAAACTTTAAATGGCCTTATTTAAATAATATCCACTTGTGGGGATGAGGGCTAAAATCCTAACACATGCTGAGAAAGTCCAGTATTTTTTTCCTCTTTGATAATAATATGCATTCTAAATGTTGCTTAATGATGTCACAAAATCAATTCTGCATTCTTAAAGCAGTAAGTATGAACAATAAAACCCCTTCAGCATCTACTAAAACCTTCCTTCCTCCTCTTCTTTCCCCTCAAATGCCCAGGAAAGGCTAGTAAGATTAAACATTTCACCAAGGAAACCTATTAGATTGAGATGGCTTTCTTGAAAAGATCTGACACTACTTCCAAACAAGGAAAATAGAAAATAACAAAATCTGACAAGTTAAATGTAAAAATTCCTTAAGGCAGGCCAATAAAAATCTCACAAACATTTCTCAAAAAGCTTTGAAACTAAAAATAAGTCTTGTTCAAATACACAAGGAAGAGGAAGCTGACCAGATAGTCTGTAAGGATGATATAATACAAGGCTAATAGGTGATGAAGAAATAATGGAGCACATGAATTAAGGCCACAGCAGAAATTTAGGTGAATATTTCACATCCCTCTTTGGCATGCAGGACTCTCTTCAGTATCCAGGCAGAGTCCCACTCTGAAACATGACAACAGAGGCACCACAGTCCTGTCTCAAATTAAAGTGTGAGCTGAAAACATTTTTGGCCAGAATTGACATAATGGATAGCAACAAAACTCCAGGACTAGGGCTAAAGGAACTTAACTATGAAACAGCTGAAATAAACATTGTAGGATGTAACCTCTCACTTTAAATTGCTTCAGTAATTGCTTCCAGGAAGTATCCAGAAAACATCAGAGTAATAATACTATAATGCACAAAACACTGTAGCAGGGAATAGAATCAGTGAGCAACTGGAGAAACCCTACTAAACTTTCAGTGGTACCTAGAAACTCTGCTCAAAGACCATGACCCCATTATGCCACACACTGCAAAAGCACAGAGCACATTGCTTCTAGGCCAAACAACAAGCAGAAAAAATACACAAAGACTGATAAAGGAGGTGCAGTAAGCAAAATTGGCTTTTGTAGACCTTTCAGATGCATCTCTGGATTCTTGTACTACAGTTTGTAAGTTAAGTGTTTAACATACACAGGCAAAAGTAGAAATGCCAGGATAAGAAGAATTTAAGGGGACAGACATTGGCAAGAAGAGAAGCTAACTACAAAACATTGCATCTGCTTGTCTTATTTGTGTTAAAGAAGTCTTACACTTGATGAGATGCCTCAGGTAGCATCCCTATGGCACCAGCTTCTACTGAGATCTGTAAATATGACAGTGTAATTTAGTCACAACTTAACTCTGCTTTTTGAATAATATTTAGCACCTACCACGTCAGGGTTTCTTAAAATTTTAAAACATATTAAAATTTAATATTACAATTTATTCTCTTCTGTTAAGTTTAAAAACATTTCATTATTTATATAGTACCATGATATTATGATTACTTTGTTTTCTTTGGAGTGCTGGGGACCTGGTTTACTGCACCTGGTTCAGAGTCAAAACTACAAAACATTTAAGAGCTGATATGAATTTCATGAAGCAAAGTATTGCTTCACATATCTGTGCCAGTTCTGTGAAGGTGTCAAGGAGAGGTATGTGAATCTTGTGAATATAACTACTTAAACATCCAGAAAAAATGCCATGAAGACCTCTTGAAGATCTCCTAGAGAAAAAAAGAAAAAAAACCAAAAAAGCTGCTTTGGAATAAAGGGAAGCTAACTGACTGACTAAAGGGAGCAGCAAATGGTTAATTTTCACAACAGAAAGGAGTCACCAATGGAGTCTCTGTAGAGGACATATACTCAAGCTGATATGATTTGTCATATTCATAAATGATCATGAATATCAAAGTGACAAAGTTTAAATCACTCACAGAAGTAAAAATGAAGACTGATTAAGAAGAGTTGCAGCAGTAATTCACAATACTCTGCTATAAAATACCAAATGAAATTCAATAAAGATAAATGTGAAGTAATATAATGAAAAAAATGACAATTCTAACTTTATAAAGTGAATGTGAAGCTCCCAGCTGGCTAATACCACTCAGAAACAGAATCTCAAGGTTACAGTAAACACTTCTATAAAAACGTCAACTCAGTGCCTCACAATAGTAAAAAAAAAGATGGGCAAAAATGACCAATAATTTGGCGAGAAATGGGAAAGAAACCAAAAAGATGTACTGATGCATAATATGGTGGCATCATTGGCAACAGTGATAAAGATGGCTGTCAGGCAAGGAAGAAGTCAAACTAAACACCTTAAACTGGAAAGAAGATAACTGAGAAGATTATGACAAAGATCTATAAAATCACTACAGGATTAGAGGAAGTGCAAACCACCTACCCAAATCCAGGGAAGAGACTTCAGAACATTATGTACAGCCAACATTCTTGTTTTAGGACATCATGGGTAGCAAAAGTTTCCAGGGTCTCAAAAAGATTATTATGTATTTGCATTATTAAGATTATTATTATATTATTCTGTATTTGTCTTTTGGATGATAAATACATGAAGTAAAGATATATCTCTGAATAAAAAATTCCTGTGATCCATTTCAAAGGCTGGGAGATCACACCCACAACAAATGCTTTACCAGTTGCTAAGATAATTATAACTTTTGAAGTTGCTTCTGACATAGTTCTGTGTTAGAGCAAAATTATAGACTTAAATCAACAAACCAATTGAAGAATCAATGGAGGATATTTAGTTATTCAAAGGTATGATAACTAGAATCAGTCACAATTATTCTCTAATTGCACTAGATAAAAAATTCCAATGTAAGTGGGAAGAACTATTTTCATTGGAAACTTAAGCATCCAGGATCATTCAAAGTAATAACAAGTAAGGCTGACATTGGTGAATTGCATACAAACATACCCACACAGACAATGCCTAAGAGCTGGACATGCATTCAGTTTTACTTCACCTGTGGCAACATCCATGGCTCCTGTACCAGACACAGATTACACCTGACTAAGCAGTGGAAAAGCAGAAAACTGCATTGTGCCAAACTGTTGGCAGGTACTTGCAAAGACACTGTAAATAAAATACTCTATCAAGACTAGACATGGTCCCTCCAACTGTGGAACATTTCATCCACTGTAAGAATAAAAGTTTATGTTTCCTCCATTTGCCAAAAAAATACTGAATTTCATTCTTTATGTCTGCCAATAACTAAACTCATACATAAGTATGCTCGAGCTCAAAAATGAAGTTTTGTTGAATGACTTTGAAAGTGTGGATGAGAACAAAGGCTTACATTGTTTTAGAAAGCCAAGCCTCTGAAAAAGCACTGATTTAATGTGGGTTCAGGAAGGAAGTGAAACAGGCTTTTTAGCAAGTGTTTCAGGTAGGATTATTCTATGGGAGAGAGAAAAATTCTGCTTCTTGGCACACTGTTTCTGTGTTGCTGTGAAGTCAACCTAACATTGAGGGAAGCTATGTACTCTGACTCATATAATGGAAGAAGAGGTGCACTGGTGCTGTCTTTGCCCTGCTTCCTTCTAAGGATGTTCAGGCTACTCCTCCTCAGGTGCAGACTCCTTTCCTTGCTCCAGTATGGGGTCTCTCTCACAGGACACAGTCCTCCACAAACCTCTCCTATGTGAGTCCTTTCCACAGGCTACAGTTCTTCCAGAACTGCTCCACCACAGACCCCTTCTACAGGTGCAGTCCTTCAGGAACCCACTACTCCAGAGTGGGTTCCCCAGGGGTCACAAGTCCTGCCAGCAAACCTGCACCAGCCTGGGCTCCTCTTTCCAGAGGTCCTACCAGGAGCCTGCCCCAGCATGGCCTTCCCATGGGGTAGCAGCCTCCTTTGGGCACCCACCTGCTCCAGTGTGTGGCTCCTCCACAGGCTGCAGGCGTCTATCTGCTCCTCCATGGACCTGCATGGGCTGCAGGGGCACAGCAGCCTCACCACTGCCTGCACTGCAGAGGGATCTCTGCTGTGGCACCTGGAGCTCCTCCTCCTTCTTCACTGACCCTGCGAGGTCAGCAGAGTTGTTTCTGTCATGTATTCTCTCTCCTCTCCCTGGTTGCAATGGTTTCTGTGCAGTAGTTTCTTTTCCCTTCTTAAATACATTATCCCAGAGGTGTTCTCAAAATCACTGATGGGTTCAGCAATTAGGTTTACTTAGTGGGAGGTCTGTCTTGGAAACTTCTGGGATTGGCTGTGCCAGATGAGGGGAAAGCTTCTGGAGCTTCTCAGAGAAACTGCTCCTAAAGCCCCACCACTACTAAAACCATACCACACTATCCCAATGCAGCATTCCAGAGGTGGAAAGATCAGAAAAAGTGGCCTTATGTCAAAAAAGTGGGTGTGCTTACAGGGCAGTGCAGGTGCAGCTATTCATAATCTTAGGTTTGAAATAAACGTGATAGAGTGTTTCTACCTTCCAAACCTTTCTCCTCTTTTATTTCAGAAATATAATTATTACAGTATTCCAACAGCACATAATACCAAGTCATGTATCTCTTTGAAATGCCAATGTTTCTGTTACCTAAGTTGTAGAATTGGTTTGTATAAGTCTTGCCACAGCAGAACTGGACAAAAAATCTGGGGGAGTCATCCATATATTCCTATGACTAGGTGGAGAAATCACTCCTGGAAGTCTCTAAAATGCCAGACTTCAAGGTCAAAGCAAAAGAACAACTGTGCACAATGCAGTGCCAGTAAAGAAACAATCAATAAATAAAAGGTACAGACATGATCAGTATACATCCTAAGCAAAGTTAACTGAAGAATTTGTGGAAAAACTATAAACAGAGAAAAATTAAATCCAAAAATGAGAATGTTGTCTTTTAAATAAATAAGTCTTGTGTAAGGCAGTGCCAAAAGGATCAGTCAGAGAGGATGAGTGAGGAGCAGGAGGTGGCAGTTTGCCATCCAGCAGTAGGGCTACATAAAAGCACTGCTCTGGGTTTTCTACTATCTACTAAGGCTTTTATGGCCACTTATGTGCCTAATTAAAAAAGACTGCAAAAGACACGAAAATGGGAACACTGTTCCAGGCACACTTGAGTA
This sequence comes from Ammospiza nelsoni, assembly GCF_027579445.1. Lineage (NCBI taxonomy): Eukaryota > Metazoa > Chordata > Aves > Passeriformes > Passerellidae > Ammospiza > Ammospiza nelsoni. Next base: position 117,703,198 of record NC_080633.1, on the reverse strand, counting down.
GACTAAGAGAAATAGTAAACAAGCCAAGAAAAAAAGCTGATGTCTTCTTAAGCCATAATCTTCAGATTCTAAAATGAATGCAATCTGTCCTCCTGTTTCTACACTTCCTTTTCATTCATGGCAACTCTGCCAAATCACATGAGAAAGTTAATGGCAAAAAAGATCATCTGTTTCTTCCAACTGGTGTGTTCAGTATTTTAAAGATTGGCAGCCTGGAAATGTTTCAAGCTAGAAGGGGAAGTATTCATGTACCCACACATCAAAGTGTTTCTAAAGACTGAGCATACATAGTTCTGAATGTTTCTCAGGTGATCAAAACAAATGTGTGTCTAAGATGCTGCTGCTTGAAATATAACAGGCAGGGACCTATTATGTGGTCAGGGACCACAAAACTGGTTGATCAAACTGAAGCTTTGACTTTGCAGCTAAATAAGAAGGAAAAAGTGTTCTCTGAAGGGCTGAGAGCAGGAGGAACTATTAGTTGGGGAAATTATTGATACTACAAAGAGCACAAGGGTAATTTTGCTAAAAGAGATGAGTTATCGTTAGAAACAGAGCTATAGAGCTAAAAAATTCAGAAAAATAATTAGGGAGGATTAAATAATCAAATTTTTTGTTGCTGTTTTAAACTTAAGGCATTGCAATATATCTGCAGATGGAATTAAACGATCTTCTGAAATAGATGTTCACATAAGGATGGTTTGTCCCACTTTTTGTTCTTACAAAATTGAAGCCCCAAATTAATTTGAATGCAAACTGAGCCCCAAATTAATCTGAACATTTATTTTAATCCAAGATTACAAAACTGCTAACTATCAAATTGGCATGTATTCAGAATACCATGCTTTGTCTTTCACATATTGCTTGCTATGTTCTGCACTGAGGGAAGTTTCACCCAAATATATTTTTAGGAAGACAATAACTTCATAGCTGGCAGTGAATTAAATTTAATATGTTTTGAGAAGATTCCTTTATCTCTCTTTTCTCTACCTTTCATTTCTATTATAAAGCTGTAAGTTATGATCCCACAATGATATCCAGCATCCTGTATACACAGACGTCCTTTTGGAATCCTCTGCTTAGTGGAATAAGGGTACCAGCATGCAAAGCCCCCACACGCTCTTCAGGACTTTACAAATATTTTAGAGGTTATGAGACAGGTAGAACAATTCACATGTGCTAACTTTGCCCCACACTCCTGCACTTACTGGTGCAGATCAGCCTGTGGTGAAACAATACAGCATTATGTGAGACAATACTTACAGATCTCTCCTATGCAGCCATCCAAGGAAGCACACATGACTGAATTGTTTCTATTATCAGATTATTCTCCTTTCTTCTTATCTTGGGACTATCTTGGAAGTGTGATAGAAGACAGAACCTTGATTGACTCAATCTCCTATATGAAAGTCATGTAAGCAGATTTGCTTTGGCCCTGAGCATTCTTTGGAGTCACTTTAATTCATGAGTTCCAATGTTTTCACAGTGCAAATGCTGAGTTCCAAAATGAGCAAACTGAAACAAGTAACAAGAACCTGCAGTGTCCTTCTCCATGCAAGACACATAATGAATGTATGCAACAGGCTTATCTGCATCACTGACACTGGAACTGTGTTGGTAGATTAAGAAACAGAAAGGGAAACAAGAGTTGAGTCAGCTTTGCTGAGAACCACGTGACAGCAATACCATGTTAACTGTCATGTGATGCACTGATGATTTAAATTGTTGGTAAACATTGTTTTCAGAAATCAGAGTTGGTCCCAGACACTGGTCCTTAGATAACATTTAACTTCCCTGCATTTTTAATATCAGGAGAATTGAACACCTCAGAAAACAGTCTAAAAGTGGTCAGAATGGATCAGCAGAAAGAAGCTGATCAGCTCAGTTTGTGTTTCCACTTTGCACTGGTGGCAGCGATGGTGCTCTGAGTATCATTCAATTTTTTAGTGCTTTTGTAGGTAGGTACCATAAGCAGCACAAGGAAAATATTATATCTAGTGTGCTAGTAGTGAAGAAGAAGGGCTCTAGACTGAAATTCAGAAATGGATCCAAGCCAAACATTTCATATCCAAATTGCTCCAAATGTAGTAGAGTTTTTGTTCACACTCAATGGTTTGAGAAGCATTTGCCTCTAGACAGCTATTAAAATGAAACAAAATCATCAAAAAGAAACTAGTCTGTGATGAATTTCGTGCAGCTGCCTGGGGGTGCTCATACATGCAAAAGAAAGAGACTGATCAAGGCAGCAAGGTCTTGGACGCAGGCAAAAAATTATTTTCTTTAAGGAGGGTCTTCTTTTTCCAAAGGCAAGTGTGTAATAGTGGTTCTCCCCGTAGCAGAGCTTCCGTGGATTTCAGAGGATTAGAAACTTGGGATGATATAAATAATTTTGTTGGCCAGCAAAGTCATAGTAGGGCACAACAGGCATATTAGAGTTTGGTGCCTGGTCAGTAGTGATGCTCTCCAGGGCTCAGCATTGGGCATGGTCCTGTTTAACATCTTTATCAGTGACCTGGACAAGGGGATGCAGTCTACCCTCAGTAAGTTCATGGATGATACCAAGCTGGGTGGGAGTATGGATCTGCTGGAGGGTAGAAAGGCTCTGCAGAGAGATCTGGACAGGCTGGATCAATGAACTGAGGTAAACTACATGGTGTTCAACAGGGTGAATGGCCAGATCCTGCTCCTAGGTCACAACAGCCCCAAGCAGCTTTACAGGATTGGGGAAGAATGATTTGACAGCTCAGTGAAAAGAGACTTTTGGGGGTTCTTGTCAGCTTCTGATCCCATATGAGCCCAGGTGGCCAAGAAGGCCAGTGGAATCTTGGCCCATGTAAAGAATAGTGTGGCCAGCAGGACCAGGGCAGTGGGTGCTCCCCTGTGCTCAGCACTGGTGAGGCCACACCACAAATCCTGTGTCCAGTTTTAGGACCCTCACTACAAGAACATTGAGGTGCTGGAGAGTGTCCAGAAAAGGGCAATGGATCTGGAAACGAGTCTGGAGCACAAGTGTTATTGTGCTGAGGAGCAGCTGAGGGAGCTGGGGGTGTTTAACCTGCAGAAGAGGAGGCTAGGGAGGACTTCATTGCTCTCTATATCTCCCTGAAAGGAGGCTGTAGTGAGGTGCAGGTTGGTCTCTTCTGCCAAGTCTCAAGTGAAAGGACAGGAGGAAATGGTCTTAAATTGCAGCAGGGAAAGTTCAGATTAGATGTTAGAAAATAAAAAAAATTCATTTTAAGAATGGTTAGGCATTGGAATAACTTCCTCAGAGAGCTGGTGAAGTCACCAGAACCACCACACTGCTGGTTGGACTAGATCTTCTTGAAGGTCTCTTCCATCCTTAATGATTCTGTCATTCTTTGAGATAAGAACACATTTGACATATCCTAAAGTACATTATGGTCTGTCCAGTTATAGAAGGTACAGAGCTAGAACTTCAACACACAATTCTATTGTATGCATTCATTTTTTGTTCTTCATGGACTAAAAAACAGTATAGGGTAAGAGAGCTAGCAGGCATCAGATATCCCACTTCATATCCTGCCCTGGCAATTTTGTCACAATTTTCTTCAGCTGAACCCTGGTCTGAGACAGATGGCCGGCAGAATTGCTGTCTTCACCTAGCAAGGGTAGTGTGGTTTGCTGAGGGGAAAAATCCCCACATGATTTTTCTGTTTCTCATTTATGGCTGATGGTCATGCACCAGGGGGTTGAAAAAGCAACCTTCATCCCCAGCCCACAGGCAGTAAGAATCCTATGACTGACACCAACAGTCAGTAAAAGCTGTACTAATGCTGCCCTCAGGCTCCCATAGGACCGCCTCCTCCTTCCTCCCTTCTGCCTGCTGTTTTGTGCAGCTTCCTGCACATCTCCTGCATGACCTGCAGCAGAATATCTCGAACATGCTACAGTTTACACTATCTGCAAGCATGCAGATAAGCCTGTTGCATATATTCAGTATGTGTCTTGCATGGAGAATGACAAAACTGGACTTGTTTTTTTTTTGCTTTCTTATTTGCAAGACAGTGACTCTCACTCTTAGGTATTATCTTTTAATGTTTGGGATGCAGAATATTGAAAACTAATGTTTTGTCTAGGTCTGAGTTGGTGTAAGAAAGTGACAGAATAGTTAATACATACTAATACACGAGACAGGTCCAGAACCTGTCCATGGTCCAGCTTGACCATTCCTGCACAACATTATCTTTTTATTATACGTAATAAAAAGATTTATTATGTATAAGATTTGTCTAATGGGCATAACAACAATCCCAGAACATGAGAGCTGAAACTACATTGTACTTGTTACTAGGAAGGCTTTGCTCCACAGGACCTGTCTGTCTAATCTGTGCTAGTGCAAACACAGACCAAGTTCATGCCAAACAACAGTGGGGTGAAACAAGCACCAAGAATGTTAAATCTTTTTAACCTGACAGTGAAAATTTTCCCCATCAACAGCTCTTTCGGTTTTTTCATGTGTTGGAGAGGTACAAGACAAAGGAAACAGGTTTCAGCACCCTACAATATTAACAGGCCTATGAAATCTGTAGCCTTTGCTACATCTCTTCCTTTAGAAAGAGGAATATGGGAACCAGCCCTGTCTGTCCCACCATTGCTTTTCCCATCAAAACAGCGATGGGCGAAAAACTAGAGCAGACTTTCCCTTGTGCTATTGAAGACTCATGAAGAAACAGGTGAATGGAATGGAAATGATGTTTTCCCCTGCCTTGTATCCCTCTTTTGATATCTGGCCCACACATGCACAGACGGTGCAAGGATTTTCCAAGGTCCATGCATTACTCCTGCTGTGAGGAAGGAAAAAGTCAGGTTCTTGAGCTGCCAGGTCCTACTTCCCCTGCAACATTCTAAATGAAGCAGTTTTTCACCCTCTGAGTCCTTGTAAACAAGTTTTATAGCGCTTTCAACTTGGCTCCTTTCTGTGTTGCAGAAGAATTGCAAGTGTTTAGGATTTAAACCCTTTTCTAGAACATCAGGCAGGAAGAATGAGTAAAGGCTTTATCTCTAAAGGCTTTCAGAACCTTCCAAAACAAAGCTCTTGCATCTATCAGTATGAGCTGGCATGAGACACCTGGTGAACAAATTGCTCACTCAAATGGGAAAAGTACTTTTGTACAAAAGTACAAAAGAAAAATGAATACAGAGTTTTTAAGTTCTCTGTTGCATCTGTCTCTCCACCTACACTCCTTGTTTATAATTGGAAACACTTCAGGCATGGACCCATCTTTTCATATCTGCACTAAGGGCCTAATCCAAAGTGCACCACCAATGCACAAGCTTCTGTACTTCAACAAGCTTCAGATTAGACCATATACAAATAGCTTTATACAAGAAAGCTCCTGCCAAAATATTTGGAAACTTTGCATGATTATTGCACAACAATCCTTTCTGCTACCACCAGGCTACTTCTTCCACCTCTCTCTCTACCCTCCTAATGCATACATGGGCCATAGCAGTGTCCCCATGAAACTCATTGCAAAGGAAAGAGGCACTGACCATAGGTTCACAGGTGAGTTGAGGGCTCGACATGAAGTATGGAATAATGCATATTCTCCAGCCAAAGCCCAGGAACCAGTTCATTGACTTTGGGTCTTAGGTAATGCAAATATGGTCACAGTCCATCCTGCTGAAATTTGTTTTGAGAGCCGCTCATTTGTACTTTTATTTATGGAGCCAGAATATTGTACTGGAAAATCAAATGAACTCTATATCCAAGTCTTGGAAAAGACTGGGCAACATTTGGAGGCAAATGACATTTCACTTAATCTGGCTCCTTGGACAGTGAATGGGGACACCACACCCAAGTGACTGCCAGATTGGCAGTTTGTGTCCAAACTTGCAATTCTATGAGGGATGAATCAAGATAAGCATCAGTGGCAAAAAACCTGCTGCACCAATATCAATACAAAACCTCCTAGTGACCTAAAGCACTCAGACTAAGTGGACATTCTGAGAAGAGTGTATTCTTATTTACTGGGACTTAGCCTCTTTCCAGAAACAGAAACATTCCTAGTGTGACACCTAGTGTCAGGAACAAACACCTTAAAGACTCAGATACAACGGAATAAGGAAATAGCTAAGTCAACAGAACCGAAAACTCAAGCAACAAAAATTACAACAAAACATCATAATTGTGAGCTAACATCTAAAACACAGAAAATTGTGAAGATAAAAGGATTTTTTTGATAAATAAATCCATTAAAATACATACTGGCCATCCTCTGTACTCAAACCCAGCTCTGAGTTATTACTTCTTTGGTCAGCTCAGTATATTTTGCTCTCTGGACTCTGCTTATACAGCAATTATCACAGTCCCGGTTTATGGAAGTATTTCAGGAGTTGTTGTGGGATGTAAATCATTCCTGCTGACTTCAAAGGGCAAAAAGAAACTATGGGGAAGCAGACTTTAGAAGTCAACATAATGACTTGAGCTATTGTTGAGTTTGTAGGTTTTTAGGTCCTTATGAAACAAATTAAAAAAAAAAAAAGTAAAGATAATACAAGAATTAGGACACAATGTTCAAAGAAGTTAAATTCTCTTCAAAATCAAGTTAATAGCACCTCAAGAAAGGTGAGGAAATGTCTCCAAATAATTTTGAACTCAGCAATTCAGAGAAGTGATTAATTCTAAATAGTAAATTACAATTGATTAAGATCCAGCACTTTTAGGCTGAGATATGTTTAAACTCAGAGGATAACACTGTTGGAAAGTGGACTTCATAACTGATGGTACCTTTTGACCAATATTTTTGTAAATTCAGGCCAAACACAAAGAGAAACATAGGTTTGGTGCCAAGTTTCTGCAGGCTGAAGGCTAATCTGGCAGTCAGGCCTCTGGAGGCAGATTGATGGCTGGATTTCTTGATTTAGCAAGAAAGATTTCTTGATTTAGCAAAGAGGAATTATGTTTTGAGCAGGCACAGCGACATTCACTGCCATCTTCTGGAAATGCCTCTGAAGTACTCAGGCAGGAGACATTCAAGAGAGCAATGTCAAGGACTTAACAAAGTGTTAAAACCACAAATAAACCACTGAATTTATGTCAGCTCTCTTTCAAACCCAAAACTTCCTCCCAAACCAGTAATTTTCCTAAACAAAGTTTTCCTTTTTATAGAATACACTTTCCCACAAAAGATGACTGCAATGGCAAATTCCTGAGTACTTACAAGGACCAACTCAATTTCTGAGCAACTATACAGAAAGCTCTTACAGCAGCAGATTTACACCCATTCTGAAAAGTTCTGTTGATAAAGGCACCTGTACAAAAGCTCATTGCCAGGATTATATTGATCTGACCATTTCATTCTATGAACAAATGTAATTCCAGTGTAGCAAAAGCAGCAACACCTACAATATTTCTACAAGCATTATATAAAAGGAAAGAAGCAAAACATGTCAAATTTGTAAGTTACATACATTAAATAAATAAATAAATAAATAAATAAATAAATAAATGTCTATAAAAGTGGATAGTTTATTTTAACTGCCTCAATGTCAGGCCATTATTTCCTTGTTAGCTTGCTAAATTCCTATAGGGATCATGATTTTAAAAGACCAGGAGTAATAAGCTCAAGGAAGCTGTTCTAGAGATGGAAATCAAGGCTGTTATTAAATATATTTGTCCAAAGGAACCTGTGGACATAAAATCTATCTGCAAAATATTTGATAATGACAATATTAAAAATTATGAGAGCAAAATAAAATCTCATATCCTGAATCACATGGAGTTAATTTCTCTTGTACTAAGGTAGACAGAGACTACATGATCATTGTTCCCTTCTCACCTAGGTTCTTTTTTTGCATGTCATACAAGACCCTCCTCATGGATCTGGTTTTCCACAGCTACAAAAAGCAAATCAAAGCCAGGATGAAAAGTATCCACACCATCCACAGCTACCAGCCTGTGAGGAGTCCACCAAAACAACAAGACCCAGAATCTGTCTTTTCAGCATACCTTTGCATGAAATTGTGCTTTCCTTCTGCAGGAATCACATGGGTTAGGCAAGCCATGGATGTAGGATACTGCAGGACTCACTCTCAGGGCTGGAGGGCCCATCAGGTGCTGGGAGGGGTATTGGGTATCCTCACACATATTGCTGGTCCCCAGTACTGACAGAGCTTTCCGTCACTGTGACAAATGGGAGTATGAGAACTTTTGTCTCCTTTGGTGTACTCATCACTTAAGTGCTAAACAGGTTAGGAAACATGCAAAGCAGGGCATAAAGAGATCTGTTTTTACTGGTTATTCCCCTGGGTCTTATTTCATGAAACCTTGATTCCAGCCAAAATCTCTTATTTAGCTGTAAAAGAAATACAGATATTCAGTTGAGAAAATTGATTTTTCCCCCCAGCTATTTTAATTGGATATGACTTCAAAAAAGACAGAACTCTAAAAATATTTTTGATAAGCTTAAACTTACATTTCTATGCAAGATGTTCAGCAGAAATTAATTATCTCAATTTATTAGGGGGCCACGGGTAATCAATAATGTGTCTGCTTCTTCCATGTAACACATTTCATGCCCACTGCATAGGTAGTGTCGAATACATTTACTCTTTAATTATGGTTGCAACAGACTTATTCTGCTGCATCATTGAGTAATCAGTCATCTGTTATCTTCATGCATTTGAAATATTTCTGTGACTAATAATGAAATCACAGAGCAGAAAAATAAGGTCACAAAATGGTTTGTATATTCTCTATAAGTTCATTTTAAGGATTGTGAAAGGTAAATTAATTCTGACTCGAAATATTTCACTCTTTTAAATATTTCCATAGGTAACTTCTAATAGAAAGTATAGCCAATGTAGTTTTTAAATGTTTGGATGCAAATGTAGAACCCAAACAAAGAAACAGCTCAAATTTAATTTTAAAATCTATCTTTCAGCAGACAGGTAGTACTTCAACATAGAACATCTCTTTTGAGAGGTCTTCTTCCTAATGAAAAAGAAATTCCCAAAGGAAAGGCTTCAGTCACAGGAATGTCAAATGTGAAGAAACATGTTTTCTAGAAATTATACATGCATTAATAGTAACTACTTACAGTGCTTAGTATGTACACACATTGAAGCCCCTATTTCAGTCTAATGCAGGCTGAAATGTTTTGTTTATTTTTTTAGAATCACTCATTAAAATCAGCATTCTAGCTTTAACTGAGTAAAGATTCTCCATCATATCCCTAAAACATATGATAACCTCTAAGAGTATGCTTAATTCTATTTAAATGTTCTTTAGAATCTACAGGGTGGGTAAAGCGTTCAGCTCATATAAATATAAATAAATATTCCCAACATTTTTCCTGGCATAAATATTGTCAGAAAGAATGGAATATATATTTTACTTTTTTGTATAGAACTTAAGAAAATTATTTATTCAAAAATACAGTTTTGAGAAACAGTATAAAACTGCTTTACTTTTCAAAATTAAACTTTTCAACTTCTTCAAATATTTTCATCATTTTTTCCAAATACTCCTCTTTCCCAAACTTGACATTGATCGTGAACAATATTGTCCCTTCCCAAACAGCATTTTTCAGCTAATTTATGTTCAAATGAAAAGAGTTATCCAGTTCTACAGATATTTTAAATTGGCTCCAATTTGACTTTTCAAAGTGCAGAGATTTATTTCAAAAAAGTTTAAAGCACAGGAGCAGAAAATTACAAAGCAGACCTAAAAACTACAGCTCTGTCTGTAACACTGCAGGAAATTTGGCATAAGGGTGACTAATATCCTAACAAAAGACCTTGTTGACTTGATAGTATTAGTTACTTTAGTATTGCTGTGATATGACTGTACTTCCTACTTATGATCCTGGGACACCATCCACAATCCTACATGCCTTCCTTTTGAATGGGGGAATTTTGTATTGGTGAAATGCTCCTCTGTGAGCTCTACTTCCTTGTTCTTCAATGCCATAAAACCCCTTTCCTAGAAATTCTGTGAGTCCTTGATACTAGAAGGGCCAGCTTAAATGGAAATTGACAAGAATATTAGCATTCTTTGATTTTTCACTTTCTCAAACACATGGGGTTATTCAGCCTACCACTGCCCTACACATAATTAAGCAATAGTTCAAGAGGAAAACTTGAAAGTATTTCCAACTGTTTCATTTCAGATATGGGTCCTGGTTGCTGCATGTTCTAGTGCATCTGGGCTGTTTATCATAGTTTGGTAGCAATATGGTTTTAGTCTATCCCTGCTTGGTGAGTCAAATGCTGTTTCCTTTTTGGTGTTTGGTGCTGTGACCACTTCCCTGGGCAGCTTGTTCCAGTGCTCAACCACCTCTGGGTTAAAAATTTTTTCCTGATATCTAATCTAAACATTCCCTGACCCAGCTTCTTGCCATTTTCTCCAGTTCTGTCACTGGTCACAAGAATGAAGAGGTCAATACCTTCACCTCTGCTTCCTCTCTTGATGTTGTTGAAGACCACAGTGAAGTCTCCCTTCAGTCTTCTCTTCTCCAGGCTGTACAAACCACGTGACCTCAACCATTTCTCCTTAGGTTTGCCCTTCAGACTCATTAGCATCCTCATGGCCCTCCTTTGGATACTCTAAAATAGCCTGATGTCTTTTTTATATTGTGGTGCCCAAAACTGTGAGGCTGCCCCAGTGCAGAGCAGAGCAGGACAATCCCCCACCTTGCCTGGCTGGAGATTGTCGCAGACATCTTTTATAAAATATCCTTTCCTTAGGATTTTTCCTCCTGAGAACCTGAGAGGCCTCAGGAACAAAATGTAAACAATGGTTATCTGCTGCTGTGGAATGCAACAGGTGGATCTGTGATTGGTCTCATAGAGTTGTTTGTAATTAATTGCCAATCACAGCCCAGCTGGCTCGGACAGAGAGCCAAGCCACAAACCTTTGTTATCATTCTTTGCTATTCTATTCTTAGCTAGCCTTCTGATGAAACCTTTTCTTCTATTCTTTTAGTATAGTTTTAATGTAGTATATATAATAAAATAATAAATCAAGCCTTCTGAAACATGAAGTCAGATCCCTGTCTCTTCCCCAATCCGAAAACCCCTGTGAACACCATCACAGAAGATGCTGTGCCTGATGCACCCCAGGACACACTTGGCCCTCCTGGCTGCCAGGGCACTGCTGATTCATGTTCAGCTTGCCATCAATCAGGAGCCCAGGTCCCTTTCCACAGCATTTGTCTCCAAGCTCTTGTTCCCCACACTATTCACACAACCAGGGTTACCCCATCCCGAGTGCAGAATCCAGCAACAAATTACCCAACAACTACATTCCTCCAGGACAGATCAGAAACTGCCCATAGGGCTTGCTGGTTTACATTTTGATTGTGCAAACCAAGATACTTTCAAACACTCTTTCAGATGAAGATGTCAATTTTTGATCTGAGGAAGAATTCAGTCAGAACTGTTCTGTTTCAGAATATTCCCAGGACAATGTTTCTGATGCATGTGCATTACTATATAGGCAGTAGCCTTTGCTCTGCTCCCCAAAATGCCACCTGACTTTTGCAGCATGGCCTGACAATGAATGCTGCACATTGTCCTTTCCATCTTTTTTACAGCTTCTTTCTTAGAGGCAAAAATGTATCTTTGGAGCTTTCAGAGAAGGTCACACAACAGCCATAAAAGGAGACTCTCTACATGGTATGGACCTGTGAAAAGACTATCCAGAGTTTAGCCCACAGTGACTTACTACTGGTTATTAGACATTGTCAATATATTATTTAATTTTTGCTCACTTTTGTACAGTCTGTCTTTACCACAGACTAGAATATACAAAATGTCTTTAATCCTGTACCACAAACTTTTATGGGGAAGAAGCATCCCCCTCAGATTCCTATCAAGGCTAGAACCAGCCACCCGTCCTTCACAGAAACAATTATTCATGAAAGAAAAATTAAATGGCTGTTGATTGAGAGTTGGCCTAAGCTAATGGTGTGATCAGACATTAATGTGACTAATGGTAATGGCCCTCTGGATGAGTTACATGGTAATAGTGCTCCAGCTGCTTTGGCTTTGCAGAAGCCAGTCAGATGACTGAGAATAAGGTTTCTGGTCTTTCTTCAATTAATCTCCTTTGACTGAAATAACAAATTAAAATTATGAGCAGTTCTGAAACTGCTGGGCAGGGGGTTATTACTATTTCTGTAAGGCATTAAAGGACACTTAGAATCTCCTTGGCTACTTGAAATTCAAATAATCGCTTAACAGCTTCTCAGGACTTAGATTTAGCATTGCAGCTACCTGAAACCATGGCTGATAGGGCAATCCTCATTCGGTAAAATGAGGATTGTAACATAAGAGTTGTGTCATGAACTTGTTACACAAAACAACTATGTCTCAAACCCCTTTGCTGCTACTTAGCAATGTAAAGGTTACAAATAGAATCTAGAAGACTATTAAATTTCCAAGTCATTATATTGTACTTCTAATGTGCTCTTGATTATTTTTAACAAAATATTTTGAACCAAAACTGCCTATTGCTTCTCACTGCCCCATATTTCTGGCTAGGGTGTGGGTTCTTAATACCCCAAAGTTTCATTTGCAAAAAGTCTTTATCCTGAAATGCTTGAGTAAATACTTCAAGAGTAGAGCTTCTTCTCAGAGATTTAGGGAACCATGAAATTTGGTCTAAGCCTAAGGTACAATCATTTGGTAATTGCTATGGTGCAAGATGCTTGGTACAGTTTACCAAGAGAAATACTTTGCTTCACAGACAACATGACAGATGTCTGAACAAAACTTTGCAGAGCTACAGTATAGATGAATGTCATGTAACGATGTGAAGTTGGTATATTTTGACATAAAATTACTGATTTTTCTTTTTAATTACCAAAATAGTGAAACAAATTCTAGTACAGTTTGGGAAAAATGTCTCATTTTCCAAAATGCAATTACTGAGATTAAGTCTGAGTGTAGCCTGATTATATACACAAGGGAGATGCTACCTTCATGTTCAGTAGAGTGGTTTTGAAAGAAAAGAGTGCTTGCAATGACCATGCTATTGTCTATGCAGAAGTATTCATTAACATTACATGCTAACTCCCTTCCTGAACACAGATGAAAAAGTGGCAACAGAGTTAGGATAGACCTGCACAGGTTTTCAGAACTATAGTTAGAGACAGAAACAATATGTGATACAGCTATAATGTATTACAAAACAGGAAATGCTGAATTTGCCAGTTTTCCCATAGGTGATGGAAACACAGGAAAAAATTAATATAAAAAAAGTAAAATAGAAAATATGTTCAATGGTCTTTATATTTAGGCATCTTAACTTGCCACAGACAGTTACATAATAAAGCAAATAGGAAGATACCCAAAGAAATACCCTTTCTGGTTTCCTTCCATTCATTTTCTGCATGAGATTTGTTTTGCCTCTGGGTTGGGTCTTACATTGTGAAATCATGTGGGAAAAAATTACTTTTGTCAATGCAGAGTGTTCTCAGATCAGGATTTTCAATATTTTAGCACCTGTAACACCATATTACATAGATCAAAGTGCCAGCAAATTAGAAGGTAGGGACAAGTTAGGTCCACAACACACTTGTGGTGTTAGACCATTGCTCTAGAACATTTCCTGGAGAGAAGACCAGTACAATTGCACTGAACCAAGCACACACTGCCTGGGAAGCCAGAGCAATTTTTAGTGTGACTTTAGCAGTACCTGGAAGTTACAATTCCCTGTCAGATCAGCATGTCTTTCCTGTTGTTTCACTGAAAGAGAAATAAGGATAAAAGATCAAAATATGTTATAATACTCTGGAAGTTGAAATCTAGCAGAGAAAATAATTCCCCCCATGCTTCAATCTAGGAAATAAGAGTAAATAGAGAATATACATCCTCTACAATTTAAATAAATGCAGCTCCATGCTGCCATGGCCTAGTGCTAGGACTGTCCTCCTCTGCTACATTAAAGCAATATGGGAAATCTCTATACTACTCTGCAGTTACCTCTTTTGCATGTGCAATAGAAGCATGACGTGATAAAGGTACTGGAATGATGTTAAACCACCTTTGTGCCTTTTTGCTCCTTTCTCTAAGTCCTCGTGAGAAGGAAAAACAATAGTAAGAAAAACAAAAGTTCAAGGAGACTGATGAGCAGAGCAAAACACCTCCTCTGCTATACCTGCTGTTCTCTTCCTCAAAGCAGCCCGGGACTAGGGGAATCAAAATACCAATTCAAATCAATTTCAGTCTAGCTGGCTATACAAGTCACACCTAATGGAGCAGAAAAACTGGCCTTTTATTTGCTGAATTAACCTAAAAACACTTCATAGCTCAAGCAGCCTGGACTCAAAACACAATGCCCCATCATATTTCAGCATACAGTACCCAGAGGTTCTGCCCATAAACTTCAAGATATGCTGGGGACAGCTAGCTATTTTAATACCTATAAAAAATTGGACCCTTTCAGTATCTAAGAGCATTCTTTGCTTAGGCAAAGTCTACAAAGTCTCACAACTGTCCCATTACCTACTAGAAAGGAAGAGAAATGAGAAGGAGACAGAATTACATGACAATCACAGGGATTTATTTTCTCATTGCTTCACAACACGCATGCACTACATTGCACTACATGTAGTAGAAAATGAAATAATTTTATATATATATTTTTTTTTTCCTGGGGAGGGTGTATCTCTACTTCCCTAAAACCAGGTATGGTTGCATCTTACCTTCGAGGTCCATCTGCTGGGTCAGATCCCAAATATTTATATTATATTTACTACTTCCCTGCTAGGAAACTTCCACAGGTTTAAACTTTCATCTTAGGCAGTCTTCCACAGAACAGGAGCAATTCCAGAAGCTGAATAAATAGACAGTCCCTGAGATTCTTTCAAAAATGCAGTTGATCTTCACTTACCACATTGACTTTACTACATCACTTAAAAAATATTTATGTTCCTGGGAATAACTATCTCCTATGAGAATTGTAGGCAGAATATGCTAATCGATTTCCTGGTAATTCAACCTAAACAGGTAACTCTGTGCTGTCCATCAGAGAGAGATTCAGTTTTGAGTGTCTGATTTCTTTAGGGATTTTCATGTATTATGTTTAACACAAGTTCATATTGCAAACAGAAAGGATTCCATTGGTTTCACTCCCAAGATTAATGTGATTGCAAGCAGATAGCTTGGAAAGGGCAGTGGATGGAGATGGTTTTATATCCCTGACACTGATGAAAGGATTATTCTCTTCTTTAAAGGCAATTGTAACTTCCAGAAAAGTCATCAAGAGTTATTTATTTCATTTCAGTAGGAAAGAGCCCAGCTCCTTGCCAAGCTGATAGCATGGGATGGAGAAGACAAGGAGCGAAGTTTTTGGATTCTTAAGGGCACCCTTTTTATCTTTACATCAAAACGTAAAACTTCCATAAGAGAGAGGCACATGTTTGTGCTGCCTGGTTGTGACTTTTATTCTTATATGTAAAGGCTGAAATATTGACATGAAGCTTTGAGCAAAACCTGAGGAGGGGATGAGGAAGGAAGATGTTAAATGCAGAGACTGCTGGGAGCAGTTTATGAGGAACTGCCTTAGCAGCAGTTCACAGTAGATCGAGTGCTGAAAAAGTGTTTTTTGGAAAACTGTCTTGGACCATGTTCAGAAAGCACCAGAATGTAGTAAATGCTTCTATTGATTTTGCATTATTAAATCCTGAAAATAACCTACCTTCGCATGATATGCAATTTACTTGATTTAGTACTCTAATAATTCTGTCTCTAAGACCAAAATGAAAATCACTGTGATTCTTCACTCTGAAATAAGATGACTACAGAGGAATGTTTTTTTCTAGATTATGTAAATTACTGAAGAATGTTTAAAAGCACTGGCTTTAAACTGCTAAACTTCTTCACCCTTTTTAGCAGTATGAACTGTTAGTCCCTTGGGGTCTACTATTTTAAGGTGTTAACCAAAAAGTTAGTAGGAGGCAATGCAGTCTTAACAGTGGGGGTTGGAGCCATAATGGGCCTTAGAGGAGAGTGGAGATGGGTCTTAATGATCCATATTGAAACTCCAAGGTCAGATGTCCCTTCAGGACATCAGTGACCAAGTGAGAGTTACATTGCATGCATTTGTGATTTGACATCCACATTAAAATACAAAAGAGGCCATAAAAAGTGAAGTTTTAAGATGGTACTCACCATATTCCAATAGCACTGATTAGTCAGAAATGAAGATGACAGTCATTGTCCTTAAGGCAGTAATGTGGCTTTCTCTCATGTAATGTATCTCTTTTGGGAGGCATACTGAGATAATTATTACGCATTTAGTTTGTCATTTAAATCTGTTGGGTTTGCCTTCAAAATCATCTAGCGTGCATTAAATTCCTGGATACTCCACTAGAACATAAATATTACCAAGGACTTAATTACTTTTATGTTTTATCCAGTGTTCATAAACTATATCCTCATTCATTTTAACACAAAATCTTTTTTAAGAGAATATAATTAAATTCTACATCTGGAAACCAGATTCTTTTTCCTGTCTCAAATCCTGAACAGAGGGGACCGACCAAGTCCTTCAAATGCCTGCTGAACTATTCTTTCCATCGTGCTTCACTACTGACCTCTAACGAGCAGCAAGGAAACTGTCTGAAATTCTTAGTCCTTTACGGAGAAGAAATGTTCTTCCTAATACGGGTTTATCCTCTCAGAGTGAGCAGGAATGCTCACAAGAGTTCCTGGGTTGGATTCCTGTGCTATGCTTCCTAAGAAGCTGCTTTCCAGAGGAATAAGTTATAGAACCAGGAAATTATATTTTTTAACCACAGTAAGTTAGTAAAATAAAATAAATCTGCAAACGTGGTACATGATCCTCAAAGTCCAGAGTGCTCCTAAAATCAGGTTTGCAAACCCCACGGGAATACAGTGAAAGCTGAGTATTTTGAGAAGCAGCTTTATTGTATATTGTAAAAATAGCACACCATTGAAATAGTCACACACATCTCCCTCTCGGTATGTGCTTGACTGGTCAGGAATTTTACTGCCAAGGAATACTGAGTACTGTGTCAAGCACATGACATTGAAAATGATGCAAGACTTTGAAGTATTTTATAGACTTCAGATGGTAAATGTATTTTTATTTTAGCATTTATATTAAATGCCTGTCAATTGTATTAATGTTCTGTTTACCCCT
Source organism: Ammospiza nelsoni (assembly GCF_027579445.1). Lineage (NCBI taxonomy): Eukaryota > Metazoa > Chordata > Aves > Passeriformes > Passerellidae > Ammospiza > Ammospiza nelsoni. The sequence goes on along the minus strand of NC_080633.1, from coordinate 117,686,064 downwards.
CGTCCTAATTCACAACATAGTTGATATTATGTAATTTGACTGTCTGGTAAGAACGCCTAAGTTAACAGCTCTTCCAATTACAGTAATTAAAGTACTTCCACCTTCAAACAGTCTATTAAAGTTATCATATTTTTGCACTATGCAACTATCTTTACATGATACTAAAAGAGCCTCCACGTAAGGGTAAAAATAAAGCAGAAATGTTTCCACGTCCCAAACAACTTCAAATATCCAGGGACTGGCAAAGTTGTCTAATGGGGGGAATTTCTCTAGGACTCCCACATGATTTATCTAGGGTTCCAGGAAAATTTCCCCAGCTGTAGTGTTTTTAGCAGTCCAATGCAGAATTTCTATTTCTAGTGACTGAGCAATTCAACTCCCAGGAAAAATACAGTATACCTGAAAATTGCTACAATATATTTTCTAAATTGCTGAAAATAACAACATTTACAGGATTTAAGACAAAAAATAATAATTTTTTAAAAATGGAAGTTTTAACAGTTTCAACTGCCATCAAAAAAAATCAAAGGAGGACATTACATTACTCAAAATAGCCCGGTGATAATTACTAGAACAAGAAGCTTTTTTTAAGAAGACACAGGGGAATACCAGCACAAGTGAATGACAGGGTTAGTTGTGTGCTATGAACTCTCACAGAAAATATTGTGAAATGAGGGTAAAGTTGCAGTCTCTCCCAGAGGGCTGCAGCCACAGTCCCTTTGGCCCTGTAACACACAACAAGCTTGACCAAAACCAGATGCTGCACTAAAATCCATTTTGCAACAGCCTCAATGGGGCTCTGCATGCTATTGTATTGTGGAGTTAGCAGTCATAACAGGGTATTAGTCCAAAAGTGCTGTTGACTTCTAAATTCTCTATGCCACTGCATAATAATTTCCCTCTACTGAGGAGGCTGTAGCCAGGTTTAAACTTATGCACAGATTGGGAATTGGTAAAAGTCATGGGAACAGCAGCATGTTACTTGTACCGCTGGGAAAAGGACAAACAACACTCCAAAATTACACATATTAATGAGCTCTCTGTGTACACAGCACTGAGATAGACACTGAAAAGTGCTGAATAACTCAGCAAGAACTCAGAGCACTCTTTTCGCTTGGTGCTGCCTGTTTAGGAAGCATAGAAAGGTGTGGACAGAGATTTTTTTTCAGAACTATCACTGAAATAAATGTTTTCCAATTAATGCCGTGGTGTAGCACTGCACACCTGCAGCAGTACACTACTGCTATGGCCATTGTGTCATGGTCTCTGTGCTTCAACAGCAAGGCTTCACCAACACTTCCCTTAAGTGTTTGCTTCACCCCAAGGTGGTGGTAGGCTCTTACCTATCCACTGAACCTGGGCAGGAACTGACTCACAGTAGGAGGAACTTCAAGAGCCACCAAGTTGGCAACCTCGCTGCGCTTAGCAGGAGCTGAAACTGGCAAAGAGAGAATCACACTTTTCCTCAGCCTCAAATTGAGTATTGCAGTTGGGTAGAAATCTCTTCAGAAAAACTTCAGGAAGTTTTCTAACCCCTGCCCTGGATTAGTTCAGCTAGAAAACAAATGAGCGGATTTATGGAATGATAATTGTAAATGTACAACCTTTAAAATTTGAATTATATTTTTTAATTCCCTTAAGACAAAACACACATTCACAGCAGAAAACCAGAATGGTTGTAATTACTCTCAAAAACCTCAGCAAAAACTGAAAAAATTAACACAAAAGAAGTGTTGGCTATGTGCAAAATATCTTATAATTAGGATACAAAGAGGATACAAGCTTCTAATATACTTTTGAAAATGACAGAAAAATAATTCTGCCCATACTACAAATAACAGCTGTGTTACATGTGAGAAAGATGTAACTTCCATTAGTATTTTCCCAATTTTCTAAATATACCATGAAAAACAAAAGTTAATTCTCCTTTTGTTTTTAGAGACTATTATGTTTTTGTGCATTTCTCCAAAGCTCCACATTTTTTCAGCAGTAAATGTAAATCCTTTATGTTAATGAATCCTAAAAGCATTCATATTAATATATTAAAAAAAGCTCTTGATTAATAGTCTTGAGCAAAATACTTTTCTTTTTCCAAAATAAATAAAATTTCAATCATACTCTTACAAAAGAGTAGGCAGCACTATGTAGGTGTTCTAAAAAGTAACCACATGCTCAGCTAGAATAAATGGACTTATTTGTTGCCATAGAGGCAAAAGACTGACTCCCAGGGTAGTGTCTCAGGTCTCAGTAAGACACTTGAGAGTAGATGAGATGTTAAACTTCCTTGGAGGAAAAAGAAAACCCAGGTGACAGATTAAACACTTATATTATGTAAGAAGAGCATAGAATGTACCTGTGAATGGAAACACAACTTAGGGATTTCAGTGCCTGCCCCATGAAGAATACCCACTGTCTGTTAAAACCCTTTGTAATTTACATCTGCTCTAAGCTCAGACTAACTCATGACACTAGTTTTGGGAATTGCAACCAGAAATCACATAAAGGAGAATTTTAGTCCAGGACAGAGTTATGGGGTACAAGCTGAGCACTGTCAATGACCTCCTATATAGTAGGGTAGTTTATAAGTCCCTAGAGAAGCCGGGGTTGAAAAACCCTCTCTGCTCTCAGCCTGTAAAAGATACAAATCTATTTCCATTTCCAAGGTATGAAAATTGGCTTTTCAGTTTACAATGCCATTGAGTAGTCCCTAGTAAAATCCCAAAAAGGCACTGCCATTATACAAATCAGAAATAAATCTGGTAAAGAGGTGAGTTAATGTTTAATTGACAGCAGTGTCAGAACATTCTTCAGATACAACAAAATGTAAGGCATTGTTTCACTTTGAGAGCCAAAAGTGATCATTCAGACTGACAAACACTTTCCTTTACCAGAGTGTCCCCATTGTCAGTCCATGCTCTATGCTGATCTCCATCCCAGACAAAACCTTCTCCATTCTGACAAGCCTTTTTCTGATCTTTGACTGTAAGCAGCTCAGATGACCAACATCATGTAAAATGAATTCAAGCCTCCTCCTTTTTCTAATCCCATTTGAGTCCTAAGGGAGTTTCTTAAGAGAACCATAGAAATCATTCTTAAGCAGAAATCTGAATGTGTCAGCAGAACATCTTTAGCAAACACAGAAGTCTTTGGGACACTGCTGTGGGGAAAGTTGTGTGCAAGACTTGGGCATCTGCATCAGAGTTCTGAGTCTCAGACAGGAGACAGCCTGGAGACTTCTAGCACAAAGGCCACTGTCTAAATTTGGACTGAAGCAAAATGGAAATCTCTGTTAAACCTTCACTTGCCCCATCATGATTTTCTTTTCTTGCACAACCCTTACTAACAGACACAACTGAAAAGAGGAAAGAGCATATCTAACACAAGTGTTCAGTATGTGATAATTTATTCATCTCATTATTTTATTTTGTCTCTCTTAATGTTATAGCATAAGGGTAATTTCTTGACAGATGAATTACATAAACATTGATTAAAAAATTTCATTTCTCTCATTAAATTGCATTTATCCAATTACCCATTAAAGTGACTTGTAATGCGAATGCACATTTCTCACATGACATTCCAAAGCAATGAAGTGGAAAATGACACCTTGCCAAAATGGAACATTCATACATCTGATAATAGAATTGAAAGACCCAAAAAAAAAAAAAAAAAAAACCACCCAAACAACCCCACACAAAAACAAACAAACAAACAAACAAACAAACCCAAAAAAGCCACAGGAAAAAACCCCACCCATAACCAAAACCCAAACAAATCCCCAAATTATTGCCAGCTGTTTATAGCAGGTTTTGTCACTGTCTTTTGTCACTATCACACTGAGTTCAAATGGTGTTTTGAATTCATATTTATCTAAAATAAAGTATTTTTATTTTTCAGGAAATGGTGGTAAATCAGAAGCCTAAAAAACACTCTACTCAGTGCCCAAAAAGTAGTTTGGAACTAGAGGACTTCTAAAGAGCAGAAAAATAAGACTCATCTAAGACTCATTCAAAGGACACTGGAAACAAGCTCCCAAATGACTCTGCACTGGTGGGTGCAGACAGACCTCAATGGACTCTGACTGTGCTGAGCATGGTGTGGACCCAGCATTCTCACAGGAATCTAAGAACAATGGGCCAGCTCCAGGCCACAGAGCAACAAATCTGCATTAGTGCAGCTCTGTGCCCCAGTTACCGTGCAGCAGCAAGAGTCAGAGCTCATTAGCTCAGGAACTGTGCTAAGCTCATTTATACACACAGTGTCTTCAAAACTGAGCTGCTAAGTCTGTGAAATGCTGAACAGTATTTGTGAACCTACTAGGTCAGACCTGTATGTGTGCACTTTGTGCCTCTTCTCAGCAAGAAGATTCTCCTCTGACCTCAGCCATGGTCTGAGGCAGTGCAAATTGACTCTGGAATCTAAACATCACATACACAGCTGTACTTCAGAAAAAACCCTGACCTTTTATCCCTATCCATACAACAGGCCCACTTAAAACCTTTCTACTAATACAAAACATGTGACTACAATTAGTCTTTTTCTTTTTTGTGTGTCAGTATGGGTACTCAAAATAGTCTCTCAAAAAATACTCAGACTAAAGTGTAGTGTCTCACAAGAGATGAGACATTTTAAATACAAAGGCTGAGTCAGCAGACATATATGCAGGTATTATTGTGCAGATCTTATGTGCTGTCTTTTGTAGATCTTTTCACATTTCTCTGAGTGACCTGACTGCATCTGCTTTATTTTGGCACAAAAGCAGAAATTGCTCTTTGGTGCCCAGCCGTACCAACAGTGAGCTAGAGATGCTTCTCATTCATGACAGCCTTCTGAGTATTGCTTACAGAGTTCTGAGCAGCCCCAAATCTTCATGCTACTGCAATTGTCTTCCTGGAGCTACTCTTTGTTCATACAGGTGCTATGGTTAAATAACACTTAAGAAGATCTATACTATTCCAATCCTATTGGGATTGAATCTTCTCTGTAACACTACTGTGTCAAATCTGCTTTGTACCTCTAGGCACATACAGGCCAGCCAGGTGAGCAGGCCTATGCTTCTGGATTTGAGAAGCTAAACCACCTCCCTGTTCACCTTCTCTTTATTCTCAAATCCAGAGAGGCTTTGTGAACAGGGACCCACATATTTGGTTGATAGCCAACTGCTCAGAACCTCTCTGGTGACTTTATCTATCTTACCTAGGAGGTGGCTCAACCACATTACTGGAGGCAGAGTCATCTGAACTGCCCCATGCAGGCCAGCCGTGTTCTGAAAGCAGTAGAGCCACACCTTCACTATCCACACCTCCCAGTCTGGCTCAGCCAGAGGTTCTCTGGTTTCCATGGTCAATGAAGATTTCTCCTTTTTCCAGTCATATCTTGCATTACAGAATGCTGGTTTTGCTTGCTCATTAATTACATTTACTCTGTTTCTGCCTATCCAACTCCTGAAATCTGAGATCTGATATTATGTATGAAAAAGAGGAGTGAGGAAAGAAGATACACAATTGTATTTCTATTAAATGTGCATATTAATGAGCAATACACTCAATAAAAGGAGCAAAATCTACCATGTGACAGAAGTATGTTCATACCATTATTCCTAACTCTATCAGGTTTACTGAGATACAGTTCAGCCACAAAAGAATTGTGCCCATGGGTCCACTGAGTCATTATCTCAAATTAGCTCTTTTTTCACATCTGTTTCAGTCAAGCAACACATGTATCACACAGTTCTGCTTCAGAAGGCTTTGGCATGATTAATTTCTGTGACACAAACTCTGCTGTTGCTGCCAGGTTTGTGGCATTCACATTTGTGCTGCCTGTTTGGGTCAGAGAAAGCATGAAATCTCTGAAATGCAGCACAGTTACAATTGAGAGGACTCTTCCTACAAATCAGCTTGGCATTACCATCAGGCAACTATAATTCTTATTCCTGAGCCAGCCAAGGATAGTCCCTCCTCTGCTGCAGTAACTGCCATAATTTCAGCCTGGCCCCACACCACTGCAAACCTTTAGGATCTCACAAACCACATCTTTTCCCATGTCCTCAAAATGAAGGATTTGGAACAAGAATGCTAGACTTGCTCTTGTGTATTCAGAGGGCCTTTTTTAGTTTCTTTGACAGAACTACTGATACTACCCTCAAAATAATAGAAAATCTTTGGCTGGAAGGGAGCTTTGGAGGTTATAATGCCAAACTTAAACACCATTCTCAATTCACAATTCCCTGCCTATTATGTCAGGATGGCTCTGAAACATATTATAAAATTTGGATTTGTACTACCATTATTACAAAGTATTAACTTACCAAGAAGATCTAAAGCAGGAAGAGAACAGTACTGTGTGGAACTAGGATAAATAATAGAATTATTTATGTAAATTATGTTAGACACAGTAGGTTGTTTCTCTTTGCATGTGGTGCCAAACAGTGAATCTTCCCTCCCAGCTCTGATGCTTCTAATGCCCAGAAGAATTGAACATATTGATTTACAAACGGCTTGAAAACACTTAGCGTTCTTTTGGTTATGTTAGTTTAAAATAAGTAAATGCTTGGCAGAAGCAAAGACCAAAAATAAAGACAGTACAATATCAAGATTGTCCTAGAGTAAAAAATAATGAATAGAAGAATATTTCTCTCTAGGGAAAGAAAAGTTGTATTTCTAGAGAATTGTGAAGTTCTTAATAAAAAACAGATTTCTGTTTTGTGAAATTAGAAGTAATTAATCACCTTTCTAATAAAGGACATGCCATTTAACATAAAACAGATTTATATTAGTACCATTACATTCCCTATGACATGAATACAGCACATACAGATTGCTAGATTTTTAAAAGGGCTGGATGATTTGTCACAAACTCAAGAATAGTCACTTGCTGAGCCAGCTGAAGGTTATACGAGCACTGCAGGCTCCCATGCCAGGGCATAACCCGATCACCTACAAAGATTAGAAAGGAATGTTCCTCACATGTGCAGTTCTGAGTAGCTGGCTCTGTGTAGATCTTGATACTTGTTTTTTAACCTTTTCCTTGAGCAGAAGCTTATTACTGCTTCTAGACTAGGTGCACAACAGAGTTGATTATGTACACTAAATCTTGTTCTCTTATCTTTTTCCTGTTATAGGATTTTTTGATGAAAAAGAACAAAGTCCTGTCATATATTATATTTCAATATGCAGATGACTTCCAAGGTAATTTCATTTACATTAAATATTTAACTTCCAATTTATTTTCATGGTCCACCAGGCACTGAAAATGAGAATGTTATACAAAATAAAAATGCACAGCTTTAAACTCGAGCAAATAAACTCAGCATCATAAAGTTATTCACATTTGTAAAAAGTATGGAAGACTTCCTTGATTTTAACTTGCAAGTATGTATTTTTACACTGTTCAATTGATTACACCTCCTAGATAACATGATTTAAAAACCACCCTTCAATTCTGAAGGCATCACTGATAATATTTTAATGGTTTCAGTAATACATAAACAAGACAATAAACACTCCTCATACCAAATCTCATAATTCAGTAACAACGTAAACAGATCCTCCTACTCCCCAGAGCCTCCATATTGCCACTGGCAACCCCCAATGAGAATCCAGCTACTCAGAGTCATGAGGGTGAGCAGAAAGGCCTGCTTTGCAGTCTAGGAAGCTCAGATATTTTACAGTTATTAGAAAAGAAAAGGGGAAAAAAAGGAATACTTCACCTGCCACTTTCTCTTCTTATTCTAATTAAGACTTAAGACAAGTTCCTCCTTTGGCAGTACAGGCTAGCATGGGATAAAAAACATTCCAAGACACACCTTGGCCTATGTAGGTCAAAATAAACTCTTTAGCATTATTTTTAAAACTTGTGAATCTCTATGAGAAAATAATAAACAGATATGTATACACATATTTAAGCTCACACACAAAACCATCTCATAAAAACTCATACATTAGGACTGCATACAAACTGTGTTTGAACCTGAGCTATTATATATTGTACAAACAAAAAGGTGGTATTTATATCCTGCCTTTGGAATGATGTGAACAAAAGAGAGAGAGCCTAAAGTGGGCTGCACTGAAAGAAGATGTGAAGGTGACAGCAAAGACATTTGCTTTGCTCATTATGTCTTGAGGTACACCTCTTTCACTACAGGATCCTGGGATAAAGCAAAGATAAAAGTGGGCAGAACCACCTTAAGAATGACACTCCAAGTATGCAAAGGCGTTTTTTATTTGACTTGATCTCTGTGCAGGTTTTCCCCATGGGGCAAGAATGGTCTTCCAGTAGAGATGCATTTGATTTCCTGCATCACAGCATTACAGTAGGGCAGTTCTATTCTCTTCTTTTTCATTAATGCAAATGGAAGTGGCAGCCTACTATGAAGAAGAGAAACAGACTTAGCTCATCTAAACTTGGATATTACAAATGGAGAAGTAGAGGAGTGGAGGAGTGGAGGAAGTACACAATTAGAGATTCAATACATGCACTCAGCTCTGTTGTGGGGATAACACATCACCTGTAGGCTGGTCTCATTGGTGATATGAAATTATGCTGAGAAACAACATGGACTTTTGGAGTCTTGCTTTTTGTTAGAGCAATATCCTCCAACCACATCACTGATGGCCAGTGATGGGTCTATTTGTCTAATGGAATATTAATTCATAAAATCATAGAATATCCTGAGTTAGGAGGGATCCTCAAGGATCATCAAAGTCCAAATCCTTAGAGTAATTAGCAGCTTATTAATACTTTTGATTGGATGAACTAAGCACACTGCCATCAATCTACATTTCTTCGCAGCTCCACTACACATGTGGAGTACATGTGTGTGGATACAACTTCTCAGATGCCATTTCTTTGGCTTCCACATTCCCCTTAATATCTCATTATTTTTCCCTTTAAAACAACCATCTCTTTCCCAAGATCATGTTGGACACACCATGTTTGCCAGCATTACATTAATCTCAGGTGTGGGTATGTTCTAATAATTTTCGTAGTTCTTAGGACATGTCCTCCCCATGTAGAGCAAGCTCTCAGTGATAGGAACTCTCTGCTACTTTGTATTCTTCTGGTAATGTCCACTCGATGCCTACATTATGGCTTAAAGTTAGATTTTTAAAATATGTAATTAAAGATAGTGGAATCAATTTAGTAAAGTACATTTGAATTTAAGAAATTAATATTTTGTTTGGGTCATGGTTACCCACCCGAACACATGAAAATCCCTAATTGCACTTGCCACTTCTCACTTGTCCCTTTCCTGCATCCCCACCCTACTCGGCTCCATCCCAAAGTCCAAATACCTTTTCATTACTAAAACAATTTGTTCCAAATGTACCAGCATGCAAAAGATTCCCAGGCTGTTTTTTGAAATTAACATTAATGCCATTTTAGTAGCCAGTCATGAGTAAAGCAAACAGAAATAAGATCTCTTCTTTACAACATTAGGCTCAACACTTCATTACTTCAGTTAATGTGTTGTGATAGGTGTTGTAGGTTCATATTACTATCTTCCTGTAGATCTGCAGTGAAGTCTCACAGTGCAGTGTAATTGGACCTTCACCACATCACCTTCCACCTACTGGCAATGCATGATGGCACAGTTTGTAAAACAGCTTACTACAAAGAATGCAGCAGCTTGATAAATTCAGAAAGATAAAGAATGATTTTGTAAATAGAAATCAGTGGAAATTTTACCACTAAAAAGTGAATTTGAATTTGCATTAGGAAAACACATAGCAAGAAATTTGAGAAGAAAACATCAGAATTTTAAGTCTTTAACCAAGATGAAGATTTAATTGTCTTAATTAACTTAAATTTCAAGTTTGATCTTAGACTCCACAGGCAAGTATGTTCCAACCAGATAACATAATTTGAGGGCTACAAGCCTAAGGCCAGAGAATTTACAGTGGGAAATCAATGAAGTTTTCTGAAACCAAGAGAATTACAGTTGGTCTAATCCAGCTCTATGTGCCTCTCAACACTATCTTGGAGCCAGTATAGGGGCTGTCCTTATGAATTGCACATAGAAACAAAAAAGCAACAAAGGGAAGATTCTGTTGCTGGCATTGCTCCATTCAGCTGTTTCTCACTCCCACTGCTGTAGCAGCTAAGATCAGAAGAACTCTACCATCACAATAAAAGCAAAGGAACACATCCTGTAAGTCACAATTAGACAGGCAGGGAGTACTAGGAAATGGTACCATCCCATTGATTACAGTGCAGGTGTGTGAAGAAGAAAGAACATAGAAGGAAGTATACCAGCACTTATTATAAAATGCAACATATTGGCAAATCAAGTCAGCATCTTAACGGATGAGAAACAATAACTTTAATCCTGATATGGAAAGTCAGATGTCAGACAAATGACAGGCATCTGTGAGTTTGTGGAGCTGGGACCCACTCATGCTCTGAATACCAGTCTGCTATTTGTGACTCTATAATATACAGAACTTGGCACCCTGCCTCCATTCCACACAAAGCAAGGGAATGAAAGCTGAAGGCCCTCAGAAATGCAGGAACTTTTGCATGTGTAATGTTAAAAGATTCTGCCTGAAGATCTTTTTAGCTTTTTTAAAACTTGCTATTTTGAATGTCAGCTTTCCTGGACTTAGCCTTAACGTCGACTAGCTTGACTAATCAGATAAAAATAGGAGCAGTTTCAAAGTTCAGAGTCATCTGAATGATTCACAATGAACAATAACCCTTCAATGTAACTGATCTTCCATAGCCAAAAACGAGAAAACTTTCCATTGGAATGATAGTGCTCTTTCATGGCAAAGTAGTCTCTCCCCATAATATACAGGATACACTATCATGACCACCACACCTACAAGATACCCAAAGGAGAATTACTACCACCTGCTCCCCAGAGGAAAACACTAGCTGATTTCTGACAGATGGAACTGGCAGCTGGCAAATTAATGTAACACAGAGACTTTATGGAAATAGGCTCTTAACAAATGGGAATTCCAGCTTCCTTCTCCCACTCCATTTAAATCTAACACCACTGACTCCCACTCCCCACCTTGGCTGACTCTTGGACTTAGCCTTTGTTCCTGCCTAGTTCAGACTGCTTTGTACACACACACACAGACACACACACACACTTTTTATTATTTGCATATTTCATCACAGTAAATATTAATTACATGTATTGAATCAAAGACATTTCTGCCAGTTTGCTTGCAAACAGACCTGCTTTGGCTGCATCATGTCAAACAAAAGAAGTCACATATTTCTGTGTCACAGACTTTAATTGCCAAATTGCCAAATTGTCACAGACTTCTGATTGCCTAATACACATCCTCATCCTCTCACTGTGGGAGGACAAGATTAATAGCACAACAAGCACATATACTGCTCCCCTGAATGTTCAGTACTGCCAAGTGTTTTCTTAAGTTAGGCTGCACATAAACAAGAGTTAGCGTGCCTAACTACTTCAAATAAATTAAGTAATTGCTCTTTCAGTTTGAAAAGTTTAGCAAAAAATTGGCTTTTACTTGTTATTAAGTGCAACCATGATTAAAACTCACTAGTCCAGTAACTTTCTAATAGAAATTTCCCAAACTATTATAGTGAAATATTCAGGAAAAAATTAAAAAAACAAACAAATAAAAAAAACCCAACAAAACCACCACAACAAAAACCCCAGGGGCTATGTAAACAAATAGCAAACTGATACCCTTTTGAAAGTGTTCTGCCCCAGTAGGAGGGAAAGACATACCTGTGGAAAACTGAAGCAGATCTAATGGAGACGTTACAGCTGGCAGAAAATGCTCATTGCAGAATGCTTTAAAAAGACACAATTTTTAAAAAAAGAAGCATTCAAATACATTATTTACAGTGTGCAGTAATAGCTAACCAGGCAAAAAATGCAAAGTAATTTCATTCATCTATCTCAAGAGAGTCAAGAAATGCAGTGAATTTTAGACCAACTCCTCTCAGATCTATCCACATCCTACTCACATCATCAAGTTCCAAAGATTGATGAATAATACACAGAACATTTTATTACTAAAAGTCACTTGCCTAATGAATGTAGGACACTGAACATGCCAAAATTCTATTATTAAGTTACATTTCTTCACTGAAAAGTGAATAGGCTTAGAGAGAAACAGCTTCATGAAAACAGCAACTTAAACTGTATTCTTTCACCTTGTAAAATGAAGGACCAGGTGAGGGTTTAGAAATAACTGGAAACTAAGACTTTGTCTCTATACTAAGAAGTCTAATTTCTTGTGGGTTTTGGGGCATGTAGATGTTCTTATCCCAGGCAGAAGTAGTTTTCAGAGGCTGGGAAAAACTCTCAGGTGTGAGATCTCATGCTACAGGGTATTCCCCCCAGAATTACTTGCAAAGAAAGAACATGACAGATTTCTAGCATTTGATCAGTTCTAGTTTACAGAAATGTGTAATTTTGAAGTGAATACTATAATATTATTTGCTGCCTTGCCCCTTTACTACAGTCAGACTGACACTAGCTGGAGGGATCCCTAAGCAAGCAGCCTGGACTAAAAAAGCTTCCTACAGGGCAAGCTCTACCAATTACAGCTCTTTTTAAAAACAATAGTAGCTATTGTTAACCTATTTATGCAGGTGATTTTAATTTTTAAATTCCTCTAAATATGGCTAAGTGAAGCCTTTCGATTTTTTTTTCTAGAATGACAAAGTATGCAAAAGCCTCTCACAGCCACCGAATTTCCATATGTTGAGCGTTATTTATTTATAACTGAAGATACAAAGTTCACTAGAGAGATCTCAGTTCTTTATTTTGCCAGCAGGATGACTAATCAGCAAGTATGTGCTGGCCAGAGCATGGCAGCCATTCAGCTGTGCACTAACCAGAGAGTGCACACTATCTGAATCCACAGGGATGATCACAATTCCCAGTGGAAGATGGCAGGCTACTGAAGCAGAGGTGGGAGAGAATTTAGGGAGACAATGGAAACAGATCCCCAGGAATTTAGGCACAGTATATCCTGCTGTTCCTTGGACAACTTGTTTTCTTTCCTAATGTGGAAAATTCACAAAATTATGTTATTAGACAGAGAGAACTAACAACAGTTCAGACATGGCATCTGGGGTATGCAGCTATTGGTGATGGCTGATTTATAAGAATATTCCAGGTTGATTTTGGAAAGCTGCCAAGTCACTCACAGAAATGTACCATCAATCAGGACAATTTATTAAATCCATTGCTATTTCTGTTCATCTATTCTTCAAGATTAAGAATCCTAATTTATGGCCAATAGAGGTTTTTTCTTTTTAAATAAACAAAACTCATGAGCTTCTGATTAGAAAATTCCTTCTATTCAGATAGCTCTTAAAATACCACTTCTTTAGCTCCAGCAGTTTTACCAAATGCAATTTTAGGCTACAGACCTTCTCAATTCTCTCCTGCTTTTGCTAAACAATTCAGATATCTTGAAAAGAGCAGACAGTACATTGTCAGGAAAGAACCTTCTCCTTCTTATTTTTCCTGCTAATTTCAGTGGCACGGATGATGGCATGTGCTGGGAATGGCTGACTAAGCCCCATTCTCTTGTTGCCATTCTAATGCGGATTGTATTTGTATTTAAGAAAACTGAAATAATACTGATCCTGGTTTGTTGTTGTCTTTATCTGTAGTGTAGTACTATTTGAGCTCTCCTTCTGGAAGGTATGACTTCCAGTTTAAATACTTTTCAAGGCTTATTTCCAACTGTTACATGTGCACAAATAAATGTTTACTCTTTTCTTCTGGGCATCTCATGCCATAGGAAACAAATCCACACTTTACTGTGCTGTTACACAGGGACAGGACAAAAGGCATCACTTAAATTCTAAATACCTTCACAATTTATGCAAAATCTAATCCCCAGATAAAAAATCTTGCTCTAAGAAGTTTGCTTCATTCTCAGCTTTGATTACACTCACAGGGATCAATTTACCTGAATCAGACGTGGCAAAATCTTCACTAAGACCTCCAGAATCCAAGCAATGCTGTAACAAATCCCAGACTACTAGGCCACACCAAAGGCCAAATGATATTTGAGTTACTCCTCAGTGAGGTTGATCAAATCAGCTGAGAGCAATGAGAACAAGCTTTTGACCTACATTTTACCTTTGAAATTTAAAACCAAACTTTACTTTAGCTTTAGCTATGCCTGAACCAGCTTTGCCTAGCTCAAGTTCTTTGTGTCTGATATCCTGGATAATTACATCCTTCTGAATGCCTCTCAAACAAATGGCTGCCTTCTAGTAACACCAACTATTTAGAAATTGTTCTAAGATTATATAAGAATACACAATTGTAATAACAGGTGTCTACTGCCAGAGAAGCACTGTTAAAATAAATAAACATAAAAATAAATAAAACACTTCCTCACTAAGAATAAACAGCTCAACTACACCTTACTTTACTGCGGATTCAACTAGCTATAAGTGGAACACTAAACCAGACAATGCAGTTGTTTATTTTTGGATAATTGAGACACACTTCACTTTCTCTTCTCTCCTCCTCTTCCCAAAACATCTGATCTGTTTCTCCTCAAGTGATTAATGAAATTTGGTTGATAAATGCAAATGTCTGGAGGCTGATTCTTTGAACTGTCTGTAATCAGAAAAATGATCAGCAGTACAAGTGTCAACTTGATAATCCAGAAAACAAACAGTAAAACCTGTTCATCACCCTCTTTGCCCTATATTTACCCAAGGCACATTTTTAAACACAGCCTTCTTGTGGGAACACCTTTTCAAACTGGCTAGAAAGGTGCATAGCTCACTCCCCATGTACAAAAAAATGTTATCTAAGCAATAAAAACTTTAAAATCCTAAATGCCTATGTTTTCAATCAAGAATCTTACACTTTCTTGGAGTTTTTAACAGGGTATTTTTAATGCCATCCTGAGAATTCTCTACCTCTTTTCAATGAAGTGTATTAAGACATAAAATAATTTTTCCTCTCTTGTTGGAGAATGGGCTTTCACTTAATAATCAATTAAAATTCATTTATTAAAGAGAAATATATAATTGAATGGAAAGCTACATGTCGCAATGATTAACTTGAATAACAGGGACACCAACAGAATGAGAATAAATCCTTTAAGCCTTCAATTATTATACTTTTTCATAAAAGAAATGTCACAGCTTCTTGGCAGTATAACAGATGCCTTCATGACAAATCCAGAGAAAAACTGTGAATGGAAATAAACTCAGAAAACTATAGCTCTGATTTTGGCACAGGTGAAGGGGAATTTAAAATGTCTTATTCAGCTGTGATACAGGAAGTGAAAAATATAGGCCTAATTTAATTGTTCCTTTAAGAAGATGTCACTCATTCTTTCATATAAATACTTTCACTCAGCATCACATTTAACTGTTATAGGCAGGTCATATATTCATAGTTCTTTTAGAAATTGGGAGATTAGACATTGAATTCTCTTCTGTAATTGCTTCATTGCTGCTTCTGCATATCACCTTGGAAATGTTTCTTTCTGTCAAACAGCAGAGTCACTCTGCTTGAATGAATCAGGACAGCAAAACAGCTGTGACTGCACTAATGCAAAGGTATTTATGGAAACAAAAGGCACAGTAAAAACATGCATTTGTTTTCCAAGCAAGGCTCATTAATTGGTGGCATTCTTTTAATACAATGATTTATGATATGCAGTATAATTTAAACTTAGTTTATCAGTAGCCTCAACAAGGAGTCAATTAGGACAGTTTGGAGTGAGGGTAAATGTGATTCTTGCCAAGAGAAAGGATTTTTTATTTTCTTTTTTTAAAAGCCTGATACAAGCAGAAAGGCTCCAGCTGACCGCTGTGTGGTCTGTCTCATAGCCCTTGCCTTTATTTATAACTCCTGCTTTTATGGCTTTAATTTCTTTTACCTTTGCCTTACCAACCAGTTGTTACATTCTTTTTCTGCCCTGTTTCTTTTCCTCCTACAAACAAAGCTGATATTTATCTTTTTGTGGTTTCCTGCACACTATTACAACGTACCAAACATGTAGCTCTAAATCAACTAGTACTAATTATGGTTAAAAAGTGAGCCATTCACATGCACTTACACCTAACCTCACTGCCAGCTTTTCTCTTTGTCATCTTCTCCAGAAATCTCATTATAAATATTCACTTCAATTTGCATTACATGTCAGATCAGAAGGCACTGCCATACCATTAGTAGCAACAGCCACCCTGGAAAATTTAAATCAAATTAGGTGTTTCTTTCCCTAAAAAAAGTAATATCAAGCTGTCCTAAGGTTCTTCAATGGCACAACATCCCGTAGCCTGTGCTCAGGTGATCCCAGTAGGAAAATTAGGCCTGCTGCTTTCTGCAAATTAATCTGAATGTCTGCTTCATCTAAAACCATATATCATGATCAGATTTAAATGTATGATCAGAGGTATCAGGCAGAAATATAAGAAAAACGTTCTCTGATCAGTAGAAGACAATAGTCCCTCTTATCTAACGTTCTGTTTCAGTTTACAGTTGCCTGTGGACTGGGAGGAAAAAGTCCTGATGCTATAAGAGATCAACAGAAACCTCCAAACAACAAGATCATGCAGAAGGATGGTGATAAGCATAAACATACAGTACTGTTATGAGCATTTGTACCTCTGGGAGTATATTTTAATCTTGCAAGGGAGATTTCTTGGGCAGAAGAGTGTAAAAGCAGGTACTGAATACACCAATTACAAAGTGCTGGCAGCTGTGGGCCAAAGTAAACAGAAGTAAGGGATTTGACAGTCCATTTAAAGCCAAAAAGTTCATTCACAGTAAAACAATAGCAATATCTTTCTAAGTGTCCCTGCCTGTCCAGTGGCTTCAACGTTCTCAGTATCTTTTTTCTTACCAAAGTGCCATTTCCAGTAGTGTATCTTCAGGAAACTGTGTCCCACATTAACCACAAACAGCTGTTGTCTCAATTGACAGTAATTGCTACTTGCAAGAATATAGTCACACACACACTTATTTACTAATTACTGTATTTTCAGTAATCCCAGTACCAGATTACAGTTTTTTTTGTGCTTTTCTTAGGACAATTTCTTCCTTGCATTGTATTTTCCAATTTGCTGAAATGTTAATAATTCATCCTGTTAGCCTTTCTGTGATAAATTCTATGTAGTCATGAGTACACCTACTCCTCCCTAGCAGCTCTTAAACTTGTCCAGCAGCTTTAGTCTCACCAAACAAAAGAGAAGCATCTCAAAAAATATTAAGTACTAACACATCATGTGAAAATAAGACTCTGGTAGAGTGCCATAACCAAGTGAAAAGTTCAGATACTCAACTGCACTAGATGCAAAATAACTCACATGAGAGTAGGCTTCACTCTTTTTGATGTTCCTAAAACTAGTTGCTTTTACTTCTAATGTCTAAAGTGATATCAGTGTTCCTACAGTGATATCCTGTTACTTGACTAAGTATCTAAGAGCAAATCCCATTTAAAAACACTTATTAATGCTCTCCAGTAAATTACTGTTTCTGGTTAGCTTCATGGCATTACTATCTAAAACACAGTGCTAAACTTTGATTTGAGTAAAGGCTTTCTTCTCTACACATCCACTTGCAAAGCTCTCGAATTTGCAAAATTGTTTATTTCGACTCAAAGCACTGTATTTATGGTTAGGACTCAAAGCTGGGTTTTGCTTTCTTCTTTCAGACTTTTAGTGTCATGCCAAATTGGGTATTTATCCCAGTCTCAAACAATATCGGTACCAAGAGGCATCCAGAACTCCTGCAAAACCCCAGGTTTATTTTATCAGAGTCAATTAAAAGTATTTTTAAAGCCTCAAAAAGCCTTGGTGGGGAACTCATCGTCTGAGGCAACAAACTTCAAACCCTTTCACTCTGTTAGTTGGAAAGGCGCTCTGTGGAAGGTTTGCCCCGCTGTTCTGTAGAATGCGGTACAGAATGGGTCAGGTTGGACGGGACCAGAGCGGGGCATCCGGTCCAACCTCCTGCTCCAGCAGGGTCAGCCCAGAGAACACGGCACAGGATTGTGTCCGGATGGTTCTGGAATGTCTCCAGTGACAGAGACTCTCTGGGCAACCTGTTCCAGTACCTGGTCACCCACACAATCAAGAAATTCTTCCTCATGTTCAGGTGGAGCTTCCCGTGCGTCAGTTTCTGCCCATTGCCTCTTGTCCTATTATTTGGCACCGTCGAAAAGAGCCTGGCTCCGTCCTCCTACACCGTTAGGCATTTATACACATCAATTATGCGTTCCCGCAACCTGGGAGTTTAACTGGATGCGGAGCGCGGTTTGGGGCACAGGGCGGGATGCTTTAGGCAGTGTCGCCATGTAAATGTCACCCCGAGCCTTCCCCCCCCCAATCCTCCCTCAGTGCCGGGGACACCCCCGCTCCCTGGCGGCGCGCGCGCGCCCGAACCCTCGCGAGAGGCCGCCGCTCGCGCCCGCCTGTGCCACGTTCAAATGGGCCGGCGGCGGCGGGAGAGCGCGACGGGCGCGCGCAACCGGCGGGCCGCCGTCCCGCCCCCTCACGGCACCGCCGCCAATCGGAGGCGAGCGGCGCCGCGCCTCTCTGACGCGATTGGCTAGAGGAGGGCGCGGGGGCGGGGCCTCGGAGCACTCGGGGTCGCGCCGCCGGGGCCTAAGTGCGCTCCCGCCGCACGCAGGGCTCGGTGGCGGCGGCGGCTCCCGACGCGCTCCCGCTCCGCCCCCTGCGCTGCCCGACGGGAGGTGCGATGGCTTCCCGCAAGAGCTCCAGGGCCACCGGCGGCAGCCCCAGCCCTGGCTCCAAGAGAGGTGAGCGGCGCTGCTGCGGGAGCGAGGCAGTAGCTCTGCGGGGAAGGGGCGGGGGCTCCAGCGGCGGCCGCAGCCGGAGGGAGGGAAGAGCCCTTCCTGCGATGCGGGGCAGCCGCCAGGCAAAGCGCTGGGATGCTGCGCTTTCTCCCTGCCTCGGCTTCCCTTCCCTTCCCTTCCCTTCCCTTCCCTTCCCTTCCCTTCCCTTCCCTTCCCTTCCCTTCCCTTCCCTTCCCTTCCCTCCTGCCGGCCCCTCTGGTTCCTCCCGCGCTGTGGGAGCTGGGGAGGGGGACGCAGGGTTGGTGGCCGTGATGTGTCTCTCGCGTTCCCGCCGTTCCCTACCCAGGCAGTTCACGTGGAGGAGAAAGTTGTCGGGCCCGGGCGGCGGGGACTCCCCTCGGAAGCTCCCTAGAAGGGGTGAGATAAACACGGGCAGGCCGCAGCATCAGTGGGTACCCCCGAGACCTCTTCCTCCCGGAGATGAGGTGGAACAGGGATGCCCCAATCTCAAGTGTTTCATACTCTCGTATCCAAATTGTGATGTGGAATATCCACTCAGACTGACCTGGTTAGGTCAAAATTATTAGATCTGTTGTAGGTGGAGCACCTAAGCTGGTGGTTTCTGTAACTATCGAGGCTAGGAGGAAGAGTCTCAGAAAAATGCAGGCAGGGTTTTTTTGAGGCAGTGATCCTCCACCCCACCAATAAGGAACCCCTTGACAGATCAGACTGCTCACAGACCGCTGCGTGCGGATATTTTATGTAGGGAAAGTTTTGTGTTCATTGGCATTTCCCAGCATAGCAGTACGCGCCTGAAAGGGCAGAAAAGTGTCTGTACTGGAGTCACCCGCAGCCATGCGCACTGCACTGGAGAAAGGAGGGCTTTTACCACACACCGAGTGTTTACGTGTCGTGGCTTCTCTGGATTCGAGTTCGGTGGGCACAGAGCTCCAGTGATAAAATGTGGTGATGACACAGAAATAATATCTGTTGTCCCTCTTTGAATGTAGCAATCGTAGTGAGAACAATGTTCATTAAAGGCTGAGCCATATAGGATTAGTTTGCCTGTCACATAATGAATTAAGAGGGAAAGATTTCAAATATACTTAAGCTTAAAAGAGTTTAGAAATAATATTGCAATGTTTATAGAAGTGTTTTTTTAAATTTTATTTTAAAATCCCTTTTTCAGTTCCTGGCCTATACTGTGTAGTCTATGTAAATTACAGTTTTTGCTTGGACTGGACATGCTATGATGATCACCCAGTATTAAGGCATGCTAAATACAGATTTTAAATTTTAATGCCTTAAAAACCTACATCCCTGTTGTAATTTTGAATATTGAATATGGTAGTTAATATTTTAAATATCACTTTACATGTTTGTCAATATCTGAAAAATAAATTTATTGCTAAACTATCTCTGACTGAATAAAGAAAGCATTCCATGGGTTTTTATTTGTAGCCTGAGTAAAATTTTCTCTCTTTATATTAAAAGATGTCTTTGGGGGGGATGAAGTAGTATGGGTAATGTGTTAGGCACTCTACTGACATGTAACCTCTTTAATTTGTTTGTGTGCAACACTCCTAGTTAGAATCCCTCAGACAGCCATGGCAATTACAGTGTGAAGCTGATGCTGTTTTCATAGTTGCAGCTGCAGGGAGAGGTGAGGGATGGTACCTCCTCTGTGAATAAAGGAACAGCTGGAGGAGCAGAGTGCTCACAGCAGCCAGTCAGCTTTCCACAGTCAAGGGATGTGAAAGTCAGATGAGGAAATGATTTTGAGACAGCAAGTAATTGAGACTGAGAAGTATGAAAACCTCAAATCTGAGGCGCTTTTTGCTTGATAGAAATATTCACTTTCACAGCAGTTCTTAAAAGAGGATGTGGCTTCTTGCCAGGGCCCTGCTCACAGCTCAAGCCGCTGAGGCTAACAGCTTATTTCAAAATCTGTGCACTCAAGACAATGCCAGCATCAGTAATCTGCTTTTAGGTCTCTCTATCAGAAAATATTTACAGTAAACTACAAATAGATTAAGTTCTAACTGTAGTTTATATAGGTGTTTTCAGTAGATGAAGGACAGTTCTGTTACAGAAACAAATGCATAACACCTGGTCATGAATCAACTCCCTCATATTTCATGAGATGTGAAATGTGGAAATGCTTTGGACATTGGCAGGTGCCTGTGGAGAAGCCATCCAGCAAGACTGAGGATCAGCAGCCCAGCTATCTTTTGAAATACAGATGGCTGAAAAATTATGGATTACTTTGTAACCTCTGCTTACCTAGCCCAGATCATAAGGCAGCAATCATTGTGCTGCTCTGTGGGTACATTGTGTCCTACAGTATGTAAGTGAGGACTTACTTAAACATGATTTTTATTGAAGATAAGTTGTGCAATAATTGTTTTCTTTGCATCTCTGATGTTAAGTGTGAGAGTTCTCCATTAGGCTAGGCACCATACAAACCACACATTTCCAACCTAAAGCATTGTTTGTATCTACAAAGAACTGTATTTTATATTAAAAACTCCATAGTCCTATCTCAGTTCTGAAGTCATGTTGCCTTCAGTCTCTATGATGACAAAGAACTCTTAACGTTGCTTTGGTAAATTTTCTTTAATCTCTACAGTGGTGACTGAGAATCTTCTGACCTCCTCTACTTTTCTCTGCAAGATCCCAGGAGATGTTTTTTTTCCTCATTTTGCTCTTTTAACCATGTGGTTTCCTTACATGTGCGAATGCATTGCCATGTTTTTAACTCCTTTCACTCATCCTTTGGACCCTCTAATGCCTCTTGCTGCAATTCTTTCATTGATTTTTGGTGTTTCAACTTTCTTCAGATTTATTTGGGCCTTTTTTTGGTATGCATTCAAGGTGACCTGATGTACTTATCCAAATGTAATTTTGTGTTATTACAACTTTTTTCACTGTATCACTTTTAAAAAGAAGTTGTGCCTGTTAATTTGCAAGAATTTCCACTTTTTATCTCATCTCTGTTGTAAAGACTACTTTAGATTGTGCTTTTATCTGGGTGAGGATCTCCATTAACTCTCTAGTTGACCCAAAGAGCAGAGAAAATTCATCAACTAAACAGGTCATGTTTTACTACTGAAATTCTTTTGTTGGGAACACTGAACTTCACCTCAGTGCTTCCAGTGCTTGAAGTGGGATTGCCCATCCATTCTGTGATGTCTCTCAGCTACCCAGCTGTGCTGTGGTATAACATCTCATTTTTTTACACTGTGGATTCTGTTTAAATGAGGTGCTTTTATCTATATAAAAATTTGGTCTCTCTAATTTCTGACCTCAACTACTGTCCAGTGTGGTAGTTTATGCTCTTTACAGTTGTGTAGTGTGTCATCTGATTTCTTGTATTACAATCTTTCCATTATTTCCTGCTTTATGTTAATTGAAACCCTTAGGAAAAAGGGTGTTAAGGTGTTGAAGGTCCTAAGTGAGATGTACATTTGGGATGCTCTGTGGAGCTTAACAAATGTTTTGACTTGTCAAACTGTTTGCTGACCAAAAGTGACCAAAGTCCAAGATTTTGCTGAACCAAAAAGAATTCTTATGATTCAGTTAGTGTGCTGCTCTGTGCTTTGATTTGGCTTTTTAAATTTAATGTCAAAGCTTTTTCTTGTTACATTTTTGGTCTTCAGAAATACACAGCGAATTGTTATTACTATGTCAGAGTTTCTGTAGGCCTATTGTGAGTAAATGAGAAATACTTTGTGTCTCACTGGTGGAAACTTTGTATACTGTTTAAGAAATTCTGCAGTGATTTCTTTTGGAAGTTTATCCTATTGCCTAGTTTAGTTGCTTGCAACTATTTGTATTTTTACCGTTAATGCCACATGCTAATACACATAGCAAAACCATGGAAATGTAGACAGCTCTTTATAATTAATCTGTCTTAAGTCTTATTCAGGGTGGCCTTTCTGGAAGACATTTTAAAATATTGTAAAATAGTCTGCCAAATTAAAAAATTGTAGCAACAGTAATGGTCCAAACATCACTAAATTGCATGGTACATTGCAGCAGTTCCACTGGTGAAATTACTACACTTGCTAATTCTCCTCCATTCTTCTCTTTTTTCTTTTTTTTCCTTTTATTTTCTAAATGTCCTGTACAAAACTGAAGGCAGTAACTCTTAAAACAAGTCAGTATTCTAGCTCTGATTCAATGAAAGTGATGTAAAAAAATCTTAAAATGGTTAGCATAGGTATTTCTCAGTTCACTTGAGCAGATTTGCATTGAAATAGTGAATCCTCAATAGACTCTTGATTAATTTGTCTAATGCTAGAGTCAAGTGAGCTCCAGAAGGACAACCCTGAAGGTTTATCTGAATGAAAGTTTCTCTACACCATTAGCTGTTGGCAGGTGCAGTAACTGATTGCCAAAGTTACTCTTTGGAAGTAGAAACAATCAGTTTGAACACAGTGTATGCTTTTATGCCTTTATGGTTTTCCCATGTTGTCAGGTATTTGTATTTACTTCCTTTACTTTTTCTCAAGGACGTATTATTTTGGGTTTTAAGATTGATACTTGAGTGTAGCAGGATGGACATAAATACAAAGAGCCTGATACATTCCTTTCAGTTCTCTTTCTCCTGAAGAATTCTGAAGCACTGGGAGAGTTCTCTCCAAACTTCCAGAGATGCTGCCACTTGATGAAGACACCAAAGTTCTCATGCCCCTTTTGATCCAGTGTGGGCTGAAATCTTGGGCCCGCTCTGTGTTTTGTGATGGAACTTATGTGTATGCAAGAAGTCACTGTGGGCTAAAAGAAATTATTCACAGTGCTTCAGATATGGAGGAAGGTTGCACTTCACATCTGCAAGGATGTATGCTTCAATGTACTTTTTGAGCATTTTGTTAAGTGTTTAAATGATAACCTTTTCAATAGCCTTTTGGAAAACCTAAAGTATCTCTGGTATCAGGGAGACAGGAAGCTGGAGGATGTTTTCTCACATTTTGGCAATTAGTCTGAAAATGCACATGAGGATTCCCCATCAGGGGTCATAGCTACTCAGTGTTCAGGCACCAAGGATGTATATCATATTGGGGGATTAAGAAGTTAATTTTTTTTAACAGTTTGAGCTGCAGGTCTGCAGTCAGCTTAATCTAGTTTGAGGTTGCTCTGCAGCTTTCCTCTTTTCAATGCCCCTTCCCTTTACCTGAATTATTGTCTGTGCAGGTGCGAGGTGAAGCACTCAGGGAACTGATAAGCAGAAAGCTGATTTTTTTATTTCCCTCCCTAGGCTGGCTCAATGCATGATTTTCTGGAAGGTCATCTGGGGAGGAGGGAGGAGATGACAATGAGTGGGTGGGCATTAGGGGAGGCTGAGATTAAATCCAGAGTTTTATGTTCAATCATGTAATCATGGAGCCATGAGTGAACACTGAAAGGTGACTGGTTTGGTTGGCTATGCTGATGTAATAGCTGGATATATAAGGGCTTAAGTAAAGATAACAAAATTTACTAGCAGGAGAAGGCCTATGTGTCAAGATTATTTCTAATTACAGAGTGCATAAAGAGGTGACATTTGAATAATGCTGTCTTTTTGAACTGAAAACCACTTGGCTGATCACCTGTATGAAAAGAAAGGGTTTGTTTTCAGCTGGAATCACTTTGAAACATATAATAAGAATTCCTGTGCTAATTTGTATGTTGAATTCTTCATTGTAGAGAACTTGAGCAATGAAGTTCTGATTTGCCCCAAGCAGTTCTTTCCTGATGAAGATCCCAATCTGGTAATCTGTGTGATAGCCTGCAGCATTCTTTTCCCTAACCGCATCTGTGGGTTAGCTCTTTGCATGGCAAAGTTTGGAGCTATGCTTTGAAGTGGAACTCATAATGTTATGTGTCTTGAAACATGTTGGAAATTAAGTATGCAGATAACTATGTATTGAGTTTGAACATACTGCGGTATGTGTGGTTCAACTTTAAAGATTAAACCAATTGCAGTTTTCTTCATGTGGAGTTGCACTATTACTATGCATGTACTTAACCTGATGTAACAAATGCTACCAAGTTGTTTGCCTGAAGACTTTCTTTACACAACATCTAATAGCTAGAGGGAATTGTTACAACTCAGTAGTGGTTTTCTGGTTTAGCAGTTTTATTTCCTGAGGTTTTGTTTGTTAACTGACAATTAATTACTAATGCAAAATATCTCACGTTCTCATTCCTCATGCTGATGTTTTTTTAAATTTAAAGATACCTAAAGAAAGTTCACATAGTGTGTAACTGTAGTCCTGTTTCTTTCTATAGTAGCTAGAGGACACATAGTGACTAGAAGACACAGACATATCTTTTGAAGCCTGAAGGTTCTATAAACAGCAATTTCTCTGCAACTGAGATCTCCTAAGAACATATTTAAGTAACATATGAGATACCTAAAACCTGTTTTGTACTCCATAAGAGTTGCAAGTGTATAGCACCCCATGGACAAACACCTAATCAAATTGGCTTAGTATCAGACTTGAAAACTGATAAGTTTTTTGGCATTTTAAGCATTTTGAAGTGTTCTTTCTTTCCATGAGCAGAAACCTGTGAAAAGCAGAGTTGTAGGTGCTTGTGTGACAACTGGAGTTTTTCTACGTGAGCTCCCTCAAAGCATGAGAAAAATTTAAAGAACTAAACCAACATAGTCTGTTTTCTTTATTTTGTGGCTTAATTAGGACTTGTTGCTAAACCAAATTGATGTGACCCACATTACAGGATAGGAAAATGGAACAAAGAAAAAATACCCTTAAATTAATGCCAGCATGTTATGTACGGTGATGAGGATTTTCAACCTTATGTAATAGAATCTTTTTTAAAGGTCACCACCAGCAAAATTTGCATGTTCTAGGCCCAAGTATTTCTTGTATTTCCTCTCTACATTTACCTTCCCTGAACTCTGCTCTGTCCTAAATACAGCCATCTATTTAATTAACCTAGTAATTATGTAGGACTGTTGGCTACATTAAATCATTCAAATGCAAGATAGGTAGATTGTATAATTTTAGATCTTATTTCCAAATCTTCTGTGGGAGAGAGCTGGTTAATCAAAATAGAAGCTATTAAAAATCCTTAAGTAATTTGTACAGTTAAAATTAGTAGTTTGTCTGCTCATTGGTGTTACAGAGATTTTGTTCCTACAGCAGGAGGCAAACTAGAATTTCTTTTTAAGTATGTGATCTTAACCTTAAACCTCTTGGTTTGATGTTTGAGTCAAGTAAGTTTACAAGAGGCACATTCTACATAGTTTTGACTTTAATTCTATGCTGTGCTTGTATACACATAAAAACAAAACTAGAGACAATTGACAGAAGTGTTTGGGAAAAATATGGACTTTTCTGTACAAATCTATTTAGATTAGATAAATGTATAACAAAACATTTTTAGTCTGTCTTTAAACGATGCCTGTTTTTGGATTTTTTCTTCCAGTGCTAATTGTCTAAGCTTGTTATTGTACTGTCTTTAAGTTTGTGGAGAAAAGGTTTAAAAGAAAAAGTAGTCCAGAGTATTCAGATAGTGATAGATGCACTAAATATTGATTTAAATATATTGCAGTTGATAGTATTTATTTTAAAAGTCAAGTTGTAAACAATGTTGGTTTTAGTCATTTAAGCTGTGTGCACGTGTGTGTGTATTATTTCCTTGTAATAAGTCCGTCTTGAGGAACTACCTAAAAAATAGTCGTCCAAATAATCAAAAAGTAAAATAAAAAGCCAAAACACGGCTTGGATAAAGTTTGACTAGGTTTTGGAAGTGATCATCTTTCTATCGCATTTAGAAAAGAAGCAAGTGCAGATTCAGGATTTTATCTTATGAGTATGCATTACTGTCTTCTTTTCTCCTTCTCTGACTTGATCAGTTATGCTTAGATAAACAAGGCTTGAGAAGAAAGTTGTTAAGAGCAGCAGCTCTTATGGGGCAAACAGCTGGTCTCCAAATCTCACTGAGAAGGGCGGAGCCAGCACTGCAAGTAGAGCCCACTGCTCTGCTGTATTTAGATCAAGTGCTTTTGACAAGTCTCTTGGAACTCTGCAACCTCCTAGGACAGAATTGCTCACTAAATTTCTCCTTTCATTTCTGTCTGTTTTTCTCATAGAGACAAATCCTTAGGGTTTTAAAAAAACCCCAACCAACCAACCAACCAACCAACAACCCTGAGGCTAGTCATTATTGTGATGGGTTTTCTGAGTAGATTTCTTGGGTATAAATTTTATTGTTTTTGTTGAGTATGTCTTTGAAGAATCATGTAAATGGAAAGCAATAGGATTTGTTTATTGTCAGAAAAAATGTAACTACTGAAGAATAATAAATAAATGTAAAAAACCCCAGCCTGAGTATGACACTTCTGTCAGCCAGATGGTAATCTTATTCTTGTTTTGGAATTATTTTTTTTTCTGAAGAATAAATAATTCCGACTTAGTAACACACTGCCTTAGCTTGCAGCTAAAAAAACTCTTCTAAATATTATGATGTTCCCTGTGAGTCAGAAAGCTATCTCTAGGCCTAAAAGTACTTTGAAATATAGCAGCTTGTATTCAGAAATGGACTTGTTGACCATCTCTTTATAAACTGAATATAAAACAGCTAAAAACCTATATGTGTCTCTTGTACTTGAAGCATATTTTCAGATAATAGGATCTCAGATCTGATTTTTGAGGGACTAAAATGGCTTTAATCTTATACCTTTCAGTGTACTTAAAAATGTCTTTTAGACCTACAAAGAAGTTCAAACAGTGTTCCCTAGAGGACAGAACTGAGTGATCTTTCACATCCTGACTAAGTGAGGAATTCAAGGAGATGTTTCAATGGAATCACTTCATCTCTTTAAGGGAGGAGCTTCCTTTCACTAGGGAAGTTCAACAGGATGCTTATGATCCTAGAGGCTTTTTACATATTTTGTGATGCATCCCTTTTTTTTTTTTTTGCCAACCATTTTTTCCCCCCTTCAGTTGGCCATTCACAGCAGCTCCACAATCAGCCTGGTTTGTTGTCTAATCCTGAATTTATGACTTTTCTCTTGCTTTCAGTATTTATGTTTTTAGATTGTTTGTATAGTGGGTTATTTTACTGTGACAAATCTTGTAGGGACTGAAAATTAAGGACATAAAGGTTTATGTTTGGATTGATTATATGTGAAATAAGGAAAAGTTCCTCAAATACTAAGATAAAAATCTGTGAAGTGTCAGCTGGAGAGCCAAAATTGCATTTCAGCTGGTAAATTTTTATTTCAAATTTATGTTCTGCTCTTTGTATTTCCTTTGAAGTTAGTTCTTTTTCTGTTCCGTGAGTTTCTCCATTCCTAATCAGTAAGTTTCTGATATAGATTATTAAAGTCTTTTGGCTGCCTGCCGAGGTATCTTTATAACCATATAGTCTAGATTATACAAATTTCAGATCAGAGATCTAGTTTTTAATGAGAAAATAGTAATTAGAAAGCTATTTCACCTCCTCCTAATTTCTCTTAAGGTTGTAGTGCTGAAGAAAATGTCTTAGAAACTAAAAGGAAGAATCAATTTTATATTGCAAAGATTTTTTATTGAAAGTGAACCTTTACCTTAAACTTTATATCTTACTCTAAAGAACCTGCTGCCATAACTGTACAACGAACAAAAATTTCTGAGTATGGATATCAGTGAAAATTTAAGGTTGGAATATTTCATAAATATATAATACATATTTTAATAAAAATCTCTGTTCCATCTGTAAAGTGAGCACAGAAAAAATAATTACCCTGTCACCCTTAAAAAAAAAATATAGTTCATAAAAGCACAGATTTGTCCATTGAAAGTGTATTATTCCACCTGTGATGTAGAGTAACACTAAGTAAAAATTAAAGATGAAAATAATTTTGATTTTTGATTAGCACTTGGAATCATTATGGTGTAGGGACTTCTTGGAATGCAACAGTTTAATATGTGCTTATTGAGTCAATTATAAAATACATATTACAAAAAGTCGGTGTGTGTCTATATACTCACATGACCTGTCTCTCTGTAGTGAGAGTGAAAAAAAACATTGTATTTTGATATAAAGGGGAAAATAAGGGAAATCAACAGAGAAAGCTCTGAATTTCCTGAGACACTTCAGTCAAAATACTTGTTACAGACCAATCCAATAAACCCCTCTGTGTAAAATCAGTTTAAAATCTGCAGATCTGCAGTTTAGATCTGTAGATCTATTAGTGGAAGGGGCTTGCAGCAGTTGCTTTATCATTAATCATATTGGACAAGATAATTTGGCAAAAATTTCAAGCAGTAGTGGGCTGTGGTTATAAAATGGAGGTTGTTATTGTCTTTGCACTGCTACTAGTTCTGTTCTGTTGGTGATAAGATGGTTCTTTTGTACCTTATTTTAGCTTTTTGATTCTCTCCTGTATCTGCTTTTTATCACACTGCATTTTGTTTTTAAAAGCATGTGTTCTAAAGTCTCCCTTTAATCCAGCTGATTGATAGTTTTTACTTCTGAAATGTGATTTTTAGTTGTTTCTTTGAGGGTAGTGTTTTATTTATTGCTTTTTCTTTTAGTGTGTATTTCTAGTTTCTAGTGACTGCTTGCTTTTGTGCACTATTATCTTCAAGTGATAAATCATAATTTCTTCCATATAACTTCCTAATCACCTTTGTGAAAAGGCTTAGCTTGATGATTTGACATTTTGTGTTCATAATTGACTATTTTTCCTTTCTAAATTTCTTTGCTTACACTTTGGTAGTGACGTAGAGGTGTAACTAATGCCGCTAGTCTGAATTGTCAATTATGCTTCTGTAAAATTAATTAAAATACATGGGCTGCATAGTTGTAGCACAACTAACTTGAGGATAGTTTTTAAATTTTGGAATGGTTATAATGGTTGTGGTTATTATTCTTCACCACTTAAATCAGGCAAAGAACAATAACTTTGAGTGTTAGGGAAGCAATTTGAATGACTTCAAAAAGAAGCAGCAGTCACAGCATCTGAACACAGTAGAGATATTGTCAGAAGTCTACACTGTTGACTTTGCTGTCCCAATGTCAAATTGCATTCAACTTAACCTTTGTCTTTTATAAAACTAACAAAAATGATATTGTGTGGTATTTTTAGCTAACCTTGATCCATCTTTCTCTTGGTCCTTTCTCCTTTTGATGAATTTGAAGAGTTTCTCCATTTTAGCTGTAGCTCCCCCTCTCAGGAAGAAAGATGTTTGTCTTTCTTGCAATCAATTAATTTTTAAAGGGCACAAGAATAAAACTCTGGGTACTCAGCTAGAGGTCAACATATATGTGTTAGTTCAGATTTGGAATGCACATTTTAAATTAATTTCTTGATTCTCTCAACTCACTTTCCTTATAAGCCTTGTGCTTGTTGTCCCTGAATGGAATTCGCTCACTTAGGTCTGAGTGAAAGGTGCCAAAAGGTGTGCTGAAATCATTAGGGACATTCAGGCAGGTAAGGTCTGGTTCAGAGCAATCCCCCCAAAATACCTATCAGTGGATGGAGAGGTTCCCAGCATCAGTTAAATGCTTTATGAGTACACTTATGGTAAGATCTGGTGTCTGCAAATGCAGGTGCAGCTGAAGTGAATTTGCTCTAGATTGCCTATTCTCAGGTGGTTTATATACAATAGAATAAATATCATTGCTTTTAAGATTAATTTGATTTTTTTTGATTTCTCCATGTTCAGTTACTTTCAATCTGTGTAAATTTCTCTGTGTTTTGCTCTTAATTGCTTGTGCATCAGTTACATTACTGAAATGTATTAATCAGGATGTCTTTCTTAAAGCATCTGATCCATTTAATGTATTCAAGTGGATAGTGGATGATTTAAAGAGACACTAGTGAAATAAAATGATACTAGTGTATCTTTTAAAGTTAAAAGATACACTAGTTACAGAATGAACTGCCCGTAGTTCCTTTTCATCCACATGAGAAGTCTTTTCATCCCTATGAAAAGCTCTAGTTCTGTTTCTCAGTTTTTCTCCCTTGAACTCTTGGGAATTCAAGCATTTGCTGGATGTTAAAACCACAGGAGATACATGTTGTTTTTCAAAGTAGTTGTAGCATTCTTCTGTTCACTCTGTCTGCCTGGTAGCTGTGTTATTTTAAGAAGCATGGGGATAGGAGGGCAGAGTGGTAGATCCTAAAGCTTTTTTTATGGTTGTAGTGAATGAGAAATTAATTTGTTTCTAGCTTCCACCTAAAAGAAGCTGGCTTTTGTTTGATAAGCAATGGGAAAATCATAGTTTGATAAAATTGAAGATGGAAAAAAATGTTGAAAAGTGTATTAGTAGGTTTTTGCTCGTTTTCTGGTCCTTAAGAAGAGGATGAATTGGTGATTTAATTTACATTGGCTTTAAATTGTATAGGCAGGATGCATTTTGTCAGAATTTAAGGGAGGAGTGAGTGAGAGTGTTAACCCTTTCTGGAAAGGGTCTGCCAGAAGTAAATACAATGTGTTGCACTTCTGATATGAAAATTCTTTGGCAAGAATGCATGAGGTTGGTTTCAAGTAACTCTTTTAGAAGACTCAAAACTACATTATAGAAAGTCGTTGTCTCTTTTTTTCTTAAAATAGTTAGCAAGTTTCAAATGAGCAGTCTCTGCAGGGTACTCGGAGCCTGGTAGGGGAATGCCAACATGGAGAAAGTTTCTTGGATGAGGGCCAACGTAACAAATGCAAGCAGGCAAGCTTTGTGTCCAGACTTGTGTTTCAGCTTATGCGAATGGATTTAATGTCCTGAGAGATCAGGCACTGTGGCATAAATTGCAGCAGAAGTACTACAGTACAATGTGCTTGGTTTCATTTGCTGTTGTTTTTGATGTTGGAGGATTAAGGGGAGGGGAAAGGATCAACTACCCAGGATGCTCTGTTAGGAGGAGTAAGTGAATTTCATTGTCGTCAGAACTAGATTGCCATATGAGTTCTGAAAAGCGTTTGGCTCCTGAGGATAACTGCTCTAAAAATAGATTTGGAGGAGAGGTTTCTCTTGGGTCCAGTTTCAGGTTCCAGCTGAGCTGGCTTTAGGAAACCTGTTTGCTCCTGTTGCAAACAGGAGGATAACTGAGGATATTTCTTATTCTGCCTTCAGCGTTAATTTTTGGATATACTGACACACTCGCTCTGTTGGTGGAAATCGAGCACTAATGTTATGGCTGACGACACAGGTATCATCCTAACCTTTTTTTTTGTGAGCAAATGGAAAATGTGTACTTGCAAATAGCAGTTATGTCTGATTTTATGATCAGCAAAATAACTGGCTTACTGTTGTATGTTTTCTTGCCAGTTTGCTGTCTAGTCTGTGTTACAGGCTGCCTCTGTTCTCTTTGATTACGTGTTCTCTGGACTAGAGGTATTCCATGAATTTATGGCTGGTGGTTAATTGTAAATAATATTTTGCCTAATAGAGCATAAATTAGCATAAGAGATACTGTTTTGTCTTCAAATATTTGACTTCAAAGTTATTTTTAGAGAATGTAAAATTGTAAGATGTCTTGAAGGTAAGCTAAAGTAAAAAGTTTTCATGCATTTTTAGCTAGATGTGACTTACTGGGGGGCTGAGTGAGGTACAGGATTTTATAGATTTGCTGTTGAGCGGTAGACCATGCTTTAAGACTTTCTGATGTCTGCATAAAGACATCTGGTGTTGTAAGCACAGGCTTACCAGATATGGCAAGTGACCTACTTCTGGCATGGCTGGCAGCATGTGCAGAGAAAGGGCTTGAGTTGAGAATTAACTGTTTGGAATGAGCTCTGAGCCAGCTTCAGTTCTTGCAGTGTTTTGTTCTGACCCTGCATGTAGCATTATTTGTGCAGATCATAGGTAATTTTTTTTTTTTTTGTTACATAACCTCCATTTATATAAAAGTGTTGCGTGATCAAGCTGCCGTGCTTGAGTTGTTATTCAAGAGTTTGGTAGATAATTTTGCTGTAAGGTAAAAAGCCCCAGAATAAAAATATGCTTTGTGACTATTGTGAACTACATTCTTATAGCAGAATCTATTTTTGAGGAATTTGCATGAAACAATCTCTTATACTGGAAAAAATATGAATAGTTCTGCTTGATTACTTATATAAGTTGTATTTTCTTTCATTTCTCTGTTCTTCTGATAAGTAAAGCTTCTTCCTTGGAAGGCAAATAGCAGTAAATGGTAGAAAGCAGTAAGGCAAATAGTGTGAAATGCACTAAGATCCTCTTTCCTGTTTGCTCTAGAACCAAGGTGCAATCTGGAATAGTTTAAACTGTTTTTAACCTAAGGATTTCATTTTAAATATATGCAAAGCTTTCATTGACTGCCCTGCTACACAGGTGTAGTGAAGCCCTGCTGTTACAGACTGTAATTGTTTATTTCTCAGTATTAATATTACCAGTTCAGAGTAGTGCAAGTAATTCTCTTACAGTTGAGCATATTTCTGAATGCAGATGCTGCTTGTCTGTCCTTCAGACTACCCCTACATTTCCCACAAGAGAAATGTTACAATGAGCTGTGTGTTTAGACCCTGCAGATATGTAATTAGAGGACTGTGCAGTAGCAAATGATATATGCCTGATGTGAGGCTAAGTTACCTCAGTTTCTCTCTGAATATTATTGGGCATTTATGTTTAATATAGAAAAGAAACTAAAGAGTTGGTGTTTGATCTTGGAAGGGAGTAGTGTTAATAAAATAATTCTTTTTTTTCAGTAAAATGCTGAGCTGGATAAGAGTTAGTGTGGGTCAGTGGTTTTTATATTGGTCTGAACTTTGTATAAAGCACAATGAATGTAATAAAAGAGTATTTTATTACAGCTGTAAACCTGCTGGCAAGCAGAGTCAGAGAGTACTTATATATAGTTCCTGTTACAAAAACAAGTCAGTCACCCATCTCATTACTTACCTTTCAGATACACCAACTTATTTTAAAAAACAATTGTGTGGATATTTAGATTCTAAGAGTATTTTTCTGTGATCAGTGTTGATAAATACATCTAACATTACTTTCAATTAGCATAAAGATAACTCCTTTGTTTATCGCAATATTCATGACAAAGCTTCTTGCAATGTTCTTTATATCATGTAAGAAATAGCTTTGCTTGAATAACTGGGCCTGCATGCGGCTTAGCAGGCAAAAATTGCTTTTTAGAACGGAACGAAGTGGAATAGACTAATGGACTTGAAACTGCAGCCAAGTGCCACTCTTTCAGTAGTAATGTCAGGGGGCAGAAGAGCAGACCTGAGCTTTGGAGAAGGCCACAAGCAGGCGTCATTTTGTGTACATATTTATTTACTTTTATATATGTATATGCATATCCCTCTTTCTCTAAAACAATCCTAAAACAACAGACTAAGCAATTTATGTCTTCTGTGGTGACGATGGCCATTTGAAACTTGCTACACATATGCTGGGTCAAAGTCTTTTGCAGTCATTTGTTTACAACTATGTGTAATTTTTAATATATATTTACTTTCCATTTGTGCAGTTATAAATGAAACCATGATTTGGTTATGTCTCTGTGTCATTCTTTTACTTGTATGTTCCACAGCACTGAAATTCTAGAGTTGTTTAGCATGGACTGGAATCTCTGCTTAATTCTAAGCATCAGGAAGGATGGTTTTAGTTGGCAAAGTGTTCTGAATTTGCAGTCTTACCCTTAATATAGTTCAGGTTTTAGAGTTTTCTTAAGCTATTTGAGTTGTCACGTTGGTTC
The DNA here is from genome assembly GCF_027579445.1 of Ammospiza nelsoni. Lineage (NCBI taxonomy): Eukaryota > Metazoa > Chordata > Aves > Passeriformes > Passerellidae > Ammospiza > Ammospiza nelsoni. The sequence goes on along the minus strand of NC_080633.1, from coordinate 117,651,657 downwards.
GGTGAGCTATTTTGACTAGTTTTGAAGCCGATTTAGGAGAAATGCTTCCCTTGCAAATCTTTTCTGCTGGCCGCACTGGCCTCTGGTGGCAGTCCGGGAACTGCCGGGGAACAAATGCAAAGCATCTCAAAAATGTGAAGCTCTGTGTAAATAGACATCAAAGGGGGGGAGCAAGGCAGAATTTCCAGCTAACTTTTAAGACAAATTAGATCAGGGCTTTTGATGTTTGGTTGGTTATGAGGCTTTTGCTTAGATAATCATCAAGCTTTTCACAGTAATTCACAGTGAAATGGAGAGCAAATAAAGGTGGTAAAGTTTTAAAAACCCAACCAACCAAAAAACTTCACAACAACAAAACTCACCATTGTTATTGAAATGTTTTGTATTCTGTGTAATAATAAACACCAAGTTTTATAATTCTATCTTCAATAATAATTTTCTAACTCTTACATCCGTTTTTTCTTCTTGTTTTATTTTAACAGAGACTAAGCATGGAGGAGGCAAGAATGGAAAGAAAGAAGGCCTCTCTGGAAGCTCATTTTTCACCTGGTTTATGGTAATTGCTTTGCTGGGAGTTTGGACATCAGTAGCAGTTGTCTGGTTTGAACTTGTAGATTATGAAGAAGTTCTAGGTAAGATCTTAAGATTTTTCTAATAATGTTAATATGCATTAAATGAATGCCATTTTATATTTTTAGATAGATGATGTCTACAGTAGTGTTTGCAAATTATCTACATTATAAGAATAGGCAGTGTAGTTCAAAATGTATGTTTTAATGCTGAGCACTATTATGGTGTTAAAATGGGGTTTTCATAAAAGGGTATGAATATCCTGTAGGATGTCTTTGTGACATGTGTACTGTAGTTAATTTGAGAGGTCAGCTAAATATGCAGTTTGAATTTAGGCTCTCAGAACTCGCAGCAGTGGTTGAAAGTAAGCAGTTAATGTTAGCTCTGCTCTGATGGACTGTGATGCCTGTAGGGTCAGGACAACTGATCAGTCATCCTCTCATGAGTGAGATGTTGAATGACCTCAGTTTTAAGCTTATAGCAGTGTTAGTTCTATCTCAATGAGACAATTTTAAGACAGTACTATTAATATAATATTTAAGGTTACAAAGTAATATCTCAAATTTCAAGATGTATGTCCCTAGGTACATCTGTTTTCTCTGATGTTGTAGGATTCAACATGCACTTTTGCACCTGGTGGCTTTACAAAATTTACACATCTGTTGGTACATGCTTTTTTTTTTTTTATTTGGACTGATTTTTTTCAGAAAAAAAAATCTTCTGATTGAAACTTAACTGGGTCTAGTGATGCAAATAATGTTTTTTGTATTTTTACCATGCATGCAGCCAAAGCAAAGGATTTCCGTTATAACTTGTCAGAGGTCCTACAAGGTAGGATATTAGAGAAGTAAGCTTGCTTTACAGTGCCTTGGCTGAAGTTTTGGTTTACTTTATTATGGTTTTAATTTTTTTTTAAGAGTTACTCTTCTTCTGCAATGACATGAAGCTCAACCATTTCTCATCTGTCTCATTCTTCATGGTTTTGAAGATGATATCATTCTTATTTCTAGAGAGTTATATTTTTGCACCAGTCTGCTATGTTTATCCATAAATAGATATGGCTCCTTTCTAATGGGTTGCTTCCATACAATGGTGATGAACATATTTTTCTATTCTAGACCCAAGTCTAAATTTTTTCTTCCACAAAACTGATTTCTAATTTTCTAACTATCATATTCAGAACTGAATTTCTTTTATTTTGATAGCAAGAAAGTTCTACCTTCATTTAGAGAATAACAAGTGTAGTAAACTGACTATAAGGACACAAAGTTCTTCAAGCTCTGCAGAGTTCGATCCTGTTAAAAGTTGTGTCTGAATTTTATCAAGCCTATAATTACATAACTTTCTACTAGTTTGGTGGTCCCAGGATACTTCAAATCCTGGATACCGTGCTTCTATGCTGAAAATTCTCTTTTAATAGAAACTGAGTTCTCCTTTTGCATATACTTAGGGCTAATAGAGCTGCAGTTTCAAAAACAAAAAGTGAGAAAACTGATTTATTAGTCTTACATGAAAGGATGGACAACTTTTTTTGTCTGCATGGAAGGTTGTACAATTGTTGGTAGAATTTGTGAATGGTTTTCCTTTGTCTGGGAAGTAGGCTGCTTACTTTGTATTAACTTGGCTCTAAAAATTATATACCTATATAGCTATCTCTTTCCCAAGAATTTAGAATTGCAGGAAGCATGTATTCAGAAAACAAATGGCCATTATTTTACAAATTTTTGTTTTGTTATTTTCCCTCAAACATGTTAAATGTTTCTTGTGAACTTAAATTTTATTCTGAACAAAGCATGTCCGTGTCAAGTACATGTTACAGACTTGCTTTAAATCTACTGACTGCAAAATCAACACAGGAAAAAGACAAATTTGTGTTTGGTCTCAAGTGCAGGAAATACAGAAAGAAATTTGAAATATTTCTAGTATTTCCCAGAAAATTTAAAATATGGTTAAGAATATTACAGCTAGATTGTTAAGAACGGATGGTCACAACCTAGCATTGACAGTCAACTATCACACATTGAAAACTGTGCTGGACACAAATGGCCAAATCCCTAATTGTCTTTTCTTCCTCTCTTTGCACTTCTAGGAAAGCTTGGGATATATGATGCTGATGGAGATGGAGATTTTGATGTGGAAGATGCTAAAGTATTGCTAGGCAAGTACAAGTAAAGGGGGAGCAATGTATATAATTTAGTTGGCATGTTCATGTTTCACTTTTTTATTTTTAAGTCAAAACAATATTTCTGGTTTGTTTTTTTTCCTGGTTTGAAAACTTAAATTGATTTCATTGTGATGGGTTTTTTCCTTAATGCAAGTTGTAGGATTGGGTGTGTTTTTTTCTTCTAATGTAGCAATGTTAGTAGAAAACATTTAATCTTACAGAATGTTTTTGAAATTTGGTGGTTGATACTACTCTATTGTATGTTGAAATGTGGTTGTGATTATCAATAAATTTATCAGATGCAGGACCTAAGATGCTTCTAGCATGAAAACATTGTTTATGTTAACATGTTAGGCCAGGTCCATTTTCAAATTACTTTAAATGTGCCTTTGTACTTAGATGACTATTTGTGTAGTGTATTTTTGTATTGTCTTTCCTCTATTCTGAATTTCCCACAAGTCTGTTCATTTTTCTTGCCCTTCAGAAACAGTACATGGCATGAATTTTTCTTCTCTGGCATTGAAACACGGTTTAGGCTTCTGTTCCTTGTAATTTGTGAGATGTCTTTCTGCTGACTGTATCTTCAAAGGGAAATTTCAATATTTCAATCTCTAGACATTTTATGGTATTGTTGTTTACTTGCATCTTTCAAAGCACTGCCTTCTTCAGCTTCAGTCAAGCCTTGGATAGATACTTCTTGCATATCTGATGGTAGAAATTTTAGTTAAGTTTATTTTTCTTTAGATTTTCTTTAGTTGGTTTGTTCAAATTTAAACCTCTACTGAGCACACAAACCTGTAGAATTAAACAAATGAACAAAGCAACGAACCCCCCAGCAAAGTAACTAACACTTGGGGAGAGGACAAAATTGAATGTATCAAACTAGTAGTACATTAGGATGTTATGATTTGCTATTTCAAATTCACACTCCATAAAAATCAGCTTGTCATAATTTTATTTTTCCTACTTTTATCTGGAAAAATAAGCAAGTCTTTGGGAAGATGTGTGTTCATTTGTCTAATCCCTTCATGGTTTATAGAAAACCCATGTAATAACTGAATCAGTTTGCAGTGGTGTGAATGTGAGAGTCACTCCAAAGAATCTCCAGCACTCTAAATGGCTGCAGAGCTACAGATTGGGTGTTAATTATAATTGGTGACTAAGATAATACTTGGGATAATTATAATCCTAATTTTTCTTTTTCTATTATGTAGTGTATAGCAACTGGATATCCTTTTCTTGACAATCATATACAGGCAGAAACATTCTGCTGCTTTGTTCCATCTCTGTTTTATGCAGCCTGATATAGCTGGGAGTTCTGCCAGTACATGAAAGTGTTTCTATTCTAAGCTTGTCTTATCATGCATTCAAACCTTGTACTTCAAGTGTGACCTTAAAAGGTCACATATCAAAATTTATTTGTATTATTTTAGAAAAGTTGTTTAGAAATACAATTTATTTTCATTTAAATTTGAGAATAATTTTTGCACTATAAAAGAAATGATGAATTTTTAAGTTTTGTGACACTGAAAAAATTATGAATATAAGAAGATATTTCTTCCAATAGCAGGCATGTTATATTATTAACTGAACTTCCCTGTAAGTTACAGTGCTTGTTTACATTTAAAATAAAATATGAAATAAAAAATGAGCACCACAATGCAGACTGAAATTACTTCATTGATGCAGAAACTAGAAGGCTGGATTCCCTCTTGAGGAATTTGTCTTCCAGAGTTAAGTCATTGTAGTAAAGGAAACTGAATAGTAAGCCTACTTTCTGAATATTGAGTGCAAAGCTCCTTTTATTTGTGACGATTTTGTTAGGAAGGCTTATTACTTTCTGGGATTTTTTTCTGGGTCAGAATGCCATAACAGCAAGTGGTTTCTCTGGTACAAAAGGAGTTACTGCAGTTTGCTGTTTAATGATAGGAATTCATATGCTTTTTTCCTCCTCTGTTCTTTAGCTATTTCAGCACTTGTATTGTGTATTGAAGTTGTGATATGTACAGTGGTTTAATGTTGTCCACTTCCATAACTTTTAGTTTTCCCTACAAATTTCAAGATTGAATTTCATATTAATAGTAAATATCTTTTAAGTTTAAATTAATTTAATTAACATTTTGAGAAATGCTTCTACCAGCATGAGTTTATTTTGTATTTCAAATAATGGTTTTAATAATTTTCTGTACTACTTGGCCATATCTAAATAGAATAATTAAAATTTATTATTTTATTTCTTGTTTGTGTAAGGTATGATAGGATCTGTTCTTTTTTATTTGTTGGAATCAAAGTGGGTTTCATGATTAGGTTCCCTTGAGGGATTTGTGTGATTTTCAAAAGGATATGCGAGAAGTTTGTTGTTCCCCTCTTCCCCTACTCCCTGTGTAAGAGAAGTAAAAAAAAACCAAATAAAACCCAAACCACCTGCACCCCCTCCAGTCAACCAACCCCAAGTTGGTTTGCTTCCCAGTTTTTGTCCACTTCACTCTGATAGCTCTCAGAAGGGGGTTATTCTTAGGGGGAGTGCTACACATCTCACCTTGCTTTACATCAGTACAGTGAAGCAGTGGCTTTAGTGGTATTACCAAAAAAGTGGCATGTATAAGGGTACTAATGTCTGTTGTAATAGTTACTTTGGACCCAAGGTGTTTCTTGTACTTCTGTCCCTTTTAACAAGCAACAATATTCTGAGAAATTGTCCTTAAATGGTTGCAGAAGTTAGCACAGTTTTGGAACTGCAGCTACAGAAAACAATCCCTTTATTGTTGTTGTGCATTTAGTTCAGAGTAGTCCAGCTATGCAGAAAACGGCAAAACTCCATCCTCGAGTGTCAGCAGTCAAATGGTAATAAGCAGTAAAATTCAAGTAAGAAATCTTCTTTTCCTCTGGTTCACCTACAGAAGAAAAATAAGTTTGCAGGCAGTCATGCTGAGATTGCACATTCAAAAAATCTGTAGTGAGATAATAGGTGTGAAAATAATGCTTTTGCACAGTTTAGCTGTTTAGGATAAGTTTCATGCTCTTTCCTATTTTTCTCGTGTTCTACTGTAGCACTTTCAAATATTAAAGGTTGGCTTGTGCTCGTTTTCATAAGAAGAGATGTTTACAGGAGAAGAAAAGCTTTGTCTTGTTAAATGCATGTAGGGAAGTCCTGTGCCCTACTGCTTGTGGTAACTATTTGAATGGACAAATATTTTGACTCCTTCATTCACTTGGATTTATACTGTCATGTTAAAACTTCTCTTGAGATAAAGTAGCTGTATCTTTTGAGTCCCTGCTTTAGTAGGGTATGGTTGCTCTGCTTTGGTCACCATTTTCAGATACTTGTTACAATGCTTTTGTGAGCTTATCAGTTTTTCTTTTGAAAAGCAGTTCTTCTTGATTATGGGGGTGAATGAGGAACAGAGTATTAATGAGTTGGCAGTTCTTCTGTACTCTTTGTTAGAAAGCAAGATAAACATATGAAATCCTGTGGTTTTTTTCTTTAACTCAGGCTGAAGTGTTGCATGAGGGTTTTTTTTGGTTTTGTTCTTGGGTTTATTTTGTTAAATTCAAAGGCCATTATCTTCATCTTGGATAATCTTTGCAAAGAATTGTAGAGAAAAGATTTACGGGTTTTTGATTGTGGTTTTTGTTTGTTTTCTTTTAAACAAAGACTCTAAGACATATTTTCCAGTTTTGTGGTTCCCTTTGGAGTCCTAGTATTTTCAAAAAAAATATGCTGCTGTACTCTGTTTTATAAATGTAATGGCCTAAAAGTTTTATCCTTGACTTTGTGTAATAATAGGGGCATCTGTATGATTCTGTACGTGTGTACAAAAATGACTTCTTGAGGCCTTTTGGGAGTAGTGTGTTGTTCTTTTTCTTTTGTTGGATTTTTTTTTTGTTTTTTTCCCCATTTTGTTTTTACATGAGATTCTGACAGACTATAATGACAGAAGTATTAATTCTGCATTTATAACTTTGATTTTACTTTTAGGATTTTTAGATTCAAGTTTCCATTCTTATATTGAGATTTTGTTCTTCAATAAATATCCTTACTTCAGTTTATGTCTTTATATCTTGTATTATCCAAATTTTGAAAACAAATTAGAAAAATTGAGTACTGTGCATAAAGTTGTTTATAAAATTTAATTTTATAGAACTAAGCCATGGAAGAAGTTGGAGAGGGATATTTATAATACCTTGATTGCCTCCTGGATTCAATCTGTCATTTTTAAACCTTTGGGCTATCCAGTGAAAAGTTAAAGAGAATGACTGGTCACTCAAGTAGAGGTTCTGGACATCCAGGTGCAAGGATGTGGAATATCATGGACTTGGAAGTTTCTTCAGAATTATCATTGATAATTTCACTATGTGCTGTAAGAAAAACGTGTTGAAATGTGTTAAATGTCTCTGCCATGAACTTCTCTATCTTGAATGTTTCATTAACCTGCATCTAATATTGCTTTGTAATCTGCATGTGCAACACATTCACTTAATTTTATGTTTCAATAATCTGTCTTCACCTTTAGCTCACTTTTCTGCTCGTCTTTTCAAAACAAATGAAAATTTGTTCTGGTTAGAAGTGGGAGAAATTCCTCCCTCTGCAGCTTTAAAGCGTACCAATAATTGTTTGTTGCTGCCTGGTCATTTTGTTGTGCTTTTCCTAGAATGGAAAATTTGAAATGTTATTTAGTGATAATTGTAAAACAGTGATTTTAATTTTAAAAACTCAAACAAATGTAGGCAAGACCTCCCCCAAAGCAGGAGGGGGGGAAAAGCATTAGCCATGGCTTATTTGCACTTTTTAAATGCCATTTAGATCAGTAGTTCTTGTAACATAAAATAATAACTTCTACTATTAGGGTCTTTAGCAGTGATGAGCTCACTCTTTGCTGTTCTGGCCTTCTCTACCTCAGCTCTTTACCTTGCTTTAGATTTTCTATATAACAAAACTTATACCCTGTATTGGCTACCTACTCATTTTTATCTGGTGTTCTGTATATCCTCAGGTGTGGAAATAATTTCTGAGGATCAAGTGCATCCTCTAGAAATCTGTCATAGAAACAAATGGTTGAGAAACATGTTAAAAAAATGCAAAGCAAACAAACTGCAAATTCAGCAATTAGAATCCTCACTTCTAAGCAAAATCAAAATTCTGCATGGATAAGAATGTTATCCTTAACAGTGTGTCTGTGATGAGTTTGTTTTTATACTCTTTGCTTTTAAATGTTATTCTCAGCCATCAGTTGCAAGCTCTCAAAATTGAACATAATGGTTTAAAAAATGAAGAAAACAAATTGAGTGATTTTCAAGTAGTAAAAGATTACTTATAAAAAACTGTCTAAACTGGGGTAGAAAACCTAAATATAAATGGGTTTAGTTTTAGGACTAGGAAGAAAGGAAAGCAAAGCTACTGCTTTTTTTTTCTCCTTTTTTTTTTTAGTCAGATTCAGGCATAATATTTTGCATGTTTATTGCCCAAATTATAGTCTGTATTGGAAAGATTCAACTTTCTTAACATCCTTCTATTTCCTAGTTAGCATTCCTGTAAAGACTTCTGTCTATGACAAGAGATGTCTTTCACAGATCCTCCTTTTACAGTTTCCTCTTTCCACCTAACTGCTGTCTCTTTTTTCCCCTTCCCTCTCTCTCTCTTTCCTCTATTCTTGTATAGGCCTGACCAAAGATGGCAGTAATGAAAATATTGATTCCCTTGAGGAAGTCCTTAATATTTTAGCAGAGGAAAGCTCTGATTGGTTTTATGGCTTTCTCTCATTTCTCTATGATGTATTGACTCCTTTTGAAATACTAGAAGAAGAAGAGAGCGAAGCTGCAGATGATGTTGATGGTACGTCACAGAATGAAGGGGTTCAGGGAAAAAAGACTTGTGTTATCTTGGATTTACAGAACCAGTGACTGAAAGACTAATTTGATTGGCTTTCGAAAATGTCTATGAAATCATCAACCTCAATATAGCAAGAATTTATGGCATTGAGGGGAACCTCCCAAATGGACACTCTAAAGATTGAACTAAAGTTAGCCATGCAATGCTGTTTCAGTAGTTGAAAGCCTTTCAATAATTTTTCCATTTTTGTGACAGGATGGCAAGCATTATGCAAGTGTGTAAATATATGTAGAATAAAACGTGTATCTGTGGCTGTGTAGTTGGTTTCTGTATGTGCTTCAATTTGTGCATTTTGTGCACAAAACTTACAAAGCTTAAGTGTAATAATCTCTACTGTTAACACTATAACATTTGTCTTTCTAGCAAACATTAACTGAAGCATTTTGTAATAGCTTTGATGATAAAGTATTCTAGCATGACTGCATTTTGTAAATACATATTTTTATGTTAATCCTTAATATAGTCATGACAATGATAATTCTCTTGTGAAATATAATTTTAATAAATAACTTATTTTGTGATCCACTGGTTTCTCAGATAGGTTCTTTTTACTTGTTCAAAGAAAGGCACTATTTTATAAGTGCTTGAAAATTCTACAGGAACATTTGTTTCTAAGTTAGCTAACATCATGTATTCAGAAGCTACACTGTCATATAATTTATTCCCACTGATTTGTCTGTTTTCAAACTAAATCTTCAGTCATTTCTTTAATATGACAATCAAATCACAAGGGCTGTTCCAAATTTCTTTTAGTTTTTAAGATGGGCCTTCTGTGGAAGTGGGAAGTTATGATTATGTATTTCTAATGTAATACTGAATATATTAAAGACTAATTGGAAATTAGAATTTTATGTCTTCTATTCCTTGAGAAATTTAAGTATTTAATGTAGTTTTGCAAATTTGAAACTTTTTCTTGTGAAACTGTTTTATGGCAGTTGTTCCAGAAATACTTTCCATGTATGTGAATTCTGTCTGCTGTCATGAAGTTACTGGTATAGAAAGGGCAGTTTATAATTGTGTCCTGCAGTTTGTATCAGGTATCAAAAGCTGAAACTAAGCTGTCCTTTTAAAACATGAATAATGTACTCAAAAAAATTACTATTAAAATTGTATCAAATTGGTTTTTGTAATGCCTGCTTTGCTGAAGTTTATGTTGGTTTCCTATATGAACATGATACCCAAGTTTAAACACAAGTAGTTGCAGGCTGAAATTTTAACTTCTTTTAAAAATAAATAAAATTTCACTTACTTTAGCCATTTTTAAAGCAATTTAACGTGCCTGTTTGAAAAAACTTCGTCTAGATCATCCAATTCAAGGTACTATATAATCTTTTAAAAGTAATAAAAATGTGCTAGTGTTAAGCAAGTGAAATGTTGTGATGGGCTGATACTGCTACTCAAGGTTTATGAATTAATTAGAGCCTTGAGAGCCTTGGTCACATTTTCTTCCAAATATTTGGGTATTAGGATATAAAAAAGCTAACAACATAAAAATTTAATGGGTTTTAAAACAAGATATATGAAGTGTAAGGCAAAGAAAATAAATAAGCAAACCCCTAAACATTATAAAAATAAATGCTAGTAGATCTGGAATATTACTTAGGAATTGTTAGCAAGGGCAAGAAACTTGCAGTGTCTGAGATGTAGGAAATAAGTAAGCTTGGGTTGTTTGTTTTTGTTTGAGAATTTTATTTATCTTAATTTACAAGAAGATTTCTTCTTAATTAGAAGAAGATTTGAATTTGAAATAAGAGTTTCATCACTGTTTTGGGATAATATTACCTCTCAATGTGAATTAAAAAATTGTCATATAACATTGAATTCTATTGTAGATACTTCAGTAATGGAAATAAATAGCCAAAAAGAGAAGGGAAACATCTGCTATAAGAATTCCATATAATGAAGTTTATACAAAATTCTTAAAAACTGAATTGATAAACTGGAAATATTTCTGGTGAAATTAAGGTGGATTGCTTGAACCACTAGAAGGCTAGAGGCACTGAGGTGATCAGTAAACAGTGAATTAGTTTAATGTGGGTGCAGATATGAAAGGTGCACCAACAGCTCTGATTTGATATCATGCAGCTTCCTTGTTGGTTTTATTAAATGTGTAGGCATCTGCTCAAAAACAATTAAGTGGGAATGAAGAATTTGTCAGGGGAGAAGGGGTGAGGGGTGGATGCAAAGACCTAGTGTAAGTAGATATCTCTGTAGGATACTTCCTTCCGGAAAACAGTCTTCTCAGAAGTGTTCAGTCTTGCCTGGGGTTGTTCCTGTTGAGTTAACAATTGAACCCTCACCTGTGGTTCTCTCTGGACGTTTGGAATAGAGGAGTTTGGTTTTCATGTATTCTCTTAATGGTTGTGATTACAAGCAGAACTTGGCTAGTAAGGACAGTAATAACATTTAGTTGAATATTCAGTTATATCAGCATGGCAGGATTTTTGGTTTGTTTGTTCATTTGTTTTATAAAAGGCATTTAAAAGCAAAAACCATTAGGCTGAGTATGATGTACAAATAAGCAAAGAAAACTGAACAGTATCCCAATTTGCTTGTGAGTCTGCCCAAATAATTTGAAATTAGTTGAGAAACTTGAAAACTAGATTTTTAGCTTGATTGTTCGTGACTAAAAATACAGTCACTAAATTTTTTTAAAGTATTTTTAAAGTATGGGTTGAAAGCTGTGGCATTTTGACTTCTATTATCGTAGAATAATTGTTTTAGAGAGCAAGGCTGCTGCTTTCTCCTGAAGTTTCTGGTATGAGAATTTAAAACAGGAGAAAATTAGTAGCAAACGATGTTTTTTTGGAATGTATGTTTTTTCCAATGTATGGAAAATATATTGTGTAATCAAAACTTGCTGGGTTTTATACCTGGCAAGGAATGAAGCTTTACTGATTTTATATTAAATTGGATGTGTGGGTTTTATTAGATACCGTCATATACCTTACACTTAATTTATATTTAGTTTTTGGAATGCCAGAAATAAATATCTGTGACTAAAATTGTAGTCTTCCAGTTTGTCCAGTGCTTTTAGAAATCTGTGGGCTGTTTTATTTTGTCATTTGTTGGTAAATGTTTGATATTTTAATTGCTAGTCTTCAAACAAAATACTGCATTAACCTTCATAGCAAAGCTTGCTTTCTTGTGATACTAATCAAAGTAAATTTATAGGGGTAAAAACTCTTAATACCCATACATCTGAAATGGCCTAAAACTTTTGGAAGCTTTGAACCCCAGATTTCTGTGACCACCTTCAGCAGTATTTAATTTGAAGTAAAAGAGTGTTATATGGCAGAGAGAAATCACAATGCTCATAATGTATAGAATAACTTAGAATTGAAGGGAATAAAGGGTACAGAGATTGTTTGCATATCTGTTAAAATTTTTATTGCAAAGATTTTTACCAGTATTTTCCCCTGCCCCCTTTGAAAATTTTTCATTATTAGTTAGCCTCAATTGACTGACTATAGAAGAAATCGAATTTTCATGACTGTTATTGGTATAGGTTGCATTTAGATGGCAGCATAGAAGAAGAATATATTGAAGCATGTGAAAGATTTTCATTTCATTGTCAGATGGGAGAGGTAAAACCCACCTGTATTGTAAATGTAATTTGGGAGCTGGGAAAAGCTGCTGTGTACAGATCAGTCATTTTGGAGAGATATGTTACTGAATTCCCTGTTTGGTTTCCATCACATAAGCAGCTATCACAATGATGTCCCAGTGGCATGAAATAAATTAGGTATTGTCTTTCTCATGGTCATTTAGGATGTATGTCTCAAGATGAGGCTAATAAAGGCAAGATTTGCTTGTTGGTTTCTTAAATCTGCTCATGCAGGATGCAGCATAAACATCTGTGACTTCAGGGAACAAAAATGCTTTCTGCCACGTGTATTTGATCTGGATTTTATTCTGACGTTAGACAGTTAAATAAGCAAGAGATATTAAAGCAGCGTGTGGAGAATATACTGAATTTTGGTGTTTGGTTGTTTGAGGGGTTTTTATGCTAGTTGTATGAATTAAAATCTGCACTTGGAGAGTTACAGGCTTTGGTAAGAAAAGTACTCTGAGCTCAGTTAAAGGTAAGTGGGTGTTAGCTTTCTGTCAGTAAACTAATTTTGTTTAGCAGATGACTTTGTATGTCTAGTATAGCATAAATGCAAAATCATAGTAATAATTTTGTGCAGGGAGTTATACAAACAATCGTAATTTTTTCTGACTTGCAGTTCTTCTGGAAAAGGAAAATAAAAAGGAGAGAAAAAATGTTAATAATGATTTTGGCTTACAGATTTTTATTTCCTCTTTTGGCATGCAACTTCAACATATTTTTTTAGGTTTTTGTGTGGCTAAGGAGGTTCTTGATGGAACATCATAAATTGAGGCAAGAGTTGGAACACCAGCCCTAGTGTTTTAAAACTTGACGCTTCATATTCTGTTATCGAGGCTTTGCATAAATTACAGAAGGGTAGCAAGTGCTGTCTGTCAGCTGCTTGGTGCTAACCTGGCCCATTTGCTTTCTGCAGTAAATGCAAAATAGCCTCTCCCTTTTTCACATCTAAGTGGATAAACCGCCTTAATTAGCTTTCATTTGTTTCCTGGTGCTGCAGGTTAAAAATGTTTATGCAGGTAGAGGTTGTGGAGAAATTGAATTAGAGGAAATTTTTCACATGGCAAAGCCTTTTGTCTAGCAAGGCTATTAAAGTTTTCAGGATTATTAAGTGAATAAAATAGTATTTGCACATGCCAGGTTGCTAAATATATTGTTAAATATGAGAATGGTCTTTGTCAACTCTGGGAAGCTGCTGAAAAACAGAGAGCCTTTTGCTATTTTTTTTCAATGCTTATCTTTCTAAATAAAAATAGTATTTATGTATTTTTCTTCTGATGCTCAACTTCTAAATCTCTGTTCTCACTTGGGGGTTGTTTGTGGATAATGTTCTTGAAGGGTTTTATGGGGAAAAATAGAGGAAATGATTGGACTGTTGCAGAATAGTAATGCTTTGTGATATTCCTGAGCTTCAAAAGGTGAGTTAAGATAGCAAGTTGACCACCTTTAAGCACTGTATGCAAATGACCACTTTGAGAGGAGTATTTAATTTATAGAATGACTATTTGAAGGAGTTATTTAAAAATATTGTAAACCTGTGTTAACTTTGAACACAACTTTTTAATTAACTAACTCAAATAATAGCCATTTCTGAACTTCCATTATACCCTTTTGATGTTATAAATTGTATATTTAGTTCTTGCGTTGCCAGCATTGGACGTTTATAATGTGGGACTGAATGGAAAAAAAAGAAGGAACTTTAAAACTAGTTCAAAACAATTGTGAAGCCACGTGAATTGTTAGACGTTAGAATAAGAGTCCACAAGTTCAACTACATGATTTATAGAATTCTGGACATTTGTTTGTGTGTCCCCATGCTGTAAGTCTTGGATGGATTCCCTTAGGTGCCAGATTTTGTCACATGCCCTGGACATTGCTGTCTTGGAAAACCAAGTGGTTTGCACCCATCTTGCTTCAGCATAATTGGGGCTGACAAGTAAGACTTCCCTGTGCTGTAGGGATTTCCCTTTTAGGGATCATGATCAGGTGGGAATCAAGATGTAGCAGGATTTTGGTCTTGTGATTATTGCTTAATACTAATGCTTTAAAATATATTATTTTACATACTTCTCTTGTGAGCAGATCTATTAATATGTTAAAGTTTACATGTTTTATATAGTTATGTCATGATTGAAAATATGCTGAGAACTTTAGTGCTATTCATTCCATAAAAGCAGATTGAAACAAAATTACTACTTGTGTGAATATTTAACAAGTGAAATAACAGTAACAGTAACAAGCTATTTTGTAATCTTTCAACATAGTGAATATATGTCAATTTTAAAATAATTTGAAATATCTGTATGATAATTGTTGTGCATATTGATACTTGCAAAATTTTACAGTTTTTTGTCAACATGTGCTTTTAAGAGTATATTAAAATATCCAGGAGTGTTTAATTTTAATATGAAAAGTGGGCAGGGGTGTAAATTTAAATATGGCTTTGTGCAACTTTCTGAGTACCTTTTATTGTTTATATTTTCACTGATGATGTAAATGAAAGTTGGAGTCTATTTTTCCTTTTATATGAAAAAAGTTAACTTATTCTTCCATACACTGCTTAGAAATAGTAAGACCGAATAATGATTTTAGTCAAGTTAGAGCTCTGGACTTCAGCAGTGATGGTAATCTATGAGGGAGGAGCTCAAAAAGACTCATATCCCAGGTATGAATTCGTAAGGAAATTAATCTTGAGCCTGTATTTTCACTGATTAACCTTTTTTAAAACAATTTTGTCCATAATGTCAACACTTGGTATTTTGAAAACATGCAGTATAGAAGTTAGATGCAAGGTGATTACAGTGACTTTACATTTAAATTCTTTGATTTTATTATTTCATTTTTTTAGTATAGGCTATTAGAGTATTGTTTGTTTTTTCAGGTTAAATGTTTATATATGCCACAGTTTAGGTAGGTACTGTTTTCTGGAAATCTAAGCTCATGGTGCAGACGTTCAGTGTAGGTGTTTTGTATGTCTGAATGAGAAGCCTAGTGTTGAGACATAAGAATATCTCTTCTTATTTAATATGATTATGTATGAATTTAAAAATACATAGTTACTGTATCTTTTCAGCTTTTCTTTACTTTCTAGTTGGCTTTTAGATAGCAATTTACATTATTTTTGTGGTTAAAATTGCTGTGTTTGTGGGATTTTAATCTTAATCCACAGCATCATGATAGTGATAATCCAGTCTCTTTTAATGGTATTAAAAAGATGAAGCTAAATGTTATTTGTATTTTTGGAAAGCTTCTGCCTTTATGCCTCTTGTGGTACTAGCTATAAATTACAGTACAATCAAAAGGCTGACTGCTCTCAGTTTGTTAGCTACAATGGTAAAAGACTAACAGTCTTAAGGAGTCTGAAGTAATGCAGTTAAGTATTTTAACTAATGAACTGGTAACTGCTTTTTAGTCCTGAATAATACCTTTGCCAAAACATTTATTTTCCTTTGGATAAAGAAACATATGTTGTAATTTATTGTAAGAAAACAGTTAGTTTATATACTCTACAGTACCTGTGTACTTGAAGGCCTTTTGAGTTAACATGTTTATAAAATATTTATAAAATTTTATAGAAGCATAAATTAGTGCATTTAAGAGGGAACTGGCAAATACTTTGCAGAGAAATCGGAGGGGGGTGTTGGTTATAATTATGTGTCAGCACTTGTCTGGAGAGAACTGACCAATCTCAAAGTCAAGATGCTTCACAAGTAACATCTGGTAATGTGGTACTTTTCTTTGCTTAGTCTTTCACATCAGTACTTGTGATGGTCCTGCAACTGAAGTTGCTTTATTTCTAATGAGTTAATATTTTGTATTTTTCCGTAGCATTATGGTGTGCTATGTAAAGTAAACTTTTTACATAAGATGGCAGGTTGGAAAATTTAATGTCAGGTTTATTAAATACCACAAATATGCTCATAACCTATTTCCATTTTGCAACTAATTAGGTGAGGAGCCAGGAGGGGTAGCCAAGAAAAAAACTAAACTCAAAGGTATTTTTCATGTTCTTTTTCATGCGGAACTTTATGCGGATAAGGATGAATGAAGCGCATGTGCATTACAAATACCAACTGTGGGTTATAATGTTTACTAATACAAGCTATGTTGGCTAAATATTTTCTAATGGTGCAGCAAATATTGTTCTTGCTATTTCTCAGTATTTTCTTTTACTACTGATTGAAATTCAGTGGCAATGCGAGCGCTTTCCTAACTAGAAATGATATTTTGTTCGTGTGGATTTTTTTTACAACAAATGTCTTGTTTGGATTGTAAGTAGTTTATGATAACCTGATATTCTGCATGTTTTTAAGTAATATGTTGCTCCATATGAAATCCTCTTTGTTATCTTCCATGAATTCATAATACCATTACTATATTGTAATTGGCCTTGAGTGCCTTAATTCTTCTAAGGCTGTACTTTAATAGTTTCATCTATTTTTTTTCCTGTGAGAATTGAAATTTAGGCAAAGTCCAATAACTTCCCCTTTAATACTATTTGCAGGATTGATTGCAACATTTTCTGAAAGCTTAGCATGGGATAGCTGCAACCAATTTGTGCCATATATTTGTTTATAATTACATTGCTTTATGAACAGATCATAGTGTTGACGACAAAAAAAGCTAATTAGCAACAGCAAACACCAAGGTACCAGGTGTACTTCAGGTGTGTAGCTTTTTATATCTGCTCAGTTATCTCTGGGCAGCATGAGGCTATGGAAGCAGTCTCTATGTTACATTAACCACATATAGACTGCAAGGTGTTTTTTCCTGGCAGTATATGAAAAATGCATGCTATTCACCATACGAACCTTCATGAAGAAAAAAGTATATTTGCTTAGGAAAGTTTGCTGGTCATTCCAGTGTGGCTTTTCTCAGCATCTTGCATCAAGTTGAAATTTTTAGCATTTGTTCCACATTGTGCTTGGTATAACTTGGTTGCAAACTGCGTGTTTCAGAGACTGTAATAACTGTCACTTAGCAATTCTTTCCTGAGTTTTGGATTATGTTTCAATGTTTGATATGAGAATAAATAAATGAGAATAAATAAATATTTTGAATGTTTTATGTCAAAAGCCATTTGGAAGGAAGTATGATGTCATTCCCTTTAGACCGAACTATGTAATTGAATTGTTCACTCCACAGAAACATTACACAACAGCTAGAGGCAGACTTTTGTGAGAAAGTCTGAATAAAAATAGAGCTGTTAATATGTAAAAGTCATTATTACTTCCTTAATAATATGGGAGTGTTAGTTTCAAAATTAAATACAAATATTGCATACAGATTTAATGAAAAATCTCTGAATTTTATTGAATTAAAATTCCTTATTCTAGAGAATAAGCAATTTGTCAATATCAGTAAAGAATTCTACTGATATTGACAAATATTTTCAAAACTATGGCAAAATGGAAGTAAATATTGAACATTAAACATATTGAACATAAATTTCAAGGCTTCTGTTCTGATTGTTCTTATAACATATTATCTGTATACCCTGTCACAGCCAAATGTGAATTGAACTAGAGAAGCATAAGTGACACAACTTCAAAAGTAAAATAAAGAAAAAAATGTTTATGATAACTGAAAAACAAAGTTGTAAGAACCAACCAATTTACAATTATTGCTTTGATTTATTTCACTGAGTTTAGTCTAACCCAGCTAACTTTTTTGGACTTGATTGAATTCATCAGGACATTGCTGTTTCTTATTACTTGTACTTCTCAATATGTACTTCAGTTACCTTTTTTAAGTCTTTGCTTAATATGAGGTAGCAATATCAGTAAACCATTGTATTATAAATTTGTGTGATAACATTTATAACTGTTGCGCTGTTGTCAAAGGTTCAAAATTTATTCTGATTTTCATGCTCACAGGCAAAAGTGGTTTTGGCATTCTGCAGAAGTCAGCAGCAAGATAATAGAGGCATGGTTTTCTCTAGATTAACACTTCATTTGGATGCCGCTGGAGTATAAGCCAAGGTTATTTGCTGGCTGCATGGTGTGGGATGTTCCTAAAAGTTTAAAACTAATTTGTTTAAATTGCTTAAAGCTTAGGAGTTAACTATACAAGTTTAAATCTAACAAACATTAAATAATAATTTTATCAAAGCTTTTACATGGCTGTTCATAAGATGTTTTTTGGCCTAAGAATGGTTCTCTTATTGAACATTTCCTCTTTTTTAAATGAAAAACTAAAAAGTAAAAGAAGCTATTAAAGAATCACTCAAGAAGTTAAGGGAGAAGCAGGAATCCAAAAAGGAGGAAAATGAAGAAGAAAAAAAGAAAACCAGGAAAGGAAAAGATGCCACTGATCGAAAGGACAAGAGAGCTGTTGATATGAATAAATTAAAGAAAGATTCTGACAAGGCTAAAAGAGACAGAGGAAAGGAAAAAGGCCTAGACAAAAGTATGAAATCCAAGGAGACTACAAAAAGATCAGCCAGTGAAAAGGATGGCACCATTCAGGTGGGGAAAAGACAAAGAAACAAAAAAGATAGTTAAAAGCCAATCCAAGGAAGACAAGAAAGAAAAGAAATAAACAAGAGTTCCTGTTCTGCTAATGAGGAACAGACCTCAAGAATGTAAAATTCAGCATATTATATGAATGTAGTAAAAATGGCAATAAGAAAATAATGTTTTCTGGAAATACGTGTGAACAAAGGCTATATATAATATTTTTTTAAAAACTGTTCAGTGTGTACTGATATTATAAACACAAAGCAGAAACATCTGCTGTGAAACTCAAGTATGTACATATGTTAATGTGCCTGGCTACCAATGTGTATTGAAAACATTCAAATGTCAGATTGATGCCAGTTACTTCAAGTCTACTCTAAATATGGGTTTGGGGTCTTGTGATTGTTTCTTTTTCTTTCCTTGTTTACTTGTATTTGCTTGATGTGGAGATGAAAGTTGAATGTTCTATATGAAATGCAAGTTTAAAAGCATTATTAACAGGCTTATCTGGACACATGTAGTGGAAACTCATACGATATTTCTATTTCACAGAAACAACCAAGAGGTGCATTAATGGACTGTAGTGTCCATTATTAACCCAATAAATGTAACTTATTCTCTGCCAAATTCTTTCCCTGAGGAAACTGGGTTTTTTTCCTGAAAAAACTATTTTGTACAAAAATAGTCAAACCAACTTCAGAGTTGCACTTTATTGTGAGACCTTAGGGTGCAGTCAATCAAAATGTTCCTACATTTTGTCTTTTGATCCCATGACAATATGTTTCTGGTTTTCTTCCATTCCCTATTTACTTAATTATTTTATTTCTCTATATTTGTGTTGGAAATCTTGATTCATTATCACATTTTTTATTTAACTGTGTCCTGATTTTTTTCCAAGTTTGACAGTCTTTTGGTAAGGAATACTGATGAAAATTAGGCCATCTATTTCATCATTGATCAGTATTGTTGTATTCCAATTACATGTAAGATGTGATATGCTAGTACTACTCTATTCTGGTTGAACTTGTTTAGAGAACAGCTTGGATATTTTGCAACTATTATCTTCTTCAACACTTTCAAGTGCATGATGCTTCTATAAGCAAAATCTTGTGTTAGTTTGTTCTTACAGCTTCTGTATTTTCAGCATCAATGAAGGATTTATTCAGCAGTCTCATTAGAGTAAATAAAGTTGCAAAAACATTTCTGCAGAGATAATAGAGAGATTTCAGAATATTTTGAATCTATGGTTGCTGTCAAGTTTATCTAGAAATTAATATTTTCCAAATAAATTTGAAAGCAAGTATATTGTATGGAACTGCACAATATAATTACACAGGATTTAGAGCAACATTTGTAATGGAAGTTTAAGATTCTTTCTTGATGTACTGCAGTGTTAGTTTCAGGAAAACAGAACAATGGAGTGAAATTGACAATGAGTATATAAATATGCATGTGGATGGTAATTTAAGATTGAAGTCCTGAAGGTTAATTCTCTTTTTGGTTTTGCTAAAATTGTGTGTAGCAGTTGGCAATACACTTAGCTCAGCCGTTCCATACATGTGTCTGCATCATGCTTTGATCCCTAGAGTTATAAGATGTGATAATAAGGTTGAAGATGATTTGATTTTATTTTTTTTTAGAGAAAATGAAACATTCAAACAGTTGTGAAAAATGGTTCAAATTAAAGCTGTAGAAAACAGTGCAGTATCTTAAGATTCTGGCTGTGATAATTAACAGAGGTGATCTACTCTGAGGTATATTCTAAATATTTATAAATTCATGAGGAGGGAGGGAAGAGATGTGCATTGTGAACATTACAATTCCTAGCAAAAAATATGAGAGAATGAAGATCTAATAAATGCACCTTCATAATGAACATTCTCTGTTAGTTTTTGGTGATGATAGATATATTTTTTCACCCTTGCTCTGATAAGTGTTAAAATGCATGTTTGACCAGAGGAGCATTCAAATCACACTTCTCAAGGATGGTGGCACAATGATATGGTGCACATCACTTTTATTTTCTCCTGTAATGTGCCAGAACTTTTAACTGTGTGGGAGTGAAATTTCGAATGAATTGCTGTTCTGATTACCATATTGTATCTGTGACCCAAAGTTTATGGGGTTCTGGAAAGATTGGGTTGTTTTATTTTTTCTTTTCCAAAGAAAATTTTATTTGAGCAGCACTCCAGGCTATACAGACAGCCACAAAATAAAGTATTTTTGCTCCAGACATCTGTTGTCTTGTTGTATATCTCTATGAAGTATTGTCATTAAACTGAATTGCAACAAGTCACCACATTAGCTCAAAAAATGCACCAGGCAAGTAAAAGCTAAATGCAATTTTAATAAACAGAGGAGAGAAAATAATATCTTACAAAAAGTAAATTATTTGGTATAATACCTACTTGAAAGATTGAATAGAAATCAGTGTTAAGCACAGTAGACGTGTATAAAAAGCTTGAAGGTTAAATTGAGAAATGAGCAAGTGAAACAAAGACACTCTTGTTGGTTCTTTCTTCCCTGTTAAGTACCCATAGTTCTTGTTTGTTGTGGAATATTAGCTGTCTTTTGAAATGCTTTGAGTTCATTTTTGTTCATGAAGCAGAGTATGTGGTTGTCTGGATCTGAGCATGGGGGTGGCTTATTGAGGGTACAAAAACTTCTTTAAAGCAGTCTATGTGTAAAGTAACTGAACTGTGTTTGTGAAAGCAAGGTGGCTGTTTCCATGGATTCTGAAGTGTGAGAGCAGTTAATATGACTTACTGGTTTTGTCTCCATCCTAAGATGATTGTAGAAGGAAGTAACTTCTTATTCTTGTAGCCATTAATAGTCCTGCAGGAAAAGATGAATGTCTTAATAATATTTTTTAATATTCTAAGTGGGTGTTTTTTTAATGACAGAAGAAAATTGGCCAAAAATTACATGTAAATTTGGCATTTTTCTTTAGCTTCTCATTTTGACTCCTAAGTGGTAGACTCTTAGTTACACTACTTTTGGATACAGCCTAACTACCAATCTTCAAATAATTGAAATTTAAATAATGATAATATAAATGTTAAATAATTTATTTAAATAATATTAAATAATAAGATAGACCTGATTCTGTTATCCTGTCACCATTACCTGAAATAAATACATGCTTTTCCCACAATGCATAAAATATCTCTACACAAATTTGGTTTGAGACATACTAGTCCAATTTGCATTTAGATATGTTTGACTCCAATAGAAATGTGGCAATTACTATTTTTTTAATCGTACTTACTTGAAATATAATATTTATCCATTTAAGAGTTGCTCTTACAAGATTGCTAGTACTACAGGAGTGTTCATTATAGTTTAGCCTCTGCTTTCTTCATTCTATCTTTTCTGTTGGTTTTCATGTATACAACTGTTGAAAAACTAGTTTGCTTTGAGCAGTGGTGTTTGTTGAGAAGGGAGTCTTACCTTAATTGTCCTTGCATGTAGGATTATCAGCAAATGCCATTTGGAAGGGACTTTGGAGATCCTTATTCCAACATCCTGCTCAAAGCAGTGTCATTTCAGAGGAATGGCCAGGTTATTCTGGCCATTTCCCAGTGTAGTCTTTCAAACCTCCAAGGATGGGAATTTACAGTCTCTCTGTGCAGTCCTTTCCACTGATTTCAGTGTCCTCATAGAGGTGGGGGTTGTGGGTGTGTGAGTTTTTTCTTATGCCCAGTCTGAACCTCTTGTATAAGTTTTGTTTGAACCCTCTTAAAGGAGAGTTGAGAGGAGAATTAGCCTAATACCAACACATTCTTCACCATATGGTGTCTTAAGATGAGGCATGATCTATCACAGCTGTATCTTTATCTCCTGCCATGATGATGGTGTTGGTCATTACATTTATTGATTGCTTTCTTTTCATTGTGTTTTGATCTAGAAAGAGACTGTGGTATAGATAGTCACAATCTTCGTCATAAAATTTCATCAGTCATACTTTTTTAATAGTCATTTAGTTGTCAAACTAATCTTAATCAAGTCTTCTAAGATGTAGACATGAATTTAAAGTAGTTCTTATTCTGTGCAACTTTTTGTAAAGTTCAAATTGCTGCTGCGTAGAACCTGTAAAATTTATCATATGAAGCACTTTTTGCCACTTATTTTAGGGCAAAACCAGAGAGAAACAGAGAGAAAAATTTGCTGCCTGTTTTTTTACTGGATACTGAATAAATGTTGGAATACCATAGTCATTTGTTCAGTTACTTTGAAATAAAAGCAAGTGCTTAAATTTGTCCCTTTTTACCTCCTCATTCTATGTTTGTCTTCTAAACATCTTTGTTTACTATCTGAATATGCTTTAGTCTTTTTGTATATCACTGTATATTATGACAACCCTGTAATTGTGATTGTTTGAATGCATTTTTGCAGAGTGTAACATAAGTTAATTTAATTGAAAGAACTTTCTTATGTTATAACTGAATCGTTTCAAAAAGGGCATAAAGTTAACTTTATAACTGAAAAATGCAGGCCTTAAAGAAAGATCTGTCCCAGCACAGCCAGCATCACCAGAATCTGAGGAGACTGTCCAGCCTGCTGAAAAGTCGTATGTTGAATCAGGTAAGACCTTTTGTCAATTTTAGGCAAAACAAAAGACATGATGCTTCATTTGAACTATAGTTCTGTGTCATTAGCATGCAAACTCTTTTCTAGATTTTGTGTTGCTTATTTACTGAAGTTTATTTAACAGGAATCATTGTTTATAACTTCGTATAAATCACTGACCGTGAAAATTGAAAAATGTCATGGTTACCATTGTAGATGTATCAGATCAGAATAACTTTCTGATGATGTATGGTTGTGGTTTAGATTGATTTCCAACTTATATCCAGCCAGAATAACAGCAAATTCTTCACCTTAAAAAGAAACAAAACCCTCTCAACAACCAACTTAGTAAGATAATAAAGTATTCACTTTTCTGCTAAAACTACTATATAAAAAAACTAAAGATTAATATATAATAAATACAATAAATGGAGCTCCTACTGTTAAAAAATTAATCTAAACATTTTTAAAGCCCTATACTATTAGTGGAATGTATTAAAATTAAGTGGGATTCAAGAAGAAATATTTAACGTGTCACATTTCACATGAGTGATTTGCATTAGTGTTATTCAGAGAGTAGATGGTTTTCTGGGTTATTGAAGAGGCTTATCCTTTGTGATGTTTATGTGAACCTGGTACATAAATATATAAATCTAGAGCATATGGCCAGTGAAATCTATGGAATATAGATTTTGCTTCAGAAGACTTGCATTACTTTTCTTAGGATGTCAATTATAAAATATATCAAGACATGGTTTCCTGTTTGAGTGGGTTTTTTTGTATGTGTGTGGTTTTTGGTTTTGTGGGACCGTTTTTTGTAACTGGTGCCATTTTGGATCCTTATTTGAAAATGCAGCTGTTACCTGGTTTACAGCTTTTTTTGTCAGATGTGTCATTGTAGGGTTTCTCAATGTTAATTTCAGGACATTTATATGAAGACAACACTTCATACAAATTCCTATTATGTCCTGAGCTGGTGTGTTGGATGGCAATCACTTGTCCATGAAACCAGTTTGTGATTTCTCCTGGCAGTTCGTAGCAGAACAAGACCTTGATACTGTAATGTATCTATTTTCCCTGTTTATAAAGTTGACAGGACCCTACTTCTGCAACTCACATTTTCTTGTCAAATATGACTTCCTAGTGCTGCTGCCTAAATTGTAGGAAGGTAATGGATGAAAGTGTTAGTAAATTAATTCCTTAGAAGACAGTTCTTGGTTTGAATAGTTACTTGAAGTTGTTACTGAAAAATATATGTGCAAAAAATGCAGTGTAGATAAATTCTTCCAATTCATCTTCAGGTGGACGAATCTGATGTGATTGTTGCATTTCTATATTGGAGAATAAGCAAGACAAAGTTGTTTTTCTAATTGTGTGAGTTGCAGAGGTTCAGCAGGTCAGTCTCTAGGGATCTTTGTGAAAGGGATTAAGAACATTATGGAGCCTACTAAAAGCTGCAAGCCTTGAGTTAATGTTTAGATTTTGCCTTTTGCGCTTATCTTCACTGCAATTTATAATCCTTTTAGAGCACAAGACTGCTGACATAGAATTGGAAGAGGAAATTCAATCTATTCTTCATGAAGCTCTCCATTCCCATCCTGGTAATGCATTAACACTTAGCAATCACTGAAGAGTTTATAAATACTGCCATAGGCTCGATGAATCTCAGAGTCTGGTTTTGGTATGCACTTAAAGTACTTTTGCCTGCATAAAACATTCAAATCCACTCATTTGTCACTTTCAAAAAAATTCAGAAAGTTCAGTCACCAAATCCTAAAACTGTGTCTTCTTACCCAGACTTGTTTGGCAGTAATAGCTTCAATCATTTATTTAACAAAAGCTTCCTCAAAACACTGTATAGAGGGCAAGAGTGGACAGAGCAGAGTTGGCCTTTATTGTGGGCAAAGAAGGTCCTGGCAAGTTGGGTTTATAATGCTGGACTGTGCAGATAAGTTTTCTGTAACTCCCCATTCCCTTTGAAGACTAGCTGGAAAGCACAAAGGGTGTACTGAGGACTGAATATTTGCTGGTAATAGAATATACCAAAGAAAATGTATTCAATTTATTCACTAACAATCTACATTGTTGGTTAGGAGAAAGACATGAAGATATAGATGAAAGTGTAAGTGACCGGTGGCAAGCAAAGGAAGAAATACATGGAGAAACTTTTGACGCTCCTGCAACAGATGACATGCTCAGAGAATTTGAGACTGAAATTTCAGAAGCATATGAGACACCAGACTCAGTTCAGAAAGGTATCTGAATGACTAAATACATTTTAAATAAATCTGTAAAAGAAAACAAATGAAAATGTGTCTCATTAAAACCTGGACTTGTAATTTCTGCTTAAAGCAGAGCCTTAGGAAGTGCGAACCACAGCATTATTTAGCAAATGCATATATTTTAAGTCAAAATGGGATATTTTAATGCTATGTGTTTTGCAATCCAGGTAACTGTACATTATTAATTGCTACTCTGTGGGCTTTCAACAAAGTTATTCTGTGCTCCAATATGCATACCTCTCCCCAAGAGAGGCATGAATATAATCATGTAGAATGGTTTTGATTGAAAGGGACTTTAAAGATCACCTGGTTGTAACCCTTCTGACATGAAGGACACCTTTCTCTAGACCAGATTATACCAAACCCCATCTAGCCTGGCCTTGAACACTCCAGAAATGAGTCATTCACAGCTTCTCTGGGCCGCTGTTTTCTGAAGCACTGTTCCAGTACTTCCTCACCCTCACAGTGAAGAATTTTTACTTTGTATCTAATCTAAACCTGCTCCCTTTCAGTTCAAAGCCAGAACTCCTTTCCTATCAATACATGACCTTCTAAAAACATCCCTCTTCAGCTTCTTTGTCCCTTTAAGATACTGAAAGGCTGCAATTAGGACATCCCAGAGTATTTTTTCCTCCAGGCTGAACCCCAGTTCTCAGCCTTTTTTCACTTTCGGAGACGCATTCCATGTCCAGTCTTTCATGTACCAGACCTCCAAGTGCTTCTTGGTGGGGCTGCTCTCAATCTGTTCATTCCTCATCAGTAAAACCTGTATGGAGTCTGCTTCTGGACCTTTTGGTGTATTAAACTAAATTTGATAGTTTATTAAAACAGTCTTTTCTATATTTTATTCTCATTCTCCTTTCATTCAGATATGGCTCCCTAAGAGCATTAATTATATTTAAGTCCTGCAGAGATGAAGACATCATATAAAGATGCTCATATCTTGTCACCTTGGGGCATTGACTGGATAATGAAAATTGAAGTCAAAATATTAAAGCAGAGTTATATGATCTAAATCCAACTAGGGGGAAATTTTTCTGAATGCTCTTTTTTTGTACTGTTGAAATTTTTACCTATCTCTTGATACCTTTTGATAAAACCCCTGTAATCAATGTCATATAAAAGCTGTGATGTCTGGAAGTGCACTGAGATTGTTTCTTCACAATCAAACTCTTTAGTCCGGGTCTATTAAAGCTCCTTGTTTCTGTATCTCTCTTGCTCATCCACAGCACAAGTCAAAGTAGAAGACTAGAGGAGAAATTCAAATTCCATTTACTTTGAATCTTTGCAATTAAGAAGGCAAAGTGAACATATTCTTCTTTCCTCCAATTTATTCAGAAATTTCTGTGGAGAGTCATCTTTTTTTGAGAAAATGTGTATAGAGTTTATTCATATATACACATTCTCAATATTGTATATAAATGAAATAGTAACTTTTTTTCAGTCTATGTATACATATCTTGCTGCTATTAGGGGAAATTTGCTTAGAATACAGCTTGTTCTTACATGATATCTGTTAGAGGGTTTGTGTTACTGTTTATTGATTTTAAAAATGTTAAAATTTGTGCAAATGTATTTATTTCTCAGATGCTGATCCTATGGTGGAAGATGTTGGAGTAGTGGAGTCTGAATCATATGAAATTCCAGGTATCATTTTGTTTTTTGGTACTCAATAATAATGATTTTCTGCTTCAATATAACAAATTATACGAGAGAGAAAAATAGAAAAGGTTAGACTGGTTTAGAAATAGATAATTTTGAATTTGGGTTTTTTTCTCTCAATTAATAGTTGTTATTGTCATGGAGAATTTTACTTTGGGATGACTCTATCATACTTGCTGTTGAAAGTCTTTATTACAATTAACAGGTGACAGGTGTGGAAACTTTGCTTTCATTGGTGCAAAAACATTTTATTTACTATGTGTTCCTGGCTATTGCGTGTTATTGGGGACTGGGTAGGCAAGTGGTCTGTGGTTGTACAGTCTGAAAAGAGAGAATGAGATTTATTGCTTATATTGTCTTCAGACAGTCTGTATTACTAAGGTTCTTCTAGAATATTTTTGGCATTAGGAGCATCCAGGTTTTTGTACCTTTCCTTCTGGACTGTTTGTTCTTTGTGACTGACTCCGCTGTCAGAGAGTGATTCAACACCAAGGATGTAATTCTGAACTATCCTTGTTCTGTCTTTCTGCACATCTTAATTAATCTTGAAAGCTTTTTGAAATTTGGCTTGGACTAATCTGATTACCTTATAGTCATCTTGATGTTATGCTTGATACCATGTACAATGGCATTAGCTCATCTTTCCCATTATGAAGAAGCATTAAGTGGATATTGCAATTTCCCTACTGTCTTATAAGTGTTTTCTTCAGGATTCTAACCATGTTTCTTTACAGTATGGACGGTCTCTTGCATTTACATTAGGCATTGATTTCTATTTGTACTAGGCTTCTTATGTTTGATTCAGTGTTAAGACTTTGTAAAGACTCTGCAGTTGTGTTTGGTGTCACAGATGTGATGGAAAAATACTTGTATTTGTTTGATACAGCTAAAAGTGTTTATTCCAAACTGTGTGTGGGATAACTGGTTTAGAATCCAAGCTATTATACTTGCAAAGTAAAAGGATAAGCTACTCTACCTTCACTATTGTGTTTTCTCAGGTGTGTCATAGCGAGTATATTAACAGCATTGAAAAAAATTGTAATTATATAGGAAAATAACCCCCAAATTTAGCCAGGTAATGAAAGGAAGTAAATTGGTCTAAATAGGAGATGCCAAAAATAAAGTATGTATTTTGCAAGGTCAGTTTCTGATTCATATCTTCATATCTTCTATAGATCCATCACCAAGTGACCCTCCTGCACATTAGTAAAGAAGATAGTTTGCAATTTTGAAGATGGAGGATGTTTGCATTTTTTATTCATATAAATATTAAAAAATACTGATGCAGACCAATGGTCTTGTTGGTCTAGTTTTCCTCCAGAGAGTATAGCAGAAGGCCGGAAGAGAGAGTAGCCCAACACCTTCCATTAGATTGCCATGTGTCAAGTTGCAAGTGTCAGTATATAAAGTTTTAGTTTTTCAGTTTTCAGCTAAGGAGCTACATTTAGCCATTGATGGACTCATTTTGGATACAAGTTAAAACAATGAAATATTAGACATATTTAATATCCTAATTTCAAGATATTTATTAGTTTATATTTAATTTACAGCTATAGATGATTATGTTGCAGATTTGGAAGAGAGAGTAAGCGATCCAGACACTCCAGGTTTGTAAATCTTCATTACTTCAAATGATAATATAATCACTCTTTTTAAAATGTGCTACAAAGTTATGTGTCATATTGACTGTTTCTTCACAGTTTTATTTTCAAAAGGTTTTTAGATAGTTTAAAGTAGGCCTGAGTTTTATGCCACTATGTTACCATTACATTTGTGAGCATAGCACTCCATGATTCCAATCTACAAATACTTAGACAAATATTTTGTTCTGTCAGGAGTTTCCCAGTCTAATCAGTGGACTGGTTATCCAACACCTTCTTATATTCCTAACTTTAGGCCTGAATACAAATATGCATAAACTTGTTTTTTTATGGTGTAGTTCCTGGCTGTATTTAATAATTTAGCTGTCACTTTCAAATAAGATATTGTAGTATTAAATCAGTATGATTGTTTATTTCATTTTTGAGCTAAATGCATCACCATGTTAAGCTCTCTTGTGCTATTTAGCTGCTTCATGAAAATTCAATTGGAAAATAAAATATTAAATATTTATATTTAAGGTGACTCTGAGATAATGCCAGAAGATGCTGTGGAACATTATGCAGGTACAGTCCAAGGTCTTCTTTCTTTTTATTGAAGATTCACTGAATTTTGGCCCCAAACCAAGACAATCACATACCAAAAAAAAAGACAAACCAAACCAACCAATCAAACAAAAAAAAAGCACAACAACACACAAGACTTTGGAGCTTCTAAGTAATATTTTTTCAGAATGTAAATTAAAAATGTAGACATAATAACTTCCTAAGGAAATGATGCTAAAGCCTGCATGAGTACTACATCACTGTAATGTCAGCTAAATGGGCTGAATAATATTTTGAGGGTTGAATTTCCAGGAGAATGGGTATTGGTATTTTAAATTGTATAGAAGTGATTTTGTGGATAAAAAATAATTTAAATATGCCAGAGATTATGTTGTTAGTGTGATGTCAAGAGGAAAGTAGTATCTCTAAGTTTGTTAAAAAGTGAGTAAACCATAACAAGTAGATGCCAAAATTACTCTGTAGAAGTTAGCTATATATATATAAATGATTTATAAATAATTCAGAATCAAAATATTTATGAACCGTATAAGAAAGCTGGTGATATTGCTTTCTTTTTTAAATCTATCTTTTGGTGCCAGAAAATCAATCAGTTCTTCTACAGGATCTGTTAGAAATCTTCACCTTTGCACTTTCATTAACTTGATTACTGTATGAGCTACTATAGTTTCAATGTTTTTTTTTTTAACTGAATAATCTTGTCACTGTATTGTATTGTTTATGTGTCTTTATTGTCTTAAAATTCCATTAATTTTCCTGCTCATTTTTCTTTTTTTTAAACAGAGGATAAAGTGCATGAAGATTACAGTGAAGACCAAGGTATGACAGTTGCTATATTTAGTGAAATTACAGGATCAAAATCTTTTGTTAATATGCAAGTGGAATTAATTAAAAAAAAATTCCTATGCTGCCACATTACTTTGCAAGTTCTCAGCTAAGATTTTGGGTTGTCTGTTCAAACTCCCTGTGTTTGTAATCAGTCAATCAATCAATCTTTTAACACTGGTCCAAGTGTAGAGTGTGCATACTCATTATATTCCCATGCTGGTCCTAATGCCATAGTTTGTACATATGTGGAAGAAGAATGTTGAAGGTTTTGCCATGCCTTTTTCCTTGTGAAACCCTGCCCAGGTCAGATGTGGTTTATTGCATCTGTTTAGCTCAGTATCACCTTTTCATCTTGTCTGTCACTACCAGTTCTTTGGGAATTACCATTTTAGTTTGATTTGGTTGATGATTTGCTAATGATTGCTGAGACCAAATCAAAAGTAAACAAGAAGAACAGTAGTCACAGACTTGAAACAAAGGTGTGTGATTGTGATTCCTGTTGTGATATCCTTCTGGAGACTACCACCTTCAAAAGAGTTAAACCATTAAGACACTCTTGTTTATTTCCCATGTTTATGTAACCTGAGCAAAGGACAGGATTTCTACAAAATATTTGCAACAGAAAACCTTGAGGTGCATTCTTTGTTATCAGGAGGTAAATTCCAACATCCTCCTTTGGGACAGAAGTCAAAATTCCATTGAAAGACTTTCAATGGCCCAAAGGTGTAATTAATCCTTAGCTGTGTCTTTCTCAGTGTGCAGAAAATAATTATTTACCTCAGTGATGGTGCCCTTGACAAAATGCCTCAGCAGTAATAGGATAGAAAAGCAAGTGACTCTAGGTTTTTCCCAGGGCTTATTTTTTACTTGCTTTTCCAGGACATAGTTATTTTATGATCAGTTCCTAATCAAGAATCACTTCTCTTGCTTCTCACACCTTGATATGAAGAAGTGCAACTTCTAATCTTTACTTTTCATGCTCTTTCATATGTAGTGGTAACACAAACAGAAAATGCTTCCATGCCCTTGTGAAGAGACATCTGTATCTCCTTTTTGACAAAGTTGATCAGGAAGGTCACAAAGTAATTCGCATCAGCTTTTTTTAAAATCAGTTCCAAAAGCATTTAATATTCTGCAGTCTCTTCTGGCACGCCAATACAATAACAGTGAATCACTGTATTTTGTGACTCACAAAAATACAGTGATTCATTTACTTCAGGAAGCAGCAGTGCCTCTCTGGACTGTAATGAGAGTTTTAAATAGTATCAGATAAATCCCCCTACACTTTCTTTATTCTTGCCACTCCTCTGATTTGGACAATAAGGAGAATAGGAACTTCCATTCTTTTTCTCAAAAGGAAATTGTAAGGTAGCATGTGACTGTCAAAAAAAACTATTATTCTTCGCTATTAAATTGTCAGGCTTCTTTATGTAGTAGATTATTTCCACAGTTCAACATAATCCATGGAAAACTGCTTTCCTCTTGATAAAATTTGCCTTTTCACAACATAATTTTACCTTGCTTTTAAGTTCCACCTTGAAGGCATTCTGGTTGTGAGAGAAAGCACAATGCATCCTTTGTACTTTTTAGAAGAATTTTATTTCAGAGCTCCAGCCTGGAGCAGTGGAGAAGAAAAAGACCAGTGAGATGAGGCTGCCTTTCTGTCACACACCATTTTTTTCCTTCTCAGTTCAGTCTGAGTGCAGTCCATGGAGTTTCAGGGCATGTTCACGTTCATGTGCTAGACACCATTTTAGCAGTTGCACCTGTTTTTCATCCCTTTTGTCTCTAGGCCCATCTTTCTTGTACCTTTTGACATGGTTTTGGTTGGATTGAAAGTGAAACAGCTTTACTTTGTTTTTGGGGAAGAGCGATTTTGGTTCCGTTTTTCTGAAGTGAAAGAATGCTTGGAAGCCATAGTGGAGATCTGAAATCCTTGCTCTCAAATGTGAAGCTTGTGTTTTTGGCATGGGCTCCAAAATTGCAGTTGAACCCCACAAGAAGATTCACATAAAAGCCTTCAGATGCAGTTGTCTGTGAAATCAGCAGAAGTACTGCTTTGAGTCAATTTCTCTTCCCCATTTCTATCACGTGTTTCCCCTCTTTTTTTTCTGGTGAAATATTTTCTTCAATCCTGGTGCTTTCTAGAGTTCTCAAAGCTAAAGACAGTGCAAGATGATTGCTAGCCAGAGCAGTCCAATTTCTTTTGTGATTCTGGCTTTGTAAGGCTTGGTTATTAATTCACATCAGGAACTGCTCTAATAGGATCACTGTAATCACATCACTGAGGTTATTGCTAATGCTAAAAATTCTTTAGTGGAAATAAGTGCCCACAGGAGGGTGTAAATGATTGATCATAGCATTTGGAATACAAGAACTCAGTTATTGTACATAATTTCCAGTTTGAAGAGTTTCCTACATTTTCTGGCCATGAAACTAGAGAAAGAAAGCAACCTTGAGATTTTCATTAGAAAGAAAGAGTTCTGGATGTTTTTTTAAGGATATTCTATAAGAACTCTTTTTCAAAGGAGTATGGGGAGAGCCACACAACCATTAGTAACATACAACAATATCTTAAATGATACAATGATAATATAAAGGTGGACTTTTTTTTTTGTTTTTGTTAGTGTTATGTAAATGGCCTTTTTCAGATGAGGATTAGTACCTGTTAGACAATTTATTTATCCAAACTGAATGAATCTTTTTCAGTCTAAAATTCACAGTAAGTGTATATTGAAAATTCAGACAATGGATAGCATTTTGTCTATTTTCAGACATTATCTAAAATTAAATAATGAATATTCTTGATCTGCTTCTTCTTCAGAATTACAAAAATTAGACAGTGCAAAGATTAAATCTATGCAAAGGTTAAGAATGTAGAAGAATTGTAACAACTCTTCTGAGTGATAGATTTGTTATAATTGTTTTCAAAATTTCATCTCTGTGATAGAAAGTCTTGAAATTTCAGCAATATGTACACATATGGTTTGGGGTTTTTAATGTAGAATTTCTACTACAAGCTCCAGAAAGGCTTCAGGTATCTATTCCCCCAAACCAGGGAAAGTTTTTTTTAAGGCCTTTGCTTTTGTCATTAACAAAATAACTGTATGTTTAACCAAATTTTTAGAATACTTTGTGTGTATCAACCACCCAGGAGCTTTATTTTTCCTTCCTTTCAGAACCAAAACATGAAAAGCAGACTGAGACTGAAGATACAGGTATATATCTA
The DNA here is from genome assembly GCF_027579445.1 of Ammospiza nelsoni. Lineage (NCBI taxonomy): Eukaryota > Metazoa > Chordata > Aves > Passeriformes > Passerellidae > Ammospiza > Ammospiza nelsoni. The sequence continues at coordinate 117,618,233 of NC_080633.1, read as the reverse complement.
TACATATATATCTATCTATAAAAAATATTTTAGGCAAATTAGCATAAAGATAGTAGACTTAGTTTTGCTGTTTATACATATTGAAGTACACAATCTGTGTGTGAGCTTCAGTCATGCCATTGCCAGTTATGGCAAAGGTTCATTACAGCCTGTGTTGTTATGAGGTCAGATTTTTACTGTGACCTGAGAAACTTTGTTCTAATATGCCATCCTTGAGGATTCATCTTGAAGGTCTCAGCTGACACAGAGTGGGGTGTCTGAGGCTTTTAGTGAACAGCTGGACCACAGTAGTTCATCACAGACACTGCTTCTTGAAATGAGCCCTCCTCCTGATCCTGCAACCAGTGTGTAAGATCATTCAAAGTGTACAGGCTGTCAGTGCTTTGATGCAGACTTCTTGCTGGTGCATTTGTCTAATTAGTAGAAGCAATCTCAAATTATTTGTCTGCAGATTCTCTCTGAGTTCTGTATACTTTGTTGTCTTGAAATGCCTGCTCTTCTGAGGGTCATCTCAGACAGCTGACTGAAAAAACCCCACAATCATTTAATTTAGAAGGAAGCCAAGAAGTTCTTTAGTGTAAATAAATGGTAACAATCTGTTTTGTCACCTTTGTTATCATAATCTTAAGAGGACAGTCAAATGAATTTTAAAAGTGCCATATTAAGAGAAAACAAAAAGAAATTATTTTTTCTGTAGAATCCATTAAGTTGTAGAGTTTCTTTGTTGTGCTTCAAGAAAGAAATTAGGACTCACAAATGAATTGCATGTTTATCCAAATAAGACTTTTGAGGTTTATAGCTATGCAGGTTTTTTGGTTGGTTTTCCCTATGTCTAGGAGATGGAGTTGGTGCTGCAAAGCAAGAACATGGGAGTACTTGAATGTATTTAGAAAGATTAAGAAGTGGTTTTAAAATTTCAGTTATTGTATCATAATCCAGGCAACAATTGTTGAAAAGGTACAATTGAAATTACTAGCTGATGAATAGAAGAGCTTATTTAGTGAAACAGAAAAGAATATTTAAGGTGTATCTTTCCCCTGGAATTCATCAAAGTGTCTGCTTGTTAATGTCAGGTAAACATGTCTACCTGCTAGTTGTGTTCTTTTGTGTAGTGTGTAAGTTCCAATGCTTGAGGGCTTGAATTCATTCTTGCTCTGAATGGAATGTTTTCTTAGCTGTTGAGGACCTTCCAAAGGGGGTGAATAAAGCCACAGGTATATATTTTATAATTATAATTGTGATCTTAGTGTTTTGATGAAATAGTTATGTTTGAAAAACAGGTTAAAAAAACCCAAGCTGATTATACATTTTCCTTTTTATACTTATAGAGGAAGTTAATGAAGATTTTGATATTGCTAAAGACCTCTCAGGTATGAAAATTTATAGCTTGAAAAAGCTTTTTTCTTCAATTTATACTTATTAATATATTTAAAAAAAATAAACAAAAACACAGCTGAGAATAGAATAGTGGAATATATAGAAGGGATATTTGAAGTTCATCTAGTTCAAATTCCCTGCCATGTCTAGGGACATCTTATTCTTAGTCAGCTCGTTCAAAGCTCTGACTTTAGTCCAGCCTGAGTTTAAACACTTCCAGGGATGGAGCATCCATTATTGTGCTGGTCACCCTGTTCCAGTGACTCACCACACTCTCATAAAAAGTCTCCTTATGTCCAATCTCTGCCTCCCCTTTTTCACTTCAAAATCTGTTGTTCTGTTGCTACAGTTATGAGTAAAAAAATCTCTCTCCATCTCTTTTACAAGATCCCTTATTGAAAGGCTGCGGTAGGGTCTCACTGGGGTCTTCTTTTGTCCAGGCTGAACAGTCCCAGCCTGTCAGCCTGCCTTCCTAGGAGAGTTGCTCCAGCCCTCTGATCATCTTCATGGGGCTCATCTGAACCTGTTCTAACAGGTCCATGTCTGTCTTGAGCTAAAAACTCCAGAGCTGGATGCAGCACTCTGTAGGGTGTCTGGGGAGAGACTCCTCTTTAGATGCATCCACAGATGCAGCTGGCCTTCTGGGCTGGGGGTGTACACTTTTGGCTCATGTCCAGTGTTTTATGCACCAGAATATCCCAGTCATTCTCCAAAGGGATGCTCTCAATCTCTTCTTTCCCCAATGTTTATTGATATTGGAGGTTGCCCTGACCCTGGTGCAGGATCTTGTACGTGGCCTTGTTGAACTTCGTGGCGTTCTTATGAAGTGCTTATTCCATTGCTCAAATTGAGCTCTCTGGTAATTTCCCACATTGCTACTCAGAAAGGTTATGTTGTAAATTTTTGTTTGCTGTATTGTTCTTGAAGAATTTTAAATGAGTACTGTGTTAAATGTAATTTAAAGATCTGCTCTAAGATGTTAAAAATTTTGTTAAAGTTTTTCTCAAGCATGATGTTGGTTGAGTCAGCTAGAGCAAAGTCATCTAAGCAGTTTAGCCTGAGCACTGTGTGTAGGATTTGATTCTATGTTTATTTAGGTTTTCTATTTAAAACATGTATTCTTGTATGATTCAAAGGGATAACCTACATTGTTTCACTCAAACAACAGTTGTAACTAAAAACCTTCCAGTGTGTGCAGTAGAAGTCCTAGTAGGTAAACTTTTGGATGTGAAATGCAATTAGTACCATTTTTCCTACTCTTCAGATAACTGAACTTGTTAGTTTGTAATTTAAGTCTTCCTTTTTGTTTGATACTAATTCAAATGCGTGGCTGCTGGGAAATAAAAACAAAATTATGAATGTAATGTGAATAGCTATCAACACTTCTTTTCTGTCTAGGAATAGAAAGTAAGCAAACAGAAGATGATGTGGCCGTTGAACCAGAGGAATCAGGTTTGTAAATTGTTTTTTCCATGCCTTTGCTACTTTAAAAATTATTAATTGGGAATGATAAATACTATGGAATAGGATTCTATGCTGCAGTAAAAATACATTCATAACTTTTTCTGCAGCTATTTTCTTTCAAGGAGAAACATATCTGTGTTTTTGGAATCTGGCATCTTGGACTTTTTAATGACATATTTAATGGCTTAGAAAGCACTCTTCAGTTTTAGAAGTCAAGAGTGCTTTTTTACAGAAAAGCTGGTACCGATAAAAATGACCGTATTTGGTTATATGATGGAACTGAAAATTTCTTTTCCATGTTCTGTTTTCCACCAGCCAGTCAGGTGTGCATACTCAGGAAAGAGGGTATATGTAAGGAATAAAGTGGAGTGTCTCCTAAGCTTTGAGCTCTTTATTTATGGGCTTCCCAAATCAGAGACAGTATTTACCCTCTTCAAATCTTCCTATTATTTACAACCAGCATCCTGGCTATTGTGAATTTTTTCTGGGGAGCTTGTGTCCTTTCAAGCATGTGTGCAGACTTCAGTGATGTGTGACATGTCTAATTTAAACATACATATAGAAATAAAAGTAACTGAATTTTGAAGTCAAGTATTTGACAGTTACACCTAGAAACATAATAGCTATATATGGATGTTTTCTAAGCCCATACTGTAGTAGCATGTGAAACTGGGATATGTGTGCTTTGGATAGTATAGTTTCAGAAATTTGAAGTATCATTTTTGAAACTGTACGGTCTTACAATATTGGCCTACTTAAGTATGAGTCTTATCCTTGGAAAAATTTAGCCAAAGAAGTTTGCATCCCACTTCTGCAAAAGTAGTATTACAGAGCAGTCTTAATAGGTCACTGTGGAAAAATAAAAGGGGGCTTTTTGTAAATATTTGGGAAGTGGTTGAGTTTGAATTATATTTACATTTTTCATTTACAGAAAAACCTGTTAAAGCTGAAGATTATTCAGATGATGTTCAAGTAGGTAAGTCAATATTGGATGCTTGGTTTTTTTCCTAAAAAACTGAAGCTGTAACTACATGGAAATTAGTAATCAAATTACTTTGCAAAGGGATATCACTATTGTCAAAGTTGCTTCTTGGCTTAGAAGCAATAATTTTTCTGTTATACTTGATAAATGCCAATGATAATTACTGGGTTATATGAAAGCATTCCAAATAAGCTAGGTAGTTTTAATTTCGAATTTATTTTTAATGATTTCAGATAGAACTGAGTACTTTTGAAAGGGAAATGCAACAATTTCAGGTCTCAGTATGCATGTTCTTCCTCTCCAGGGCAATTATCATGGACAATGATAGTGTTACTTCTCTGTGTGTCAGTTGGATCTATTGGAATCTGACTGTGGCACATTCTTTGGGCACTGATCTGGAAACAGGGACTGTTTTGTCATGTCATCACATTTTTCTTGGCATAACTGATTTTAAGAACAGGAGCACTTCCAGTTTTTCCATCTGTTGCCTGACAGTAGTAGACATGGATTTTACCAAAACCATTTTTAGCATAGATAAGTGGTTTCTAAATTCAAGAACTGCATATTGTTACATTTCTTGGAGTTAAGTATGTCAGTTGCTTATTTGCTTGTTTTACCAAACTAGTTGTGTTGAGTGGAACTCAGAGTTGTATCTCAGGGCAGTACATCAGAGAAGCTGCAATCCAAGACCTCTAACAGCTGTATTCTTGTTTTGTGTTGGTTAGCCTGAACCCCCTTTCTGGGTTAGTTATTCTTTGTACTATGCAGGAACTCTTACAAGATGTGGTGCTCAGAGTTCTGCTTTGTTGTTTTGTTTTTTTTTTTCCTTAGACTATTTGTATTTGGTTCTTAGTCATGCCAAAAGGAGCCAGAGAAGTGAAGAAAGCACAGGAGGCCTTTTGTGGTTGTCCAGTACACATTGGAGGCTTGGTTTAGTTCATGTTTCAGTTTGTGTGCTGAACCTTAGCTGAGGGGTTTGAAATGCTCCTATTGGTGCATAACTGTGTTGTCTGCAAGGTCTTTCCAAGCTGTTTATCACAACAGCCATGTGGTGTGTTGGAAAGTTGAAGCCACAGCTATTATTTAATAGATGCATTAACTGAAAGTGTTTTGTTTCATAATAAACATGAGGTATTCTCAAAGCTTATAATCAGTGTAGAAACAAACAGTAGCTATCTTTGACAGTATGGGCAAGAAGTTCAGCAAAGCTAATCTTCACTCAGTTTGTTATGCATTAAATTGGAACTGGAGAAGAGGAAAAGATGTTTTCTCTCAGAAGAGGTTGCTGTTTAAAGTTAAAATTACAAAAAGGCCCTTAAAGAAGTATTACAAAATTTCAACAGTAGATAATTCCACCACCCAATGTCAGTTAAGGATATTGAGATGATTTCTTGAATTACACATTCTATTTTGAAATTCAGTTCAGCAGAGAAGTGCCAAGTTAAAATCTTGGGGTTTTGGACCATATTTCTCTTGGGTTTTGTATTGTAATTTTAAATATAATAATTTTAAATTTTTAAATAATAATTTTAATATTGTAATGGCTCAATCTTGCAGCTGTAAATTAATTTTTCTACCTTCACCAAAAAATAAAAACAACTTAGGTGTTTTATATAGTAGTGGTGGATTTTGAAATACGCCATTTTGAATCATAACATCATTTAGATTGGAAAAGACCCTTAAAGTCAAGTCCAGCTTTAGACCTAAAACTGTCAAGTCCACCACTAAACCATGTCCCCAGGTGTCATATCTGCACATCTTTTAAATGCCTCCAGGCTGGGGACTCTACCTCTTCCTTGGGCAGCCTGTTCCAATGCTTGACCACCCTTTTGGGGAAGAAATTTTTCCTCACAACTCATTTAAATCTCTCCAGGTGCAACTCAGCACTGTTTTCTCAAGCTGTCTCTTGCTACTTGGTGGAAGAGGCTGACCCTCACCTGGCTACAACCTCTTTTCAGACATTTTTGGAGAGCAGTAAGGTTCCTCCTGAGCCTCCTTGACTCCAGACTAAACAACCCCAGCTCCCTCAGCTGATCCTTATGAGACTTGTGCTCCAGACCCACCCCCAGCTCTGTCCTTCTCTGGACAAGCTGCAGCACCTCAGTGTCCTTCTTGCAGTGAGGGGCCCAAAACTGAGCACAGGTTTCGAGATAAAGCCTCCCCAGTGCCAAGTGGTGGGCAATGATCACTCCTCTAATTGCAGATGTATTTGCAAATCAGATGGTGGAATTGAACCTAGTTATCCACTCTCATTGTGTTATATTGTGGTACTGAGAGACTCCTTGCCATTTTCAAACACTGCTAGAATGAGAAATAGCTTGTTCTACTTGGAAATTGTAGGTATTTCTGACTGAATCTTTTAGATTTATTCTTTTTTTACCTGTGGTTGTTTTCAAAATTAATGCAACACACCATTTAAATCACAAAATTATCTTGACATCTATCATGGCATAGCTTTTGGAAACACATAGTAGCAGCAGCACTGGAAGGAAGGAATTATTAAGGAATTAATAATTAAGGAGGGAAAAAGTGAGAGAATCAATCAAAATGTGTTTTAAAGACAGTTATTACAGTTATTAAAGACACAGGTAATTATTAGATGTAATACAATGTTCATGATCCTTTGTTTAGGAAGTAGAAAATGAAAATAATTTGATCACAATCTGAGCACAAAATTGAGCACTGCACTAAGTTAAAAATCCTTATAATTTGTGTAGTTATGTGGGAACGACTCTGAAGGCAGAAGAACTAGTATTTATAACTTTTTCTAAAAATCTTATTGTTTCAGCACATGAAGTTCAAGTAGCATTTTGGGAAATTGACAAAAGAAACAGAAGACATAAACTATTGACAATAACTAAAATTTTATTAAATTATTAGTTCTTCTGCTATTAAGTATATTTACCTGGGTTTTTTTAATGTGAATATTTAATTTTGAAAGCAACATTACTCTCAAATTTTCCTCTCAAATTATGACATTCACGTTTTCTGGGTTTCTTTTATATCTTCTTTGTGATGGAGGATTCAGTATGGGAGATCTTGTTGTCAGGAGACTTTCTTCTTTGTTTGATTTTATTTCATCAGTTGTTCAAAGCTAATATTTCCTGTACTAAGCAGTGGCAAACATAACTTCAGATAGTGTAAAAGAAATTCAGAAATGTCACTATGTATTCCTTATTCTTCAGTAGTTTAAATTATGCAACTGCATTTGAAGCATGGTGGCACCAGTTTGTATCCAGTTTGGAGCAGTTGTTTGGTTTTTAGCTAAAACATAGCTAGTTTTTTGGAAAGAAAGCAGGAGATAGCTCAGAGATTGAATTTAGCTGTTAGGAACATTCTCATATCACCAGGGAAAACACTGGGTGTGGGATTTGAATATGCTGGAGTGCAAGTCAAAAGTTTTTTGCTGACTTCAGGACATATCACAAGAAAGTTCACACTAGCCAAGTACATCCTTAGGTACCTGTAAGTCCAGTTTTCCAATTCTCTGAGTTTACTTCTGAAATTACTGCCAGTATTCTTTTCCAGATGTAGCATACTTCTGCTGTTATAATCTGCACTTTTATAAACTAATGGACTTTATAAACTAATGATTTGATAAACTAGCTTGAAATATTACTGATTTGGATTTTCTGGCTAATCCTGCTTTACACTGGCACATAAATTGCAGTGGTTGTGATAGAGTGGTACTTGTTGGACATATATTTTAGGGACATTGCAGGTTTAGGGGATACCATTATTTTCTGTATGTGCTTTTTTGTGTTTAGATTTAAAATATCTAAGGGTTGCTCCACTCCTCCCCTTTGCCTTGTATCCTTGCCATTTTTATAACTACATTTATTTTACCAACTGCTGAAACCCCTTATATGTAGAGAAATTTCCACTTTAGAACCTTGACCCTTCCTCATTCCCTGGCTCCTCTTTTCCAGTTGCCTTTGACTTTAACAAATAAAACCCAAAATCAAACCAACACTGAAAACCAAACCAAAACCAAAATTAAAAATGTTTAAATGGATTTTGTGGCATGGCCTAGATATTCTTTACAAGGTAAATAAAGTGCCATATGGTAATAAAAAATTTACTGCCTAGAAAAATACTTAAAAGTTTGTTTCCCACCTTATACAGCAACTTTGTGAACATTCATTAAGGTAGCTCTTAGAAATGATAACTTTTTCATATTAACTAGTCTGATACAAAGTTGCATTTTTTAGCATTTAAGATTTTTTGTTGTTGTTTTAGAGGAAGTTGTGTTTTGGTTGGTCCTTTAATATAGATTTCCCCTTATTTTTTCAGATACTTAAAGCTTCAAAAGAAAAGTCCCTACATCAGGAGGACCAGTCCTAACCATACGCTACAAAAGGGGAGCAGATGGTTGAAATAGACCTTATGATGTAATTACCAAGCAGTTCAGGGTTTGGGGAATGAACACTAAGATGTTGTAAATGGGTTTTAGCCAACTGTCATTTTAGTAAGCATTTTTAACACTTGGATGTTTAGTTTACATTCCTGTCTGATATTTTTTTTCCCTTGGTCAAGTTTAGTGAATTCATTATTTTTCTTCTGTGTTTGTGACAAAGTTACAGCTTAGAGCTGCATTTCATGTACTGTTTAAGCAACTGTTAATATTCTATTTATAACATAGCAGCAGGTACATTTTTTTCAGATTTTAATATATATCTTTTGTTGTGGATTCATACAGTATGTACAGAGCAGTTTGGTCAAATGAAACATATGATGTTATGAATTTTTAAATGTTTCATAACTGCTGATATAGAATACAGCCTAATTGCATTTTATTAAAAAACACTAATCAGGCACACACTATGCTGTGAAGTTTGACTTATATCTCTTTGCACTGATGTTATGTCAACAGTTAACGACATGAATTTCAGGTGATTTTTAAAATACCCTAACAAGGTATAAAATTTGTGTTTAATTCATTCTTGTAAAAGACCAGATTACAAAATTAGAATTTTCAAAAAACTGTTATGTATGAATTACCCCTTTTTATTTATGCTCATCTGAATTTTTCAAGCAAAAATGTCAAGAGACTAGATGCTAGCCTGACAGGGAATCAGTGGAGATTGCAACAAGACTGAGTTGCTGGAATCAGGTTGAATTCAGTAAAATTATGCTATTTTGCTTCACCTACCTATAATGATCTCAAAGCTGGCTTTAATAAGTTTTATATTCAGTAAGTTATTTTGAAAGTCAAATTTGCATAAACGCTCGATTTGCAAATTTTATTTTGAAAAAGTATTTGGAAATTCAACCTTAAAAAAATATGATGTCAGAATTTAGGACCTACAGTTATGAATGCTCTTAAAAATGGTACATCTGAAATTTAGGTACTGTGAGTGATTTAGAATTTGAATATAACAGGTGTGCTTTTTACCTGTTCTGTGCTGCTGTTCCACAATTACAAAGACATATTTTATTCTTTGATATTTTGCATGTGTTCTTTTTTGGCTCAGGAATAATTGCTGTGATTTTAGGAAGTTGCCAAGCCTGTTACAGGAGCTTAGGAGATATAAAGTAAGATAAATTTATAAAAAGAAAAACCAATTTGGTAACCCTAACGGTTGCCTTTTGGTTTACAGGAAGGCTTTCAATTTCTGTAACACTGTTTTGAAGTCAGGGTTTTAGATGCTTACATTTGTAGTGAAAGGGGCATCATATATGCTTGCCCTTTTTTTGGGTTTGGGATGTCAGTAAGACTCCATATGTTACATCTGATCAACAAATACAGATGTCCCAAAGTGATATCTTTAGACTTTTCAGGAAAGCAATAATACTCTTAGACTGTGATGTGTTTTGGGATGGGATATTCTAGTAAAATTACCTGTGATTGTGAATTGCAGAGCAATAATTTTTACAAAGCCATATTTTGTGAGGTATCTTGAGAATTATTTTAGAATGGTGAATGGAGGACTTTTTATATAACAGTGGCAGCCTATTTGTAGAATCATGGGACTGTGAGAGTATATTACGCTGTGATTGAATTTTAGTATTTTGTAACTGGGTATGTGATTTTACGTGCTTCATGTTTACAAAAAAATGCCAAGCTAAGCAAGGTCAAGTGGACTATTAAAAATATGTGTATTTAAACCATTTTAATGTTTGGCTGCAATAAAACACAGAAGAATATCTTTGTCGTTCTAGTGTCATTATTTATTCCCAAATGTATTAAATATTAGGTATAGGGATAAATATTTGACTCACTAATTAATATGCTTTTTAATTGTGAATTTGAATATTAAAAAATGTATTTGAAAGTATTGTTCACAAGGGGCAAGTAGCAAGTAAAAGAAATTAATTTTATTTCTGGCTGCTATTATGTGAAGGAAATGGGTGCTATGCTAAGGTCTGTGTCTTCTATAATTGTGTCGTGATTATCTTTTTGGAGTATTGACATTCTGCAACCAGCTAGGCCTGAATTTTTTCCATGAAACATCATTTCTGTTTGTAACTCATAATGGATGTGATAGCACTTCTTAACAAACACAAATGTCTGGGAAAAGTGGTATATCTGTTTTGCATACAGAATATTATGGTTATGGTCCATAGTTTAAACCAGAAATCTGATAAGGTCCATGCAATTCTGTGAAAGCAAAAATCTTCCTTGACCTTTTCAGTTTTCAGACACTTCCATAGCTTTAATGGTCTGGTATTGCTGAATAGTAGTTTAAGAAAAAGTCAGAAGATTACCTTTTCCTTAGTATTTTCACATTGCTACCTAGCCACTTGTTATATGTCAGTGAATCTATGAAATCTTGGATTCAGTTCCTTTTTTTTGGAAATCCCAGGAAGAAATACCAGTAAGCAAAGAGTAGCATACTAAAGTTGTATTTTAATACTGCCAATTTACTACAGTTTAAGTGACTTTCTAACGTTCTCTGTAATTGAAAAATTACCATATCATGGCACTTCTTTCTAGGAAGTAAAGAAAATAGCTGAGATTTCACATAGTAAAGATACTGAAAAAGATAATGATTTTACTGAGCATCGTTTGTAATTTTAAATGTTTCAAAAATTACATATCTGTAAATAAATTGTATTGTGAATTTACAGTGTTGATTGAGATTCATATAAAATCTACAAGGTCTGAAACACATTTTTAATTGCGACTTGGGTCGTTCTCATATGCCGTCAAACATTTAGTTGTAATATGAAAAATAAATTTATCCTTCCTGGTAGAAACCTGCATGGGAGTCCCTGGTGCCTTGTTATGTAGTGATAGCACTCCTAGCCTACAGAGATTAGCTAAAGCTGTTTTGTCAGTCATTTTCATCTTGAATTATTTTGCTGGAAATGAAGACATTGCATAAAGGATAAGAGTGGTTTGAAGAGCTAAGATTTTTTTGTTTGTTTGCTTAGGCTACAGTTGGTTTAAGTTGATGAAAAAATAGTCTCGAGATTTATTATCATATCCCTTTCTTTGAGAGAGCACATTTTTAAGCCTTTGTCAGAAATAGCATAATTAAAACCTTTTGCACCATTGAAATATGCTAGGGATCAGTGTGGAAGGAGCAAAGCAATATGTGCTGAATATGATGCTGAAGTGAATTCTTAGTGAATTGTGAATTCTTTGCTTCAGAGCTAACAAGATCAAGTTGTGATGAATTTCAAGACAGCTACATAGGAGGAAAAGTGGGAGTATTTAAAGATCATTGGAGAGACTTTGGTGAAGTCAATGGCAACTAATCTTGCAGAATGCAGGTTGAAAATAGTCTGAGAGTTTGGAGAACTGATTCTAGTGCATAAATAGCTATAGAGGGCTGTAGGTTATATGTTGCATGAGTCTCAGGAATAAAGATATGTCAAGCCAGACTAGAAATGGGAGATGGGAGCAGGCTTTAGAGTGGTGAGGTCATATACATTGTTGTTCCTCTAATGACATAGAAGTTGCAGAAATAACATGAATGTCCAAGATTGGACAAGGTATGGAAGCAGGTTATCCAGTGACCTAGAATGAGAAGAGGGCCAGGTGAGAATCTCAAGTGCTGCTGATAAAGGAGAGAACATGGAAAATGGGTGGCTAACTAGCATGATGTGTCATGGTAATGCAAGGTGGTAAAAATACAGATATGAGTATATGAACAGGTTTGTGTGAAAACTGTAAAACTAAACTATTATTTCATCTGGTGCTGCATTGTTACTCTTTTTAAAATGTAGTGTTTTGGAGGACATATGACCATTTTATTTATTGTGTGATATGTGCAAAAAAATACAGTAGCCAGGGTTTTAGGAAATACTGCACAGTGCTTTCATTAATACACTGCTACAGTAATAATTGTTCCTAGTATGTAATTCACCCTATAGATCTTTTGTCATTTCTTGCAATTTAATTGACAATCTAGATCTCATGATGTAATTGAAGAGGTGAATGACTTTCAGCATGACCATATTTATTTAATTTACCATATGATCAAGTTAATGCTCATTTTGCCTTGTACTGAATATAAATTAGAGTTATAGTGTCCATACATTCAGGAATAGCAGTTGTCAGCCTATAGTAAAGGATGAAATTAGACTGTTGAAAAATTTGATTTCATGTGTGTGCATAATCCAGTTTCTTCCTTAAAAAATGCAATGTTTTTCTGCATTTTAAAATGTCATATTCACACTATAATGCTTCTGAGCAGTCAGTTTAAAAAGCAGTAAAGACTGAGTATTCAGAGAAGGTGTCTCTAAATTACTTGGAAATTAAAGAAAATGTTTTTTATATATGTAAGAATACCTCAAAATTAACCACTCTATGTTAAAGAGGATAGTAACTAGCTAAAAAGGCAACAGAGCTCCCTATTTAGTGTTCTCTGAGTTTATTAGGAGGAAATATTGGAAGCTTATTGGGAAAAAAAATCGAAATGGAAACAATAACAGTGTTAGAATTGCGAGGCAAGATGCTTTTTATGTTACAGAGTAGGGCAGGATCAAAAAATGTTTGGGAGGGGAAGATCTTTCTGTATCTACCACCTTCATGAAATATGTATACATGATTTTTGTCCAGGATTTAGTTTGCCTTTTCTACAGACTGTCTTAATGCTTACTTACATCTACTTCTGCAGGCAGATGTTTGCAAAACACCTGTTACATTGTTTTAAAAGTTGAAAAAAGGCAAAAGCTTCCATATGCCCCAGTCACTTCTAAAAATGAGATTAAGTTCCCAACTGATTTTTTTCACATTTTAACCAAATGTATTGAGTATTAAGCTAGTGTTTCCAATATCTTTTAATTAGTGAACAGATTTTGTTTCTTGCAAAATAGCTTGCATTGTAAGTGTATATCAACAAAATTTATTAAATACATAGAGGAGAAATTCTGTGAAATGTTTTGTGATGGAAGCAATATTGTCATATTTGAAGCATCTGCAGGGAAAGACCTTTTAAGTAACCAAATAGGTAACTAAGAAAATAATCTATGGTTATTTTAAAAAATAAAAACTAAACAAAAAAATCCTGTTTACTCAATTATGTTTTGAATATAAATTGTCATTTTCTTATATCTCTTTCTTATCATAAAATGTTAACATAAATTTATTTCAATGAAATTATATTTTTAATGTTCTAGGGAAAAGTGAAAAAGAAACTGAACAAGACAAAACAGAAAAAGGTAAGTCTGAAAGTAACATTTTGTTCTGAAATTCAAGACCATGCTTTCTGGGAGGATTGATTTAAATCAGACTAAAGACTAGTGAAGCTTTGCTCTAATACATCTCATGTAGATAAACTGCAGTTGAATAAACATCCAGAGAGTATGTACTTTTATAGGCAAACATTTGGTTGTTTCCAAGGCTGGCACCAATGTATGCCAATCAATCTTACCTGGTTGCAGAATGGAATGATAGAATTGTTTAGGTTGGAAAAGACCTTTAAGGTCATCAAGTCCAACTCATAATCTAACACTCACTGAACCATATTCCTAAGTAACATCTTTTAAATGCCACCAGGACAGCCTGGCAACCTTTCCAGTGAAAAAAATTTTCCTAATATCCACTCTAAACCCGCCCAGGAGCAACTTGAGGCCATGGCCTCCTATTCTGTCCCTTGTTACCTGTGGAAAGAGACCAACTTCCACCTCACTGCACTCACTACAATCTCCTTTCAGGGCACTGTAGAGGACAATAAGGTCCTTCCTGAACTTCCTTTTCTCCAGGTTAAACACCCCCAAACACTCCCAGCTGCCTCATCAGATTTGTGCTCCGGACCCTTCCCCAGCTCCGTTGACCTTCTCTGGACACACTCCAGCCCCTCAATGTCTTTCTTGTAGTGAGGAGCTCAACACTGAACACATTTTGTTCATTTTTGGGTGGAGGATTTGGGTGCAACCTCACCAGTGCTGAGTACAGAGGGACAGCAACTGCCCTGCTCCTGCTGGCCACACTAATGCTGGTACAGGCCAGGATGCCATCGGCCTTCTCGGCCCCCTGGGCACACGCTGGCTCATCAGCTGCTGTCGACCATTGCCCCTGGGTGCTTTTGTGAAGGGCAGCTTTCCAGCCACTCTGCCCCAAGCCTGTAGCATTGCACTGAGTCATGGGATGGTTGTGACAACTCCTGCAGTTTCAGGACTAGAATATTCAGTGTCGTACTCCTAGATTAGTATTCTGGAGGTCGGAGTTCCACCAAGCTCTTTGTACCTCTGAGGGCAAGAGGCAATGTGAGCTACCTGGCCCCTGGGGCTGGGCTCAGCACTGCCGGCTATGCTGAGTGTGAAGAGACAAGTGACATGCAAATCAGTCCTTGTTGAGACCATGATTGCATGGTCTGTCTTAGGTTAGGTAGGAAAGTGCAGAGACAGATTAGATGGAAAAGAAGTGAAGTTTTGCTGAAGAGCACTGTGAATCTGCTCTCCCTGCAATGACATTTGTTCTGGCCCCATGCGTTCCCTGTCACTGCACAAAGCTTGCAAAACCTCCTTCACGGGCTCATGGCTGGTTGCTGACAATGCCCAGAAACCTCAGGGCCTGTGCCAAAGGATTCAGTGGCTCTACTCCTTTTTCATTCTGTTTCCATTTTCTTTGTGGCTGTTATTTTATATTTGAGTATTTAGAAATGCTACTTTTCCAATATTTCGGTATGGTTTATTTGGTTTGGGTTTGTATATTGCTGGTTTAAACACGAGTTTCTAGGACTGGCAAAGTTCAGACACTTTATATTTAAATATTAAATATGTCATATGTAAGCATTACATATAAAAAGTAAAAAAAAACCAACCAAAACAACTTGGAAAGCTCGGCAATTATGCCTACATTTCCATTTATTGTCAGGGAATATCTTACTGCAATGGATTTACCTACTTGATAGTAGGAAAAAACTCACCATTATGTGCTGCTTTTTCTGACCTGTTAGAAAAGCATAATAAAATGATGTTCAAGAGCCATCCAGTATGGGAAAAAGCAGTCATAGGTAAAAATACCAGCTTGTGTAAGAAACATACTAGTATGCAACATTACTCATCAGAGCCTGTACAAGAGCTTTAGGTTCTGAAAGTATGACAGAGTGGAGCAACTTCCCTTTTTTACCCTAGGTGCTTTGTGGCTTTGTTTCTTTTTGAACAGCAACTAAATAAATGTCTCTGCAGATTACAGAATTTCTATAAGGTAGAAAAACGGATAGTTTTGTTTTCCAGGTTAAATTGTTCGAATTTTTCATCCTACCAGGAAAAACAACCCTGCATTTTAATGAACTTTGTTTATGGGTACACTGCTTGTGTGATTTTCATACAAGCTGAATTTTGTTGAACTTCTTTCATAGTTTGAACTGTTTTAAGTTTCCACTTTCAATAAAAGTGGTTGGCTATAGATATCCTAGTCACAGGAAGTGGTATAAGGTACTATTGAATTTGTTTATTTTAAATTACCCTGATAAAATGCAACAATAAATTGATGAGAGATGGATTATAAAATATACTGTACTGTGACTGTTATATGTAGGAAACTTGGAAATCTGAGGAGTTGGGAATTTGAAACTTCATGTTTGGCTTGGGTTTAGGGTTTGCTTCTGATTCTGAGAGTACATTCTGATGTGCAAGTCTGCATTTGTTTTGTGGTATTTGAACATACATGCTCCAAAGAGCTTCTGTGCAAAAGTATTTATAGCTTTGAGTAGCTCTTGCAACTAAATATTTTTCCTGCTGCAGCCTTGATAGTACTTGGTTAGCAAAGTGTCCTCCTAATATGTAAATTTTAGTATTCAACAGTAATTCATCAAGTTTATTAAAAGTCTTACTGAAAATTCTTTGATATTAGCAAAACCCTTATCTGGAAAGTTATCTAAAGAAATAAAAATTAAAATAAACTTGTTTCTAACATACAGTTGCTTCAAGGTTTCTCTGTTATATGTAATTGAGGTGGATTCTTCATCTGCTCCATAAGAATGTAATCAGACTTTATATTTAAACAAGTAATTGAAATGGGATGGGTATTCCAGGTGTATATGGGAACTAATTCTTTAAAAGGTTTCACAGGTAGTACAATGCGGGATATTCATGCCACATCCATAAGTTGTCTTTCCATCTGACGTGGTTTTAGTTGTTTTGGATCACATAGTCTAAAAAAAACCCAAAATTAACTAAGCAGCCTAATTTTTTAAATTTGATTTATATTGGACATATATGAAATACTTATTTATATGGCTGAACAGATATAGAAAATGAAAATATAATTTTCAGCTATGGACCTGTTTGTTTCATATATTGAATTTTAGCATAGGTGTATAAATAATAACATTCCCTTTTCAGAAATGATGAAGCATGTCAGTAAAAATGAATGCTGTTTGGCTGGAGCACTCAGCTGCATTGCATTAGGAACAGAAGTACATGTAAGCCAGGCTTAGGACAATATCATTCCACACATGGCCCTGCCCCTTGGTGTCATTTTGATAACAGGTCAGCATTCACCACTGTTCACTCTAGGCTTTTACCTTTGAAGATATGTAGGATTCCACTGTGATACCAGTAGAGACCTAATCTGAGGAGATTAAAGTGCCATTCTTCTGACTAAATGTAGGGCTTTGCTGCAGGGATTTGCCCTAAATTCCATTGAGAACAGCTCTTGTCTGGAGAAAGAACTTACATGGTTAGGTCACCTCCAGCATTGTCTCCTGGAGTTAGGTGGGCTGAGTTCCACCCTTTCAAGCTCTGCTTATAACAGTATACATATTACCTATTGATTTGCAAATTTGATACAGGTTACAATTAAATACCTGTGAGCTGTGTGCAGAATGACCAACACAGAAGTGTAGTTGTCAAAGTCCAAAACTGCTGCATAATGCCATTCTGAATGAAATATATAGGACATTAGAATGTTACAGTGTAATTTTTTAATAGAAAGTCAATGCAGAAATTTCTTTCTGGTTTTGTCAGAGGATTGCTCAAGTCTAGCCTTTGAGTGAATCCAAAAGTCTTAATGGTGAAAGAGAGGTGAATGATAGAAATATATACCAAAATCAAAATTATCATTCTGCTGTTGTTTCTTATGATCAACATCTAACCAACCAACCAACAATAATTTCATACAGAAAGCCCTGTAGAATACTTTTTACTGCAAGGGAAATTGTCCTGGAATAACTGCAGTTAAAGATTTATTATAGTAATTAGATTCCAGCTTTATTAGTCTCTAAAATGCCTCAGTTTTTATTGTCTGATTGCTTCCCCAGATAAGTTAATTATAGTGGTTTTGCCTGTTCTACCAATAGAGTTTAGAAAGATCTTTTAATTATTCTAGTGCTCCTGGCTTAAATTGTGTAGCTGCAGTTTACTTGGGTTTATACATTTTAAGTTATCATTTATAGAAGCCCATAAAACAAGTAGATAACTTACACTCTCTGTATCTCACCTAATGAGTTTCCCAAACAACAGGACAATGACAGGAGTTTTTCATCATCATCAAATTCTCATTCAAGTGTCCAGTGAGATGCAGCACAATTTCCAAAACTAATTTGGGTAATGATATGGGGCTGGTATCAGGAGGGAGGACAATTACTTGAGCAAATTTTGAATTCCAAGTAAAAGTCTACTAATATATGTATGTTCTTCAGAACATCATTGAAACTTTGAGCTGGGAAGGTGTAGGGTTGTTAGTGGGTGCCAAAGGGAATTAGTAAAACAGAAGGTCATGAAATTAGTTGGAAAACGACTACAGACCATCATCATCAATATCTACTTGTCATTGACCTACACTCAGAAGTTGCCATTCACAAGTTGCCAAGAGCATTGTTTTGGAATTTGTATCACAGCAGGGATGGGAGGATGTTTAGAAAACAAAGCCTATGACCCCCTCTGGAAATTGCTTCCTTAGTTTTTCAAAGTTTAAGACAGAGAACTGACAGGAGGAGCCTTTGCTACAAGTGACTTATGAGATTTTATTTCAGATTAACTTTAGAGATGGCATAACATAAGGAGACATAACTATATAGCTACTATATAGTCTCTACAATTAAATAATTATAACTTCTATTAAAACTTCATTTAAGACTCAAATCATACAATTATAGAACAGTTTGGGTTGGAAAGGACCTTTAAAGGCCATTTTGTCCAAACCCTGCATTGAGGTCATTCAATTTTCTGGCTAGCAGTAAGCACAACATACAGTCAGTGGAGTAGGATTGTTCCAGTGTACTTCAAAAATCAGTAATTGGGGACCATGTGTCCTCAAGGTGGCTGTAAAGACTAGCTTTTATCTTGAATCACTTATATCTAACAGAGTAATTAAACTGGAGTCCTAACTCCTCTCTGTTTTGCATGTGAGTAATAGCAGATGTAATATCAAGGAAGCCACCAGGAATGCTCCCTTAACATCATAGTGACAATATGAATGAATCAATAAGTGAATAAAAAAATCTAATTACAAGAACCAAACAACATTTATGAGGTGGTTTGTTAGATAGGGAATAGTGTCTTTCCAACCTCATGTTTTCTCCCCCAAGTCCACAGAGGGATTGTAATGTTATTCTCTCACCGTTTCTGAGGACCTAGAAATTTCATTAAAGACAAGTTTAACAAGAAGTACTTATGCTAATATGTAATATGGACTCTCACAGAGCAGGCCCCTCTCAATTGACTGTAAATCTCACAGCATTAGTTTCCAAAGACTGAAGCAAGACTGTTTATCCTGTGTGGAAGGCAACCTTTCCCCCAAAACCCCAAGTCAGGCCAGCAGGGCTGTCACTCATTGTTCTCAGTGAACAGACCAGGTTCAAAATGTCAGCTCCAGCACTGGAGGTAAGCCTGCCCCACAGCCACACCAATATTCTTAGGCTCTGAGTATAAGAAAGGGAGCAGAAGGCTTAAGAAGGGAATCATTAGGGCAAGAGGGAGGAGGAGAAAAGGGCAGCAGGTGGAAAACTGCCTATGGTGGTCCTAGTTGTGATTTCCTCCTGGTCATGGTTGCATATCACCTGGCAAGCTGTTTGAGGTGTCCTTCCTGGCATGTCTGTTGGAACAGAATAAAATCATAGAATTGTAGAATATCTGCTCCAAATATTTTACAAAGCACAGGAGTGAGAGATGATTTGTATTAAGTGTATGGAAGTGCATACTGTTTTTTAGATACAAACACTAATTGTTCTGGAAGTGTTAATAGCAGCATGATGCTATCTCCTACTCACTTTGCTCTGGAAGAAAACTGTATGTGCATGCTTTGATCAGAGGCTCAGAGTATGGCAGCAAGGACAAAACAATTCATGCTATGTGTTGTGGTAAAGATGCCCTATCTTTTAAATTATCTTCTCAGGAAACAACAATTTGAAGCCTTTACAGTGTAGAAAATACCTTCATCCACTTAAATTTGCTATCTGTTAAAATGCCCAGTGTGTGGCATCTCTCTAGGGTAAAAGAAGTGTGTCAGTTGTCAAAGATAATCATGATAGCATTCAATATTTTTGTCCAATTATGGCTAATGTTAACTGGTTTGACATACCAGACTGATATCTTATCAGGCAGGTCATCAGTGTTTTCTCTTTTAGGAGAATGAGGTTCTCCTTAGCCTGGAAAATGGTGTTATATTTCTGATGAAAAGATGAAATGGAGAGATTTCACACACACAACCATTCCCACTTCTCTGGAAGCTAGAGAGGATTCATTTGCTCCATTATAGAAGTGGCATTATTAGTTATTTGTGACATTTCTGAGGTTTTTCTCTATTGCTTTGGACTTAGGGTCATATGTAATCAATTTTTTTGACATGTACTAGTTATCTCTTTTTGTTTTCCTTGTTTCCATGTAACTGCCTTAACATAATTATCTAGTTGGTGTTTAATACCAATTTCCAACCTTGGGTTCTGCTCAGTTACACAAGAATCTGCAGACATTTGATCATGTGAGCACATTAGTCTAGAAATTATAGAAAGTTTTAATTCCTTTATTATTATATCTTTAGGCAGCTTTTCACATTAAAAGTTATCAAGTATCAAGAAATGTAATTTTGTGATTAAATCAACAGTTTGCAAAATTGCTTTTCTGGTGTTGTTTGGATGCTTTCTTAAGGTAAATAGATCTGCTTCAAATGAAGATTTACAGAACTTGATTTTTTTAATGTTATTAGTATTTTATTTTTTACAGAAAAAGCTAATAAGAGCAGTGGGAATTGAGATTGCTTTCTATCAAAAGACAAGTTTTTAATCACTTATGGCTTTTCTGGAATTATAGCACTGCAGTGAAATTTTGCATTGGGAAAATTTTTGGAGCTTCAATATTCTATTGCTGGCATTGGGCTAGGAGGAATCTCAGCTACTGAGATGACTGGCACAGTGAGCTCCTGTGAGGATTTCTTTGGTTGTCAAATGAGGGAGTGAAAGTTCCTTGTGTAGTTACAGTGTTGGCACTAAAGCACATTGTCTTATAATTATACATTACAGAAGTTGTAGAACATATGACTAAGTGGGACCCTAAAGCTTACTTTGTCTCTTTAGTTGACTGAAGGCCTTATCAACTCTGTGCATTGTTCTTGGCAGATGCTTACACATCTTGTTAGTTCAAATAAACAGAATTTTCGGTAATTAGAATTCCACAATTGCCCTCAGCAACCGGTTCTACTGTGCTTGCTCAGAGATAGTAGTTCCAGATGTTCAAGCCAAATTTTCTGTTATAGCCTTTTTTAAGCCTTCTCTTCCTTATCCTAACTATGACGATACAGAAAATTATTTATTCTTTTCATCTCTGTAGCTATGCTTTACAGGGTAGTGTGTGCCTGTCTTCCCGTGGCAAACTTTTTATTACTGCCTTTTGGCCTTTCTCACTGTTCTTACTTATTGTTGCTCCCCTCCCCACTCAGTTAAAGGCAAAATACTTTTACACCAGTCTTCAAGAGTGATTCAATTCTGTTTATTAATTTGTTTACTTTTCCTTAATTTTGGTGTGATTCTCTTGTGGTCTGAAGAGTATCTAGCAGTGTGTTCATTATTATTCAAAAGTAATTTCTCTGTCCCTTGTAGAATTAAGACTGTCACTGCTTTTGGTGATGACAAGGTGCTTTTCAACATAAAACCAAAATATGCCTGGTATTTTAGTTTGCATTTACCAAAACAGTTATATGAAATATTTTGTCAAGTTTCATTGGATTATATGACAGGCTATTAAGTTTACTGTAATGTAATACATTGTAATACATTGCTACTTCTATTTTTTTTTAATTCTGTACCTTGATAAATGAGATTTGAGATTGCTTGTCATCACTGGTAATAAAACAACTAGCATAGAGTTTCTTGTGAGACTTCTTCCCAGCTTGCTGCTTTTTCAGTGGAAACTGTTTTCTCTGAGGAAGTCTTCAGGAATCCTATGACAGCAGTCCTAGACATAATGCCTATTCTCCAAGGCTATTATTGAAAATCCTCAGTAGTATTCTTGAAAGTCCAGGATTATTACCATTAGGTAAAAGGATTATTACCATTTTAATGCTCAACCTAATTTGGACCACAAACCAACCAAGCAGTTGTGTGATCATGCACAACTTCAGTGTCATGATGAAATTTGTCATTGAAGAAAAATTACATATATTTTCCTCTGAAAACAGATAAGTTAACTTCTTTGTATCATTGAATTTAATATATTGGGTCACATCTGCTAAAGGATTATTGCACTAGAAGGAGGCAATGGATAATTTATTAAAATACCCCTGCAGGGAGATAGCAGGCTATCTGGTTAATATAGAGGAATGCGTGATGGTTACACTGAAAGCTCCCTGGTGAATCCTTTAACATAGAATAGAATGGGGGATGAAAATGATTGCTCGTTATATAATGTTTACTGTGTTATATTGGTGCCTAGCAGATGAATAATATTTATGTTAACAACTCCTTTCCAGCTTTTCATATTGATCTCCTGCTGGTCTAGGGCTGATATATAATTGTACTGAAAATAGGAAGATAGTACTTTTTTTTGTAATGGAGGATGGTAAATAGGTTCTTCTAACATATTACCCAAGTTGGATATGAAAAGGAAGATATTGTATCTTTGTGCCACAGACTTGTAAGATTTTAATTTACTTTTTTTTTCTGAGCTCTTTCTCACGTCCTTGTAAACTTAAATGAACTGTAGAGAGTGTCCCAGAGGCAGTGGGAGTTTCCTGGTGGGTGGGAAAGCTTCTTTCCTTTGCCTCAAAGGAACCTCACTGTTGCCATGCTTACTGAGTTTGAGGAAGACCAAATGACTCTGTCTTTCCACGAATGCTCAAAGCTAAAAAGCTGACAAATAGCTGTTCTGCCTCACTGAAATACAGTTCCTGTGTAGCTGGCCGACCTTAAATAAAGATTTTCATTCATGATGTAAGAACTGAGAACTCACATTTTAGTTGCTGTTTATGTTACGTAGAGAACAGAAACTAAACCAAATGTTTGGTGGCAATATCACATTGGAAGCTCCCCAGATACTGCACCCAGAGGAACTGACAAGCCTCAGTTTTCTTCCGAACAGCAAAGCACAGTTTCACACGGCAGCTAAGAGCAAAATGAACCTAAAAAGTCCTCAAGGTCACTTGCTTTCATTGGTTCCTTGGGTTGATGTTTCTGGTTCTTCCACTCCTGCTGTTAAGCACGCCAGGCCTTAGAAACAGCAATGGTTTCTTGAAAAACTGAGCTGGCATATTTTTTAAAAAGAAAAAAAAAAAAAAAGCGAAACTCAACAAACCTTTTGCATGTTAAGGGTGTTCGTTTCAGGCCCAATGATATTATGTGAGAAACTTCTCACCTGTCAGTCACTGTGGACTGAGGGTTTGGAGTGGAGGGCTTCTCGCACTTGTAATAAGAGCTGTTCATGTGAATTTTACTGGATTTTACCTGGAAGAGAGCTAGTGCTGTGCCCCTTAACCATTATTATCATTAAATGCATGAAAAGGCAGTGAAGACATTGCTTTCCTATGAAATGGAGGATAATAAATAAGACAGAAAAAGACTGGCATCAGCGACAGATTATTAACCTTGGTGATCTGCACAGTAAAGTTCTTCCTTTTGTTCAGGTAGAACATCCATGCATTAGTTTCTGCCTGTTGCCTCTTGTTCTATTGTTTGGCAGCACTGAGAAGGGCCTGACTCCCTCCTCTTGTCATCTACTTTTAAGATATTTATACACATTGATGAGGTCCCCTCTCAGTCATTTCTTCTCAATGCTGAGCAGGCCCAACTCCCTCAGCCTTTCCTCATAAAAGAGACACTCCAGTCCCTTAATCATCCATCTTTATTGCCCTCCACTGGACCCACTCCAGGAGTTCCATGTCTCTCTTGTCCTGAGGAGCCCAGAACTGCACACAGCGCTCCAGATGCAGCCTCAGCAATTGCTCTAGGCAAAGCATATAGTCACAACTTTAAGAAATTACTAGTGTGCTCTGATGATCATGTTTTTCATGATACCATATAAGTGTAGGAAAATAACAGTTCCCTTTGCCCTTCCCTGTCAGTTGAACCATTTGGGAAAAAAAGATCCTTGACTGTAATGTGATGAAAACTGCTTTATTCTAAACTTAACTGCCAAGTTACTCAATTTGAATGACTGAAGTTTACTTTTTCAGATAGGAGTTTGTGACTGTAATAAGTAAGAAATCAGTTCCTTTTCAGAGTAATTTGAAACTGCCTTACTTGAAAATGATGCACTTTGCCAGCACAGTCCTGGCTAAGTGTTACTCCAGGCAATTGAAATAAGAAAGAAGTAATGAACTGTCTGTTTGTTCAATCTTCTAGCTAAAAAGCAGAAGAAGCCAAAGCTCTTAAACAAGTTTGATAAGACCATAAAAGCTGAACTAGATGCTGCAGAAAAACTACGTAAAAAAGTAAGTTTTGAATGTTTCTCTCAGTACTGTACACAGTGGATAAAAATCAATAAATTAAATATTTGTAAAAAGAGAGAATGAATTTTAGATTACTTTTTGTGAAATTAACTTTTTGAAATAGTCAGTACATATTTGTGCTTCAAGTTTAATTTCCGCTGGATAGTTTGTCTTAAATTTTTTCAAGTTGTACGTGAATGTCTGTTCATGTGTGTTTGTTAACCTTGTTGATGTGTAGCCTAATCATGTAGCCTAATTTCTGCTTAAATGAAACATCAAACAGGGTCAGTTCTGTCCTATCACTCTTGTCCAGCTGACTACTGAAGTCAAACGCTACCAGATAACTCTGTGTGTGTTAGCAGGGATCTCTCAGTGAGTGTTCTGCTGCCTCATTAGCATTAGGTGCAAATCACTGGAGTAGGTATTGTTTCTGTTGAGATTCTGAGTCCTGGGAGTGCCTAGGCTGCTGTACAGCTGCTTAGAGGATGAAACAGATGTTCCTGCTTCTCACCAGGGGCAGCAAGACCTTCACATCAATCATTCAGTTTGGGTAGTTCTGAATGTAATAATTTGACCATGAAAAAGAAATAAAAAGCTCACCAAGCTCCTCAGTCATTTCCCCCTTATAGCTTCCAATTTTGTACTTTCATTTTAATTTTTCAGAAAATAATGCCTTTGCAGAGATGTCCCTTTTCCAGATAGGAGATTATGTACTAAAGCAAGATTGTGGCTGTTAAAAATGAGGAACTTCAAGTCTTTTGAATGTATTTCTTGTTAAAACTCTGATATGTCTCACAGACAGTCCTAGAATATAAAGAACAACTGCAGGTCTTTGCTGTACCCTAGATTTGAGGTGGATGAGCAGTGGGATATAATATTTTCAGTACCATAAAATAAAAGCCAATTTGATCATTGCAGGTGCAGGATATGTTTGATTTTCAAAACTGGGCAGTTTTGACTTTATCTTGCCACCCATGCAGCCCCAGAGTTCTGGTAGACTGGAGGGCTCTTGCATAGGCAGCACTAACTTCTGGCTGCCACTGCTGCTGTTCCTCACTAGAAACCTTCTTTACATGTTAGAATACAAAAACAAAACAAATTTTCATGCTTCTTGTTACTTAAGCAATTGGTTTATCAGAAATAGGCATAATAGACACATTTGATAAATCTGTAGAGTCAGCTTGTTGACTCCCTTTTCCTGCTGTATTTCTTGATATGTTACAGATAGTTCTTACATGTCATGTAGGAATCAGGATAAATTTAGGAGCAAATCAGACATGTATAATATTTGAAGATAGCAAGGCAAGTTGTGTATAATTCATACACATATAACTCATATTTATAAAGCTGTAAAGAGGTGGAAGTGGCAGCAAGATCTATCGCCAAATGTTGCCAAGCAGTGCTGGTACCTTTTTGACAGTGGGGCTGGTTCTTCTCAACATCCATCTGAACTTGCTAGTCAGTGTCCATCACGGGATCAAGATCCATCATGAGAATACCACAGTTACATTTGGACTTGTGTGACATGTCCTGAGGGACATTGTCATGCAAAAAACTTGAAGGAAACAGCCATACATTGTGGTTGAGTCTACAGTATTTCCCTTAGAAGAACTGTAGTTGTGATGCTGTTCATCATGAGAAGTATGCATTTCCACCTGTCTCCAGAATTTTCTTCCTGTTCTCTATTATTTCTGGTCTGGAGTTTGTTATTTGTGACAGTGTTCACAGGGGTTTTCAGTTGAGGGAAGAGACAGAGATCTGACTCTATATTTTAGAAGGCTTGATTTATTATTTTATGATATATATTATATTAAAACTATACTAAAAGAATAGAAGAAAAGGTTCTCTTCAGAAGGCTAGCTAAGCTAAGAATAGAAAGGAAAGAATGATAACAAAGGCAGCTGTCTCGGACTCTCTCTCCGAGCCAGCTGTGCTGTGATCAGCCATTAATGACAACAAGCACATGAGACCAATCACAGATCTATCTGTTGCATTGCACAGCAGCAGATAATCATTGTTTACAATTTGTTCCTGAGGCTTCTCAGCTTCTCAGGAGGAAAAAATCTTAAGGAAAGGATTTTTCATAAAAAGATGTCTGTGACAGTTATTAGCAGTACGGTCTTTACTATTCTATGCAGACAGGTTATTTTAATCTCAATATTTTGTTCAGCAAACAAGGAAAACTGAGTAAAGTATGAAAAATCAAGTTATTATTTTTCACCATGAAAATTAGATTATATTGTTTCATAAATAATGTCAATTCCTCTTAAAAAGGCAATCCCAACAAAAGTCTGAGTGAAAGCCATTGATTCAGTCTGCATTGTTTGGTGTTTGTTCTTTAATTGTAAAATTAATGTGTTATTAGGTCCTGCATCCTTCAGCATTTTTATTAGATAGAATTGCTGATAAATATCTCTGCTTTTCAGGGGAAAGTTGAAGAAGCTCTAAGGGCCTTTGAAGCATTAGTGAATCAATATCCACAAAGTCCTCGAGCAAGATACGGGAAAGCACAGGTACTTAAAAAAAAGTGATAGGTGTTGAAAAAAGCTAAATTAAACATTTTGTTTTACCAGTAGTTATAAACACTATGTGGAATTAATTTATAAATTTATGCTGGTTTTGTAGGTAAAAAAAAGAATCGTGATCTGTCATATCTATCTCTTCAGTCAACTGTCCTTCCTCAATTGCTTTGGCAGCTTTTGTGGAACTTCAGTGGGAAGTACTGTAAATAACAAAAAAAATAAGGTACATCCTGTAGATCTCAGGAGAGCTGTGAGGTGAATGGCAAGAGATAAATACCGACTAATGGCCCAGTGCAGGAACAACAGGCAGAGCCTACCTGTTACATACTATTTGTTGTAGCTGGGAAATCAGCATGTGTGTCAGCCTGGGATAAATGCTGCTTTTTGCTCTAGTGGGAATAGAGAAGAGGATTTGGAGTTTTTAGAGAGAAAGAGTTAAGGGATAAAGAGCACAAATTCTCAGGCAGTGAGGCTTAATTAGCTTTACTTGTAGAGTGAGTTATATTTCAGGTGTTTCCCTTCAAAAACAATACTAAAAAAACCCAACTAAAACCCAGAAGGCATCAGAAAATAATCTCTGCATTTATAATACTTTTAGTCTGTGTTGAGATGTCTCAAAAGGGAATAGTAGTAGGATAATCCTGCTGCACTAGGAGTAATAAAAAACTCCTTGAAGTCATATTAATCAGGATAAAAAAGTGAAGCCCTCACTGCAGGAAGGAATGGTGCTGTTAGACAATTGATGCGGACCTTGGAGTCACAACCAGTCTCCACTTGGTTAATAATAGTCATGCTAAAATAATAGTCATGATGTGATTATCGAAAAATCTATCACACAGGCACTTGATAGAGAGCAGACCAAATGCTTCAGTGCTCTCTGTGGTGACAGTTTGTTGAACACTTTGCCTTTTTACAGTAGGAGACAGCTTTGTTCATACACATGATGAACTTACCTCTGTTAAGTTACACTTTTAATATTTACCAATTTATACAAATCATATTTAATAGAATATGCTTCCCGCCTCCTCAATGGCTTTAGGGAGAAGTGCAGATCGCTGCAGGCAGTTGTGAAATTTATTCTCATTCAGAATTCCCATCTCAGTGACCCAACTTCATTTGTCCATTTACAGCAATTTGTAGCTGCCTACTGCTACTTTAGTAATCCATGAAAGGTCAATACAGACCAAGATCTGAAGAGATAATTAGGTGCATTTCCTGGGAGTGTGTAAAAACAATAATAAATTCGTTTTCTGTAGCCTTTGAAGGTTCATACTAGTCATTTTGCTGAACAGTCATATTAATATTATCAATGGCAATTTTATTGAACCCAGTATGTGTAAGTTTAAGCTGTTTGAAGGAAGAGGAAAACCATGGGCTACAGACAGATGAATTATTCTTAACATTTGCATTGTAACACAGATTTATTTTTAAATGGGGATTCATACCAACAAAATTCATTTAAATTTGCTACTTCTCATCACTAACTAAAAGTAAAACTGCAAATGATAAAGTTAAAGGCCTTGAAGGTTAAAGCTAAAGAAGATCAAGAATTCACCACAAAAGTGTAGTTCTCCTTTTCTTTGAAGAACAAAACAGCATTACATGCTAATTTTGTAGATTCAATTTTTAATAAGACATGAGGATTGATTTGTTCTGGATCCTTTAATGGCTTTAAAAGGCAGCTGTTTCCCAAAAAAACCTGCAAATTATTTAATTGTTGGTGTGTTTTTCAGAAATATGAGCAATTGTTTATTTGCTGTCTGAATTACACATGAGCCAGATAAAATGATACTCTACAGAATTCTTAACATCTTTAGAGCTGGAAAGAACCATGGATAAATTTTTAATCTCCTTATATGATTTATACTGGTGGAGTCATGCAGTGCTGACAATTCTTGCTTCTTTGTTATATTTCTGGAGTATTCTTTGCCCTGCAATACCTTTGAAAAAAGGATAAATAAATTTCCTAGTGAATGTACATCAGAAAAAATAAGTTATTGCTTTAAACTGATTTCTGAAGTTGTCTCTGAAAGCTGCTTGATGAACTGTTTGTCTGAATACCCATTTTTTTTGGTATTTCCAATACTAAGTTTTAAAACAACTCAAGGAAAAAACTAAAGGACAGAAGTGCAAAAAGATTTCAGATACTTGTTATAACATATAGAGAAAACAGAGGTGAAGCAATTTAATTTAATGTGTGCATCTTTGATGCAACAGTGAATTTAAATAGACCAACAACAACTTCTGCACCATCATGCTTGCAATACATGCTCCATGACTCTTGTCTTAAGAACAAACATAAGCCAATAAATTTAGAAATATTTGAGAAAAATGCATTAAACATGTGAAAATACATACATTTCTATAAACAATTAAAAGTAAGGCTTTAAAAATTCTGCATTTGAGACATAGTCTTTTTCAGCTATGGAAGCAAAGTATGAACATGCCTTACCAGAGGTGAGATCAGTCATAGCTTCTGTTAGATTCACTGAAGCTGTAATTTCACTGTAGAGAGCTCATATTTCCTTTGGTCTGCTTCTGAATTTGATGCACAAATTTATGTTTTGAAGGAGTAGCAGGATACATATTCTATCAATGTATGGAAGGCAAAAGGCAATTCCTAATTCATTTTGCAATAAAGAGTGTAAACAAATGTGTCAGAATAGATAAAAATGTTTGTTGGTGTGTTTTGACCCATGTATTGCTTTCAAAGTAAGGCTTAGTATACAAATAGTCCATGGGCAAAATTTTGCATTTCTCCTATGTTATTAAAACAGATTGCTTCATCTGGTTTTGAAAGCAGGGATTATGAATTCTACAAATATTAATCAAAAATCTGTGTTAATCTATGTTTTAGGTGCAAATTTTCTCATCCTTCTCCTTTCAAATAATCTATAGGTAACAAGATTTAATGGTAGTTCTAGTGTGCTTTGCCATAAAGCAGAATCCATATTCTAACAATTGCATAATTTCCTGGTAAGAAAATAGTTGGTTTTAAGACTAATGGGTTATAATGGTTTTGTTATTGTTTCTAGTCTGAAGATGACTTAGCTGAGAAAATGAGGAGCAATGAGATGCTGCAACAAGCTATCAACACCTATGATGAGGTGGTTAGTCTGCCAAATGTCCCTTCAGACCTGATAAAACTGAGCTTGAAGCGAGAAGCAGACAGGCAGCAGTTCCTTGGTAAGTTTTGAGGATGGTATAAAAATGTTATTTGGTGGTATAAAAGTGTTATTTCTGCACTGTGAAGGGTCCTCCACAAGAGGCTGCCATAGCACTGTGTGATTGCAGTGATTCTCTGAGATATTCTTGCTACACTCTCAGTGACACCCAGGCAGCTGAATGTGCTCCTGTCTGCTCAAGTTTTTCCAGGTTCTCCTTGATTGTCAGTGAAAGTGAATCACTTGCCTCTGATTTGTGTTTCCTTTGATGCTGTGTAAACATCTTACTACTGTTTCTTATATCTGCACTGGTAATTAAGTCTTGTTCAATCAAATCAGGTCGCATGAGGGGCTCCCTGGTGACTCTACAGAAATTAGTTCAGCTGTTTCCCAGTGAGACTTCATTCAAGAATGACCTTGGTGTTGGTTACCTCTTGATAGGAGATAACAGCAATGCTAAGAAAGTGTATGAAGAGGTGAGTTTCCATTCCAGCCAAGGAAAATTGCTATTTACATTCCTATGTTCATTTGAAAGATTGATTGATTCTAACTTTTTTATATTGTTAGACATGTCACATGAGAGATTTTTGAAGGGTTAATACAGATATAAGTTTTTTTCCTAATGCGGTTCTCCTCTAATTTTAATTTATTTTTCCTGATACTGTCATGCCATCCTCTCATTGGCAGAGAAATGCAGGTTATTTCCATATGCTTAATAATAAAAATCTTCTATCTTCTGGTAATCAGGTCTGGAATATATTGACGACACATCTAGGTGTGTTGTATGTAACATTTAATACTGAATGCATACTATAAAAGTGATAACCAATCTTCAAGACAAGGGAAGGAGAAGTAAGCCAGTTTATTTACAGGAAGAGCATTTCTAACCATGTAATCAAGTAGATCAGTTCTCACAAATCTATTTTACCTTAGTTTTTTCATCCTTTTATAAGTAGCTTAAAATCTGCTTTTCTTTCATGATGTTTGTAGTGTGGACAATTCACTGGATTTATATTTCTGTCTTATGCTGTGGTTATCTGGCTGGGGGAACTTCACTGCCAGGAAAAGCCACTCTGCTCCTGTGATCTAGAAACCCTGTTAACATCTGGAAGCTGTCTGACAGATGTGGAGTCTGACATCATTGGTAGAGCACAAATCATCACACCTGACCAGGAATGGTCCTGTTGATGTTGGCACGCTCGTGGTGCTTGCTAATTGTCTGGTTAGGGAGGCTGGAAAGGGATCAGCAGGGTTAGTGCCACCTCCTGAGAATAAAGGCTCAGTTTTCCATCCCCCACATCTGGGGGGCTGAAGAGATTCTCATCTCTGATAGCTTCTGAAAGAGAAGGATGATGTTCAACCACATGGTGGGAAGCAGAAGCCAAACACTAGGAGTACCATTTTTTTTCCTCAAGCTCCTCTGGTAGTCTCAGATGTTGCCAGAATAATGTTTGCTTTGCTACTTTGGCTACTTTTTAGGTCCTTCCATAAAACATTTCTGTCCAATAATTTTTGGCTTGCTGTCAAAATTTCTCAGAGGATTGGAAATATTGGCTTTTAAAAGTAGAATTTATTAAACAAACCTGCTACTCAAGCTGCAAGGAATTTGAGAAAACAAAGCCATACTCCTCTTGGGCAAGATTTTCCCATGCAATTATTCAGTGTTTTGTTGCACACAACATATTTGCTAGAATTTCTCAATAATCACAGGTATTTTTATACATGGAGGAAGGTCATGAATTTGCTATATAATTACTTTGATACTGAGTTTTATATACTTCAGAAGAAATACATAGGGCTCTGATGAAGAATAGATATACAACTGGTGTGCTTTTAACATATTGTTTTCCATTCTTCTTTATCCAGTGTAACTATTCTATTTTATAGTTCACTAACACTAAAATAGAATAGAGCAGAGTGATGTTCTGTCGTTGTAAAAGGAGGACAAATATTTTTGGTTTTTTTTTAAAGATTTGGATTCATCTTTTTAGAAAATCATGGTGGGTTTGTCTGTATTTTAGGTAT
Organism: Ammospiza nelsoni; assembly: GCF_027579445.1. Taxonomy (NCBI): domain Eukaryota; kingdom Metazoa; phylum Chordata; class Aves; order Passeriformes; family Passerellidae; genus Ammospiza; species Ammospiza nelsoni. The sequence goes on along the minus strand of NC_080633.1, from coordinate 117,586,445 downwards.
TACTCAGGCTGAATTCCAACACAATAATGTAATTTTTTATTGCAGTTCAGGATAAGTTTGCACTAAGGATTTTTAAAATAATACCCAAAGAAACAGGGAGAATCTCATGTGTGTCTACTTTGGTTCTTGGTTCTACTTGCATGATTTTGGGCAGATTGCTTAGGGGCTGCATGGCCTGCTCTGGAGTGCTTTGCTCAGCTGTTGCAAGGCATATTTATAAAGTGCTTGCATTTCAGCTCCTACCATAGGTGCTCAGATTCTCTGCATGGTAGAGAAAGGGGCAAACTGAATAGTGGCTCTGAGGGCCTCATGGAGAAGTCTTGCTCTTCCCATGATTTTTTAAAAAGCTGAGAAACTTCTGCAGTGTGACTAACTCCTTCTCACTTGTGTAATCTTTTGATACAAAAATGTTAAGAGAGCACAGACAAGAGCATGAACTCATTGCTGCAAAGTAGATACCTCCAATATTTATGAATTCTGTGTTCTGTTTCCCAATGTAAGGTTGTTCATACATTTTATTCAAGTGTTCTTTAATGCAGAAGGGACAGGCATCTTAGACTTCAGTACACATTTTCAGGAGAGCATTCCCCTTATTCAACTCAAAGTCTCAGCTTTTTGTTGATTTCCCTCTAGCCTTATTCATGGTTGACTAAATTCCTGTGTATGTGGTACTTGTTTCTGCTGCTCAGGAAAATTCCCAAGTAGTTAAACACTCTTCTCTGTGGAGGAACTTTAACTCCAAGTTTCCCATTCCCTGGGAAGCTGCTAGATTCATGGGCAAAATCTTTGCTTCCTGGTGTAGCATTTCAATCTCCATTCAGTGTTACTGATCTGTGTTAAGCATGCACTGAGCACATGGAACCAGATGAACTCTGCACAGGTACTGTTCCCTACATGGGATCACAGTACATGCCATTTCAGATCAGCCATTTCAGATGCAAACCCAGGCTTGCATCATCTCCAAGGAATTGAATAGAAGCCCAGGGAATCCTAGAAGATGAAAACTTTCTGCTATGCTTTGCATTTAATAGCCAGTTTACATATTTGCCTGTCAATTCTTATTTTTCTTTCTAAATTTGTTACATCTGAGCAGCTTATTTTAAAAGTCTTTAATATATGTTTCTTCTTTTAGCTGCAGAAGCAATGTGTATAAACACTGAACTTCAGACCAAGAGAGTTTTTTTGCTTCCAACTGTAGTGTGGTATAGTATAACTTGCCCAAAATGCACTTTTCTAGTTTCTGTTTGCCAGAATTTTTTGCTGAACCACAGATGGAAAATAGTGTCCAGCTGGAGAGGATCTCAGTTTTGCCTCTAATATTAAATAATTTTCTTTTGAATTCACTTAGGGACATGGAAACATAATGTTAAGTATAATCCTAGTAGAATTCAGAACTATTTCTGTTTTCAAAGAGAGCATAACTTTAAAAGTAGTTCTGGTGGAATTAGAACTATTTTTTGTTCAAGCATCCACAGATTATTAAAAAACACAGCAAAAGACAACATTTTAAGACTGGTTACTCAGCCAATAGCTCTTTTTCTGCCTCCTTGCTGGGGCATGTGTGCATGGTTCAGTGCAGCATTATAGAGACAGGCTTAAGCCAGCTCTGATTGAGCTATCTCAGGTACCAAAACCAGAATATCCACATTAACACAGTACTCTGCCATGGCTAATTAGTATCTGATAGCCCCAGAGGTTAATTTCTATATTCATGATTAATATTTAATGGCCTATGAGCAGTTTAGTAAAACTTATTTCTAAACATAATTAATATTGCACACAGCAACAGCAACAGAGTAATACAATTTACATTAAATACTTCCAGTGTAATTTCTGCTGATTGTATCTCTTTGCTTCTCTTTAGGGGCCCTGAATGTAGATCATTCCTTAATGCAACTCGGCATAGTTTAAATGAACCGTAATACAGAAAATTCTATTCTGTCTTAATTAATCAGATAGCTTTATCCTATAGTTAAAGAAACTGTAACAAAATTATGTGGCTAATAAATATTTCTGTCAGTCATTTCATTTCACCCTGCAGGTACAGATTCTTGGATCAAAATAATTATACACAGAATCCTGTAGTCAAAAGGCATAAGATGCAGAAGGTGGTAGTGTAGTCTTATCCTAGGGATCAAGCTCATCCTTACTATGGTATTTTTTCCTAATAATGCCTCATACTATGGACTTCCAATTGATTCTCAAATTGTTTGTTCCTTCATAATAAGTAATTTCTGTGAAATGTTGCTATTTTTAACTCATAACATTTTGTACCTTCATGGCTGTGATTTTTGGTTTTGCTTGGATGTAGTTGGTGTGTTTAAGATTTGAGAAAAGAAAGAAGTTGGTCCTGAAAATGTCTTATGATTTTGCTTGTAATTATTTTGATTGAAAAGTGATGTCAGACAGTGACTGGAAAGGGCAGAGGGAAATAACTATAATGTATGCAGGCATTTTATCCCCAGCATAAGTTTAGTAGCTTCAAAAATGGATTTAGGCAAGATAAATTGCTCATCTGTCTGTTGTTTTGCATTTACCAGCTATCTAGACATTCAGTGGATATCAGCTTCTGTAATTCCACTGCTGGCCAGGCTCCTGTGATGATCCTCACAGGCTGAGGGTCTATCTTGATAAAACTGTCTACCCTTATTTTAAGGAAAGAAGAGATGTGAAACAGATTAACTTAACCATGTAATTGATATTGCATAGAGCTACGAATTATATTGGATATGTACATCATAGAAATGCTGAGCTGGAAGTAGATCAAGACATTTGCTCTAATTTTTGCCCTTGGCTGAGGAAGACAAATGCACTTAAATTATCTGACTGGTGTCGGGGGTGCATATTTCAGAATTCAGGTTGGCAGCTTCACACTTCCTTCCCCTGAAACACTGCCCCATACACTGATCCTTCCCTACATCTGTCCCTGTACTCACAAATCCTTCTCTTCCACAGTCCCCATGAAATATCCATCTCTGGACATGTGCCCATGAGTTTCCCTTTTCTGCAGAATTAAGCCAGTTTGTAAACTCAGATACGATCTGAATCTTGTTGAGGGTACAAAATCTTTTAGCTGAATTTAGCATGCTTGGTCTTGGTCAAAGAGTGCAGCACACAACTACACAAGAATAATGTGTGCTTTCACATTGAGTCACTAGTGCAGTAGACTTTTTATTACCTTCTTTCCCATGTCCAGAAAAGTGCACAGTGTTCCAGAGAGTGCTCCAGTTCACCACTGTGCTGGCAGTGCCCTTGGTGTTCCAGAGCTTTCACATCCCCATCTCATGATGCTGGCATTACATTGCAGCTTCTTTCTGAATTGTGGTCATCATGTTTCACATAATTTCTCTTGCAAAAACTAGTTTGCTAACACTGGAAATCTAATTTAAAACTATTTTAGGTATGTTTCTGCTGCAGATTCTTTCAAGAGTAGCTGCTTTCCTTCTGATTATTCCAACCTAGAATAAGTAACTTAAGTGTTGATAGTGGGTTTAATTCTGTAATGAAACATGCTATAACTCAAGAGAGAAGTGTAGAAAAGGACAAGTGAAAAATAAAGTAATTTCTGTGGAAATAATTTTACTTCTGAGACTTCAAAGTTTGGTTTGTCTGGAGAGAGCGCAAAAGTGAACGAGGAAAAGAAAGCACAGACAAGCCAAGGGTTTACCTGAGAATCTGTAATGGAAGAAAATACAATTGCATTACTGAACAGTATTATGTACACAGATTTGTTAATTTGCATGGATTCATATAGGTGTATTTAATCAATTTTCTCTCAAACAGGTTCTAAGTCTGGCTCCAAATGATGGCTTTGCCAAAGTACATTATGGCTTCATCCTGAAAGCAGAAAACAAGATAGCAGAGAGCATACCTTATCTACAGGTACTTTTTCACCCACAGTAAATGTTTTACCAGCAAACAGTAGAATTGGAATATATAAAATGTGTCAGACTAGAAGTGTGCTAATTACAAATCACTGCTTAAACTATTTGTTGGAGTTATACTGGTGTATCACTGCTTATGAACTGGAACAAATTTGTACATTGAAAATCATCAATTCTTAAACATCAAGTGTTCGTTTTATTAATGATTAACCTGAAGTACAGAGCTCTGAGCCTCAAATTCTTTGAGGTTGGTAGTATGCTGCAAACCTAAGAGTCTTGAAAGATCCAGAGAAGCCTTATGTATACTTCTGGGTGTTTGGGAAGAAATACTACAAAATAAAACCTTGGTCCAGCTTTATAAAATGCTTGTGTAAATGTTTATAGGGTCAGGGACAAGTATCCATCTCTGAATATGCCTCTGTCTTAGAGGGATTGAAGGGAGAGGTTGTGGGATTTGGAAAACTGGTAACATTTCTCAATGACTTTCTACTTACATATTGTATTTATTCAGCTCAAATTCCAGGTTACCATGGTGGTGACATTTTTTACCTAGTTTCATAGCCTGTCTCTTGCATAGGATTCACAGATTATTTACAGCAATCAAATGAACTCTTTTAGAAGTCCTCTAAGTTTTCTTATAAGTTTCATATTTATTTATTTGTTTGTTTGTTTGTTTGTTTGTTTATGTAATTGTTAGGAAGGACTGGAGTCTGGTGACCCTGGCACAGATGATGGACGTTTTTATTTTCATCTGGGTGATGCGTTACAGAGAATGGGAGACAAAGAGGTACTGTTTAACCTGTTCTTGCTTTAAAATCTAAATCTGTGAGTGGCTGCAGAATCCAGGAAAGCATTTAATGATGGGTTTATTGTTGAAAACAAGAGTAGTTTGATTGCAACAACAATCCAGCCTGTGTGTGTAGAAGTCAAGATGATCAACAGCAAAAAATCCATTTGTAGGCATTACAGTACAATCTCGTAGCATCCCTTGCTTTAGATTTAACTGAGAATGTTTAAGCTGGCATAGGGCAGCTTCAAACAAGGGACTAAAAATTTACAAAAATTTTAACTGTTTCTAGAAACTGTGTTCTGCTTATATCACTTACAACACAGATTTTAATGAGTTAAAATAATCAGTTACTTGTATTTTACTGTATAGAAGTTCTTGTCTAACACTGTTTTGTAAATCTTCCTTAATTTCCAAGGAAAAAGCACCAATGTTTATGAGATAAAAGAGGATCATGAGAGGACTGAATGTGTGGGCTGAGTTATGAATTTTTTTCAATAACTAAATTAGCAAATCAATCAGGAAAACAGAAATTTGTACTATGTATCTGTTGAGAGCCGAACGAAAACAAACATATAATGCTGGAAGCCATAAGAGTTTCTCTTTTGTTTATTTGAAATCAAATTATACCTAATAGTGAAATTTAAGTATGTGACTTTCCACTATTGTCGTGGCAGGGGAGCAAAGGACCTTTTCTGAAGACTCTGATTAGTCATGGACTTTAAAAGGAGCATGAATTTAAAAACAACAGCAAAAAAAATCCAATTCCTAGGTGGGAAATATGAAGAGAATAAGCATTAAAAATCTGAGTAGAAATAGCCATGAAAATCACTGCTTTTTAATTACTTACTTAGTAATGTAAGTAATAATTAATACCTTAAAAACTGTAAAATTAATACCTAAAAACTGTAAAAATATGAATACCTAATTATTAATAATTAATACCTTAAAGCTGTTAAATTAATATTAATACCTAAAAACTGTTAAAAATGCTGACCCCTTTAGTGCTGTGGCCCAGTCAGGAGGTGCTTCTCCAGTATGAACTGCAGACAAGTGGGCTGTGGTGAAGCCACTGTATGTGATCTTTCTCAAGTCTAGTTCATCAGTTTACCTTTTTTTTAAATAATTCATGGAACTTTTATTACAATACTTTATACATACAGTAGATCTAGAATGTAATATCTGAATTTTAAGCTAGATTACCTTCCCTCAATACTCTTCCAATGACTTTTTTTAAATTGTTCATTTATAAGTGAGAATTAGTTTACTTCATTTTACTTAGAAACATATGGACACACAGAGTCTGCTTTCACACTCTATCGGACTCTGTCTCCTTCTCTCAAATTCCCTGTACATTTCCATGGGACACTTCTGGGTTGAGTTGCTGAGCCTAGAACATCCCATTGCCATTTGTTTGAATAAAGATACCACACAGATGTAATTAATGTACAGCATCTCTAACTCCAGGATTATTATGTGTTAATGTTTATGGAGTTAATGGCCAAATCTGCTGTAGAAAAAGTTTAATTAATGACAAATTAACTTCTTGGGATAGAGGAGACTTCTAAATTTATCAATGGAAAGTCCATTGTTCAGCTAAATTTTCCTCACTGACCTTGCTAGATTTGCTGAATTTCAAGATTTAATCAAGGAAACCAATCAATATTTAAGTTAGATGTGAAATTGTTATCACTGGAGGTTTGTTGAAGGGAGATATTCATCTATTAGAGCTAAATTAGGAATTATGAATGTGGCCTTGGGAAATGTGAGGGGAGCAGTGTTGAGTATGCCCTTTCCAACTATAATTTGATAAAACGCCATGTTGGCTTAAGAAAAGAGAAGTTAAAACCTAGAAGTTGTTACACAACAAAGCACTCTTCACATAGATTGGATAAACTGAGTGCATCTCCAACAGTTTCTCTCCTGGAAAGGAGAGCTACACTGTTGTAGCTGTCCATGTTCCCCTGCCAAGACCTGCATGAGAAAAGAAATCTTTCACTGAGTCTTGGGAAAGGATGAGTGAGGCAGCCTAACCCTACTCCATCCTGATAAAGGCAATTTCTTTAGCACAATTCTTCTAATAAATAAAAAATAATTGTGTTATACGTTGTAATTATAGCTAATGTATCTTAAACAGCAGCAACATTCATACTCATCACTCAGGGGCTGAAACAAATAATTCATTCCCCTTATCATTTGGGCTAACTCCAGACATTGCAATTGATTGCAGGCAGTCAGCATGAACCATCACTTGATATCTCACTGGTATTTTAACAATTGGGGGAACAAATGTTATAAATCCTAATGCTTCCATTTCAGACAGTTAACCAAGATAACATCAACATTTAAATATATGCTGTGTATTACCTTATTATATTTTTGACCCGTGCACAATTTTACTGAGCTTCTCTAGGCAAAAAAAGATGATAGTTTATAAATGATCTGCTGTTATTCTGTTCATCCACACTATTTTTGTGTACTTCAAGTAAATACTGTAGAGCAACAATGTATTGCAGACTTTGCTCCATACTTTGGGAGACTTATAAAGATCAGAGTACAACAATTTTCAAAAACTTGAAGAAAGTTTACAAACTCTCAGTGAGGACTTTGGCCAGTTGTTCAAGGCAGGGATTGCCACCTGCCTCAGTCCCTCGGCTCTGGAATGATTGTTCTCATATTTCCCTACTTAGCTGTCTTGGGTTTTTTTTTTTAGTTTTTGGTGGGGGTTTTTTAGTTTGGTTTTTTTTTTGGGGGGGGGTTGGGGGAAGGGTGTTTATTTTTTTGTTTATTGGAGGATTTTTTACAATTATGTTGTCTGAACTATTGCAGCTGTAGCAGCAATGCTGGGCAGGAAGGAGGCAGCTCTGTATAACTTTCTCTGCGTGTGGTTTCTCACAGTACTACAAATGCTGGATGTTTTTTTTCCAAGCATCTCATTTTCTTGCTTTGCTTTTTTTGCTGCTATGCAGGGGTAAAACAAGTTGTGTAAAGGGAGAGTAAAGACAAAAAAAGGTCCGGTATTAATTTCAGCAGGTTTCTGTCGTGTGATCAGTTAGGGTGAGATGAAAAATATTTGTAGAAACTCAAGTGCATGTAAGTATTAGATTATTAACACTTTAAGTCATCATTGTTTTCATCATCACAGCATCTCCACTGGCAGCAGAAGACAGTCATCTTTCACATGTAGGCAGAAGATTGAAACAGAGAAAATGCAATTGAGTAAGATGAGAAACAATTGGATATTCCAAGTCCAAGGGCATGAATTATCAGCCCGTATTTGATGTGAATGGTTGTGAGAAGATTATCCTGTTTTGTTAACGTTGAACTGGACTCTCTTGGCCAACTGATCTAATTTGTCATTTGGGTTTTTTTGTTTGTGGTTTTTTTTTCCTAAAGTATTCATTAGTACATTTTATTGAAAGAATAACCCCAACATCTGAAGAGACAGTCTCTGTCTTGCAAGGAAATGTTACTTTTTTCCTGTAGGAGCTTGGCTGATGTGAGTTTGATTGTTTACAACTGCAATGTTTTAGGCATACAAGTGGTATGAGCTTGGGTACCAAAGAGGTCACTTTGCATCAGTTTGGCAGCGCTCCCTCTACAATGTCAAGGGACTGAAGGCTCAGCCTTGGTGGACAGCAAGGGAAACTGGATATACAGAACTGGTGAAGGTAAGGCTTCATTATACTTTTGTTTTTATTAAAATTGCAGCTATAATTTCAGTTATTAAGCAGAGAAAACGCTAATCAATAAGGTCAGAACTACTGACTGTGAATTCCAGACAGAGCTGTCAGACTGAGCACAAGAATTAAATAAGATGCTATAAAATAAGCTTAGACATTTTCAAATTTGAGAATGGGAACAGGCTGGCTGAAATTATTAATAAATACAAAATTTGCATGGTAGACAAATGTAACATCTCAAGTGGAAAATGACAGCACAATTTGGTAATGTCTAGAATACCCATTGTGAATTTTTAATTAGTCAGGAAAGGCTGTGCTTTTGAGCCCTTTTCTAATATTTAGTGACTATAGAAGCTTTTAATTGCATGAGAGAAACAAGTGTAGGTTCCCAGGATGGATTTAACAAAAGATAATAATGCAGAATTTCAATTCTTTAAAAGGTTTTTGTCTATTTAATGCATGCAAGTAGTGTGGTTATTGTTCATAACAGTACCTTTTATTTCCAAATTTACATTGTTTTTTATTAATTTACTATAATTCTAATAATAATTCATAAAAATTTAGGAAGACCCTTTTTTCCTGTATGTTTCAATTATTGGTGTGTCATTTAGAGAATCCACTATGATAAATTATTTAAACCCAAAAAAGTATATTTGTAAGGAACAAACTCCTTCAGAGTGGTTGTTTCTTTATACTTAGTTACATAGCATGTTTAAAAAAAACACTGTGGAAAGATGGTTATTTAAAAAAAATAAAAGTAGTTTAAAAAGGAAGATTGCTCTTTGTTATGGTTTTGATGGCAACAAAAATAAAGCTAGAGATTTAGATTAAAGTGGGATTCTCCAATGTGATCTCAGCCACACCAAAAAGCAGTGAAATGTTCTCATATTGAATTAATTCTTGAGGTATGTGTGGAATGGATGCTTCTTGCCATAAAAGATATGGAGAAACTGGGAACTTCTTAATATGTTTCTGTCAAACAAAAAGGAAGTAGGAATATTATTTGACTAGTGTTTTAGAGCTACATGCAGTGTTGTTTTACAGTTCCTTACATGTAAACCTTTCAAATTCCTATGTCTCAGAACGTAATGATCCATTCACCCTTGGCATGAGTCAGCTTTGAAGGGTGAAAGAATTCACTTGATGTTATAAAATGGACAGAGCTTCACCTTGAAGGTTTTTTTCAGGTGAATCAGGTCATATATGAAGGTCTTGGTTTGGATCAGCATCTTGAGTGGCTTCTAGAAGAGCTGCTCAGAAAACCAGCAAGGATAAAAATTCACCCCAGACCTCCACAGTACAACTGCCTCTCTGGAATTCAATAATACCTTTTCATTTGGTGGTACACGTTTTGGCTGTTTTATTAGCAATATGTCAGTGAATCTAGATTAAATTGTCACTGGTAAATTGCTTCTACAGGTATCATAATTTGGGAGCAGTAAGGTCTTTAAAACAACACTCACAGTTTAAAGTATAAAGCCAAAATGTAGTTATTTGCGTCAGGACAAATATTTGTATTGTTGTGTTTTTTGTAACTCAAGAAAATACTTGAAGTTCTGAAAGAAAGAAGGTTCAATTCTAATTACATACAATGCTGTAAGCAAGCAAGACTAGAGGTAGTATTCTTCAGGAAGCAGCAAAACCTTATTGATGACATTAGTTTTCTAATTTCTGAAGTACTCCAACTTCTGTACATGGTTTAGTTGAAATAATTATTTCCCCTTCTCACAAAGCAGAAACCAATCAACAATTAGTTCCTACTGCTTCATTTCATAACATTTCTCTTTTGTCTGTGTGGGAAATTCTTCCAGATACCATGGTAGAATTCAATATGTATATATACTGTACAAACTGGTATATACTGTGTACACTGATATATACTGTACACAGCACTGGAGGCCCTGACCTTCTCTCTGAGTTTCACTGCTTGTTACATAGGAATGAACTATTTTTAAAGCAATAACTTGGTATCTTAATAATGCTAAATGAGCATTTATATGGGGCTGGAGCAATAGTAATGCTGAACTCTCTTTGGTTCATTCCATTTACCAGCACAGCTGTGGTCAGTGGCATCTTACAGCACAGACCTGGCTTGATTTTCTTATAAAGGGTCATCTAGTTTCTTGGGCCTAGAGATGAAGATGTGAATTTTGATGCTACTTTGCTTTTTCCACAGAAAGCCTAAAGAGAAAATTGTCTTTTTACAGTATTCTCAGTTTAATAATTTCCTTCTGAGGGGCATTCAGCTTGACTAGCTGTAATCATACATATTGAGACATACTGTCCATGCTAGTGGCATTGTTTGCAAGTGAAAAAAAAGGGTATTTCCACAGGATGATTCATTTTTACAATGCTAAATAACTGTCTAAACATGGCATGTCTCCTTTTAACTCCATGGTGTTAACTGTCCTACTGCTTTACTTAAAAAATGGGTCCTGACGCTTAACTTCCTGGTGGGTAAGGTTAAAAAAAGACAATCTCCTACTTTATCTCTTTTAATATTACCTGGTTGCCTGGATGTCTTAAGGAAGAGGGGTTTGGGCTGGGTTTTTTGTGGGGGCAAGGAGGCAGGGAAGACTGAGAATCTCAGTAATACTTATCAAGACATTGTAGATCTTAATTAGTGGAATTGTGCTGAAGGGGAGTTTTGAATCTCTCTGCACCTCACTGAGGCTTAATGTTTTTCCTTGAAAGAACAGGGAGAGGCACCTGATTTCTCAGGGAGAAGAAAATATAAACCTTTATATTAGGAAGGGTGTGGTGAGTGAGTTATGTAGAGATGTTCTACTAATGTTTCTTGAATTCCCAGATCCAAAGGCATTTTAGGCCTTTGGATCTGGGAATTCAAGAAACTGTCTTCCTCTTTTGACCTCAATTGAAAGGAAACTTTACTTTCATCTTTGACAACCCATCCTTTTCCCTTGGAATGATTAGCTTTCCTCAGCCAGTCTGAGTCATTGCATCTTTCTCCAGTACCTTCTGTAGAACCTCATTTATAGCATTATTCTATTCTGGTGCTCATTAAAAAAATAATAAAAGAGATACAATGATGTTGGATCCTAGAGACTTTCCACTGGTCTGAAATTAATATGTAGGCAATGACTTAATTAATTTTGTCCTTTCTGCATGTTGTGTCCTTTGACATTTGGAAAGGACCCAGACAATGCTTTGCCAATAATTTACTACAATTTACTGATGGATTAAAGTAGATCTTGTATTTTGCTTTTCTCTGATGGCTTAGATTTTATTATATAAACTTTCAAGTGCATCAAGAAAAGTGCAGAAAGACAGTGAAAGTATTGGCAACAGAGCATATCTTTATAGTTTTCCATAGGCTGACAGCTGGGCCTTAATGGTTTTGGTAATAATAGCTAAACATTCATAGGCAAGGGAGAAATTTAATTGAAATGTGTACTTAAAGTGTGGTTGGATGCTTTAAGGGGAGCCTTGTGTTGAAAAGAGCAAAGATGATGCATACAAGTGCTGATGTTGGAGCTCTGTGGGTGATTGGATGGGTGCAAGGAATCTATTTTGAACAGTTTAAAACACTGCCCCCCTTGCTTGGAGGTTATCAGCGTTACCCAGTGGAGATGTGGTAACTGATTGTGAATGCTTTCCTATTCTGTTCCATAACAAAGTGAAGTACATTAAACTCTTCACCACGATTTTATTTTATAGTTCAGTGAATTAAAATGGATGTGTGGTCAGTAGTTATGCCTCACATGAGGGGTAGCCACCTCTTAATCTCTTCCTGTGTCATTTATAACCACACTTTGAAAGGGTTTGACAGAGTAAGGATACTTTCAATGTAATAGTCTCATATAAAAACCTCCCATATTAAACAATCCCTATTTAAATAAAATCTACATTATTGCCAGATGTACAGCAACTGTAAACTTCAATTGTTATTAGAAACTGTGTTTAAAAAGCCATATGAAGGTTTATGGGAATCAGCTGCTAGCAAACAAGTACATATGCTCCCAGTGCTTGTTGCCTCCTGATTTTTCAGCTGTAATCAGGATACTGCATCAAATTTAATAATAATTTTTTGCTCTAACCTGGAGCTTGAATCCTTTCATATCATGGAGGCATAAGTACATTTAACTTTTTTTCCTGCAGATACCAATTCTTAGATCAGGAGCTGTAAGTCCAAGTCCTGGACTTAAACATGTTTGAATGTTTTTTGTGTTCTTACTGTTCAAGATATCCCTGAGAGGCTGCATGGTGTTTGAACTCCCCACTTTATTTCTCCCAGGAGTTTTCTGTTGGTCAATATGAAGAACTGTCAGTGTGTTTTACAGATGGGGGTCTGTGTTTTCAGGACAGAAACCCTATTGATATCTGAGCAATTTATGTCTAAAACCACTGAGGATTTAGCTCTAAATTGATGGGGGGTATTCAAATAAATTTGTATCTAACATGTTGGGGAGGGAGCCTTTAAACACAAGGACAAACAGTCACCTTTATAGGTTAGCCTTCAACCTGTGGCACTTGAGGGACAGTAGAGGGGACAGAGCAGCTGTTGCCTACAATGCCTTGGACCACCAGTGCTCTTCATGTGTCATCTTGTCTGCATGGATGAATGCTCCCTCTTACCTTTTTTCAGCTGAGGAAGTAGGAGGAGTTTGAGGAAGCACAGAAGAACTTGGAATGTCTTTGAAAGTTTTCCAGTTTTGTTGCTCTATATCACTTTAAATTGGGGCTGGTGTGAGTGTAGGTTATTTTCATCTTTCTCTTCTCCAGCCAGTGCCAAACCAGGTACTCAAGCTGGCATTTCCTTTTGTAGATAGGGCAGTGCTGAATAAGTAGCAGCACTGTTCTCATATACATCTCTGATTAGGTGGAAATTTTCGATCTTTTTCTGTACCCTACACTATTTGGAAAAGTCAGTTTTCCAAAGATATTCAAACAAGTCTTTGCAATTTTACTTAATGCCAGCTGTTAAATGAGTGTTATAGAAACCATCAATGAGGGAGAATAATGTGAATACACTAGGAAAAATAAGCATTCTTCCCCATTTTTTGATAAGCGAGAGAAAAAAACAATTTGTTATGATAGAGATTACTGTAATAACAGAAGTGAAATCCATATTTTCATACATTTTAGCCTAGCTAAAATTGCTCTAGTGGGAGAAAGTAGCTGTATTATAGACGTGTTCTAGGCAAAGTTTGCTTTGTTGAGCCTTTTATGATATAGCAATACAAACCAATTTTGTCAGAGCAACTTTTCCTTTAAGTAAAAAGACCTCAAGTGGAAAATGCAACTGTTTATTTTACATGAGGATGGCTAATAAAGGGGGCACTTATATCACCTAGCTATATCACCTTCTATTCATCATATAAGGAGGTAGTGTGGGAACATACCATAGGTTATTTCAGTGTGAAATGGATTGAAAATGTCTTACAGAAATGCATTGTTCAAGAGCACAAAGGAATAATGAAAACTATTCACCCAAAATAAGGTTTAGTGAGAAAAGTAAGCTGCTGGGAAATTGAAGTTACTTTTATCCAGACCCATTGTTATACTGTGGGTTTTCCATTTATAGTGCTATAACATTAAAATTACTTATTATTGGTAGAATAAAAGGTTTTCTAAGCTATCTGATTTCTCCAAATATAATGTCCCAAGGCAGAAGAGAACAGAAATTTTAATTCTGCTATTTTGTGGGTTTGTATGTATGAAGTATCAGGCAGCTCACACATTCTCAATCATTGTGTCCATAAATGATCACCTGGCATTTCAAGTTGTATGTGACTTTTGCAACAGCATCAACACATGCAAGTGAATCTCAGCACAAGCCTTTTTGAAAGTTTCAGTCATAAACTTCAACTCAAGTGGTATGTTTTAATTTGGCCTCTTTGGCCTGTAATATTGTGCCAACACCTGGAGTTCCAGGTTATGTATGTGGTTTTCCAGTTGCAGGAATGATTCCAGGTCACATGCACATAATTTAGGAAGATCAATACATTTAGCTTGCAATACAAAATGATTACTTAAAGAGCCCTTAGGCTCATCAAAAAGCAAGTCAAAGTGAGGCCTGGTCTGCAAAGAGGCTGGCTATTGTTGAAATCTTACAATCCCAATGTAATTGAATCTGAAGATTTCAAAGTGAAAGTTATTTTTCCTGCCTTAACATGTCAGAAGGGAAGAGAATTTAAAGCAACTTGATAATAACGCCAAATGCTTTCTTTTATTGCTTTTAAATATATAAATAAAGCTAATAATGGCAGGAAAAACTAAAAATTATACTAAAGCCAAACACAGTAATTTCTCAGTGCAGTAACATGTCTCTCACAACAGTCCTTAGAGAAAAACTGGAAGCTCATTCGGGATGAGGGTCTTGCTGTGATGGATAAAAAACGAAGCCTCTTCCTGCCTGAAGATGAGAACCTACGGGAGAAAGGAGACTGGAGCCAGTTTACCTTATGGCAACAAGGTAAAGCAGTCTGTATTTCTTGTCTTTCCTCAATTTCATGATCTCAGATTCACATAGTTTAGTAAGGACTATCAATACAGCTTTTTCTAAAACTGTTTTTCTAATCAGTATACGGAGGAAGGGAATTGATAAAACAGTGTTTGGGATCCCTGTGACAATGAGCAGGAGTTCTTCACTCTAAACCATGTTGTCTCCAAATACCTCTGAGGGTCCCTTGAGTATGGTAACTGTTCAATGAGTGCACTCCTCTTGTGGCATAATGCATAGTACAGGGTAAGCCTGAGGGAAGATGGGGACCTGGGAGAAGGCACATCCTCAGTTCTGGGTTGCCAGCTAGGGGAGCTCTGTCATTCAGAAATGGTGTGAGCAAAAGAATATGGCTTTAATGAGCCTGCTGCCCTGCCCCTGCACTCTGCATTGGGAGGCTCAACTCTTGGAATGACCTTAAATTCTTATAAAACTCCACATATGAAAGAGTACTTTAAAATAAAATACTAAAGGCAAATTTATATCAAAATATAATCTGGTGTTGAAATTTTACGGTACTGGGGGCATTTTAAATCTTTTTTCTCCTATGCATCCACATTAGTGATTATACATTTAAAATAACACTTTTTAAACGGAAGAAAGCCTGCTGTTCACAAATAATGTAAAAGTAAAATGTGTAGGCTGCTATTACAGCATGGAGGTACTTAGGTTGCACGGTCCTAAAATGAGAACAGTAATATTTACCTGTCTCTCAGTGTCAGGTCTTTGGCAGCTTTGTTGCTCTTCTGAAAAGCAGAAAATGGAAAGGTTCATTCATTGCTCTTACCAATGCTCTATCCATTATTTTCACTAGGAAGAAAAAATGAGAATGCTTGTAAAAGTGTTCCGAAAACCTGTGCTTTATTGGAAAGATTCCCAGAAGCTACTGGCTGCAGAAGAGGGCAGGTACCTGGCAAACTTCTTCATTTTTGCAAATTCATAATGCTGGGAGCAGGTGATTTTGGGGAATAGAGGGACATGTATAGAGGAATGCACAATTTTTATATATTTAATGATGCCTCAAGCACACGATAAACTTAACAATAAAAATATGCCCCTATTTAACTGTCAGCAAATACCAGGTGAAATATGTTAGCTGAAGCCTTTCTGTGGACTTCTTAGTTGAGCCATTTTACCTTTTGTTTCCTGGGAGCTCATGGTAGATAAGTAGTTATTTGCCATGGGTCAACCAATAAGTAAAGCCTTACTAAACCTCAGCCTGAAGTGACCTGATCTGACCCATAGCCTAACCTCCTTCGAGCAGGAGGTTGGATGAGGTCCTTTCTAACCTGAGCTTTATTTTCTGATCTGAACCTAACTTCACATGACTAATTTAGTGAGCCAGATTCTCACTGTGATAAACTTCACTTGTCCACCCCAGCCTGGCTGCATTAGACAGAGGAAGAATCACCTTGTGGAAGCCAAATAATGCTGCCACATGCTTCTTTCCTGAAGGTGAAGGAAAGAAATTGTACATCCATGAGTGTGGGTGCCAACAACATTTGTTTCACGTGCCTACAATGACTATTCAGCTATCAGTAAACCTCACTTGATCATGCAGTAGACCTGTATAGGTCAATGCACATGCATTGGTTGTGTAGGACATAAGTTTTCATTTTTTTCCAAGTTATTATATTTTGTCTACAATAACTATGTGAGAATATCCTTCACATGGTAAAATAAGGATGCAAAAGTTGAAAAGCCCAGTGCTAATTTAGCCCTGTTTCAGACCCTTGAGTGCATGTATTCATCTTTTTGACCAGTCCCTTGCTTTTGATGTGCAGAACTGCACTGGGTGGTTACTGCTGTGGTAATGAACAAAGCTGTTGTTCCATGAATTGGTTGCAAAGCCAGGTTATAGTGAATATAACTGATTAGAAGTCATCACACTCAATGTGGCTACAATAAAATTGCTCTCAGTCACATCCAGAGCCAAAGTGGATCCCTCCCTGAGAGCAGATTCTCTTGGAGAGCTACTGTTTTGTTCATAATTTCTTGGTGCTCTATAGTTATCACCACAATATGGTTTGCAGAAATGTTGCTTATTTAAACCTGTAACTGTAGTCACATATTTTGAACATATAAATGTAAAATAATCTGAAAAGTTGTGCTCTTGAAGTCCAAAGTTTTACATCCACTATTATGAGATGCCTAGGGCAATTTTTGTTTTATGCTAGCCATGACTGAGATGTTAGATGACTGCTAAAATAAACTTAAAATGCCTGCTGATCCCTAGTCACATACAGAAGCACCACTAAGCTATGGGAGCAAACACTATCAGGAAATAAAGAATTCTGTGGTGAATAGACTATTTGGGTGCTTTGGTCACCTCATGTAGTGACAAAGATAAATGGAATCTAAAATAATCAACTACCTGCTCAGTGCTGCTGAGACACTGTATAGAACAATAGGAGGTGATCAAAATTGTAACATTCTTCTTAAAAATAGCAGTAAACTAAAAGTATCACAGCTAGTTTTAATTCTGGACATTTCTTACATTGCAGCCATAGTAGAACTCATTGGTAGTTTAGAACAATTTACCTCTAGCACTTGAGCACAGCAGGCAGATATAATTCACAGACATACCCAGACTGATCTGCATGGGCAGATCATGTACATGACAGCAATCAATGTTCAGTGCTGGCATATTGGCATTACAGAATTGTTTAGCTCAGATATTAGTAAGCATCCTGCATCACCACTTGTCTGCATTGTGTCAGGGTCTAACACATCACAGTGTAGCAGAGTTGTGTGGGAGGATCTGTGTTCAGCACAGCCACTGGAGCTCATCACTTGCTGTCATAAGAAACTGCCAGTAAGCTGAAACCTCAGCTTAGAGGCACAAAAAAAGCTCAGACAAGAGGCACACGCTGTCTTCTGCTGGTTCTGTTAACAGTTGAAGAGCATGCAACACCTTAATCTGTAACATTTATCAAAACTACTCTGTTCCAGCCAAATGTGCAGATTTCTCAGTTGAAAACGTACTTCTCATCCCTGTCATGCATTATTCATGCTTCCTGTACCCTGAGTTGTTGTAGAATTAGTCAGAAAGGTCAAGGTGAGAAGGGAAATGTGGAGATTACCCTTGCTTAAAGTATGATGAATTAGAGCAGGTTGCTGTGTCCAGCCATGTTTTGAATGCCTCTGAGGATAGAGACTCTACAGCCTCTCTGTTCCTGTTTTCAGTAAAAAAAAGTGTTTCCTTATGCTTAAATGGCATTTGCTGTGTTTCAACCTGTGTCCATTGCCTCTTTGCCTTTCCCTGGATGCCTTTGAGAAGAGCCTGCCTCTGCCTTCTTCACTCCTCTCATCAGGTATTTAAATGCATTGATAAGATCCTTCCTTGAACCTTATGTTCTCCAGGCTGAGCAGTCCCAAATACCTCAGCTTCCCCTTGTATGTTAGCTCCTCCCATCCCTTAATCCCCTTTATACCCTTCACCTGCTCCAGTCTCTCTCACAGTAGGTTGCACAGAACTGGGTCCAACATTTAAGACATCTCATGAACTCTTAGGGGAAGGATAACCCCCTTCAGTGGGCTGCCAGAGCTCTCCATAATGCAGCCCTGGAAGCTGTTGGTGGCTTTGCTGCAATGCTGGCTCCTGCTTAATTTGGGCACTGTGAGGACCCTTTGAGGGCCCCTCTGTGAGGACCCCAAAGTCTCTTTCTAGAAAGTTGCTTTCCAGACACTTGTCCATCAGCCTGTATTGGTGCATGCCTCCCTAGGGCAGAATTTTATGCTGCCTTTTGTCAAATATTTTAAGATTAGGTGTTTCCTGCTTTCTCCATCCTGCCAAGGTCCTTATGAAAGGCGGGAAAGAAAAAAAAAAAGTAGTGTATTGGCCATTCCTATTCAATTTTCTATCATCTGCAAACTTGCTGAGGGGGATGCATTCTGTCCTATCTTCTGAGTCACTGTGAAGCTCTTAAGCAGTGCTGGACCCAGTACTGAGCCTGGGATGCACCTCTGATGAGTGGCCTTCAGCTGGACTTTGTGCCTCTGATCATAACTTGTTGAGCCTGGCTTAAATGCCAGCTTTCAATCCTCTTCACTGGGAACTTATCTAGATTCTATTTCCTCACCCTGTTGATTAGGATGTTTATGGCAGACTTAACGTTGAGATAAACAATATCCACCAAGCTAGAAACCTCACCACAGAAAGCTGGTAAAGTACAGAATCCCCTTCATAAACCCATACTGGCTACACCCAGGTATTCTTTTCCTTCATGTGTTTGAAAATTGTTTCCAGGATTTCTTGCTCCATCACCTTTCCAAGGGTTGAGGTGAGGCTGACTAGACAGTACATCCTCAGACCATCCTACTTGTCCTTCTTGAAGATAGCAACGTTTCCTTTCTACCAGGGGACGTCTGCTGGTGGCAGTGACCTTTCAAAGACTGCCTGGATTATGTATGGATTCACATCATCCATTTCCCTCAGGCCTCATGGATGGATCCCATCAGGACCCATGAACCAGGTTGTTTGGTTTGTTTAAATGTTCCCTAACCTGATCCACAGAAGATCAATCATCAGTGCTCCAGTCTATTTCACTGGTCTCAGGTGCCTGGCGCTCCTGAAAGTCAGACCAGCAAAGATTGAGGCAAAGAAGACGTGTAGTGCCTCAGCCTTTTCCATGTCCTTTGTCATCAGATATTCTGTCATGTTTAGTAGGTGGGCATGTTTTTCCTAGATTTCCTTTTATTGCTGAGATATTTGTAGGAATCTCTCCTGTTACCCTTCAGTTCTATCTCCAGATTCAGCACCAGGAGAGCTTTGACTTTCCCAACCTCATCCCTGCCCATGCAGAGAGTATCTCTACAGTCTTCTGCGTGGCCTGACCCTGCTTCCACCTCCTGTTTGCTTCCTTTTCGTGTTTCTTTTTTTTCTGGTTGCCTTGCTTCCTGCACATAGGAATTATTGAGTTTGGACAAGGTGCTACTTAAAAATCAACCATGTCTCCTAGACTCCTCTTCTCTCATGGGATTTTTCCCAGCAGATCCCTGAGCAAGACCAAATCTGCTCTCCTGAAGCTGTGGATAGTAATTCTGTTTTTTTACTTTCTCCATCCACTCATGATCTTGAGCTCCACTTTCTCATGATTGCTACAGCCGAGGCTGACAGTGACCTCCACAGACATGTCATCTGAGAGGGGCTGGCCAGTCTGATGAACACAGATTTGTGTCTCCTATTGTCCATCCTTTTAAATCTTGCCATAGGAAAGAAGGTATTTTTTCTGACTGTAGGCAGAAGATATTTTCAGCCTGAAGTATGAATACTGGTTACTTTAAGTAAAATTAAAACAGTGTACTTTCACTCACAAATACACCCCTGGTTTCACACACACACACCACAAGACATATGTTTTGTAGTATTAAATGCCTTTAGGATGACACAGAATTGCTGCTGAAACTCAAACAAAAGATGGCATTATACTTTTCACCCATCACCAAGGATGAGACTAAATGAAGTCCTGACTCCCTGTAGCATAGTTGTGAAGTAGAATGTGTTAAAAAATGTGCCTTTCTCTTCTTGCAGATCAAATATTCTATCATGCACCCAGGGACTCATGTCTGGCCCCACACAGGGCCCACCAATTGTCGGCTGAGGATGCATTTGGGCTTGGTGATTCCTAAGGAAGGATGCAGAATACGCTGTGCCCAGGAGAACAGGTATGGCTCCAATATTGGGGTTCTTTTTAATGTTTTGGGAGGAAGGGAGTTGCTTGCTTGCTTGCTTGTTTTGGGGTTTTTTTCCCCACTTTCCTCAAGGCTGAAGAAGGGATGGGACCGCATGTAGTTAAAAAAAGAAAAAAAAGGGGTTGTTTTGATGACCAGGATGTGTAATATATTTCATTAAACAGGCAGTTTGCACTCTGATCCATGGTACAAACTTATAAATATCAGTTCTGAAACAGTGCCAGGAGAACCTTTTGAGACAAACCTGCTCTTCTCTGCTATGGCATGGAAATAACAGTGGGTTTGGTCTATGGGGTCTCTGTTTGCTTTTACAATGACAGCCTAATGTTGCTGCCAGCAGAGCTCCTGTATTTATTTTGACTTTGGAGAGATGTAGAATTTGTTGCTGCTTTGGCAGAAGCTGACTAAGTTATACCTACCTTTTCACTGCTGTGCCAAAATACCATGGTACCTCCAGAAGAAGCCTTCTTTTCAGCTTGTATTATTTATTATACTTAATTTGAAATATTCCACTTGAAGTTGATCTCAGGATGAAGACATCTATGAAGTTTTAGGCCCAATGAATTACTCAGGTGGCAATTTTATTTTAAAGTGTGCTTTAAGGGAAGTTTCTTACCCATGAGGGAAAAATTGTACTGAATTTCAAGTCAGTTTTATCTGTGTTTGCTCAGTCCAAATGAAATTAAATGCAATAGCTTATACATTTACAATCAGGGCATATACTCCCCTTAGAAAGATGGGAAAATGCTAAGTTTTTTGTATTATATTATTAAGCACAGAAAGAAAAATGTGTGTTAACTATATTGCTTATTGCTTGCAGGCTAAATTTACTGGACTTAAGAGAAGTATTAATATCTCTACATATATTTTGATTAATATATTAATTAATTTAATAGTTTAATATCTGTACACATATTTTGAAATATTCTGCAGCTTCTGAGGGCAGCAAGTGCTAATTTTGAATTCTTTTCAATGTAATAATATAATTAATGGTAGAAATAGAATTAATTTGATATTGAGAAAGGAAATGCTACTCCTGTCTGCATGACTGCAATACATAGCAAAGGAGGGTTTTTTTTAATAACATTTGAAAACAACCACAACCGGAAATCTTTGGAATTTTTGAGGCTAGAAGTATCCAGCTGTTAATAATAAAAAGTGTTGTTGCTATACTCTCCTGCCAACATGTAGCTTATAATCAGTGTTACAACCTACACTGCCTACATCTAGAAAATGACAGACTTTTTTTTTTTCCAGCATTCCAAGCCAATATCCAAAACAAGTTGGGTGGAGGGAGAGGTAGCTAATTGCCCTAGAGGACTGATACAGAAGCATGGAGTCTTTTCACTTTAAGACATTATTGTGAGTTCAGATTGGTGGTGACTGCATGGCATTACCATTGCATGGCTGTTTAGTAGCTAGTGAGAACAAAATAGTGGTTTTGCTCTGCTGCCAAGAGAGCAGGTGTCCACAGCTCACCACCTGTTATAGAGCTGGAACCCTTCTTTGTCTTAACCTGGACAGAAGGGATAATCCTGTGGAGAATGAACTTAACAACCTCCTTGGTAGCAACACTCCCTCAAAGTCAAGAGCAGA
The DNA here is from genome assembly GCF_027579445.1 of Ammospiza nelsoni. Lineage (NCBI taxonomy): Eukaryota > Metazoa > Chordata > Aves > Passeriformes > Passerellidae > Ammospiza > Ammospiza nelsoni. Next base: position 117,564,338 of record NC_080633.1, on the reverse strand, counting down.
AAAATGCCTGTTGCTGCAGACAAAACATAGAGCATCTCAGTGTGCAGATTCCAGAACCTGGGTCAGTCTTATGCATCAGACATATTCATTTCACACACAAAGCACTTAAGAGCTGACTCCAACTTCTGCTGAAATGTGTTAAGATCAGTTGCTTACAGCAAGAGCTGTACACTCAGAAACAAGGGCGAGATTTTCCCTGGAAGCACTCACAGTGTGTTTGCTGCTGGCAGTGAAAGGGCTTTTACATATCCTTCCCCTCTGGCAGAGGGGGTGTGTGAACTACTGGCAGAGGGAATGGTGCCAGGAGGAAGACTTAGCCTCAGAAATTTCCCTTCCTTTCCCCGTGGTGCTTCAGAGCAGTGGTAAACTGGTGGTTTCCAATAGGAGAGCTGGCCGGGAGAGGAAGATTAGCATCATGGCTTTTCTGGCCTCCTGTGCTGCTGGTGTCTGCATGAGAGAGAGAACAGAAACAATGAGAATTTTGTGCTTGGTTACCTCTGTGCCAGCCTCTCGGGGGTCTCTGTGGTCATGATGACCCTGAGATGTGTTAGAAAGTCTCTTTTTCCCAGCCCAGCAGCCGAAGACGGAGTCAAGATTCTTCTGTTCTCGTTCTCAAGGTTATTTATTATCTTTTGTCTATAACATTCTTTCTCTGACCCTCCGAGGTCTGTCTGACAGGTCGGTTCACGGCACACTGACTGCCTTCAGAGGTGGTGTTAGCCTCCTGAGCCCCCCATTCTAAAACCCCAAAATTCTACATTTCACCCTGTGATAAACTCACTAACATTCTACCCAAACTCTTGTGGCTTGTACATCTTCATACAAAGTTGGTAATTGTTTTTCCCAAGGGCTAAAATCAAAGGCACAGGTGTTTTTGAATCCATGCCAAGGTCTCCAAGCCCCCTGCCGGGGTCTCGAGTCCTTCAGGGCAGCCAGAGGAATTTCCTGGGTTCCAACACCACCCAGCATGGTTGTTTAGAGGGTTACAATGCAGCTCATCATTTGATGGACAGGCAAATCAGCACTGTCTAGTGCTGTGTTTTACTCCATTTGCAGAAGAGCTTTTTGCAGCTGTTTGGAGTTGGTGTGTCTTGCAGTTGAGGGCCTCAAAGATGGTCAGAGGGCTGAAGCACCTCTGCTATGAGGAAAGGCTGAGAGAGCTGGGGTTGTTTGTCTTTGAGAACAAAAGGTTCCAGAGTGACCTCATGATAGCCTTTAAGTTGAAGGGAGCTTTTAGGAAAGATTGGGACAGTTTGTATCAGATAGGTAGCAACAGGACAAGAGGTAATGCTTTTCAACTAACAGAGGGTCAGTTTAGATTATATATAAGGGAGGAGTGTTTTATAGAGATGGTGGTGAGACACTGGAACAGGTCACCCACGGGAATTGTAGATGTTCCATCCATAGAAACATTCAAGACAGGGCTGGACAGGGCTTTGAGCAGCCTGATGGAGTTGAAGATGTCACTGCTCATTGTAGGTTTTGCCTTTAAAGATTCTTTCAACCCAAACTATTATGATTCTATGTTTCTTGTTCTGTATAGCATCAATGATTTTAGGTCACTTGGCCATTTTGAAGTCCCAGCTCTGTAAAGTGCAGGGCATAATGCACAAAAGTGGTAGGTAAATAATATCTAGTTATCATAATCCAGCATCTCTATCAAGGAAGGTAACCTTATCTTGAAATGAAAGTGAAGATAGAGCCGTTGTGCAGAAGCCAGTCTGAGATCTCACCTTTAACAGGTGACACTAGAGCTGATATGGAGAATTATCTGGAAACTACCCCAAAGTGGCTCAGCACCAGACTGGAACAATATGGTCCCTGTGTTACCACTGAGAAGTGTTTCTCACACCATCAGGCTTCTAGAAAATATTTATTTGCATGCTAATGGTGGGGTTTGTAGCCTTTTCAAAAGGGGCTAATAGTCCCGTCAGCTTTATGACTTTTTCTTTGTTGTGCAAAACAGCCGATCCTATTATGATGCAAATTATCGATCCTGGGTTTTAACCTCTGGAGCTACTTCATCTGGGTGCCTGGGTTTTTATTGTCCTTAACTCAGTTGCACGTTCGCACTTTCAGGCTATTTAGAGCAGTTCTTTTCAGGCTTGATTTAATTAAAAAAAAAAAAAAAAAAAAAAATAGAAGCAAAAAAAAGAAACTCAAAAACCCCCTAAACCAAGGGAAAACCCAGCTACTCCCCCAACAAGAAAAACAACACTAGATCTCAATTGCTCCAAACGAAGCAAAGCCAAATCCCCCAACCCTCCCCACCAAACACCCCTGGCGCCACCTCCCAAAAAAAACCTACTCAAACCCACCCAAAACCAACCCCCCCCAAGAAAACCCCAAAAAATAAACCAACCCCAAAAAACCAAACTAATTATACAGTCCAAAGTCTGCTTGATTTTTTTTACCACATTATAGCATTGCAAGTGGTTTACTCCCATGGACTTTATTAAAACAAATGTAACTTTAGTGCAGCACCAGTAACTCAGGGTCTGTGTGACATACAACAGATAACTGATGTGGTAGCAAAAAACCCCACATGTTCATATCTAAAACCTGCAAAAGGCTGTTTATCTGGGCCTTTAAGGCATATGCAAGTGTGAAATTTTTTTACTATGTTATGCTCTCTGGTTTCTCTGCTCTTGTTTAAATTATGTTTAGCTGATTATTTCAATTGATCCTATTTCAATTTCTTTTCCGAACATTACAGCACAACCCCATAAATTTTGATGCTTACTTTTTCCTTTTGCTGAATTATAAATATGGAGATGAATTGGAAGTATGAACCTAGTTTTCACCCTGTTTTTGAAAAAGAAAATTGTTTTCCCTGGAAATGAATACAGCTGAATGAGCTTAAGCAGTGCATTTCCATCGTTGATGGCAACACCTTTGTTTCTTGACCATTTTTACTGTTCATAGTGCTTACTTTCTTCTGAGAGTATCCATCCTCTTGGATTGCTTCAGCTCCTGAGGGATCCTGTTATAAAAATTGAGTGTGTGTTCATGGTAGAGGGACTTTAGGAAGGAATATTCCTTTGACCATTGTTACCTTGACTGGTATTCATGCAGTCTCACCCGGAGGTGTATAATCAGGTGTTCAACTTCTCTTCAAAATTATGAATCCAGGTCTCAGCAGGCTGGAGAAGCTGCCAGCTGAAATGTGATGAAGTGCAACAAATGCAAAAGCAAAGCCCTGCAGCTGAAAACAGATAAACACCTTGCAGCTGCAGTGGCTGGGTGATGACTGCCTAGAAAACAGCTTTGCAGAAAAGGCCTTAAGGACCCTAGGGGCCAAGTTGAACATGACTTATAATCTTCTTTTGTATTGATGAAGTCTAGCTGTGTACTGGACTGAGTTAGTAAATTTGTAGGAAACACTTTGAGCAGTACAATTTTTTCCTCTCTCTTCTGCATTCAAGACACTGCCTCTGGAGTACAGTATCCAGTTTGGGAGGCTTTAGTACAAAAAAAGTCTTTGATAAACTAGAGGGACTCCAGTGGAGGATGGATAAGATGATTAGGAGGAGAAACTTGACAAACTGGTTTGGAGTCTGGAAACCAGAAGGCTGTAGAGTAGCCTAGATACCTCTTAACTACTAATGGGTGACTGTGAGGAAGACAGAGCCAGACCCTTTTCAGAGAGCTGCAGTTGTAGAATGAGAGGCAATGAACACAAGTGACAGTGAAGGAACTTTTACCTAGGTAAAAGGGAGTTTTCACAAGAGGAGGGTAGAGTGCCCATGGTCGCAGATATCTCAGGCTCTTCACTAGTGGACTTTTTAATATTTCATCTAACCTCAAAGTTGGACCTGACTTTGCAGTGAGTCCTTCTATGAGCATAGGCTTGGACCACATGACCTTCCAAAGGCGTTCTTCTGATTTTTAGAAAAAGCAAATTGATTTAAAGTAATTTCTTTTTGAACCATGTCACCATGTTACTAGTCATTCCCTCAGTTTCCATCACTTATGCACATCACTGATGTATCTGATTAGAAATGAAGAAAAGTGGATTACCACACCAGTACTATACTCACTCAAGTAATTAAAAGTATAATAAATAACATACACCATAAATGTTTAAATGTGTTTGGGAGCATAACTGTGCAGAATGTGGGGGAAGGATCCCTCAATGATATAAAGGTCCATTAGACTAATCTTTCTGTGGTTTCTTTAAAGCTCCCATGCTCCAGTCTCTCTGGATTAGGCAGTGAAATCTTGACTATGCAATCTGTTCTATTTAAATCTTTCTCATATATCAAAGGGCATCTTCAGAGCTGATCTATGGCTTACCTGCTCCATGGCCCTTCAAGTACTACACTAAAGTATGTTCTTTTTTGTTTTGCAGATACTGGGAAGAAGGGAAAGTTCTTATTTTTGATGACTCCTTTGAACACGAAGTATGGCAGGATGCTGAAAGTTACCGCCTGATATTCATCGTGGATGTGTGGCACCCTGAGTTAACAGCCCAACAGAGACGTACCCTTCCTGCTATTTAGGGGCTTCTTCTGATGTGTGGAGCAGAGGAGTATTAATTCCTTTGGAGTATGAAAATGGGATTAATTTATCCAGCATACAAAGTATACAAGCATTTTAAGGGTAAGAAAAGATAAGGATGACATTCAACAATCAGAGTGGACTCGGTTTAAAAGCAGAAAGAAGCCATGTTTTGTTTCATACTGATACAGCACTGATGTGTATTGTTTTTCTGGCTGCAAGTCTGAAAACACAAGTTTTGCCAGCCAAAAAGCCAATAGGTCTGGATTTTCAAGCTGAGGAATGTGCAGATGTTTTTGCCATGCCTTTGCCATGTATTTTCTATACAAAACCAGTCGGTCAGTCAGTCACCTGCTTGACTATGTTTATGCACATGATTTATGATTTTACATCTAGGGAATACTTCCTGGCCTTCTGTCTGGGAAGCAACATGTAAGATATTTGCAAACATATGCACACAACTGACTTTGAAAATCAGTATGCAGGTGTAATGTTAGCTGCTTTAGGCATAGAACATGTCCCTATGTTATCACTGCAGATAATGTGAATGGATTATATGTGTTTTGTACTTTTTCTACCTGAGTAACTGTATTTTTCTAGCTTAATTATGAACAAATCTTCTTTAATTAACCACTATTTTTTAAAAAGGTGATATATATATACAAATGTGTGTCTAGCTATCAGCAGAAGGAAAACACTATATATGAACAAATTTAATTTTTGCCAAGTGTGGCCTTCTTTTGCCTTCCTGGAAATGTAAACAGAACCTTGCATAATAGCTGCCTAGTGAAGCTTTGTTCTTCTAAAACAGAATAGTTCCCTTAGTTAGCAGGTGACTTGCAGTTTGATAATGTGATTTTGGAAAATGCTGAGCAAATCTGACATTTTGAAGTACTTGACCATTCTTAGGATTATATGGTGAGCTGCTGTTTCTCATATCATTACAAAAGCTTCTGGTGTGATATCCTTTACCCACCAAGGGTCTGGGGCCCCTCCTCCCAGGGGCTCCTCCATGGCTGCCCTTGGGTGATCATTCAGCAGAAAAAAAAATGTATGAAGAATTTCTTGTGCTTTGGGCAGAGGGACAAGGTCCAGCTTGGCTTCCTGCCGGAACGCAGAGCAGACAAAGACCTTCAAGTTATTATCTTGTATTAACTTCCACTGCCAGCATCCTACAGAGTGCTAGAGTGATCCTCTAATTGACCTCAAGGCGTTTTCCTTGTCTTGAAATGAATGACAAAATGCTGAAGTAGTCTGATCCTGGTACTGTTTACAGTGTACTCTGTGTTTGCCATACAGAATTTACTATAGATAAGAAGGCCTATTTTCAAGAAACAAAACTAGTTAGATGTTTAAGCAGATGGCAGATCTTTTAGGTCTGTACTGTTTAATGGGAGCTGGAGTGTGCAGGACCCACCACTTTTAACTTCTAAGAACACCAACAGGAGAGAGAGAGCAGAGCTTGCACTGCTGATGTTTGTGGCTGGCTGTTTTCCCCTCAGCCACAGCGCCAGCTGGGCGTGGACAGGGGTGCTAGGATGCTCTGGGCATCATTTCTGAGGGTTGTGAGTGACAAACACTAAGCAAGAAGGCACTGAGATTGCTTATGCTCTGCAGCTTTGACTTTCTTGTCCAAAAGACATGGAACACTTTTTATTTGTGTAGTACTCAGTGGTTTATTACTGCAGAGTCTACATCGAGGCATTGGAGTATCGTGACCTGAATGTCACATTTGCTGAAGCAAACTGCAGATAAGAGCTTTGCATTCCCATAAAGTGAATGCTTTTCTGATTCTTGTATTTTACTAGGTCATTAAATCTTCTAATGCCATATAACACATGGTGACTGCACCATAAATTAGTGTGAACAGTTTCTGGAAGTGTGCACTTTAATTTCCTTTTTTTGAATATTAAACTGATAAACCCTGTCTATTCAAGAGTCACTTTTAGACAGCAAAGATAATTAGGTTTTAAGGTGTTGTCCATATCAAAAATAATGAAACTATACACAATGTACCAGAAAGTAACAGTTCTCAGTAAATAATAATGAAAAACTGTTAAGATTTATAAGTTTCACATAATAGAAAAATGCTTTTGGAGATCATTTGGAGAATCATGCAAAACTGAAAATAAGGTACTTTTTGTGGGGGATAAAAGAGTAAAAATATTTTTTAATATCCCATTAGCTGTCAAGTCAGAGCCTATATTTTATATCTTTTTGAAGTGATCAAGCAGTACAAATTATAAGATAATTCTCTAAAATAATGACTGTGTGTATAAAGAAAAAGATCAAGAACTTCTTAAACAAAATTGATGATTTAGGAATATTTTTATTATTGTTGCATTGTAGTTTCTGTAGCTCAAAGTAAATGCTAAAGGAGTGGTAAAAGCTTTGGAGCTTGTTTTATGAAAATCCATGCCGTCCTTCAGATTGTTTCATTGTTCCTTTTTTAGGCTCATACTTTATCTTGTCCAATTGCAATTGGCAAATAGATAAAATTGGCAAATAGATAAAAGTAATGTCCCCAAGATGTGTGTGTGCCAGAGCAGCACTGTTTATTAGATTGTGTAGTGATACATTAGCCATTTAAAAATCTTAAGTGCCTCAAATAAGACAAGGTGTTCCTGCAACACTGACGGGAATCTATTCTATGCCCACCTGTCAGGGAGCAGAGAGTGGATAATTTTGTTAGGTACAGTTACTGGATTAGCTCTGTATGTGGGGAGAATATATAGAGCACAAATTCTGCAGTGAATTACTGGCATATTATTTTAGGTGTTCCTGTTTGCCAAGTGATATTCTGTCTTGGAAAGGCTTTTCAACATTGGAAATGCCAAGGGAGGGAGTGAAGTGTTTTGTGTTTTTTTTTCAATGGAAATTCATTGCAATTTGCTTTTTTTTTTTTTTTTTTTTTTGTGTTAGATTTATTTACAGAAGGAAATGGCAGACAAGGGCAATGTAGTTTGTAACACAGTATGTACTCATCACCATGCTCCTCCCTGCCTGTTGTTACCTTGCTTGAACAGAATCTGGGTAAGAGTCTACAGTTAAATGCAGGCTTCAAACAGTTATATACAAGGCATATGTATTTATTCGTATCACAGTTAAAGAAAGTAAATCATTTATCCTTTGTGAGGTTTGATCCTCAAGGACTAGATTTCAGTGGTATTTGCACTTCTTGGGCAGGACAAGACCCACTTTAATGAACAGTGATTGTAACAGATCATCACAAAGATTCAATGGCAGTGGGGGTAAGTGTATTAACAGAGAAAAATTGTAAACCAAAGTAATTCTTCCTCAATGCTGCAGTATAATAGCAAATGTCTGTCTTTTTTTGTCTCATTTGGTTTTTGCTTTCTGCGTTAAGCACGTTCTCTTTGACAAATCCAAATGCCTTTTAGTCTCTGTGAGCCCAGGGAAGGGGAAGGAGCTGCTGCCAGGCCTTGACATCCTTGTTTCCTGTAATAGGTGGTGATGATGTCGGGTGGGGGGGAAATGGAAGAAACCCTGAAGATAAATGGGCTCAGTCATCTTATTTTTATAATGTTCCTGCAAGCTTCTGCTTCTTTTTCTTATTCCTGTGTTGCCTTGCTGGGACCATCCACAGCCTTAAAAGCTGGCTCTCTGTCATGGAGGCCAGGCTTTGTGTCAATGACATGTTGCTGCAGTAAGAGATTAGTCTGAGTGAGGTTATTCTGTACAAAAACTAGGGGGTAAATCCCAGGTGTGTTGATAGAATCTGGCAGGATGTCCTTCCTGCCCTGTGCAGCCATAAAGTGTTGTTGTAGATAAAGGCAGTATTTTGTTAGTCCATCTGTTAGAGCTGGCCATGTCCACTTGAACTGTATCATCACTACAGCCTAACACTTGAGAATTCAGTGGATGTTCCAGTGCACATTAAAAACCCTTGTGCCCATTATCATCTCATTTTCTGTGTATGGTTTACACTGCTACCTTTGATATATTGTTGCCAACTGCTTGTTCTAGTGAATTGTCAATGTATGGCAATTTGATTGAAGATTTAAAGTGTGTACAGTGATTGTAACTGTTTTAAAAAATAAAGTCACTGCACATGCAATTTTATAATGATTGTTCTTTTATTTCTTTAATCCGGTTTCCATTTCAATGAAGGGATGGTACTCTCTTTGCAGCTAGAGCAAACAGAGATAAAACAAGCTGATCTTTGGCATTTCAGTTCTTCTATTCTTCAACATTTCCTTCTAGCAGAAACTTGTACTGGATAATTAATTCTAAGTTTTCCTTTTTCATTTTAACCATGGCCCGTATCTGCAATCAGCATACGTTTCTGGCTACACTTTTCCCTGACTGCAGGAGGGAAGGGGGTAAATGGTTCTGCAGAGCTTTCATTTGCTGTTGTGACCTAAAGGAAACAATCTGATTGAATCATTAATCACTGCTGAATTTGTCCAGTGTGTGTCCCTGGAATCACCCCCTTCACACGTGCACACACATGCACACGCACATGTCTTATAGGCTCCTAAGTTGCCTGTGGAAATTTGAATCATCATTAAAATCAAATAATTGCATTTCAAATCGTGTGTGTCTGCTGCTCACACAGCTCATTCCACTTAGCTGGCAGTTTTAGAAGGGCTTCAAAAGTTGAGAACAATTTTTGCTAGATACTGAAATGTGACCCCATATAAGCTGCATGGATGAGGCAGTCACAACGTGTCATGTTGAATGGCTTTATGCTGGCACTGGGGTTCTTTATTAAATGCAAAATCCTTCTGTGAAACTCAGGTACTCTATAGATGCTGATGATTCTGCCCTCTAACCCAGATTACACTTGCTGATTACAGCGTAAAGTTTAAATTTGAGATGCTTTTCTTTAAAACTCTCACAACCTTCACTTCTATAAAATGAACATCCCTGATGGAGTCTTCAGAAACACTATGAACACACCCTGGTTTCTTTAAGCAGAGAATGCAGTCTCACCATTTCCAATATTTTAATGTCACAAGTCAAAGAAAAAAAAAAAAAAAAACAACAGAAATCCAATTCTTTGTGTATGGACAGACTGCTGTGTCAGTAGAAGTTTCTCAGTTCTTGTTCAGCACCAGCCCTGGGGACAGATGGCTGGTGACAGTTGTTACTGGTCAGGAAACACGAAGGACTTGTCATCGAGCGGAACGCGTGTGTGCGTGCGTGTGTCTGAGTGTGGTGTGCTCTGTGGGGTTCTGCCATGGTGGGGTCTGCTCATGGATCTCCCTGGGGCTCCTGAGGGGCTCCTGAGGGCTCAGTCCAGAGCCAGCAGTGGCTGGGTGTTCTCACTCTCCCCCTGGTCTTCGTGTTTCAGCGTGCCGGCTTCCACCACGGACTGGGACCTGTGTGCAGAAAAACACACATGATAGGATAGCAGTGACTGCTGCAGACGCACTCACCTCCCTGGGGTCCCCGTGCTCCTTTTTATGATCTTTGCTTTAGTCCATTCTCATCTTTATGGCTTTTTGCATGAGGAATTCGGGAAACACTCCTTTAAATACAAGCAGGGAAGGGAGTCGTTGAAGATCTCAAATTCTTTCAAAATATTTAGTGCTTACCTACTATCCCTAGTGCTGAACGTGCTCAGCAGCCTTAAGAGCTTCCAGGGCAGAGCTTCCATGAGCTACCCAAGACCAATAAAGAAGACAGGGTTAATATGATGATGAGGGAGCTTCTGGTGTGCCCAGTCCTGCTGTTTATCTCCCTGCCTACACCCTTGAAGTATAACTTTCTTTAAAATTCATTTCTGTCTTCAAGATGGGAAGCATAGTTTATACTTTGTTATTAATGGATTAAAAAATTCCAACACAGGAAAAATTAGTAAGCATTAGATAAAGAGGAGCATCATGATTTCTTGCGGTAACAAAACTGAATGGGATCAAAATTGTGGGAAAATTCAAGACTATTTAATTTTCTGAGGTCTGTGTGCTGTGATGTTTGCTTGCTGAGCTATGGAAGGAGGATCTGAATAATTTATTGTTACAGAGATTTGTTATCCTCCATTTTGTCTGTTTTGGGCTAGGAGTTGCCTCCCAATTTGGAGAAGACAATGAGCTTTGGAGCAAGATCTCTGAGTGAATCTGGTACTTTTAGAAAGGGAACTTTTTCATAAGTGAGGATAGAGTCATTCAGACCAGGCATTCAAATGGTGCATAGTATTGTTATAGAAAGCCAGTTTTCTCATGGTTAGCTTTTAGAATTAGGAGTAGCTGTCATTCCATACATGATGCATTTGTAGTTCCCAATTGTTCATTTATGCTTTAGCTATTTTGTGAGATTAGATGTCACCTCTCTTTTGATAAGAATCCTTAATAAATTACATCCTTTGCTACTGCAGGACTGAATATCATGACTGTGAATTACTTGTATGATAATTATTCCTATTCTTATGCCTGGAGCTTTCATTAAAGCATAATAAAAAATTTTCATTTAAAAAAAATCTCCAAAGAAAGATAACAAAAACTGGATGCTCAATGGGAAGACTTTATGCCATAATTTTCAAAGAAATTATGTTTGCCCAAATGTTTTCACTGCATATTTTTTACAGATATGTGACATGAATAGTGATTTATGGTTGCATTTTAATATAGACAAGCAACTGATTTGGGAGAGTATGCTAAATGGCAATTTACATATTTCTAGTATGAGGCAACAAAAAATAATCATGTGGCTTTCAAACTGTTATGGAATGGATTGAAGTCGCAACATCACCAGGTTTTTATTTTCTTTTTGACTACCAGATTAAATTATTATTAAATAGTACCTGATTAATACTCATCACCAGTGTATTGTTTCTGTCTGACCCACTGCCTTCAATGGATATAAAAAGTTGTGTGTCCTTTGCAGCATTTCCCAGCTGCAAGCTGAAAGTTTCTGCTCTAAGTCAACTGTGAAAAATCTGAAAATTTTTCTTTTTGTGATCACTGCTGATCATCTCCGCTTTCATCTTATTACACACAAAATTTCTTGCATTCTGTAACAGCAAGATACAGGTTTCTCCACCATAATGGTACTTGGATGCCCACCACCTTGGGAGCAACATAATCCTAAATTCTGTGTTCAGGTGCTATGCTGTTTCTTTTTACACAGAAACAAAAATCCAGAGCATTGAGTAAATGTGTTGTAACCCACCTGACCTCCAAAGCCCAAAAGCCAAATAATTCAAATGCTATGCCCAGACCTTCTGAATAATGTGGGGAGGGATCCAACTGAGATTTTTGTATCTACTAAGCTCTGCAGCAACAATTTCTTTTTTGTTTCTGCTAAAAGCTGCTTAGATTGCTATCCTAAAATTCTGATATCTATCTGTAGGGCACAGTCATGGTTTGAACAATCGCTGCTATTTTCTAAGACACAAAAAAGGATTTGTGTTTGGATTTCCATTTTCCAAATACATCAGGGGTTTCTTTGCTGAAAAGTGTTTCCAGTTTTATTTTTAACTTATTTTTTTATGTAGAAAAATAAAAACATCAGTCAATTCCAAAAAAGATTCCAAAATAATTGTGTTCACATTCTTCTTACTATGGTAAGTATTAAAAATGTAGATTGTCGGGTTTTGACGATATGAATCAATGCAACTCACAATCTAATGTAATAACTTACCATGAGATATATATTTCATTGTCCTAAAACATCCTGAATTCATTCTATAGCTTTACTTTATTTAATGATAGAGAAAAGATGATTTGCAGTGTTCTCAGCCACTGCTGCAGAAAGCATTTTCAGCTGACCAGTAAATGTAGAATCACAGTGTGCTGAGTTGGAAGGGACCCACGAGGATCATCGAATCCGACTTTTGGCCCTGGAGAGGACCATCCCCAAGAGTCACACCCTGTGCCTGAGAGCATTGTCCAAATGCCTTTTGAATCCTGTCAGGCTGGTGCTGTGACCACTTCCCTGGGGAGCCTGTTCCAGTGCCCAATCATACTCTGGGTGAAAAATCTTCTTCTGATATCCAAAATAACATGACTCAGCTTCATGCCCTTTCCTGAGGTTATGTGGCTGGTTAGGAGAATGAAGATATCACTACCTTCCCTTCCACATCCCCCCATAAGGATGCTACAGACCACAATGAGGTCTCCCCATCTCCTCCAGGCTGAAAAACCAAGTGACCTCAGCTGGTCCTCGTGTGGCTTCCTGTCCTGTCCCTTCACCATCCTCATTCCTCCTTTGAACACTCATTAATAGCTTAATAGCTTTATATTGTGGTACCCAAAACGGCCCCCAGCACTCGAGATGAGGCTGCCCCAGCTCAGAGCAGAACAGGACAATCCCCTCCCTCACCTGGCTGTGATGCTGTGCCTGATGCACCCCAGGACATACTTGACCCTCCTGGCTGCCAGGGCACTGCTGATTCATGTTCAGCTTGCCATCAACCAGGAGCCCAGGTCCCTTTCCACAGCATTTGTCTCCAAGCTCTTGTTCCCCACACTATTCACACAACCAGGGTTACCCCATCCCAGGTGCAGAATCCTTGTTAAATTCCATATGGTTGGTGATTGCCCATCTCTCTAATTTGTCAACGTCTCTCTGCAGGGCCACCTTGCCTTCAAGGCAGTCAGCAGCTCCTCCCATTGATCGTTTTAAGTATTCCTTCCAGTCCTGCATCCACCTCATTAAAGAAGCTGTTGAAGAGCACAGGGCTGAGGATGGAGCCCTGCAGAAGCCCACTAGTGACAGATTGCCAGCCTGATGTCACCCCATTCACTGTAATTCTTTGTGCCTGACCCCTGAGCCAGTTCCTCACCCATCACATGGTGTGTTTATCCACCTGAGTATTGGATATTTTGTCAAGAAGGACACTGTAATAGACAGCATCAAAAGCTTTGCTGAATTCCAAAAAGATCTCATTAACTGACTTTCCTAGATCAGCTAGGTGGGTTACTCTGTAGTAGAAGGAAATCTGGTTTGACACACAAGATTTTCTCCTTATCACCATGTTGAACGTGACCAATGATTGCATTATCCTCTGGGTAGTTTTCAGTACTGCCAGAATATTTTTTCTGTGACTCTGCTGGGCACTGAAGGGAGACTAACAGGCCTGAAATTTCCTCCTTCTTGCCCTCCTTGAAAACTGGGACATTTGCCAGCTTTTGGTCAGCTGGGACTTCTCCAGATCACCAAGACCACTCAAAACTGATCTAGAGAGTCATTGCAGTGACATCAGATAACTCTTTGAGGATTTTCAGGTGAATCCCATCAGCCCCCATGGATTAGCAGGGATCCAGCTGGAGCAGCAGATCCTGCACAAGTTCAGGGTCAGCTGGGAGTTGATCATTCTCACAGTCATGGTCCTTCAGCTCTGGGCAATGAGATTCTCTGTAATTTTTGGCTCTAGAAATTAATATAAGAAAAATACTGTTTGAAAGAAGCAACCTTTCTGTTGGTTTCATCTGGTTTTTGTGTATCTAGCACACATGTTTAGTTCAAGGAAAGCAGTCACACTCTAGGTATGTGCAAGTTTACACACTATTTAGGGGAGTAATGTATACTGGCTCTAGCACTAAGCCTAGGACTAATAGCAACCCAAGAATGTTTATTTCTCTGCCATTTATAGCACGGAGTGACATAGATGTCTGATGATGAGATGAATCAAAACACAAGTGACTTATTTTAAAAGTACTGCTACCTGTTTTAGCTACATTAACATTTTATTCAGAGGACTTCACAACCACATTTCACATTTTTGAGACAACCTGTTCATGGTTCTTGAAAAGGTGTGTGTGTATCTAATTGCACCTTAACCTATTGAAAAATAAATTGTAGTAAGACACCAAAGTACCTTTGCCCTGACTAATCTTTGTAAATTGCAACTATCTTTGCATTCAAAGCACCCTCTTGCACAACAATTTAAGCCATTTTGATTTTAAATGGTAAATAAGCAGTACAAAACTTCCCTTGTTTGGCAAGCAGGAGTTAGGCTTTGGCCCTGCCAATGCAGTGGACACTGCTCTGGTGGTATCCCATGGCCAGCAGTAGTTGTTCATGGCACCAGACAAAAGCATTTCTGTTTTGCTGTCTTTCCATATCAATATTTGGGATGGGGTGGAATAGTAGAACACAAATGAATAATCTCAGTTATACTCAGTGACAGAAGAGGCAACAGGCATAGATAAAAATACAGGAACTTCCAATTTTTACTGGGGAATGTTTAAACACAGAAACAAATTGCTCAGAGTGGTTGTGGAATCTTCATGCTTAGAGATATTCAAAATCCAGATGGACACAATCCTGGACAACTGCTCTAGCTGACCCTGCACTTAGCAGGGGTTTGGGTAGAAGATCTCCAGAGATTTCTTCCTCAACCTTTTTGTGAATCTGTGCCCACAGAAATACCAACTTTTCTTAACCATCCCAATTCATCTTTCTCTATCCTGACAGGGCAACTATTTTCTTTACAAGTCAATTATGCCTTTGGGGTGTCAGCCTTCACAGTGTGGATGACATTCAGCTGCTAAACATAGATATCTGTGTCCATCTAAGGCACCATAGGGTATCCAAAACAACTGATTAGATAACTGAAGGTTATGGCTCTCGGTGTTATAAAAGACTTGTAGAGGATTCATGTCGTCCTGGAGTAACAGATGGAGGCCAAGAGGCCATCATAGTGCCTAAAACCATTTCATTATACTTTGCAGCATGAATGCAGCTACTTTGTCATGTTCAAGAAATGTCCAGGTCATTTTGACCTGAGCCAGATATGAACTAATCATCTAAGCAGGAAACAGAAATAGCACTGGCCTTCTCCTGTCAATACATTTTAGTCACTTGTGTTTTGATTCATCTCATTATCAGACATCTATGGTCACTCTGTGCTGTAAATGGCAGAGAAATAAACATTCTTGGGGTGCTGTTCATCTGACTTGTTCTAAACATATGGTAGAAAAATATGATTCATGGTTTACCTGCATTGGAGTCCCTGCTCTGATGCTTTCTCATCTGTTAAAACCAGGAAGAACAGATTTCATGATTTGTGAGGCAATGTTTCCTACATATCACAGCCACAACTGCCTCACACCTTCATTATTCACCTTCACTATATTACCTTCAGTACTCACCAGAAATGTGACACTTGTCCTGTGTGTTCTGCAGCTCTGGAATTATCAGTGGTTATATGTGAATTCAAAACCTTCTGGTTTCCTTCCTTTCTCAGCTAAAAATTCTCAGTAATCAGTATGAAAGATCCTTGGCTGTGGAGAATCTGGTTGACTTAAATTTTAACAGAAGTAGACAATTGTTTGTATCACACAGATAGGGTCACTGCCCTCAGCTGGCAGACACTGTGCCTGTCTTTCTTTAACCTGATCCCTGTGGGAGACTTAGCTCCTGTAAGAGTACGTGATCACAGTGAGCTAAATCTGAAGTAATTAAAAGACAAGCCAATGCCCATAGACTTTACTAATCTAGATTCCAAGTCTAGGTAACCTTTCTTACGAGAACAAAATGAAAATGGAAAGAGGAATGAATTCTCAGTCTCACTTCTGAACCCTAGGTACCATTTGAGTGTGGTCCATTTAAAGCGTCAATCAAACCCCCCATGGTTGTTTTACTGCTCAGCAAGAATATTTGGAAGTCTGGAAAATCAACAATACCCAGCTGTTTCTCCAGCAGGCTGGTCATATATTTCAGATGACAGCACTGCATAGGTATGTACATCAATGTCTAAGAGAACAGATGGCTTTATGTGTGTGGCCACTTTTATGCAACTCTCTCCAATTCAGTCAAAACCATGCAAGAAGACTGGATGCAGACTCCTAGCTGTGCTGTTTTCAGAAGGCTCTTCTTAGAGTAAAGCTGCAGTCAATCAGCTCACAGGAATTGATGTTTGCTGGGTATCAGGTTTGTTTCCCATAAAAAACACAGTACAAAATCCTGGGCTGAGCCAACAGTAAGTGCCAGTGTATCACAGCATGTTTGTCTTTAGAGATATCCTCCAATTCTCTGATCCCTCATTATATGCTCTTCTTCACAGGAATGCTGATGTGCTGCAGCCCACAGGAGTGAGGATGTCTTTGTGCTGGACTTCCTTTCAGGGGGTTTGTGAATGAAAAAGGAGGGTGGCATGTCTTCTTCCCTAAATTCTGAGGATTCAAGCTCTCAGAATGACACACTGCAGATCACATTGAGTGACTGTTTTCTACCTCTCGCCTCCCATCTGCTCATTTCACTTACATTCCATTCAGATTTCACCAGTACCTTAGGGCTGTTCATCTCCCAGTCATTCATTCCCTTTACAGAACATATTTTTTTAAATCACACTAGTGAACATTTATGCTGACAAGGTCTGAGGGATATTTTTCTCTCTGCCTTTCTCCCTCCATCAGACTGTAGAGGTGGGTGTAGCACCTCAGAGTGTTCTGCAACACACCTCACTCAAGTGTATGGCTTCACTGCATGGGAAAAACAAGGATTTCTCCTTGGTATCACAGAAACAGTGGAGATGTATATCTGTGAAGTGATTGTGGCCAAAGGTACCCTTTTGTTATTGAAGGTGCTTGGAAAGGAAATGCTCCCAGGTGGTGTGGGCAGATTTGGCAAGCCCTGCTCAGCAGGGCACAATCACACTGCAGCAGCCATGGCGTGGGGTTCTGTGCCCAGGCCCACAAACACTGCTCAAATCTCTTGCCAAAGCAATTTTACAGCTTCTACACTGGTGTTGGCTCACAGCTGTGCATTAAGACAGCAGAGTATTGTGTCATAGAGACCTGCCCAGAGGGGCAGCTTTGGTACACCAATCTCAGCACTGCAAAGAGATGCAGCAGTACCAATGTCTAGGGGCCCAGGGGCAAGAGCAGTGTGAAAACTCTGGCATTATCTTGCTGCCAAGGCTCTGCCCTCAGGACTGTGGTGTCAAGCTGCTGCACTTCCCTAATGGAAGCTGACTTTGTGGCCACTCTGGCAGCAGTACCCATCTTCCTCCCTGGCGGTGAGCACACCCTAGTAAGAGGTCTCACTGAAGAGGCAGCTGCTGCAGAGTGAACCCCAGCACAAAACCCCTGATCTTCCCTGCACACACCAGCTCTTGCCATGTCCCTTGGTACCTGAGAGCTGGCCACAGCTGCTTCTCTCCACACAAACCCTGAGCACAGCTCACTGCAGGGTGTGCACAAAGAGGGATAGGGATGGCACTGCACCACATTTGGCTCTAACCATGGCCTGGCTGTCTGAGCACCCAGCCCTGACCTGTCCCTTAGCCCACACTGCCCTGCAAGGATGCAGTGTGTGTCCTTTGGCACTTGCTGTAAAAACAGGTTTCTGATGGGCTAGGAGAAGTTCTCAGCTTATTGCAGACACTCTGAGTTATACAGAAATGCTTAAGTGGGTGACACAGCACATGCAGTCTCATGCCTTCAGGCCACTGAGACCCAGATGGAACAAGAGCATATGCAGGGCAAATGCAGCCAGTGTCCTCTGGGCGGGGCCTGTCCCTGAGAAATGAGGACAGGAGTTGGTCTGTGCCAGCAGCCTTGGAATTAAGGTGCATATCTCAGTCTTTTTTCATCAGAGTGGATTTGCCCAATATCTCCTTCTCCTAAGTGTTCTGAGCCTCTGTGTCAAGATCTTGCCTCAGTCCAGGGCAGGGGAAAGGCCTGTGTGGGAGCTTTTCCTGGCCATTTCCCTTCTCTGCTATAGACTGACTTTTCCACATGTTTTTTTTTTCTCATAGAAGGAATAGCAGCATCTGCTTCAGCAAGGATTTCCTGGAATACCCTTAGTCCTCTGGAATCCAATATGTCACCTATCACAGGGTAAGCCTAGTCACAGGATCAAACAAAGACAACCCTGCAGCAGCAAACACCAATTTACATCAGATTCAACAGAGCTATTATGAAGTGTGCAGAATTTGATATCAAAAAAAAGAAATTCAGGCCAGATAATGAAAAAAATTTCTTCTCACACTTTATGAATATTCACACATGAACACACATGCACTTGTCATGAGCACTCACGCCTTTCCTGCTTATTCCCATTTCCTTGCCCACCAAGCTCTCTGTCAAGCCCAACAGCTTCCTTTTCCCAGACAATCCAGCGCTTTACTCCTGCCCCATCTTTCAGTCTGCCATTTCTAGCTCCCTTTCCAGTGACTCCAGTTCTCAGCATCTCAACCAGATCTGCCACTGAGTCATACTCTCTTCACTGCTGTGCGGCAATACCAGGGAGGACAGAGCACCAAGAGCAAAGGGGATAAGTCTTTCTACTTCCCCATCATACATCATAAGTTTCCTGTCCTTCAGAAGAACAGCACTACAGCATGAAAGCAGCCCTGCAGATGCACTATTTAGAGTGGAAAGTCAAGCACCACCACAGTATGAAAAACTAAAATGTAGGTTGTGGGAGCAACAGTCCCTTGGCCAGGTGTGTGTGGGTGTTGAGACCTGTGCCTTGCACCCTGGCCCCAGGAGCACACTCTGTTCTTTCCCAGAGGGCTCTTTCCTCCCTCAGTGCTCAGCATACACTGTGCTGTGCTAGTCAGTGCCTTTTCATGCTGCTTTCTTGTGGTGATTCAGTGTGTGGCTCTGTGACACATTTGCTGCATATTAGTCCCAAGCCTGCTCTGAAGATAGCCTTTTTTAATTCCCTCCTGAGCTTTTCTGTGGAGTTTATCAATGCAGTACTTGTGTGCCTCCTAAATGCTCATTCATTTACTGCCATAGCATGACTGTGAGAGTGGGTTTTCTTTTGATTTTCATTTTGCATGTGGAGAGCTGAAACATAGTGAGGTTAGGGTGCAAATGTTCCTCCAATGGGGTGCCCAGTGTTGAAGGTCTGGTTTTGCAGAGCCCTCAGCCTTAAGTGGCAGCTTGTGTTTTCAAAGCACATGTCTCATGGATTTCTGTTGCAGGCAAGTGCTGAGTATTTCTGGAAATTAGACCCCACAGTCTATAGCTTGGCATGTTGAAAACAAGCAATGTGCAATCTCACAGCCTGTGTGAAATTTGGCTCAAGCTACTTGCCAGGCTGACACAGGGGTCAGGGGGAGAAGGAGAGCAGGGTCTGCTCCTCAAGGGTTGTACCCAACAGACTGAACCCGGTCTCCACCAGACATTTGTTGCCCACCAAGTGTGTGTCCTAGTCCATCTGCTTCCAGTCCTTTGTGCCCCCCTCATCTTTCAGTGTCCCTTGTGGCTCCCATCCCAGTGACACAAGTCTCCAATACACAGATGGGTTCACCACTAAATCCTCTCCAATTCTCCTACCAACAGCAGGGACGATGAAGCTCTGCAAGCAAAAGGTGTCAGTCTTCCAAATCCTGGCTCCATGCCATGGATTGGCCTAGTGCAGAGACAATTGTGATCACAAGTAAAAGTTGTAATTACAAAAGCCCTCTACACCCCACGGCCTAGGCAGGAGATGCACATTGTGGGCATTGAACCATCAACACAAGCTGAACAAGTTTATTTATGTTGGGAGGCCAAGCTAAAGCATGAGGCAATCTGCGGGGCCATTAAATGCTAAAATTAAATATGTTTCTACAGGGCATGTGTGAATTGCCCTTTCAAAGGCTTGTAACTCAGCCAGATGTAGGAGGATTTTTCACAGGACAGCAAAAGACATAAGCAGTGTAAAACCATTTGTTTTATTAAGTGTCATGTCTCTAATCTAAACTACTAAACTTTTGGCAAATTTATAGCCAGTTGAAGACATAATTTACAGCACAGTATTTTAGGCAGCCTGAACAGCACTGGTTCTGCCATTCTCACCTCTAGCCTGTGTTTGTGCACCCATGCACTGGGAATTGAGTGCTGCAAACAGATGGAATGAAGCCCACACTGCCAATGCCCCCAGAGAGCAACTGATTTCCTACCTCATCCCAGGGCATCCCCAGTACCAAGCTGCCCATCCCTCCTGCCCTTGGTTCAGCTGTGGCTGTGCAACTCACTTGGCTTCTCTCACTACAGGTTCCTGAGGATATTCTGCAACATCTCCCCTGTAGCCTCCCTAGGAGCGGCTGATGTGCCAGATCCAGTGGCTGCTTTCCACTTCTTTCTGATGTATTAACTGGATTCTGTTTAAAAGCCATAAATTTTAAAGAGAATATATAACTTTAAACTCTATATTACTAGATAATGCGTACATTACACAATATACATGTCCCTAGGACACCTTCTTTACTACCAATCCATGTCTCATTCATCATCTGTGTATGGGGGAAGCACTTCTGCAGAAGCATTCAGAAATTCTCCTTTGTTTGAAATAATTTATAATAAAATGGTGAATGTAAGCCTTATGTTATAGGTCTTGTGTATTATAGAGTTATTTTAGCACAAGTTTTTCCCTTTTGCCCCAACAGAAGTAGAAATGCACCCCAGCTACAAGAAGAGCAGCCCAGCTGCCATCCATGGGCAGTAGGAAGTGTTCACACATTTTCATACTGATTTTTATTTGCTGGTATTTTACTACTTGTGCAGTAAATTGGTGCTGACTGTGAACCGGCATAAAACATGACCCATAAAAGCAGAAACATATGGCCAAGGAACATTAAGGTCACACTAAGGATAACAACTAGAAAGGTCTGCCTTGCAGAGCCCAGCTGGGCATATGGAGAAACAAGTCTGAATAAATAAAAACCTTACATAAGTCACCCCCATGAACGGCCCCTTTTGGTTCTAAAACTGTTCCAGTCGGCATTAGTGCGGACCAGTTGTAAAATCCTTTCTGGAAGCAGGATCCCATTTCTGAGAAACAGCAATTAGTTTCAGCAGTGAGTTCATTTGAATATATCAGGGCTTTTGAAAACACACATCAGGAGGCAATAATGGCTAAACCCTCATCTGTACTTTAAAATCCTTTCACTCTAATCTGGGACATAAAAATCCACATGCTGTAACTCAGCATCATGCATTCCAACAGACTTTTCCACTGCATTTTCAAAATGCATAATATGGGGACTTTTGGTGAGCCACTAGTCAGGCCATTGAGTCTTTGATTGCTCAAGTCCTTTAGGAAACAGCCTCAAGTTCTACCAGGAGAGGTTAAATTAGATATTAGGAAAAAATTTCTTTACTGAAGGGATTGTAAACATTGGAACAGGCTTCCCAGGGAAGTGGCGGAGACACCATTCCCTGGAGTTATTTAAAAGATATATAGATGTGGTGTTTAGGCACAAGGCTTAATGGTGGACTTGGATTAACTTGGACCTAGTGATCTTAAAGATTTTTCCCAACCTAAATTATTCTACAGTTCTATGATTCTTTAAGTTTTTATTTTACATAGAAAAACATAATGCACCGATTGTACATGTTCATAATTAGTGTACTTGGCTCTACTTTAAAAGTTTTACCCTACCTCTGAATTTACAGTCTCTGATAAGCTTGACTCTGTGCTAGTAATGCTCTTGCAACCCATGTTGTCCTAAGAATAATTTTTAACCCCAAATTTGAATAAAGTTACAATTAATTATATTTTGATTAAATAAGTTTGATTAAACAACCCAGGTTGTTTAGCCAGAATATACATGTAGTTGTTTGGTAAAATTTTCTTTCTCTGCAAGACACTTTTAAATTTTCAAACCTGTTTGCACTGGCAGCAGGTTAAAAGCTAGTGCTCTTTTGATACCTGGGAGGGCAGAGAAGGAACATTCAGCTCCCAGGCTGTGCTTGGTGCCTGTGCAGGGAACAAGCAAAGGCAGAGAACAGTCTTCACCACTTGGACTGAAGAGCAAGTTCAAAAATCAAGTGACCCAGATGCAGCTGAAGAAGGGCTGTTCTTGTAAAGAAAAGTGAGTCAAAGAGAGGGAACGTGCTGCTGCAGCTCACTTGTTGCTGCTGGACCCCAGTGTAAGAGCAAGGGTGACGCTGGAGAAAAAAGAAAGTTCCAAAGAACAGACCTCTTTCATATCTTACCCAGCCACTGAATCCATACCTTCACCTGGGGATGCTCACCCACTGCTTTTAGGTACCCAAATAGCTACAGACCTGGATCTCCTACTGTTGGGAGAATGGGGCAAAAAATTGTGCCCTATTGGCACAGTGATATGCTGAGAGCAGTTTCTGACTCTTTAACTGCTAGGCTTAACCATCCACCATAACTATTTGTTAAACTGCACACCCAGATAAAACCTCCAGCTGCTCCTAAAAACATCACCTCATCAACAAAAGCCAGCATGAACGCCTCAGGCAAATGCTTTGCTTTTGTGTGAGCTCCCTGTTGACTCAAGGCCCCTTTTTGACCATCAGAGATCACAGAAGACTTGGCCACAGCTGAAAGGGAAGTCATACTCTTCCCTGTGCTCCAAATTTTGCACCATTTACATGACTCTGAAATCCCAAAACTCTTGAGTGACAGGATTCCTGGATGGATGTGGACCCTTCAGAAGAGATGGCTCAAGATAGAGAAAGGGCCTGTTGCCATTACTGCCCCCAGAATTGTCTGACGGATGCAGCCAGGCTCTCAGATTAAACTAAGTTTGCTGGGTTGCATGTTGTATTAATGCTGGGTTGCATGTTTACTACCTTGCACATTTCAGACTTCACTGAGCTGAATGCTAACAAACATACATTCTGAATGGATTTTTATTATTGTTGCTCCCCCTACCCTCCCCCCCTGGTAATTAAGACTCATTATGTGGAGTCATCATCTGTTTTGCTTTGTTTCCCATCTGTTCATGGTGTACTTGGGATCCCAGACAATACTGCAGATGGGAATGCCATTTCCGCTGGTTTGGTTTTGCTCCAGTGGGACTTCATGTGGCCACTGGTGGAAAAAAATGCAATGGTTTTGATTAAAGAATTTCCATACTGTAGACTCTTGTCAAATCTCAAAATTTTCAAGATTATGTCATTGACTAGAGTCATTGGCAGCCTTTCCCTAAGAGGATTTTAAATCCTTTCCCCATCTACAACACCTCCATTTTCTGAAGTCAACAAGGACTCTTTCTTGAGAACAAATCTTGTGCAAGTCACTGGGAAAACCACCTCTGCCTATGACTGGGAAGAAGATAATGTTCTGGTTCCGTTGCTGTTAAATGGAGCAGAAGCTGGAATCTAATGAGACTTTGCTATGCAAGTTTAATCTCCTGTAGCCCCTTCACATTAGTCTTTCACTCCTGTATCAGTCAGACTGTCATACTAGCACACTGTTTCTGGCCTCTGATGGCTAGCAAACCAACCCTGAATTGCAGCCAAGGTATACTTTGATCAACTTATACCCATTTGATCTCATGCCTAATGCCTAAATGGTCCTTTTTCTCAAATACTTCTTCTCTCTCCCCAGATTTTATTCCCTTCAAATCCATTTCAACCTTTGCTATCTGAAGTTAAACAAACCACTGTCTTCTATAGCTTCTTGATGGAAAATTATGCTCTCTGCTTTCCTCATGCTCCCCAGAGTTCTCAGGTGAATTTATTTCAATTTACATGTCCCTGCCATGGTGACAGGAGCCGAAGCACTGCTGTCAGTCCTAAAGCCAACCTACAGGCAGGTACCTGCTCTAGCTTCAGCCCCTCTCACTGCTGCTTAGTGCCTCATTTTTTACTTGGCCTGCATTTGGAGATTTATTTTAGTTCTCAGCTTGGTCTCAGGAACATCTTGAAAATGGCCTCCTTGCCCTCCTTCCATTCATTTGCTAATACAGGTTACATGGCTACTACATTATTTTGGTCAGTCATTCTCTGATTCCATTTCCTGGCAATTTTCTTCCAAATCTATAATTCCTACCTTGATTTCTCAGCCTCCCTGCTACTTAAATTGCCAGACACTATTTTTGGAGTAGGTGTCAAGGGTGAGCTTCTCTCCAGGTGTAGAGAATGGGGGCATTTCATTTCACAGGGACACATCTATGTGGTCACAGCTCTCAGCTGTTATAGCAGCACTGAGCTCAAAGATTCCAGGTGCTTTTACACTCCTCAGGTCCAGTGGCAGCCTTAGCAAGGATGGGCTTGTGTGGCTTTACAGCCAAGTGGCCACAGAGCCAGGAGGGGCTGCAGCTCTGCATCCCATCACAGAGCGGGACAGTGCCACAGCTGGGAACAGCCACTGCAATTTCTGCCCCCAGACAAAGCCAAAGTCTCACAAGCAGTGCCCTGCCCTGCAGCTGGTTACAGGGCAGGCAAACTGCAGTGATGTCTGGGCAGTCAGAGAGGAAAGGTCCTGTAATTGTTCAGGCTTTTCAGCCTTAAATTGCAGAAACCTAAGAAGGCCCAGTCTTTGCATATTTGCCCTGTTCTGTGGAGCATGATTGCTGATGAAAAAGTCAGTGACCTTTACCTTTATTTTTTGTTAAACTGATCATTTCATCAGAAAAAACCACAAAATTAACATGTTGCCTTAGAGTGTATGCCAGGGCAGGAGGACCAGAGGAGATATTTTCAATAAAACTAGAAATTGTTTTAATAAGGGAAAGAAATGATAGAAAAATTGTGAGGGAGTTATATTTAAGATGAAGAATAATGTCAGAAGATCACCTATGCCTAGTGCAAACCTCTCTGGAGTATCCAGATATCTCAGTCATAGCCCGAGTTTCACATTGTGTTAGAGATATATGAACCTAAAGAGGCAAGGAGGGGAGATATATAAAGACAGGTAATGCTGGTAGAAGTCTGGAGACCTTTTAAGATGCCTTAGATATAAATCTGATAAAAAAATAAAATCCTATAAAGCACAAAATCATGCTTTCTAAACATAGGCTTTTACCTGTGATTGGGCCAAACCATAATTTCAGGAGAAGGAGAATCAAAGCAAATACTCATAGGAGAAAATCTGTTAGAGCTGTGAACTTTTCACCTTTAACAGCAAGTAGTGACCACGGGGTGCAAGATCAGATGGCTGACTTAACCGCCGAGTAACGAAATTAGGCTAAAAGTTAGATCTGGTCTGCCCAGAGGCAACATGACAAATTAGATTCATCCCCTGCCCGCATTTGTATTAGTGCACTTTTTTATTAGTGAACAGATTATAAAAGAAGGCTTTGCCTCAAGGCAGGGTTTTCTGGCACTGAACTAATTTTCAAGCTGAGGCTCTCCCCTGAGGGCACAATAAGACCCTCCCTTCTTTGCAGTCAAGGATCAGATCCTCAGCAAAGATTTACCTGTGAGCAGCTCTCAACGTATTTGGAGCTTTAAAAAATGGCAGATTTCTTTCTATAAACCTACATAAGTGGGGATATAATTTATTAATAAAGAAATATTTAGTATTTTCTAAAATAACTCAGTGTATTTCACTGGAAATATTTATTAAAAATAAATTGGTTTAAACTCAGCTCTCTGGGGCAGGCTTTGTAAACTCATGCTGGCTCCCAGCCTCAGTTGGTGGTCAGGAGTGAGAACTGCTGACAATGCAGGTGGCCACCCCACTTCATGACAAGGCTGCAGGCTCACACCCTGAAAGTCTTGTGGCTGTGAGCTCTTGCAGTCAGTCATAAGTGTTAGTGTTTCCAGATACAGCTGCATGGCATCCCTCTGACCTGGAAGGGAGCTGTGAATCAAGGATGCATTTCTTTTTTCCTCTGAAGATGAAAGACTTTCAAAATTAATTGCATGACATTATGGCCTGTCTGTGTTGTCAGCTTTGATTTTGCTGTGACAAAATGATGGCCGCTCCCTGTCACGGAGAGTGACGCCGTGCCTGTGAGCATGGCACTCATCAAGTGGCAGCAGCGAGGAAAGCATCATTGCAGGGAAAGCAGTTTCATGGAGGGGGTGCCAGGGGTGAGGCAAGTGCAGATGTTACACTCACACAGGGAAGCCTGCATGGCCATGGCTCACTGCAGCTGGTGCTGGCTCAGCCATATCACCCATAGCTCTGTGCCAGGTATCCGACTTCCTGACCCCATCCCCACAATCAGTCCAGCTACTGAGGGCAACACACTCCAGAGGTGTCATTTTGAGCACTCAGAGCTGAATGCACAATCACTAGAACTAAAATCAGAGCATGTAAAGAGCAGCTCTGCAACTGCCTTTGCAGGGCTTTGCAGAGCCAGTGGAAGCAGAAGCAGAGGCAGGAGACCAACTCCTTTTCCCTTTAGAGGGCAGTGGTGTTCATCGTACAAAAGCTGCTTTTCAAGGAGGTAAATCCCTCATGGATAACAAGCGGGTCAGCAGCAGCAGAGGAGCAGAAGGAATTGGGACCAGTGCTGAAGTGCACTGGGTGCACTGCACCGTGCAGGCCAGCACCTCACCCTGATGTACTTTCTGTAATGCTTTGTGCAGGGGCTCATTAATTTCCCCTCATTTTCATGCACAGTAATCAGACAAGTAATTACGGTTCCACTGAGACTTCCTTTCTCCCACCACACCACGAGCACAGTCCAGAGTGAAGCGCTCGTCAACATCAATGTTTGCCAAATTACTGCCTCCCTTTGAGCCAGATGAGCCCTTCCTGTGAGATTTAACCTGTTCAGGGAGCCAAAAAAGAGCTGATTTCGAGGGCAGTACCAACCTTTTCATGGGCTTGGGCGAGGCCTCCCTCTCCAGGTTGGAGGAGGCGTGCTTCACGTGCATGGCATTGTAGGAGGTGTGGGTGTACTCGTTCTCATCGCTGTAGTCGGGACCCAGCAGCGTTCGAGCCCACGTCCCCATGTCATAGGGAGGCAGAGTCCCCCCAAACTCAGAGGGCAGGCATTCGGGGTGTATTAGCTGGTGGAGGCTGTTCAGGTTGTTCCCGTGAAGAAAGATCTTTAACAAATAAAAGAAAAAGTTCAAAGTCGTCACCCACTCCTTACTTCATTAAGTACAATAGCAGCACTATTGATGTCTGGAGCGTCATTAGTTGACTCTGCAGTTTCAGGTGGGAATTTCAAAAGCTCTCAGGGTTTACTCAGTTGGCAGAAGAGGGGGGACTAATTCGGGGTGGGCAGCTGAAGAATTAGGCTGGCACTACTAACACTTCTGATTCGCTTGCTTTTGGCACTTGACAATTTCAGTTTCTTAAGTACTAGATCAGGAGAAGCAGAAGTCAGGAATTATGACTGATTATTGCTACTGTAAGAGGATAGACGCTTACATGAAGAGCAGTGAGAAGAAAAGGGTGACAGTGGAGCTTACTAAAAGCAGGCATAAAGAGCAGGACTTCAGCATCTGAGGGTGCCACTAGCCCTGTACAGACACTTCCAGGGGGGGTATCAGGCTGTGTCACCACTCGGTGCTGCTTCAGCGACACTTGGTTCTCTAATCCCTCTTTGCTTTCAGGTGGGTCCTACCCTTTTCTTGCCTAGTCAGACCCACCTCAGGGTGGATTCTGGGGGATTATTTAGCTGTTGTTTGACAGAATGCAGAGAGCAAATGGCTAGGATGACTGCAGAACCCCCAATTCACTTGGGTTTCAGTGGAGAGGATCTGCCTCTTCTGCAGTGTGAGCAAACAGCTTCAGGCATGGGTACTTTTGGTGGAAGCAAGTGAGTTACCACCATGTGAAAACTGTCACCCTGCTGAAGGAATGTAATATGAATTTTTACTCCTACAAAAAGAGTTGAACTGAATTTTCCCTTGCTTGCAAGCAACTTCAGCCAGGCCTGATAGTCCCTCTACATTGCCAGTTCTCTCTATCCCTGAGCATGTCCCAGTGAAATGTATCCATGCTTTGTTAGTGATAAATTTCTGGTCCCTGGCTGAGTTATTAATTCAATCCAGACCATTCCAAACTCTAATTTTTAATAACAGCAGCAATTCTCTTATACCACATGGAAAATGGAGAGGGGAAAAAAAACCAACTAGAAAAGAAAACAGGCAGCTACTCAGAAAATCCAGGTCTGCAGGTTCCTCCCCACCCCCACTCCAATCTAGTTACCCTTTTCCTTGTCTTGTCTTTGAGGAATGGTTTGATTAGCGTGTACAGGGCATGGATGTACCAGGGCTGATTGACAAAATGGACTCCTCCAAAACGTGCAGGAAAGCTGTCCTATAGAAAGAAAGAAAGGAAGGCAGTTAAGAGATGCAGTGCTTTACTCTGGCAGTCAATTGGATAAAAGTCGGAGGAAAAATCTGTCTCTTTCCATCTGCAAACGAGCACTGGGAGGGGGCAGGAGGAAAATGGAGAAACAAAAAAGATGCCTGTAAGCGTTTGTATCAGTTTCCTCTGCGGACAGAGGCAGTCCCTTCGCCCCTGCACACACTGGCACATCAATTGCCGAGGAGATGCTGAAGATTTAAAGTCGGGTCTCCAGCCACTTCTCACGAACATTTTTTAACTCCGTCAGGGCATCTGACTCGGCCGGCCTGGGAAGTGAGAGGGGGGTGACGAGGGGAAGCTCTCTAATTTCTCATTGTAGAGCGCAAGGCAAGCCCCCGGTTCCCACGCACAGCGCTGCTCAGAGCTCACCTTTTCACCCCTCGGCCTCCCTGCCTCCCCCTGCTGAAATCATCATTACAATGGCTGACCTTTCGGGGTGAGCAAGCAGCGTGCTACAGGGAGGAGGATGGGTGGGAAATGCTGATAAGGGAAGGTGTGGGGAGAGCGCACCATGGCAGCGCCATGGAAACTGCGGGAGCCGCTGCCCGGCTCGGCACGAACAGCCCGGGCATCATTGAGATGCAGGGAGCGTCCCGCTGGAGCGGCGCTCGCACAGCATCCCGCAGCATCCTCCAACAGCCCGCCACGCCCAGGACAAGGGGAGGTGGCTGCTGGCCTCTCTTTACAGGTTATTGCACATTGCGAAGGGTGTTTTGCACCTACGAGCTTACCCAACAAACGCCAGTCAAGGAAGAGGCTAGGATTTTTTTTATTTTTTTTCACGGCATAAATAATGGGACAACCGCTGCGGCTGTGTGCAAATACGCTCGCAAGGGGAGGAGAGCAGCCTGTCTCTCCGCTGTGAAGGGAGATTCTGATGAAGCCGTCCTCATCCTGTGTGTGTGCTCCTAACCCCTGCAGCTCAGCAGGAAAAGTAGAGTATAATCAGGTCTCCTCCTTCAGGGCTTTGGCTCTGGGACTCAGGCAGGTTCCTTCCCCCCACAATTAGCACAGGGTGTCCTGGGGCTTTCTCTCGCCTTCCTCCCGAGCATCAGAGATTGAGCACAGCTGGTGAGAATACAGGGTGGATTTGTGAGATGATATGAAAAAATCCCCTTATACACCTGCTCTGCTGAGCTTCTCTGCTGCTTCAAGGTCAATTTTTCCCCCAGATTTAGCAATATGTATGCATGCAGCACCTCCTGCAACCCAGGGCACATCATCAGGACTCTCCACACTCTCTAGCTGTGGTTTGCCCTGGCTGACATCTAAAACCATACTAGAGTAATGTTTGTGAGCAGCCTCAGGCATTAAGTGATATCTTTTTCTTTTGCTATACAGTGAAATAAGCCATTTCCACCTCAGACAGGTCAGTAGATCTGAAATCATTACAAATCTGCATATTGGATGTTCTGTGAAGGACTATGGGGTAATCAGGCCAGCACACAGGAGGACAAGCAGTGTAACATCACAGGTGATCCCGTTTTAAACTCCAGTAAATGATGAATTGAGCTTTTGAGACCCCACCTGGTCTGGGGTCCTTAGCCCATGAAAGATGTCAACCTGCTAGAATGAGTCCAGAGGAGGGCCAAAAAGCTGATCAGAGGAATAGAGCACCTTTCCTACAAGAACAGGCTGAGGGAGCTGGGGTTGTTCAGCCTGGGGAAGGGAAGGCTCTGGGGAGACCTCATTGCAGCCTTCCAGTGCCTTAGGGAGGCTGCAAGGAGGGAGAGAGACTTCTTATCTGGGAAGATAGTGATAGGACAAGGTTTTAAACTAAAAGAAGACTGGTTTAGATTAGATGTTAGGAAGCAATTCTTTTCTTAGAGGGCGCTGAGGAACTGGAACAGAGAAATTGTGGATGCTCCATCCCTGAAAGTGGTCAAGGCTGGGTTTAATGGATCCTGAGCAATGTGATTTAATGAGCAGCATCCCTGCCATGGCAGAGGGATTGGAACTAGGTGATTTTTAAGATCCTTTCCAAGCCTATGATTCTCTTCAGTAATTCTATGATTCTGTAATTCTCTTTAAGGATGACATATGTCCTGTTGGGGTGTTCATTTTCAATAGAGTGTATTTCCACTGCATTTCATGGGAGTTTAGGATGCAGATCTGACTGAGATAAAGTGCTGCAGTGCTGCATGTTGCAGTGGCTTCAACTGACTGCTGAGAATCTGCTGCAGAGTCTGAGCCCAGCTAGCAAAACACATGGACTGACAGAAGTGTGAAGCCCAAAGTGATTTTCTACCATGTGATAACCTAAAATTGTGTTTTATAGCAGACCAGAGCCATAAAATGCCCATCTCATGCAAAATTCACAAATTCAGTTGCCTTCCTCACACATGGGAATGAAGCTTTTAAGATTTGGAGCTTTTCACAGATTATTCTAAAAAAAAAAAAAAAACAAACCTAAGACAAACTGGGAAGTTCCATATTTGCCTTTCTTTCTTTATTTATTTATTATAATTCTATATTTTTCAAGCTGGCTGCCATCCCACAAGCTGTATCTATAAGGAAGAAGTTTCTGACACCTTTGCTCTTTGGAAGTAAATTGTCACAGCTGTTCTCAGGCTGTACTGTGGCAGCTAATGTCAGTGTAGAAAGTCCAATCTGAGCCTGAACCACAGGAAAGTAAAGAAATTAAATATTGGAAGCAGGGGAATAACTTTAAGACACAGAGATTTATACTGACCTGAAAAGGAAAGGTTTTTTGCCTTCCTGCTGGAATGCACAAATTATATTAATCATTTTTAGTGAGAAACATCAGTCTGTCTTCATTTTCAAGGGGGAACATGTATTTTTTAGGACATGTTGACCAGCTTTAACAATATTCAGAATGGCCCAAATACTGAGAATTATAGGTACCAGCCAGAGCTTTAAGCTAGCAGTCTGCCTCTAGAAAAAAGGAGCAGGATGCACTTTCCTATATAGAACATTAATTTTATGTTCACCCAACATAGATTGTTGAGTCTATAAGCTAACTTCTATCTCACACGTCTGTGTTATAGAAAAGCCCTTAATATATCACTTTTATTAATTTTATTTAAAGGCAATTGCTTTCTTTTAATTTTGAAGGTACACCCAAAAGTGCACAAAGACCCTTGAAAAGGAAGCATGACAGTCAGAAAAAAAACCCCAATAAAACAACCCCCCCCCCAAAAAACCAAAACCAACAAAGAACATTTTTTGTGTGTAACTTTCTTCTAAACTTTGTTCCTTGCCCTATTAAGCACATTAAGTTCAATTTGACCTTCATCCCTCAGTCCACCTGCTTTTGTAAGGCTGTCAATTAGCACAAGGACAAAGACTTTTTTTTAAGGAAAAAAAAAACCAAACCCAAAGAAATTTGATATGGGAATCATCCAGAACTGTTTAGAACTGCAACATACTAATTTTGTAGAAGTCCCTAATTAGAGCAGAGCTGTCTTGGAAAGTAAAGCTCCTGTCTGGAGGTCTGCCTTGTGCAGTTCCAGGAAGATGTATGAGACATTTCCCACACCCCACTTAGTGTCTCTTCTGCTTTCCCTGGGGCGAGGTGAAAGTAGCTGAAATTGATTTTCTGCTGGAGAGCTTTTGCTTTTAGGAATTCTCTTTTGATTTCTCATGTCTTGTGATTCCTTGGGAAGGTGTATTTTATAATGAGGTACATTTTTTGGAGTCTACTGTGAAATGGACTCGGGGATCATGGAGCCTTTTCTTAACCTGATTCCTTGTCAAAAATACCCAATCTGAGGATATACCTGGGTTTTATTCCAATGCTATAAATGAAACATAGCACACATTAATTGTTCTGATTATTTTTGGGCACTACTGTCTTCTCTTCTGAAAACAAGGTTGAACACATTAGCACGTTGCTCAGCCATGAAATTACAGAGTAGATAAATACATCCAATCCAGTCCTAATCAAGCTAACCAGCTCCTTAGCAATAGCAAAGAATCACAGAATTACAAAATGGATCAGGCTGGAAGGGACCACAGCCATCAGGCCCAAACTCCCTGCTCCAGCAGGGTCATCCCAGAGCACATGGCACAGGACTGTGTCCAGATGATCCTTGAGTATCTCCAGTGAGGGAGACTCTACAATCCCTCTGGGCAATCTGTTCAGTTCTCACCCTGGAGCACAGGAAAGAAGTTCTTCTGCATGTTTAGGTGGAACTTGCATCAGTTTTTATCCGTTCCTTCTTGCCCCATTGCACTTGCTGAGGTGGCATCTGCCCCTTCATTAGAGTCATTGATGAATAAGTTAAACTGAACCTTGTGGGACACCACTAGTGACAGGACCCCAACCTGACCCTGTGATTCTGATTATGGCCCTCTGGGATCTGCCCTAGAGCCAGTTCTCAATCCACCTCATTGTACACTCATCCAATCCACACTTCAGTGAAAGAACCTCAGATATCTTCTTGGACAGCTGGCTCACTCCCCAGTCAGACCAGGCCTTCTTCACTGGGACTTAAAATGATCTAAAACAAGGAATATATCTATCAATGCTGCAGGGGCGCCTTCCCAAAGCAACATAGGCAAAGTGAGAGAAAGAAAATAGTCCAAACGGAGTCTGAGTTGATTTAATGAAACTGGGGCCACTGATGGGCCTATTCTTTTGCCTGATTTGTCTTTGTTTTGCTTTATATATTTGCTTCTTTGCTGTTTTCAGTTATTGTCCTCTTTATCATGCCTAAAGATAAAGTAATGAACACAGTGGAGCTGCAACAGACCCCCCAAACCCATGCAGGCTTCAATACATCTTTCATTTCAGATAGAAGAAGGGTCTCCAAGCTTGCAGGTCAGAGCAAAATGTTATGGGGATCATCATTTCCCATCTCTGCTCAGACCTCCTGTTCAAGAAAAATTCTTGAACTGAGCCTGGAAAACCTTTGGTACATAATATTCCATTTAATAGCTTAGGAGGGGTGCTTGGAAGCTATGAGGTCGATTAGAGAAAATTGTTCTTTCTTTCTGCCTGTTCTTGCCATGAAAACACCTATTTCTTTTGGCATGAGTATGCATCAGAAACCTTTTATTCTGGTGTTGTTTGGAACTGCCTGGAAGCTAAAAACCAACATGATTTTCCAGTAGCTCCTCACACCAAAGTGTGTCGGGAACACAAACCCATCTTTGGAATATGAAAAATAGGAATGAATCCAGCCTGATGCTCAAGGTCATTCCTTTCAAACTACATGAATTGACATCATAGACCAAAGACTTGAGCTCAAAATCCATATTACAGCATATTTCTAGGTTACAGAGTGTCTGAATTTTGAGAAATAAGCATTTTTAAAGTGCTTTCGTAACTTTTACCCTTTCTAATCAGAAAACCAAGCACACATCCCAGTGAACTTCTATCTCAACTATACTTGACAGTTCACTACACATCCAAATTCCCCTGGAAAGAAAATAATTGCCCCCAGATTCAGGAAGATATCAGTCACAAACAAAACTGTTTAAAGTGAAATGTCATGTAAACTGAGGATAAAAACAGCATATTCAGGCTTGTCCACTTACATAATCAGTTTCCAAGGTGGATTAAAGCTCCCAGTGATGGTATTAATAGTTCAGGAAGATTTTATTAATAGTTCAGGGGTATTTTCTCTATGGAGAATTTTCATGAGTGTGTGATTTTAATGAATTGGCGCAATAAGGGAAGGAGGATTTCTACTCTTCAGCTCTTCAGCTTCAGATCCAAATTCAGCCTCTGAAAGAGTGACAGTTGTTGAAAGTCACTGATTTTACAACTTTGTCAGATATTGGATAGCTTGTGTCCATCAACAACCTGCTCCTGAGCATGTTTGAATGAATTCCGTGTGATGCCCTTGGTATGGACAGAGTGGGCTGTTGAACAGGGCATGCTGGGCAGGAAGGGAAAGCGTCCTTCCATTGCTACAATTTCAGCTTCTAATTTCAATGCAGCCCCTAAGAGATGGATCCTTAGTTTGGCAGGACCAGGGCCATGAGGACACTCACTAGGGCTGGTCTCCTCCTGCACCTCTACAGGTGTTCCCTGGGGCTGCGGGAGCTGGGGCTGCTCTCCCTCACCCTCTGCAGTGCCTCCACTGATCCCAGGCACGTTTCCAATCTCCACCCGACAAGTTGCTTGTCTTTCTCTTATCTCTTTTTGCTCCCCTGTGTTTTTGAAGAGATGGGAATGCAAAATTAATGTTGCCGGTGGCAATAACTGCAAATCGCTTGCTTCTACCTTGGCATGCCCTCAGAGTACACGGGGCTTGAAAATTGCTGCAGAGCAGGGGGAAAACAGTAAAAAGAAAGACATTAGGGATAGCAGGATAGCAATCCTGACCTGCTTGAATATAACCATAAAAAGAACTCTTGCAATCATGAAGAATTCATTGATTTTGGGTAAGCTGTGACTGTAACTGCTCCCACCAAAATGCTCTCTTTACTTTGAAGCACATAATAGCAAAGGACTGGAGCAAAATCATGGGAAATTGTGAGTTCTTGGTTTATTTTTGCATCTCATATCCACATATATAGATGAAGATGCTCTGAAGTACTTCTGTCAGAGAACCAGAACTGCAAAATGAACACTGGGATACATTCTCCAAGGCATTTTTACATTATGTTTGTTATCTCTCCTGCTACACTCAGTAACTTTAAAAATTCAGTCATTTGCGGTGGGTTTCTTCCAGTCTTTATTGCACACTAGTGAGGTCCTACAGAGCATCTGTTCATGGGTATTGGCAGATGGCACCAATAAATCAGGTTATAGAACACAGATTTGCTCAGTAAACTTTGATTTGTCCTGATAGAATCATGCTGTCATGTCATCTGGTCTAACAAAATAAGTTGTAACCTTGGGGCAAAAGGGGGATTTCTTCACTACCTTTTTGCAAGAAACCCTTTTGTGAACCAGCTCAGAATAATTTAGTAACAGAAAATTTTCCAGAAGCAGTAACTCTGTTGGATTGACACCATGTCCTGGTGCTACTTTTTTGCTTGGCATGTACCCCTCTTTTATACACTAAAGTTAGAGAGTAAGGCTCCCTCCAGAAACAACAACAACAAAATAGATGAATAAATTATGTTAATAGAGAAACAGCAGGTTCATTCAGGGGCTTGGTTTAGGAGGTTCACAGGGAAGAGAGGAATTCAAATGTGATTAAAAAGTAAAATCCAGAGCACTGAGACACTAATTTGGAAGTAGCTCATGCACGTGTGCAACTGGGGTGCTGCAGATTGCTCTAGATTAGGTCATATTAGGTGAGGCCAGATCAGGATGCTTCTGGTGGAACAAGAAGAGTGACAGTCACCCACTAAGCTAAGCAGGGGTAGTTTGGGTCACAGGCAGCTTAGGAAGGGACATGAATTGGCTGGAGGCTATTTTTCAGAGTTAGTTTAGGAAGTTGGTATGATCTTTGCAGCCAGCTCCAGCAAACCAGGCTGCATTGTCCCCGGTGTCCTGATTTCTGGTGTAAAGTGTAGAAACCTGTTTATATTCAGCTTTCCTCAGGCAGGGCGACTGCAAGCTGAGTTGCTTCTATTCCTGTATCTCACTGAATGTGAACGTCTGAAATTAGTTGTGGGGGAAGGAAAAAGCAGCAGGAAGATCATCAAAGCTGAAAGCAGTTTGGGGCTTAATTAGAAATGGCAAAACGTGCTGGGCACAGAGCAAGCCTGGCCTGCAGACCTGCTGGGCGAGCACAGCTCAGCAGGGATGTGTTACACACCAAGCCCTGGGCTGAGTGTGACCCCTGAGCTTTGGCTGCTCATTCTAAATCATTGTGGCAATAAAGTCCCTGTGCAAGATTCGGGTTACTGAGAGAAGTGACCTCCCTCAGTCCTTTCTGCCCGGCACCAGGAGATAAAGTGGTGTGTTTTATCTCCACTTGAGCTGTTGGTGGGCATTTCTGGGTGTGAGCTGCTCTCAGTTTTGGGGGTGTAGTAAATAAGTAGGTGTCTTATTTTGAGCTAAAATTTTAGCTTTTATTTTAATAAGATTTTAGTGCAGGGCATTCTAAAGTAAAATGCCCACCAGCAGAATGAGCACCTCCACCAAAGAAAGTAACAGCCAGCATTAAGAGACCTTTAATGAGGGAGCATCCTAATTCCCTAGCACCTGGAAAAGAAACTACTCAGGAGCGCTGGGGTTGGAAGTTTGGCATTGAAAATTTGACCCAAAACACACTCTATTTTTAATATATACTTTTTGAAAAAGAATAGAGAGAATAGGGCTTTTTTAAAAGTAATTTCTTAGAGTTAAGCTTTAGATAAAATTAATTAATGCCATTAACCACAATAGTAAAGAACACCGCCATTTGCTTTAGCTGATCTTATTTGAAGCTCTTTCCTAGCTATTTCTATTTCCATAGACAGGCCTTGGACTGATCCTGAAGGGCAGTAGATCTGTAGGACACTGTGATTGAAAGCACAGGGAGTGAAGGAGTTAGGGCAAAGTAGATGGCACTGAGGCAAATTCAGCAGCATTTAAAAAGCTCTTGAAAAGAATTAATTGAGTGCATGCAAAGTCATTAATGAAAAGCATAATATACAGCATTTATGCCTTATTTCTTCTTGTCCAGTACTGAGATTTTAAACAAAAACCCCCGTACAGAGATTGACTCTTTAGATATGCATTGTTTTGCTGAGATTTTCTACACGGTCTTTGTAAAATATTTATTCTATTTTTTTTTCACACTGTCACTTGCATGTATATATATATATATATACACACACACACACACACACACACACACACGTGCACATATATATGTATATACACTTGCTGTCTATTGAAATAATGGTTCCTGAGCACAGGCCAAACTGCCATGGTGAAGACAAATGCCCACAGCATTAGTTAAAGTCAGCCAAAGAAAAGCAATTAAAAGGGTCTTGTGGTACTTGCATTGCTTCTCAGGAGACCTATTGACTTTGCAGAGAAGCTTTTCATCTTTGCCCATGGAAGCACCAAGGTATTAAACAGAACTCCTAAAGTCGCATTACACTTGTGTTGTGATTGAAAGCTGATGATGGAGGAAAGGAGATTTTGTTATTTATAGTGTTAGGCAACTTATTTGCTGCTGAACAGAAGTCTGATCTTGCCTGGCTTGAACAATGCATGGAATCATCTTAAAAGCAGCATGGAAAGGAGATTATAAACCATCATTGTGATGAGATTATACCCTAGCATGGTCAGAAGAAAATGATCAAACAATTTTCTTATTGGCAATTGTTGATGGACTGAAACAAAGTATTTGATGGAAATTATTCCTTTTCTGGTAAATATCTTTGCATCTAGCAGTAAGTTAAAATAATCCTTTGTGTTGACTCCTCCGTACAAGCCCTTGCAGGTATCACAGGCTCTTGGTACTCATTTTCTCAGAGCTATCTGTTAAACAAGAGCTAGATACCTGTCTTATTACACTAAGAATTTTATATTTTACTCTAATTTGTTTGAGACAGAAATCTCATTTTAAAATTCAAGGTTTCCCTTCATCTAGCACTTGCACAACCCCTTTTTAAAGCAAGTTTTTTGGTCCCTGTCAGCTTTGATAAATGTCCCATAGCAATAAGTGTCCCAGGGTGAAGATATATTTTCCATTTTTTATTCTCTTTCAACAGGAGTGTGTGAATATGAGTGTATGCATCTGAGAGCAAACCCCATGAGCTAATCTGTTTTAAAGGGAGTGAAATTGCCAAGTGCCTGCACACTGGGGGAGACCCAGCCCTTGGTGGGTGCAATATGAGGCAGCTCACACTGCCTCGGATAAACACCTGATAGCAGCATCACCTTTGCCTCATATACAGCCTCTTATTCTTCAGACCAAGAGAAGCCTAAGGGAAAAATCCCCATCCTCTTATTTTTTGTGTGATTCAGTCTCTGTCCTTGTCCAGTCTCCGAGTGAGATTGCTTTGCTATCTTATCCTTTCATGCTGAAGGGAAAATTGTTTTGTGGATTTGTATTTCACAAAGTCCCACATAGTCACCAGACTGATTTAACAGAAGCAGACCAATGTGTCAGGTCTGCAATAAAACATAATCTCTTTGTGTCTGCCCTTTTGTGATCTCTTTCTCTCTGTATTTTTTTAATAACAGAGCAGTGCCTTGGTAAAGAGAAACCTGACCATAATTTAATGTCCTTGGAATAAGTTTTGATAATAAAAAATACGAGTAGTGTCAAAAATATATGTGGAAAGACTTAAAGATACATTGTGGAAAAGATATTTTTAGGAAAGCGATTTTTACAATATCAGACTGCAATTCAAGTTTCATGGCGTTTTCAACAACGTGTTTAAGAAACCTGTCATGAAGACCATTTTCTTAGTGAAGAGCCTTGCACTGTGCAGCACAAAGAACTGATATTTTTCACTGATGTTTTTCCCCTGTGGTTATAAAAGCAGGCATTGCTAATAGCTAAGATTGCCTGATTGTCTGACTTGTTGCAACTTTGCTGTAGTTACACATTTTGGGCCCAAAAATTTCAACAGAGAGCCAGACATATTTTTATAGGAACAGTGTTGAAGGCTGGGGGTGGGATGACAGTTTCTCCATGGCCTTAGAGAGAAAAATATTGTTTTCTGCACTTTAAAGTATTTCTATGATTATTGGAGTCTGGAGATTTAAATCTTAGAGTTTTGGAGCATGGACCCAATCTTTCAAAAAAGGTTTTCCTGGCACAAGTGGATTTAATGACGCAGAGAGAATTTGCAAATCTGTGTAAGTCTGTGTCCAAAGTCAGTCAAGGAAGTGTGGAGGCTGTTTCATAGGCCAATTAGTCACAGCCTCTTGCCTTAAAAGCTATGATCAGTCAAACTTCTTGGAGTTCATTAGGTATGTTCTCCCAACAGAGAGGGAGGCTGCAGCCCCCACCCACAGGTGGGAGGTAGAGCTCTCTCTGCGGTGGTTTTACCAGAGATGTGGTAAAGCACTGGTGTAGTCAGGGCCCCCTGAAGCTGCGCTTTGATACTCAGATTTTTCCTTTCCTAAGTGCGTGACTTTGCCATTTGGATGTTCTTTTTGTGCTGTGTTCACCACCTAAAGCAATGTTAGGCAGCAGTCAGTGCAGCTCATTGCGTAATCACTCAGAATCAGGACTTTTGTCAGTTTGGCAGCATTAAATGTCACCTAAACTTTGTACTCTTTGCTACACAAAATACATGCTTATACTCTCTGCAATGGCCCTTTCATTTCCACAACACATCCTCCCTTCAGTTCACACTTTTTATTCCTCACTACCTGGCTTTACTGCCACCTTAACTCTGACTTCAAAACAGCTTTAAAAGAGAGCAGTAGAAAAATGGTGATGTCTGTGTAGGTGCAAAAAAACTTCTGATGTCTGTGTAGGTGTAAGAAAAGCAGAGCATTAATGAGTGCAGTTCCTGTCTTTCCAGCATCATTACCCAAGCATGGATATCAAACTGTGGACGTTGTACCAGGTCACTGTTCAGCCCTTTGGCATCCTATATATTATCTGCTCACACTACAGACCCTAACAGGAGCAGTCTGAGAGTTACCTGCAAAGATTACTGCCTGAGTAGTGCTTGCCCTGCCTTCTCCAAAAGTTATTCTAAATTGTGTTTCAGGCACCACAGCATCATGCAAGCTCATGATTCCTTAACACTCTGGTTCTACTCCTTAAAAATTTGCTCTGATTATTTTTTTCAGGGCCAAGAGCAGGGAAAAAATTTCTCTGAATTTTCTAAAACTGCCGTTCACAGGAAGGTGTGCAGAGACTGGAATATCCTCTCTCATATCACTGGAGGTCATTAAATTTGCTAGGTAGGTACTGGACAGCCTGTCTGTACCTTCTTTTTTGAAGGCTTCCCATCAAGAACTCTTCTCACGTAATTGTAGGCAGCAGCAAGTCCTCCTTATTAAACTCCGAACACAGGGTGCCAGTGCAAATTTGCAAATTACTTGGTGTCATTGCAAGATTTTTGTCACAGTGGCATGTATTGTCCCTCTAGTAAATAGCAGAGGTTTTGTTTGAAGTGGTAGCGCTTACTTCTAATTTCAAAGTTTGCCCTGCTTTAAGCTATGAGTGGGATCTGATCTTTCAAACTTACTTACCCCATGATTCTGTGGTATTTCAGATGTTAAGGTACATGTGCATGTCAAGTTGTCAGACTGTTCCTGGCCTGTCACGTTCCACACTTACTGTTGACTGATCACTGGTTACTCAGGGCTTCAGGTTACAGCCTCCATTTAAAGCTGAAGCTTTTATCATCTTTATAATGTGCCACAGAATTTATTATAGAAATGGGCAGGAAGGTAAGGCTTATTTATTATCTGCTTTGCTGCAAAACCCATATTATGAGCATAAACGACAGCAATAAACAAAAGAAGATAACCTGTTCAGACCAGAAGAAAATCTATACCACTAACTCACTACATTGAATGGTTGCTCCAAGAATGAAGGATTTCCTTGTTATTAGAAATGTGCCAGGTGAAGAGAAGTTATCAGAAAAGCTGCATTCCCTATTACCTGCTACAGAGTGTTGCACATGTGCAATGCATATTAATCCCACTTACGTCCATCAACTCAATTAAAACCTCCCCATTACTGAAATCTATAACTGGCACAGAAAGATACCGGAGCTTAGTAAAGAGTGTTCATTATGCTGCTCACTGGACAGCTCTCCAGTAGAGCCAGGTTATTTCTGGAAGGAAGTAAAATATTTTGTCTGAATATCCAGAAATTTGAAAAACATTTGGAGATTACAATCAAGGCCAATGCTTGTCTGCAAGTGTTAGTGAGAATCTAATAGTATTACTGGATGCTTTGCAGATGCTTCATCTGGGTGCTTTGTTTTTGTTTTTTGCTTTTTTTTTACTTTTGGCAATGACACACTTTTATCATATGTATACTGTAATGTGCATGTACAGTACATCTTTGCACAAAAATTGAAGATAAGGTCCACTGACAACACACTTACAATGCAGAGGTGAAATTAATATATTTCCCAACTTCTGTCAGGATCTGTTTGGGAAGATCTGTTCACCACTTTTTTGGTATTTGATACCATCAGCTTCAAAATTTTACAAATGAAAAGTTAACAAGCTTTTTTTTTTCCCCCAAATTGTCCCCTCTAGGTTCTGTGTTGTTTGAGTTTTTCAGTTGCATCTTAGATGGACTGTGTTGTACAGCCTGAGAGATCTCTTAAATAGGTTCTGCTATTTGAACTGAGTTGTGAATGAGTTCAGACTACAAAAGTCTGCTCAGTGTGAAATCCACCTCTGCATGCAGCAAATTCTTCATTCAAGATGATTATTGAACAACTGATTTTCTCAATAAGAAACAGCAAGAAAATATTCTAACAGAAAAACAGAGTAGTTAAACAATTTGTCAAAATCAAAACTCTTCCAGACCACAGAAGGTAGTCAAAGTAATTTGCCCAGTACTTCAGCCAGAAGTGCCAGTGTTAAGGTAGCTCATTTTCTGACAGAGAAGTTGTGAAGCAACTTGATTGGTGAAATTATTTTGGGAAAAGAAGGTTTATTATGAAAGATTATAAAAGCGATTTAAGCATTACAGTCAAGACAAAGGGAAACGTGAGATGTTTGTTTTCAAACAAATAAAAAGTAAAAATAAAAAAAAAAAAATCCTAACCCTAAAGTAAAAGTAAAAAGTAAAAATAAAAATCTGGCTGTGATTTATAGAAAGGTAAAAAAGTCTAAAAAATTTTGGAATTCAGTTTGTGAAAAAATCACAGATTCTGGGAAAAATTAGTCAAAGAAATGCATACTGAAATACCCAGAATCTACTTAGAACAAAGCATTTGAAGGACCTGCCTGAAATTTGAGAAGGTTAAATGCTGCTTTGATGTTGTGAACATGAAAATACACCCACAATTTTTCTGCAAATGAGACTGAGGCAGGAAAGCCTAACACCAGCAGTGTGCAGTGTGGGAATCCACAATCCCATGATGGAGAAACACAGGGTGGACAAACAATTCACACAAGATAATATCTGCAGTTTGTAAAAGGATCACAGCTCCTCACAGGCATTTAAAAGCATCAGCAGAGATCTGTAGAGGAAGGAACACCCTTCTTCCTCATGGCAGCCAAGGAAATCAGCACAGCATCATAGAATCATGGAATATGTTGAGTTGGAAAGGACCCACAAGGATCATCAAAATCCAACTCCCAGCCCTGCACAGCACCATCCCCAAGAGTCACACCAGGGAGGGGGACTGAGAGCATTGTCCAAATGCTTCTTGAGCTCTGTCAGGCTTGGGGCTGTGACCACTTCCCTGGGCAGCCTGTTCCAGTGCCCAGCCACACCCTGGTTGAAAAACCTTTTCCTTATATCCAGCCTTAACCTCCCTGGACACACCTGCAGGACATTCCCTTGGGTCTTGTCACTGGTTACCATAGAGAAGAGATCAGTGCCTTTCCCTCCCCTTCCCTGTCCACCTGAAGGTTCACAGAACACAATGGATTTTCCTCAATATTTAGGCGCACCAGAGATACCAGTATTTGCAAAGAAAATTCACTTTTGATAGGAGTGAAACTCTGGTCATATAGAGGTTAACTTTTATAATATAACAAATTTGTGCCAGTGAGTGCTCAGATAAGGAATAATATTAAAATTTATGGAAAAGTGAAAATTTCTAATTGTACCAGAAGTAAAAAAAAAATGCTTATTATTGAGCTAAAAAGATGCCAGTTCTGGATCACAGAGACTGAATTCATGCAATGGAATTCAGACAATTGTTGGCATCAACTAAAAAGGAACCTAAGGATGCTTCTGGGAAATAAAGGAGCTCTCAACAGAGTATGAAATAGAGATGATAGGGTCAAGATGGTCTACAGCTCATCTACCCAAGAAAGTTTCTCTTGCCATAATTTGGGCTACAATAAGAGAAGCCTATTGCTCTAGGGAGGAAAGTATAATGAAGAAGAGCAAGTGAATGCATTGTGCTTACAGATCATG
Organism: Ammospiza nelsoni; assembly: GCF_027579445.1. NCBI lineage: Eukaryota > Metazoa > Chordata > Aves > Passeriformes > Passerellidae > Ammospiza > Ammospiza nelsoni. The sequence continues at coordinate 117,521,064 of NC_080633.1, read as the reverse complement.
CAGAAAGCAAGCAAAACATTGACATATTTCATTTGCATACGAATGACTTGAAAATGGCATCTATCACAATGTCTCTAATGAGAAACTGAAAAAGCAGTAACACTCTGGGAGGTGACCTTATGAAACTGAGGCATCCATATATGCATGATCATAATCTCTTCATTAAATTATTTCCTTTGAATGCCATTGGGTTGCACTTGGAGCCACAAGGCTTTTTCTTGGAAATACAAAATATTTGACAGTGTAACAGTACTAAGTTACACTCAAATGATGGGGGGAAAGTGTAAAAAAATCCCATCTGGAGCCCTCAAGTAACTCAGAAATGCTGACATAAACTAAACAAATTAGGATGTAAAGTGTAAAGGTATATTCCAGTGGAACTCCCTGGGAATGTCTCCCCCAGCAGACTCCACACATGAGGGAGCCATAAGGAAATTTGCACCTATCAAGCCGCTGTAGAAGCAGCTCAAGAGCTTCTAAGACACACAGAGGAAGAGTAGGTCACAACCCAGTCTGAATTTAATGTGAAATTACCGTGGCACCAATGATGCACTGGAGGTCACATGAACTCTGAAGACAAGATGCCTGTGCTTGTCAGGCAGCTGTCAGAATCACTTTGGTCTCACAGGTGTATTGAGACAGACAGAGCAAAGCAGCAAGTCCAGTATGGTTTGAGGAACGTGCTAAAGGTGGGAAGCAGTCATGGCAGTGTGCAGTGAACCTGTCCTGGGTGCGAGTGACACTGCTGCACCAGATGGACACAAGCAGAGGAGGAATGGGTTTCCACATCTGAGACAGCTGAGCTCAAGGACCTGGGACAGCAGGAGTGAGAGACCTGGCTGTGGCAGAAATGACAGCATGGATATTAAAACTGAGATCCAAAGCTCCGTGTGAGGCTACAGCACACCTTAGGAGTTAATTGGACATGGATAGCTGATGGTCTTTGGGATTCTGAATTACATTAGAAATCACTGATGGTGTGGCCAGAAAGGGGAGTTGGGGGAAAATAGCAAACTTGCAGTAGGACCTTGAAGTAGATACATGACAATAAATGATTACTGGTTCCTTTTCTACTTCCATCAATCCAGAAATAATTGGTTTATAGTCCCCTCTGTTGCTGTGCTCACAATTTGGAGTGGAAAATGTGAAAGAGCACTGTCTTTGCGTTTCCTTTAAAAGTAGCAGGAACAGCCTCTTCCCTTGCAGGGGATAGGATAAGGTCTCCCACAACTGCTTACAGAAACCACATCCGTAGGAAGTAAAAGCAAGGAAAAGAATATAAGAAGGAGGCAGTAAATGTATTCTCCCCAATGGCATTTTCATAACAGGATAATTTCTCTGGCTTCAGATCCCCTGATCATAACAGCAAACCATCTGCTTGTGGAAAGAGGGACACTTCAGGAAAGGATATTTGGTTTAGTCATCCTGTCACATCATATCTCTGCAGAGTTTCTTTTATTCTAGTAAAGAGGTTTTCATTTTTAATCCTGTTTCTGCACTCTTCAAAGAAACATTTAGATGTTGTTTTCATAGTTTAATCTGACAATTCTAAAAAGCATCATGACACAAATAATTGAGCATCCTACAGAAGTATAAAGCTAGTAGTACCAGCAATTGCAATAACAATAAAGCACAACTGCAGTTAAAACATTATGGAATCAGGTTTTAAAAGACAGTTTCAAGCATGCATAGACTCTTTACAACAGGAATATCAGCCATGTTTAACACCAGTGGCAACCAAGGATATGCACAACACTGGTGTTTACAGGCATGCAGGACTCAGCTCCCTGTGGCAGATCCAACTCCTCGCCAGGATGCAATCCAAATTATGGCCCTGTGTGGGCTAAATTCATAGGGATAGCTCCTCCCTGTGTGATGGGTTTGTCCTGTGCTCATGGATGCATACACTTGTATGTTGCACAGTCCTTCATTTTCCCTCTGACCCTCCCTCTTGTCTCCTCTGTCCTCTTCTCTCTCTGAGCTGGCAGTGTAATGTAGACCAGCTGGAGGCAGAGGTGCAGGCTAATGGGACCCTTGTTTCATTTCTCTGATTTTTGCTGCCTTTTCCTACTCCTCCAAGAAAATTCCTCTCTAGTAGATTAGGAGTATTTGTTTCTCCTGTTCTCCAAAGCTTGTCATAAGTTTCAGACTGCAAACAAGGACCTGATGCTAATGTTCATGTGCCTTTTTGGTGCCTTCCCCTCCACCCCTTGTTGTCATTCCTTCACACTTCCTATCTCTAATAGTCCTCTTCTGGCTCGGCTAAGTTTGTTGAAACAAAATCCGTGATGATATATTTCAGTCTGCATTCTGTGTTTCATTTGATTGACTTCACGTGTGTTTTCAGAGCTGTAGGTCAAAAGCTTCATTGCCCCCACTGCTTTATAAAGCATTCTTCTAAATAAATAGCACATACCACAGACATGCCTGATCATTCTAGCAAAATACAAAGCTATCCACACCAGCTGGAAGCTGAAGAAAGCAGCACCTGCCTGCACTCAGCAATTCTGTGTATATCTAGAGACAAAATGAAAAGTCTTGCCTCTGCTCAATCATGGGAAAATCTACTGTGAAGTGAGGTTCAACATGAGAAAACAAGCATTTCTTGTTTCAAAAAGCAGCAGAGGTTACTGTCCCATCACTGCTCATAACCTCCTTGAAGCAGCTGGTTGCTAACCCTTGTAGAACCTGGTCCTCTGAGGGTCTCTACAACATTACCTATTATCCTTTCACCTGAGGATGGCTTAGGTGAACCTGATATTTCTGCCCTGAGACATCAGAGAGTACTTATGATCCACAGCTGTGGAAAACTGCAAGATGAGGGGTGGATATTAATATGTGCCCATCTCTGGGTGTCCTCTAAGTGTACAGTCATGAAGATTGAGTTCCTCAAACCAATATTTGCAGCATTGTGCTGGGTTAAAAATAGCTACACCATAATTTTTCACCTCCCCCAATTAAAACATGGTAACATCCAAATTCTTTTTAATTTCTATCTGTTCAATCATATGTTTATTCTCTAAGTGTTTGTAAGAAAATATCTTCTCCTGTACTTCAGTATTTTAGAAGCCAGGTAGCTGAATAAAATTTTAATACCTAGCACTTGCTCATTTTACACACAGAAGTATGGACAGTGCTTTCTCTATTTAGAAGAGGACCTGAATACAATATGAAGCAGTGAAATTTGCTGTGTATGACTTTTTTCCCTGCCTGATGGGTGTCTTGGCTTTATGACAAGGTTTTAATGTCAGTGGAAGCTGTAGCTCCAAAGTGCAGTCCCAGCTCCAATGACTTCAGGTTACAGATTTGTTTGTCAAAACAGCAAAGTTCTGAATTACTCTGGCTGCAAGGCTCTGTTTCAAACAGGCAGAATTAGGAACTTCTCCGTCTAATTCTACTTTCCATCTGATTTTACATATTAAGCTCTGCTTCAGCCTTTGCTTATTTTCTAGAATATAATACAAGTCAAGTATGTTTTGGTGGGACTGGCAGCAAAACAGGAGGGAAGATTTGAGCCATGAGTTTTTGCCGTGCTGTTCAGCACTGTGGTGTGACTCCAGACATGCTGACAAATGCAGTAGGCAGGACTCCAACATCAGGTGGGTTTCAATGGTGAGCCAGGGGGCTGGAGAGGTGGCAGATATGACTTTGCATTTTAAACATATTGAAAACTGTTGCTGCAAGATGCATGCCGTCTCCTAAAGAACCTGATATTTCTTTTCATACTTTGTGGTATCAGACTTTGAGGAAACACCTGCAATATTAAGGCAGTGTATTTTAAAAGGTGCCTTCATTGTCATGAGTTTGGAATGATTAAATAATCTGACATTTAAATGGAACTAACACTGAATGTTGATTATGTGATATCCTGAAGGACTGTATTCACCTGTAGATGCCCACAAAGGAGAGCTGACATGTCACCTCAATGTGAAACCACCAGAGGGAACATTCATCAAGCAAAATGAAAGGGATCAAACATGTCTGACAGAAGAGTCCCTTGATGGCTTGACACCTTGGACATTTGCTTGAGAATCTGCTCACCTTCTGCTTTACTTTTCATTAAATCAAAGTGCACATTGAAAACTCTGCCTTGCCATCTTTGCAACCCCTCTCCATTGTCTCAGTGGTCTCCATGTTCTCAGAAAATTGTGAGACCACCTTCCTCTCTAAGATTGCCTTCTAGTGCTCCCTTCTTTGCTCTTCAAAGCGCATATGGCTCTGGTAACATTTAAAGGTGGGTCTGAACAGGTGATTGATGACCCAGGTGCCCTTGGGTTTGGTACATGAGTGTTACCTGGTCTTTCTATTGTCAGGGAAAGCAGGAAATACAAGATCAGGAAATTTCACAAGTCACACAACTAGATCTGAACATTTCTTCCATCCTTTGGCTTTACTTGCTTGTGTTAATGACTGCTGACACCAGTGTGATCTCTGATTGCCTTTTATTTGCCTCTGAGTGATTAACAACAGGACAAATGCTCAGGACCTCAACACTTTCTTGCTCAAATTCAATTTTTGAAAAAAAACTTTCATAAAAGAATAGGAAGATCCTTGCTGAGCCAAATCCAGCAAATCCCACACCCTATCTCTGGCAGTGGCTAAAGGAATTAGTTCAAAACCAGGATAAAATTTGGTATGTTCACAGAGGACTCTCAGTGTTCAGTTAAGGGCTTCCTGTATTTGCTTTTTTCCTGAAAGATCTTTTTCTGTCTCAAATTATGTCTCTTCTTTAATGACAATCAAGTCATAACTCTCCAATCTATGGATGGGAAAAAAAAAAGAATTGACTAAAATGATGGAAATTTTAAAGATGTTTTATACCTTAGGAGTCCAGTCATCCCGCCTGGGAATAAATTGCAAGGTTTAGCTTTCTTAATCAAAACATTTCTTACTAAAACAGAAGGGACCCAGTCATCTGAAATGCTCTCCTGGTTTTGTTATGAAAAGGGGAAGGAGACACCATAATGATTTCCTTTTCTCTGGTTTTGCCTTTTTAGCATATTTTAGTATTGCCACAGTCAATACCTAATAATTTGTTTCTCTGAAATACTCTTTTGGGACACTTTGGATCTTGTAGGAGATTTTCCGCTGGAAAAAAATAACAGGAGGCATTTCTGTGGAGGTGGCCAAGCCTATTACTTCCTGAGAGCATGAATCAGGATCCCAAATTTTGTAATACAAAGTTCTTTCAGTTCCTCCTCCTTCATGACTCAAGTAGGGTACCATCCTGTGGGTAACACCATGTGTGCTCCAGGAATATTTCAGTGCTAGCCAGGAGAATTTTACATGCACTCCTCAGACACTAGTGAATCCTGTGAGAGCTCTGCATTCCCATGCAGTGCTTAAACAGCAAGGTACATAAACTTCTTTAAAAAAATTCCGGATCTTTATGATCACATTGGTTATTTTGCATGTATAGTAGATAATTTTGCAAGTCATCCTTGGAGCTGAGAGCTGCTGAGCAGATTTCACAGTGTGACAATGACCTCAGGACCCAATGGCAGCAGATCTCCCCGGACTACCTGAGAACCTGACCTGGCTCAGCACTCTGGTGTTGAACATTTGCAAGTACAAACTGTGACTTTTCAAAACACTTGCTTGTTTTCCATTAGGTTGACATTCCCTTTTTAGATTCACTTCTGAGCCTGAGGCATGTGGGCTTTCTAAGGTGAAAAAGGGTTGAACAAAAGCAGATTTTTTCAGCTTTTTTTCATGATTAACTGTAAAAAAACAATTTTCAAGGAAAGAGGAAACAGCATGTCACTTCACCTGGAAGCACTTGCCATTTGAAAGCTCAGCACTTGCCATTCTGTGATAATCTGCTGCAGTATTTCCACACCTCCTGATATTAGCAAGTGTTTAGGAGAACTCAGTGTAAAGTAAAGGGTTGAAAAGAGTATTAAAGCTATCTCAGTTTACCAAAATATGACATATTTAGGAATTCCTTGCAATTTTATTATACTAATATACCTAGAATGGTAGAGGAAATATTGACTCTGTAAGATCATAACTACAGTAATTTCTAGAGGGTAGAATACATCCCTCATTCCAGTGCTCTTTATTTTTGTACCTGTCTATTCCTGGGAATGCAATAAAGTGTAATTTCTAAAAATTCCACTAAAACCACTGCTGCATTTACAGCTACTCAACACACCTTCTGTACAGTTTCACAACAGGTGAAGATAGAAACAAGCAGTCATTAAAAAAAATCTATTCTTGTAAAACAGAATGTCTCATCCATAAAACCCTTTGGGTTTAGTTAAAAATCAACAACCCACAACACCCATAAAGCTTAATTCTGCCTCTTGGTGGAAGCAATTCACTGAAGCCTCCCGGAATGCTGGAGGGTTGCAGTGCTTGGTTGAGAGAAGCAACGTGGTGCAGTCTTACTTAGTGCCCTAGTAAGCCCTGCTTACCTAGGGCACACACACAGCCTTCCCTCATTAGACATGAATATCCTCACCACAGGTCAGCCCTCTGTCTCAGGACTTCTCTCTGTTTCCTGATCTGCAGGGAGCACTTAAACACTCCTCTCCCTTGGCCCTGGCAATACCATCTATTCTGCAAAGTAAACAATCTCCAGATTGGGAAACCACAGGAAGCCCTTTATAACACTTAAACACTCTTACGTGACCATTTAACCCTTTAGACAGGCAAACAAGATTGTTTTGCAGACCACATGACAAAATTGAAACTCTGCATCCCTCAGTGAAGGACATCAACTCTTTCACCCACTGCTATCTCGTTTTTCACACTGTAAGGAGATACGATTTGGTACCAATTTGTTTCAGGCAGTAACAGCTGGATCACAACAACAAAAAAACACTTATTTTGGAAGATAGCTTCTGGCAACATTGAGCATTTGCTGTGTGAGTCAAAAGTTGTTCAGGAAAGCTGCATAGCTACACTGACATGGGAACATATTTTAAATAACACATATACACACAGCTCAAGGGGCTTTCTTAGCTTGGGTGGTTGTCACCAGAGAAATTATCCAATTTTCAGACTGACACTAGCAAGTGGGGTGATAGAGCATCTGTCTGCTTCAGCTGTAGACACAAGACCCATGTGGTCAGAATTTGTTAAGAAAGTGGCTTATTCACTGAAGAAACAAAAGATTGACTGAAATTACTTGTATTTATCTGATGAAGCATCTTGCCAAAAAAAGGATGAGGGAAAAATCAAGCAAATGCACAAACTGAATTGTTTCCAAGTTTTGTTTTGATGTGTAGCTTCAGTGTGATATGAAAAGGGAGAAAGAAACATTCAAAAATTACATGAAGACTTTTGCAAGTCAAAGAATGAACTGGATATTTTCTGTTTTGTTTTGACCCACAACAATTGCTTTTCCAACTGTAATAGTGGGACAACGACTTAGAAAATCAATTTGTTCATCTCTAGTCATTAAGTGTGTAATGAAGCATTCAGTGTGGTTTGTGGCCACAATGAATAAACAACTTATTCAATGTCATTAACATTTTTGGTCTGTGAACTCATGAACACCCGATAGTACTCTTTGTTGTGCAGATCATGGGAGCTGTCGTTCAGCATGAATCACTGTCAAAATTCAAGATAATATTTTACTTTTATTGAGCATTATAAGTACTTCTTTATGGCAGAATCTGAACAAAACAGTCTGGGAATGTCGTCTAATGATATACATGTCTTTTTGGCCAGTGGAATATTTGTTGGACTGTGCTGAATTGTCCATTAAACTAATGAGAAAAAAACAGGTATAACCAGGTGTAGCAGGAAAAAATGTCTGCATCATCCTGCCATGTGGTTTTGCTGCATTGTGTAGATGTCTCCCATATTAAGCTATTGCAGGTATCCTATGGTCACCCTGAGGATGAATTTTAATTAAGCACTGTATTGAATAGTTTAATTATTAAACTTATTGCATGTATTTTATATGGAAAAGATTATATGTACAGCATGAAATTATAATTTGATTTCCAGATCACCTTTTCCATAATAGCACAGAGGGACTTAAGATTGCACCCACAATCCATCTAGTCTGGTATTCTCTGATAAGCTCTCTCAGTTACTGATTTTAGTAATGATACTGAAAATACAGCTATTATTCACAACTCTATAGCTGGTATATATTCAAAATCTGTCCAGACACCAGAAACCCTCAGCATGATTCAGGCATATGACTTGAATACATGTTAGAGGGTAAGGGCTGTTTAACACTGAGGAGCTGCAGACTGTGAAGTTCTAATGCTAAGCAGATATGTCTGACTGAAAACCTTGGAAATTGGGAAGCAATCCTGTTCCTGTTTCCCTCATTCATCTCTGAGCACTATAGCATGGGGTGGTCTAAAGTTGGAGTTGTTCCTGACTGGATGCTTTTTTTATATTATCCAGTAGTCTTAACACAGCTTTACTTGTTATCTGGACAAACTAACTTTGAAATGTACTGATATTCTTAAATTGGTATAAATGTTTTAATGTGCAAAGTTGCTTGGTTGAACTGGCTTGAGCAGTCTCATGATCCCATTGGCAAATAACCTTGATTGGAAATAAATTCAAATCTCCTCTTAAAAATCCATCATTCCATGTTGATACAAGAAATCACCTGCCCAGACATGAACAGATAAGGGATAAAGTTTTGCTTTAGTAACAATATTAACACACAACTTTGAATTAATCAGGCTGGTTATTATCACTTGAAAATTGTACCATCCCCTGTTGAGTTCAATTTCTGATATAATGAATACATATCTAAGCATCTTCATTTTCTTTCTTGTCACGGCTGTTTTGCTTTAAACTATTTTGCCTGGGACATTTAATAAATGCAAAATAATTTTACAATCTCTATTTCACTTAGGACACAAAGATTTAAAAATCCAGAGAAAAAATACAACAGAGGTATTACCTAGGCACATAATTTGAAGATATGTAGTTTATAAATCAACATGCTCAAGGACAACTCAATGACAGAGATTTTCTTCAAACCTCACTAGGACAGGGATGACACATGCCCAGGATGTTAACATATATTTGATATTCAGAAAAATAATTTGACTTGTGAAAGGGAAGGAAATGAGTCAACAAGTCCAAGAGTACCAAAATCATCCCTACACCTCATCACAGAGTGCATCCCTTGACTACACATGGCCTAATTTAGTAATTCCACATGATGCTGTGTGGATGTGCCACACCACACCTGAAGCAGCACTCTTTCCTTCACATCAATCTCATTTAGCTCACAACTAGGTCTTAAGTTGATTATCTTTTGTCCCTTCTCTTGCAGTATAGATAAGCTGTACTGTGTACCTCTCCTGACTCAGTCTCTGCTTCTAAATGACCTGTTTGTCTCTGCCAGCATCTGAAGTTCCTTAGGCTGTGTCCTGCACAGGCATAGGAAGACCTCCTGATGGGAAAAGTGCTGAGTGCTTTCACTCTGCATCATTATTTTCTGAATTAGTAGGCATAGTTTGCTCTGTGTCCGTTCAGTCACCTTCATGCTAGAATAATGGGGATTTTAATTACATGATGTTAAACCTCTCTCTCTGATGTTGCCATGTATTGGAAGGCTCATCATCAATTCAGCAGTCGATTGAGGAAACCTTGGATAATGAGAGTTTATTAACCCAGGTTAATGAGCCCCAGGCAAAAATGAGGGATTTTGCCCAGCTGAAGAGGAGCACTGAACACAAACAAGGCTACATGAGCAGAACTCAGCCCTCTTGAGATCTGCCCAGGAAATGACAGAGCATTTGGTAGAAATACCAGCAACTGGATGCTGAAAGCAGAACATCTGTGTTCTTGGGAGCTACATTTTTTAATCATGTCCTCCAGAGCTCTGAGGAGAGGCAGTTATTCCAGCAAGTGCACTGGCAAACAGGGAGGAGCATGGCTCAGAGGAGCAGCAAGCAGGATGAGTGTTTCTCAAGAGGTCCCTTAGACTCTTCCTCAGGGTCTCCCTGAGGGGGCTCCTTCTGTTGCCCACCTTGGAACTGACAACATCTGTGCTCCCTCTTGGTCCTTGGATCTCATATGCTGTCCTAGGTGCAGAGACATGCAAAAAATCTGTGGTACTAAACATAAGCAATAAGCTACCTTCCTTCCCTGGGGGACAAACTTCTGAGAAAACAATATCCCCCTCCCATAAATTCACATAGGTTCTGTAGAATGACTTACCAGGGATAGGGAAAAGGGAGAAATCCCATGACATCTGAACCACTATCAGCTGTACAGCTTCAGCCTCTCATGCACATCTCCTGCCCTGCTCTTCCACCCTGACCAGGCACCAACAGGTTAGGAGGTGAGGAGCAAAACATCATTGCAACAGGAAGAGCATTTATTTAATGCTCTTTATTACAGCTACTCACTCTCAGTTCATAAAGGAGTGTGGATTTTTTAAATTTGTTTTGGCTTTTTTTTCTGCACTTTTTTGAATAGTTGTATGTGCAGCTGCAATAGCAATAATATTATTTCAGAAGTTGTTTATTTGCAAGTTGTCATAAATGTCAATCACAGCTAGAAAGAAAGACACACACTAACAAACAAAGGAAAAATGCATGAACTTCTGTGATGTGAAATACTACTCTTTCCTGTAATAAATGTATTAACCATTGAAAACATAAATGAGTATCTGCAGTTCAAAAAGATGGTACCAACAGATTCCTGGATCCACATTTTTGTGTCCAATCCCTTTACTATGAAGTGTGAGAATGGCAAATAATTCAAAATTACTTACTAGGCTGAAATCTTTGGTTCTGAAGTCAGCAAAAGATTTGCCCTTGTTGTCAGTTCTGGGAATTTGTGTATGTGTTACATTTACTTGTCAGCTCTTGCTGTTGGCAAAATTCAAATGGATACAAATTCTTTAAGCTAGTGGATGGAAGGCAAAATGGCCCTAGAGAAAATGACTCTTGATTTTATGAACTTAAGAAAAAGGAAGTTTCTATTTCATATTTTTGCATCTATTGCAAAATATAACTCATGAATCAAAGTATCTTACCACCTTCCCTGTAGGGAATCTTATCAATATTCAAAGAAGGAAAAAAGGACTGCCTAAAATATCAAATGCTATGAAATACCTGCAACTTTTGAAATTAAAATAGCTGGTAAATGGCTGAATGAATCGTATATGGCCTGAAGAAAATTAGGTGCATATTATTCTTATTATTCTTAGTCTCAAAGTATGTAAAATTTAAAACTGTGATTCAATGGAAATAATGGCAGCTATGCCAAAAATGTGTCTGAGACATATTTGAATAACTTTATTGTAAAGTCAGCTGTAAAATTTTCGCTGTGCTGCTTCTTCAGAAGGCAAAATCTTGCAGTTCTTATTAAAGACCTCTGCTAAGCAAAGCGCACACACATACATAGAAATGGTTCACAGGTGTTTTCCAAAATTAGAAACTTTTAAAAAAAAGAGTTATACAGTTTGTCATACAGTCAATGACAAACAGAAGCTCTGCATGTCCATGGGTAAAACCTTGCCTGCACAAGAAAGTTTACTTTTGCAATTTTTCTCATAACACTTATGCAAATGTTACTATGACAGGAACACACCAGTGTATTTGTGAGGATGTGCCACTTTGAGATGACAGCAGATCCCACAGGGCCTTTGAGCTCTTGGAGAACAGGAACTGAGGTGGCTGATCCATGTTCCTGACAGTCCTGCAGCAATTCCAGTAACACAGAGAGAGGTCTGTGTGGAGCTCACTGGAGCTGCAGCAGAACATCAGTGCTGGAAGAGACCTCCATGAAGCCACCATCACCTTATGTACGTGCATACGTATGGATATATGTTTGTATTTATAAAATATCTGAACAGACTGGTGTTTGTTCCTTAATTACTGCTGTCAGGAAGGTGGCAACTGCTGAACAGTGCCATTTCATGAGCTGTGTAGGAGTGTTTAGAAAGGCACAGAGGTTTTATACTAGATTTACAGTGAAGAGCTCCTGCAGCCCGGAACATGCCTGCAAAAGGGGTCTTGCTTTTCACCCCCACACTATTAATCCAAAAGGTAGAAAACGCAATTGCTTTCCCATGCTATAAGGCATGACAAAAGCTATACAAGCCCATGTGGCAACCATCTTTTCTATAGTCTGGGGTATGTGTGCATGTTGTAGAATAATTTCCTAGCTCTCCATGAAAGACCCCAGAAGTCAAGTACTCCGGTGAGGGAGGGAGGGGGACTTTGAAGGTTTGAATTGGAGGATATAAGGAGCAAAATAAATAGAGTAACACAAGGAGTATTTTTAAGTCTAGATTAAAATAGCCACACACGTCTTCAAATTTTCTGATGAACTTTAAGAAATGTACCTGTACTGTAGTATTGATAATTCAATTCATAAAATCCAAAGGTAGAAAAAGAGCTAAGGGTATTGATTAAACTGTGAACAAGTATACCATTCCTATTTTTATGGCTGTAGCTACAATAAACATAGGGCAGGTTAAAGTTTTAACCTGTTCATTACCAGCACCCAGAGAAGGCTCCAGATCAGGAGCTGAGAAAAATTAATAATTTAGGAATACAGAAGCACGTGCAGCAAACCATTAGGGTTTTTGAGATTACAAAGCAGAAATCCTTCCAATCTCAGTAAGCAAAAGATAAAATACAAAGAAATACCAGTTCCTTGGTGTCTACATTATGTTAAGAGGCTTATGAATTTGTGGGGTCTTTAGGAGGCTGACTGGTGGAGAGCGAGGTACTGTGGCAGAGAGGCACGCTCACTTCTGTCCTCAGAACTTGTTCTGGAGCTGACACTGCTTTCAACTCCAATTAGCTTACTCAAAATCATAGCCCTGACCTTTTTTCAAAGAACTGTTATGTATGAATACACACAAACTGTGCTAGAAAAAAAGTGATGATTCAGTGAAATACGGTCCTGTGAGCTTTTGGTACTAGAAAGACACTCCTAGGAGTGATAGAGGCCAGCTGGTGCTGAGCACTGCTGCCAGAAGAAGATCTGGGGAGTGAGAAAAGCCCCCCTGACTGTTCATAAGGATGCTAGCTACTTAAAATACTGATGGCATTTTCCTTTCGATGTAGTGTTAAGATCCTTCTGGCTTCACATGCTAATTGAGAGAGTGATGAAGGGAGGGTAACCTCCACACCCCCCCTCCTGTTTTAAACAACTCTTTTATATATTTAGGGTGATCAGCAAGGTCTAGATATAGACTTTGTGCAATATTATGAAATATTAAAGTTGACTAAATGCTTAATTGCACTTGCAGGCTCCTTGTAGACCATCTGACAGGCCCTAGTGGTCCTGGTGATGTGGAAAAAGGAAGGTTCCTTTGCCAAAGGATGTGATGTGTGTTTCCCATTTCAAACCAGGATCACTGCAAGAACATCTGAGTCATGTGCCATAGATATCCCACACAACCTGTTAAACTTTGCCTATCCCTTCTGGCCTAACAACCTTGGAGACCCCTTACCCATTCCACTGAAGCACAGCCACAACTCTTATTACTCCAAAGTTGAAGCTCCTGTTTATTTCTAATTCCACCTATCCATCTTGGATCAGAGTTTCACATAAGTTCTTGGCACATACCAGAACACCCACCCCCTTTGGCTCAAAACCTATCTAGAGCGCCACCCAACTCTGAGTCTCCTGAGCTCTTCCAACCTTCTGCTCCAAATCTCTTTCTGCCTAAGCCCCTCAACTTCCCTGCACTTCCCTCCCAGACTGCCACTGCCACTGCCATCCCTCAGCACTCCATGGTCAGGAACCCCAAACACTGGTGTCCTGGCAGTGGTGGCTGCTCAGCTCTCCATCTTTGGACCCCTCACCTCTGCTTGAACATTCTGCCAACATCTACACCCACCACAATGAACTTCCATGGGACTTTGAGCCCACATTCCTCCACCACAGCACCTCTTCCCTTACCGCTCCCCCAGAGGGAATCACCCAACTCCTGCATCCCACAGGGAGAGGCTAAATACAGGTTGCAGTTCCTAGAAATATACTTTAAAAAGATGCAAAGAGTAAAAAGTAATATCTATTTTAGGAAAATCAGATGTATTTAGACCCTGTATTTCCTTACTTTTAGTCTACAATTAGACCTGGAGCCTCCTTTTTTATAGGATTTGAAAAATAAAACTGGTGAAAATGCACATGTATTATTTTCCATTCCCCCCCACTCTCTGCCTCTAACAACAAAGAAAGCATTTTTAGGTTTATTTTCCTCTCTTTAGTCCTGTGTTTGTGAAGAAGGTGGGGGAGGTGAAAGGCAACTAAGACCCAAAGAATTAGAGGTTACTTATTCTTCTTTGTAAATAATTGCCATGCCATTGACTGAGTGTCCCGAAGCCCAGCTGCCTGCTGACAGACTGTTGTGTCAGCAAAAATCTCTCTTGTTTTGCAGGAGGCTTTAAAGTCCTGATGGGTGGAACACAAGGCAGAGTACAAAAACTCACTATCAGTTCTGGATAGCACACAGTTGCTTTTCAAATTAAAACATTTTTTTCCTTTCCACTTACACCAGGGGTGCTACCTTAGTGATGCTTGTTTATCCATTCTTCCTTTCTCATGGAGGATACAGAGTTCTCACTGAACCATTTTTTTCTTCCCATTGAGATCTAGCATTGCAATCAGAATTCAGCTTATTTCACCACTTTATTAAACCTGTTTTCACCTTTGGAAAAGACATTTTGTTCTCCTCTATTTATAGTACATTAAGATACTGTGCAGATACAGTTATGGATCAACACCTTATTAATCCATTTTTTTGTGATAAAATAGCTGTGTGAGGGGGTACAAGCACCTCACAGATAACAAAACCCTGCTAGGTGCCTCATTTCGACCTTTTCCTATTCAAAAACTCCTTGTTCTGGCACAGGAACATGTGCTTCCTTTTAAGCTGTACATGCTAATTTTCCTCCTAGCCTCACATTGCTGCCAGTGTTAAAGACTGGGACAAAAAACCTAGGGTACAACAGAGCTTACAGCAGTAGAAGTACACTGTGCATTTGAAAAGCTATGGAGTGAAACTGAACCAGTAGAAGATCATCTTTTCCAGCCTGTAGAGCTTTACATGCTAGAAAGAAGCAAGATGGAAACCTGGTCTGGAGTTCCTGAGTTCAGCAAAGGTCTGAATTGAATTTTCAGCAGTGGTGGCTGAAAACTGCCCAATAAATCCAGCTAGGGATAGCACACCCCTTTAAGTAAGCCTGAAAGCCTTCACTAACACAGTTCAGGTGGTGGAGGATCTACTGCACTCCTAGACAAGATGGTGTTGTGGCTGATAGCACAGATCACTCTTTTCTGGTCAGAACTGGTCTTTCAACAGGAAGAGTAAGGGCTCTCTAATATCACTAGAACAACTTTCTGAATGTATGGTCTCCAAATCAAACTTTGCCCATTTTTTAATGGACAAGATGAGCTGTTTCTCCATCTAAATCAGCAATAGAGTGAGGCTCTTCCCTGCTCAATTATCCCCATTCCATGGAAGTTCCGAAGGTGTGCAAGTGGCAGTAAAATCAAGCTTGATGTTTTGGTCTGATTCTTCAGTGCTGGTGTGAGCAAATGACAACATAGCACTTCATGCTCAAGGTAAGCCCTGTTCCTCTGATGTAAAGAGGGAGAAAATTATTTGCTAAATATTAACCTTTCAGTCTGAGAGAAAAAAAACCACCCTCATTGTCACTGCAAAAGTAAGCATTGAGGGTCTTTGTACATCTTGTACACCAGAGTCCTTTTGACTACATCCAAAGCAGGATGTCTTTTGCAATGAGCTACTTTAGCTGAAAATAAACAGCATTTCCAATTAGAAAAGACACTGATGTGAATTTCGTGATGAGGGAAGTGGTGGAGCTGATCATGAAACCTTGCTTAGGGCAATGGATGTTTTGTGTTATTTGGCTGAGAGAGGTTGTGCCTCTCCATCCATCTCTCCTCCTCCTCCATCCAACCAAACCACCACCCCATTCCCATCACAACCATATCTAATGCAGCTGTCTCGTCTGTCCACCAGCAGCAGCCAGCTCACAAGTGTGCCCTTGCAAGGGAGGGAGGATATATATAAAACATATTCTGTGGAGACATAGAATCAGCACTGGCACTGAACTTTGTGATTTTCAAAGATTCTCTTAAAGCTGAGCATTAAGTTCCTGTGATATTGCACGAAAGCCTGGCTTTTATCGAAATGGAAATGAATTTTTTCCAGCGTTCATGCAGCCAACAAAATCTTGAAGGCATTAACTGCAAGCACCTCAAAGACTCAAAACCTAGACTGCAAATGCAAAGTAAGGGTTTTAAATATTTTTTTTGCACTTCCATATCTGTTAAAAAAAAAATCCATGGGGCTAAGGAGATAAAAGAGACAAGGAGTGTTGTGGAGTTTTTGGAGGTTTTCAGAGGGAGACAATAAGTGTATTATGAAGCAGCTGCTCTGACTGGCAGTCTGTTGCCCACCTGGAGGAGAGGACCTGCTGTGAGCTTTCCATGCACTCCTCAAAGAAAGCCAGGTAGAAAGCAGCAGCAGCACGAGGGGTCTGGGTGAAACTCTCTCCCCTTTGATTCCTGTGGTTTGCGCAGAACTCCTGGAAGGCTGAAAAGCACTGGGGAAAACGGTGTGGTTTTCTGCCAGAGCACAGCTCCAGCTGGGGAATTCAGGGATCTTTTGCTGTTCCTGGTTTTTGGTCAGAGGAGTAATAGTGCTGCAGTCCACCTTTCACCTCATGGTCACAGTCTCTGGTTTCCCTGACACCAGGACACCGGGGGTGTGTGCGGGGCTGCTCAGAGGAAGGGAGAAAAAGGCTCTGTGGTTCTCCCCTCCCTGCTCTTCCCATCAGCAGTGCTCACTCCAGTATTACCAAAGGAAAAATAGACCTTCAGCTCAGCAGCTCCTGCCCCCACCACCAGGCCTTCACTCTGTCCTCTGCAAAAGAGTCACAGTGCCTCTCAGGAGCAGTGATGGATCAGTGGGGATGACTGAATGCTCCATGCTTTTGATCCACCAAACTCTGCCATGGTCATGCTTAGATAAGCATGGGGAGAAACACTGTCAGTTTTCCACTGAATTTCAGAATTTACTACATTTTTACTAGCATCTTGTTTGCTTGAATATGTTTATTTTTATCCCTCAGGCAAATATTTCTGCCTCCTGTGAACCTTTCATGTAAATCAACAGAGGCATTTGGCAAGCTATATCAAAACTGCAGCTTTACATATCGCTGAAGCGGAAAATAAATGGAAATAATTACTGATGTCTCCAAGTACAGATTTGTTTCCAAATGAAATGTGTAGCTTGGAAAGGGTGGGCAGTATATATCTAATGATTTCCTGTTAGCTTACATAGCATTGGCTGAGACATTTTTATTTCATTCCAGGATTAGTTTTTTGCCTCTTTTTGGGGAGATGAGGGAGAGATAGTGGCTGTTTGTTTTCTCATTTCAACCATATTGAACAGAATCAGACCTTCAGCTAGTTGATGAACCACTTCCCAACAGGAAGCTTATGTTTGATGTGTTGCTGTGGAGCTAATTTACATCATTCTGACACTGAACAAAAAACCTGCCCAACTAACCAACCAAAAAATCCCCCAAAACTCAACTAAAAAAAAGAGAGATGGCATTAACTGTTTTGCTTCACAGAATGTCCCATTGTGGCAGTGTAACAACAATCCAGCTTGTGAAGCTCTGCTGTGCTTTAATGATTGCAGAAATGCAAGGGAAAAGTCAGCTCATGACTGAAAGTACAAAAAGGTAGATAAAAAGAAAATTACAAATAATTTTCAAGTTGATGGTTTCCTGCATTTTATCATGTTCAAACAGCATTTTGAAACTTTTAAAGGACACAAGATCTGCTTCACATGCAACAACAGCTGAATGGCAAAGAAATCAGAAGGGATGCAAGTCTTCACCTGTGTCACATCTTCCAAATCTGTCCCTACTGAGGTGGCAGGTTTCTCAAAAGGATGTAATCTATGCAGAAATCAACAGATGTTTCATTGTTAGTGAAATGTTCCTGCCAAGAGTTACTTCACATCTTCTTTCAGTGTGCCAACCAGCCCAGATCAAAGAGGCCTGCCTTGAAAACACACCCTCCAGGGTCTGGGGAGAGGTGGCACGGGCTTTCCTCTCTGGGCTTGGACACCACCTCCCAAATATACAAAAATCCCAAACAAAGGAGACAATGATTCTTGCCTGTGGTTACCACAATCAGCTTTGTTTTGCTGGTGACATAATTGAGCATTCACTGCACTGAAATCCTTGATTGCTTGCCCCTGTTTATGCCAGAGGCATGGATATTTACTGACCAGTCCAGGGCAATTTGAGCAGACCCAGATCTGAGGTATTGCTCTGAGTGGAAACTGCAGTCTGACAGCAAACTGCTCAGAAGTGCCTTTAATTCATGTATTTATTTTCAACAATGTGAGTGTCCAATAAAACACTCTGCTGCTGACAGCTAATTTCTGAAAATCATGTTCTGATGTTATTACAGAATTTGTTCTATGTAAAACTTCCAATTAAAAAAAAATCATCAAAGATTACTAATGTGCAGAATCTCCTTTAAGCATGCAAGCTTATTTCCTTCCTGATTTTTCCTTTCACTCTCTCTAAACCTGGTATCTTACAGATGTACTTTCTGCACAGGCTTCAAAGAAAAGGAATGCATTACTACAAAGGGTTGTTTTTTTCTCTTTTTTCCCTCTGTATACACAAAGCTGGGCAATCCTTAGAGGTAGATACCAAATAAATTTACTCAAGCTAATTAAAATGTTCACTTATTTTGTTAGTTTAACAAACATTCTATATCTGTTTTGCCTAGAATATCTTTGCAAAATAAGTGAGCTCAAAGGAGTGCAAGCAGTCAAAATAAAATAGTTTGAACATTTGAATTAATTTTACCACAGTCAGCAGGAATTTAGTGGTAAAGTTATTTATACATTCTCAGGCAATACTGTTCAGGTGCAACACCTCTGGAATAAAGACAAATCTAAGTTATTTTCATTGTCTTTTAAGACAATTCAAATGGAATGTATTTGTCTTCCTCACTCAGGAAAGTGGGTAAAGGGTCTAGCTCTTTAAATGCTGTTGTTCCAGTTTCAGAGTAGAGAGGCTGTAAAACAGGGGTGCTTCATTAAAATACCATAGCTGGCACCTCTCAGAGGCACAGGAAAGGAATATTCACTGAGTAAGTAACACATTATAAATTATAATTGAGATTCAATTCTCCCAGGGAGAAGAGAAGGTAACTTGTCATTTGAAGTGTTGTGAGTTTCTGAGAGTGGACCAGGAGTTTAGAGGGTATAATGATATCATTAAGAAATGCCCTTGCAAAGCAAGCAAAATTATACTGTGCTGTTTCTTGAAAACCACAGGAACTCTTTATTGTTCTGTCAGCAGCAGTTCAAAGAGCTGTGTGACCCCATTAACATTCATTCAGGCATGTATAACAAATTGGAGGGGGGAAATTTCTTGAATAGTTAATTATATTTTGTGTGTTTGAATAACTAACACTGTTAGCCATAAGAGCTCAGCACCATAGAATACACACCTTGCACACCTGTTTTACCTCACAGATTTATTTTTCTTCTAATATTTACAGGAGAAAGCAGTATCAAAGGTAGAGAAATAGCTGGGAGGTTGGAAAGTGGAAAAAGTAGATAATGGCTAGCTGATTTCATAGCTGTGGTCAAACTCCTCTAGTATTTGCAGTCCTTCTTCCATGGGCAGCAAATATTATATGATGAGAAAATCCTTTGAACATACATATCCATGTCAGATAGGAATATGTGGGGTGATACACTCTAAACATAAGCTACAATCTTGCAGGGAAACTGAGCTATCTCACTTTTGATAAGACACAGCTCTTGTGACCAAAGTATGTATGCTTTTTTTTTTATTATTCATTCATTTATTTATTCATTTATTTATTTATGTGTGAAAAGTTGTCCCAGAAGCTCTTTCACACCCAGTGGCAAATGACTACAGTCCCCACACTGCAGCGATCATGGACTCAGTTTAAGCAAAGACAGTGGCCAGCAACAGAAACTGAAGTTTGCCTGGTTGGTTTCGAATGCAAAAGTTAATTTTTTAATTTTTTTTTTAGAGAGAATGATTGGTAGATATTGTCTCCAATGCTAACAGGAAGCCCAGTTACAGTGATTAATTAAGTCAGAAGCTTTATCTGTGCCAATTAATTAATTTCAGTTCCACTGCAGATTCAGGAATCCTTATCTCTTTAGGACCGTCTCCTTGCAGCTTCCCTTGCACTTGGCAATGAGATTGATAAATTATGTGATAAAGGCAAGGACCATCACAAGGAGTTTAATACTGTCTGTGTTATACTGAGCAGATGTTGTTTCCTCAGAATTCAGTTCAGGTTCTCTGTATTTCTAAGAGACACCAAACAAAGTTTGAATTGTTAGTGGGACTCTTCAGGAAACTTCTGTGTGAAGTTGGACTGGATCCTTTGTAGCAACTGCAGGTGTCCATTTACATAAAAATTCCCACCAAACCACAGGAAACCATTTCTTCCAGACACTGGGCATATATGCTACTGAGCACACTTACTAATTCAAAAATACTAAATTCTAAATTCTCTTGGAAAATAGAAGAATAAAATTTATCTTACCCTATAAGCCTAGGCAAGCTTGCAGTCTATTTTCATTTCATTGAAATTTCTGCTGTTTTCCTCTGTAATTCTTACACAGCCATCAAGTACTTTGCTCATCACATATATATTCATACTTCTGCCTTTCTTCTGAAAAACTGTCAATCTAATGACCTTCCAAATGTATCTGCTGTTTGAAGAATATTTGCATTGGAATTATACTTGTGTTAGCTGTGTTGTTTCTTTGCTGCATATTTATTGCATGTAGATTGGAGTTGTTCAGAAAGCCTCCTCTGAAATGGAAATTATTTTTATTACCCTTTGGCCTTTCTTTAAACTGATTCCACTGCAAACAGTTTGTAACAGTGGGAGTGTGCTCCGAATGAAAATCAGAATGTACATTCAAATGGTCTAATGGTCTAATATGTCTACCAGAAAGGGACAAAAAACACATCCTCAACTAATAACAGGAAGTTTTGAATTACAGGGAAGTAAAACTACTGGATGAATTTCCACTGAAATACTTTTTTTCCTCAGAAAATGTCCATTTGCTGAAACCAAAGCTTAGTGGGGGCAAGGGGTAGAGATGAGGGGAGAAGGAAATAGGCTGAATATTTCTCTTGGTGTTTTCAACATTCCTTGGAAGACTGTGGTGTTTGAGGTTGACATTTTTGCATCAAGAAACTCCTGTTATTCAGGAATGTTTGTTTAATTTTAAGGTTCCACATGGTTAAGAAGAGACGCAAAAGTATTTGAGAACAAAATGGAGTTCTTCAAGATCACTAGGCAAATGTTCTTATTGATGTACAGAATTTCCAAAAAATGCTCAGACATTGAGGGACATTTTGTGCAAGCCTAGAAGTCTCTCTTGAAGTGGAAAATCACTTTCTGCCATGGCTTAATAGGGATGGAATTACAGCCTCCATCAAGACAATGGTAAAAGTTCTATTTGCATCAGCTGGGACTTCACCTCAAACTTACTGAAAGCATTGTAGTCTCTTTTGACCATGTTGATCATACACATATTTGCCATACAAGCATGTATAGCCATACAAATATGTATGACCATAAAAGATTTGAGGAATTCCTAAGTTCATTTGTTGAGGAGGAGATAATAATACCCAAGGATTTAAAAAAAAATTGATATGTGCGCAGAAGAGTCCTAGTTTTCTGCACATAAGTCAAACAACAAGTAGGCAAATGTTTCTAAAAATCATTGCCTTTCTGCAGAATTTTAAAATGTTTCTGACAGCAGCTTTTTTGTTAAAAACTTGCACCAGAAATTACCTTGCTTAGAGGAGCAGAATGAACAGAGAGTCCTGCCAAGAGCCCTTTCCTGCAGCGGTGTGAGCGGAGCTGCTGGGTGCTCCACAGCAGCAGTCGGGGACCCACAGGCAGTTCCACAGCACGTCCTCGAAGGCATGTGCTAAAGACAGGGCTGTGAGCCAGGGGTGTAAAGGAGCAGCTGATCTTACCCTGCCACAGCTGCCTTCCCTGGAGATAGGAATTTCAGTTCTGCAGTCATTAGTGAAGGCTCCAGCATGAGTCTTCTCCTAGAGAGAGCCAAGTCCTTGTCTAGCTGTGCTCAGGGGATAATCTATGCCGCTGTGTGCAGTCATAGCAGAATGATGACTCCTCCTGCTCTGCCTCCACTCCCTATACACATGTACCTCCATTGCCACCCCACATCTCAGACAAAATAACACCTATTTCAACTCTGTTGTCACAAAGCTCTCACTGAACTGTCACTATTCCTGTCTATTTCTAATCTAGTCTTGTGTATGCAATCTCCTTTCTATTTTTGCATAATCACTGGGTATATTTGTCACGGCAAGAAATTACCTGTAAGTAAATAGTCTCTTCAGGAAGCATTCACTGGTTTCCCATGCTAAAAAGGAGAAAGCTTTTGGAATTGTAAAAAAAGTTAAACATATTACAGATGGATCATTCCTGAAATTTTATGAAATTATGAAGGACAGGAATAATGTAATTTATTGCAAGTACATTAGACCAGGTTCATATTTTATGAGAGAAAGAAACATTCAACATATAACATGATCTATTTGTGCACATGTTAGTGGGAAGGTTTGAGCATGACTGATGTTAGCTCTAGGCTTTTTTACTATCTATCACTAAGACTTGCTGCAATAAACTTTCACATTTCCTTGCTGGGACTAAAAGAGTATTTTCTTTCTTTCTAGTTCTTATCAGCAACTTGGTGAGATCTTTATGAAAATGTAATAACTGGCATTAAAAAAGACTTTCCGTTTAATATATGCAGCTTGTCCTTTACTTGGAGCCAAAAGCCCCAAAGCATCCAACTGATAAACATGGCAGGGCTGATCAATTCTACTAAGCAGTTAATTCCAGTTTTCAAGTGAAAAATGTGAGTCTGCAGCCTGCTATCCTTTGCTTTTTCGTTGTTCCAGTCAACTCCCTAGAGATGATAGACACACAATGAACACAGGCCTTCTCTTGGAGAGAGAGAAGTCTGTTTATCTACCTTTTTTTAATATAAAATGAGTCAATCCCTCTTCTCATCTCCTTTAATTTCAAAGGCTCCCTCACTGGCAGCTCAGAGAGTACTCACTCTACATATCTCAACAGCTGCTGGAGACAGATAGCATGAGCATTTCTGGAATGATCAAACTGACCTTCTTTCAATGGATTCTAAGTGCTCATCGTTAGCTGTGGCTTCATGTTCCAACACAGGTCTCTTACATGAAGCACATTCTAATGCTGAAGGAAAAGCTAGCAAGGTAAACAGATTTGAGAACTTTAGAGGCAGCCTTTAATGAAAAAAATTGTATGCCTTTTATGTGTATATATTGCAAATTATTTCATTCCAATACTTGTGTATATATGCAGTTTGATGTCTCATACGAGTAGTGGCCTTGAAACCAAGAAAGTTTTTTGCTTCATATGTTTAGGAAACAGAATATCCAATTGCATCTTAAAGCATCTACTAAATTCTGATCTTTAGGCACGTTCCAGTGCTGAAGATCATTAGAACTTGAAGTTGTCTTACTTTAGGAACAGTTCAATCACTCTTACTGGGAAGAGGTCTCTATTTCCTTCACAGACCAGATTTTTTTTTTTGTAGACCCCCTTCTGTAGGTTAACCCATATTTATATAGCTCATATTGTCTCTATAGAAACAAGCTTGAGTTACTCTTCTGGAGTTACTAACAGGGACTCTTTGGGAAGCTGCAACATGCCTTTGGACACATGAACACTTGTGATTACCCATCTTCAAGGACCCAGCCTGGGATATCCCCTTTTCTTCAATTTCCATATCCTGAGGAAGATAATGACAAGGCTTTTGCAAAAATCCAAAATCTAAGTATTTCCCTAATTTTTTACTAGTCTTTAACTTCTGGACATAAATATGCAAAAAATGTCTGCCTTTAGGTAGGTTTCTTTCTAACTGGGGAAGGGAAAGAGGGACAGATTCTCAGCTGCCACAGATCATCATTTCTCTGCAGATGTGCACAGAACCACAGCCAGTTACACTGTTCCAGCAACTGGCCTCAGCTCTCTGCTCACTTTTCTCAACATGAAAAGCTGAGGAGAAGCCAAACAATTGAATGAACAACTTTTGAATCTGCAGTAATTTTTCAAGAAATAAAGTGTTAAATCTACACTTAGGATCTTTTTATATGAGGTGCTAAGGTTTTTTGGTTTGTCCCTGTGCAAGCCAGTGGATACATGAGCCTGTATATGGTTTTCTTTGCATAGCTTCTGTCACTGAGGATTTTATCTGTTCTGACTTCAGTAGGCAATGACAGAGTTCTGTCTTTCTATTAATATGACCTGTTGTAAATACCGGTGGAGACATAATAGCATCATAGAATATTTATAGCACAGGCAAACTTAATCTTACACTACAGAAAGGCTGAGTGTTTATCAGCTTTTTACAATGAGGATTCTCATTCACTCTAAATTTTCAAGTAGCAGCAATATTATGTTCAGAAACTCTGTGGAAAGAAGAGTTTTATCTTATACTCACTATGCCAGGCATCTTATACCCTACATCCTTCCCATGACTCATGAAGAGTTCCACTGTAAGTACTTATTCAGACAAAGGGTCCACATTTACCTCGGTTTCAGAGTATAAATGTGTTTAAACAAGGAAAGAAGAGTCAGTTCCTTGCTCCAGTCTGGAGATTCCAGCCCAGTCTGGGCTGGTGAAGGAGACATCAAGTTTTCAGGGCAGAGGGCTTGGTGAAATCTCCAAACACTCAAGGACTGCCTGGATTCTTTTCAGATGCCCAGTTTGACCATAACTAACATTAAATTATGTCCATTAAGCCAGGCCATGATGCTCTGAGATACTGTTCCATTACCTCCACTTGAATTCAAACTTCAAAAAGCAGGAAATACTAACAACTAAGGCAGAAATCAAATGCTTCCTACCACTCATAATGAAATAGATTATTAAGCATTTTGTTTCCCAGATTAAAATTATTGAAACAAACCTATTTCCAGATAATTTTGGAAATCTGTTCCACTGTAATAATGCTATTTTGAAAATACAGCATAGTTCCAGAAAAAAATAAAATGGTTCTGACTTGAAAGCTTTTATCAGCTCTAAAGACTCATATTTTTCAGTAAGATTTGGGAAAAAAAGCATACAAAAATATTACACCTCTGGCATAATATTGGACTGCATTTTTTTTTCCTTTAAGATCTACATTCTCCTTCGCTTTTGAGCATTTTTTAATACTATAGCTTTTCCTTCTGAAGCACAACATGAAAAATATTTGATCGTCTAAGACAATGCCAAAAGACAAACAATTTGCTGTTATAATTGAACTAACATTAGGTTTCTTGATCCTACAAAATTACAGTAGGAGGAAAGAAAAAAGACTTTTAAAATCTATTGCTTATGTTAAAGATCAAAAAGCTTCATATAGTTCTTAAGAGCCACAGTTTTTTCATAAATTGGCATCTCATTCTAGATTTTGAAGTGAAATAATCTCCAAACAAACCTGTTAGCTTAATTTTTCTGATTTCATCTAAACATTAATGCTATCCTGTAGCATTAGCAAATATACCTTTGACAATTTTCTAAGAGAATCTTATACAATTTTCCCTTATTTGAAGATTTTTTTTCAAAGATTTTTTTATCTGTACCACTATCTGATCAAAGTGTTTTAAAGCCAAACATCATTCATTTCCTTTCCTTTTCCCCTCCTCACAGAAATACTAGCTTCAAATTTTGTCTGGATTATGATAAACTGAAGATAACTTAAAGAAATTTAGTTGTTCTCCTAATGTCCTTTGTTGGTCAAATTTTCTGTCAAGTTATTGCCAATGAAACTCCGGAGACAAATTCCTGTTTGGAGATCTCGGTTGCTCCCTCCTGTTACTGCTGCTCAATGCAATGATTGTGAAATTTGAATCAAAGCCCTGTTGAACCCTAAAGACCACTCCTGCAGTGATTCATCATTGTCACAAAGTGAGAATATGGTTTATTTCTTAAGAGTGACTGTAATCACATTTGAGGACACCTGCATGTGACACAAATATCAAAGAAAGAAAGAATACAGCCAGGAAATAGCCGTCAACCCTAATTCTTGTTTCACTACCTTGAGACAGCCTTGGGGAAAGTGATCTGTTAGGTGAGGCAGTATTAGGTACTCTGGAGTGCAAACCTGACCTTCAGGTCAGTTTTGAATCCAGTTTGGTGATTTGTGTCATAAGCCACTCAGCTGGGTCTTGGTAGACCATAGCCCTCTGTCTTGGCTTTCATCAAAGAAACAGCAGGCAAGATCAAACCTTCTGCTGTTTGGAAGGTTTTGGAAGATTTCTGGATGCTATTGAGAAGTAATTGCATTTCTATTCAGAGCACTGGCTGGGGCAATTTCTAAATTGCTATGTGCATGCACATACACGAACTGCAGTACATAGCTCTGGTGTTGGATAAGGCAGGAACAGAGTGTTTCTTTATACTCGTTGCTATACCATAAAATCAAAAGTCCTGTCTGGAGGCCAACCAACTATATCCTCAGAGCAGAAACCAACCATCCTTACATTAAAAAAATGTCTGGGTTTCACTGTTCATGAAGGCCGTGTTCACTGCAGCACTTCAGCCTTGGTTTCCAGGATTATTGGAGTCTTTGAATGCAGTGGTCAGTAGCAAACATCCTGTGTACTGAGAAGTGACCATTTCTTACATGCTTCACCTGCATCATTATTTTAACATGGCTTTCTGACCTTTGCTGTTGGACTCTGATGCTTCTACTCTATCATGCAAAGTGCCAGAAGATCAGTCTTTGGTTAACTTAAGCCACAGTTAAATTTTGTCTACCATTATAAGATAATTACAAGGTCAGCATGACACATGAAGAACTGTGACTTCACAGATGAAGAGAAAGAGGAAAAAACATGCTGTGAAGGGGGAAAGCTGTTCACATTAAAAGAATGAAGATTAGAAGTGAAAACTTGGAAAGTTATTAGCAAAATAGGTTTATTTTAGACACATCTCTCTCTCCACCTTTCCATCCACATGAAAATCTTATGTTTAATGTGTTAGAATTCAAGAGATCTGTAAGGTCTAGGAAGGAATACAGCATGAGCTCAAAGCATACAGTGACAATTGTCTTGTGCTAAAACAGCAGAGCTTGTTAATCAGAGATGGCTTAGGTACTACAAAGACTTTTGTCCCCACACTGCTGTGACATGATGAGAATTGCTATACTGTACAAATAGTTATTTAACATCTGAACTACTGTTGTTTGAAGTGGAGGCATAAGGGCATTTTTAGGTCATTAAATAAAGTAACTGAGATACAATGAACTGTCTTGTGTGATGCAATATATGGAGAAATCCATACAGAACAAGGAGTAGTATTGAGCAAAATGTGCATTCAGCAATGTGGTGATGCAACTCCTACTTCATCTTTCTAAGTATTTACAGGTTTTACAGTGTTGGAAACTGAGCAGCCTGAATAAAATTAATTTCTGCAGCCAAGTCCACTAGATTTGACTAGTGTTTGTTTTACATCTCAAGATGAATTAATATATGCACCTGTGTAATACTTGCTGTCTGCACTTTAGTTGTAATGCATTGTAGCAATAATTTGAGAAAAAATAAATTTAAGGCAAATGCAAAAATATAGAATTGCCGAAAGATTAATTAGCTGAAAGCAACTTGAATGTAAGAAAAATACCTAAATGCATAAATTATTAAATACTATTTTTTAAAGTAATTAAATATGTCAGAATGTGATGGTCTGAGACAATGAATGACAGTTTAAAAAACTATAGGAAAATTGTTCCTCTATGGCATTAAAATTGCCATTACATAGGGAGAGGCTGAAAGTTCCTGGCACAAATAGCAACATATGGGTTCAGCTCCAGTAGAAATTGTAGGAGAGAATTATTTTCCTTCCATCTTCTTAACTAGACTTACACAGGACTTAATATAACCCAAAATCTCTTCATAGAAAGGAGGACTGAGATAGCCATGTAATCTGCCTGTCTGAGGATTTGTACTTGCACAGCGCCTTAGCTATGAGAAAAAACAAGGAACTAAAACAATCTGCTTTTATTTCTGGACATCATCATCTCATGGGAGTAGGACCTGACTTTTTTACTTTCAGTGACCTCCAATGCAGTGGCTCTTTTTCTGAAGTATGTAGGTATTGTCTGCATTTCAACTACATTTCACACAAATTTTACATTAGGATGGCACTAGTTCTTTTTCAATAATAATAGAACAAAGTCTCAGTGACGGGACTTCAACAGCAATGGTGAGAACCCAAAAACCCCCCAACCTAAAAAGCCCCCAACATCATTGTATGCTAAATATGTGCTTGATGAGCATGAATGTCTTGCTTCTAGAACTGGTAAAAAGGAATGCAGCTTTCACAACTCCTACTACTCCTACTACTCACAAAGCCAGTGGTTAGCTAAGTTTAGGACACATTATCCCAATTTGTACTTTCAGAGAGAGTCACATTTTTGCTAATCCTGGACAAGACAGCAGTAACTCATCTTCAAAGAGGAAAAGAAATGCAGTTGCATACTCAACTAATGCTGCCTCCTTCAATTGCACAGCACAGGATGTCAGGCTAATGACAGAATTATAAGATTTGGTACTTCCAGGCTTCAGTACTTCCAGTATTGCTGCTGACAAATGCAAACAAACTGGAGGCAGACAACCTGGCAGTGCCATGGCCAGAAATTGGATGGGATGAAGGCTTTACTGGCCTCAAACTGAATAGATGGAAAAGCTAAATTTGGACATGCACAAGGATGCTTTGCTAGAATTTGATTTAGTTATGAATGTCACTTGGTTTTATCTTCCTTCTGACTAGAAGGTTTTTTTGAACCAAGAATGTTATTCTGTATGAAGTGATAATATCTGCAGAAGATAAGGTATTGTGCTAAGGACTAATTGCACAGCTTGACTTTCTAATTTGTTAGAATAGATGAAAATTCCTCACAAAGGGGAATACAGGCTTAAAATTGCTGGCAGATTTTTCTACCTAATTTTTGAATAATAAAACAAAGCAGATACAATCATGATCTAGTTGCAGATAATTTGCTAGTCAAAAAAAATAGTTGAACATATTGTTCCTTCTGGAATGTAAGTTAAAATAAAAATGAACACACTAGAGAGAATTTTTCTTGAGGTGTTTATGACAACAGGATATCTGGTAAGTATTAAGCAAGAAAAAAACAATTACTTTTCTCTCCTTTTAAATATGTAGCCACATGAAAACATGGTCTTTAAGCAAGCTGGTATAAGATTGAAGTCATCCCTGCTTTGAGCAGGGCGTCAGACAAAGTGATCTCCATCTCTCCTTCCAACTCAAATAGCCCTTGGATTCTATCAAATGTCCTCAAATAGTAAGGTTATGTAAAAAGTCCTTCTCAGATCTAACACCAGAGATGGGCTCGGACTTTAGTGGAAGGGACTGGAGTCCTCTCTGACCACCACAGTTTCTCCTCATCCTCAGGTTGTCCCTCAGTCCCCAGCTGCCTTGTTCCTCACCTCCTACCTAACCCCATGACAGCACATGGTTTTAGCTTGTTCCTATTTATCTGCAAGCACCAAGTGGAAGTGCAGCCCCTCAAGAGTCTGAACCATAAACCAACAGGATGCTGTGTGACAAATGAGGGCAGTCAGAATGAGGCCACAACAGGGAGCCTGTCCTCCCTCTCCCTCCTTTCCGTCCTACTCAAACGCATTCCCATGAACACAGCACTGCTCTTCCATCTGCTGAGGGAGCTGCTCTCATCTCCTGTCACCCTCCCTCTGCACACACATGTGCTTGCATGTGGACTGCACACTCCCGAAGGCAGACACTGCTGGATTCTAATCCCCTTGAATTCTCTCATGGATTAAACCTCAAATCTCTAACCCTCCTTCCTAATGCTGTGGTAAGTAACACACGTCCTGGCTACATTGATTTACAGCTGAAATAAATGTGAAAGGCAGACAAAATGAGATGTCTGAAAATCGATCTATGCAGCAAGTGGATGGAACATTAAAGCATTTTAGATTATTTCTCCTCCTTTCACTTTGCCCAGGGCCTGATGAAGCAAAAATCACTGTCTGCAGCAATAAAAGTTGCAGGTACATGTGTTACCCTCCACCTACCTGTAACCCTTCAATGGCCAGTTTGAGGATAGAGGGTGTAAGCTTGGAGGCTTGCTTGAAGGAGAAGTTGCTCCAATCTATAATTAGAATGAAACCATTTATCTGAAGCTCCTGATCTTCAATGAGCACTTCCAAGGAAAGCAGAATAGCCCGAAGGATATCTATGAAGGAGTTCCTAAAGCAAAAGCAGAAAAAAAATCAATGGTTGCTGTTGTCTTCAAACCTCAAGATTCTCAGTTTTGCTATGGGTGGGGCATGAGTGAAGGACAGGGATTTATTCTGTTAGAATCCTGAAAAAAAGTTGTTTCAGAGGTGTCTTTAAAGAGTTGCTGCTCCAAAACTGCTTGGTGTGATAAATCCTGGTCACTGACGGATGAAATAAACACTGAATGAGATCTCCTTAGTTTTGCTAGTAGACCTGTCAATAGATTTTAGCTAAGCTACATTGGGAAACTATTTTTCTGTAATAAAATGAAACAAATTCAAGCTATCGATTTAAATCCTTGCTCGTTTGGATATACTTTACCAGTTTGTTTCCTTTCTTCTTATCAGTTTTTTTTTGTTTCCTTATTTTCAGAAAAGGAAATAAATCAGTACAATATTAATATAAAAGATATCATACAACTAGATTCTGTGCTTGAGTATAGGGAATGATGCAAGGCTTTACACAATGCAGTTTGACAGTTGCCTTATTTTTGCAAACCAAATACAACATGAAAAATGGCTACATATGCTCAAAATGAGAGCTCTTTATTAATTACCAGCTACAGTAGGCTGGCCACAAGGCTTCCCTCAGCTCTGGGAGAATAATTAAAAGCTTTGGAGGGCCTGAAGCATTTAACAAGTAAAAGGGAAGAAAGTGCTGAAATGCTTTCTTTAATGTGAAAGTCTGCTCTGGGAAGCCTGGGCTGCTCACTCCTTCCATTTCCTCACTACTTCCATTTCACAAAAGCAAGACTTGGACACTTTAATGACTAGTCCATACTTATACCCCAGCGAGCTGAATTAGGTGCTCTCCTCATCTGTCCTTCTCATTAAGATTATTTACAAACAATACATTCCATTAGAGAGTAACAAGTAAGGAAAGCTTCACAAAGTGCAGTATAACCTTGTGTAAAACAAAATTGTAATATACTGCTAGTGCAATCTGTTTTACCTTAGCATTGTTCTCAAGTTTTCATGAGATCTGAGGTCTTTACAGGGAAGGTTCATACCATGTTCTCCCATGGAGATTTTAATTTATTTCTTTTCTGCTGTTTTCATCAATTTAAAACAAATCCCCTCAAACATTCAAGAGCATTTGTTTCAAATTCTGCCTGAGATAAAAAAACATATGTGCA
This sequence comes from Ammospiza nelsoni, assembly GCF_027579445.1. Classification (NCBI taxonomy): domain Eukaryota; kingdom Metazoa; phylum Chordata; class Aves; order Passeriformes; family Passerellidae; genus Ammospiza; species Ammospiza nelsoni. The sequence goes on along the minus strand of NC_080633.1, from coordinate 117,489,583 downwards.
ATCAAAGCAAACTTCTCTACCATTGGCCTCTACCCCTGAATGGCATCAACACATGTTAAATTTCTATTAAAAGTAAATGGTGAATTCTTCTCTGATTCTTTCTCTTTTCTCTCAATAGGTTTTGAGTGGAAATGTACATTCCTTCTATAAAGACCTGATCCCTTGTAAAATCTGCTTCTGCACTCTGCCTTTCTGCAAAAGTTAGAAGCTTCTCTTAAGTATAATTATTAGGGCAATAAATTGAGCTTATTGAGCTTAAAGACACATAATATTGTTCTTGCTGCATACCAAGTCACCCCTCCCTCATTTATAGTTACAAAACAACCTTGACCTTTTCAAACCCTATGGGGAAGCTCTACTAAACAGCTAAAAGGAGGAGTATTTCCTTAGCAACATCAGGTGAAGGCATACGGATTGGATTGGCAATTGGCATGTACTTTAGGTCTAAATTTATTTTGCAAAACCTGTGATATACTACCTACTGCTTAGCTGAAATGGTGATGACTTTCAAGCAGCAGCATCAGATGACCACATCTGGTGAAAAAACCCCAAATACACCCTGCTCTAGGGTGACTTTATGATGCTTCTATCCCCAGTGGTCTCTTCTGTCTATGCTAGATATTAAGTTGTGCACCTTTAAGACTGGTTCCGAGAGCAAAGCGGGGGGAAAAGAAGCATGGAGTTTGTTTTCAGAAACTACACTCAATCCTCCACATTCCTGCTTCTGGTCTGTGATGTCTGCAGCATGGATGGACAGCGGGACAGAGCTCTCCTTTTCTTTTTTAGTTAGTTTTTAGCTAGCTGAGGCAGTGAAGTTCTCTAGACTGTGGCTTTTCTTTTTATTGCAGCTGTTCAAACCTGCCCTGGACTGAAAACCCAGAAGAAGACCAGGAGCTCACACCTGGGGCCCACCAGGGCCTGGGATGTGGCATTTCCAGTGCCAGAGGGACTGATAAGAGACTGAGTGAGCTGAGCTACAGACCACAAAATGACTTCTGAATTTGCCATCTCTTCAGAACAATGAGATGTTTTATTGTTTAATATTATTAATTTTTTATGCTTGTGAATACTTTGCCAGTTAAATAAATAGGTTTTTTCCCCCTGTTCTCCAAGGAAATCTCTTCCTGAACCAGCTGGGGGAGAGGTCACTTGAATTTACTTTCTACAGGGACCTCTTTGAAAGTCCTCCCAAATTTGCGCTAAACCAGGACACAGCCCTAGACCATATCTATGTAATATATCCTACACTATCCCAGCATCCTCCTTTAGGGCGGTCAGCCTTCCACAAGAACTGCCCCATGGAAGCTCCCAGACATGTGCAGTGGCTCCAAAAGTGTCCTTACATACATGCCAGCCTTCTTTGCACTCTTGTAGGCATCAGTTTGAAATTATATCATTGACTGGCTGCATTGGGGAAGATGGAATAATCATGATCTCAATCTCACAGCTGCAAATCCTAGAATGAACTGGATGGGTTTTATTGACAAAGGTGTTAAACACGGCTACATTGTGACAAAAAAAAGGTTTCATCCTTCATTTATGGGAAGAAGTTTTCTTAAGAGTACATTCAAACTTATATTCCTGATGCTGCTAGCACTGATGTTTTTAAAGTCTGTAGTGATTCCAGTGGGGCTGTCTGGAAATGGTGGATACAAGACATCTTCTGTAATCCACTCAAACTCTAAATGGCAATGGAAATATTTCAGTACCAAATCTTCCCCTTGGACTTCGTGCTGAGGAATTCCAGTCTTTGTTTGAGTGTCTACATAAATTGCCAATTTATCAAACAATTACTCACCTGTACCTTCCTGTACTTTCAGTAGAAATTATTTACCTGGGAGATATGGCACTCAATTTTCTTAGTTTGCAACTAATCTGGCTGTCCCTGCCTACATCCCTCCACTCTCTATGCATTTGCAATTTGAAGACATGGTGTAGGAAATAACTCAGAGTGAGCACAAAGACGTTTTTCTGATGAGTACAGGGAGTTATAAAAGCAGCACACAAGTCCTCCAGGTGGGTTGTTTGCAGACACACTGTTCCATGAATGCAGAGCCTGGATAGAAATCAGACAGAGTGCCACTTGAGTCTTAAGCCCTCTGCTCTCGAGTCTTGGGGCTTTGAGACAAATCATTCAGCTGTGTGACTGATTTGCATCCAAATAATTTTCTATGCATGAACACAGAACCACTTTTTATTAGTCCATCACTTTTGTTCCATTGCTTAACGTTCCCTTCCCCTCCTCCAATGCCCCTCCCCACCAGTTTAACCCTCTCACACAGAAAAAAAAGTGAAATAAATTACAACTACACAAAGGGAAATGTATAAGGTCCTGTAAGGATTCAGCATGAAGCTTACTGAAGTGAGCCACTAATGAGTTACAAAAGATTTGCACAAGCCCCAGACAGAGAAAAAGGAGGAGGGAGAGAGTGTGCCTATCTGCCTTGGCTGAATGGAAAGGTACCACAAAAGAGACTCTTCAAATTCCCTTTAGAAAATGGGAAGTTAGCCCAACACAAGCTAGTGGTAAGGAACAATAATGTAACGCAAAAAATGAAGATGGTTTAGCTGAGGGATTTGGTGGGGAGATTAGCCAAAGGCATAACATGAAAATAAATAAGAAAAAATTACTTAATTATGAGAGGTGTAAGCAGGCTGTGAGAGAACCAGAAGGCTCAGTGGAGTACCAGGGTGCAGTGGGAACAATTAAAGGGGATAAAGACATTGCAAGGAAATTAAATGCTCTATTTGCATCTATCTGCCACCAGTCATTTTGAGGAGATCCGTGGATAACAAAGCTGAGGGACTGCTGGAAAATAAGGGGGCAACTAAGACATACTGAAAGGTGATACATTTTGGAGAAGACAGCATCAGTAAAGGCTTTTGACATTACTCCTTCTGAAAAACTAAGCACTTTTAGGCATGCTAGTGAAATTAATTGGATTATTCAGATAGTTAAAAGTAAAAATGTACAGAAGTACTGGCAGCTGAAGCCATTAAGATTGTCTGGTAGTAAGCAAAAACAAACTGTCACCACAAATCCTGACTGTCCCACGAGATAGCAGACTAAAAACTTTGGATGAGTGCCTCTATCTTGGCAGTTGCAGATAATTCAGCTTAATATCCCTCAGTTAATATGCTGTAAGAGCCTCTCTTCTCTAATACTGAAAAGGTGGCCAATGCTCCATAACATTTGGCAAGCTGCAAACATGGCATAGATACAATTCAAGTAAGAGACCACATCTTGCTTTGTTCCCTCCATACACAAAAAATCACCAAGAGTGCAAAAATGCATATTTAGCTTCTAAATGGGGAGAGCTGACCCTGCCCTGCAAGGAGGATTCCCAGTGAGAGTAAAACACAGAAAAGGAAGCAGAAAAAAGGACCAGAAACACATCTTCAGATTGCCCCAAATTATTTGAGCTAGTCCAAGTTCAAGAAGCTGGTTGCATTTAAAATTCTGTGTTTTGGGTCTCTCACTACAAGAAGGACACTGAGGTGTGGAGCAGGTCTATTGAAGGACAGGTGAAGTCCTGGTGAAGTGTCTGGACCACAAGTCTTGTGAGGAGTGGCTGAGGGAGCTGAAGGTGTTGAGCCTGAAGGGAAGCAGACTCATGGGAGGTCTTACCACTCTCTACAACTTCCTGAAAAAAGATATCAAGGTGAGGGTCAGTCTCTTCTCACAGGTAACAAGTGACAGAACAAGAGGAAATGGCCTTAATTTGTTCCAGGAGATTGGATATTAGGAAAAGCTTTTTCACTGATAGGGTTGCCCTGGAGACATAAGAAGCCGTGTATATGTGGCACTAAGGGACATGGTTTAGTGGTGGACTTGGCAGAGCTGGGTTAACAGTAGGACTCAATGATCTTAAAGGACTTTTCCAGACTAAATGATTCCATGATTCTATGAAAAGCTTAGAAAGGGAGACATGAGCAGCACAGCAGATCCATGCAGGTGGAGAAGGAGAACCCAGGAAGGCACATTTTCAATTGTTCCCAAACACAGCTGAGGTATGCTGTCCATGAAATATGAATTAAACAAAGCCTCTGGAATCCAGTCAACAGTGGGCTTTGAATAGGTGTTCATAAATCATACAAAGTAATTTATTTCATCAGATTAAATTCTCCTTTCTGCTCATGAAGTATTGATAAGAAAGCACCAAACTTCCATTGTTGTATTCTTGGAAAACATCTGTGTTTTTTTAATGTACATATTTATTTTAGAAAATTAAACCTCACCCCTACTGGAATCAGTACTGGAAATTATTAACACACAGACCTTGGGGATTCATGTCTTGATTCAAACTGATGATCCTGAGCAACTCCCCTGCCTTTCTGGCATCAGAAGGAAATGGCAATCACTCTAGCTGCTACAAAACCTGATCTTCACAGCTTATCACTTTTGGTGAGGATGGGTCTCTCATGTGCACAATTCAGGCCAGCCCTTGGCTAAAGAATAATCAGGAAAAATAAGTTCAGGATGAAGAATCACAAATGAAAACGGTGACTCACTTGATTAATCCTGCTCTAGAGAGGATGAAGAGTCAAACAGAGGAGCTCACAGCTGAGTCATGCCCTGAAGAGGGCTTGTCTCCTCCCTCTGTCTGAGGTCTGAATAGCACACATATGTGCAGGAATTAGCAAGGCTTGCCTGCAATTCAAGGAAATGGGTTGCATGAGCAGCAAATGCTCACAAAGAATATTTTGGCCTGCTGTAGGTAACTTTCTTCATAGAATAATTCAAAGCCATATAAACTTGTTAACTGCAAGAAATATGAATAATTCAGTGACATGTAAACTGCAAAAATTATTAAAGAAAAATATAAGGGCAAGTTTCTTATTTTGTGGGGTACCATACCCTTCTTTGTCATGCCCAAGCTAATGTTTTTTTTTCCCTCTGTCAAAACAGAATGCATGCACAGGAAACTCCTACTGAGTAAAACACGGGTTACATCAAGTTAATGTCAGAGCTCCAAATTAATTCTTCTGTCGCATCCAGCACAGCTATCTTTGGTTGTTCCAGTATGTCAGCTTCAAACAAGCATCTCCCCTGTTTTGTAATGAAAAGATAGCAAGTTTTTTCCCCACAGCATCTGTGTCATTCTATAAATAAAATTTACAAGTAACTTTACATCCAGGACAACAGACTGGATAGATGGTGTTTTTCTTCAGAAGTGCTTAGTCCAGCAATGCATTGGATGTTGGAAAGAAAAGCATAGACTAAGCTGACACCTGAACTGTATTTCACATTTCTAATGTTAGAAATGCATGGCTTAGTTTATAACTGAATGAAGGCCATCCACACACAGATATCTGGCTAGATTTGAATTCCTGCTTAGAATGAGCTGGAAGCCTCTGCCACAGCCAGTGGAGAGGAAATGTACAAGCCTGAGAAAAAAAATGGCATCCTTTTTTTGTCTTTTTATCAAGAAAAAATTTCCTCTCAGTGACTTCCTTGAAGATATAAAAATTTTCTCTTGTTATGTTTCTGCTAGAGGTTTTTGTACATAAAATTATTATGAGTTGGTTTTTTTTGCTGTCAGTTTCCACTTCAGTTGGACTCCATAGCAACCAATAGCTCACGAATTACACATTCTGCATTCAAGTCTGTGCTACGAACCTCCTCCCACACGCTCTCATTCATATTGCAGGCGCCCTTACCAAATGAATACTTTGTCCCTGATGTTAATGTGACTGAGCAAGGACCACATGTAATTTGGCTGACAAACAGGGACCTTCACAGACCCTGGGCTTTGGGAGGGAGGCTTCTGGTGGTGGGGCTCTTCAGACAAATGATAGAACCAGCTTCCACCCAAGGGAAGCTGGCATCTGTTCTTCCCTTGGCCTCAGCCCACAGAAGTGTCACACCACTTAGCAGGAGATGAGTCCAAGATAAAGCACAGAATTTTTACACTCCCGAGACTTAAAAAAAATCCCTCCCAGAGCTCTCCAGAAACTTGATCCCAAACAGAGCAGGCAACTGATTGCAACCTATCACAGCACAGGTTCTTTGACTGCTCCTAAGGAGCTCTTGGGGATGCAGCAGAGCTTGGCTGGCCTCCCATGAGCAGTGTACAACTCTCCTCAGCAGCCTGCTGCTGACAGAAAAGGCCAGAATTCAATCTCAAGTGCAAGAGAACTGTTCCTCTGGTTGTGGGTTTGGTTTATTCTTTTAGGAATTAAGTATTTCTGAGATTCACATTGGTGATTTTCTCACCTTTTTAGCACCCAGGGCCATGCCATGCTTGCACACCGTGTAAATTTCTCTGTTGAGAAGGAATAAGTGACAATCACAGGCAGTGTGTTATGATATTGTGGAAATTATTAAACGCCCTATACTACAACCCCTAAGTGCAATCAATAAATCAGTTTGACAGAGCCACTGCTGTAATTTTCCTGGCTATTCCCAAAGGCAGTGTCCCCTGTGAGGAGCATTGGGAAGAGAGGCAAAGAGTTCATTCCAGCCTGAGCAGAGCCAGGGAGTCCGTGGGGCTTTCAGGTTAGTGGCATCACTGTTGGGAATTTAGAAGATAATTCGTGGTAACACACAGATCAGGATCCCATTTAGGAGGTAGTTTTTAATCTCCTACGGTGATCTCACCAATGTTGTGATAGTTTCCTCAAAGCACAGCTGTAGTAATAATGAACAAAACAAATGGCTGGCACATGAATGGCTATTGCCAGAATCATTACGATTGATGACCTCTGTTGTTTATTTTACTCTGTGTGATTGCATAGCCTTTTCTTATTCCCTCTTGCATCCTTGCATCACTCTAAGCCATTTGCTCAATTTCTTGCACCATTGCATTTCACAAGTTAATTTTTCATTACAGAAAGGGAAGGGATTTTCTTTTGAACATTATGAAGCTACTGCTTAATGTCTGAAAGCAATTATACAGCTCCTTTGCTTTGTTGTTGGAAGGTACAAATGGCACCACTGATTCAGTTTCCCTGGCATCATGTTTTCTCTGTGTGATTCTACTATGTCCCCTCTAGTTTTATCTCCCCTGCATCTTCAACATCTTACCATCTGAAATAGCTGTGAACTTTTTGTTCTCTCCTGATGCAATCACCTCACTTGTTCATAACACTAATGAATTCCTTTAATTGCCTTTTCTTTTCTTTGGTCAGATAGTTGTATTTTTCTACATCCCTTTCTTTTTTAAATAATACAGGATAAAGTTAAATTCATATTCAAGGTGAGTTTGGAATATCAGCATGCATAAAAGAAATCATTATGTTTTTTCTATTTGTTCTCCATCTCATTCTTAATGCAGCATAACAATTAACTGTTCTGAGCACCATTGCACAATAAGCACACTTCTTAATTATGGTGTCCATAATGACACAATGCTTTTCTTAAAAGGTTAAAAGTACTTGAAAATCCAGACAAAAGTGCACAGAGTTAAGAAAGGGTGAAAGATCTCCATATGTGGCCACATATTAAAATCCAACATTTTCTTTGACCTTTTTGCAGAGTAATGCTGCTTTTCTAGGTCATTCTAGAGTTTTCCACAATGTTTGCTATTCCTCACTAACCTCCATGATTTTTCATTTATTTTTTCTCACACCACCATTCACCTCACTTGTCTGTCAAAAGATTACTACTGGGTGTTATGATAACATAATTTTGCCACTTACAAATCCTACTCTCTGTCCAAAGTATCAGGACTCCTTTTATTTGCAAAATGAGAGACTTCAGCTGTATTTAAAAAAAATAATAAAAAATTCACAGGAAGATCTTTTATTAGCTAACCAAATGGCATATTTTCATATTTTACATTAAAGAATTCCAAGAAAATTGTCTAATTGCCCCTTTGCTTGCAAACAGTCACTCTTACACCAGACTTCAATGATGACTAGATCAAATAGCAAAGTTAAAATCAAATAACTGCTCACCAATGCACATATTTTGAGAGTGCTGTGTTCAGAATGACAAAAGTCATATTATTGTTTGTGGACATTCAAACAGCACCTGGTTACTCATCCCAGAAAGCCTCAAAAAATTTATCTCTTGAGATACATTTGGGGTAAGAGGTTACCAGGACACGAGAAGAAGTGGCAGAAAGTAGAAATGCAAATATACATTAGTAAGCACCTAAACTGGCTATTAAATGAGGCAAAGAACATATACTTGGCTGGACTTAAATCCAGGCAATGAAAGCAGGAGATATTAGAAATATGTACAAAACTCACGTCAATCACAATAAGCTTTATAATTTGTTTAAGTTAGAGCCCTCCAGGGCACATGAAAGACAGACATGAAAATATTCTAATAATTTCTTATAAATAAATGAAAAATGGTGTCACGTATTACATATCATAGAGGTTTCCCACTGGAACAATAAGCAACTTTGATATAGCTGACAAGATGGAGGAACTTGATATTATTGATGTAGAAATAATCACTGGGGAGCTCAAAACAGATGCAATAAAGATTGGTAAGACAGCAGTCTAGAAAAAATTACCTGCATGTCTCTGCAGAAACAATGTTGAAAACTTGTTATGATGATTCGAGTGAACAGGAGAGAAGGACCAGAAAAAAAAATGAAACTGTGTAGATTTATGTAATAAAGACTGATAAAAGTATACAGAATCATGGTGCTGCCAGCCACAAAGAAATCACTTTGTACAGTTATACTGAAAAGGATGTACAGCGCCATGAAGCTCAAGAAAAATGAGCATTTTCACCCTAGCTCCTTTTGAGAGGATCATATTTCACACAATTTCATTGAAGAAAGTGAAGGAATGAATAGCAAAAAACATTCCCCCTTAAAAGGCAGATTTATTTTTTCTCCCCAGAAAGAGCAAATCAACCACTTCTGTAGGAGACTGCATATTTTATAGAAACTTTAGCAAGGCAAAAATAGGTTAGGATCCAACCAGCAAAATAGAGTCTGGTGACATGTCACCAGTGAAATTTAGAAAAAGGTATGTTTTTTACTCCCATTCTCCACATTTGCCCCAGATTTCATGGGATATCGAATTTCCTGTGTGGACAACATGATAACTGGATGAATTTTATAAGTAACTGGTAGAAAATGAAAATTATGGAATGACATCATCAGTCTCAACCGTACAATGTTGCAGTAGAAACCTTAGGCATGTAATTTTGTATGTTGCATAAATGACCACCACTGTAACATCTCTGGCAAGTGCAGCAGTTCCCCTTTTTGAAGGGGAATTACTGAATACAGAAACCAAATATCATCAGTGCTGTTCTATGTGGTGTTACAAGTCTTTCACCAAGGGTATTTTTGTGTGGATGGCAGCAATGGAGCAAACCCAAAGCCTAACAAAAGCTTTTTTTTTCTGTGGATTTTACTGCCACTTAGGCAGAATTAGTTGGGTTTGATGAAATAAAAAATGTTGAGGTCCTGAGATGGCTGCAACCACTTGATACTGTGAAAGTGAGGATGTGAGTATTCCTGGGATGTGCAAGGCTCCTTTGAAAAAATAGTCCTTTGTAATGAGTTGGGGTTTTGGGGATGTATTTTTGGCCTTCAGATTGCAAATTACAGTTTCCTGAGAGAAATGAAAGTCAAAGGGAAGAAATGTGAGCATAACTCCCCTGAAATTTTTCCAAAGCAACAACCTGAACAAATTAATGTCACTGGCCTAGCTCATTTAGAAATACAACAGTGCTGAGACTGGCCTTCTCAAAATAGATGAAACAATTACAGAATAAAAATCTTAAATTTCAGGCTACAAATTGAAAATTAGAAACTGCCAGGGTTGCAGTTGTTTTCAAAAGGCCTTTTGTGCAGGATCAGTGGACAAAATAATCTAGAATCAATTTTTAAAGTATGATTTTAGATAATCACAAAAGGGAAAATTAAACTTATTTTAAAACTCCAAGACCAGTATTCATAATTTTTGAGTACTTCAATTTATGTGAATGCAGAGGCTTAGACATTATTTCTCCATTGTTAAAAAAAAAAAAAAAAAAAAAAAAAAGAAAAAAAGGATTAAAAGATCTGTCAATCTACCTGAAGAAATTAATCAATGCTTTACTTATAGTTCAGTATCTGGATTTGAAACCTTAAATTTCTGAAATAAACTCTGCCATTTAACTAAGAATTCTAATTCTATGATCTAGCATCATGAAAGGTTTTTCTTGAATGGGATAGGGTAGACCTTGGTGTAACATGCTAACAGCAGTAATGGGTAGTAACTGCTTAAGCTGAGATCCCAAAGGCAACAGAAATAGAATTGTGGAGTCTTGCATTGGGTGTATGGTAGTGGAGAAAAGAAGTCCAGCCTGATATCCTAGTTTCCCTGAAGCCAGTAGAGTTTTATGGCACATTCCAGCAGTTCCCAGCAGGGTACAGATGAGGGTTGCAGGTGCAGTGTAGTCCTTGCCTTGGAATAATAATATTACATCATTAGTTTGGGGAGACCATCAAGTTTTCTCAAGAATTTCCAGAGAAAAGTAATCTAAGTGGTTCATAAACTATTAAAGTGAGTTGAGCTGAGAATAGAATTTCATATGAATTTCAATGTTAGGGATTCTGAAATAAAAGTTTCACTAATTTCTTATTAAAGTAGTTATCAGCAACCTCCTAAATTACTCTGACCTCTAAACAATAGAGTATATTTATATGTGTGGAGATTAAGTCTCTTCTCTCAGGCAACTGCTGTTTTTAGTTTGCTGTTTCTGGGGGAAAGGGTTGCATTTTAAGTTTCTAACCAACTGGAAACTGTAAAATGACAATGTAATTCATACTCTTTTTTTTCTGTTTGTAATTCTTTTTATTATGAAGCTAAAATAATTTATTTGAAATAATTTTTTCACACCTCTAATAAGAACTTTCATATAGTCAATACAGACAATTACTGAAGAAATGTGATAAGTTGAAGTCATGACTCATGTTCTGCTAATTCAATTATGAATAATTGTTAATGAAGAAACATATGCAAGAGTTAAGGTCAGGACATACTAGGAAAAAAAATCAGTGCTTTTGAACTCAATACACAGTGATGTCCTGCCAGACCCTGCGCTGGTATTTGAGGAAAGCAGCTTTGGAATGAGGTAGCTGGAGCAACCAGGACTTTTACTCCAAACAGAAGCACTGAAATAAAGATAAGACAGCAGGGAGGTCTGTTTTGTCAAAAGGCAGCCAGAAAGAGGCAGAAAAAGGATCAGCAGAAATTGCCACAGCAAACATAGTTACATGGCCCAGAGAAAGATTTCAGAAGAAAATTTTTATATTAGGGACAAATGTGTAAATCTTGAACAAATAAATCACTGCTCTTTTTTAATTCCTCTTTTTTACGGAAAGCATTTACATGTTTATATTTGTGCTAGCTTTTTTGCAAAGGATACCTAATTTTTTCATCTTTTCCTTTCCTTAAAAAATAACCAAAACAAAAAAATCAACCAACCAACCTACCAAAAAAAGAAGCAAACCAGCAAATCTTTAATTCTTTTTTTAATCTTTAAACTTTTAACCTTTTTTTTAGGTTGCAAAGCCTGCTTTTCAGGAGACGTCATCAGAGATGTTTTCATGGTGTCATGGGATGATTTGTTAAATTTCCATGTTTCTTAATACTACATTGATTATCCTTTTTTTGTATGTTATTGTCTCACAGTTTAGACTATATTGAAAGGGGAAAATCAGGTAGGGACAGTCCATTTTATAGATCTCTGCACAGCCTTAGGACACATTCATTACAACAGCAGAATTAATTTTCATAAATGTAACTGTAGTGCATACTTCTCTTTATTCTAGACAATATTTTGACTTCACCAAAGGATTACTAAAAAGGCCTAATGCAGTATCAAAGAATAACTACAAGCAATCAGGTCTTTGCAAAATTATTCCAATTATGTTGCAGTTAGTTTCACTCCACAAAAACACATTTGAGACTCTCTGGGATTGTTCATCTTGATCTGGCAGAACCCTTGACCACTCCATTCCCTTGCATTAGTCTGACTTAGCTTTGGTTAATAATTTTTGACAGTGTTTAATGGCCAAGTAAATGCAGTGCTTTTGTTTCTGCATGAGAAGTATACTGAGTCATGAGATATTTAAGCAAATGTCTGAAGCAAAACATATCAGTAGTGTCATTGCTGATGAGGAGCCCACAGAATGCCACAGTTGCCTGTATCTTAGTCATTGCAAACTGTTTTCTAATATTTAGAAATAGAATTCTGTTAAGGATTTGGGATAATTTTGCTGTTATTCTATGTATCCACTGTTTACTACCACATTTTGTTAAGGTACATTTTTATATAGAGGAATAATTGAATCCCACCTCTTATTATCTTCAACTTGTATGACATTGTCATTTTTTTCAGACTTCTTGTTGCACTATTCTTCTGACTCAGCTCAGACTTGGCTCTTATGCTTGTACTTGTGTTGCAGGACAGTTGAGGTGGGTAAAGGTGAGTAACTCCTGCTGTCCTGCTGACAACATTCCTGTAATACAGCCCAGACTCTTTGCTTCCCCAGTGATATCACTTTGCCATATATAATTTCATTTGTAGTCCATTCTTTACCCTCAAATCCTTTTGTGCCCAGTCAATATTAGTTACCCATGAGCACCTGATTTAAGAAATCAAGAGATGAGAAAATCCCAGCAGAGACAAACCTGTCAGCCAGGACGAAACCAATAATGGCAGGTGTGCCTGGTGTCTCACAAGCCTCCTTGGCTTTTAACCTGGAGCCTACATCTGCTAAGCCTCTGTCTGAAGTAAATCCCAAAATGATCCTGAAATACTTTTAAATGATTCATACAAAATGTTCCCTGAAAGACAGTGAATGCGCATGTACCTGCGAATACATTTCAGCAGAGAATAACAATAAGATGCTGGAAAAAGAAAAGACTCATTGGCAGCAGAGCACACACAAATTGCCATTTTCCCCAGACTTGCAAAACTCTTTTATTCAAACAGAATTGAAGGCTTTATCAGAATAAAAGTGAATTTAAATTGCAGGAGACTGCTAGAAGTGGCTTACATGTAAATGAGAATCTAAGAAATTGAAAGATTTCCCACCATCTCTCCCTAGGTCAGAGTTTATTTCTCCTCTTTTTTACTTAGTTTTCGAATGAATATTGCAGTAGATTTGGAAGCAGGATTTTTCATTGGTCTCCTTCTCTTTCACTATAAATCACATTTCTTCTTTTGTAGCTATATGACAGCCAGGTAGGATTAACCCTGGGAAAGCAAGGCAATGCACACTTATGGAGAAACCTCACAAAGTGGGAACAGCTTAGAGGAGCACAGCTCCAAGATAACAGGAGAGGATGAAGCTGACTAAGATAGGGTTATCACCCCTAGGTGTAGATTCTCCTGGTTAGAAATACCCATACAAAGGCAATCCTGTGTGCTATCACATAGCCCAGCACCCTGAAGTGGTGTAGGCAGCACACACACTCTATAGATTGATCTGTGCATATCTAAAATACGTGACTGGCATCTCTTGGGTTTGCTGTGAAAGTCACTCAGGAGGAAAGAAACAGTGAAATGTTTGGCCCTGGCAAGGGGAACAAATGTTTCTGATCACACCAGAGCAGTAGCCTTGTGTTGTTACCCCTTTTTTCACCTCTGTTACTTCATTCATAGCTGAATTTATGGAACTCTGTTCCTCTACTGACATGTTATAAAACCAGAGAAGCTGAGATTGCAACTTTGTGGAAATGAGCACAGGACTATCTGTAGGAAAGAAGGAGGAAGATATGGAGGTATCTTGTAGCTAGAACAGAATGAAGAAAAGCATATTGGTTTAAAAAGGTCTAAAAAAAGTCTTCCTGCTTCATTAATTCATACCATCAGGCCTTGGTGCAGTATGTGAGACTATGTGTGTTTTAAAGTACACTTGGGAGTGGTTCTATGGGATCAGACCAAAAGGTCTCCTGCCAGGAATAAGAGTTTTGATACATAGCAGGTTAGCAAGGTTAAAATAGAGACCATACTAATCTTACACTGAAAATCAAATATTTTTTCTTATGTATGTCAATATGGCAGTCAACACTTTCAATAAAATATTCAATTTTGGTCCCTAAAAATGTATTATGGGACAACCTTGTCAAATAGGTTGTTATTGAATCTCTAGCATCATAACTTTACATTGTGCTATGATTTACATTGCATGTGTGAAAGAAAACTGGCACCACATGTGTTAATGAATGCACAGACAAGTGCCATCCTCTGCAATGGAATAGTGGGAAAGAGATATCATCTCTCTATAAAGAAAAACATATTTGCATATTACCTTTCTCCTTAAAATGAATCTTTACTAGCTTTAGTTTGCCCAGCATGGACAGTTTTCATAAGCAGTTACATAGGAAATTGTGTCAGCAGGAGGCTAACTGGCTTGCTTTGCCCTCTGTCCCTGCAACAAATGGACCCTCTAGGAAGTTTCCAGAGCTGAGTTTATCATGATCTGTGTACAAGGGATAGTTGTTTTTTGCTGCCTTTTTGGTTGCTGCACTTATTAAAAACAAAAACTGTGAGATTGCAATCAGAATTTAAGACCAACATTTCCTCTCTCTTAAGAAATTATTCCATTTTCTCATTTTTAGGAGTCAAATCTCTTGCCATGACATATTAATTATGATGCTCCAACTCTTTTATTGTTTTAACCATGACAAAAGAGGCAAAATACAAAAGACCTTTAACAATTCAATTTTTTAATCTGATTTATTGGAATGACTTTACTCCTCCATCCTTCCTCCTGCCCTCTATTCTATCTGCTTGGTTAAATTTGCACGTGGCAGCTGGGTGCTTGTACCACTTAAATTCCCACATCACTGAGAGCTTCCCATGGTCATGGCGCTCTCACCAGCACAACCACAGGACCAGCCATGTCTCCTTCATCCTCCACCCTCATCGTGGCCGAGAAATGCCCTGCAGCAGGGTGAATGTGGTGACAGGGTAGAGTTTACCCCAGTGTGCTGTTCAAGTATTTCACAGAATTGAACAGCCACCACAACATTCACATCCTGACCAAATTTATGCTCTCTGCTGTAACTCCTGTGGCATCACCTGGTCTGCTAACAGCACCAATTCCTAAGCATTCCTTGTGCTGTTCTGAGGGTGCTGGAATTGGAGGATGCTCAGCACTTGCCAGAGTGAAAAAAGCAGATATTTCAATGTAAAATGCAATTGGTATAGGGCTCAGAGTTCAGAGAAAATAGTCTAAAATAAATCATGGCCTGGGGAAATAATATATCAAGAAAGTATTAAAATTTTAAAATTTCAAATGCATTTAAGGATTCCAGCTCAGTATTTCTATCCTTTTCTGATGCTTCTACTGCATGTAGCTTATTAAATAGCTGGCCAGAGAATTAATGTTTTTTTCCTTCCCTGACTCGTTTCAGTCTGTTCCTGCTGCAATGCCTGAATTTGTCTTGGCTGCTTTTAGGTAGGTTGGCAAGTTAGAAACTGATCAGAATATTAGATATTTAGAAAACTTGATTTGAGGAGTGCTGTGACAAAAAAGTGTTCTGGTCTCTTCCTACAAAGCTTCACCTCGAAAAGCTGCTATTTATAAGAGCATTAATTCATTCATGGTTTCCAGCAGTTTCCAAAGTTCAAAAGGGCAAGGAACCACGTGGGATGTCACATTGCTTGGCTTCCTACTATTCTGTGGATGTAGCTCTGTTGTGGTGCTCTTTTGCAGATCCCATCTGTGAGGATGACATATATAGCCCACATAGGACTGTGGGTCATTCTTTAATGGACATGTGCAATCACAACTGTGTGCAGCTTCTCTTTTCTTACATCAAGGCATAAACCCTTATGCAAAAATTGAGTCTGAGAAGAAAAGCAGGGGATGTGTATGTGTGCCTATGTGTTTGCTGTGTATGTGTGTCTGTATATTTTTCTTTATCAGCTGTCCTTCCTTCCACTTTATGAAGCACAGGAATTGGATTGCTTTCTTTTCGCCACAGGAGGAAGGTGACACAGAGCCACTTTCCAGTCTGCCCTACATTTTCCTGTGTTATTCTGGGGGAAAGCTCCTGCAACTGTGTTTCTCACCCCCAGGCACTGTCCTTCACAGCTCTTCAGCCAGCCCTCAGCCCAACACCATCCAGTCACCTCTTCCCTCTAAAATGGGTTTGATTGCCAATCCCTCTCCATGGATTTGTTTTTTCTTTTCAGTCAGGCTTTTCTCATTCTTCAACATATGCTTCATAACTTTCCCAGCTGTTGTTTTTCTTTCTCTTTTTTCAGACATTTTCTTTGTCTTCTTGGATTCCCTTTGCAGCACAACACAGGATTCTCATTTGTGTATGTCATCCCGCTGTCATTCAGATGGGCTACAATTGCCTTCCCAAATATGGCTTCTGTAATAAATGGTACTAACTGAATTAAGATGCTGCCGGCAAGCAAATGAAAACATTTCAAGATAGAGCTTCTTCTTTTCTTCCTTGTCCAACATTTAATTTACACATCTGTTACTCTTCTAAATGAGTATTATGCTTATGCTATGCTGCCTTCCCATACTATCCTGAATTCTGCTACCATTCCAGATCAGCTCAGTAATGTACTATGATTTTTTTTTTTTTAATGCAGCATGCTTCTAAGCTTTTTATTGGTCAAAGCAATGTTTGAACCACAGTGCCAATCTGCATTACTGTAAGCATCTCCCAACACAGAATCACTAGCTCCTAACCAAACCCAAAGATTTGATGTGCAAAAGTCATTATGGTGTCAGGGCTGGCTGCACTTCAGCTGTAATCCCTCATGATAAACAGACATGAGGCTGAGTTACTGCCATAGTTTGCCTGTGACTATAAATCAGTCCCAACAGATGTTTGTTACCTCATATTCTATTAAGCATCTGAAACTATGCTTGAAATATATTAGAACAATCAACACTTGAGATGAATTCTTTTATTATCACCAACAGGATCTGATGATGATAATATCCTTGTAATTACACCACTTTGAGCATTTTCAGGAAGGGCATACTTGGGTTTTATTATAATCCTTTAAAATATTTATAGCTGTTGGTTTACCTCTGTGTCAGAATATATCCTTTCCCTTTAGCCTCAGTACACTGTCCTACAGAATGGTATCTGGTATTAGAAATTCCCTGGGTAATAAAAGATGGTTTATGGCTAGCAGTTGACTTGGGATTGTATGTTGTAAACAAAGCAGCAGGTTTTCTCTGTCTGACTCACACAATTTTTGGAGCTATGTGACAGCTAAGGCACAGACATGAAGACAGAAATTAATTACCATCTCACTGAAAAAAAACTATGAAAAACATTCTGCTCCCTACTCCAAGTCCTATTTGCAGAGTATTGTGATTGGAGTCCTTCTTCTGGCTCTCTAAACAAAAATAAATTTTACGTCGGCTGAACAACCTTGAAAGAAACACTTTTGCTTGGAAGATTAATGAACACCTTCTGCTGAATTACATGTTCACCCAAAGCTCCATCTCCTTGGTGTATGGGCAGCTTTATGAGAAGACAGTAGCAGATATAGGAACAGCTGTGGAAGTTACTGAAGGCTTTCCTCAATCCAACAGATGAGAGGACCCTCTTACCTAACTTCGTTAAAAGCTTCAGATTCACTACAGGTGAATCAGAGGGGTGAGGGCTTAGATTTGGTGAGAGTGAGGAAACGAAAAAGTGAAAGAGTATTTGTTTTCCAGCACATGAAACATTCTTTTTTTACATTAAATCCTTGTTCAGGTCTCATCTAAACTCTGTGTGTGTATGTGTGTGTGTATTTGTTTGTTTTACAAACTGGAATTTTTTATCATGCAAACTATTTAATTAAAAATTTTCATTACATGATCAGTTTGACATCCTTATCTGTCTTTACTGCTGCACAAATTTGCATTCAAAATAATGTGCTCTGTAAGAAGTGGTATAAGTAAAGTCTTTGTGGGTGTCAGGTGGGTTCTCACCTTGAGTTCTGATCAAAGTGAAAAATGTCCCTCCCCTGTGCTGGTTTACAGTAATATAACTCGACAGGTTTTTTTCCCTCACTATGGAACTTATCTGATCTCTTTCTTTTCTATTCATCTGCTCATTTTCATTTATTCAGTACTGAATAAGTGAAAATGAAGGTATTGAATATGTGATTAACTAACAGATCCAAAATATACTGTGCAGGACCTAGAGAGAAAGTGATGACATCATCTCTAAGAAATCTGCTGAACAATGGAGAGAAATCAAACCTATGCAGAACAGGCTGAATTAGTCTAGCTCTGGAAATGTGATAAATCTCAGCTAGTAATTTGGCAATAAAAATTATCATCCCTTGTGGTTTTTTCCCTGTCATCAAAGAGGGAAAAGATTGTCATCAAGACAATCATCATTATATTTTTGAACTATGTGGAAACAAAAATAAAATTCTTTACCAGTGAACTTGGCAGATGTCACAAACCTCCTGAAATGATAACTGGGGAGCAGGACTTGTTTAGCTCTGCACAAGAGCGTGAATCACATGCGAGACTGTGCCCACATTATGGATGAGAATGTATGACACATTTACCAGTGGCATTTGTATTTTAGGAAACTGACTTGAAGGCAAATTTGAGCTGAACATGAGCTCAAAATGGGATAGAGTAGTTAAGAACAGAGTGACAATCTTGCATCTAAAAAGAGGAAACTACTGAACAGATGAGATAGGGTTATCACTTGATGATTTATAATTTTTAAAAATAAAATTTTTATTTAGTTCATCCACCTGCACCTTAGCAACAACACTTAAATGACAGGAACAGTCCAGAAAAGAATCATGAAGAGTATTTTAAACCTGGAAAATCTCCCCAGTTCTGAGAGTAAAGTTAAAACTGTTTAAGTTCAGGCATCTTAAGTGTATTGAGATACATTAATCTAGTGGATTGCTCTGCAGAACATTATCTTTGCTGCGCTGGCTCTCAGAGGTGTGTTCTTTACCTTGTGGACAACACACAGTTGTTATTTTCCTTGAGGACAAGGGTGTTAGCTGTTTTGCTTTCCCCATGGCTGAAGGTGAACACAAGAACCTCTGCTGCAGAGTCGCTAATGCAGTTTCTTCTTGCCTGGCAGTGACTTACCCTACAGTGCTGCCTCCCCAGCGAACTCAAAAATAGGTTAAATGTGACGTGGTCAGGACACAAAAGTACGAACATGGGAAGCTGTCATATTTTTGTGGTACATTTAAACTAACATGATCTAGCAGCTGGAAGCTGAAGCTGGAAATATTGAGACTGGAAATTAAAACCTAGTTTGCTAGAAATGTCAGGCCTATCAGTTGCATTCTGGTGGCTGAAATTACAAATGTTTTTAGAAGCTTACATGGAAATTCTATCTTTGATACAGGAAGAACCTTAGAAACATCTTGGATCTGATTTGTCCAAGAAGTCATATTACACAAATAATGGCAATTCCTGTTAAAAATCAAGATATTTATAAGCACAGAAAGTTTCATGATTAACCTCTTTGACATGTGCTAACAGCAACCATACTCCCAGGCACATAAATGGTAAGGATGTCTGAACTAAAAATCAACTTATGGGCTATAGCTATTCTCATTTTTAATAGACCCTTTAAAATTATTATTTCTTTATAAACAACCCTTCATAAATTAAATATTGATCATAAAGAAAGAGAAGGCAAAGCCAGGGGCAAATGAGATTAAAGTAAGGAAGGGCAGGCTGAAGGATCAGCTCTTACTCTTGAATCATGGCCGATTCCATTAGCATTCAGCTGAAATGTGAGCTTGTGAACATCTTGCCGTCACTCAGAAGACATGTCTGCAGAAAGGTTGCCCAAGATACATTTATGTAAGATGTGCACAATGCCTTTTTGAACTTCTTTTTAAAATTTGTGTTTCTTCTGGTCAATAACCTGCTCCCATGCTGCTTAATAGGACACTGCACTCATCGTTTCCTCTCCTTAACAGCTTTTCCTCTTGTTGATGTCTCTAGACAGCAAAAAAGGAGGAGGATATCCATTTACTTACAGCCCAAATCCTGTCTCAAATCCCTGTTGCAGCTGGAGTGCCACAAAAGCCCACAGAAAAAACACTCCTTGTCATCTGAATCTACAGAAGATATGAGGTTCAGTGGCTGAACTGAGGTAAGCTTTGCACATGATTTTTAATGCCACTGAGGGTTCTTAGGAAAGTACATCCTATGGTATTTGCCTCAGCTTTTCTTCCTTGAAAGTTAAAATTATATCTTCAAAAATATGCAGGGTTGCTTTGGTTTTTGCACACGCACACACACACACACACACACACACACACACACACACACACACATCATGGATGCATATTTAAAGGGCTTGCAGAAAATATGAGCCAAAATCTGACCAGAGTCATTATTCTGTCAAAGTTTCATTGCAGGAGCCTTAGACACCAGCACTCTCAGCTTTCCAAGAGCAGGACCTGATGTACAAGGTTAATCACAAAGATTCATTTTGTTGAAGGATCAGAAACCCAAAGCTGGCTCTATGTAATACCTAAATCCCTTAATGCAACCAGCAGTTCCACCGTGCTTCTGTCCTCTAAAGCTGATGCTTTCTATTAATTCCAGATACCTGTGCATTCATCTTTCTTTTCAGGCCAATTGCTAACAGAAGAGTTCTGTGGTTTCTGAAAGAAAGGCAAACTTGCAGTTCAGAAAGACAGGAGAGAAAAATTGCTGGCCTGTTTGTAGATAATAGGACTTTTATTACTGGCCTCAGTTCACCATTTAACCAAACATGTTTGATTATGCAAAGTTACACTTCTGTATCATTTTCTGGACATTTATTCACATGTGAGTGGAAATCAGAAACTCTTTCACATGGTGATGAAAGGTTTTCCCAGAAAACAAATAACATGAAAAATTGCAGGCGTGTGTATTGTTCTCTAATAATTTTTATGCTGTAAAACAAAGCTCCAATCTACTGACTCCTAAGGATAAGACTTTTTCATCAAAGACTTTAGACCATGGCAAGACAAAATCCTACCTGGAAACCATCAGAACTGATGGTACTTAAAACCTGAATCCAAATTTTTTTCTTTCTTATGATGTTTATCAAGATCCAACAGAACACATGGTAAACCTACAGGTGATTACACTTCTCTATCTCACCATGAAGTCAGGGAAAATGGAATGGAATAACTTACAAAGATGAGGACAATGTGAACATGGTATTCCTGGACTAGCCCCCTTTCTCTGTACCACTTCAAATAGGTAATGAAAGCTGACTAATCACATTAAGTACATTATTTTATAATAATGATTAGGAGACATTTTTGTTAATGCCACTCTGTAAAGAAATGGCCTGAACAGAAAATATGCTTTTTGTGAATGTCCCATTTATTGGACTAACAACACAGAGCCACCAGAGTATGTAGAAATCTCAATGCAGATTGTGGAAATAGAGCAGAGGCTGCAATTCCCATAATAGTTCAAACAAACAAACAAACAAACAAACAAACAAACAAGCAATCTGTTAGAAAGTCTGAAGATAGAATAAATATTGTCAGTTTCCTCTGCACCAGGAGAGCTACAGGAATCTCCATATGTTTTGAGATGCTTTCTGTCAACCTGTTTGGCTGGTCCATGATACAGCTGAAGTAATTGTATGATAGATGTTAATGTACATATAGCAAAAATATATTCTCTGGATAAAATTTGGAAATATTTCTTTAAAAAAACCCAGATATGAGCTACTTATATGACACACTGATATAGCCTTAACTCTCAATGGCCCTGTGTCCTAAGAATGAGGACTGACAGGTGATCAGGTGAGATGGAAGTTATGGTGTAATGGAGATATGGCTACAAAATATTTTGCTGAAAATGGCCTTGCTGTTTCAAAGATGGCCAAAAAATTCCATTAGGAGTTGGGGGTGAGTGTGTGTAAAAAGATAAGGACACTATCTACATTTACCTACTCTGATCCCAGTTGGCTGCAAAAAGCAGAAGAATCTTCCTTCCACAGTGGTCGCGATTTTCCAGCACTCCCGGAAACCCGTCAGTCAGAGCCCGTTTGATTCCTGGGTCATCAGCCTTGAAGTTTTTGAACATATCCAGATTTAATTGGCGGTATTGGAAGTACTGAGCCAGCAGTCTGAAGGCCTCCGTTTGGTGAAACTTTCTGGCTCGGAGAAATCTCAAGATGAAGGCATCATCTGTACGTAAAAACCCAATGTCAGGCCTCGTGATGATCATGTCCCTGACTTGCTGGATATCCTGGTGCAAAATGTCTGGGTTTTCATTCAGTTCCAGGCGGGCTTTCTCTATAGTCTCTGGACTAAGTCCAGCTTGTAAATGGGTCATCTCTGCAAAAACCTCTTTTCCAAATCCTTAACTTCGGATATTTTAGTAGAAGTGCTGATCCCATTCAATTGATGATCTGTGAGCGTGAGCCATTCAGATGCTTTTTGCTATCAAGTTGATATTTAACAAGTAAAAGCAAAGGGCTTTCTTATTCTTGCAGAGTAACAGGCAGTTCACATGTACTATAATCCATCCAAAGGAAAGTGTTGTTTATTCCACCACTTACTAAAAGAAAAAGAAAATATATAAAAGAAAGATTAAATGTGTATATAAAGCTTGTAGGGATGCATTTCTGAATTTATTTAGCCATAAAATTTCTTTGTGTAGGAGGATACAAGTCACATAATTTCAGAATGAGTGCATTTTAAGATAAGGCAGTGACTAACATCTTGAATGTATGTTTTCAGGCTTTCAGAAAAACAATCTGATTCATTGACAATTAATACTAAGCTGTATCAACTTGCTATTGGAATACACTTCTCAAAGCTGTCTTACAGAAGTGTGGGAGTTGCAGCATCCCTAAGTTCAAGCCAAGGATGATAGCAGCAAAAATAATAGTATTTTTTTTTCCACCATTAACGGGAGCAACATTTCAGCTCCATAAATAGACAGATTTACCATCATCATACTAAGCAGAACACCTGTTTGATTTGGCTTTATCACATGTACTATCAGCTTTTAGCTCTCCTTTAATAAGATCATGAGCTGTCTGTAAAGCTGATTTTTAAAAAAACCCAAAACTCTACCAATACCAGGGATAATTTCTACTTTTTAGAAATTCACTGGAAAGATTTCCCATTGAGACTCAATATGTCTTCATTGGAAACTTCCCACAAATAAGGTTCTTGATGTATCCAGTCTGGCAGGATTTGTGTTTTAGTTGAAAAGAGACATATTTTATTCAAAATTCCTTTTTCCAGTATATTGTAGCTTTCCTGAATACCTAGTTCTGAATTTCATTTTGATTTTGGTGCTTTACCTAGAGTTTGTTTTTACAAGTGTTAGAAGAAAATCTGCTTAAGCTGTTATGTATGAGCAAAATGGTACAGTGAATCTCTTAGATTTCAGTGACATAATTAGCAAGAGGCTGTCATCGAAGTCTGTGTAGCTACACTTGTGTGAAATAAGATCAAGGTCTGTTCCAATGTGATATATGTGTGAGGAAAGATCAAGATCCATACAATTTTTCAGCCATCACAGAAACAGACGAGCAAACCACCCCCCTCCCCAGCTTAACAGATCTCTTTTTCTAATTTCTGAAAAGGAAAAATGGGTTTTAAAAATTTAAAGGGAATCTCTCAGTAAAAGACATACTTTTTGTATTTGAAGAAAGCTGTTTGGAAAGTTATGAATTATTTATAGCAAAACAACCATTTCATTCAGCTACTCCCCTGGGTTCAGCATTCTCAGATCAAACAAAGGAGAGAGCAGCAGCCAAAGCATTTCTTGGTCCCTGATTTGCTCAAAGTTATGTTGCAGGACCTGGAAGTCAATGAGCTCAAGGGATGCCTCAGTTCCCTGCTTTGTGACCTTGCATGTTATTGATAAAAAACTACATTTTAGATGCCACAGCTGCAGCCCCAGGATGAAATCCCAAAATTTAAATACAGAGGGTTTCTGCATATTTGCTTAAAGGACATTTGTGTTGGGAGATAAGCTTTTCATTTAACAGCATTACGAATTGGACTTTTTGTGGGTGACACAAAGGAGAGTTTATTAAGCATCGTCTTTCTGTATTCACTGTGGAGCTGGAGCTGAAAAGAGCTACCTGCAGAGCAGAGTATCTGATGATTGATCAGCCTGGGAAAACTCGAGGAAAGGCAGAGCTGGGAGAAAAGAGGGCTTTGAAAAGGCACTACGGAGTGCAAATGATTCCAGAAAACAAGTCCCCAGGTTTTTCAGGGTAGCCCATGAGTGCAGCCTATTCAATTCTTAAAGAAATTAGAGCTGTAAGAAAGGTGGATTCCTTATATAAAAATAAAGTAACAGTTATTTTCTTTACTCTTGACTTTATTAGACCAAATTGGAGCAATTCCAATGGTATCAACCAAATTCCACTGATGTAAAATTACAGCAGGCCATAGAGAAACCAGGCTAATATTTTGTGACTGAGATCTCAAGCTAATGGTGATATCAGCATTTTTTTGCATAAATCATGGGTTTATTCACAACTGCCTCCTTGAGCTAGTTAGGAAAGCTAGAGGTATTTAAGGGTGACGCTCTCATTAGGAGACTGTGGTGCCAGGATTGTCCCTCCCTGGTTTTAACAGCAAGTGTAGAGTATGGAAACTCTGCTCCCAAGAGTGTTAAGCAGAGATCTGGAAGCAAGAAGCTTGTCTGGGGTCTGCATCAGCTCTGGCTTAGGACCTAGTATGAATTACAACACCTTTAGCGTTCCTGTGGCTTAGAATCACAAAATTGTGGAATCACAGAATGTTTTCGTTTGGAGAGGATCTTTGAAGGTGAGCTGGTCCAACCTCCCTGTTGTGGGCAGGGACATCTTTCACTGGATCAAGTTTTTCAAAGCTCCTTCCCACCAGGCCTTGAACACTTCCAATGTTTGAGCATTCACAACTTCTCTGAGAAACTAATTTCAGAGATTCACCACCCTCATCACAATAAAATAATTCCTCTTTATATCCAATCTTAATCTGTCCTCTTTCAGTTTAAAAATGTTAGCCCTTGCCCTGTTACTACAGGCTCTAGTAAAAAGTCTGTGACCATCTCTCTTGTAGTCCCCCTTTAGGTACTGGACAGCTGCTGTAAGGTCTGCCTGGAACCTTCTCTTCTCCAGGCTGAACCACCCCAACTCTCAGCCTGTCTTCATAAGAGAGGTGCTCCAGCTCTCTGATCATTTTTGTGGCCCTTCTCTGGGTCTGTTCTATAGCATCCAAGGATTAGCAGCAGACAACAATGACAACACACACACACAATTCCCAGTGGTTCATTCACGTTCTAAGAGTTTATGGGAGTAAAACTGTCCCTTCCTCTGCTACTTTTCTGTCTTCCACCTCCACCAAGATGCTTCTTTGGCAATAAGGCAAATTCTTAAAAGGTCAAATGCAGTCTGCTCCAGAAGGAAGGATATTCCTCTGCTCCAAGGAAATAAAGTCTGGCCTTTTTTATTGGTTCCCCAACTATTTAATGTCAAAAATGATTCTGCTTATTTTTATTAAAGTCTCCTACTGTTTTTAACTAATTTAAATGCTCAGGATTATCCCAAGGTGAGGGAGATACAGTTCTTTCTTGTCAGATGTTGCCGAAAAACAACTTGCCAATACTCATTCTATCAGCAGATCCATTTTTAAATGCATTTCAGAGTTTTGTGATAGTGAGCTGAGCTATTACCATGGATTACAGTTATCTATAGATTATCCTGACTATCACCTGGAACAGACTGCACTAAAATACTTTGTTGGTGGGAAGTTATATATTGCAAAATAATCTAAAATATGTATGAACAATTTTGTCACTCTCAGAATCGTAGGGAAATCATGAAGTTAGCAACCCACACTAGCACCATTGCCGTCAAGGAGCCTGATAAGCCTGATATACATCAGTGAATGATTTGGTTCTCCCACTGCTAACCTTGACAATAAATTTAGTGCTCCATAACTACCCAGTTTAACTGTCACTGCACTTTCTCAAATGGTTCTGATTTATTCTGATTCCCAAGATATAACAGAAGCTTCATCTCCATTTTCACCTTCTCCCACACATGGCAATTTCTCCTTCTCTTCCAGTGTTGTGTACAGCTCTGATCCATCTGCCAATTTTTTAGATGTTTACATCTTTGTTCAGTTTGGTGCAGGGTTGTTTTTTTCTTCCGAATAAAGATACTGGCCTTCTTTTCCTATTTTGAATATTGTTGCTGTTTATTGGCACATTAAAATGGGTTATAGTCTCAACAGCTGTTTTCCTATCTTGTGACTCTTTGTTCCCAGGGGACTATTTGCTCTTCTAATGTCTTTTCACAGCCACTTATAATAATTCATCCCTCCAAAGGAAGAAAATTCAGCCTTAAATTAAAAAAAATTATAGAGTTTTGAACCACAACATACTAAAATCAAAACAAGGAGGGAGATTTCCACCAAAATTGTGGTGTCACATACAATTTTGGCTGATTCATTTTCAGTCCCAGCAAGGGAATGACAAGGGACAGTGAGTGCTCAGCATGAGTAACATACTGCAAGTGCGATACAATTTTCAGACAAGCAGCTTATATTTTTTGCATAATCCTCAAAAGAAAAAGTTAATAATAAAATGGTAGTAATATTTACTATACAAACTAAAATGAAAATAATATTTTTCCACAGTATACAAAGCACTTTTCATTCAAAGGTTTTAACATGCCTTACTGCTCTCTCTTCAGAGACAGTTTCTGGGTCAGCATTCAATCCCTGTTTGCACAGCATGCCCTGGAAAATTGGTCAAAACCTGCCTGCAGTGATGATGGCAATTGTCTGGATCACTTTGTTCCTGCCCACTAACCAGCCCCTGCAACACCACTTGCTTCTTTAAACACCTCATGTCTATTTGGCCCTTCCCTATCCAATTCAGTTCCAGAAAGATTTTAGCTGTCTCTCAGTCTACCAAATGTTTTCCATCCAGTCTAATGCTATCTGCCATGTGAAATTTCATTACCACAATTTTTAAATTGAGAAGACACTAACATTTCATTCTCACCTGGTATTAAGAGGCATCACTGCTAAGGTTTGGCTCATTATATAATTCCTAACTCCTAGCATTTATACAGATATTAGCTGCTGAAGTTATGCCAGAGAGGAAGGGAGTGGGCAGGGAGGGAGAGAAAATGGTAATATAGAATGATTTTATCTCAGAGCGTGGGTGTCATCTCATTAAATTTCTTTTTGAAAAATATTTTGATGTTAATTCTGGAAAATCTCTTAGGGCTATGTTCTGCTTAGCAGGGGTTGCTCCATAAGGACAGGAGAGGATGAATCCATACCTATACCTATAGGAATGGTTCCTATGGTCCTTTGTGGCCTTGTGGTGCCTTAGTAGAAACCTGCACTGGAAGTGGAGTAGTCAGACCTAGAAAGGAACCTACCCCAGTTCCATGAAGCAATTTCAAAAGAGCAATGAGCAAAACTGCCTCCCTTTCATCCTTGGCTGTGAGACCCTAGCATCTTCCACAGACTGTGGGGAGAAGCACAGCCCTGAGTGGTGTGTCTGAGATCCCAGAGGACACATTTCCCAGAGCTGGGGGCAGATCATATCCCTCCTGAGCCATAAGCCTACATGCTAACATCCAGGGAATCTTTCCTCATCATCCCCTGGACCCTTTGTCAGACTTTCTCTTATATGTTCTTGTCTCCCTTGTACTGAGGAGCCCAGAAGAGGATCCAATACTCCAACTGTGGCCTCACCACTGCTTCTCTGTAGTCTTTCCCAAGGGACCAGATTCTCCCAGTGCACATTAATGAGTTAAATATTGTAAGGCTTTCTTCTCCAAGTACTGGTGCGCCTGTAAACCTTCATGAGGGATTTGTTCCTTCTTGTCATTATGAAAGTAGTGAATGTTTGTGACTGTAACAGCTGTGTGGGGAATTTGATGGTTTCTCACATTTTCCCAGGGTAGAATCTCTCAACTCAGGTACAAAAACTAATATTTCCTTCAGTTCAGTAAAAACAACACATCATGCTTTCCTACTCATTCTACAATCTTTTTTCTAGTTTGAGTTACTTACAGATTGCCCTCAGGATGCATCTAAATGCCCAGTGTGCCAATTTAGCCATGGCACAGCACAAAACACGGCAGAAACTCAACTGATCTTCTCTGCTCTCTGCACAGTATGTAGGGCAGGCATGTCTGCAGCACCAACCTGAAGCTGTCCTGCTATTCTTACAAGCTGCTAGGCAGGAGGAGAGACAGGCAAGGTTGTCTAGCAAATGTAAAATTAAAAAACTGCCCCGTTGTCTTTTGACCTAAAATGTGCAAAACCTATTAATTACCTGAATATTAAGGAATTGGACCACATGCCAAGGAGGGGAACTTATACAATACAGAAATAAAAAAGTTAAATATAACAGCATTAACCTCAAGAATTTGGTTAATTTTTTTTTTTCAAATCATAGTTTTTAAGTTGCAAGTATTCACCAATCACAGATAATCTGCAAATCCCTATGGGAACATATGGCCTGACCTGTGGCATGCCAAAGAAGCAGCAGTTTATGAGGAACTTCCATGTCAGTCACAGTGCAAGCATCACCAAGCAAAAGCACCCTGGCCACTATGGGACAGAGGTCAGTTCTTCCAATAACACAGAAACATCTTGCAGCAGAAATTAACAGCATGCAAAGGATAATTCTGACTCCCAAGCCTCATAAAGAAGCTATATGTAGAAATCTGACAGCACACAATCATAACATTGGTGTCCAAAAATGCCTAAATGCTGTAGGAGCTGTGTTACAACATCTGCATGAAGATATACAGAAGAAAGAACAAAACATATTAACAAGATATTCAGTATGGCATGTTTAATAACATGAGGCTTATCTAATTTTGCACTTCTTTTACTCCATGCTTTGGAAAATTATGTTCTTTCAAAAAAAATGAAATGCAATGGTGATATATTACTGTTGACTTCTGTTTGCTATATATGTCATGCCAGATAAAAGCATCTCTGGCATATCACTGTGGGAGGAGAGGGAAGGGAAGGGAAGGGAAGGGAAGGGAAGGGAAGGGAAGGGAAGGGAAGGGAAGGGAAGGGAAGGGAAGGGAAGGGAAGGGAAGGGAAGGGAAGGGAAGGGAAGGGAAGGGAAGGGAAGGGAAGGGAAGGGAAGGGAAGGGAAGGGAAGGGAAGGGAAGGGAAGGGAAGGGAAGGGAAGGGAAGGGAAGGGAAGGGAAGGGAAGGGAAGGGAAGGGAAGGGAAGGGAAGGGAAGGGAAGGGAAGGGAAGGGAAGGGAAGGGAAGGGAAGGGAAGGGAAGGGAAGGGAAGGGAAGGCGGGAGGGAAGGGAAGGGAAGGCGGGAGAGGGGAAAAGGGGGAAAGGGGGAAAGGGGGAAAGGGGGAAAGGGGGAAAGGGGGAAAGGGGGAAAGGGGAAGGGATTTCTGCCTCCAGGAATTAATGCAGTCCTTCTGGGTTTTTTTCTCTCATTTCTACTGAAGTCTCAACACAAACAGAAAGCATATAGAAATTTCTCCCAAACTTGTAGAAATAAAGCTTATGTAACTTCATAATACTGTGTGGGTTTGTTTTCTCAATATAGAAACATATCATCTTTCAAGGGGTTTATTTCTATAAATATTACTGAAGAAAAAAAACAAACAAAGCAAACCAAAATTCCACTAAAGTATTCGGAAATTCTCAAATTAAACCATGGAGCAGGATTAGATCAAGAGGGAAAGGAATTACAACTCTTCTGATGAAAACCATGTGAACTTCTGTTCAGTTTTTCCACTCTGTAAGAGACTAATGCTGCTTCCTTTTATTCTTGTTTTGTTTTGTTTAACTAGTAGCACCCAATTGTCACATCTTGTTTGTGTCTATGCCAGAGAGACACTACAGTACAAGGCTGTGAGAGAAAATAAAACTCACTTGCTAAGCAATAGCACAATGGCTTCAATTATTGCATGCTTAAGTTAACGACTGCATGAGTTTACATCTTTTTGAAGGAAGTATTCTCCATCCTTTTATGAGGCTGATCATTACTATTTCAACTGACATGGGCCATTTTTGGAAGATGAGGAGGCTGCTGTTACATATTTCAGTGAAATGATGTCTGTGTTCAAGGCATGTAGAGTTTAAGGAATCATGACCCAGTGCTATGGCGCGGATTCTGCAGCTCCTCCACTGCTGAATTCAGCTGCACTGCTTACTCTACTACTCAGCAGCACTCAGTGCTGCTCAGAATATCCCGTCTCTGCAACAGATTTTGAGTTATAATTGTGATATAATAAATTAAGAAGGTTTTCTTGAAAAGGTGGCAGTATCTTTCATTGTTTTGTGTTTGCCTTACAAAAGTCTATTTTTTAGAAAATACTCAATAGTTTTTAGAGGTAGATGAGTCAACAGAATTCTTAAAATCATCAGCACAGATACAGCACAAGCTGGCCCTGTAAACTTCAAGGTAGGATACAGACTGCAATTAGGAAAAGCTCTACAAGGCTATCTGACTTATTACAGGAAAAATTAAACCAGTACTTTGGCTATGCAGTGCATGGCATAATACTGTTACATAATGGCTCATGTAAATGTCAGCATTGTATTAACTTTTAGTACTGGAGATAATCTATGTTATCATCTGATTACTCAGACAGCACATGAAAGCAGACTTTCTGTAATTTAATTTTTTCTTCCAAATATAATCCTGTCACTATTTAGTGATGGACATCAAGTAGCCATCTGCTCCTTAATTATTCACAGAGCTTGTTAAAATTGAGGAATCAGCATTTTGAAAAGGGGAAACTCCCTTTCTCCTATGACCTTCCTCACCCTCTCAGGATTAAACCATTGCAAACAGAATTAAAGCCAGGCCAGTAGCATGCATGGTGTTTCTCCAGCTGTTATTTGCTTTACATTTATTTTCTGTATGAACACCCTCACTTCTTGCAGAGACCAAAACTTAATTCTTGACTTCCCGCAGCAAAGGACCCACATGCTAGACGTGATTCACCTCACTTCTTCCCAGCACCCATCACTGTTTACCACCAGGAAAGCAATACCATTGACTGACCTGGCACATTCCCCCCTCCCTTTAATCTCTCCTCTCTCTTTGGAATGACAGCAACTGGTCAAAACAGGCATCAATGTGCTGAGGAGCAAACAGGTATCTGCTGCTCTTTGACAAGCTCCTCTATGTCAACCCCTGGCTGTATCTCTCACTTCATTAACTAAGCTTCCAGTTTTAGCCCTTTCCTCTGCATGCCTCTCATCTCTCCTGGGTCTCAAATTGCATCTGGACTTTCCCTTCCAGCCTGTGCTCTTTTCCTTCCTTGCCCAGCACCTGGGCTGCTGAGTTGATCTTTACAGTGTCATGCCCCCTTGCAGGAAGGATGGAGACTGGTGATGGAGAAAGAAGACAGGAGGGGAAGAAAGGGCAGGAAATTGAGGAATGTGGGGAAACAGGGGCGGGGAGGAAAGGAGACAAGGAAGTGGGGCAGGGAGGAGAGCAGACAAGGAAGGTAGAATGGAGGAAGGCAGAGAGAAGAGAATCAGAGAAGCAGGGCAAGGACAGCTGGAGGAAGAAGAGGCAGGATATATAGGAGGCAGGAAGCAGTAAGCAGGGCAAGGAGAGGCAAGGGAGACAGGTGAAGCACAGGAGGGAGGGGAGGTAAGGGAAGTAGAAGCAGCAGGGCAAAGAAGAGAGGCAGGGAACAAGATAAGGAGACAGGGACGGAGCAGGTCAAGTAAGAGGCAGAGGAGGCAGAGAGTAGGGAGTCAGGGCAGGCATGAGGCAAGGAGTGGAAGCAGGGAACGTAGAGACAGGGAATGCAATGAGCAGCAGAAAGAAGCAGTCAGGGCAAAGAGCAGGCAGGCAGCAGGGATGCAGATACCGGAGAGGTCGGTTGGCGGACAGGAGAGGTATGTTGGGAGGCAGGAGGTAGGGCAGTCAGGGAGCTGGACAGGCAGGAGTCAGCAGCCAGCGCTGGCAGGAGGCAGGGAACAGGAGTAGCAGGACGGGAAGCAGGCTGTGCAGGCAAGGAGTAGGGCAGGCAGCAGACAGAGAGCTTGGCTGGAAGGAGGCAGGAGACAGGAGGGAATAGGGCTGGCAGGAGACATGGGGCAGGACAGGGAATAGGCATAGCAGGCGGGGGGGAGCAGGGTAGTCAGGAGGAGGCATGGGAGAGCAGGGCAGGCAGGAGGGGGCAGGAGGGAGCAGGGCAGGCAGGGGGAGCGGGCAGGCAGGCAGGGGGAGCAGGGCAGGGAGCAGGGGGAGCAGGGCGGGCAGGGGGAGCAGGGCAGGAAGGAAGGGGGAGCGGGCAGGGAGCAGGGCAGGCAGAGGGAGCGGGCAGGGAGCAGACAGGGAGCCGGGCAGGGAGCCGGGCAGGGGGAGCGGAGCCGGAGCCGAGGCCGGGCGGGAGCGGCCGGGGCCGGAGCTGTCCGCCCCGCGGTGCTGAAACGCCGCATGCCGGGCCCGGCGGGGCGGGGGGAGCGCCGAGAGCCGCCCTGCGCAACCCGAGAGAAGGCGAATCCAAATACCTGCACAGCGCCGGCAGCTGCCGTGGGGCGGCGGGGGGCTGCGTGGGGTGGGCTTTTTCCCCCTGTAGATGTCCTTGCTGCTGAGCTGTGTGGCGAGAAAGATCTCCTGGCTCCCGGGTTCCGGCTCAGATCTCTCTAGAAAACTGAATGAGCGAGCGCCAGCTCCACGGGGCTGTGATTTTTTTTTTTTTTTTTTTTTTTTTTTTTTTTTTTTTTTTTTTTGGTAGGAGGCGTGTGCGCCAAAGCCTGGGTCC
Source organism: Ammospiza nelsoni (assembly GCF_027579445.1). Taxonomy (NCBI): domain Eukaryota; kingdom Metazoa; phylum Chordata; class Aves; order Passeriformes; family Passerellidae; genus Ammospiza; species Ammospiza nelsoni. Next base: position 117,456,938 of record NC_080633.1, on the reverse strand, counting down.
TTCCACTGCCGTCCCCCTGGGTCCTGCCGCCCGCCCGCTGCCGGCACCCGGGATGCGGGATGCGGGATGCGGGATGCGGGCTGGGAGCTCCGCGCCGCCGCGGGAGGGGTGGGAAGGGGCTGCTGGCGGCCGGGAGGGCTCAGCTCGGCGGGCTCCCACCCAGCGGCATTGGCTCCACCGCCTGTTTGCTAGCATCGCCTCTTCCCCAGCGAAAGTCGGGCGGAGCGCAGCCTCCTGCGGCATTCACAGCAGCCATGGAAAGGTGATCTCAATGGGCCGTGCGCTGCCCGTGGGCTGCCTTAATGAACATGGCAGCCTGGGTTTAGAAGAGAAGTTTCTCTGGGTCAGACTGCAGGGACTGCCATCAACAGCACGCACAGCAAACGTTTAGTGAGGAATGTAAAAAACAGGACAAGCTTCACCCCTGAACTCTCTCAGCCCCTCTTCCAAGTACTTCAGGTTCAGGAATTTCCCCAGCAACATAGTGCCTGAGTTTTCAGGATAAATTTGTCCTCCTAGAATTCTCACAGTGTCTCCTAGAATACTTTTACATTTCTAGAATGTCCTTCCATAATGCCCTTTGATTAAGCCATCTACCTACTTCACAAACTTTCATTAGAGGAATGTGTAAGCTTTAGCTGGTGGTGTGGAAAGAACAGGAGAAGGGAACTTCTGTCATTAAATTAAGTTCAAAAATCACTTTCTGTTCAAGCTGCATAAGACCTATATTAAACTGTACTTGGAAGACTTTGGGTGATGCAATGACCAAATTCACACCCATCTGTTCCTATCAATATCAAAATAATATTAAATGTACCAGCAAAGTAAATTTCTTCTTTTGTTATGGCTGTGCATTGTGGAGTATAATTCCTGGGAACTGGTGGATTACAGTCAACTGATTTTCTTGGTCTCTGCTTTGGACACGTTTCCTGCCTCAGTTACTGAAGGATCTTGTGCAGAGAAGAACTAGGTGTTAAATTATAAAGACCAAATTCTGCATAGGAAATGGCTAAATAGAGTAGGATTCTTCAGCATGGAAAAAAAAAAGGAGAGGAGTAAGTGTAGATAAAATAGTAGTGTGGGGTGTTTTCATCATTCATAGTATTTCTTAATAAAGAGCACTGTGAGGAAGATAAACCTGAATATCTCAGTAACATTTCCAGTTTTAGGAGTAGGAGAAATGAAACCCACGAGGGTCTAGTTTTGATTTAAACAAAAGGACATACTTCCTCACCAAATACTTAGTGAATCTGTGGAATTCATTTCCACAGAAATTCACACTTCAGAAAATTGTAGGATATATCTGTGGAAGAAAAATCCATTAAGACCCTTTAAACATGAAGTCATGGCCTGTGGCTCAAGAAAACCCTGTTCCACAAACTACTGAAGGCTGTAGTAATATTTGGGAACAGATGATTATATCTCTGCCCTGCTCTTATTCTTTACCTTAACCATCCAGTGATGATCACTGCTGCAGGTAGACACTGGGCTAGATGCACCTTTGATCTGACCCAGTACTGGCTCCTCTTATATTCTTACATACAAAGTAGACTTTGAGAATGTGAACACAATTGGTTTCCTTTCAACTTTGCTTTCCATTAAAAGGGGAAGATCCAGTGGTTTTGCTCTTTTTTCAAAGAGTGTACATCCAGAGTCACTTGCTTTTTAGAGGAAACACCCCCATATTAATGAGCAAAGGCAAAAAGAATCTGTGGGGATGCTGACTTGTGCTTTTAGGATGATTTCCATGCAGAACCATGAATTTAGCCCACAGCATGTGTAAAACTGGAATATGAGTTTTTTGCATCCTATGACCCAACCACATTGACTGGAAGAGAAGAAGCAGAAGCTCAAAGGCCAAGAGCTCAAAACTCTCACAAGAGCATTTGTCCCAGCACTTGATGGAACAGCACTTCTAGCCCCAGGGAAGTTCATACTCACTTAGTAAGAAGTCTCATTAGATCTTTATTTTCTGCATAGAGATCAGTTTGGAGATAAAAGAATAAGCACTCTGTTTTCATAATCCTGTTCTAAGCTTGCACTCTTGCACATATGATAAAGATTAATGCACTAGCTACTGTAACTATGCCGTACTTCCCTGGGAATTGTTAATAATATTAAGTGGAATGAACATGACTCTATAAACCAACTGCCTTAGGCAGTCAAATGAGTTGCCAAATTGGATGTATGCTTAATATTTGGGGATTTAATATTTTTATTCTGTTTAATTGATGTGTTTTTTTCCCTCCCTTACTGTTGTGTTAAGTGACCAGTGCCTGCTGAGGCCCTGGATGATTGACATGTACCACAATGCTATGATAGAAGCAGATCTCTGAACATATTACAGCAGGGCCTTATATTGATCCCAGTGCAAATATTCTTAGGTTTCTTTCTCATCACCACTTTATCACTTCTTCATCACTTTTTTTGTACAAAATCTACTCTGTACTCTGAGACCATGCTCCAGGTCATATCATTCTTTGCATTTTCCCAGTCATTACACCTCATCTGACATTACAATCTCAGAAAAAAAAACCCCACAAAACAGTGTTGAAGGTATAAAACTTTGAGTTTCATAAAGGTATGTCTGGGACATTAGGAACTCCCTTGCTGGTGTGCTCAGACTGGAGCTGCAGCCCTTTCTCAATTACAGTAGGGTGTACACAGCTAAGGGGAGAAAAATGTGCTGGTTATCACAGTTTGTCACTGAAGGCATCAGAACTGACTGCACACATGGAGGAAATAGATCAATTTTGAAGGGGAGGATATTTTATGCAGCCTTTTCTGAAAGTAAAGCAGAACTTTGATATGAAATTTATTCTAAACTGACCTTCCTTACTGCCACACATGCTGATACTCTGTTAAAAAAAAAAAAAAGAAAACCAAAAAACAGGGAGGTAACAAACTTGAAAAGGAAATGTATATTTTCACCACCAGTCAAAAGGATCCAAGTACCTTTCCTAACCAAGGAAACCGTGGAAGGTCAGAGTAGCTGATTGTTCCATAGTCTAGGCATGATAAATAGTTTCTACTCTATCTGCAGTAAAATATTCTGTCTTAACACAGTTTGACTAGACACACAATCTCACAGCATTTTTGATTCCCAAGATGTGTCATGAGACTAGGGGCTAGTCTGAACATTTATGCATCTCTGATATTACTGATATTACTCTCTCATTCATACAAAGCCCAAAACCACTGAAACATTTTAATTCATCACCGTAAGGAATGAATTTTTTAACCCTAAAAAAAATATTCCAAATAAGTGGAAATCTGGTTGCACTCTGCCTTAAGACTGAAACAGAGATATATATCTTTGTGTCACAGACACATATTGATCTTCAGCATTTTGTAGGGTTAGTGTATGTGCATGTATATTCCTTAAGCAGGGATGTTGGACCAATTAACCTCACTAGCTGTCTCTTCCAACCTTACTCATTCTATGATTTTCTGATATAAAAAGATCCTTGATGCAATTCAGTATATACCTGGTGTCATTCACTTTCTCCATGTGATTTCTCCAATATTTAGAATGTTTTTTACCTCTTGTGAACAGGGAATTTAGGAAATAATATAGTATTGGATGTTCTTGTAGCTTTAAATTTTCTTTTGAGAACAATTTGCTGCAAGTTTCTAAAATTAACAGTCAATTTTAATAATTAATTGGGAGTTCATTCTTTTTCTCTAATCTACAATTACCGTTTGGTTTTATTTCCTTTGAAAGTAACAATATTGAAAGCCCCAGTAGGTTAAAAAATAATAATGCTAAAACTGCTTAGACCCAGTAAATCATTATTCTTAAGGGACAAGTAACTCTTGGATCACAGTTCAGAGGGATTCATGTTTTAAATCCTCCCAGGTTTCCTGAACCTTTAAAATATTTAAAAATTTATGCCCAAGAATGCAAAACATATGCAAATTGATTGTTCATATGATTTATTTAATGAGAAGGGTCCAATTTTGCCATTTTTAGTCTTGATGTAGAGAATTCACTCTTTTGCTGAGTTCACATGCAATCACCACTTCTGCCACTCTCAGAATAGCATGTAAGTGGGACATGAGCAAAGCTTTGGCCTCGAGCATGTAGAGGGGTAAAGATGAAATGTTCCCAGCTCCATGGGAATTACAGGAGCTGGTGATGAGATCCAGCACAGAGCTGGGGGCCAGCAGCAGAATTCAGGTAAAGTCAAGCTCAGAACTGCGATCCAGAACTTTCCCCCTCAGCTCTTGCCTGTCTCTGAACAGTCTAAACCCCACAGATAGGCTTATTTTGGGATTGTAAAGTTCACAGTGTAGACCTAGACTGAGTAGCTTGGATCTAAAGATCAATCAGCATTTGAAAAACTACAGATATCTCTCTGACATTTTGGTGTTGGAAACGTTGACTTTAGGCCCAGATGTGCTGTTAAAGTAAGGAGCAGATTTGGCCTCATGTCTTCAGTTGTTTTAACTTGGCAGCACTGAGTGTGCTGACTTAAGTGAGATAACAGTGATTTAAATCACCTGGGGACCTGCTTCTATTGAGTGCAGTTACTTACAAAGTCAGTGCTTCTCTGTCTAAACAATAAGGCAGTGTCTTGCTAAAAAACTAAGTGTCCTTTTGCAGAGAGAAATAAATTGTGAGTTTTCAGGTTTTGCATAGCTACAACATAGATTATATGACCTTTAAAGAATAGCACAGCAAAACTTTGCCATAATGTCTAAGATGAATATCAGAAATAATGTTCTTCCTGATGCAGGGGTAAGGTAGCCTAAGGTAGGCTGGTAGGGCAAAAAAAAATCTACAAGGAAGTAAATAGTCCAAAAAGTAGATGAGTTCCTCAAGGTTTAGGATGACTGTTAATGAATTGATTCAGAAAAGTCCTCTTGGGAAAAACCTGGCTGATAACTGCTGCCTTGCTGCGTTGGGATCAGTTTGCACATAAGCAACACTTCAGTCTGATTTGTAGCATACTGGTCTCATATATGATTTGTTAAAAGCTTGAAATATGTAAGCTGTTTAATGGCAATTCTTCAGTGTGTTAACTTCAGGGTTCCTTAGCTTCCCAAAATCTGTTGTATATTTCCCTTTCTGTATAATATTTGCAACTTGCTCCTATGCATTTGGGCAAAGTAGCTTTAACAGTGGGCTCAAAGTGTGAGAACGGAACATGTGAAGTGATAAAAGATGATTTGAAGGTTGGTAGTTGGATTGGAATAGTTAGAGATGAGGCAAATAATAGGATACTCATCTGATTTCTTAGTTTGTTATGTGATGATTTATTTCTGAAATAGTTTTAAATTAATGGTGTACATAAACACATGCAGCTTTGGATGGCAATAACATAAATCAGCAACAGTAATAATGACTGTGAGTTCTTGCATGTGTAAACAAGCATATGTGCAATATAAATTCTATTATCTCAATGCCACTGAGGATATAGAATAATCTCACATTTGTGACCTAGTAAAAGCATAAATTTTTGCTGGAGATACAAGCAGATGGAGGACACAGTGCTGCGCTGGATAGCTGAAGTCTGTTGAAAACTGAAGAATGCGAGTGTATTTGTATACATGTACAAAAATAGAGACAAGACTTATGGCTGCAATCCTGAGCAGATATAAATCAACACCATTTCACTGACTGCGGTGGAGGTGTGCTAACTAGCCAGCACAGGAGTAAATCTCTGTATATAAACAAGTGTTACACCCATCAGCAGTCTGATGTTTTACATTACTACTTCATCCAGGAGCATAAAGGATGTATCAATCTGCTGAAGCCACTCCACAGAACCATTGTACTCTTCCTGGGATTCAGCACCGGAATCAGGGTGTAAACAGCACCAATCTCATCTTACAAACACTGGATATGCTTTAATGTCATCGAGGAGCCCTGCCACAATCCATTTGGAATATATATCCAACAGTGGGGCATACGGCAATCATGTACTTTTTAACAGGAGGGAGGTATTTTGCTTGTCATAGCTGGTGAGCCCCGAGGGAGGTGCGGCTCCTGCCATCCTGGTTCCCAATATATGCTGATTCAGTCATTAAAATGTGCATTCATCTTCCTTCTCCCAAGACCTAGCTGTGCACAGCAGGTTTAACTAAATTGCCAATAAGAAAGCCTCTTAAATCATCTGCAGTCCTGACTGGCAGCCTCACAAGCAGATGCAGCAACTGATCCTGAGGCAAATGGAGTCTGTTCAGCAGCAGTTTTGCACTTCTGTGTGCACCAGCTAGGTTGGTTTTGTTTTTTTAAATCATTAAAGGGCCGGTACCTTGAAGACAGCTGGGAAGGGAAAGGTGAGACTATCAGAAATTCCTCATTTCCTTTTCCAAGGTGGAACCCTCTCTGCAGCTGTAGGACAAAACAACAACCCCTTCTCTTAAGTGCCCCTAGCTTTAGGGTATGGATAACTATTAATCAGCTTGTTCTCATGCAGCAAGGATCTGCAGGAGGGCTGGCTGGAGAAGTGCCAAGGACTGTCACTTCACTCATCCTGAGAAATCTCCTCCCTTCAGCCGAGATTTTGATGGCTGTGGGACATGCCTGTCTGTGTATGTGCATGTATGCATGTAGAAGAGAGAGGAAATGTATTCTCTTGTCACTCTTCCATCTCTCACATACACTGCTGCAAATACCTATTTTTTCCTCTGTGTACACGTGAAAAGTGGTTTCAGCAACTGTTTGCAAAAGTGCTGGAAAGACCTGGTTCTGGCAGGAAGCCCTCACTGTCAGGTGTTGTTGGAGTCTATCACAGCTGCCAGATCATCTCTGGAGAGGCATAAAATCCCAGAAACTCTTTAATCAGGTGTTCAAGCTCAGTTATTGCCTAACTAGCTGGGCACGGTTAGCCTTGCTTCTCCTTCAGTAAAAGGTCAAGATTTAACTGCGGGCTGTGATTTTCCAGAGGGGATTGTGTCTGGCCCTCCTCGATACAGGGCTTACCATCAATCCCATGAAGGCATGCATCAGTTTGCTCCACACTAATGCTAGAGTTAAATTATTGGTCTGTCACTCTTCCTAGGATGTGGTGCCTGCACTGGACAAAAGCCGAGAAAGCATCATTAAATTGGATTGGCTCTCTCCATGTGCTGGACATCTCGTTGCAGAGCAGAGGCTGTCCAAGTCCTGCTGTTGAATGTTAAGTGCCACAGACCTGCAGCAGCCTTCAGGAGGTGTCAAATACCCTGCATGAGTGAATAACCAGGTGGTGGGTGAATAACCATATGATGGAATGGCTCAACATGGATATTTGTGTGTGACACAGTTGCAGCCTCTCTCCTCTCGCACGTATTTTTTTCCTGCGGAACTGCAGTAAAATGTGAAGAGGTGGCAAGTATCTACTTGTCTTAAATTGTGCTAAAAACCATGTGCTTTTCAGCACCTCTGAAAAGCTATAGACAAATGTAAAACCTGAGGAAAAAAATTGAGAAGCATGTAGTACTCAAGATACATTTAAAAAAAAATCCCTCCTTGAATTTCAAACTAATCCCCTTAATCACATAAGCTTATGAGATCTGGAAAACACGAAAAGGAAAAAAGAAATTAAATGTCTTCCAAAGGAGTACTCAAGATGGAAGGACTTTGCTAGCAGATTTATGCATTGCCAGACAGTAACTTGTCTCTAGGAAGATCAGAAGGAAGACAGGTACTTTAGATCTCCAAAGAAATCACTCCACTCTAAGCCACTGAGAGGGAGGCATCTGGTAAAAATAAACGAGCCTAAGGGAGACCTCATGAAGAACATTTGTCAGTATAATTGGTGTCCTAGTGATGAAAGCATCAATAGTTGATGTTAGTTAGTGGAAAAATTATTTTGTCTCTTTTGTACCATCTTTAGTGTAAAAAAGACTCCCTGTTTGCAGAAAAAAATTTCCATGCACATGGTATTAGCACTCTATGTCTGATTGCCCAGTTCTGTTTGCTGACTTTTCTTCCTATAGGCAAATGTTCATCACATAAAATGGCAGATCAGAGATTCACAGAATCACTCAGGTTGGAAAAGACCTCTGAGATCATCAAGTCCAACCTGTGACCAAAATCCAACACATCAACTAGACCATGGCACAGAGAGACACATGCAGTCTTTCCTTAAACAACTCCAGGGATGGTTATTCCACCACTGCCCTGGGCAGCCCATTCCAGTTCCTAGTCACCCCTTCTGTGAAGAAATTCTTCCTGATGTCCAATGTGAACCTCCCTGCTTGAGACTATGCCCTGTCACCCTGTCACTAGATCCCTGGGAGAAGAGGCTGCACCCTGCCTGGCTACAACCTCCTTACAAGGGTGTAGAGAGTGATAAGGTCTCCCATGGGCCTCCTTTTGTCCAGGGTAAACAATCCCAGCTCCCTCAGTTGCTCCTCATCAGACTTGTTCTCCAGACCCTTCATCAGCCCTGTTGCCCCTCTCTGGAGCTGCTCTCATGTCTCAATGTCTTTCTTGTAGTGAAGGGCCCAGAACTGGTCATAGCACTTGAGATGTGGCCTCACCAGTGAGGAGCACAGAGGGGAAATCCTTTATAGATCACTGTAAAGGGTGTAGAAGCTACAAGACAGATTCAGTAATTTCAGCTTGTTTTCTATGACAAATGTTCTGTGACAAGTTTTCTTTAAAAAAATCAGTCACAAAATCTTAAATTAAATATGTATTTTTTCCTATAAAGTAGGGATAGCTTCTCAAAAATTAGCATATTCCCTAACAAGTAGTAGATTTAAACCAACAAGTTGGCAATTTTTTGTTCCAGAATAAATCAAAGATTAAAAGCTTTTTCTGGGACCATTTAGGAAAAGAATGAATAGAGGATGGTAAGGAATTTGAACTCAATTTTAAAACAAATTTGTTTTCCTCCTTCAGTTCACAGCTAAATCTCTCTTTTCTGTTGGTTACAAAGCTCTCTTTCTTGTCATCCTATGTGTATTTGATTTTCTCCCTCTTTGTTGCTTTTTTTTTTTTTCCTAAAGATTGCTTTTCTAAGGGACAGGACAGCTACAAATGCCAGTGTTTCTTTATACAGAGCAATGAGGTTTCCAGCTAATTTTACTTTTTTAGGCCAAGAAAACGATCTCAGGGAGGACACACCTCTGTTGCACCATGGACTTGCACTGTCTTGGGCCTACCAATCCATCGAGCCTGGCACAGCACTGTACAGGGAACCAGTCCAGACCCATGGGCATGATAGGGACACTGATGTAGCTATATTCTCTTTGCACTCACAGAGAAAAAATTCCTGTCTCCAGCTCTAAGAAAATCCCAATAGCTGATTTGACATCCATTTCCCATTTGAAACTTTTCAAATAAAGAAAATAGGTGATATTTCACATGGTTTTTGATTAATGTCTTGCATATTATGCTATACCAGGAAATTTTCCAGCTGTGGCATTTTTTTTTCATGACCACACTGTACTGGTTGCTCATAATCCTCCTGTAATCAACAAGTGCCCCAGGGTCTACCTCCTTCTCTGTCATTTTCCTATGAAACTCCCAATTTGCAGAAGTTCATGTTATAAGCTCATTAAGTGTATGACTTTGCACATTATGCAATTAAATTTCATCCCATTTCTAATACTCTACTCTCAAGGTCATTTAGTTTTTCTTGTACAATATTACATTCTCCCTCTCTGTTGAGCTTTGTGTCATCACCAAACTTCATTAGTACATGCCAACTTCTTATCAGGGTCATTAATGAAGATGTTAAAAAATCAATCCCAAATGTTTAAGGATTTCCACTAGTGGCAGTTTTTTTCCAGACTAATTATTGTTTCTTTTCTTTTGCTGGCTCTGAACTCATATTTCTGTTAGGTGTTGGTAGCCAGCTACAATGCAGGTAGATGAGATTTAGTCTTTGATTTAGTGGTTTTTTTCCTGTATTTTTGTCCTGTATTTTACACAGATTTAGTCATCTTTGTTATCAAAAGGTAAAATAATCATCTAATAAAACTGCCACTATCACTACTAAATCCATATTATATGTTGTCCTGGTTTCTACTTAATTTCCTGCTTTTGAATATTCACCACATCAACACCTGTGCTAATCTTACATCTAATTCAGGTTAAAATCTTAATTCTGGATTATTTGCCCCTCCCTATTGTATATATGGGTAGTGTGTTTGGTGTTTTCTAATTAGATGATGCTATTCCATACTCCATTAAAAATTCACCTTTTTTTCACATTTCAGTGTGTAAATCACCTTGTTTCTCAAAGGAGCATATTAAGCATTCTTACACCCAGATGTGGTCATCTCTGTGTCTGTGCATTTCTGCCCATTAGCCATTTGCCCTCTGCATTCATCCCATCAGTGTTATATTTCTTACTGAAAAATGAGGCAAATAATTTGCTTGGATTTTAAGTTCTATCCTTATTACTTTTCATATTTTGCCTGAGCTCATTACACAGAGGACTCACTTCAGTATTTATTTGCATGATGGGATTTTCACTACTTATTTTAATTTGATTTGCAAAATCTAACTTTGTTTTTCTTATCCATTTGTACTCTACAGCTTTATTGTTTAGAACAAGCATGGATTACACTCCTTTCCCCAAATGATGTACAGTTCTTCCCTCCACTGTTGCTTCTAGTGCACTTTCTCCACCACCTTTTGTTAATAATCTTTAGTGAGACCACTGGTTTGTGGCACCTCAGTAATGCAGCTGGAACTACAAAGATGTATGAACTGCTGCCAGCTCTCAGAAACTGCTGGAGCTGCCCTTGGTTCCCTCTGGATCCACCAACCTGTGGCTTCCAGAGGAGGGGCAGAACGAGCAAGAATTTCTGGGAAAGGGTGGGATGGTATGAAGTGTGGGCTCATTAAAAAGAGACAAAACCTCTTCAAATGTACACTGGAATGTCTGAGGTTTGTGACATATTTCTACCCCAGAAATAACATTTTCTCTTTGCTGCTCTTGGTATTAAAATATTTAACACAGGCACATTACCACAGGGCATGAGAACGTGTTATGTACAAAGGCTACTACGCAAGCATTTGGAAATGCTGGGAGAACCCGTTGGCGTGACACGTTTCAAGGAGCAAAATTAAAACACTGGTTTATATTCAAGGCTCTGAGGGGTGGCTGAGCATATGCCATGAACATATAAAGTTGCCACCTCTCAGCAGAGAAACCCTAACATATAGGATATGAATATATTCACCAGTGTAGCTTGTTTCCTTTGGCTTTAAAGCTCAATGGAAGAGCAACACTTCATAGATGAAGTGCTCTAAGAACGCACAACTGGCTGGTCATTCCAAATTCCTGCTAACTTGCCATAGCCTGATGGAAGGCATGGATCTTCAGTGTAGTTTCTGATAATTCAGCGCCAGTTGTTACTGCTTATAATAGTAAAAGGAGGTACTGACACCCCAGTTGTGGGATTCAGAAGGTCTGTATCTTATCTGTGAGATCTATCTCACAGATCTGCTAAATAACAATGAATAAAATTGTTACTCTGATCTCTTTATATTTCCTTCTCTGTAGACTGAGAATAGGAATGCTAGCCTATAGTATATAGGTCCTAATTCTTTAATGGGGATTTCTGAATCATTAAAAAAAGTGTAAGGAAAGGTCAATATATTATAATGGTAAATAAGCTACACATTTGGAGGACTCTTTTTTTTTTTTTTTTTTTTTTTGAAAGCCAGTGTTTTAATTCTTAAATAACAGTTTATCTTCAGCAAATGCTTCTGTGTCTTATAATAGTAAGAAGTGACACTACAAAACAACAGTTTGAGACAGAGCCAAGATAATTTCTACTCCTTTAAACTGGAACGAGATTTTCTCAGCCTTGAAGCATGACAGCTATTCAGGAGTCGATTTTTCTGGCTTTGAAATCTGAGTTGTACTTAGCTATGGGATCTGACAAGTTTCTGCTGCCTTATATCATCCCTGCTCACCTGACAGCACAGAAGAAGGTGTCTCACACTAATCTTGTCAAGCTGAAACTCCACTGAGAGGACAGTGATGAATGTCAGTTTGAGTCTTTGAGCTTGTGGTGGGTGGGCAATGGATAAAGGTTAGATAAATAAAGCAGCAAGAATTATAAGATGAAATATAGTCTATTCATTCTAGTGTATTGCATATAGTCTGATTCTTTGTGTAGTCAAAATGAGGTTTTCTTGACCAAACAGTGATCTTTTTTAAATCAGCTGTCCCTACAAGCCCATGTTCCAGTGAGGTTTTTGTCTGCTTGAATTACCAGCCCTGGCAGAGAGTTCCCTACCTCTACTAGGAGGAATATGGTTTTGGGAAAATAATAACCACTCTGCAAGAAAACAATCATCCTTTGACTTATATATCCCCACACCCTGCTGACTGTTCAAGTGAGTAATCTCCAGCTATGCACGAAGGCTCAGTGTATCACTCCTTAGGCGAACAAATTTCAACAACAAGATGAGCACAGTGAGTGATTCTTAAACACTTCTAATGCTGCCAAGCCAAATAAAAATTCCTTCAGAACAAGGCTGCTCATTGATGCCCCTCCAAAGGTATTTTCATAATGTCTTCAATTAGGTTGTGGATCAATACAGTTGTACTCTGTGGGAATATTTTAGTTCATCACATGGTGCAATTATCCATGACCACAGACACAAAACCAGCAATCACTGGCCAACTGAACATGTGTTAATTGGGAGCGTGAATGCTCTAAAACAACCAACAGCACCAGTTTCTTACATAATCACTGCTTTTTTATTTTCTTCTTGTTGTGGATACTTCTTTGCTGTGGATGCAGTTAGGGTGAGGGTTTTATCCCCTACTTCCCTATTCCCAAACTTTCCAGCTTCCCTACTTCCAGAGGCATTGCTCAATGCCACATGGTACAAGACACAGCCTTTCCACGAAATCTCATCAATCACTTTCAGTAAAGGGTAGTGCCACAGCTACCAGTAAGTTTCAACTCCCTGTTCTTGTCTGTACTCACTCTTCCTTGTTTAAAAAAAAAAAAAAAAAAAAAAAAAAAAGGAGGAGGCTGTTTCATTAAAGCAGCCTATTAAAGCAGCCTGGTAAATTTTTTCACAGTGTTATTTTGGTTAAGCATGTATAGCAATTCAAGTCTGTATTAAATTATAATAATGTATCTTACAAAAAATAAACCCTGGTGTGTTCCAAAGCAAGGAAAAAGGCGTCCCATCTGCACCAAAGAAATTCAGTTAGACACAACCCCAAAAATCTGCTTGAGATTGAAAATGAGAAGAAAACTAAGTTCAGAAAATGCTTTCAGTATCAGAGATAACTGCCTGTTACTGCTACATTTATTGTGAAAAGAGGAGGTAGTCAAGCCAGTTGATCTGTCAGAAAGATGATCAGTCACAGATGACAGAATCTGGCTAGATAGGGTGGATCTGCCACTTTTCTAGTGTGGAACGTGTCTGAGCGATTTTAGTCATTTAATCTGGAAAACATCCGCTGAAAGGCATATCCTGTTAACCTGAACTGTTCTTACCATGTAACCAAGATGTGGTTAAGGACCTATGGACCTGAGATGCTCTCCTCTCCAGCTCTTGGCTCTGGATTGCTGATCCCTGGGCAGAACCTCCCCTGAAGTCAGAGTTCTATCCCCCCTCCCTGCAGGAGGAAACCTGACTAACTTAAGGAGTCTAATTGACTCCAAAGTCAACTCTCTTACTAATAAGAAAAATCATGAAGAAAGCTGTAAGAAATATTCTTCCCACCAAGCTTTCCCTTGAGAGTTGGGGCTCTTTAGTTTGGCCACATCTCTTCTTCATTACAGCTCTGTGAGTCCAGCCCAAATACATCCTTGGTCCTGACCCCGACCCTGATCCTGGCAGATTGACTTGACTTTCCCTCTGGGTCTTGAACCAGCCTATCTATAGTGGGTTAGCAGGGCTGTTCCTGGGCTAATGCTGAGCCTCATCACTGTCCCTGGACCTGATCCTGACCCTGCCTGGCTAAACTTCCTGACTTCTTGTTGGGAAGGTCACAGACCCTGCTTGTCTTGTTGCCACCCTCTGCTCCTGCCCTTGCAGAGCAGCTTGTCCTTGCTGCTCCCTGACATCTGGAAAGCATAAACCCACATTTCTTTTTACAGAAAATAGATCTTTAAAAGACACTTTGCGGCTCTAAATATATACCAAAACATCCCAGAGGTCACAATCTAAGGCTCTGTGGTTGAATCATGAGAATACCAATGCAGCAGAATATCAAAGACTCATAAAAGCATTTTCTGGGAAGGACCTCTTGAGAAGTCTAGTCCAGTCTCCTGTTAAAAGTGTTAAGATCATGTCAAATCAGCTGTAGCTTTGTCTATCTCAGTTTTTTAAATACCCAAGGATGAAGAGTCTCTGTACAACTTGTTTCATCAGTGCATTACCTTCTTTCTTCTCTTAAGCTTCACCTCCCACGGTGCAATTTGTGGTCATTTACAGTTGTAATCAGCACAATACTTGAATTTCTCAAGTTCCTCCAGAATCCTTCAAATCCTTTATTTATAGAATCACTAAAGTCCTTCTGGTACAAAACTCTGAGTTATCCTCTGGGCCATGTCAATGCTCTCTTTCATTCTGGTCACTTCACTGCTTGTTTGGTGTTTGTGTTTTGGTTTTTTGGGGCTTTTTTAGTTTTAAAAAGATTCAAAGGTTTATAATTTCTTTCAAAATACACATGGAAAATGAGACCCCAGCAGTACATTTATACCTTTCCAGCAGGCTGCTGAGAGGGTGGACTGCATATAGCAGGCTCGGATTTTACAACACATGGAAAGGTCCATCACACTGGATTCCTGCCGGAGTCCTGCGCTAGCAAGAAAGGCACAGCCCTGGCCACAACACCTGGTGGAATTGCCTTTGATGGATCTAACCATCAACACACTCATGGGTTTTGTTTAAGAGATACTCAGTTATTCCCACTCAGAACAGATTCCAGGACAAACCTAGTGTGCACACTGTGCTCCTGGTCAGGGAAGCGGGACCCCGGAGTGAAACAATGAGTAATCCAAGCTGACGGGCCAGTGACCTGCTGACCCTGAGATAAAGAGCTCATTATTGATGCTGTTAACACAGGGAAAAGAGTGATCCAAATCTTCTTAAGTATTTCCACTAGATGGACAGTTTGTCAGGGAGCAAGACATCTTGATTGACATCTCTTGGTGAGTGAAAAGGCTGCATTGGCCGAGTGTCACTTTTATTTCAGTCATGTGACAATTAAGCCGTACTTTACCAATTTTTCATTGCTGTATTTTGCTCAAATGTTCTGTTAAGAATTTAGTAAAAGAAATATCATAATGCTGCTTATTCTTTTGGAGTCAAATGGAATTGGAGAACTGCAGAGTTTACTCTTGATGAGGAGTTAATACAGCCTGATATGGATGTTTTGGAGCATGGAAAAAATAATGACAGGAAAAACCAGCAGAAGTGCTCCCTTTCAGTATTTCCTGTGTAAGAATTCTGAATAGAGCCCTCCATACCACTTTCTTTCTGAAAACTTGGTGACAGATTTTGGTAATGCAGAGATGGTTTTTGCTGATGTTGTAGGACCTCATCAAAATATCTGAAGAATGTGATGAGGGACTCTCCAGTCAGTTATCAAGCTAATAACTATTCTTTCAGGAAGGGACTCCATTGCTTTGGAGAATTCCAGGCCAACAACTCTGAGAGGGCTAGTGGAAATTCTTCTCTAAGTTGTGGCAGCTCTGAATAGCAAACCAACACTGAACAGCAAACAGCAAGTGATGCAGCTGAGAAAAAGGGAAAAGAAAAAGCACAGAAACATAGTGTTGAGTGCTTCAGACTATGACAGTCAGACTGTTGCCAAGAGTGAAAAAATGTTTAAAAGCTTATATAATAGACATTTACGACTAATATTATCACTGGATTTCCCAAATGTAGGCTGTGTTCCTTTCAGGCAAGCACATTCAGTTTCTACCTTATTTTTGCCCTCAATGAATCATAAATACTGACTCAGAGAGACGGGAAGTGCTTGATAGCTATTTCTCTTCCGCATTTGGAATAAAGCAGGCACACGTTTCTGTCCCTTAGGATATGCTGGATAAAGGACATCTGTGACAAGGAAGGATAAGAAATCTGTTAAAGAAGCCCAGAAAATATAAATTAAAGTGGAAGTTGGTGAAGATCTTGCTGAGCATGCTAATGGTTAAGCAACTTGAAGAATGTAGCGTACAAAAGACAGAAGGATTATTGGGTCAAATCCTCATATTTGAAAGGGGCTTGAAGACTTCAGCATTTATTATCAGTTAGCTTAACATTACCAGCATGGGAAACAAGGAATTTCATCTGAAGCAATGTACCATAGAACTTAATTTATAACTACCCCCAGCTGAGCCCTCCCACCCAAAAGCCCCCAACCTTAAACCTTTGAAAAGACCACAGCATAAAAACTTACAGGTTTTTTGGGTTTTATTCTGAAAACAAAATAAAATAAAACAAAAAGAGATTCATTGGTAGAAAAATTCTCTCTGCTGACTATCTCAAAACATGGATTCAATGCCATATTACATCTTGGCTAAAACTTCACACCCTAAGAATGAGGTGCTCTCTTATAATGTGATGCATCGCTACTCTCCACGTCTCTAGGAGACTTTGAATGGATCTGCTCTTCCTGTCTGACCTTGAGGAAAGTATAGTGATGAATAAAAACACCTTTAACCATAACAAACGAGTTCTATTCTATCCAGAAAAGGAGAGGAAAAATTAAGGCACAGCTATGCAAGTTATTGTGAAAGGCTCCTGCTCAGCTCAGCTTAAGTGTCTCTCTACACTGCCAACATTTGGCTTGCACTTATGTGTATTTGAATCTCTCACCTGCATTTATCTAGCAAGCCTTTTGTTCATGTGTCATAGAGCTAGAATCTTACCTCAGGATTATCTTTATTGCTGGAGTGCCCAGTACAGCAGATAAAGCTCCTTATAAGTAAAAAATTCACATAAATAAAGCAGCTTAATTAAGTGTCCAAAATGGAGACCAGAAGTCAGCTGTAGATTTTATGGACTGTTAAGAAGCAGTGATGGTTTTGAAAGTTGTGTGGTCACTCTGCAGGCACTGTCTTATTTTAGAAGTCTGAATAGAGGAAATGTGAGATTTCAGATGGGGACTGCTCAGCAATGTGCCCTCACAACTCACATTAAAAACAGTTGCTGAATTCTGCATTTCTCAAACATCTGGGGAATCATTTAGCACACACCCTTTAAGGCCTCTTAAAATCCAGCGTAATGAGGGACATGCAGGGATGGGCTAATACAGCCTCTAGATGTATTTCTGGAAGAACATGCCTCCATATAAAAAAATGTGAGGAAGATTTGACAGTGTGTTCACAAAGGTAACAGCAGGTTCTGAAATTAAACGAGGCAATAAGCTTTCAGCTCAGAAATCTCCTGTGAGCTACTGTAAAACATCCACAGCACCAGGCAGTGTGATATCCTCTGATCAAATGAACTGTAGGAGATGAACACAGAAAAAAAACTGGATCAGATAAGCAGCCTGCTCCAGGCTGCTTCCCTCTGTGACAAAAATATGTGCTTCATCCTGTGACTTTCCTGCATTGTCTGCCACAAAAGTCTTTTCTTTGTTAAGGACAGAAAACACCACACAGCAATGGGCCACTCCCCACCTGATGATGCCTGTCCAACATTCTTATCCTCAGCAGCCAAGAGCAGCTGCATCTGCCTGTGTCTGCAGTGTATCATTGTAGAAAGCATTTCAAATGCTTGCAAATGCTGGGTTGGCCAAACCTAGCTGTAGGTGTGAGGTAATTCCCCATGTGAATGCAGAATATTCAAACAAATACACCTTAGCATGTGTGTGAAACCATGATGGAAAGGCGTGCACAGTAGCTACAAAAATAAACACAATGATTAGACAAAACCACTCTACCTCTGTCTTAAATACAGAAAAATCAAACCTAAGGAGTCCTGACTGATTTCACAAGTTAAGTTTCAGGAAGCAGACTAGATATTTCTATCTAATATTAAATATATAAATATGTTCAAACCCTCCTAACTGCTTTAGGCTTATTCTTTCCATTTTCTTCCATGTTAAGTTTCATCAGTAAATTCCAGCATGAGCAGCTTGCTGACACTTTGATTAACACCAAACTGACTATAATAGCCACAACTATATCTTCACACAGTTATAGCCATTTCAAAATAGTCAAATACTCAGCCAGTATGGCATGTTATGCGCTGCTAGTTCAATATGGCATAACCCTCACAGCCCCCAGCAGAGCACTGAGCAGGGCTGTGTATTGCATTGCACACAGAGCCAGGCATCAGCTGAGACACTAAAAGCAGTGGACACACTTAAGCTGAGATAAAGTACAACCCTTAAAATGCTGCTTGTCACTCTTCAGTCACTGTAAATGTAACCAAACAGAAAATACTATCAATCTTTCAGCAGCTACAATAAGGAATGTGTTGGCATGTTGTGCTAAAATACCCTTGTGCCGGGCTGTTTTCAACACACTGTGTTATTACTGGTAGTCTTACAACCAGGGACAGGTGGGAAAAGAAAATATTTACCACAAGCTGCTCCAAAGAACTTCCTAATTGCTTTTAACAGCAGTGAACACCCTGTTCCCTGGTTTTCAGAGTGACTGCTATGGACAGAGTTCCACAGGAGACCACACAAACCCTTAGGTCACAGTACCTTGTACTGTGATAGATAGATAGATAGATAGATAGATAGATAGATAGATAGATAGATAGATAGATAGATAGATAGATATAGATAGATATAGATAGATAGATAGATAGATAGATAGATAGATAGATAGATAGATAGATATAGATAGATAGATAGATAGATAGATAGATAGATAGATAGATAGATAGATAGATAGATAGAAGAACTGGATATAGAAATGGGGTTTAGAAAACCCCATTTTTTTGCATTCTTTCATCTGCTTATGTTGACAGACATCAGTTTTCTTCTTATCTATAAGATTTCCTTACTAGAGCTTGATTTCTTGCAAGCATGAATCCAAATTGATTTCCTTATGGGAGCTCTTTGGGAAAATGGAAATAATTTCAAAGCAAAACAGATGAAAGCAAAGGGTGGCTGTAGTCAGGTGGGGGTTGGTCTCTTTCTCCAGGCAGCAATGGACAAAAAAAAGAGGACACAGTCTTAAGCTGTGCCATGGGAAATATAGATTGGATATTAGAAAAAAGCTTTTATGGAAAGAGTGATAAAGTACTGGAATGGTCTGGCCAGGGAGGTGGTGGAGTCACCACACCTGGATGTGTTTAAACAAATGACTGGCTGTGGCATTCTGTGCCATGGCTTAGTTGGGGTGTTAGGGCATGGGTTGGACTCAATGACCTTAAAGGGCTCTTCCAGGCTAGTCATTCTTTCTGTGTGACTGTGTGTGTGAAGCAAATGAGGAAAGAGGAGCCTGAACACTTCAGGTTGACTCCTTTCTGTATTGTTCCAATTTTACACTAGATCACAAATCTGCAGTGAATGGCAACTGAAAGGTGAAGACGTCTGTTTCATTTTGTCATATTGATCATTTGCAGAATCTTTATGTTAAAAGACAAAGGAAGACATATTAATTTATGTTACCACACCAAAATTTATCTTTCATTATAGAAATTATTTTCTCATTAATTATTAGGGAAATACCACTTTTATGGTGAGGTTATTAGAAACAGTAATTGGAGTATGCTTCATGTCATAAATTTAGTACATTGTACATGAGCAGTCATCTGTATTAACATTTAAAAGAATCATTCCTACTTAGTAATAACCCAAGAGGTGCAGGACAGGTTCAGTGAATTGATGGAGAAATGGCAATAGTTGATACTTGAAGCAAAGGCCACTTATCCCACTCAGCCAATAATCCCCAGGAAGAGCACTGTGCCAAGATTTGAAAAAATAGAAGTAGGGTGAGTGAATCTTGCATCTTGAACACATTGAAGAACAGATGCATGCTGTCACATAAAGATGTTGCAAATTTTTCATGTTTTTACATTTGTATGCTATTGGATGGAGCTGGCTGAATACTAGCTGATGTTTAGGGCACCTACCTTCTAAGTTCAAAGATTTCCACCATTTTGGAAAGCAGAATACATGTTTGGATGTAGCTTACAAAGCACTGGAATGAGAATCAATAATGAGTTTTTATCCAGAGTTCATTTGTGACACCCTGTAAATCAGTTCTGTGAGTTCATTGCTAAACACCTGCAGAATGAGGCTCAATAAATGCAGAAAGAGAAATTTAACAAATCTTGGTCATTATGTTAACTAGCAAAGACAGTTACAAAGGATTTTACCATCTGTAGAAAATGAAATATAGAGTAAATAACCAGATAGGATGAAAACAGAGAAATTCAGTTACAATTAATACAGCTAGCTCAACTGTTATGTCAAAGCTCTGTGGAAATCAGTGGTAGTTTTTAGAGCAGTACATATGAATACAGATTTATAGCAAATATCATATTCCCCTGATGAATTTAGTCTCAAAAAGATCCTAGAAAATTCAGAAAAGGTCTATGGTAGGAGAGTGTGAAGGTTAAAGCTATGAGGAGGACTAGGCACAAATTAAAAGGGAAAGGTACAACTGAGAGAGGCAATGTCCTGAGTGTATGAAGCAACAAAACATGAAAAACAGGCATTCAAATACTGTTCAGCCTATAGATTATGACAAGGAAAAGAATGAAATGCATACAGAAATGCAACAGACATAAAATAGTACAAGCACTGCATTTTCTACCATTTACAATTAACCTGTGTGGATTGCTGTCACAGGACTCTACTGAAGGAAAATAGAGTAGTGAATTCCTGAAAAGAGGAGCATGTGCAGCTCAGCCTGAGATGACCATGGAATAAGAACTATGAATACTCATGTGTTGCAGCCTCAAGCCAGGGCCAGCTGGGTCTCAGAGGAAAGTTCTTTTGTGGTCCCATGAGAGAGGGAGCAGAAGTGCCATGGTTGAAGGGCAGATGTTACAAGGGAAGAAGAACTGCTGCTTTGTAATGGTATCACAGCTTTTGTCACCGGTTTTACACATCTGGAGGATAGGATTTGGTATTTACTGAGAAATGTAGTATTAAAATGCCAGCATGCATGTTGTGCCTTTTTAGTGCTAGTGATTCATATTCTTCTAAATCAGTAAAACTATGAGAATATGTTTAGCTTTTTATTGATTGAAGTAAGTGAAAAAACTGAATGGCACTGAGGACCTTGCATTGAAATCAAGTTAGCTATGTATTGTAAATTATATTGAGTTTTTTATCTTTTAATCCAAAAGCAAAAGCTATTTTAAAACAGATTGTTGCTTAGTGGTTAAAATTAAGATGAGGTCTTGGTTATTCTAAATTATATTCTCAACTCTGAGTCAGAAATCTTGTGTGAATTCAGACAAGTTATTTAACTTCTATGCATTTAAACTTCCTCATACCTGAAAAATGGATCTGCCAAATGAAGATGCTGCTGAATCATTAAGTGCATTCTGTGTTCCAGACATGAAAACTTTATGAAAATGCAAAGTGTTATTTCTGAGCTTTGTTTTGAAGTTGACAAATGAGTCAGATTCCTCTAGCTGTCACCCCACATAAAACAAATGTAATTATATAGTAACATCATAGCTGGGAACATTTATGTGAGTGAAATTCTAGAGTTGCCTTCTGGTATCCCAGATACAGCTTGGCATACTTACACAGGTGTACAGTGGGAATTATGGTACACTGTTCCCTTAAGACCTATGTTTGTTTGGGGTTTATTCTGCCTGTCTCTCTCTTAGTCTCTCTCTCAGGTCATCTCCAAACAGTTCCCAGGTCACTGGGCTAGTCACAGTTTTCACATTGAAAAAGCACCAAAGCAAGGTGTTTCCCCTGCATTGCAAGAAGCAGTGCCGTGGATGTCAGGTGAACTCAGGACAGGAGATACATTCCTGAGCTATCCTCCCTTTCCTATCAGTAGACAATGCAATTCCTTAATAGTGAGGGATATTATGTGAGTGCTGCTGATTTTACTGGTGTATATCACACAAAGGCGACCTGCAACTTGTCTGCTCACAATTACAAAAAAAAAATGGAATTGAAATAATAATCCTTTTGGATTTGGCAGATTCGATTATACCTTGCTGCCATGCCTTTTGGATCCAGGCTGGCTCTTTTCCTCCTACAGAGAAATCTTTGCCTGCATCCTCACAGGTGCTGGATGATGCTGGAGGGGGCATTTGGGCAACCAGGAGGAGACACACAAGGCTTGGTATTACAGCTGGGAGCCAACTTACTTCTGTCTGCCCAAGCTTGCTGTAGGCAACAGGATGGGATGGAGGTTGTATGCAGGAGATAATCAGAATAAATGCTCCCAGCAATAGCACCATGAGGAACAGACTGTGTAGACAGCACAAACACAGGGACACTTCAGGCAATGTTCATGGTGACTAGATGCCTGCAAGTGAAGATCTCTGTGCTCTTCTCTATGAGCAATGCCATCTCCTGGCATGCTGGATCAGGCCTAGGGGAAAGATCTTTTCTACAATGGATTAAAGAAATAATAAAAGTGCACTGAAACCCACACAGACACAAGAACAGCTTTCTGTTTGTGTGAATGTTGTGATTATTGCTGTTTCATTATTGCTGTGCTCCTCTTTTCACATCTGCAAAAATAAACTAATCACCCCTCTTGAGCATCAGTGAACTGCCTGGGAATTGTAGATGCCCTACTCCAATTTGTGACAGAAATACCAAATGTAAGCACCAATTCTAAAATCTTGGTTCTGCTATCTTGTGTAAGCTCCAGGGTTGAAGACCATGGAATTGCACCTAGCAAAAGAGTGTTATAACATAGGAACTAAGGCACAACATCTTTGTTCTGCATGGTTCAACCTCAGCCTGAGCAGCACTGCCACTGGGGGAAAATAGTTCAGATTCTCATTAAACATTTGCTCAAATGCTGAGAGAGCTGGAAATGTTGGTGGTGATACAAAGTGGAGAGCAGAACAGATTCCCTCATCTATTTCCCACAGCTGATAAACAGTAATGCCCTTCAGTCTCTCCCCAGCTGGCCCAGCTTCAGATGAGTGGCAGAGTAATGAAACCTCCATATCCCATTAGCAGCTCTCGGGCCATCGTGGCTCACTGGAGGAGCTCCTGCTCCAAGCTGAGATGGATGGCTCCCTCTGTAATGAACACAGAGCCAGGCTGCACAGGGAAAACCTGCTTCCATCTCATTCCTCGTGCAGCAGGAACCATGCTTGCAGGGGGGAGTTTTGGTAAGGATCTGGTACCCTTGTTTCACGTAACAAAGGAAAGACAAATGGTAACACATTCATAATTCTAACACCAGTTTTGACACACTAGGACAAAATGGTGCCCGAGGATTCCTGTGTATCAGGCAGATGGGCCATCCATTATTTCCCCTCAGGTCAGGGGTCATCCTAAAACGAGAGTCAGCAATCATTTTGCAGGGTATAACAAAACCATTTTTTTGCCTGCTTCTTAATCCCACAAAGCACTACTGTCCTCTACTTTTGTCCACATACATTATCATTTTTGTCTATTATCTGCATCCCCAGAGACCTAATAGTCTTTTCTTCTGTGTAGCTTGATCTGGAGCAGCTGTAAGCTTTGCTGCAGGCAGTGTCTGACAACTGCTTGCCTCTTGGTCAGTGTCGGTTCCCTGGGGGAGGGCAGGCATTCATTTCATTATTAAAGCACGGAAAAAAATCCTATATTCATTTAGATCCAGAATGAATACATAATATTTGGAACAAAGGGCCCATGTTCCAGTCCAGCTGGCAGTGCTTTTACCATTGCCATTCTTCAAGGCTAGCTCCTGCTTAAAGCATGCATTAAGGTCATTTATTTAAAAATAATGGAATGTGTTGCAGAAGCCCTTTTCTTCTCCGTCAGTCTAAATTTCACCTTCCAACATCTCCCATTGATCCTCAAGCACTAAGAGCTTGTGTGGAACAGCACTTTTGTGGAAATAAAGATTGTTCAATTACAGCACCTAGGAGAAGAAAGCAATAGCTAAGAACAATCTCAATGGTGTTTTGTTGTGGTTTTTTTCAAAGCCATGGCCGAGTCTTATTTTGCCATATGTGTTCTCATTCAGGTGTTAGGTGAGTGCAAATTTTGTCTATAAATGACCTCCTCCTCTACTAGGGTTAAAATGGAAGTTGATAAAAGGGTTTATTGTTAGCTTACTACAGGACACCCTAGTACTTCACATGACTAGCCAAGGTAATACAGTGAGCTTCAAAACTGTCCAGTGCTTTTGCTGCAGTTGTCCAGAACATCTGTTTATGTTCCCTTTGATTTGAGACACGGAAGAAAAAGGCTCTGAACCAGACAGCTTCTCTTGATTTCAAGAAGCTAATCCTGAAAATGTGCAGCATTGTAGAGGATTGGGATGAAATCTTGACCCTGTTGATATTAATGGACGCAATCATTTACATCAATAGGATGAGAAGAATCTCTGTGGTAAAACACAACCAATATTTCAGCCAGATTGCCTTCCTAGGGGCCTCCAACGTGAGTGAGCGGACGGAGGCTCCATTCTCAAAAGACCGTGCAGAAAGGTAACCAAAATTGAAGTGAAAGGCACTTCAAAGGTAAAATCAAACATCTGTGGGTCATCTGTGGGTCATACCAACTTTAAAAATTTAAGCTGAGATTTTTCTGAAACAATGATAGCAACTAAATGCTAAGCATGAATTCTGAATTACCATGTTCAGAGAGTGATTTATCCCTCCACTTGTCCTTACCTCAGATGGTGGGATTATCCTTATTATAATTTATGTTGAAATGAAACCATATCTGAGATATTTTTTTTAATTCTTAAATGCTAGACTGACTGTTGAATTCAGTTTCTTCAGCTTTTTACAGATTTTCACCCCTTGTGAAATTAACTAATCATGTTACAGGAAGGTAGGAAGGTTTTTTTTTTACACTGCTGTTTTTTATATAATCTTTTTGGAAACAGAGGCAGAGAAAAAAATCCAATGAACATAGTTACTGATATCTTCATTAAGATTTGTATTTGTGCAGGTATCGTATACATTTTGTGTAAGAAATCATTTTCCTCAACTTTCAGACATGCAAACATTGTCATAAATAGTACATTGTCATAAATAGAACCAATAGCAAAATTTTTTACCTCACAAAGGCAATTTCCAAACCCTTCTGAAGACATTTTGCAGGCAGACACTTCAAGCTATAAGGTGGTGATAACTATTTGGAGGGATTGAGACCAGGCTTGCCATCTCTTCATCATTTACATCTGTTTTCCCTCAATGCACATACTTCATTCTAATTACTGTTAATAGGAACTGGTTGTGCAGTCTGAGGAAATCTGAATTAGTTGCTTTTCATTCAGCAGAGATAAAGATGTTTGTGACTAAATAAAGCCCTGCCATTCTGCATGCCCAGCACACAGCATTAATTGGGCCACCACCTTGACAATATTGAAAGGGCACGGAGCGGGGGGAGCAATTTTGTCTTTCTTTTGTGCAGTCCACATGAAGGTCAAGAAGACTTGCAGCTGCTTTACTCTGGGAAACATAAGAGTGGCTTCCTTCTTGCTTCTGCCCTTCTCTTCCCTTTCATCTCCTACTTTCAACAGCAAAACATGGAAAACATACCCAAAGCGAACAAACCAAGAAAGGATAGTTGAAAAGAAATCTTTCAATGGCCTTAGATTCTATGCATTACAATGTCCTGGGGGAAATAAAACTCATCCCAAAGAAGGCCAGCCCTGAAGGCAGGAGGTATCATGCATGGGTTCTTGTTTCTGCCAGCTGAGAGTTCAGACATGCACAGAGCTCACTTACAGCGAGAGCGTGTACTGGCAGAGCTCTAGTGGCTGCTGGAGTTGGCTGCTGTAGCAATAGGATGTAAACTGTTATCCCATTCTAAGTCAATCATATGCCTATGACCTAATTTAAAATTCTATAAACCTCATCTGGATTTTTGTTTTAATCTCACTGTAGCTTCTTTATTTTATTTTTCATTTTATCTTGACCATCTCCTACACCAACTTTGGCTTTGTTCATCTGCTCCATGCAAACATCTGCTCCTGAACACCCCATGTCTCACTGCCAGCTCTGAGGACTGTCCTGAAGGCTACACCTCACACCAAGCCCCTTACAAGGTAAAATGCCCTGGCAGAGATGACTGCTGCAGACTTTCCTTGATCCTGACTGGAAGCACCCACTTAAATTGGCCAGAGATGTTTAGATTTGTGTATACCAGGAAATAAAAAGAGTCAGGGCACAGGCTCTAGCTGTTTCCATGACAACTTGTACTGTCTAATTGCATTTTTCCTGCCCCATGTGGCTTTGGCCCAGGAGAGCTGTGATCTCCATACAGTGCTGAAATGCTTCACAAGGTGACACACGCCATGGGATTCTCCACATTCATACACAGATAAAGATTCCCTGCAGTTCTCCTGTTTTGCTTTTGGGATGGAAGAAGCCACATAATTATGATCTGTGCACTTTATTTTCAGGGTCAGAAGAAGTCTCTTGGAACTGTTCAGCTCAATATGGACCTCATCTGGGGAAGGGAATGGGAAATCCAGTGAAAAAAGACTCATGGAATGATTTGGGCTGGAAGGGACTTCAGAGATCATCTACTTCCAACCACACTGCAGTAAGCAGGGATAACACCCACTAGACCAGGTTGCTTAAAGCCTCATCCTACCTGGCCAAGTTACTACTCTCTAGTCAACCATATATTGCACAAGGGGGGCTGAAGAGGTAATGTCCTGATTCTGGCCAAGACAGGGTTAAGTTTTGCAGTAGTCAGGAGGGAGCACAGCTGGATTCTGGAGGTTGTTCTATACCACCTCATGTCGTTTTCCAGGGGCAGGGGAAGGGGCACCTCTGGGCCAGGGAAGGGCGGTGGAGGAAGTGCTTGGGTGTTGTTGGGGGTAGGAACTTGCAAATCATTCATTTCTTGTACCCTCTGCACAAGTCTTGCTATTACTGTTCATTTCCTTATATCATTGCTGGAAATTTTTCCTATGTTTACCAAAGATCTTTACCTTTGGGCCTCCATTTCTCATCTCCATCCCACTACAGGGGGAGGGCATTGGGAAGGAAGGAGTGAGCAAGCAGCACATGGTTAGTCCCAGTGGGGAACGTTAAACTGGGGAGTACCATGCCTTAACAACCTCAGTTATTCAGTCTTTGTTCTTTTCATCTACCTTCCAGCAGCCCAAAGTCACCTGCAGTTTACTCATATCCAGCAATCTTTCCACCATCTGCACTTCTCTGCTGGCTCTAAGAGTTCAGTGGGACCCAGGCTGTGGGCAGCCCTAGGCTGTCTTTATTTGTTTCTGGAAGATTTAAAACATGATATTTTGCTTGGGGCAACATTAGCAAAGGGATTTGTTTTAATATTGTATCTGAAATAAAACAAACCAAAGCGTCACTTTGAAATGTAGAATTTCTCACAAGAAAGTCTAAATCAACTGCTTGGTTTATTAGAGATCCCTTTTTATTAGAGGGTTTGGTTTTTTTCAAACACTATAATATTGGATTTTTCAGTTGCATACATACATTGCATGCAAATGGTCAAACAAAAGCATTTCTTGCAAAATGAAAATATGGAACTCTGGGCCCTACAGTGAATATATACAAGAATATAATGGGATATGACTGCATTTACTCTAATGATGCACAGGCACATTATGTGCATTACTATAATCAGGTAACTGGATCTTTTTACCTAAATTTGGCTGGAATCTTATTCTTCTTATTTTGTTTCCTTTCAGAGTGATTAAACTGCATGATTTAGGCTATGGCACCTGGAAAAGAAACAAATACACAGTGTGCCTGCAATTCAAATTTTGACATCCATGTATACTCCCTGGAGCTGGCATCTGCTACTAGAAAAACTGTGGAGAAAAGGGCAAAAATAAGTGTTGAAATGTCATTTTTCTGCAACTGTTTTTGTAGTACCTGACCAAATTCTTCAAGTAGACAGTGACCTTATGGAAAAATACTGTAATTCAGAGAAGGCACTACATGCTATCTTTGGTCAACACTGCTTACCTGGAACAAAACACTTCCAAGGCCCAGGTAACAGTGGACATCAGGGTGCCAACCCCACCTCTCAATCAGAACAAAGTGCATAGGAGATTCTTACCCTCTCCTCTACCCTGGTTTTCATCTAAATAAGTGCCCAGCAAAATTACCTGGAAGGAATTGGAGATACAAACTCCACCCAGGACTGAGGTCACTTTGAAAAGGCCAGAATGAGCATTCAGCCCCAGCACTTGAACTAGATGCAAATTATCAATTCATCTAGAAAGTCAGGATCCCTATTTCTGCATGAGTTTGGGGGGGGGAGGGGGGGAGGTTTCCTGTTCTAGCATATTTTAAAGTAGAAATAGTCACATGTGTGGTAATGCCTATGGTGACATATTACTTAAGGTCATACAGGTTAGACAGAATCTGCAATTACTGAGTAACACTTGAAAGAAGTAGGATCCAAAGACAAGCCAAAGAGAGATCCAATCAGCACATAGTCCTTACCTGTTTTCTCAGGTCATGCTCTGCCTTTTGTCACAAAGATGAGAAATTTCTGCTTGTTCTACTCCCACCAGCCGCCAATCCCCTGAGCTGCTAAAGGCCAGCCCACCTGCTCCACGCTCCTTCTCACCAGCCAGCGGTACAAAACACCAGTAGGAAAATGATGTTTTCATGCTACAGAAACCAGCAAACCAGAAGTAAAGCAAGGCACAGCTGCTGCCTTGAGAAGCCTCAGACTGAACTCCAGGCTGAGCACTCATCCTAGCCACAGGCTGCAGAGCAAAGCAGGAGCAACAAAAGTAAATTGCTCAAGGGAGTGCAAAAGTTTGAACATGAGGCAAATGAAGCATGAAAAATGAAGCAGTGAACCAAACAATTATTCACCACTACAAGAAAATCCATTAAAGAAAAACAAAGCCATCTACAATAGCGCAGCTGAGGGAGGTAGAGATGAAAGCAGGGAAAACAATCCCCCTGAAAAGCTATCTTGAAATTCTCGGAGTAAGGAAGAAAAGCAGCAGAAGAACAGAGAGGGGAAAAGGAATGGGGGAAGGTAAAATATCAAAATGCAAATTAGTAAGCTTCAACAGAGAACTCATTCCAAGGCATGCAAGGAAAAGGCTAAACAAGAGCTACTGCCTCTCTGGGCATGGTTCCCCCTCATCACATGCAAGGAGAGAATCTCAGATAACTGAGGTAGAATAACAAATAATCATGGAAATGGCAAGGTGAATGGTGAAAAAAGGGGTATTTTCCCTATAATCATATTAAAGATATCGTACATTCATCACCATTGTGTAGTTCTGTGAGGGTTTCATTAGCAATAAATGTAATTGAGGTCAGTTTGCTATGGTACATTGTTACTAAGTAAAATTTTGAACATACTAATTTTGTCAAGTACCTTTTCCTCCAAAGAAGTTGCTGCTTAGTGCATGGCATCAGCAGCAGCAGAGGTAGTTAGGGGCACACCCCCTTTTTCAGAATCATCTCCTATTGAGCCACATTGACAGATAAGGTCTTACAGATTAGTATTTTCCCCCCATGATACTTACATATGAGGGATGCTTGGGGCAATCCATTCACCATTCCATGTACCATCAATCAGGTATAAAACTCAGGGAAGTTGGTGACACCAAAACATGTATGTAACACATTCTGGGATGTCACATGGTTCAGAACAAAAAGGCAAAGGAAGCAAACTGTCTATAATCCTTGGATATATATAGTACCAGTCAAACACAAAAATCATTTAATGTTTATTATGCATAAGCATGAGCTTGCTTCAAGTGCCAAGGTCTACACTGTCTGCCTATTATATTTATTGAATCCTTTTGACTTCCAAGCACATTAATCATAATTTGAGACTTTGCTGTCTGACTAGGAGAAAGAGAATATTTTCCAAGTCCCAAATGGCAGCCAAAGCACAGTGAGGTGGATCTGGCTTACCCCACTTGAATAAAATGGTGAAACTAAACAGCATATAAGCTGGTGTGTTAGAACCTGGATATTTATCCTTAATGAAGAGCAGTGCTGGAAGGGCGACAGCAGAGATTACCTCTGCTTGTGGCATGGTAAATCTAAGAAGTGAAAGGGCAGGCTTGAAGTATAACATGGGAGATTTAGAGGTGGAAACTATGATTTGGATTCATTTTCATGAAGAAAAATTCCATTTTCCAAATTTTGGGAAAGACCAGATTGCATAAATAGCACCAGGCTAGGCTGTTTTCAAGGGTTAAATACTATTAGTTGCCATGAATATTAGCCTACGGTTATCTCACATGAAGGGTTAATCTATATTTGGAGTCAGCTACCAGTTAAAAATAATGTAATATTTGATTTGAATGTAAGACTTCATCACCTCCCCACAAACAGAGGCAACATAACGTATCTAAAACGTTAAAATCCAGCTAAGGAAATAGGTTAGAGAGATCTGAAATGCATGGAGCACTCAGATATTTTAACATTTTTAAGAATACAGATTTTAAATTTTGCCATTATCAATTCAATTCTACTCAGACTCATTCTCCTTTTTTTTTTTCCTTAATTCTCTTTAGATGTCACTCATGCTGCTTCTATTCAGGATGCCTCTTCTGCAAACCCTATCAGCCTCTTTCCCTGACACACTGCCAGTGTTCATTTTTCTCATGTTAGGAAACATGGTCAGTGTTGCTGGCCACAGGCAAGTTATCTATGCAGAACACTTTTGTTAGGATTCATTGTCATATTTGGCTCCAGATTCCTAACATAGTTACTGAAGCATCCCCAGAGCAGAAACGAGCATAAAAACTGCCATGGTGGATGAGACACGTGGTCCATCTAGCACAGCATCCTGTTTAAAACAGAGAAAAACTTGTCTGCTTCCAAGGAAGTGTCTGTGTGGACTGTGTCTTCAAAAGAGTCTTCAGAGGAGCTTTTGACTAACTGAATGTCTCCTCATTCAAGTATGTCTTCACCTGGGTGCAAGAGACTTTGCTACCTCATTCATTTTGTGACGTTAATTCAAATATTTCTTAGAATCATCAAGCTATGAAAAAACTGAGGAAAAAAAAAATCAAAGCTGGTTCAGGATGCTATGAGCATGTGTTATTTTCCAGCATACCCTGCAGGTGACCCCACTGGGCTCTCACCATTCAGCAGTCCTGAGAAGAATAAGTCTGCTTTGTCCTCTCTTTAATTACATTAGAATCAGGGAAAAAAACAACAGACTACCTGAGTTAGGACCATGAGGGTTTAGAGCTGCTACTGATGAAACCATTTTTCTCCTAGACTGTAGAAAGTGGACAAACTTCATCAAGGTTGACAATAGCAGGTGATATCAGACAGGCTTCAGCCTCTTCATCCCAGACTGAGCAAAGCTGCTGTGTTCAAGTTGCTGCTGGTGCTCTCCTGACAGGGATGCTCCATGCAATAAAGTCAGATTCTGCCTTAAAATCCAGACTTTTACTGCACATCTATCCTGCTTTTTTGCTAATTCTTTTCAGTATTGTTTATTTTATAAGGGAAAAGAAGCATAAACTACCTGACGATACAGGTCATGAAGAGCAATGGAAACTACTTTACAATGGCATGCTCTTCTTTCCTTATTCTCTGTACCAGAAATATGGTGTTGACACTGATAATTATACCGGGCTATGAGGCTATGAAGATTTAGCGATGTCCTACAGCTAATGGAAATTTTAGAATTTAGCTCACTAGGGAAACATGAATAGTTACATATAGTCAAGGTTTCAATTACTCTTACGTTTGCATATAGGTCTGCTCTCTTTATTAAATCTGTAGATGCTCTTACCTGATGGCATTTCCTATCACCTTCAACAAATGTAGATATCTGCAGTAGGTACAATGCTTACTCAACATGTTTAGGCTCTAAAATTAATGCATGTGCATTATATTGATCATGGATTATTGTTTAATTTTCCCACTATTTCAAGAAGACACAAGTCAAACTACTTGCTATTTTTAAGTGAAAAATCAATTCACTTGACTTAAGTCCAGCATATCTGCATTATTATTGATTTCTTTCGAGACACTGCCCCATGGACTATTTAGGAACAAGGTTGAATATTTATTTCAATAGTATTTCATTGGTTGATTTGTATTGAACTAGTTGAATAAAGTTAAATTCTCTCATATGTGAGACACAGTGTATTAAGAATATCACCTTAGTCTCTAAACGTGAAAGGAGTTGAACATTATGTATCATAAAAAAGGAGCCCATGAGATGAATCATTAGTATAAAGCCCTTTAAAACATTTATTATTTGGAATACAGCAGTGGAATTTGCTTTTAGAAATTATAATGTAAGAAAACCCTCTACATATTAGAGAATTGCAAGGTTGTAAGAATTGCCTGAGCTGAATATCTGGGCCCATGTAAACAACAACTGCTAGAAGAGGAAATCCAAAACTTGTAGCAGAAGGAACCCAAATTGTGAGTAGCTCAAGGTTAGTAGAACAGAGCTTGCTCTGCCCTTCTCTGATAAGGCCAAGTGAGAGGTATTTTGATTGGGAAACCAAGTAGCCAAGGCCAGGTGAGAGATATTTTGATTGGGAAACCGAGTAGCCAAGGCCAGGTGAGAGATATTTTGATTGGGAAACCAAGTAGCCAGCTCAGCATGCTGCTGAGGACTCTGCCTGCCCTTGGCTGCACAGGTGGGTCCTCATGTGTGACTAGAGAGCACCAAGATTTGCTTGGCTTTTGGCTAAATGTTTGCTTGATTGAGAATGCAAAGAGAGCTGGATATCCTCATTATCATCTCCTAAATCCTGGGCTGGGCACAGAAGTGCCCCTGCTGATGCCTGCTGTGTTGCATCAGCATTTACAGCAAATGAAGCATGAAAGGAGAAGATTGTGGAAAGGACACAGAGGTATTTTGTGGACCAGTAAAGTACAGGGACTGAACTGGGACAGGCTATAGACTTGTGTTAGGGATCAAAGAAGAATGAGCATAGGGTGCTTAGTGCTTTCCCATATAATATTGCTCTACCTTCTGCTGTTGCTTGTAAAGAAATGATTCCCCTAGATTCAAGACCCTCGCATTCAGGCCAATACAGGCACAGAGGAAGTCCAGAAAGGAAAATCAGGCAGCTCTCCCCTACACCACTCATATAATCTTGGCAGTGCAACTTCCAAGTCATCCTTTTCTCACTGAAAAAGGAGATTCAACATAGATCTCCACGGACTGCTATGTCTTAGGAAGGAAATTGCCTCTTTGTCTGCTCCTCCCAAGACAGGCACCTCTTTCATTTCAGTTCAGCGGGTGATGCCTGCAGAGCTCTCCCTTGGATTATTGCTACAGCAGAGCAAAGCTTTATCCCTTCACACATCTCCTGCCTTACCCTGTTCAGTCAAAGGACCACAAAGTTAAGGGAAAGAATATACTCCCTAGGGGCATTCAGAACCTGTTAGTCTGTACCTGAGGGTCACTATATTTTACTAAATTGTCTAAAAACTTTAAAAACTGTGAAAGGGATTTCCCTTTCCTTTTCTTTCCCTCTCTTTTTCAGACAAGTGCTCTCTTCCTCTGTCTTTCCAGGGAAAAGGAAGATCCCTTTTGTGTTCACAGCAACAAGAATTTTCATATGTCTTCCTTTTCAATACACTAAATGTACAAAGTCTCAGCACATAAAACCCAAACCTGTTACCAAATGCGTTAGTTCACATATTCAAGAGAGTTGAAAGAGACTCAGGTTTTTCTTCAGAGTTGAAAGAAAACTGATTATGTAAAAGGGTTAACTTTTACATAATCAGTTTTAGGTTAAAGGTGTAAATTTAAGAAAAAAAAAATGAAACAAACTAAAAGGGGTTTGAAGAAGAACAACAATTCATAAAATCATTTAGGTTGGAAAAGACCTCTAAGATAATAGAGTCCAATTGTTAATGGTTAGGCTAAAAAGTGCTTCCCTTGATGAGAGACTAAGTAACCCTCAGAACTTCATTCAAGATAGGTTGCCACTGAAAGGGCAAATCAGAAATATTAAAATCAGGAGCTAAAAGTGCCCAGCTAATTCCTTAACAGAAAAAAAAAAAAATCAACAGCTTAAACTATTAAAAAAAAAAGGAGAAAGATGACGTCATGGCACTAGCTGTACCATAAAAATTTATTAAAATGTCCTAACATTTGGAAATACCGGTGAACAAACACAGCCCCCTCAAAACCTTCTGAATCTATGGAAGATGATGGAAACATTTGGTCTTATGTCTGACTTCCTGGAGCCATAGGCAAGTCTGTAAAGCCAAACTTCCTTCTGTCATCTCCTTGAGAAAAGTGATGAGTGTGAGGGAGTGTAGGTGGGACAGAGAGCATGAACTGTTCTCTGTTCTCTTTTCAGTAAATTAAGCATGTTCAGGTTTGGCTTGTTTCAGTTGTTTTCAGGTTATGCTGAAGCTGATGGTATTTATTGTGCCTGAAGAGGTGTTTAACATTTTATAAACAACAGTCTGATTGAAAAACCCAAGTTCATCCCCACACTGGGGACTGATTGGTAGCAGGAATTGCCTGTTAGCTGTGGCCAGAGGCAAACAGGCCAGGCCATCCCTCCTGCAGCAGCTGCTATGGTCTGTCACCATGAGTCTGACCTCACACTTGTCTCTCTTAGAGGAACACAGAGCTGAAAGTTATCTCCATCTGGGTTTGTCATTTGAAGCACAGCCAAAACTGAGGCAGCAGAATCTAATCTTTCAAACGTGACCTTATTCCACTCCTGTAGTGCAAAGGGTATAAAATTAAAGTTCTCCATTTAGATCACCTTTACTCCAAAGTAATTTTCATTCTTCTCTGGAGTTCAATGCCCTTAATTATTCAGTCTAGCTAGCCACCCTCCAAGAAACACGCTTGTGCCTTTAATACCTTTTACTGCCTTTCTTAGCAAAAGCCTGCTACTAAAAAATTTCCATAGGTTTCAATCCTAGATTTTCAGAGGTATTTCCATATCTAGCTAGCCAGCATTTCAGCGCTGTTCTGGTACTTAAACTATTTTTAAAAATCTCTAATATTGCTTCAGCTGGGCCTTGCCTTGTGTTTCATATATGGGTATGTTGATTTGCAAAAGATGAAAATATGACCTGTAACACCTCTAAACCCATAGATCCTGTAACCTGTAAATCTCTAGACTAATAGATCCATTAATCTAATCTAAATAGTTTTATAATTTTTGTCCTAAATATCCTGAAAGCTTCTATTTTTTCCCTGAATGTACCTATCCTGAATAAAATCTAAAAAACTTAAACAATCCCTTAGTCTTTGTTGCTTGCTAACTCCTGGGAGCTGCCAGAGCACCACACCTAAGGTCTTTACACTACGCAGCAAAGCAGAGATGGCAAACACAATTCTCAATCCTGCAATTCACTGGAATTAGCTAGTTCAACCTTCATTATTTTAACAAACTTCCAACCGACTTTGAAGGTCAGGCAGGACAGAGAGAAGACACCCGCCAGTTTTTCCCAGATGTCCAGCCATTCATAACAGCCCGAGCTCAGTGCCTAAATCCTGTGATGTTGCAACAGCAGGGGCCTGGATGCCTTCACCAAGGATGCCCTCATACCTGGTCTCTGTGTTCACAGCCATTCCCTATCCTAATCCTTGAGGGCCTGGAGGGCTGCTGGAACGGCAGCTCTGCATTGAACCCCTCGTGTCTTCTGCAGGGTTGACAGGAGAGGGATGGGGTGGGTCAGGATGCCTTTTGCCCACCATGGTGCTGCTGGTGGGACATTGCAGTGGCTGGCTGGCAGTTCACAACAGGAGCTTCTGGGGTGTCTGGCTCTATTTCACTTCATCATACAGATGAGGTGGTTGAGATACAGGGAACACGTTTTAAATTGGAAACCACAGGTTCTTGTCTTTCCTGACTAGAATCTTGGCAGTTCTAGTCTGAGAACAGTTTTCAATTTTCTGGTATTGTCCTTCTTCCATGTGATACAGCTGCCTCCCAGTCACCTTCACTTGTGTCTTGTTCGAAGTTCACCTTTCAGCACTGCTTGATATCATAATACCATTAGTGCTAATGAGCTCTCCAGCAAACATTGCATTGTTGCTCCCTTACCTACTTACTTTGGGAAGAATAAAGGACAAAGATGCTATGGCTATTAACTCCGAGCCCTCATTCACTAACGTTTTTACTTTATATATCTCTATTCACTGTAAATTCCTTTCACACTCTGTGGTGTCAAGAACACATTATCAGCTTTTCACTGATCTCAGTTTCTCAGGTGCCTATCACTGCATGTGTTGTAAAATCAGCATCTGTGTATGCATGTGGCCAGGCTTAGCAGATGCTTTTACAGGATAAGATGTGACATATATTCTGTATGTGAAATCAGATTAAACCCCAAATCCATCAAACATTTTATTTTAAAGAAAGGAAATGATGCCATTTGATGCAAACATATTTCTTTATTAACAGTTTCACAGCATGCTCCTCGGCTTCAAATTCTCTGGATGTGGGATTGCAATTCATTCGTTCAATCTAAGAGAAACACTCATTCATTTTGTATTATGCCTGCTATATATAATACTGTGCTACTACACAAAACTGCTACTTGCCTGCAGCTCTGCAGCTGTCAGGGAAAAAGAACCGTCCTGGCAGGGCAGTCTGCCCTGGACTGGCCACCATGGGGTCTTGCATTAGTGTCAGACTTTGCAGAGGGCACTTCCTAACTCTCTGATCTCTGGTCAGATCTGCAGAAGAACAGTCAAACAGTAATATTTGTCCTCTGGCAAAGATCCCAGGGAAGGCAGAGGAGTGCCCCTCCACAAAAGCACTATCAATATTCATTGTCTCCACTGATGCTAGAGAGAATGGCTCCAAAGAAGAATTAGGGCCCTCACAACTCCTATCCTAAGTGGAGAGCACAAGAGAATGTCTCTATAAAACTGGCAGATGGGGAAGGGAGATGATGATGATGATGGGGTTTCAGCTCAGCAGCCACCCCTGCCGCAGCGTTATTGAGTGTTTGCTGTGGAGCCATCGGGGTGGGGGTGAGCCCCCCCAAAGGTGCCCTCAGCTCCCTGCAGGTCACACTCTGTGCCCCCTGGAACTGAGCCCCAGCTAGACAAGCCCCACAAGACAAGACTTGCAATATTTTCCTTCCTTGCCCTTGATCTCCCTGGCTACTTATAGATCAGCAGCTGTTGTTACAGGGTTTCTGTAACCTCTGGCAGTGTGGGGCTGTAAACCCTGACCTGGAAAGTGGTGAAGACAAAGAGATTTGGGGATAAGAGTGCAGTGGTAGTTTCAAGAACATGGAAGAGCTGAGTAGAAAATCAATACATCTAACTGGGGAAAGGAAAACTTGAAGATAGAGGAATAATTCCCCAGCCTCTGTGCAGATATGACTAACACTGGAAAGCAGGACTGAAGTAAAAAAAGCCTAAAGGAATTAATAGTTGGAGTTCTGTCAAGATTGTCTCCTTAGGCTTTTCCTGAGTCTTTCTCTCTGTATCTCGTAGCATGTCATCAACAAAGGAAAGGACAAAACATTTCAAGACATATTTTACTATCTACAGCCTTCCTTTCTTATCTTCTCAAGCTGCACAGGAAAAGTGAACTGTTATATCTTAATAGGATTTAGGCTATAAGATTTCAAGTCATCTGTTCTTTCTCT
Source organism: Ammospiza nelsoni (assembly GCF_027579445.1). NCBI lineage: Eukaryota > Metazoa > Chordata > Aves > Passeriformes > Passerellidae > Ammospiza > Ammospiza nelsoni. The sequence goes on along the minus strand of NC_080633.1, from coordinate 117,419,401 downwards.
AATTCATACTGAATGGCCAGTCTGACAATGCTGTAGGTAAGACTTTCACAAATCCTCAGCACTGGCCTTACTCCTCTCTTGTTCAATTAATTGGAAAGATCTGTGCTAAGAAAAAGGAGTTATACAAACTGCTTGTATCAGGAACCAACATAAACCCTGGTATGAAGGGTAGGTCGCCCTGTATCTGCTTCAGTCTTGTTCTCAAACAGGGCTGACACATACCCCAACACAGCACACAGACCTACATCTGATCCTCCAGGGTACAGCTAAACACACAACTGACACAGCTGTTCTGGCACAGGTAGCTCCACTTTATTACTGCATTTTCTACACTTTTTTCCAGCAAGATATTTCAGAAAAAATTTGGGAAGTTGATCTGGGTGCTTCAGAAGAAGACAGGAACCCTGGGGAACAGTCAGATGCAATCCAATTTGTCACAGGATGCAGGACTTCTGAGAGAGGTGTGATTGCTGTTGTCAGGCTAAACTCCAGACCCACCAGTGGGTGAACTCACCAGTGTTCACTGCTGCCACAGCTGACAATTTTTCTGCAGCTGAAGTGACCTGTTGTTCCCTGGGGTCCAGAGGGATCAGTCAGAAGTCCTCACAGACGCTGCTGCGCTTATTCAGCCCATTTTCCTCCCTTGGGAAGCAAAAGAAAGAAGATTTTTGTGTTCTCCTTCTGTTGTCCAGGTTCTATCCTGGACAGGAGCCTGGAAGTTCTTATGTCACCTCTGGTTTAGAAACAACTTCACAGGCAAACCCTGCCAGCCCCAGGAGCTGCCCTGCCTATGAATGCTATCAGAGTCACTACAGCACCAGGTCATTCACAAAACATCATTGCTTCAGAGGCAGAGGAAGAGGAAGTGAAAGATGCAGTCCTGGGGCCACTGAAAGGGGTTTAAAATCCCAAAAGATAAAGCTGAGGATAGGTCAAATTGAATTATTATAGCTAAACATTGAATTTTTATTCACCTTTTTTTTCTTTTTTTAAGTTTTATTATATTTTCTTCTCGTGTAGTTATAGTTGTTAAATTTTCCTGAGCAATTTCTGTTTGCATGACACCTTAAGAGTGGAGCCAGAATTTGATAGTGTACTCTTACTCTGACTATGCTGATCTGCCCAGGAGCATGGATACACACATGCATCGGCCAGCAAAAATCCCTCACTTCTGCACACAGCCACCAAGCTGTATATGAAAACCTGCTGGTTTGAGATTGAATTTCCTGCTCAACAAAAAGGAGTGCCAGGGCTGGTCTGTTTGCAGAGCTCCCGATCAGAGGCACTAACACTGTTAAGCTTGTGGTGGGATGAGAATATATCCTTTAGTGCAAGGCCCAGCAGCCAGAGCTCTACCAGGAGGAAATAAACCCAAAGCATCCTGCTGTTCACTTCACAACTGGAGAGAAATTTGCAGTGTGCAATAAAATTACCTGGAAACAGAACATTTTGTCAAAAATCTTCCAAAAACATCTGAAAGATCCAAGTTTCAACCATTTGTCTATTTTTAGAGTTCGTGTTACTCTCAGCACGGGTGAATACTCAAAATTTAAGGCTTGGGGTGCCTTAACAAAGGCTCTGGTCCATCCCTTCTTTGAGAAATTCCCTAGGACATCCAAGATCTTCTTCTGTTTATGGTATGTAGAGAGTTAATAATCTACTCATAAAAGAGAAGAAGCCATTTATAAAAGATGGCTCATATGTGAGCCATTAGGATGTTTTCAGAGACCTATTTCCCTGCATAACACATTATGGCACATCACCAATCAGATGGAAGCAAATTGGATGGGGGAATTATTTCACCTTCTGTTTTCTAAAAAATGCCATTGCTTTTTATGACAGTTTCCTTATTATTTAGTTTTCCAGGCATGTTCTTTCATCACAAAATCCCTTAAGGACTGCTAGGAAAAAGAAACAAGTCTTTTAGCCTATCTTCCAAGGGCAGTGAAACCTAGGTCCTGTTATCTGTCTGTCCTTTGCCCTTCTAAAGACTGTGCAAATTGTTGACTTAGTTTCAAGCCAATTTAAAAAAAATAGTAGAAGTGTCAAATATATTTATATTCCCACAAACCTTGTGAAAGTCAGCAGCTGAGAAAAGGCAAGACAGACAAATTAGTCCATTCATTTCAATGAAGGAAAAGTTGCAAATTGTATCACTAACTACTAAAGGCAGATTCAAAACAAAGCCACATGTATGGGGAAAGATTCATTAAGAGCTAACACTGTCTCTCAGAGGATAATTTAATTGTATGACCCCCTTGTTTACGCAAGGCTTAGTTTAATATCAACTAAAATACCTCGAGGGTACTTGTGAGAACTATTCTGGCTGTCCATGATGGGTCCTGGTGCAAGGCTCTGCACTGATATTGTATGAGGGAAAATTAAGTAACTTGGGAAGTATAACTGACCTGAAGTAGGAAGGAATTTTTGGAGCTCTTCATTCAATCAGGAGTTTAGCAAGAAAGGACAGAGGAAAAGGACTCCTCACCACTGCCCTGGTGTTTCCTCAGTTCACCTCACCCCACAGCCCCTCTGGACTATGGCAGCTATAAATCTCCCCATCACATCCAAGAGGCACCATGAAGGCTGAGCTCATTCCAGCATCCTGGGCAGCCACTGCAGTCAGCAGGTCTGTGCATGCACAGTGCTGTAGCCCTAAAGATAAACCCCCCCCACACAGTTTGGCCCCAGCAGAAAGCAATAGCCACAAAAGCTGTCCGTTGTGGCCCCAGCCACTGTCCTGCTGCAGTGGCACAGGAGGATTGTGCATATTCACCCACCTCTGCCCTGAGTGGGAGGATGACAGAAGTAGTCCACTGGGGGATCTTGCAGGGCTCCAGGCAGGGACATAAGGAGCCACTGGCCATTCCCTGAGGAGCCTTGCAGCTGCTGTAATGGATTCCATGACTTCACCTGCCCCCAATACCAGTGCACTCCCCCTCCTGCAGTCTTCTCCTGAAGCACTGTGAGTCAGCAATGCCTTCCTGACCCAGCTGAGATGAAGCAGAGCAAATGACCTTGGATATGCTGATAGCAGCAGGAAGAATAATCATCCACATTATAGCTCAAGGACATCCAGATCCTGTGTGTGACTCAAATGCAGAAATCAGACAGACTTAAAATGATATCTTTCTTAAAGTGCATTTGGGAACTTTGTCCCCTTCTGTGGCTTTTTACTGCTTTTTGTACTTTCTTTTCAGGGCTGGTTCCTCCTTACACCTATAGAATTATCTTTTTTTTCACACTGAGGGATTCTGATGTAGTTGTATTCTACACTGCTCATGCTCCAGCTTCACTTTTCTCCACCTAGCAAAAAATGCTAGGATTTTATTCACACTTTCTGCCCTTGGGTGTACTCATCAGACATCTGCTCAAAAACACTTTGCAAGGACCTAAATCATGACACTTTTCTTGTACTGAGCAGTCCTTGGTGGTGTTTGAAGAACAGCATCTCTAATGCCATTGAAGGACCAGCATCTAGCTGCCTTTTTTCAGATCTGAAGTCTGAAAAATTCCTCTCAGTTGCCTAGCACCTATGTTTCTGCCAAAGATATTTACTGCTGCTAGACTAAGAGAGCTACCTAATTTAGAAGGAGACAAACAAGTCCAACAAAAGGCCTGAGTACTGTGGTGAGTAGAACTGCTGTGCCAAATGCTTAGGTGCTTGTCTCAGGTGCAGAATGTACAGAGCTGAGTTAATTAGATACCCAGAAATCTTGGAAAATGAGTGTGGGAGGATTCAGTGCTAAATCATCTAACTTATACCCAAGCCACAGCAGTTGCAAGGTAATAGCAATGCTTGCAGACCAAGGCTGATAGGAATTCTCAGATCTGCTCCTACAGATGACAAAGGAAGAGTCAGAGCTGATGAAAGCCCTTTTGCTCAAGTAGTTTAGAGCATAATGGGCTAGCCAGATACTGAGATACTCATGGGTCAAAGGACACTTATTTTTAACTCCCTCTTTTACCTGCAGATACCTGATATCTCTTTTCTTCTAAGCAGAGAATCTCATCAGCAGACCATATAAGACATTTGTGAATGTGACTCCCTGTGTTTCTGTTGAAGTTGTATCAATCTGAACAGCATAAATAAATAGCCTTTGTGCTGGAACTGAATCCAGAGGAAATACTCCACAGTCTAGAGGTTAGAGCACTCAGCTGGGAAGGAGAAGTGCTAGATGTGCAGCCCTGCTTCAGTGAATATTAACACATTGTACACCAAACACACCCCTGTTGCCAAGAAGAAAGGAGAAGGAGTCACGTTCTGGGCAGACTACACCCTGCCAATTTGACTGAGTACCTATGGGAACTGGGGAGGGAGTGGTTGGAGATTATCAAGTTCAAGTCTCCTCAGATGCAGGTAGGATTTAGGCACTCTGACCTTTTCAGACTATGTAACAAACTGCTGAGAGAGATGAATTCTACTGCTTTTATGCATTGTTTACTTACCTTGTATAAGGTCAGTCACAGTGCCAAAATCTTCCTAGGCCACAGCTGAGCATTGTGCAAAAACCTTTTCACCTTAGATCCTGCCATACTCCAGTGCTGAGGAATCTAATCAGTTCCCAGAATGCTTTCTGAGGTACATAAATTATTGCCTATTGCCAACCAATGGTTCACTAGCACTTGTAAAAATAACATTAATAATAAAAATATTATTAAAAATAATAGCAATTTAACATAGTCCATTCAAATTTTCACCCACAGAAATGAGTCACATAATCCAAACCAAATCTTCACTAGTGGACATGATGAATTTCAGAGAGATTTGTAAATTAGCACACCAACAATAATTCATTGTGATTCGTTAGCAATCACATGGAAATGTCAAGAATTTGTACTCATGAGATGCAAAACAACCAGTGGATGTAAACCAGCAGAATGGGTGCAGACCTCTAACCAGATTAAAGTGATTAAAAACAGGAAAAGGAAGAATTTGCAATGACTGTTTAAATCACTGGGCAAGGTGAACCTTGGTAAAACCACTGTTGTTCTTAAAATGTGCATCCTCGCATCCTCTTCTTCCTGGGATTGCTGTAGCAAACAGGGTAGCAAGATCACCCCTGTTCTTCCTGGGAAAACCAAGAGGAAAAGGTCGTGTGTGTACTGAACTGAGAGAAAGGAGCTGTGAGTAAAGCTGCGAGTAAAGGTAGCTTTTTAAGTGCTCTTTTTGGGCAGATGCAACCCTGTGGTCTGGGGAAAATTTCTTTGTGTATGACTGAAAGTAAGAGGCTGAAAGAGCAGCCATCCTCTTCCTGGGAACATGTCCAGGGCAAATGTTATCACTTCAGTTAAAGCAAAAATAGCACCTGCAGCAGCACAATAAAACATTAATATTTCCATTGTATAACTGCTGTTTGACAGATCACATTCTAATATGTCCTGACTGAGGTGTTTGTCCAGGCAGCAGCTCAGCTGCATATTACAGGCAACAAAGCTGAAGGAGACAGGAGATTTACCAGCTTAGGTGTTATTTAGAGCTGTTGGAAGTCATTAGTCATCTCCACAGGGTAAAAGCAGAAGTGAGATCCCACACCTAATACACCAGTGGAATGAGACAGCAAATCCTCTCTGACTCCACAAGGGCAGTTTATAGAAGTTTTCCTTGTCAAACAGAGCTGATCACCACACCAGAGAAGAGTCTCATGACTGAGAATAGTTATTCAGCAAGAAGAAGGCCTGGTTTCCCACTGCCTTTATTGAAATACAGGTGAAAAACTCACACAAGGGATGCATTCCTATCACCCAGAGAGCTGACATCATGGGAGTGATGCTTTTGAAACACATTTTTTAAATTTCTTCCAAACAAGCAGCGTTTGGAATCAAAAACATGGTGAAAAAACACACTCAGTAACAACAAGATGGTCCCCTACAGAAGCCCTGTTACCCCTCCTTGAGGAACTAGAGAAGGGTATCTGAGGGAAAGTCCCTGAGTCTTCACAATACACCAGATACAAAAGCATGAAGCCTGCAGGAGAACAAAAAATGGGCATACACCTGGTGGTCAGCCAGTGCAGGGGACTCAGTGTTTGTGAATGGGAAAGAGTTACCCACGTACCATGAAGTGACTTACAGACTTACACTTTCCCATGTTTTCTACCTATGATGAACGCCCATCTCCCAGAGTTAGCCCTGGTTTCTGAAGATATGGGAAGCTGTACAATTGCATAATCTTGTTCCAATGCACTTGGCCTTAATTCCCATTAACTTTAGTGCAAACAGCAATACAAAAATTCCAGATTTGGAAAGTGCAGCACAAGGTGAATAAATAGTATCTGTAACATTTTATAAACTCAGGGATTAAGACAATAGATTGGAAGGCCTCTTTCCCACTGACCTTCATAATTCACTCAAATCTTTCCACACACACCTGGATACTGCAGTTTCCCTTTTCTGATCTTTTGTAGGAAGAATTTGTACACACCAAGAATTTGTGCTTTAAAGGCCAAGGCTTGCACCAGTAACTATGTATTCAGCTATAAAGATTTTCAGAGGAATATATCCTGGACTAGGACTGGGACAGATCTCCCTTCACTACTTTCTTTAAACAAGCTGTCTATTTGATAAATCGGTTTTCTTGAATGCTGAACATGGCCTGTTACATGAACCTTTAGAGATACTGGGGCTTTTCCTCTTTTAATTATCATATGCTGCCATATTTGCTGGTAGTGTTTCAATGCCTTTTTTTGTCTCAAATATTGAATAACCTAGAGTTACCTCCTGCTTGCCATTTCTTCCTCCTTGGATTTTGTGATTTTGAAAGTAATATTTCAAAAACTGTTCAGGATACAAAAATAATTTTAACAATTGTTTTTCTCCTTTTTCTGCTACAATGGAGGATGTTGATTCTTCTTTCAAATGGCATCAGAAGTGTAGTGTTACTTTGCCTCAAGACAGTCTCTGGACATACACTGAGCCCTGATAATAAGGCATGGTCCTGGATGACTTGTGTATCAGAAGAGTTTGCTGATTTGGAGGTTGCTGTTATTTTCCTTCCTGTCTTTCTGCATGGATGGCAAGCCTTGCATCTCACCTTGCTAGGGCCCACCGAGTTGGCTGCTGGTGCTGTTCTCCTCATGGACTGTCAGCCTCATGGAGAGCTCAGACTCTCAGGGACAAGAGGTTAATTGGAACAGATGTTATTTCAGAAATTGCATGATGCCCAGAAATTGCATCTCTGCCTCCCTAAGCCTTTTCAGCGGTGTTGGACTGTGTGATCTCTCTTGTTTCTCTCACACTGGGCTCCTTTTCATCTTTTGAATCACTCCAAACAATGGCAATCTTTACAAATACAACAAGACCTCCTCTTTATATCAGGCATTTTTCCCTATAGGGATGCAAGCAATCTGAGCTGAAGCAAGCTGTAATTAAGGCCATTTTTAAAAGCTGTGTGTTTCTCCCTTTATAGCTTTAGCAAAAGTTGTGCCTAATTTATACTTTGGTGGTGTGTTTGTGCTCTCTGCTGGTTTTGACCTCTTCCTTTGAAATATGCTTGCGTAAGTTTCAAAGAGTTTCAGATTTACTTTAAGTTTCCCCAAAAGGATTGATGTAAAAAACTTCTTGACTTTAGACCATTCTGCTTCTCTCAGAGTGGGAAACAAATAGAGACTTCCTCATATCTTTGAAAATTTGCTCTTTGCTGGTTTGAAAGAATGCAGCAGAAACACCTCTGAGATTACATGCACAATTATGTCCCAGTACTACTTCTGTTAGTGGGAATGAGAAAAAAATGTTAAGGGATTCCCCTCCTCCCAGTGAATCAGGTCCCTGAGCTCATTATTATGAACAGCAGATAGAGAGGTAAGAGATGGAAACTAAATCTGAAATCATAAACTCATTAACAGACATGTATGGCCATGTCCCACATGGCCATGAATGTGGGCCATCAGGTATTTCTGAATAACTGTTGAGGTCTGAAGTGTGCCATAGGGAAAACAAACATTTCTTCACTGAATAATCCTTCTCAGCTGCTTCATGGTAAAGTTGAAGTTATGCAAAGCAGGAGGTCTAAGCGAAGGAATAGAGTTGAGGAATATTGGTGGCCTGTGACTCTCAAGAAAAGGCTCAGGTCTTGGCCAAACCATCCATTACTGGCAGTGAAGTGCTATTACTGCAGAGCATAATTTGTGTGACCTCTTCCTTGCCTGTGGGCATTAATTGATCTTTAGGTTTAAAATCTGCTGGGAAGTCAAAGCCAAGGTACAACCTGGATAAAACCTGAGGAATTTCCTCTATGGTTGGCACAAACTTTCATTCATGAGAATGTACCTTGTCATCATACCATTTCCAGCTGCTCCACAGCTGCCTGTATCACATCATGGCTTATCTCCAAGCAGCTACAAAAGTTAGTGGGAGATCTTCTTGACCCTCTGATAGGGATGGAGGGGGGGAGATCTGTAAATGTTTAGGATAAGTCACATACATCTCATTAGGACAAAGATAGCAAGGGACAGGTTTTAGTATTATAGCCTTAATGAAACTTCTGAATTACTCTGCTGATTGCTATAAGAATAGGAACAAGAACTTCACAAGTACCCTTCATCTTGTGATCTGACCTTCATATTTTCTTGCAAACCTGCTGGACTTGGACAATTCTTCCATTTTCTTGGAAACCCCGAGACTTTTTCCAAGGATTGTTTGCAGTCATGACTTGAATAAGTTTCCAGTCACATGCCTAGAAATAGAATCTAGACATTAATAATAATGTATCATAATCCAATAAGAATGCTCAGAGACTGAAATGAAAGCAAAGAGTACCCAATATCTTGTTATTCCTGCTAATAACCATGGGTAGGTTGGTTTGTCTTAGGGTTCTTCCTAATGTGTGAGACAATGTTTTTGATAAGTGACCTACATGTCCTCCCAAGACCTGAGAGATTCTAACACCATTATTATGATAGACTAGTTTACATTGCACTTTAAAACTCTGGCTTTCAGATAGTCTAACTGAGATCTACCAACAGACAGCACCAAGGTGAGAAAGAGCTGAAGCCTCTTCTGATAATATAAATCCAACCAAGAGCCATAAAGTAGGATCTCCAGAAAAGAATCTTTAATCTTGTACTGCCACATGTTTTCTATTTCTTAACACTGGTCTCAGCAGTGAAGGTGATTTTCCATTTAGTGCCAATGTTCTAAAAATATTTATGACAACAATCCTAAATTCCCCTACTAAGACTCATTCATAGATTCTTAGTAATGTGCAGCATTCTTTATTTCTGCTCAACAAGGTGAAGTAATCTGTAGCGAGATAGAAAAGGAAACGAAAAAGAGAAAGAAAAATATACTTGTGGAAAAATCCTCAAATATAGGAGAATATTTTTGCAGAAGCACACGTATCTGCAATATATATATATATATATATATATATATATATATATATATAAATATAGGCAAGACATCAAAATCCAGCCTGATATAAAATCCAACAGTAAAAAACCATTATTACATCCTTGTCAGAACTAGCAAAGGCCAAGTTCTGCTATTATGTTGCCAACAAAAAAAAACAGTCTATAATTGGCAAGGTCAGTGATATTTTCAATATACAGGGGAAAGAAAGAGTAAAAGAAGTTATTTGTTACAAATTATTGTCCACATTCATTGGATATCTCTTGGAAAATAAGTAAATTATAAACACTATCAAGAGATCTGATGCAGCACTGAGCCTGACAGCTGTTACTGCAAGTAGTTTGCTGTGCTGCAGGCATCAATACATCAATATTATGGCTTTAACTTCTTCAAAAGTTTTATTGTGTAAAATATCAGATGAGGAAGAGGCTTCCTGTAGTTATTTAAAGGGAAAGCCTAGAGGGATTTTAAATGCAGTCAAACAGAATAAATGTACTACAAAATTTTGGAGTTAAAAGAAACTGTGTCATTAATGATATATTTCAGGGTTGCTTTTTACAGATGTCGTCAATACTCAAAGTAACAATGTTTTAATGTACTCTGCTTCTGCTTGAGAGTTGTATTTGTGGGTATGATAACACTGCAAAATCACTGCATTAGTGGACAGAAAGAAAAGCCAGTTCCATGGTCTGCAGATGCCGAAGCACAAGTGCTCTTGTAAGTGACCACTCCACTCGTGTCTTGGTGTCTCTTCACAAGGCTCCTGCCACAGGAGATTGGTCATGTGCACAGCCCGGGACTTGAGTGGCACAAGAGCTTGCTGGACTCCAGAGGATGATGGCTGGATGCAATGGAAGTCTAAAGCACTTGAAGAAGAAATGTTGGACGCTGCCTAGAATGGATCACTGGTGGTCATAGTGGATGGGTTGAGCCCAACAGCCAAACTTCACTATGTGCATGGAAAGATTGTTATGCCAGAACTTGTGGCCCTTGAAACTTTCTGTGGATTAGGGAATTCTGAAAGGAAGCTGGTTCAAAAATGGCTGCAAAACCCACAGTATCGTAATATCACAGCTGAGCACAGCACAGTAACACTGATGCCTCCTTCTCACACAGTAGCTGTCAGGTTAGCTGCAAATATCTGGTTGTTCACGTGAAGTCTGGAAGACATGTCAGGAAATAATTCCAGTTTACATTGTTCAACAATGGAAAGAAAACTTTCCATAGAGGAAACAGTCCTTTCAGGATATCTAACAACTAGAAATGGCATTCGAAACCACTTTTGAAAGCCCTTTCTACATATCGTGAGGAAGATTCACAATTGAAGCAACATCTCATCTATCATGGGGGCAGGGAGGGAGAGGTGGATATTGAGTATGTACATGAATCATACTGAGCACACTGAGTCTATGGGATGAATGAAAATTTGCTGGCCATTCTGGAGCTTCAAAAGTTTTCAAGAAGTTTAACATGGCCACAATAAAATTATAATGCAAAAGAAAATTAAACTTTTGAAGATTATGTGATTATGTTCCGGTAGGCCATGAGTTGTTGCTGTTGTTGTCGTTATTTTTCTACTATTATTATTATTATTATTATTCCAATTATTACAAAGAAAGCCTTGGTGAGCTCTGGGAACATATCACTCTCAAAGGAACCAAAATATAGCAGTGTCTTCATTCCACAAACCAGAGCTTACGACTTCAATCACCTGCACCATCAGCCTGGCCCATAGAAAGCCATGTGGTTGTAAGAGCTTTCTAAAGAGAGAAACAGGAAGGAAGGAAGTGTCGGAAGGAAGGAAGTGTCGGAAGGAAGTGTCGGAAGGAAGTGTTGGAAGGAAGGAAGTGTCGGAAGGAAGGAAGTGTCGGAAGGAAGTGTCGGAAGGAAGTGTCGGAAGGAAGTGTCGGAAGGAAGGAAGGAAGGAAGGAAGTGTCGGAAGGAAGGAAGGAAGTGTCGGAAGGAAGGAAGTGTCGGAAGGAAGGAAGTGTCGGAAGGAAGGAAGTGTCGGAAGGAAGGAAGGAAGGAAGGAAGGAAGGAAGGAAGGAAGGAAGGAAGGAAGGAAGGAAGGAAGGAAGGAAGGAAGGAAGGAAGGAAGGAAGGAAGGAAGGAAGTGTCGGAAGGAAGGAAGTGTCGGAAGGAAGTGTCGGAAGGAAGGAAGGAAGGAAGGAAGGAAGGAAGGAAGGAAGGGTCGGAAGGAAGGAAGGAAGTGTCGGAAGGAAGTGTCGGAAGGAAGTGCCGGAAGGAAGTGTCGGAAGGAAGTGTCGGAAGGAAGTGTCGGAAGGAAGTGTCGGAAGGAAGGAAGAAAGGAAGGAAGGAAGGAAGGAAGGAAGGAAGGAAGGAAGGAAGGAAGGAAGGAAGGAAGGAAGGAAGGAAGGAAGGAAGGAAGGAAGGAAGGAAGGAAGGAAGGAAGGAAGGAAGGAAGGAAGTGTCGGAAGGAAGTGTCGGAAGGAAGTGTCGGAAGGAAGTGTCGGAAGGAAGGAAGGAAGGAAGGAAGGAAGTGTCGGAAGGAAGTGTCGGAAGGAAGTGTCGGAAGGAAGGAAGGAAGGAAGTGTCGGAAGGAAGGAAGTGTCGGAAGGAAGGAAGGAAGGAAGGAAGGAAGTGTCGGAAGGAAGGAAGGAAGTGTCGGAAGGAAGGAAGTGTCGGAAGGAAGGAAGTGTCGGAAGGAAGTGTCGGAAGGAAGTGTCGGAAGGAAGTGTCGGAAGGAAGTGTCGGAAGGAAGTGTCGGAAGGAAGGAAGGAAGGAAGGAAGGAAGGAAGGAAGGAAGGAAGGAAGGAAGGAAGGAAGGAAGGAAGGAAGGAAGGAAGGAAGGAAGGAAGGAAGGAAGGAAGGAAGGAAGGAAGGAAGGAAGGAAGGAAGGAAGGAAGGAAGGAAGGAAGGAAGGAAGGAAGGAAGGAAGGAAGGAAGGAAGGAAGGAAGGAAGGAAAAGGAAGGAAGGAAGGAAGGAAGGAAGGAAGGAAGGAAGGAAGGAAGGAAGGAAGGAAGGAAGGAAGGAAGGAAGGAAGGAAGGAAGGAAGGAAGGAAGGAAGGAAGGAAGGAAGGAAGGAAGGAAGGAAGGAAGGAAGGAAGGAAGGAAGGAAGGAAGGAAGGAAGGAAGGAAGGAAGGAAGGAAGGAAGGAAGGAAGGAAGGAAGGAAGGAAGGAAGGAAGGAAGGAAGGAAGGAAGGAAGGAAGGAAGGAAGGAAGGAAGGAAGGAAGGAAGGAAGGAAGGAAGGAAGGAAGGAAGGAAGTGTCGGAAGGAAGGAAGGAAGTGTCGGAAGGAAGGAAGGAAGTGTCGGAAGGAAGTGTCGGAAGGAAGTGTCGGAAGGAAGTGTCGGAAGGAAGTGTCGGAAGGAAGGAAGGAAGGAAGGAAGGAAGGAAGGAAGGAAGGAAGGAAGGAAGGAAGGAAGGAAGGAAGGAAGGAAGGAAGGAAGGAAGGAAGGAAGGAAGGAAGGAAGGAAGGAAGGAAGGAAGTGTCGGAAGGAAGGAAGGAAGGAAGGAAGGAAGGAAAAGGAAGGAAGGAAGGAAGGAAGGAAGGAAGGAAGGAAGGAAGGAAGGAAGGAAGGAAGGAAGGAAGGAAGGAAGGAAGGAAGGAAGGAAGGAAGGAAGGAAGGAAGGAAGGAAGGAAGGAAGGAAGGAAGGAAGGAAGGAAGGAAGGAAGGAAGGAAGTGTCGGAAGGAAGGAAGGAAGGAAGGAAGGAAGGAAGGAAGGAAGGAAGGAAGGAAGGAAGGAAGGAAGGAAGGAAGGAAGGAAGGAAGGAAGGAAGGAAGGAAGGAAGGAAGGAAGGAAGGAAGGAAGGAAGGAAGGAAGGAAGTGTCGGAAGGAAGTGTCGGAAGGAAGTGTCGGAAGGAAGTGTCGGAAGGAAGTGTCGGAAGGAAGGAAGGAAGGAAGGAAGGAAGGAAGGAAGGAAGGAAGGAAGGAAGGAAGGAAGGAAGGAAGGAAGGAAGGAAGGAAGGAAGGAAGGAAGGAAGGAAGGAAGGAAGGAAGGAAGGAAGGAAGGAAGGAAGTGTCAGAAGGAAGTGTCGGAAGGAAGGAAGGAAGGAAGTGTCGGAAGGAAGTGTCGGAAGGAAGTGTCGGAAGGAAGTGTCGGAAGGAAGTGTCGGAAGGAAGTGTCGGAAGGAAGGAAGGAAGGAAGGAAGGAAGGAAGGAAGGAAGGAAGGAAGGAAGGAAGGAAGGAAGGAAGGAAGGAAGGAAGGAAGGAAGGAAGGAAGGAAGGAAGGAAGGAAGGAAGGAAGGAAGGAAGGAAGGAAGGAAGGAAGGAAGGAAAAGGAAGGAAGGAAGGAAGGAAGGAAGGAAGGAAGGAAGGAAGGAAGGAAGGAAGGAAGGAAGGAAGGAAGGAAGGAAGGAAGGAAGGAAGGAAGGAAGGAAGGAAGGAAGGAAGGAAGGAAGGAAGGACTGAAAAAACAATTGTGATCTAGGAAACAACACTTCATCCAATGCCCTATCCACGTGGCAAGATTACATGGTAGGATTGGAAAATTCCATATTCAGCTACCTCTGGCAGAGATAACCAAGAATGTGTAACAGCTAACTGTTTAGATTGAGAGACTTGTAACAAAACAATTATATGTTTTTTATTCATATGCTACTCTAGCTAAAGGTTTGAAATATTAATATTTCTCCCAGTCCAGGTTGCTCACTGTCAGGCTGTGTTCCCATGGTGCTAAGTGATATGAAAGATTTACCTTTCCTCAATATTAAAAAAAAAACATGAGGTAGCATTTCTTCGGTGTAATGTGTGTTGGCATCTCTCTGTGGTAATATGATTTATTATACCCACTCTGCATTTCCCAGAATGATACATGTGGGCAAGGATCTCTAATGAAAAGTGAAGCCTGGAAAAACGTTTCCTCAGAATAAAGAGCATGAAAAGCAGCTGCTGACTTTTCCACATCTACAGTGATGCATGCGTTCCTCCAATACCCAGCGAAGCATGGAGTTACATTTTCCTGATGTAAATTGAACTAAGATTTAGTGTTTTTCAAAGATTCAGTGATATTTTATAACCCCTTCTCACATAGGGAATGAGAAACCTGAAGACAGAGTTGCTGGTTATCAGATCATCAGTGGTGCATCCATTTGTTTATACATGTTTAGGCAAGAGAGATCGAAGAGCATTGTCATGACACAAGTTATTTGGGGATGTCAAGTTTTATTGCTGGTTCCTGCAATACCTTGCTTAAAGGCTTTGAAAAGGCACTTCTGTTTCTCAGTCTATGAGGCCAGTTTTCTGCGCAGGCATGTGGGGTATTAATTTTTTTTTATATATATTTTTGATTTTAAAAATAATGCAATCTACCTAATTTGTACTGAACTTCAGTGCAAAATTACCACCTGATGGAGGGAATCAACTCTTGAGAATCCACCCTAATCCTGCACTTCATCTGCAGGAGCCATGGGCCCAGCCCACCCATTTCTTAATTTGATATAACCATTCCTGCTGAATTTCCCACTTGTATATGAAAAGAGCTTCCCTCAGTGTAAAGTGAAATATATTATGGTATTTGCCTATGCAAACCACAGTTGCAACACATGCCTGTTTTGCATTGTGATTGTCAGGGTGTAAGAGGTTAATAGTGCACCCCATACACTGACAGACCACAACTACAGCTATTAAACCAGGTAGTGAGGCTCAAGCATCAAAGCTCCTGTAGACCCATAAGAAGTTTGTCCCTTTTTAGAGAAATAGATTTTTGACTGTGTTTTCTGATTTTCTCTTCCAAGTGTGGGAAGTTCCCCGACTGGAGTCTCTTTTGTTCAATGCAGTATATGTGCTAAATAAACATGCATTCAATTAAATAGTATGAAGAATGAGAGAAAAATACTTTTTTAACCCCAATATGATATTCCTTCCATTTACAATATATTTCTCCATCTGATTTTTTCCAGGACCATGTTGATCCACCTGTTACAGGCATTTATTTCAGCTCTGAAGCTCTACTGCTGACACAATCAAGGTCTTCCAAAGGTTTGGACGTCAGCTTCTATATTCTCTTGCTTTTCTCTAAGACGAATGAAGTTCAATTTCTTCAACATAAAATTTAAGCCTGACAATCTTGTATTTTTACTGAAATTATGTGATAAAACTAAGACCAAACTCCCTTAATTGATAACATTCTATTAAGCAATGCTTACAATTTCATAAGATATAATTGTCTTGAGCCTCATCCACACCTTTACCTTAAAAATATTTCCAACACTATCTGACACCAAATTACAGTAATCTGTACTTTTCTGTTGTTTGAAGGAGCAAGTCATAGGCTTTATTTTCAAAGACCTTACTGATAATCTTCCTAGAACGCAAAACACAAATATTAGCTAAGTTAAAGGCTGAGTCTTTTTCCTCTACAAACATAAACATGGCGCAAAGTTTCTTTGCTGAATTAAAGCAACAGATTTCATTTTCTTTCTCTAGAAACGTTCCCAGCCTCAATATCATTTATCACGGCATCATTGTACTCAATATATGGAGAAAACGAGAAGGTTATTTAGAACTGAATGTGTATTTAGTGTTTGTGCAAGGTTGTTACAGTAGCTTTTTGCCTATGTAGGGTTATCAGCTGTACATTCTCTTGCATTTACTTTTCAGTACCACAAAGTAGATTTTCCTTTCCTGTGGTGTTTTCCTGGTTTCCAATCAGAATTCCCACACTAAAGGTAATGTAGCAGGTTTATCCTGATCATTAAGTGAATATATAGAGGGTGATTTCTGCTGTAGGGGGACTTTATTCATCTTATGGGAAAGGTAATGCATATAATATTAATATATGAATGCAATGCAGTATCTAAAGATATATACCCCCAGGAGGCAATTTATCTGAAGGGCTGTTTTTCTGGTGTTCATTCATTTGTGTGAAGATGGTATTCCCAGACTGAAAATGAAGCAAATGAAGGGACTTCCCTGGTGAAAAGTGATGGATGATGATTTTGTTGCTACTGTCAAGAGATGCATTAGACTAGGTTTCTCATTCTGTAAATGCTAGATGAAAAGGGATTAATTTCATGACCATTTGGGAGACTGAATTTCCATTCTTAATTATAAAATAATGCCCTATTATAATTTTCTCTGAGGTACCTTGATGATTGAAGCTGAGTTACTTGACTCAGGGACACAAAGAGATTCCAGAAGGCCCAGAGGTAAAACTTGAGGCACATGATTTACATAGCAGCATGTACCATACTATGAAAATCCAAGCTCCTTTCACAACAGGAACCCAAGGAGACTTTCTCTCTGGTTCTCACCCTCCCTGCCTGTTCTGGTAAGAACGAATTTTTGAAAAAAGAACTGCATATTGGGAATTAAAAAGTGAATGCCATGATCCAAAAATATAATTCACATGAGAAACTATGGAATAAAACTTCACATGAATTTCCTTGATGTTTGACCCTGTACTTTTCCAGGACTGACATGTTTTTTAATATGAATAGTTTTATATATAGTATCATTGGTTTTTTCTACTCAAGACAACCAGTTTGTGTTGTTAATCTGTTAACCCTTTGCTCAGAAATGAGCAGGCTGAACTTCTCTGAAATCAGAGAATATGTCAATGGTAGGACTTAGCTGACCAATTACAGTATCACTTTGGGGACACTAGGACATCATCTATGGCCTCCATTTGCAGCCCTAGCAGGTTGCAGATCCATGGGTCCAATGCCATCCCTGCCAGGACTCTGAAGATTTAAAATTACACGAGACACACCCATCTAAACACAAGTGAGTCTGGTTCTCACAGTGATGGGTTTGAGCCAGGGGGTGTGTTTAAGGGGAGAAAGCTCAGCTTTTTGGCATTGTCATTTCATGTCACTGCATTGGCACCATCAGAAACACACTCAGCCTGTGCGATATTCCCTGGTGAGATGCAAGGCTGTGCCTCATAAATATGTCCTGACTGACAGCTATTTTGCGGCTTTGAGGTTTGAGGGTTTTTTGTTGGCACTAGTTTGTGTAACAGGAGTGCCTAAGTGGTAAGTGACAGTTGTGTTGATTTTAGCAGGAGTAAATTATAATGACTTATAGTACTGAGTTTCTGTCTGGTGTAATAGGATGCGGTGTCAGGATTACCCAATATAAACCGATGTTCAGTCCTGAATTTTCATGAAAAAAATTGATATGGCTACACTTGCCTGAGAGCCAGTGATGGATGAAGTTCAGGTTTCACTAATGTTCCCTGATGCATGGTGCTACATTTCTTTAATATAAACTAATCCATGTCAAGCAGTATCCTTGACTCCATTTGATATATGAGATTGGCTTTTTCCTTTTTGGACATAATGGGAATACACAGACACCATTTTTAATTGTGTAGTCACAAGTGATGCCATGTTTTTCTGTGCTCAGAGGTACTCATTCTTATGCCTTTCTCTGTATTAAGGAGTTGGAAGGGTTTTTGTATTACAATAAAACCTAGCTGCATAACATTAATAGCTACCAGGAAAAGATGTGGTTGCTGCACCATTTATATCAGTAACAGCAGCTCACAGAGAACATTTTCTGTCAAATTTGCCAGTCCCATGCAGGCCAAAAAAAAAGAGGGGGAAAATAATTTTATTAACCATATTATTGCATATTATTGGGGGTATTTTTGGATATCCAAAAATGTCATATTTCTTCTTAGGGTAGGAGAGGGCCCTACCATTACATAGCTGCTCTTCTCTTCAGCCCTTCGTTTTATTCACAATCTCTGTCATTTAGGAAGTTGTACATTATTAAACAAACACTGATTCTATTTATGTCACAGAAAAAAACCACTGCACATTACTGATTTTAGACAAAAAGAAAGCTAATGGTGATAAGCTGCATTACTTTTTCCTGTCTCAAACTTAAATGGATTCTTCAAAATGCAGTTTTCTTTGTTCAATTCCTATCAGGGAACTGAGGCCTTAAACATCAATTGGCATTAGAAAAATTCAGCTCCATGTGTTTCTTTCCACACAAAGGGACAAGTGATGCATTTTACACACACAAGGGCATTGTAACTCACTTTCAGCTGTTGTGACCTCCACTCTCTGGGTCTGCCAACAATTACCTTGAATAATGGAATTTTTGTTGAAAAACTGAGGAAGAATGGTAAATGTTCAGTAGTCCAAAACTGTTTCTGTGCCTGGGTAACACCCAGGATCTTACTGTTGTTAGAGTTTATTGTGGATTTAGCCTACAGTAAAAGCTTTTTTTATAAGTTTTGTGGTTACAACTCCACTATCTGATGGTCTGACCCAGCCCTCTGACTAGTGGAAGTTGTAGTGTAGCTGTGGAAGTCCTGCTCTCATAGGACTTCTACTCAAACTTCTCTGTGGATGTGGAGAATATCTTAATGTTTCTGCTCCTAGATATTTTTCCACTGGGTGTTTCACAGCAAACAATATTTAAAACAATAGCATATAGTCTTCCATTTCATGTTAGTCTGAACAAACACTCTGAGTTTAAAAATTATGCACAAAGTGGAGCCCCATATCCATTTTGCAGCTACCTCAACCTTATAAGAAATTGTATCTCTACAGATGCTGGTAAAATCTGTTCCCTGGGGACGGAAGTGAGGAAGATGCCCATAGTGTGCTATACAGTGGATTCCAGAGTTGTCTGAGCTTGTGCCATAGAAGCACAAGCTCTGGAATAGCAAGCAATTTAGTCATGTAGATATCACATGCCTAAATAATACTGCTGTGGGCTGGTTAACATCAAATGAGGTGGAAAACACAGTTAAAAT
This sequence comes from Ammospiza nelsoni, assembly GCF_027579445.1. NCBI lineage: Eukaryota > Metazoa > Chordata > Aves > Passeriformes > Passerellidae > Ammospiza > Ammospiza nelsoni. Next base: position 117,400,371 of record NC_080633.1, on the reverse strand, counting down.
AGCTCTACTGCTTCCAGGCCCGTGTCAGTACCTCTTTCCAGTGCTGCATCATGCCATGCTGGTTTGGCAGCAGGTACAAAGCTGCCCCAGGTGCCTTTGCACAGAATTAATGCTGGATATATTTCTCTTTCCTGTCTTTACATGAGACACCAGTGATGATACTCATCACTGTAAAGTCACTCAGCGCTGTAGTTATGTCTACTGAAATGAAATGCAATTTCATTTGGATATTCTTATCAGTTCTTCAGAAAACACCAGCCTCATACAACATGCACCCTGAAAAATCTCTGTGTCTCATACTTTATTTTGCAAAACCATAAATCTACATTTCCATTGATAGTGCAAATATTGGATATTAGAGAAATTCAGCCTCTTTGGATCTGGAAAAGAATACAGATAATTTTAAGCAATACACTCAATCAGTTGAAGTTCCTTTCAGCCAGGAAATCTCTGGCATGATATCACTTTTATGACATTACTAAGCTTTCCATCACTATGGTTATCAATTATTTCATAACTCAATAACTGCCAGTTCATGTAACTCTGCTATAACCAAAGTTCTCTTACCAGCACTGCTCTGCTTCAGAATGATGTGAAGCAAGCCTTGTCTATGTTTCTACATGTGACCTCCCTTTTTTATTGGGCATTTTGGCATTTGCCACCATTTGGTCTGGAAGGAACCCAAGTTCCAACATTATTCTCCAGAGAGACAGGTGTGATGTATCACCTTACATTAAGGAAATTCAGTTTCCTGCACTAGTTTTGAATCAAGTAATCCAGATAAAAAATGATTCATGAAACTGAGCTTTCCTGGAAGAAACAGCTCTGTGAAGGAGGGTTTTACTGATTAAGTCTGATGAATGATGTTCTGGCTTTTATGTCTACAATGTTCTGTGAAAACCAGTGTTGTGAAGAAAAAGATGCAGCAAGATGGATGTCTTAACAGAGTGAAAAATTAGATTTCTTCCATTTTATATGAATTCTAGAGGAAATTTTATTGCCATGAAAGAATTCAGGTGTGATTTTTTTTTTTTCCCATCTAAAGTGCTATGTCAAGCCACCTTCTTGAATTTGGAAAGCACATACAAGGTCAGAATAAAGAAAACACCAGCATCTGGTGCTGCTTTGTCCCAGAACGGAGGGTGGGTTGTGCCCCTCATGCACTTGGCAGGAGGGAACTTCAGCTCTTAGTGGGAAGGGCCGCGCTGCCGGCCCTGCAGCATCCTGGTGGCAGCAGCAGCAGCAGCAGCAGCATCCCGGCTGCTCCGTTCTCCCGGCTGTGCTGACCTCTGCTGGTACTTTTCCGAGGCGCGACGTTTCCCATTCTCTCTCATTTTCAAGCCCCTCGCATTACATTAACGCAGAGATGTTCTTCTTTCACGAACCCGTCCGGGATTTTCTAAAACGTTTGTTCCACCATGTGAAGAAGTGACGAACTCATTTTCTGTTGACGGCGTCCTCTGAAGTGCAGGAGCACAGCTTCAAATTCAGCTCTTCTTCATTGCTCCACTCCTTGGTCGTGGACCGAAAGCAAACTTCTTGCTCTCCTTTTCCCAAAAAGCCATCATCCCACATGCTCTGTATCATACCCAGTCAGGGAAACAGGGCTTGAGCTCTGTTGCAAGCCAGGCTCTCACTTCTAACACTCACTTCCATTCCATTCAAAGTACACTAATTTACCCTTATTTTTAATTTTGAGAGCTATGCTTGCTGTATTTGATCAATGATTTGGTCATCTGTGTCAACTGCTGTGTTAGCACATCCTCTAGACTTCCATTAACTACAGTATAACAGTTTTACTTTTGACAAGAGCATCTAATGATAAGACAAGGGGGAATGAATGGATTTAAACTGAAAAGTGGTTTAGACTGAGTTTTAGGAAGAAATTCTTAATTTGGAGGGTGATGAGACATTGGCCTAGGTTGCACAGAGAAGTTGTGGCTGGCCCATCTCTGAAAGTGTTCAAGGCCTGGCTGGATGGTGCTTTGAGCTACTTGGTCAAGGGAAAGGGGTCCCAGTACATGTCAGGGGTTTTGGAACTAGTTAATTTTTAAGGTGCCTTCCAACCCAAACCATTCAATGATTCTATGAAAACCCTTCCTATTCTTAATAGAGCAGCCTTACTCAATTGACTGGCTTAATGTTTAAACTGGTCTTTCAATTCATGCAATAGCTCAAATGTTCAAAATAACAAGATCTAGTCCAGGCTAGTGGTTCCTCTTTGGCGAAATAAGACAAAAGTCTGTATAGATACATTCAGAATATCAGGCATTTTCCATGTTCCATTCTCAGTATGATTTACGCCTTTTTTTCCCCCTTCAAATACACAAAGAACTGCCTTTCAATATCTGAAAAACAACTTCTGACGTTTTACTGTGAATTCTGGATGTGTAAGATTCAGATGAAGCCTGATCAAGGACTGCAGACTGAACCCCTGAAGAATTTTGACACCTCTACTTGAACCCAGTTTTGAGTGTGTGCTGTCTCACATCTCTGTTCTGAGTAAGGCACCTTGACTATTTCAGGAGGTATGACTCAGTACTTTGGACACATTCTGTAGGTGCATCCTGTGAAGACAAACTCAGTTCCTTCCCCTGGTTGGGAAACTGAAATCCTCATCTCCCCTCAGCATTCAGTGAGGAGCTGGATGCCAGATCTATGCACCTTTGCTGCCACAGTTGTCAAGAGGTGCAACAAAAATTGAGGATTCATACAAAACAAAGTGGTCTCTTCCAATCTATGCTTACCTTTTTTTTTAAATGAATTCAGTGCTTCAGGATTTGACCTCCAATTAACACGACTGTCCTTTGATGTTGCCTTTGAGCATTCAGTTTTATTTTTAGATACTCTCTTTGGATATTCTCCTTTACCCACAAGGAAACATGGATCATTATTGGCTTTCTCCAAAAAAAAAGAAAATACCAGGATTTTTTTCATTTTGATCACCAATGATAGATAAAAAGTAGAACTGCAATCCAAACACTAGTAATTGTCAAAGAGAATTTGTATAATGATCTGTTCCCAACTTATAACCTTGTTTGTCTTTTGACTGTAAAATTGCTTTTTCGTATCAGTTTCTCAGAAAGAATGATCTTTCTCCCCATCCCTTGGTTTAAGTGGCCATTCCTTCATTCATTTATCCCCTGAGTAAGGAGAAGGCTGAATCAATTAATCAAAGGCTTGCAAAACAACACTGAGCAAGGAAATGGTTGGTTAAACATTGCTTTCAATGTAGAATTGAGCCTTAGAAATTCCAAAGTAGGTGTTTTCTTTTTACAAGAACAACCTTGAGACTGAAAAACAATTTTTTTCTTTCAATTCTCTTCTGGCATCTCCTTTATTCTGGATCAAACTGAAGAGCTTCATGAAAACCATGTCTGCAATTTCACTTTTGGGCTTGCCTGTTTAAACATGATACTACCATAGGCTTCTGCTTTGGTAATTGCAATTTAATGGAAAGGTAAGTTAAGGGCAAGAAAGAAGAAAACTTCTAAAGTGTTAATTGACAGCTATGTAAATAACATATTCTTGTCACAGCTGTGTCCTAATGTTTTATTTTATTGGTTTAGTGTGTATAGTAGCAAGGTCCAGAACTGGAAAATGGTAGAAGGCCAACTTCTTACTGGATTTCCAGTTGGAGACTTTACTAGATCTTGAAAAATTTTGTCTTCAAAAGGTAATTTAAAGTAATAAGGATATTGCTGTCAGAGAGTGCTGGATAACTAAGGACAATATTGACACCTGGGAAGATGTGGAAGAGGAATAGAATGAATCCTCCTTGAGCCTAGGGCTAGAGAAGCAAAGTTTCAGGCAAGAGACAAGATGGAAAGCTTGTCCAAAAAATGGGACTCAATTTTGATCCCTTCCCTCAACTCAGTGCTTGAGGACTGGAAACATATACCAAAAAAAAAGACCAGAAAGTAACTGAGAGGAATATTTTGAGCAGGGCTTCCAAATGGATAATCCTCAATGCCTTCCTAAAAATTTAATTTGACTTAAAAATCTCCTATATTATGCACTTGATCTCAAGGGTTTATATTTAAAATGAAGACATTCTCAATTTCTTTATAGTCTGCATGCAGGAAATTACTTCAGCTGATGCTGAAATACAAAGTTATGCTATTAAAATTTCATGTATCTGTTATTCTGATTAAAAATAATTTTTCTACTCAATTTAATGGTATCTGATTCCAATTTTCTTTTTTATAGTCATCAGGAGCTAAATACTCAGTGTACCTGAATGCATTGACCCTAATCACAGAAGACTGAACATAGAGACTGATCAAAATATCTCACTCTAAAGCTGTGTGTAAATATTATTTCTGCATTTTTGGATGGGTCAAGCTTATATTTAGCCAGTAATGTTCATCAACAAGTCATGATACACAGTAAAAGCAAGAGCGATCTTTACGCTCATTTGCTTTTTGAAATTAAAGAGGAAATTATTTTTCATGGCTCAGTAAAGGTAATAATAATTACTGACAGGTTTATAACAATTCACAGAGAAGGTGTTTGCTGGTGGTTGATTTTCAAATGCAGAACCACAAGTAAATTAAATCAAATTAATTTGGAAAGCATCTTGAGGAGTGACTATGTACTGTTCTGCCTCAAGCCTGGATCAAGCACTCATCCATTTTGGACAGATCTTACCTGTTTGTATAAGACTTTCAGTGATGCATACTCCACGACCAGGAAACCGATTTTTGGGCTTCAGCAAAATAAGAATTTCCCTGAAATCTAACCTGAAGCTTCCTTACTATAGTAAGACACTCTACTTCTCCCTAACCTTCCTTTGAGATGAATAACAGGTTTTTGTTTTCTTTTTTGCACAAATTTTTTACATTTTCAAAACTGTTACAATGTACTGTCTATTTTCCTTCCCACTTCTCATTACCTTCTCTTCTCTAGGCAATCATTGTCATGTCACCTTGTCTTCCACACCTCACAGACTTCTGACCATTCTTGTCACTCTTCTCTAAGATTTCTCCAGTTAGCCCAGATCTCCCTTGGAGTGTGATACTTGAATCTGGACACAGAGCTCCAGCTGAGGTCTTAGTACAAATAAAAATCATAGGTCCTGCATCCTGCATATTTCTCTCTATTTTCCCATGTGTACTTGTCTTTTCTGGGATAGCACACCAATGTTGAATCACAGTCATCTCACAAACCTCTGGCACTTTTCTGGAGAAGTGATTCCTAACCAATCAAGGTTAAGGTACCTAATCCTGGTCTATACATCTTTTAAATTACTTCAGTCTAAATGCAGTGTTTTACACTTTATTCTATTGCTTTTAATGACCTTATCTCAGTCTACAACCCCTCAAGAGGAGAAGAGGAGGGGCAGGTACTGATTTCTTCTCTGTGGTGACAGTGACAGGGCCCATGGTAACGGCCTGAAGTTTTATCAGGGAAGGTTTAGGTTGGGTTTTAGAAGAAGGTTCTTCACCCAGAGGGTGGCTGGGCACTGGAACAGGCTCTCCAGGGAAGCAGTCACAGCCCCAGCCTGCCAGAGCTCAAGAAGCATTTGGACAGGGCTTTCAGACACATGGTGTAACTCTTGGGATGGTGCTGTGCAGGGCCAGGAGTTGAACTCGATCATCCTTGTGGGTCCCTTCCAACTCAGCTAATTCTGTGATTCTGCGGGTTTTTTTCCAAACTATTAAGTTTCCCAGTAATTTTCTTTCTTCCCCAAGTGCTTCTCATCATAACATTATCTGAAAGCTTAAAAAACAATATATCATTCCTTGTGGATCACTGAAACCATTAAGGAAAATATTAAATAATACCAGACCCTTGCAGAATTAAACTCTATATACCCCTGGACTTTGCCAGGGAATTGCTCACTAAACAAACAGAATTTTAAGTACTGCGATTTCTGGGCAATGTTTTATCTGCTTTCTATGACTTACATCTTGTAAATCTTGTTTTCTTAAAATGATATGAGAATCAATGTCAAAAACTTTGCTAAAATCACTGTATATGACTGCTCTCAGTTACTTGTAAGGCCTGGTGTCCTACAACAAAGCAACGAGATGGATTTGATATGATTACCTAGTAACTAATGTAGGCTGTTATGGACAGTTCACTTCTTTTTATGTTCCAAGCACTAATAAATATCCTCTTTGTTCCAGTAAGGAAGCAAACCTTAGGTAAATGGATATCTTTATTTCATTTTTTAAAGCTATGTGCTCTGGTGCTACAGCATCACAGCTGCATCTTCACAAACCCTCAAGGAGCTGTAGCTGTAGATGTGCCATGAGTGGGTTCTGTAGGTATTGCAGTACTCAGCTCCCAAGCCTCTGGCATGAAAACACCCAGCTTCTCTCTACCCACTCTCTCTAGGGTTGCTCAGTCATCTGTATAGAGCAACAGGGCAGAAATTATGTGTTATGTATCTTCAAAATTTCATCGTATGATTTCAGTCATATAAGTTTCCTGTATTACCAGTAACATTGCAGATTCTCTTCCACCTAAAAAAGCAATGAAAGATACATCACATCAGGGTGATCAGAGCCATCAACACCTGGAATTCTTGTAAGGATGATGCTGTCTAACACCTGCTTGTGCCCCTGAAGCTTCCCTGTGGGCACACCTTTCAGCTGGAGCAGAGCACTGCAGAGAGCCAGCCAAGGTCTCTTTGCTCTGTGTGGAGCTGGTTTGTACCTGCAGGACACAGCACCTGGTGGGGGACATGCTGTGCTCCCTCCTGGTCCCACCCTGAGGAGAACCTGAAGGGAAAGGAGGGACCCAGCTGCCTATGCACCCTCTGCCCCAGCTCCAGTGTGGGCTCCTCTTCTTGGGGTCACAGCTCCTGCCAGGAACCTGCTCCAGGGTGGGCTTCCCACAGGGCCACAGCCTCCTTCAAGCACATCCACCCATCTGGCATGGGGTCCTCCACAGGCTGCAGGTGAAAATCTGCTCCACCATGGACCATGGGCTGCAGGAGCCATCCTGCCTCACCATGGTCTTCACCATGGACTTCAGGGAATGTCTGTTCCAGTGCTTGGGGCACCTCCTCCTCCTTCTTCACAGGCCCTGGGGGTCTGTGGCACTGTTTGACATTTTCTCACTCCTCTCTCTGGCTGCTGCTGCACACCAGGTTTTTTCGGCCATTCTTAAATTCATTATCCCAGAGACTCCTCCACCACTGCTTGTGGGTTTGACCTGGACCAGTGATGGCTCCATCTTGGATCCAGCTGGCATTGGCTCTGCCAGACACAGGGGAAGCTTCCAGCAGCTTCTCATGGAAGCCACCCCTGAAATGCCCCTCCTGCCCCCAATCTTGCCAAGCAAACTTAATACAAATGAAACGTTTATAGCAGATTTCCACATTTCTTTTATTGACTGCATATGCTAAGTGAGGATTTCCCAGATGCTGTCCTTAGAGACAATGGAGACATGGGTGATACTTGGAAAGTCTGAATACTATAGGGAAACACATGCCTCTATCAGCATGTTTAATATTTTTTGACAGTTTGACCATTACAACTGGAGAAATCTGATTATGCATGCATTAATGCTTTTGACCAATAGCTTTAATGGTAATACAAGTTTCAAGGAAGAATTACCAAATTCTTTGGTTATAAATGTATTTCTTCTCTAAAAAATCAGACTGTTGAGAAATGTTAGTGATCCAGTCTTTGTCTGGAAATTTATTCACATTTGACTAAACTTTAAATGCTAAGAGCTAAATATAGGTTTCTCATTCCCTTTGAGACCATATTGTGCTTAATAACTTTAAGAATTTAGACCTCTGCCTGATTATCCTTTATCTGAGACAGTACAAGGAAATAGTATTACCTTTAAAGTCTGTGAACAATGTGGGATACACTGAAATTAATAACAAAAGGCTTTGGTGAGGGCAGAGCTGTAATCAATGCCTAATAGTGAAACTAAAACACTATGAGACAAGAGACAGATCATCGGTTTCATCTATCTGTCTAATGTTTTGATGATATCATGGCATTATATTCAGCAGAGCTGGGATGTGACACCGAATGACAGCACTGGTCACTTGGGTTATTTACAGTAGGCCAACAGAAAGAAGTCACCCCATTTTGAAGCAGTGCTTATTGCTTCCAGTCTCTTTTTCATATCACCTAAAATCTGATTTTCCTTTCAAGCTTTCCATGTTTTAAGTCTAGGAGCAATCATAAAGCAAACCTGAAAATGAAAAATAAAAATTAAAAAAAAAGAAAAAGGCTTTAAAATTTCACCCAAGCAGGTTAAATGTTTTTGATGGTGGAGAGAGGAATATTAAAAGCTGCTGAAATAGTTGCTGCCATACGTGCAACTTCAGACCACGGGGCAAAGGCCAGGTTTTGGAGTGGCCTCTGCCTCATTTCCATGTGTTCAGAGTCAGTACAAAGCACTAAGCTATTCATCTAGGCTCTTCCAGAACCTAGGACGTGCTGGGGAGACACACAGGAGTGTCCTGAAGCCTCCTTTGAGAGTGCCCAGCTGCCACCTCAACCAGGAGCTTGGCTGGCAGGTATTAAGTCCCACACCTCCCATGCCCCAGCCCATGGCTCCTCAGCTGCTTGCAGCCCCGGGGAGAGAGGAGGGAAGGCTGGCTCAGCCCCCAGCCTCGTCCCTGCAGGTTCAGCCTGGGGCTGACCCCAGAGAATGGAGAACCCAGACCTTTCCCATGAGGGGCTGGCAAACAAACCCAGGACACATCTCCCTTCTGCAAGGGCGGTGGAGCACAAACCAGCGCCCCTCCTTCCCCACACCACATGGGAGGAGGTGCTGGTGAGTTAATAACAACCAGACCATTTTGCTCAGCGGCCGTCTCAGTTTTTGCAAAGCAGTTGGCAGTGCTGCAGCGTGCCAAAGAGTTTGTGGCTGAGCTCTGCGTACTTGAGAGGTGGCTTCGTTCCTGCCCCCTGGGAATCTTAAGGCAGGCGACCTTAAATGCCTTAAATACCGGCTCAGCTCAGGCACCATCTGGAAACAATGAGCTGGTAGAAGCCAAGGTGCTGATGCACCGAATTAACACAGGTCCCAGGTGCTGACATGTTACTTCCTGCTCTCCCCTAGCCTTGTTGTGTCCCACACATGGATTTTGTGGATTTGGGCAGTAGGGACACTGGCTAAGGGCTAAGAGCTGCTGTACTGGCACGCTCAGTGCAGCTGGGGCTGGGCGATAAGTGGTCGAGATTCAAAAAGGATGTTGCTTTCCTTTTCTGCAATAAATCAATAAATTTCTCCTGGATTTTTCAATTTGTAGGTCCTTTTCAGCATATCTCTTACTCTCATCAATTTTCTTAACTTTGTTTTTCTTAGACTATTATTTTATTTTTAGTCACTTTTTTGTTTCATTCAAATGTAGGATTTTCTCATTGTTTTTGCTTTCTATTTGTTTATTTTATTCCATTTCATTTTTCCCCTATCTTTTCTCTTAGTTCTCCCCTCCTCCTTTCCATCACCATATTTACATTTCTCTTTCAAGGCCCACTTTCCATAGCCCTCTTCACATAATCCCTGGATACACACTCCAACCCCCATATCAATCCTTTCTCTTTTTCTACTTATAACCTTTTGTCCTTTTACTGTTTTTTCCCCTTCCAATGCACATTTTCTCTCCCTTCTCATATCCAGATGTTTTTCCCTCTCTATCTCCAGCTGTGCGAATAAATGACTTTTTTGTTTGTTTCAAGGAAGTTAGGTCAATCCTGAATAAAAGTATTCATATTTTCAGGAAACCAAAACAATGCAAATGATCATTTTGGGTGAATGTTTCAAAAAGAAGAAACTGAAAAATTGTTGGGTTTGAACTTTGAGAAATTTATTGTAAATCATAGCTGAAGTAAATTTGTAGATGTTGGAGTGACTAAAAAAAAAAGCAAAAGCATTTAGGCTTCAAGGGTGGAGGTGAGGGCAGGGCAAGTAATTTGCCATTTCCTTTTTGAAAGGGGTAAAGGAAAGATTTCTACCCAAAATGACTCAGGTAGCTCTTGCTACACCTTCGAAAGCATTTTGTTTTGATCAAAACAAATGTTTTGGAAGCAAAAAAAAATTTCATGTGATAAAATTATTCTGCCCCTAATTACCATTTCTTTCTCTTCTCCTGTTCAGACTGGCTAAGTGCAAATAGCAGGGAGGCACAGCACACTTTTTAGCTGATATTTGGATGCTGCTTTAAAGAAAAAGAGTTGATCTATTCATAAGCAGGGAGCATCAGCTGTACTTTCGTGTGTTTCCCAGTACTCACTTTCCTGGGACAGCAATTAAAACAGATCCCAGGTGGCTTAAAAATCTTGAATCACATCAAAAGCACAGAAGCTTCTAACTATTGACAGCACTTTCTCAAAAGGGGGGGCAAATATGTTTCTTGTCGATGTTCTGCCCTTCAGTAGAGAGCATTAGTCTCAGATGAAGGCTGCAAAGTGAAAAACAGCAGCTGAGGACAGCCAGGCTCTGCCCTGAGACATGCAATATCATTTCTGGTGATTCAGATCAGAGTCACATCTGGGTACCTGGGAGAAGAATCCAGCCCAGATGTGGCCCTGAATGCCATGTGTTTTCTGCCCATTGTGCCCAGGTCACAATCAGCAATAAGATTTTGTGGGACAGGAGGGGAAGAAGAGGAAACTGCCAATGAGAGGATATTCTTCACTCATAAATCCCAGTGCATTGAAACACAGATTAGACCCCTGCTTTCTTTTTAACCATCCCCTGCCTGGAGTCACTCAATCCTGAAATTTGCTGAACTGTTCAGCTCATGTCTGCCCTGAAGTAATGAATTGGCAGGCCTATTTCTAACGGTGATTAATGAAGCTTTTCAGAGGCAACCCATTATTTGATCCGAAGTTAAAACAGTCGTTCATCATTAATCACTACACGACATAGGCTCACAGATTCATAATTCTCAGCAAGCCCATTTCATTAAGGGTTCCTCTCTTTCTTTTGTTAACCCAGGGCTCCCCTGTCTCCCCACCCCTCATGGACGCCTTTCTGGCACTCCACTTCCAGATTTGTTTGAAGAAAAATTCACATGCTCTCAGGGATAATTTCAGTCTCCACAGCCTCTCAAAACTACAGCATTTTTCTTTTGATTTTAAAAATTCCTCTTCCCAGAGAAAAATGTGTTGGATTATCAAATATGAGCCAACATTGGCACCCAGTGGCTGAACAGATTAATCACAAATACATATTCCCCTGAGCCCACCTTTTCCATTCTTCAAAGACAGGTTTTCCCCTGGGATGTATGTGGTACTCTTATGCAGCCTTCCAGCTCTAGGCCATCTAGGCAGGGCTGTGGATTTGATATGCTAAGAGAGGAAAATGCAGGTTGTGGCTGGCTCTCCCCAGGGCCCATCAAAGTCACTCCACAGAAGTCCAACATCGTCAAAGCACCTGGGGCAAGGAGCCCTTCACTGACTCCCAGGAGGTTACAGCACCCACACAACATCATTTGTCACCCAGCAGATGTCTTGGATCTGCTCCTGCAGGCATCACCTGCTTGGACAAGGGCTGAAGGTGTTTGTTAGCCCTGCTCCCCTGCAGAGCCTCAAGACTCTCATAATGGTAGGAGTGGGCTTAGGCAAAGTCATAGCGAGCCTTTTATTTCTAAACTATTTTCTTCAACTTGCCAATGACTTGCCCTGGGGAAATGTGGTGGGTTGACCTTGGCTGGATGTCAGGTACTCACATGCCACTCTTATCATCCCCCTTCTCAGCTGGGGAAAGCAGGGTGGGTAGAAAATAAGATAGAGAAAAACATTTGGGTCAAGATAAAGACAGTTTAATAAAGCAAAAACAAAGGCTATGCACAGAAGCAAAGAAAACAAAAGATTTATTCTCTACTTCCTACCAGCAGGTGATGTCCAGATAGTTCCCAGGAAGTAGGGCTTCCAGTTGCTCTGGAAGACAAAAGTCTTCTACATTACTTGAAATTCTGTGGTCAGGAATTCTGCTTCCTGCCTGAATTTTCTCACTCCTTCCTCCAATTTCTTGGTTGAAGGATCAGCTTCTTGAATAAACTTTGCCTCTTCTTCCTTCTCCCTCACTAACATGTGATATGGTCCTGTTGTTTTCCTTATCCACTGTTTCTTTTTTACTGTTGGAGCCATGACTGTAGTGTCTGGGTGTCTGTCTCAACCACAGCCCTCTGAGAGTACTGAGCTGTGGCTCAGTAGGCACAGAACAAGCACCAGTACACTGATGGAAACTGGTTTTCACTGGGATAGGCAAAACACTCTTCTGCCAGGTGGCACACCAGTTTGTCAGGGTGACTTTCATGTTTGGGTTTCAAGTCCCAGGCTATGGGATATGACAACCATTCCAGGAACCTGCCCAGATCCTTTCACACACCCTGCCACCCAGGAATCTGTTTTGGCCAGACACATTTCAGTCTCTCCTGACCTAAAAGTTGTTTTCTCTGACACCAGGATGACACCAGATTCCACAGACTGCATACGGTGTTAATTATCAGTATTAAAGAGCTCACAAGGGGGGAAAAAGCATCTCAGGACCCTCATAATAAAACCATCCACATCAACCCTGGGTAGGAGAAAGGAAATATATTCCTCACCATCTCCACAGGAGAGCTGCCCCAGCACAGCAAGGCCATCAATGCCAGGGCAAAGCACAGAGCTGTGCCTTGTACTAACATGTTTCCAAGCTCAGCACAATAGAGATAAGCAGTGCAGTCAACAAAGTCCATGGCCTGTGCAGGTGTTTGCCACTTCACAGCTGCTACAGCTGTAGCACACTTATTAAAAACCTGCCGCAGTCTCGTGTCTCACATCGAGCACCAAAAAGGACTGTGATGGGCTGGCCTTGGCTGGATGCCAGGTGCCCACCAAGCTACTCTACCACTCTCTCCTCAGCAGCACAGGGCAGGGGAGAAAATAGGATGAAAACAAAACCCTTGTGAGTCAAGATAATGGCAGTTTAATAAAAGCAAAAACAAAGGCTGTGAGTGGAAGCAGAGGACAACAAAAGATTTATTCTCCAGTGCCCATCAACAAATGATGTCCAGCTACTTCCTAGGAAGCGGGACTTCAGTACACAGAGTGGTTGCTCCACAAGACAAACATTGCAGTAACAAATACCCTCCCCTAATCCAACCTCTTAGCTTTTGGAATGGAATTATTTTATGGTATGAACATCCCTTCAGTCAGTTTGGGTCAGCTGTTCTGGCTGGATCCCATCCCAAGATCTTGCCCTTCCCCAGCCTACTGGTGAGAGTGGAATCTTGAAGAGACAGCCTTGGTGCTCTGTGAGTGCTGCTCAACAGCAGCCAAAACACCGGTGTGTTATCAGCAGCAATGTGTTATCAGCACCCTCCCAGCTACCAGTGCAAAGCCCAGCTCTGTGAGGGCTGCTGGGGGGAATGTCAACTTCTGCTCAGCCAGACCCCATGGAGAGAGGCAACGACAGAAAAGCTGGATGGTGGCTGCCATGTGAAGGGGCCACTGCTGTTGCAGGTAGTGCTATGGAGACACTGACTCTGCCTTAGGGAAATTCATTGGCAGTACTTTGTCACAGCCCCCAAAACATACCAAGAACACCTGATCCTTGGCCCTAGCCACATTGGAAGTGCAGAAACATCAGCAAAGGGGGATCCAATACTTTCAAAATCAGAAGGTAAAGAGCAGAAAGGAAATTTTCAATAAGTTTGCAAAAGCATTTATCTCTGAAAAAGCTGAAGCATTGAATTAACAAACAGAAAAGTAGTTCACTGAATTCATGTAAAAAGTGCTAAGGCATGACATTAAAATGCTTCCATACCTACAGGATATACAGGTGATATTCAAAAATTCAATAAAGTATGGTAATTTATACATAACATGAAATTAATATATATAAATTTCAAATAAATCCTTTGTGTTTTAGAAATGGACAACTTGGATTCCTTGGCTCCATGGGTGGAACAGCTGTGAAATATTCCTTTAGTCCTTTTAGCCAGAACCAACTTCTCCAGCCATTGAATTGAAAATGCTTCATCAGCTTTATCACAACGCCTCGAATCAGATGAAAAAATTAATGCACAGAGGAGTAAACAGTTTTTTGTTCAAGTCTACACAGAAATCTGTTTGAAGTATCATCAACTGCTTTCCCTACAGGACACTGTTCCTTCCAGCACTTATTATGACTGTGTCCATACAACTGTAGTGTTAATTAATGAGAGGCTATATTCAGGTTTTAAAACAGTGCTTTACAGTATCCTAGCCCATCTGAGAATCCCTCTTTTCATCCCTACCCTGTTGCGTTTACCTCCAACCCATTAAGCAATACTACAGATGGAAGAGAGCAAGATGCTAGTGCCTTCCACTGCAAATGCAGGTATTGCATGGGATTGAAAACCCCACCTGAACACAGATGTTCATTGGCTCCAGAATCTAACACACCTGGACATCAAAAGGAAAAGATGTATTTAATTGAAAAGATCCTAAGGTAGAATTATAAATATCTTAAACACAGATACATCATTATAAAGAACTTAACACAAATAAAATTAAAGTTCTCTATGAAGAAAAGTCCAATTAATTTTCCTGTCAGTCTGCAAAATTTCCCAGCAAGCACTTTCTGTACTGCAACCAAGACTGTAAGCTACAATGTGGAACAGCACAAACAAGAAGGATATGTCCTAAACCTGCTCCATGGCCACACTGAATAGAGATGCCGAGATCATAATCAGTTTCTAAAAGAAAATAACTCACATAAGACAAAACAATATCCATTTGCCTGCCAGTGACCTCACAGCTCTCCTGGAGAGCTTTCCTGGAGCTGTGAACTGGCAGCGGTTTGACCTCAGAGAACAGTGGCCCAGCATCCCACCAGAGCAGGAGCGCTCTCACCGGGTGAGCTCTGAGCTGCAGATTGGGGCTGGCCCTGCAGGAATCCCAGGAATGTGCTGGTTATGACTGCTCAGCGGGATGCTGCTGTCTGTGCATAACCTCCTGTCTCTCTGAGACACCATTCCTCCCAGGACAGCCATGTGGGATGCCAAGCACTTGGGTAAAACTTATTACCTGTCAGGCGTCAGGTAAAGGGCTGCAGGCACAGCTCAGGCAGGAGGCACCATGTGTACATCTGTCTATGAGCCTCCACTTAAGGAAACATTACTGCTCTGCAAAAGTGCCCCAAAACACCAGAGCTTTGCCTTTGAAACACCAAAAAGGCTTCTATGAGCACAGGCTCCCCTCACCTCAGCCCACCCCTGCACAGGCTGCTTTTTAGTGTGCAGCTACACGTGCCTCCACAACCCTCCAGCCTTTGAGAGCCCCACCTCACTGGCAGCCAAGGTGTTAATGTGATTCTGGCAGCCACTCGCAGGGGAAATTGGACAGCACTCCAAACCACGGGAAGTTCCCAAACTCACTTGGTTTTTTCATTGCTGGTGATTTGGTACAGAGCCTGCTCAGCGCTGTGGGCTGACCTGTCAGCCACACCTCAAGGACACAGCTCTGCAGCTCAGCATTGCCTATATGTGTTTGAAAGAGGTTCTTTCCTTTATGCTCCACAAGCTTACAGAAGGCAGGGGGAAGATTCCCTTCCCCTCCCCCACCCCATCCCTTTATTTTCACAGGCTTTGCTCATAAACGGATTGGGAATACTCAGTGGGAATATATTCTCTGTAAATAGTTTCTTCTGCCTGCCTCCTCTGTGCTGCCAGGAATGAAGGCAGAAAAAGACTGTTCAAAAGAAGCTTGTCTCTTTAGTAGTAGGAGTTAAGATACTCGGCTGGGCTGAACAGATCTCAGTCCTGTCCCCTTGGCATTTATGCAATCTACGTTAGATAATGAAGTAAAATCAGGCATGATCTGAAGACCACCTACTAGGCTGCCACCCACCCTCCTCATCCATCCATCCATCCATTACTGAAGTCTCAGCCTGAGCTTCCTCCCTGTTCCCAGCTGGCCCAGCCTGGCAGGACCTGGCAGCAGGATGGGAGCAGCACCACAGCCCTGTGTCACAGCACAGGTGGGATTTGCTCCCCAGCAGAGCCTTCCCCGGGCATCTCCCCTGGCACAACACCTGGCTGCACCTAATCTGTGGCCCTGCTACAAGACTGCACAGACACACAAAGAAGTTGGGACAACTTGAGGAGTTACCCCGTGCCCACTGCCAGGTGTGTGCCCATTGCGTTACTGGTCCTGCAGCAGAGAGATGATGCTGCCGGACTTGTCCTGCTTTGCCAGGGCCACAACCCTTCGGAAGGCATCGGAGAGCCGGGCTGCGAAGAGCAAATTAAGGCTCTTTGTTTTAGCCAGCTCTGAGAGAGTCACCCGAGGGGAGCAGCTCTCCGCGGCTCCCTTGCAGGTCTCTTTCCTTTAGGTGGCGGTATGTGTTTGCAGCTCCCCGCAGCACCGCCTGCGCTCCCAGCCCTGCGCCCAGCATCCTCACCCCCTGCTCAACCAGCGCTGGGTTAATTTTCCAGAAAATCCTGCACAAGCAATTAAAATGTTAATGTTGTGAGGGAAATGCCTCTGTTGAAGTAAACTCATTCGAGAGTCGGTTGTGCTCGGTGGAAGGGGAACAGTCTATTGATTTTGAACAAGGTCATATCTCATCAGACTTGCCACCTGGATTATTTTTGTTTGCGCTGATCAGCTACGAAGTCCTTGATTTCCCAGCGAGTTTGAAATCACCTTAATGAAGCAGAAATTTAAGGGGGGGTATGCTTTCCCTCCCAAGACTTTTCTTTATTACAGAAATGTGCTCCCTCACCTGTTTATCTCTGACCACCTGCTCACCTCTGTGTTTGTTAACCTTATTTCACTAAAGCAGCAATAACTGATGCAAAAATCTCAGTCCTGGCAGCTGCCAAATGAATTCACACCTTACACTGGGATTTGTGCTGCAGCCAGCCAGCAGTGCCTTCCCTCAGTAGGATGAGAATGCCTCAAAGTGGAATTATTTTAGATAACTACAAATTCAGCAGCAACATTCACGTGGGCATCGGGTAGTTATGCATTGTACTGTGTTTATAGTAGAAAGGAATACATAATAGAATAATAGAATAATATTATATTTCTATAATAGAAGGAAAGTTGTCCACTTTTTTACAGCAGTTTCTGCTGATGGAGGCTGCATGTGAATAACACCATTAAGACAAGGTATGCTGTGTGAGAGCATGCTGATATTTCATTATGAGTAAGAGACACCTGGGACGGGAAGCAGAAGCACCTAAAGTCTCATTTCATTTGCAGATTCCTTATGGTCTCTGCCCAGAGCTTGTAGTCTTTCCTCCCCAAGCCAATGGTCTTACAATGCTCTCTTTTCATGAGTGCGGTCACACTGGAAAAGGTGGATATGCTTTTTTATCATATCAAAAATAGGTTAGGCTATTTCTAGTGATATGGGCTATGACTCTCTAACCCAAATGCTAGGGTATTTGCATGCTTAATTCACAAGTCTAATTGCCATAATTGCACATGCTCATTAGGCAATTTTGTGTGCAAATGCTGAGTTAGGCACATAACTAGGCATAGTCTTTGCAGTGTGATTTGGTTCAACACTCATGGAAAATTTGTGAACAAATTAGACATGCAATTGAATGCACATTTTCTACGCTAAGGAGTTGGGCAGGGCCTGGCACCAGGCAGACTGCAGTCTAAATGAATGAGCAGAAAGCACTACCCTCGTGAATCCTGGTGTAAGGCTGAGTCCTTCATCCAGAGAAAATATCAGACCTGAGCTGTCCTTCACATTATGCAAAGACCTACATCCTCCTTTAAGGCTGAGCTGGAATACTGGAAAGCAAAACAAATTTATCATTCATCTAAGAAAACAAAACAAAACAAAATAACACCACGAACCCACCAACAACAATTGTGAAGCTCTAATTTTACGATCTGATTGCTGAGGACGGGTGGATACAGAGCCTCCCTGTCAGAAGGGAGACAAAGCCAGCCTGTCTCCTCCTATATTCCCATTGAAGACACAACAGTGAGTAACCCAAGTAGCTCAGTGTTAGCAATAAAAGATACTAGCACAGCTTTAAACCGGCACAGCTGATTTGAGTTAGAGCCCGCCTGTGCAAGCATGACTATAAGAAAGCCCAACTTTCATGTTCTAATGTTTGTAATTTCTCTCTCTCACTAAAGATATATGTCCTTTTAAGGAAAACTACAGAAGAAAATCCCCCAAAAGTAAGAATTCAAGGCACCAAAAGATTGAGTTATGGTTTGTTTAATCCTTCGATTTTATCCTTCCCAAGCCAGTCTGCAAACTCTCTTGCTCTGAATTTATGACAAGCAGGACTAAAGGGACTGTCTATAGATTAACATTGACATTTCCTTTGTGCATTAATCCTTTGAATCTCATTTACCATACATTTCTACTGAATGACATAAAAATGATCATTTTTTTATTACTGAGTAGATTATGATGAGGGGCATTTTCAACACCATTCAGAAAAATATTGAACGGGAGTCAGAGCTGCCGTTTTACCTTTGCCTGTACGGTGGCAATGTGGGCTCCCTGTGAGGGAGGGACTGCTTTCTGGAGGACAACAAGGGGCAGCTCCATCCTGCATATTCCCACGAGCCAAAAGTACAGAATGCCACAAGGCCAGGGACACTACATGGGCTGTAACACCACTTAGCACTGAGCCCTTCAGATGGAGACACTCAGAGCTGGGACATCCTCAGCTTTGCCACGGCTGCATGGAGGCAATTCTCCCTGTCCAAGACAGAGGCTGCAGGTCCATCATCTAACATGGCTCCTTGCCCAAAGTTTTTTGATAGAAAGTACACTTGCTACCTTTAGGTACATACCACAGCACTTATCCACCCACCATGAGGCTTCCCTGCCACCAAGAGCATAGTCTGACACATGCAGTTTCAGAGGAAAGAAAAGTTGTGATGGTCCTGTTTCCTCTAAACTGCAGATTTGCATTAAATCTCCTTAGGTTTAAAAGTGTTAAGAACCTGAAGGTGACATGTTTTAGAATGCATATGTCATGACTATAGATAAAGAATCATAGAATGGTTTGTGTTGGAAGATCATTTAGTTCTAACCCCCCTGTTATGGGCAGGGACATATTCCACAATTCCTGATTGCTCAAAGCCCCATCCAGCCTGGCCTTCAACACTTGCAGGGTGAGGCATCCACAACCTCTCTGGGAAAACTCTTCAGTACCTCACCCCCAGAGCTGTTAATAATTTCTTCCTAATATCTAACCTAAACCTGCTCTCTTTCAGTTTAAAGCCACTGCTCCTTCTTCTATCACTTATAAAAAGTCCCTCTCTTGTAGCCCCTTTAGGTACTGGAAGATGCTACAAGGTCTCCCTGGAGCTTTCTCCTCTCCAGGCTGAACAACCCCACCTCTCAGCCTGTCTTCATATGACAGGTGCTCCAGCCTTCTGATCTTCTTTGCCCTTCCTCTGGCCTCATTACAGAAAGGTTCATGTCCTTAGATTCTTAAGCTGAGGGGCCCAGAGCTGGATTCCAGGTGGGGTCTCATGAGAGCAGTGTGGAAACACAGAATCACCACCCTCAACCTTCACATTTCTTTGATGCAGCCCAGGAAAGGGTTGACTTTCTGGGATATAGCTAGATAGACATATAGATATATAGATATAGAAGTAGAGCAACTTAAAGAGTTCAGCCCACAACATTCCTGTTATCCCCACCTCTTGTTCTTTTCCACAAGAAAGGATATTTTTAACCCATACAAGTTCAGAGAAGAGATGTACTAAATAAAGTATATCTAAAGGCATGAATAAGCTATAGCGTAGAGCTGGAAACTAAAGCAGAAAGACTGAGGAATGCAAGGCTGCTGAAGTTGTCTTTGTCACCAAAATTACAGCCCCATGGAACTGGAGGAGAGGAGAGGAGAGGAGAGGAGAGGAGAGGAGAGGAGAGGAGAGGAGAGGAGAGGAGAGGAGAGGAGAGGAGAGGAGAGGAGAGGAGAGGAGAGGAGAGGAGAGGAGAGGAGAGGAGAGGAGAGGAGAGGAGAGGAGAGGAGAGGAGAGGAGAGGAGAGGAGAGGAGAGGAGAGGAGAGGAGAGGAGAGGAGAGGAGAGGAGAGGAGAGGAGAGGAGAGGAGAGGAGAGGAGAGGAGAGGAGAGGAGAGGAGAGGAGAGGAGAGGAGAGGAGAGGAGAGGAGAGGAGAGGAGAGGAGAGGAGAGGAGAGGAGAGGAGAGGAGAGGACTGCAGTCATCACGTGAGCAAGCACAATGGAGCTCTATTCACCCAGAGCCAAGCAAACCCTTATGGTGCTGTCCTTGAACGTTTTGTCCTACAGCATCTTTAAATGGACACAGTTACTGCAATGTGACATGGAGCTGACTGGGAACCTCCTTGTGTTCAGTTTTAAAGGTAGCATGGAAAAATACACACAAAATGTTGTAACTGTCTGGGAGAGGTAGGGGGGAAGGAGGGAGAGAAGGAAAGGGAGAAAAGGAGAAAATGCATTTGTATAATATTGCATGTGCCTATGATGCTAGCAAACATTGGCATTAGGCTTCCTTGGTTTATTAATATAAAATGCTCAATTAAACAAAAAACATAGAAGATATAGAAGTTGATATTGTACAGTAAATGAATGTGAGCAGGATTAAAAAACACCCAAATGAAAATTCAGGGGCTAAATACCCCATCCTGCTTTATAGCACACACAGCAGAGTAAGCCTAGGAAATATTCCTTAGGCTATAAAATTACACAAAGGACTAGAGTGTCCCATTTTTCTTTTTAATTTAAAGAAAATAGCCAGAGCCATTGAAGAGAGGGAATTGACCTCTTTGGGTCTCTCACTTTCTCAGAGACGTTTCTGGTCAATCAAGCCCGTACATCATTCCTGGAAGAATGACCGCAGCCTCCACACTTCTGGCCTCTACCCTGGAAGCCATTGCTTATATTTCCATTATCTCACTGTATGTTAGACCTGTCCACAGCCTTCCTCAATGGTGAAAGGTCAGAGGTCTCCCAAACTTAGATATTGGCATATAATCTTCAATAAGTTAGACACAGAAATTTCAAAATCCATATTCCTGAGTGATGGGACATGTCATTTCCCCTTTATGCTTCTTTTCAAGGGGTTACAGTCAGTTTGGACTGTGCAGCTTTACAATCCATCCATTTTAAAAACAATTAAAATAATATAGAGTTGATTTTATTATTTTTTTAAGCACCCCAGTTTGCAGGAGTGCTGAGTGTGAATGACTCCTTCCCATATAACACAGAATGCAGTACCCTCCTGGGATGGGGACCACAGCCACTGAGCATCCCTGCTTTTTAGGCATGCCCCACTTTCCTGACACTGGGAATGGGAAGAGACAATGGGTTCCTGCTTGGGAGCAAGGAAACACTGCAAAGCGGCCCAAGCTGCTCACAGATGTGACTATCCCCAAGATGATCAGGGAGGCATTTCCTAGTGCTGGCTGTGCCTCAGGTTATAAATCATTTCCATTTTCCTTTGCTAAGGGTTTTGGTTTTGTTTTCCTCCTTTCTCGGGGGGAAGATAAGCTCCCCTGCGAGGGTGGCACAGCTCAATAAGAAAAAAGCCTCCCTCCAAATCCTCCGGGATCCTGGGTGCGCTAAAGGGCTGCACTTAGCCTCAGCTCTCAGAGCAACGAGGGTGCTTCAGAGCCAAGGCTGTGCCTGGCTGGGGGGGAGGCAATTATCCACCAGGAAATGTGATGGGGGAGACACCGCACACACATGCACAGAGTGACAATGCAGGCCTGCTCTCCAGAAGTGCAGAACACTTGTGAGGCAGCGAACACCTCCGGCTCTCTACACCAGGAGTGAAGAGCGTTCAGCACTTTAGCAGAGTTGCTAAGCATCCCCAGAACCTGTGTGGGGGTTTCTACCTGTGGTCGGAGTCTCGTTTACCCTGAGATCCCCTTACACCTAATTAAGATAAATCACAGAGAAATACACAAAGATGCATAATTCACCCTCTCTTCGACTGATTTAAGTGTATCCCTGCAGGGAACTTCACCCATTTAACTAAAATCAAGTTAGAAATCAATTTAGTTACATTAGTGCATTTTCAGTATGGAATAGCCCTTAATTTGAATGGGAATAAAGACCCACTATGGGCCGATTGATTCTGTTAGGTGAAGGAAAAGCTTTTATACTCAATATAGCTACAAACAAAATCTGTTTCAGAATGCTGCAGGATATTATATATAGGAAACATGAGGATCTGTGGATATAGGCTTGGCTTTTTTTCGCACAGCTCTGAACATCCTCATTCCTCCTGTGATTTCAGGCATTCCCACACAGAGTTATCCCAGAAAACCCTGAAAAAGGGGGCAGTTTACCTTCCAAGAACCACAGGGGCTTTCTTTCAGTGGCAGAATGTGTGAGGGATCAGAAAGGTCTTTCCAATTTAATGTGTGAGCTCAGGAGACACAGGAGAAAGGAAAAGCCTGGCCTCCAGGAGCATTCAGGGGGAAAATGACGCACACTGGCAGGGAAAGGAGTCAGGATGAGAAATCCCATCTCAGCTTGCAGTGTGCAGGGACAAGGACTGAGCACAGCATTACAGGTTGAAGGGAGGGAGCAGATCTGTTTGCATCCAGCAGGACCTGGCAGGGAGCGGGTGTCATGCATGGAGCAGTTTGAGCAGCACACGTCCCCAGAAGGAGGGTTGAAATGTCCCTTCAGCTGGCTCAGCTTCTTCCAAGGCACAGAGGAGGCTGATGGGAGCACTGGGGGAGCCTGGGATCACCAAATGGTCCTGAGGGCCTGTTTGCAGCCACCTCTGGCTGACACAATTCTGGCTACATCTGCTGTCCGAAGCAGACCCCACAGCGATTGCATCCCATGGGATTCCCATTTGACCCCGTTGCCTTCCCACATCCCTGTGTGTGAGGGAAAGATCAGGCAAAGGAGAGGGAACAATAATAAGAGGTTTCCAGCAACAGTGATCTGCTCATCCCAGCACCTTAATTTTCACAACTGCAATTTCTTAGACCTCTGAAGATATAGCTTGTTAATCTTGCCCCCACTATCCAGCTCTTGACCTTCAAACACGGTCCTGGGAACAATATTATCAAAGATATATGAAGTAAGACTCTAGGTGGCACTTCAGGCTGCATAACTGTGACCTTGTCTATCAAGACATGCAGCATTTAAATCACAGGTTTAATCAGGTAATCCTTAGGCAATCAGGGTGATCAGCACATGTGTGTTAGCACTGTGTAGTCCCTGCAGCAATTTCCAGTGTACATTTCCAGTGTACCCAGAACTGTAGGTCAGTTCCACTCCACTGGAAGAGATCAAGTGAAATCTCAGTCAAGAAAACCAAACTACTCACTGGAATAAATCAGATACAGCCCCATGGAGCTCTTGCAAGACCACAGATTTGTCACCTATGCAGAAGGAAGAAACCTAAATATATCTGTAAGCCTCAAATACTATAGATGAATGCTACAGTAAAACCACAGGCAATTCAGCAAAACATTGCACCACTCCAACACCTGCTGAAGGGGTACACAGGCTGTATATTTTATTTCTGTTCAAATTGCTCTGTCTATTTTCTTCCCATTTCATCAGAACAGAGCTAGCAGTATTTACTTTTCTCCTCTCTCCAAGCCCCAGTGACTAGTCAGTGGGTGCCTTGGACATGTGCTTACCTGACAATTTACTAAGAATGAAGAAACAGAGCAGCAGTGAAGCATGCTACAGCATGTTTTTTGGAATCAGGCAGGGCCCAAATGCCAATGCATTTCTCAGTGGACATCTGAAGGTGCTTTCCACACCACAATTATCTAATGGCAAAGCTGCCAAAGAAGGATTCTGCCTTTTCTCACCCACAGCTATTTGTTACTCTCCCTCCTCCTTCCCATTTATCACTCCGAAGTGTGTTGATACCCTTTAAACTAAATCAGTGAAATAGCTGGTATTAGCAAAACCAGAAAAACCCTTCTGGTCTGTTTTAGATGACACCAGAAATAGCTGCCTTAATGTAACTGTGGCAGGGGACAGGAAACTGCAGTAGGGAAAGGAGCAGAGAGGAAATGCATTGGGAATGACAAGGACCTCTTCCAACTGTTTTCTTCCTACAGAAGCACTAATGGTGATTAGCAGGCAGCTGTCTATACTAACCGGACAAAAAAAATTTCTCTGCTCCTTCCTAGCTTCTCTTCACTAGATCTGTGTTAGACTAACTCACAATTCAGCATCATGAAATCCCACAGAGCGTCTGGAAAAGGGCACAGAAGACACTCGGGTCTCCCTGTGCATGGGGTCTTTTGTCTGCTGCAGCACTTCTCCAAGCTCTCCAATGCAACACAGCCTTTGCCTCACCACCCTTCCCATGCCTCATGCAAGGCCCCCAGGAGTGTTCATGTACCTGGGAGGGAAAAGACTGGTCCTTTTGCCTCCAGGCTTCACTAGCAAGCAGCAAATCTGGGGCAGCTGCTCCAGGAGGATTATAACACCTTCTCCCAGTGGGCCAATCCTTCTCCATCAGTTGCTGAACAGGCAGCAGGCAGTTGGCAGCTGCAGAGAAAAGCAAAAACAATAAGAAAAGAAATCTCAGCCAAGTTGTTGAGGATTTCTAAAATGAGGGTCAAGTTTTGCCAAACTTCTTTTCTTTCACAGTGAAACTAGTGAACCCAATTCAGAGTGGTTCCCACACCAAGCTTTCCTCTAATCTCTCCTAGGGGGAAGGAGCATAACCCATCAAAGCTGACACCTCCATGCAAGGTTAGATATTTCCAGGTACACAGAGGTATGAGTATACAGACTAGAGGCAGAACAAAAGCAATGATGTATTCATTTTTATCAAATTCTTTCCATCTCTGTCTGAGCCTAGCTTGCCATAGCTGCAGAAACATTGAACAGCCATGGTATTGGGCAAAGCAAATTCACCTTTCAGGAGAGGGAACATCAGTCAGTCCTGCCCTCCCCACCTTAGCCTCTCTGTTTCAACAGCACCAGCACATTTCACCATAATTTTATTGCTCATTACCCTCAGTTTATTGCTCCCACAGTCTAACCACAGTTTGTTCCCAAGGATATAGTGGGGTATATAGCTCACCCTTTGAGCAAAGCTATGGCTAAATTCCCTGGCAGCCCCAATAGGCATTTTGGTCGCTAATTCCCAGTGAATGTCAGGAAGGCTGATGTTGAGTAACACTGATGCATGCTCTATGTGACATGCTTGTGGTCCTACAGATCACATGCACTTTCTCACAGGGAAGTCCCAGCACTCAGGGGTCCCTTGGCCAGGTTTCTTCCAGAGAGCAGGAGCCCGAGGGGATGGAATGTCACTGGTGTCAGCCTGCCCACTTGGCAAGTAAGGTAGCCAGGGGAGCCATCACTGACTGATGGATGGGGGACAACAGGTCCACAGGGCTCTGAGGTCACCCCTAGCATCCTTACCACCTTGTCAAGGCCAACAAGGGAGGACCAGACCAATGCCCTGTTGATGAGACAGCTTGGCCCTGCACAGTGTGCCCAACACCGAGAGCAGGGAGATGCCATTCTAGGGAAGAGGGCAGAAACACAGACTAAACGTGGCAGGTAGGAGATAGTACTTGTAGCACTGAATCCTGCTTCACAGTGCTGGGTTGGTGCAATACCCTGCTCCTACCTTTGGTACCTACAGAACAGCTCTTCCTTTAAATCTATTATTGCTATTGTCTCTCTGAGCCTGAGTGAGAAATTCAATCTACAGTTTTTATGCTTGTTTTTATATATATGGAAGGTGTAACCTAAAAAATTGGAGGATTTTGTCCTCTGGGCCAGCTCTGGACAGTCATGTCATAATGAGGAGCACCATAAATGTCAGTTTGCCTTAGAAGACACTCATCAGGGATTTAGGTTCACCATCCACAAACAGTATTATCTCCTGTGCCATAATCAGCCTGAATGGATTCCTAGGACCTTTGGCATTTCGAGTGAAGTAAAGTTACACAATTAAACTCCAGTTAGGAAATATCCATAACTTACCAACAGGGCAGAGCAGTTAAGAGCATTACCAGCTGTCAGCACCTGGGAAACTAAATTAAATGGCCAGAGCACTAAGATATGAAAACTGAAGGAAAAATCACATGTGCCTACTTTCTTTATGGCTGCAATGTCATAGGTCATATGTTGTGCTAACCTGTAAGAAATAATAGGAACTTGGAGATAAAATATAGCTCCAAATGTGAACTGGGGCATGGCATAGAAGAAGTTATGCAAGGACAAACTGATTACTAGTATTTTGAAGTATAAAATCACTGTCCCAGAGACTTCTCTCTCTACTCTTTGCAGCTTCACAAACCAAACCAGCTGTTGAAAATAACATTGTTGGATTTTTTAAGATATAAATTTCCTTAGCTGTAAATAGAAATACAATTTCTTTAAACTAAGACTGCTCTCCCATGTAAATTTGTTCAGGTTTTTTTTAAAATTGAATTAGTAACATATGTAATGACAGCTTTCCAGGGATGTGCGATGCTTATACAGAGATTCCTGAAAAATTTGCTATCACTCAAAAAAATGTATCATTCTCTTCCTGAATATCAAATTATCTGAGCAATATAAGGCAAAACAGAAAATGAAGAAGGAACAGCTAAAGTAATTTGGGTGGGCTTTATGTGGGAGGAGCTGTGGCCTCACACGTAGGTAAGGAGATCTCTTAAACCAGGTTTGTGAAATGGGGATAAGCAGTAGCAATAGGGACTGGTTCAACCTGAATTGGTGGAGAAAGAGGATGAAAGCATTGAAGCATCTCCTGTCTGAGAGACTGAGGATCCATAACCCCCTCCCATCCTTCCATGCAATGGAGCTACTTGTGTTCCTCAACAGCAGCAGATAAGGGGCACCAACTATCACATGTGCAGAGGGGTTGTATCATCACTGTGAGGCATCAACAGCCTGATTTGGAGGGTTGGTGCAGGACAGAGGCTTGGCATCATCCAACAAGAGGGGCTGGGAAGAGTGCAGGAGCAGGCTTGGGGAAGGACAGCAATAGCAGGGAAGAGGCTAGTGGGAGCTGGGGTAAAGCCTAGTGTGGTGGGAATTAAGACTCTGGCTATTAGCAGGAAATGTTCATACTTCTCAGAAATAGCAACACCCAAAATACTTTTGATCCTATTCATTTTTCAAAGGCATCCATCTGAACAGCAGCTCCTGTCTCAGGGTGCTCCTGTGGAACAATGGGCAGAGCATGCCTGTGGCCCTAGAGGAGCACAGCGGTGCTCTCAGCCAGCACTTGCCTGCCACAAGTCCCAGCCTGTCTAATGAGGCCCTCCATCACTCCCTTCCCTGCTGGCTGCACACTGTGGGTGGCACTGGCACGGATGCCTTCACCAAAATGCTTGCTTCAGATCAGGGAGGTGCACCCATTTGTAACTCCACTCCCCTGGCTCTGCAGGTGCCTCTAGCCACACGCCACGTTGAGGGGGAGGAAATGACAATGGTTGTGATGGAGCCTTCAAGGAAATGCTGACTCACCCCATCCAGAGGTTGCAAGAAATACCCACAAGTCTCTCTCAGTGATTTGCTGCAGATGGGGAAATGGAGACGACAGGCACAATGGCTCACCAGCCTGCCATGGCTTTTAAACGCCATGGCCTTCCACAAAATTGCTAAAACAAATACAGCAATTAAAAACCTCTGCACAATGAGTCTGGTTCTGCAAACAGACAAATGGGTGGCAGAGTAGTGGCAATGACCAGCGTTGCCTGGTAATCCATTTTCTCTGAGCTATGTAATGGTCACATCTATAAAGAAATAGTAGAGGAAAGGGAGGGAAGCACAGGAAATCCATTACTGCCATAAAGGGAAGGAAGCTGAACAGGAGCCTGGACCCAAATCTGGGTCCTCCTGGATTCCTGACCTCCTGCCAGGGTAAGATATTAGAAACCAATACCAGGGGTGGAGCAGCAACTGCGTCAGTGACTCATTCCCTGGGGAAAAGCAGAGCCATGCAGACAACTGGCACAGCATCTCACTGCCTCAGAAAGCTCACCCATCATGCCAGCAGCTGGCACACTTCCTGTGATGAACCAAAAATGCAGATCATTTAGCCTGGCTACCTGAGCATGATCCCCATTATTGTCTCACAGAAATGGAAACAGAGTCATCCTGATGAGACTTTTGATCCAAAAAAAGCATAGTATTACGTGAGATATCCAGGAAATGGAAGTCCAGATGGAAAAAGATTAGGAATTGCTTTTTGAGTTGTTTAAATCACAGCTGACCTTATTATTTGGTGTTCAAGCAGGAGAGAGAACTCTGAGACAGGACAACATTCAGGCTTTCTCCTTCCCCTGACTATCCTGCTGCTGCCCATACACAATTCTGGTCATGTGCTGCGTTCTCACAGTTCCTACACAATCCCACCCTTGTGCTCCCAGCTCGGGGACCAGGAAGTTGTTTGTCACACAGCATTCCATTTGTCACATTCGTTTCAGGCAACGATAATACCCAGTTGCAAGTAGCACATTTTACTGCAGCAAATATTGCAGCAGTTCTTCTCCAGATAGGGAAATGAAGGCTCAGAGGGGTAAAAAGGCTTTCTTTTGGCCCCCTAGTGAGTCGCTGATCTCCCAAGTACTAGTGTAAATTTAAACATCACTCCCTAGGCTTGCTCTTAGATTTAGCTTGCCAATATATTCCTCTGAAGTCCATACTTGAGAACTGTGCTTAACACCTGCACCTAGAAGTGTATTTTTCTTTCTGGGAGAAGGCAAAGTGGGAAGGGGAATTATGCCTCGGTACTGCAGTTGATCACACAAAAACCTGTATACTTTCAGCTTTTGTCTAATCAGATTTCAGTAGAATGTACATAGAACTGAATCCAATCTGTCTATTTGTAAAACTTGACAAATTTTTGGCATCAGCAATAGAGAAGCCCATGCGCCACCATCTTTCCCAAACTGGGAATTTTGCGGCCTGATCCGTGCAGTTTGCCTTCCTGTGCCTCACACATCTCAAGGAAAAAGTTTTGCCTGTAACTGCCCCTCTGAACACCAGTGGGGATGGTCTTTGTTGTGGTAGGCAATATCCCTCCTGCACATCTTTTCTTTCTCCTCTGATCCTTTATCCTGTACTGCTAGCCATAGGCAACGCCATAGAGATGCATCTTGACATTGAGTGTTATAGGGGCTGATACTTGAGACAGAGTTCCTTCAGAGTTCAAGGCTGGCTTGCTATGTGTTTTGTTTGCTCCTTGAACCTTCTTAAAGCCACAGCTGGGAATTTTAATAGCTTTCCCAGCTGTCTGTCTGTGATGGGGGAAAACCCAATGTGACTAAAGGCCTGGTATGACTGTGCTTCACTCCAAAGTAAAATAAAAACACCTTCCTGAAAGTAGATGTGTACTTTGGATTTGAAACTACACAGCTGCCAAGATGAGCTACTGTTTAATTTTGGTGACACTTAGTAGGTCAGTGTGTCCTCCATCTGACCCATACCAAAATGGGTTGGTTTAAGTGGGTTGCTGCAGAAAGACCCTCCCAGTTTTGCTCCAGGCTCCTGGGAATACAGACCATTCTCACCACCCATAGCATCACTTCCTATTTCCCCAAGCCCCACAAGTGCTCATGAGCCCTGACTGGCAGGTTTAGCCAGTGCTTCACTGCTCCTGCTTTTGCACTGAATGTTGACATGCTCTAAGTGTCCAGGGTCTGATGGTACAGTCTGCTGCAATATTATTATTGCTGAGGATAGGACAATTATTGGCATTTTACTATGACTTTATTTTCTTGGTTCATCATAGCAAACAAACAAGAGTGTGATCTATGGCAGTTTCCATTTCAGTGTCTCTGCAGCTCTACCGCAGAATGCCATCATCCACACCTCTGATCCCTGAGAGTCCTGTTAGCGCATCTTGTTGGCAGCAGAAGTGTTCTTCCACTGCAGGTTTGATCCAAAACAGCATATTCCACCATCTGCAGCTACCTGCTGGTGTCCAAGACATAGTGAGGTGGTTGCTTTCTTTATCCAATAGCATTCGCCAATATTTATCTCTGGCACCAAGCGCTGAGGCTATTTTTGCTCCTGCCAAGGCGGGTTATCGTGCCTTTCCTTACAGGCACTGGGTAATGAGCAGTTTGTCGTGCTCGGAAGGGGTCGCCAGGCTGAGGCAAAGGCAGCGTTTGCCTGTGCAGAGGGTGGCCCCCAGGTCAGCACCTGGAGGGGCACAGCACCTGCAGCACTGACACCGCCTCCCTCCGTGCGGGGCAGGGGCTGCTGCTGCCCTCGCCCTCAGTGCCATCCTGGCCAAATCTCTGTTTCAAGGTGAAATATGGCTGGAAAACATCCCAATCCTTTGAAAATATCTCAATAACCTTTCAGCACTCCACTCCCTGCTCCGACTCTTCATGGGCCAGCTTTTCTGCTTTACCTATGTGGACACAGACTATCCCACCTCTACTCATATTCAGGTTAGTTGTTGTTAATAATTTTTTCTATCTGGTATATTACTTGGAGAGTATTTCTTCCCTTTTTACTTGTTTTCTTTCACAATTTTTTCCCTTCTTTCACAATTTTTTCCCTCCTTCCACCTCCAAAACACAAGCTTAAGAAGCACTCTATATATGCTGTGGTTGTGAATTGGTGTGCACTTGCCTTCCATATAGCCACATCTTTCCCAACAGCAGGATGAGTTGTTCAAGAACCTCACATCAGCTACTGCTTCTTTCAAGCATACCGCAAATTCCTTTTTTAAAATAAATCATCTGTTAACAAGAGAATCTGCCATTTTATTTGGGGGCAGTATTCTGATATATGTATGACTTAAATTCAGTTATGTTCTTTGAGGAGATTCTTTACTTACATTTTATTTACCAAAGAGGAATGCTTACAATATGTTGTGATTTCTTCTAGATCTTATATGAGTTCTACTGATGGGCCTGAAATCCATTGCAGTATGTCCATGACTGGTACTAGAGTGGTTGGTATTGGTTTTGCTTCTCTCTCTTTTCATCTCATTTTCCCACTGTCCCAAAAGAATCTAGTTTATAAATTTCTTCCTTTTCATACCTATCATCTCAAATATTTGAACTTTGGATAACGTTCTTGGTCTTTCTTTCTCCTTCCTATCCCTTTTCCTTGTAAATAAGCATGATCACAGCCATAATTTCTGACTACCCAGGCAGAGAAATCAAATCACCTCTGAAATCATGCTCTCCATGAAAAGGAGATGAAAAGCAAAACAAGCAGAGATGACCTGGAAAAAAGAAAATGGAAGAACCATGGACTGCTGCCAGCAGCTCTGCTGAGGGCCCAGCCTGCTTGCCAGCAACTGAAAAGCTGCTCAGCATTGAAGGTGACTAAACCTAGGGCACAGTTTCAATGTCTGCCAAAATAAACAGTGGGCCAGAAGATGGCACATAGTGATTGCTGGACTTGTCTTCCAGTCCTGATGACTGGCCAGTTCCCAGTCCTGTGCCTCAGTTTCCTGATTTTGGAATGGGTAGAGCTGTTAAATTTTGTTACAAAAAACAGAACACCCTTTCTGTATGCCAGGAAATTAGCAAACACGGCAGCGGGAAGAGATCAATAGAACAGATCGTAATGATGAAAGAACTAAACTAAATGTCCCTTCCTTCAAAAGCCTCATGCACAGCCAAGACTGGAGGCTGGCAGAAATCAATGAAAAAATCCCCTTCCCATAAAAAGTACAAAGTATTCAAATTATTTGCATTTTATCAGTAAGGGCAAATAAATGATAGAGAAACAGGTCCAATTTCTGTCCTGTAACCCTTGCCTCTTGCCTTTCCCTACAGGAAGGTGTAAAGCTCTTCTACAGGGATGGTTTACAGGGATGGCATTGAACCCAAGAGCCTGGTCTGGACTCCTTCTTAGGAATGGACAACTGCCTCCCCTTCCTTGCCAGTCACCATGTCCTTCATTGGACCTAGTCTCAAGTACATGCAGATCCCTATTTATCAAGCTACTTCCCAGCTGTGTCTAGGCATACTTTGATGAATTAATGCATAGGATATTAAAAACTGTAACTATATAGAAAGGAACATAACCCGAAATATATTTAACAGTCCAAACAGATTGTACTGTACAACATGGACTTTTGGCTGTATAGAGGGATATTTGCTTCCATTTCCAGCTGTTTAAAAACTAACCTAGTTTAGTGCATTAAAAATTGTTCCTCTCACCCTCATGCCTGTACACAAGGAGCAGCAGGACCACGGAGCACCCTGCTGCATTCACAGGTCACACAAGATCACATCTGACCTTGACCTTAGCACACTCATGACCAGATGTGGCTCCAAATGTGGCTGTGCTGGCTCCACACCACACAGGTATGGATCCAAGATCTGGCCAGACCCAAGGAGAACAGATCATGGATCTGATCAAAACCTTTTTCCAAGGTGCTATACAAGCACTGGAAAGAAAGAGGACCTTGAGCCTAAAGAATAGGTAAGAAATGTAAAACAAGAATGCTAAAGAGATTTTGGTAACATGAATGTTCTCTAGATATCTCCATGTGTTGTTTTATAAATTAAGACTTTTAATAAGCATTGAATTTAAAATGGTACCTCAGGCAGATGAGCCAAAGAATAGGCAAAGGGTAGTAAGAAGAATGAATATTTTATCTTCCAGAGAGGAGACTCTTCTTCTGAGCACAGAACAAGATCAAACTGGTTTAATCACAGAATATAAACTCAAGGCTAAAAAGCTGATCTAGTGTGCCTAGAAAGAGGACAATCATTTAAGTATACCCAATTACTGTGTTTATAATAAAGTAGCTTTATTTAAGATGATAAAAGACAGGCAACGCCTCAAGGCATGTTTCCTCTGAAACTCAATCCATGCTCATGTTCAAACTTACAGGTGCAATGATCTCCTTGCTTCCACATAGTGAATGAATTTTGGGCAACAATTAGCTCTCACAGGGTCACTGCTATTGTGTTTTCTTGCCATTTTGAAGCATTCAGTATTGGGATTAATTTCTTTTAAGTCGACCTGTCTTCTTGCATTCACTAGGTGTGTTTTTATTCAGTCATTAACCTTTTCAGTAAAGTCTTTGAAGATCAGTTCCTTACTGTACTTTGGATTGGCTTTCTGGTAGTGGTAGATCCCACTTTATGTCAGGGTCAGCACAAACAAGCAAAGCAGCTTCCAGAAAAATTAATTTGTAGTATTTTGTGTGCAGGACAGAGCAGAAGAAGAGTAAAAATTAAGTGAAGGCACTCACAATGACATACATGTTCATGAGAACCAAGATTCTGGGAATACCTATTATAATATATCTTCTTATGAATACTTTAAAATCTTCTTGATATATTCCTGTTCTCCCACTCTCAGGAACAGTTACTGTTGCAGATACTTTCTTTAGAAAGTTTATATTTGACTCTACATTTCCAGAACAAAGCCTTTGGCCTTGGTTGTCCAGGCATCTGCACATGTGCATTGGTCACAAGAAACTCAGCAGGATTATGCATGGGTAGAAAGGTATTTTTAGCTCTTTATTTATGGAGCTTTTTTCAGGTTGATAGAAACTATTTCTTCCCAAAGAAAGAAATGCTATTATGCACATTCTATGTCCATCTTGTTGTGAGAGTAGTGTCTATGCTTCCTCAAACAAGTAGCTTTTACATAGCTGAGGTTGACTTACCAGAAAAGATCATTCAGCAGTGCAGACCACATTTAAAGAAAACATACTTACAGAAAGAGAGAAAATAGTATGTTGCTACCATTGTCATCTGTGAAAATTTTTTGCCTTTACCTCTTGTCCAGTTTTGGATTTAGTTTCTAATCCCCTTAACAGGTTTTCCCAAATCCAGTGTAGTTTAAACTATTACTTAATATGTTCTTTGCTAGAAGGATTTTCTGCCTGTGTCTATGTACATTATAATATGTATGCACATACACATAACATTATTATTCCCTTAGTGGCAATTAAGCAGCATAATCCACCTCAAAGATATTTACAACAATTTAAACTACCCTGAATCAAGGAGTTTAGAGGATTAGAGATGAGATTTAAGCAGTTACTGAGAGGATAAATTTTACTATTCCTGTGCACTGTTGCACTGTTTGACTTTAAGACCAGAGAATGGAGAGTTTGGAAGTCATTGAAGCACAGAAGGAAATGAATCAAAAGCCCAGAATAGTTTGTTTGTTGAGAACTTTTAACTTTCATGTTTAGAGGAGGGTAGACAGCTGGCTCCTTGAGCAAATTTGTTCAACTTCCTTGCAATCTCCTTTCACTGGTAATTTGAGGACAGTCAGTGAGCGTGTGTGTGTACTCCCACAGCATCTCCAGCACCCTGCACATCTGTGAGCAGGCACAGTGGGTCTGGTCTAAACTGAAAGCTCTGGTATCTTCAGTAACATATGGCCTGCTCTGGGATAGAGGGCACAAACCAGCACTGAATATTCAAGCCACACTGGATTTATCAAAGGAAAAAAGCACCCAAAGATAAAAATTTGGCTATGCTGAAGAAGGATTGAACTCATACAGATTGAATAGCTCTGCTGTTTGATTTTTCCAATATCCATGTAGTGAATCAGCACACTAGGATTGTTTATGGGCACACCCTGACTTGTATTTGTATCACCACATTTATGCTTTTCACTCTCAGACTCCTCAGCTGAAATAGTGTTGACTGAAAGTGTCTGAAGAAAAGCTCACCCAATTTATTTATCTCTTGCACAATCTGTGGGGCCAATTCCTCCAGTCTACCTTGTCAATGGAGTAAGAGTAAACTCTCTGAAGCTGCCCCTCTTCTGTATGTAACACCTGGCATATTGTCTATTTTCCCTCTCTTTCTGCCAATGAGAAGCTACCACTAAAAAGTGAAAAATAAGGAAAAATTATTGTTGCCACCTGGTATACTAAATATACATCCCATGTAATTCCCCAATAAATTCCTTGTATTACTCTCAAAGGGCAATTTCCCCCCCAAATTTATTTTTTCACGGGTAGTATCTTCTATGCAAAAATGCATCAAACTTTCCTGTCACACCCAAGGTATCAGCTCCTATCATCCACTCCAGAGGAGAGCAGCAGAGTCAGAGCAGCAAATGGAGTTCTCTGAGGGTGTGGACTTTTCAAGCTGCCAATCTCCCAGCTGTGACTTTGCCCAGCAGCCCAAGGGCAGCCTTGCTAGTAGGAGTAGTCTTGTCCATGGGGAGTAGCCCCCAAAAGACATGATCCTGCTCCCTTCTCCACACAAGGCTCTGGCAAACTCGGGAAGAGCAAAAATCTACCCTCTGCACAGCCAATTTTGCATTGCTAATGAGAGCATGCAGCAAAATCTTTCTGAATGGATGCTTCCTTCCCTTTCTAAGAAACATCTTCTAACATATCTGTGTTTGTTACTTACTAGAAAGAAGGTAGGAATAGGAAAATGTATGTGAAAGACATGAGGATGAAGAGGCCAAGCAAAAGGAAGCCTTGTATCATGGGGGTCATGTCATGTGTTTATATGAGCTTCACTTCCTGGAGATCCACACTTGGTCATGGATGGCACAAGTTCCCTGTGGCAACAGGAAATTCTCATTGCAACTCCTCCTTGTGACTGTGGCTACTTCACTTAAGAATCATTTAGGGGGATCTATTTGCAAAGCTTGTAGAAGTTCTAACTGTGTTTGTGGTGGTCTTCCTCTTAAAAAATACCAATTATTTCAAACTACCTTGAAGTGCCTGCAGCAGTACCATGAGACAGTGAAATGCCCCGTTCACATACCAGAAGGAGAAACTATCTTTTGGATATGGCAGTGGATTTCATGCCCGAAGAGCTCAGAAGTTTATTGCATTTACTGGGGAGTGGGGATGGAAATTACAAAAATTATGATAAATAGCTTGCCATAGCCCATCTACAGATTTCACCTGCTGACATGGTTTAGTGGGCAGACACTAATACCACCCTCGGGAGGAAGAAGGAAACCAGCGCTGGGACGGGAAGGGGTTAGGCAAGATTTAAGTGAGTGTACAGGAAGCAATAAAGGTTGTGGAGATTTAGCTGGGTTCTGGTGAGTGTTTGATTGAATCCTTAGTTAGGGAACAAACTTGACAACATTCTCTGTTTTTGCTGTAGGAACAACTGTTCACTTGTCTAAATCCTGCCCTCAGCACTGATATATATCAGCCTTCAATTTACTCTCGCTTCCATTCGAATCACAGTATGAATCAAGCACATCGCCCCTGCTACTATGCAGATGGTGTGCAGAAAAGACTATACAGTTTGTCTTAAGGATTTTTATTATTTTTTTTAAATTTTAATTAGGCCTGATTTGTTCTTCCATTTCCTGCCTAGGGTGAATTTAACACAGGTGGTGTCTTCCAGGGAAGGGCAGGGGATTTGGGTGAAACCTCAAAGCTGCCTGAACACGCTGTGCTCTTGGCTGCCAAGCTGAGCCTGCGTTTTACAAGCCCAAGTTTGGCAGAGAGCGATGCCAACGGGACCAGCCCCGGGAAGTGCTCTGGGAGCTCAGCCCCGTTGGCCAGCAGGGGAGCCTGGCCAGCAGCGTCTCAGCAGCCCCAGCCAGCATCAGGTGCCAGAGTAGATCAGATCAGAGGTCCAGCTCACCTGAAATCCTGCCTCTCCTGCTTGCCTGAAATCTTGCCTGTTCTGTTCCCTGAAATCCTGCCTCTCCTGCTCCCCTGAAATCCTGCCTGTTCTGCTCCCCTGAAATCCTGCCTGTTCTGTTCCCTGAAATCCTGCCTGTTCCCCTGAAATCCTGCCTCTCCTGCTCCCCTGAAATCCTGCCTCTTTCTGCTCCCTGAAATCCTGCCTGTTCTGCTCCCCTGAAATCCTGCCTCTTTCTGCTCCCTGAAATCCTGCCTGTTCTGCTCCTCTGAAATCCTGCCTGTTCTGCTCCCCTGAAATCCTGCCTGTTCTGTTCCCCTGAAATCCTGCCTGTTCTGCTCACCAAGAACACATGCAGAAGAATCCCCCTGCAAAGGAAAAATGAATGCCCATCCAAAAACATGTTCAGCAGTCCAGTTTCACTGCAAGAGGGAAGTACTCACTGTCACAAGCCTTGAAGCAGAGATCTGAGTTATTAAAATAATATTACATTAAATTATGAGTTCACAGATTAACTTTTACCCTGGATAGTTTAACTGCAGATGTAGGCAGTATTGATTGCAATGTCTTACATCTGTTAATCCTACTGAGCTTTTTACCTCAGTATTTTCTCAAGGCCATGGCAGAGACACTGTCTTAAAAAAGCATTTGCTGGTTTAGATTTAAACTGGTTGCTTTTATTTCTGGATCTCTCTGTGATATTTATTACAAAGGAGGGTACACAGGAGTGACCACATGACCCCTTGGTACCATCTGTTATTTTATATACTGCAGTGACATCCCTCCTTGCCACCTTCCACTACTCAATCGTCCATATCTTCATCTCAAAGTGTTTCCATACCTCTTCATCACATGTTTTGTTACTCTTCTCTGGACGTAAAAATATGTCAGCCATATAATCTTTTATGAGGTGAAGCTACCCTTACCTAAAAACAGCATTCTAGCTGAGGACATGCCATTGATCTTTCCATAAAAAGGCATTGTAATTCTCACAGCACTATCCTTTATGCCTCCCTTAATAGGAGGATAACCTGATTCTGGGAACCTATTCCCAGGGAGCAGCTAGCTGGAAAGAGGTTCAGGTTCTTTGAGTTTTGACCAGAACTTTTCATGATGCGGCAAAGCCCAAAGCTACGTCTGTCGGCAAGGTCACCTTTGCCATGCACACGTGTAAGGCTCTGTCCCACTGCCTCCACCCTGCTCCGTGGGAATGTTGGTTGCCAGGCACAGCCTTTGTTAGCCTGCCCAAAATGAAGTGCTGAGCACCACTGTTGGCTGGGCATTGTCCCTGTGCTGTGGAGGGCTGCAGTGCAGGAACAAGCAATAGCAGCAGTTCCAGGGGGCCCGGGGCAAAGGTGGAGGTCACGACCTCTTGTGTTTCATTAGGCAATTAGCCAGAGCCCTCTCTAACCTCTCAAAACACAGGGCCCTGGGCAAACTGTCCTCCCCTGGCCAGCCATGGCTGACCCTCTCTAGCTGTAGCCCCACCGGGAGTGTTTTGACACCCTCTCAGATATTCTTCTGTTCTACATATGAACAACACTATTATATGGTTTTCTATCTGCATCTTGCAAATTGCCAGATTTTGAGGCACTGGAAGACAACATTTTTCAAGGAATTTCACAGAACTGGCACTCTCAGAGCTGCCATAGAAACAGGCTGGGTATTTATAGGTTTTGTCCAAGGTGCTGTCCCATCTCAGGATCCTTCTGTCTGTATCTAATATTAAATGTTTTTGCCCAAAGGGGCTTAGAAAACAGTGGCCAGAACCATGTGTGAAATGAGAAGATACAGAAGGGAAAGATTTAAGGATTTAGACATAATTGAACCTAGCCAACTCAGCTAAGCAGACCCCAATGAGGTAATTCCTGACACCCTTGAAAATCTACCCAGATTTGGTCACAATAAAACAGGCAAATCTCAAAATGCCTTTTTCTAATTTTAATTCTCTTCATGTTTGCAACCTCAGTCCAAGAACTTATGTGCCCAGGTACATCTGGTATGTTTCTGACTGTACATTCAAAGGCTAGGTGGTCAGAATTTCTGACCCACTTCTGAGACAGTGGGAATTTCTTCTCCTGTAATTGACACCAATGTCCTTTGCATGAGACAGTGAAAACAAAGGAAAGGCAAGATAAAAGGAAAGATGAAGGAAGGAAGGAAGGAAGGAAGGAAGGAAGGAAGGAAGGAAGGAAGGAAGGAAGGAAGGAAGGAAGGAAGGAAGGAAGGAAGGAAGGAAGGAAGGAAGGAAGGAAGGAAGGAAGGAAGGAAGGAAGGAAGGAAGGAAGGAAGGAAGGAAGGAAGGAAGGAAGGAAGGAAGTGTCGGAAGGAAGGAAGGAAGGAAGGAAGGAAGGAAGGAAGGAAGGAAGGAAGTGTCGGAAGGAAGGAAGGAAGGAAGGAAGGAAGGAAGGAAGGAAGGAAGGAAGGAAGGAAGGAAGGAAGGAAGGAAGTGTCGGAAGGAAGTGTCGGAAGGAAGTGTCGGAAGGAAGTGTCGGAAGGAAGTGTCGGAAGGAAGGAAGGAAGGAAGGAAGGAAGGAAGGAAGGAAGGAAGGAAGGAAGGAAGGAAGGAAGGAAGGAAGGAAGGAAGTGTCGGAAGGAAGGAAGGAAGTGTCGGAAGGAAGTGTCGGAAGGAAGTGTCGGAAGGAAGGAAGTGTCGGAAGGAAGTGTCGGAAGGAAGGAAGGAAGGAAGGAAGGAAGGAAGGAAGGAAGGAAGGAAGGAAGGAAGGAAGGAAGGAAGTGTCGGAAGGAAGGAAGGAAGTGTCGGAAGGAAGTGTCGGAAGGAAGTGTCGGAAGGAAGGAAGTGTCGGAAGGAAGGAAGTGTCGGAAGGAAGTGTCGGAAGGAAGTGTCGGAAGGAAGTGTCGGAAGGAAGTGTCGGAAGGAAGTGTCGGAAGGAAGTGTCGGAAGGAAGGAAGGAAGGAAGGAAGGAAGGAAGGAAGGAAGGAAGGAAGGAAGGAAGGAAGGAAGGAAGGAAGGAAGGAAGGAAGGAAGGAAGGAAGGAAGGAAGGAAGGAAGGAAGGAAGTGTCGGAAGGAAGTGTCGGAAGGAAGTGTCGGAAGGAAGTGTCGGAAGGAAGGAAGGAAGGAAGGAAGGAAGGAAGGAAGGAAGGAAGGAAGGAAGGAAGGAAGGAAGGAAGGAAGGAAGGAAGGAAGGAAGGAAGGAAGGAAGGAAGGAAGTGTCGGAAGGAAGTGTCGGAAGGAAGTGTCGGAAGGAAGTGTCGGAAGGAAGTGTCGGAAGGAAGGAAGGAAGGAAGGAAGGAAGGAAGGAAGGAAGGAAGGAAGGAAGGAAGGAAGGAAGGAAGGAAGGAAGGAAGGAAGGAAGGAAGGAAGTGTCGGAAGGAAGTGTCGGAAGGAAGGAAGGAAGTGTCGGAAGGAAGGAAGTGTCGGAAGGAAGGAAGGAAGGAAGGAAGGAAGGAAGGAAGGAAGGAAGGAAGGAAGGAAGGAAGGAAGGAAGTGTCGGAAGGAAGGAAGTGTCGGAAGGAAGGAAGGAAGGAAGGAAGGAAGGAAGGAAGGAAGGAAGGAAGGAAGGAAGTGTCGGAAGGAAGGAAGTGTCGGAAGGAAGGAAGGAAGTGTCGGAAGGAAGGAAGGAAGGAAGTGTCGGAAGGAAGTGTCGGAAGGAAGTGTCGGAAGGAAGTGTCGGAAGGAAGTGTCGGAAGGAAGGAAGGAAGGAAGGAAGGAAGGAAGGAAGGAAGGAAGGAAGGAAGTGTCGGAAGGAAGGAAGGAAGGAAGGAAGGAAGGAAGGAAGGAAGGAAGGAAGGAAGGAAGGAAGGAAGGAAGGAAGGAAGTGTCGGAAGGAAGGAAGGAAGGAAGTGTCGGAAGGAAGTGTCGGAAGGAAGTGTCGGAAGGAAGGAAGGAAGTGTCGGAAGGAAGGAAGTGTCGGAAGGAAGGAAGGAAGGAAGGAAGGAAGGAAGGAAGGAAGGAAGGAAGGAAGGAAGTGTCGGAAGGAAGGAAGTGTCGGAAGGAAGTGTCGGAAGGAAGGAAGTGTCGGAAGGAAGGAAGGAAGGAAGGAAGTGTCGGAAGGAAGGAAGGAAGTGTCGGAAGGAAGTGTCGGAAGGAAGTGTCGGAAGGAAGGAAGTGTCGGAAGGAAGGAAGTGTCGGAAGGAAGTGTCGGAAGGAAGTGTCGGAAGGAAGTGTCGGAAGGAAGTGTCGGAAGGAAGTGTCGGAAGGAAGTGTCGGAAGGAAGGAAGGAAGGAAGGAAGGAAGGAAGGAAGGAAGGAAGGAAGGAAGGAAGGAAGGAAGGAAGGAAGGAAGGAAGTGTCGGAAGGAAGTGTCGGAAGGAAGGAAGGAAGTGTCGGAAGGAAGGAAGTGTCGGAAGGAAGGAAGTGTCGGAAGGAAGGAAGTGTCGGAAGGAAGGAAGGAAGGAAGGAAGGAAGGAAGGAAGGAAGGAAGGAAGGAAGGAAGTGTCGGAAGGAAGGAAGGAAGGAAGGAAGGAAGGAAGGAAGGAAGGAAGGAAGGAAGGAAGGAAGGAAGGAAGGAAGGAAGGAAGGAAGGAAGGAAGGAAGGAAGGAAGGAAGGAAGGAAGGAAGGAAGGAAGGAAGGAAGTGTCGGAAGGAAGGAAGGAAGGAAGGAAGGAAGGAAGGAAGGAAGGAAGGAAGGAAGGAAGGAAGGAAGGAAGGAAGGAAGGAAGGAAGGAAGGAAGGAAGGAAGGAAGGAAGTGTCGGAAGGAAGGAAGTGTCGGAAGGAAGGAAGGAAGGAAGTGTCGGAAGGAAGGAAGTGTCGGAAGGAAGGAAGGAAGTGTCGGAAGGAAGGAAGGAAGGAAGTGTCGGAAGGAAGTGTCGGAAGGAAGTGTCGGAAGGAAGTGTCGGAAGGAAGTGTCGGAAGGAAGGAAGTGTCGGAAGGAAGGAAGTGTCGGAAGGAAGGAAGGAAGGAAGGAAGGAAGGAAGGAAGGAAGGAAGGAAGGAAGGAAGGAAGGAAGTGTCGGAAGGAAGGAAGGAAGGAAGTGTCGGAAGGAAGTGTCGGAAGGAAGTGTCGGAAGGAAGGAAGGAAGTGTCGGAAGGAAGGAAGTGTCGGAAGGAAGGAAGGAAGGAAGGAAGGAAGGAAGGAAGGAAGGAAGTGTCGGAAGGAAGGAAGTGTCGGAAGGAAGTGTCGGAAGGAAGGAAGTGTCGGAAGGAAGGAAGGAAGGAAGGAAGTGTCGGAAGGAAGGAAGGAAGTGTCGGAAGGAAGTGTCGGAAGGAAGTGTCGGAAGGAAGGAAGTGTCGGAAGGAAGGAAGTGTCGGAAGGAAGTGTCGGAAGGAAGTGTCGGAAGGAAGTGTCGGAAGGAAGTGTCGGAAGGAAGTGTCGGAAGGAAGGAAGGAAGGAAGGAAGGAAGGAAGGAAGGAAGGAAGGAAGGAAGGAAGGAAGGAAGGAAGGAAGTGTCGGAAGGAAGTGTCGGAAGGAAGGAAGGAAGTGTCGGAAGGAAGGAAGTGTCGGAAGGAAGGAAGTGTCGGAAGGAAGGAAGGAAGGAAGGAAGGAAGGAAGGAAGGAAGGAAGGAAGGAAGGAAGGAAGGAAGGAAGGAAGGAAGGAAGGAAGGAAGGAAGGAAGGAAGGAAGGAAGGAAGTGTCGGAAGGAAGGAAGGAAGGAAGGAAGGAAGGAAGGAAGGAAGGAAGGAAGGAAGGAAGGAAGGAAGGAAGGAAGGAAGGAAGGAAGGAAGGAAGGAAGGAAGGAAGGAAGGAAGGAAGGAAGGAAGGAAGGAAGGAAGGAAGGAAGGAAGGAAGGAAGGAAGGAAGGAAGTGTCGGAAGGAAGGAAGTGTCGGAAGGAAGGAAGGAAGGAAGGAAGGAAGGAAGGAAGGAAGGAAGGAAGGAAGGAAGGAAGGAAGGAAGGAAGGAAGGAAGGAAGGAAGGAAGGAAGGAAGGAAGGAAGGAAGGAAGGAAGGAAGTGTCGGAAGGAAGGAAGGAAGGAAGTGTCGGAAGGAAGGAAGTGTCGGAAGGAAGGAAGGAAGTGTCGGAAGGAAGGAAGGAAGGAAGTGTCGGAAGGAAGTGTCGGAAGGAAGTGTCGGAAGGAAGTGTCGGAAGGAAGTGTCGGAAGGAAGGAAGTGTCGGAAGGAAGGAAGTGTCGGAAGGAAGGAAGGAAGGAAGGAAGGAAGGAAGGAAGGAAGGAAGGAAGGAAGGAAGGAAGGAAGGAAGGAAGGAAGGAAGGAAGGAAGGAAGGAAGGAAGGAAGGAAGGAAGGAAGGAAGGAAGTGTTGGAAGGAAGTGTCGGAAGGAAGTGTCGGAAGGAAGTGTCGGAAGGAAGGAAGGAAGGAAGTGTCGGAAGGAAGTGTCGGAAGGAAGGAAGGAAGGAAGTGTCGGAAGGAAGTGTCGGAAGGAAGTGTCGGAAGGAAGTGTCGGAAGGAAGTGTCGGAAGGAAGTGTCGGAAGGAAGTGTCGGAAGGAAGTGTCGGAAGGAAGGAAGGAAGGAAGGAAGGAAGGAAGGAAGGAAGGAAGGAAGGAAGGAAGGAAGGAAGGAAGGAAGGAAGGAAGGAAGGAAGGAAGGAAGGAAGGAAGGAAGGAAGGAAGGAAGGAAGGAAGGAAGGAAGGAAGGAAGGAAGGAAGGGTCAGTCTGACAGAAGAGGAGAAATCAGAGCACCAGATGTATGCTACATGTATAGCATTTTATTAGATTACCCTGTTAAGCAATGGTGCAATTTTGTGTATGGCAGCAGAAGCCCTTCCCTCTCAAGGCTATGGCAAGAGAGAGAAAAGATGGTCCTGTTGTTAAGGTAGTGACACAGAATTCAGGAGATCTGGCTCCCATTCCTGGCTCTGACACAAACCTTGTGTAAATCACTTAATCTCTCTGTGCCTCTGTTTCCCATCTGTGAAACAGAGATAACACATCCTTTTTCTCACCCCAGTCTGCCTTGTCTATTTAGATTATCTGCTTTTCTGGGCAGGAAAGCTTCTTACTGCATGGGCTTGGGTTTTCAGTTTGTTTGTCCTCAGCGCTTTTTGCTGGATCTTTTAAGACCAGAGGGAACCAGAATGATCATCTGGTCACAACCCCTTATACAAGACAAGTCCTGGGAGCTCCCAGAATTAATTCCTCTTTCAGGAGCTGAGATTGACAAAAGAACAGACTTTAGGAGAAATATATATGTATGCATGTATGTATGTATGTATGTATGTATGTATGTATGTGTGTGGGTCTGTAATGTAAAAAAAGAAAAAATCCTGAAATCCAATATAGTCTTTAATAAACAGCTATCAGGAAGCTTCACTGATAAAAAACTGGTGCTTTATTACTTGCTCAGTTTTGTCTAGAATCTTTTCTCACTACTAGAAAGATGCTTTGACCAGCTGTTATCCGTGCTGAATTCAAGAGCTCTCTCTAATCAATGTGTATGTACTCATGGTGGGACTTATTTTCCCTAACTTTTACTATGCCTGCAATCCAACCTAGCTGTCCCAGTGAATACAGGAATTCAGGCCAAAGATCTTGGATAACTCTCTTGAAATAGGATAAAATGGCCTCTGAAGGGGTCTGTATTGTCTTTCTTGTGCACAGACCTTGGATAAACTTATTATCCCTATTTGCACCCTTAGGATAATATTGGAGCAGTTACATGATGTTCCCCACTCTTCTTGACATATAATTTCTTTGCAGAATTTATACTTGAGATTATTGCACTACATGATGAGAGCCCAATTGTGATTGTACCTCGACTTCAGCTGCAAATGTTGCTCCTGTTAATGTGTATTCAACCCCTCCTTTCTCCATCATCACTATACACTGATAATTGGTGACATCCAGTGAGATAAGTAGATTTGAAATATTTTCAAGAGAGAAATAAACTCTATTTTGAATTTTTTTAACCTGGACAAGCTCTAACCACTGAGTAATTGAATAAAAG
The DNA here is from genome assembly GCF_027579445.1 of Ammospiza nelsoni. Taxonomy (NCBI): domain Eukaryota; kingdom Metazoa; phylum Chordata; class Aves; order Passeriformes; family Passerellidae; genus Ammospiza; species Ammospiza nelsoni. The sequence goes on along the minus strand of NC_080633.1, from coordinate 117,356,161 downwards.
ACCTTTTCCTGTGGTCATTATGTTAAAGAAAGGCTGCATCTGCTTTTGCATTTTGTGCACAGACTGATCCTTGAAGTGTGCCATAAGCACACTCCTTGGATCAAGCTCTGTACGGGAAGCAGATAGACAAATGTATAGTTATGACATTGGTACTGAACCGCTCAACCTTGTCAGGATTGAGGTGTCTTCTGGGAGTGCACAAAAGCAGAACCTCAGTTGCCTTGGAAACTTCTCCAGCTGAAAACCAAGGAGATTAAGGCAGTTCTGGGCAGCCACCGAGCTGAGCTTTCAGGACTGCCATTTTAGATTCAGATGCCTAAACTCCTCCTAACTTCTCTCTTAAACCACAGTTTGCAGAGACAGCCTCCATTTGAATAATCAAAATGTCAAGCCACACAAACACATTACGGAACACTAAATCTCTTCATATCAAAACCGTGAATTAAATCGCCCCATTTGAAATCTGATTTTAAATGATATCAAGATAGTTTGACAAGAACCATCCTGATTGTCTTTAATTATATCACCTTTTTTTAAATTCCTTATTACTCAAGGTCCCTATCAGCCATTCCATTATTTTGCCTGGGATCGAAGGCAAGCTGACAGGCCTATAATTACTCGGGTCACTGCATTTACCTTTTTTAAATATTGGTACAACATTAGCTTTCTTGTAGTCCTCTGGAACATCCCCAATGCTCCATGGCTTGTTAAAAATCAAAATTAATGGTCTGTAGTGCTCCTAGACTATCGATCTTAAAATCTTGGATGTAAATTATCCAGACCTACTAATTTTAATGTATCTAACTTTAATATCTGCTGTTTAACACATTTCCTTAGTTACTGCTAGAATGAAAAGCATTTCATCATCATTCTGTCCTGAATCATCTGGCTTTTCCCTAAATACTGAACAGAAGTATTGATTGAACACCTCTGTCCTTTCTGCGTTATTATCGAGAATTCTACCAGCTAATAAATGATTAATACCACATCTAGGACCGGCTTTATACTTGAAATCATGTATAATTTCCTTTTCTTCTGTTTAAGCATTTCTACTTGTCTTGATTTTTTTTCCCCAGCAAATTTTCTGGTGCTCGGTATATGCTCCCTTTCTCATTTTCATGTTTACATATTTACTCCCCCGCTTTAGGGAATCATAGCAGTTCTTTGTTTTATGAAACAGATCCTTTGGAAGGCAACATGGACGTGTTTGTGCCCATTAAACTGAAAGGAGGATAAAGGACCTGTCTTTGCCTTTCTTCATCTAAACCCTTTTGAAACTTGGCCTCAGACACAAGTCTATTGTATCCAAGTCTGCATTTCCTTGCATTCTTGGAATGAACCATCATTTTGTTAAATGAATGATTCAGTATTTAGCCTGTGGTCCAAAACTTCAGCTGATTAATGCTGTTGAAGAATCTTCTGACATTACAGGAACAAATGAAGTGAAACTGGGCTCTTCCTAAAACTTCAAGCACGGACTGCTGACACATGTAGTGATGTTTTGGAACCACCAGCAGCAGATCCTCTTTATGTTTCCACTGAGGAAACACACCTCATACTCTTCTCTTGCAAAATCTCAGGATTCTTTTAAGTGAGCAATGGACCTCGAACAGCTTCCTACAATGCAGGGCATGTGCCATGCAGATGAGCAGCTTCGATCTTATGTAATAATGAGCAGCAATGCTTACATAGACATGCCTTATTTTTTAAGCACTTCACAGGAAAATAAGATAGATGACTTTTTTTTGCTCAAAAATGTATTTGAGACAAAATTAGCATTACAGTTAGTTGTGAGTTAGGAGAAAAAGGGAATTTTCTAGAGGGAGGTAGCAAACTTTGTGTTGGACTTTGGGTAGATCCTTTAATGTCCTTACAATGTAAGTACTTTAATAATCTGTACCTATGGGTATATATGGACCAGACAATACACTGTGTTGCCCCTTTCAAGTCACCATTCACATCACTGAGATGCATCACTAATTATTTTCATTAAATAAGACTGACTTTTTTTGCATAATCAACTCCCTGAAGGACTGGGATTGCTCTATGCTTCCATGGAAAGAAACCAGCCCTTGGTCCCACTAGTACCTGCAGTGTTGATGAAGGGTCTCATTTCTTTCTCATCATTAAAGCTACAAAAGCTGAGGTGCAATGTGTGATACCACAGCCCACTAGCAAGAGAAGTGAGAAACTGAAGTGACAAGGTTCCAACAACTGCAAAAAGGATGCAAAAGTGAAAAAGAAATAGCACTAATTCAGAAAAGGTCAGAGGAGTAGAGAAATCTTCACTTTTGGCCTACCCAGACGCATGAAGAAGTATGGGAATTTCCACAGTGTGGCTGGTCTCACCACCTTCCACATTGCAAAAGCAAGTCCTAGAGCAAGCTTACTGTGGAAACGAAAATGGCTGTTGTGTAAGCAGATGCAACTAATAAATTCAAAGCAAGTCAATACCATTTGTAATAAAATAAAATATCAAAACTAATTTGCACTTCTAGAGTAGCATTAGGAACAATAACCAAGCTGCAGAAGCTCTTTGGAGGCTCACAACAATACAAACTAAACCTTATCCCCACTGAACTTAAAGGGAGTGTTCATTCATGAACTGAGACAAAGAGCAAAACCAACTTCTGCTGACAATACTTTGTTGTTTCAAATGGCAAATCCATGGAAGGAAGAACAAGTCTGATGTTCCAGAGAGGTGTTAGGGCATACCCACTTGTATCAAGATGCAAAGCTGGGGCCTTATCAGAAAACTCTTCAAGGCAGATGTATTTCTTACTTAACCACTTTAAAAGACGCCAGCATGTTGAAGTTGCAGTCATTTCTGAAAATGAATGAAGAATATGTTAAAGCATAAATTAAGGAAATCAAAACTAGGAATCACAGCTTCCTAATGTGTAGGAAACCTCATTTATAGGCAAGTGCTGGAAGGAAAAGGTTGGTAGCTTGCCTAATTTTAGAGCTGAGGGGCCTACAGATGCTGACAGTCGTACATCTGCTCTGCCTGTCTTCTGATGGACAGGAATCAACTCCAGTCCAGGAGCTCTGCAGGCACAAGTCCAAGGTAATAATCTCAAAGTGGCACAGCTGTGGTTCTTGATCAGTTCAAGTGTGTTTTGCACTCATGATCAGCAACAAGACCCTACAGCCAAGGCGACTTCCGAGTAATCTGAGTTCCCAGCTGTGGCAATAACCAGATCATCAAAGGATGATAAAGTCAATATTGCTTGGTTGCCTTGGGAACCAGACAAATGCCCAGACCTGTTCCCTTTAGTAACAGAGTAGGGTAATAAGTCGGTTTTTTTCCCTCCTGTGAGGCGTTCCCAGAGCTCCTGCCTCGTGAGCTTTGTGGGATGTGGCTTGCAGGTTTTGGAGAGATGAGCATTTCAGTGCTTGGCTTGTGCAATCAGAACTTTGGTTACAAGCCTGCAATAAGCATGCTAAGAAGAGGGATAAAGTTCTTTGGGTTTGGCACCACAGGAACACAGCTGCTTCAGTGCTGGCCCACATGTGGCTACCTTGGTGTGTGGGTGGAGAAGAGATGGGGCTGCCTGCACCCATCAGGGTAGATGAAGCTGGATGACTCAAAAGCAGATGTTGGATTAGAGCCCGCTGCATCTGACTCACAGAAATATCCTTTAACCACCAGCCATTTCTCAGAAAATATGCCTGAATAAAATACTCAAACTGTATTCTTAGAATGGGGGAAAAAGAAAAAAAAAGCAGAAGAATTTATTTTAAGAGAAACCTCAGGGCTCACCTGAAGGACCCTACCAAAGTTCAAAAAGACCCCAGGTTTAAACAGCTCTAATCCAGATTGACCAGCAGCATCTGAATAAAGGCAGACCAATAATCCCTTCTCCAGGTCCAAAAAAGACTTGCATAAGTTCACTGTCTTGCAGTTATTTCTCATTCATCTGAAAATTACTTCTATTAAACTATCCAAACCAGAAAAACACAACACATCCATAGAAAGAAAGGGTCCAAAAATTCAGTCCTAAAGCTGTTGTAACCACTTAAACATTTCAACAGTGTTTATAAATGTATGCCAAACTGGAATTATTCCTTTCATAATATTATGATTAGTATAGTAAAGAACTGCAGTTTCAAAAATAATTGTGCAGCATCACTCATAAAGGAATATTATGCAAAGAATATTTGCCATAATGTTTTGGTCCAAAGATTTCAGTAATGACAATCCAAACATTGACAACAGCATAATTTATCTGATGTTATCTAACTGAGAGATACCACAACACTCCTCGGTCACAAATCATCATCAAGACACTTCAGAAATTACAGTAATGTGGCTAGCTCTTTCCCTTTTTGCATTAATTTCTTCACAAACTTGTAGTGTAAGATTTGTAAAACAAGAAATAATTATTTTTAATTTCTATTGACACCTAAAATAAGAACAGCTTAGTAAGACTTCCAGCAATACCTTAACATATGCCATTAAAAAGAAAGGAGGAAAAAAACCCCCTAAATTAAGTGGAAAGCAAATTGTCTTAAGAAAATAGTTATATATCAATAGTTCCAACAGAGAATAACAAATGCAGATTTAGGAAGACTGAGAAGGGGAAGTTTATTTATATTAACTGGAGAATATAAGGATGACAAGCAGAATACATACCTCAAGACATCAGAAACCCAATAATTTGCTGCCCACTGTTGAAAAGGCAATATCCAGCTCATGAAAGACTACCTTAGGTATCCTCTGCAGGATGACATTTCTGACATTTAAGAAAACATCTTCCAAATATAAAGCAGTAGGTGACAGAAAGTATAAATTATTTGAGCCTTCATGAAAATCAACAAAATGCAGACCCAGAAGATCGGTTGAATTTCTAAATATTTTCTCATCTCACTAATTCCTCATCAGTCTCAAAGGCAAAAGATTACCAACACTCAAGCTGAACAAGACTGATCTAAGTGATATCCAACAGGGATTCAGCGCAGTCTCTCCTTGAGTTTGATTTATGGCTGGTCATCTTTGCTTTAATGTCCTAGAAGTCTCTCCTACATAATATATGTTATCAAGATTGAGTAAATTACAAAAGAAGCATCATGCATAATTCTAATTCTCTTCTCACAACAGGATGTTTATTTCCTGTTTCAAGATAGCAAAAAGGATTTCCAGTTATCATATTACAGCAATTTACAAAAAATGCCTGTAGGCAGGAAGTTCATGAAGAGTGAAACTGGCTCATAACTAGGTTAGCACATGTGAATGGACTCTGAAATGTAAATTTATCTTGTAGTAAAAAAAAATGAAAAAAAAAAGAAAGGAACATCAGCAGATACACTCAGGTATTAAATGAACCAAAGGTCACAGTGGCAAGATTAGTGCCTAGAACAAGAGGTCCCTGGTTGGGGATGGAGCATCCAGGCACCCATTGTGAAACTAATTACAATAAAGCTAAGCCAATCTTTTAAAGAAATAACTCTTTGTGTCCTAAGGAATAAAGAGAAAAGGCCTCATCTTTCAGTCTCTGACTTTTCATCAGCCCCTTTGGGCAGAACTGGATCCTCACTCTGACCTCCTGCAGATGCCCATGCACATGCCTGAGGCTCTGAGAGCAGGGTTTGGCCTCTGGTGGACTTCAAGCAAAGTTATGTGCATGCAGAGAAAATTCAAACTTGCAGAGAGGCTGGAAACTTACAGAAAACATAAGCCCCAGGAAAAATGAGTGGTCTGAAAACATTGCATACACTCTTCAGAAGATGCAACCTGAAGACTTGTTCTTTGAAGGTGAGATGGCATCCAGGGAAATGTCCTGGAGTTTAAATAACCTCTTCCCTTTGGGAGGTTCAGTGTGGAGGAGTGGTGGGTGTTCAAAGCATGCTGTTCCTGCTCTATATTTGGCAGTGACCCCAAACAGAGGCATTACAATCCTAAACTCCTTTAGTGTGTGGAAAGCCAGAGCCAGCATCACCTTCTTTGTTGTCCCTTTCCTTCCCACCTCCATCCCAGCATGTCCCTAGAAGGTAAGGTGTGGGCCCTGCTGAAAGCCATTTTCCAGGGCTGCTGCAGTACCACGTAGGGTGTCCCTCCGGACTTCTGTGATGTGTGTGGGTGCTGTAAGCAGCCACCTGCAGTCCAGCCTCCTCTCTTACTAGGTTCTGCCCTGGACAAGCAGCACTCCCTCACTGATAAAGAAAATTATCATCAGGAAATTAAATTCCTCAAGCTTCAAGTGTGTGTTCAAGAGAATCATTAATCAGCTGTGTGAAGGAAGGATGGATGCTCTGGTCCACTGTAGGCATACATGTAATTTGAAGGTGCAGTGCAACATCACAGATACCATTAATTAGAAGAGCAGCCATTCTCTGAACTTTGAGCTCCTATTTCTTTTAACTGTAGGAAACCCACTTGGCACGTGGCTTACAGATCAGGGTGCTTGCCATTGTGATGATTACACCAGGCTTCAACATTTCCACAGAGTTCTCTAGGAATACATGCCTGGGAAACTACAGGGGAGTGTTTAGCAGGTATGAACAAAGCCTCAAAGATAATTCACTAGAACCAGGGAGGCATCCATCTTTCAATAGGATGAAATTTAATACGGAGCAAATGTCACTAAACAATCTCATCCTTTTCAGAAGTTGATCCTCAGCTGTTATCAACTGAGAGAATTGCACCATTTTGCAAAGAGCAACCTCAGACCCAGCTGGGTATCAGACTAAAGATTGCAACATATTAAGTACAAGTCAGAGAATCGGAAATAAATTCCTCCCACTGAAAGTGGTGTAAACCTGGAGTAATACCACTGATGTCAGCTGAGTAACACAGACTGCCACCACTGTGCTTTAAAGAATTTGCTATTTGATCTCATTCTTTTTCATGAATTCACCTTAGAAGCCCATCAGGCATAGTCAGTTCTTTTGTCTATGCTATGCTGCTACTGGTGTAATTAATCTTTTTCCAACCACCCTATTGGCAATTTCCCTAATGCACACATCCTCCCTCTCCCTCCCTCCCTCCCTCTCCATCTCTTTCTCCTCCAATTCCTCTCTGCTGTGCACTTCCTCCCTTACCAGCCTTTTGGGAAAATACCATCTTTTCTCTTAGCCTGTGAGCCAGATTGTCTTTAAACTCTTCTCTTCAAGGTACAGAAGTCTTTTACTCAGATGTATCTGTGCCCTGAATATGGGCTTGGTTATTGAAATGGTGATATAAATTAAACCTTCACATTCACATTAGTACTAATATAGCTACTTGGCAGTGTGGGTGTAAGTAAAATCTTTTTAATACACCTTAAGTTCTGACCAGAGGGGTACATGCTATTACTTTAAATAATCTCTATTTTTTTTCTATGTAAAAAACTTAAAGAAAAGTAACTCATTTTGAATCACACAAACCATTTGAAACTACAAATAATTTCTTAGTATATTTTTAGCTATCAAATTGAAGCTTCTTTCAAGGCAAAATATTTTCAAGCAGATAAAACCAAGATGGGTTTTTTCTAAAAAAAACCTGAGATGAAAAAATAATTTTCAAAAAAATACTGAGGTGAAAATTCTGACCAGCAAAACAAAATCAGCACCTGAAATGTAATTTTAGTGGAAGTGAGTGTGGCCAGGTGACACCTGCTCACCAGTGCCTCATGCTCTCAACAGGTGCTGGAGTCTGGGGGACTTGCCTGCCACTTGTCCTTGCCCATTGAACCTTTTGCTTCCATTCACAGTTGCCCTCCCTATATGTCAGTGGCAGGGGTGTCTGTGTTTGTACAATCCACCCAGTTTCACAATCTACTGATTGTGATTCTTCACCAAAACAAAAAGGCAGGAAATTTAAATGAAAACTTTTAATAAATTCTCATAATAATAATAATAGTATATAGACAGATTGATATGTATACTACAGCACTTTCCCAAATTGCTTTTTTCCCTTACCAAGCAACTCCTTTGCTGCCTCTGTGATGACAGGTGAAGTCTCTAATAACCTCTATCAGGCTTGTGAACCATCTAAATCCTCGTCTTCCTGAAGGAAACCCCCCCATCCCTTCTCAATCCATGTGTCACACCATGCACTGCACACCCTAACAGTACAAATAACATTAGAGACACTGGGGTGGAAGTGCACAGGCAGCACATCTCACCCACACAGGTGCACACTCCCTGGATTCTGAGGTGACTGCAAGCACTTTTTTCCAGGTGCTCTTTCATCCAGGTCCATCTTTAGAAGCCCACAGAAAATGTGGTCACTGGTCACTTGAACAGCAGGAAGGCAGACATTCCATTGCTATTTGTGTTACTGTGGGATAACACTCATCCTCATGACCAAAAAGGTTACATCCAGAAGATGTTACATCACTTTCTGTAATGGGTACTTCCCACATGGATGTTGGTGGTTGTCCAAAAACTGGATAATGGCCAAGTAGTATTTTCATAACATTCAATTCTCACTCACAGACAATGAATGTTATGAAACAGACAATGAAAATATTCCTGCCACTGATGCTCCCAGCACAATTTTTATTTCTTCAGTGGTAAGCATGACTTTGGTGGGAAAAGCAGCAATAATAGACCTTGAGCTCTTCTATTACCCCACCACGGACATCTGGTTTGACAATGATAGTCCAGAGAGAAACAGATTTGGAATAGCGTGGTATACATTGCAGACAATGATGAAAATTTACCTCAGGACTTCCTGAGGGTGTCAGGTCTGAACTGTCCTAGTGCTGAACTCCTTGCACAGTTTCTTGGAGCTCCTGGCCCTCCTAGATCCATAGGACAGGCCTTTTTGAGACATTTTGTCCTTGTGCTTCTGTTCTACTGTCAGTCACTGGTGCATAAGGACTCTGAAACCCTCACGGCTGAAGTGAGAGGTCCCCAAGTGGTCTGTATGATCCCCCCACCAGCATGTGAGATCACCCTCTGACATCACCAGAAAGTTCTATACCTTGTCCCATGTTATCTTACTCTTCCCAGCCTTACACCAGCTTTGGTCTCCCTATCTCGTAATCCTTGGGTCTGCTGAAGGCAACAATGGGATGAGCTTTGCTTCCTGCAGGGTCAGCCTTGCCTACATTTGCTCAGCAGTTCCCCATAGAGGAGCAGGCAGTCATCATTAGAACCACAGTATGAAAGAGTTCACAGATGTGCTTCAGCTTTTCAGAAGTCAAAGTTCTGTGGCAGTGCTTTGTGACATCACTAAATGGGTATAGCACAAGAAAAGTACAGCAGAGTGGGCACATGCAAAAAAGCTTAAATGTCCAGACCCAGGCAAACCCTGTGGTAAAGGGTCAGTGATGTTTTCCTGCCTTCTATTTGCCTCTTCCCTGCTTTCCAAGTTTCACTCATTTACCGACTGTGCACCTCTCTTTAAATTAATTTCTGCCCAGTGTTGACTTGTTACACTGAATGGATGTTATTCTGAGTCTGTTAAGGAGGTGCAGAGGCTGCCTGCATTCAGATTGTTCGACAATCTCAACCATAACCTCTTCCTAACAGGTGTTCAACACATCCCAACAGGATACATTTATCCTGAAGCTTCCTTACTGCTTTAAACAAAACCTCATATTCCCTGTGCCTTCCCTTTCTCCTCCCTTTGATCCATCCTTTTTTAAGCCTTGTTTGTGCTATTAATAATCGAGAGTTCAGCGCTGTCAGCACATTCAACACAGCAGAGAACAAAGGGCAGAAAACAGCCCCACCCAAAATGAGTTTACAGCCTAATGAAGGCAAACAAAACCCTCCACTTGGCTGGCTGCACAGGGTGGCAGGCTGAATGGGAACTCCTGGGCTGGGATGGGGCGGGGCGGGGGAGGAGGAGGGGGATGTCCTTCAAAAACCACAATTTTAAGTGGACAAGAGCCTGCTTATTCACAAAAGAAAAGAGTTTAAGGGGAAAGTTCCTGAAAGTGAAAATGAAAGCCTGATGAAGCAATTTTTGGGCAAAGGGACGCCAGACAGATGGAGATAGGGAGATGGGTGGGTGCAAAATGTAAGTGAGGAGAGATATGCAGCCTAAATAGCTAATCAGTAAGAGGGCAAAGGCACCCAGACACCCTGCGAAGACACACTCATAAAGAACCAGGGACAGATGGAGCCAGAGCTGTGCAGAGCCTTTGAAGGAGCAGATAAGCAGGTTGAATTTAATGGGGGAATGTGAGAGGTTGTAACTGAAGAGCTGAGGACACAGAGGATCATTAAGAATTTGCAAGGAGTATTGAGCACTGCATGAGGAGCTTGGAAAATCTCCCGTGTTTGAAGGTTTTAAGGACAAGTTAGATAAACATCTGTTGGGAATGGTGTAGATGTGGCTGATCCTGCCCTGGAGCAAGAAATGGGTCCGATGACCTTTTGAGCTCCCTTCCCTTTTCTCTGTGGGTGTGGTAGGCCAGGAAGATAATTTGCCAGATGGTAAATACATTTTTGCCCAGATTGCAGCTGAATAAGGAGTACTGATTTGAGGGACGAGGGGGTCCCAACCTGTACCACTGTGCAAAGGTATCACATGAAAGCTGGAAAGGAGAAGAAAGAATTAGGTTACTGCACAGTCTTTTCTGCTGAGCGTCAGCCAAGTGTATCAATGGGAGGGAATGAAAGAAAAGAGGAGATGAAAAATGGGTCAAAGATTGCAAGTGTAAATTCAGTTGTGTTCGATATGATGAAATCGTTCCTATGAAAACTATTGTATCGTTGAATGCCACTGTGTATTCACTCACAAGGCCATAAGTATGTCTTTCCCAGACTAGCTATAATAGAGATCCTCGTGTCTCTACTCTAAAGAGACAATGCCAAGGGGGTCAGCAGAAGCAAGGAGAAGCACTCTACTCCAGCTAGTCTGCAGGTGAAGTAGGAAGGCAAGAAGAGTCAGCAGCAAAACAAAGGAATCAGGTATTAGAACACACACACACACACACACACACAGGAGACACTGAGATGGCAACAAGACAGGGTTTAAAGTAGGGAGCAGCAAGATAAGCTTTTGTAATAGGAAGATCCTCTTTATTGGCCAGACCAATTGTACTAAAGCGAGCTGAATGAAACTTTTGGTTTAAACAACAATTTGGTGTTGCAGAGAAAATATTTTCTATATTCTTACATTTCAGAGCCATTACATTTTCTACATTTCAGAGCCATTCTTAAATGGCTCTGAAAGGAGCTCAAAGACTGTATCCAGAATGAGGAGGGAATTGAGGTAGTGGAAAGGCATGGAAGCACTATGGTTTTAGTTTGTTAACCTTCCCTAGATTCCCATGCCTCTTATATTATTTAGAAAAGATGAGTCAAATTTTAGGCTCTCTAGCAAGCTCTGTGTGTGTGTGCATACGCAGAGAAGTTTTTACATTGAGTCCTTGAGGAAACAAAATGTAAACCAGATGAAAACTATATTCCTCTAGTGGGATACAAGGAGATATAACAACTACTGAGAACTGGGCAGAGAAAATATCAGAGCTAGACTATGAGACTAAGGATTCCCTCCTGGTGTCATGCATGAGATTTGCTTCTGAAATGCAGGGTAAATGCTCAAAGCCAGGAACAGGGCTTAGCCCAGGGCTTAGTTGCAGGAAGACAAGTCCTTTGGGCCTCCAGAGTCTGGGCACTATCATAACCATTTTGTGAGAGTCCTGTTGTGTCACTCTTGCAGTTCATACTGGTAATGGAGAGGGAATGAAAATAAAAGAAATAATTAGAATACAGTTGATGTAAAGCTGAGTTTGATAAGTAGATCACAGCAATGTCAGAGCAATGGAGGAAGACTAGAAACAGAATGGGAAGGCAGTGGGTCAAGGATGAGGAGATGGCCATGAGAGCTATCAGCAAGGACAGGGGAATGGGTTGCCAAGGGATTACCAGGCAATGGAAAAAGAACAGGCTACAGACAGAGTGAAAATAACAAAGAATCACTGAATGATTAGTCATAAATGAAAGGCTGAGGAGGAGGAAAGCACAGTCAAAGATATCTGAGGTTAAAATAATCAATGAGAAATTGATTATTTGAGTTATCATTGGTGACTTGGTAGTCACAGACCGAGGAAGGTGAAAATAGCAAGAAGCCATGGCAGCAGCCAAAAAAGGTCACATTGACCTTGACCAACACCTTGTTGGTTGAAGAAAGTGCCTCATTTCAGCCTCATAGCAGACTAATGGATGGAAGATTCAAGGGAAGTCATGTGCACTTTCACAAGGTTTGAAGTCAAAGGTAGATAGAAGTTGCTGAGGAAGAAAAAGTCTAGATTAGATTTTATAAAAAGAGATGAGGGATGGGTCAGATGACAGAGGGAAAAGAAATTTAAATGTTGGGAAAGTAAACTGTCTGTGACCTGGAAGGTAAGAATGAAACACAGCCCTTTCAGGTCTTTGTTCATGATTATGTATGCTGTCTCTTAGCATTTATAAAACTGAAAACATCTTCACTCGGAAGTAGTGGCAACATTTAGAGGCTGCTGAACTAATGACAAGAGAACTCTAAGCTATTGAGAGAACTCAGGGAGATTGCTACTGAAAAGAGGCTCCTGGTTCAACCAGGACTATTTAGGTGCTCAGCTTCCACATCCCATCTGCATAGCTTCAATAAGGTGTCCAAAGTCCATCCAGAGTGGCTTTGAAACAGCATCAAATTTATGTCTTTTCTTCTCTCTCTCTCTATTTTATTGCAGAGGAAGCAAGGATCACAGCTTTCTGACAGTGACTCACCACCTGTGCCTGGATGCTATTTCAGCTAGTTTTTCTGCCTCCATTTTGCCCAGCAGTAGGTATAATACAGTGCTAATCTCACTGAAAACCAGTAGGAATTCTCATCCAGAGCTAAAAATCACAGATCTCACTTTTCCATGCAGCAGAAGCAAATCTGCTATCTTTGGTGTGTGAGTGTGTGTGTGTGGTGTGTTGTGTGTGTATATGTGTGTGTATATATACATAGATATATATGCATGAATCATAAGTGATCTATCATCATTAATTCATTAGATATTCATTGTAATTACCCTGCTTGTGATGAATTAATTTGTCATTAATTTAGATGTCACACGTACAGTACTTTTTCAAGGATTGCCATATGATTCAACCTTAATTAATGTACCTCTAAAGCAAAATGCTAACAATCAATTCACATTACTGGGATGCTTAGGCTGTCAGCAGGAGCATGTTTATTATGATTATTATTATTTATGGACACAAGGAAGAAGACATTACAATATTTGCAATCATCTATACATTCCATACAGTAGGATATTTTAGTCCCAACATAGCTATATGTCTGCATGGCCTTCCTTAGCCAATTTGTCTAATCGATTAGTGAATGTCCTTATCTTTAAAGATGTCACCTTGTATTTACAATCATTGGCAGGTCATTATCCATAAAGATACCTCAACTAATTTTTTTCTTCAGTAATGAATCCTATTACTTAGCCACTGTACACCAGAATCTCTTTTCACTCTCTTACAGTCCTTTTTGGGGGTGGAAGAATTTATAAGGATGTATCAAAGGTTTAAAAACAATCTATGAGATATTTGTATTCCAGAATGGGCCTTATGTGAATAATGAAGTGACACTCAATTTAGAGAAGGCTTTATTACTAAAGAAGGAAATCTTATTTCAGTCATGTCTTGATTCAGTTGAACTCCAGTTCAGTTTTCTCAGTGCTGTAGTAAGAACACCAAGTACAAACATTGATTACAGTAAGATATACAGAAGCATCAAATGAGAACGAGCAATATTTCTGTTCAAATGCGCCTCGTCCTTCACCATAAGAAAGCACAAAAGCTATGAAACTGGAAGCATTTTAGAATAGCTATGAACTATGAACTCTATTTAAATTAAATGTAAATAACTAAAACCAAAGGGAAGCTGCAATACATAAAGAATGTACTGCAGGAAACAATGAGATATGGAATTTCTGCTTTGTATAGGCTTCCATATTATTCCTACAATGATTTTGGATGCATCATTATTCCTTGTAGCCCTCTTGGTTCTTCAATTTCCAAATCCTGGGAACAGTATACTTATGCCTGCTGAGTTCTTTCTTCGCAAGTTTTGTTTCCATTTTTCCTCTGATGCAATGTTACATTTTGTGTAAAGGCAGTGAATAGTTTATTGTAAAATAGAGGATTAATATTAATGCACACTCCTAACAGCTTTTATCAGGAATACAGTGTGAGCCTCCTTGAAAGATTTTTTTGTCCTTTTCTTGGGGTATGACAGTATGATGTATATGATCTATCATGCTCATTTCCTTCACGCATTCTTAGCCCTACTGGAGCAGCCTCAGAGTGATGGTAATCTTATGAAAACTCAAAATGATTTGTTTATTACTGAAGGTTTATTTAAGGCTGTCACCATGACCTATATCCATTAGTAACCTCAAGAATTCTTAAAGGGACACAGGTCCCATTACCTGCTATTTTCAGCTGTATTCCATGATAGCAGAAAGCTAAGGCTGTTGCTTCTAAGAGCTTTTGATAAATTATATTGCTATCCTTCCCTCCCCATCAACCTTCTATGTTCTATAGATGTCTTGCCTGGAAAAATGTTTAATCCCTCCCATATCACTCAAGCAGCACATATAGGGGCATTGAAAGAAGGGAAATGAGGTAGCAACATCCATGTATTCCAGTGTATTGGTTTTCAGCAATTTGACTCCACAGGCAAATTGTTTTGAATAAAAAAGAGCAGGAGCCCAGATTCACTCAAAGGACATGATGACCTAGCTCAGCACCAAGGTCCACTACCTACATGGCCTTCACATTTACAAGTTTACACCCCAACTCCCTTACAGGTGGGCCACCTAAGGTACCCCCTTTCTTCCAAGAGCAGCCACCAGAAAAGCCCCTGTCCTGCCTCCCTAAGCTGGTCTGCCAGACCCAGAGGATGGTCACACGAGGGCTTTGTGCAGCAGACGTGGAAGAGAAAATGGCAGAGATCCTCACCATCGCTAAGCTTCATATTTAGTACCTTAATTGTCATACAGAAAAGTATAAATATTTTCTCACATTGTTTTGAAGAATTCCATCCCATTTCCCCAGATGAAGCCCTAAGTTATGATCCCTCGCCACTGCAGTCAGTCCTGTCAAAGACATTACACTTTGCATTTCACTTACATTCAGATGAGAGCCAGGGCTACATTCTGACTAGCTGCTACGTGATCCTTCTGGCATACCTTTAGGCTGAATGACTCTTCCAGTTCATGACATCTGAGGTGCAAGTGAGGCAACAGCTTCGGGTTTTGGCAGAAAAGGGCAGGCACTAACCCCAGAGAGGACCTGCAGCGACAAGTTCTGGGTAGTGAGGAGTGGCCACCCCCTATGTGAGCATAGTCAGGAGCTATTCAGGATCTTCACTAAGGATGGTCGTGGATGATATCTTATAACATACCACAGCTATGTTATATGTAATTGTACTACAACAAAGTGATGTGACTGCCACCTGCCCTGTACTGAGTATTTCGCTATTCTGAGAGTAAAAGACATGGCTTTAGGCTCTCTTCAGCCTCAGAGGTACTAAGCCCATGTCCCAGGTAATAACCCTGTCCACCAAACTGTGACAAGACAATCTATCCCAAGCCTGCAGCATAAGAACAGTAGGGTTTTCACCTGGCATTGAGAATCAGTGTTAGGAAATTCCAGAAAGAAACCCCAGTTATATATACACAGGATCAAAGGATGACTCAGTAAGGGACCTCAAGAAGTCTCATCTCAGCTATGAGATCAGAATAGATTTGCCATGGCCTTGTTCATTCTGGTTTTGAGACCCTCCAAAGATGGAGATTACAGTCTCTGAGTAACCACTGCTTGGCTCTTATAATGGGGGAAAAGCTTTTTCTTACACCCATCTGATACTCCTTTATGTCACTCCTTGACTTCCTGACTTGTACCTCTGTGGAGAACCTGAATTTGGCTCCTCAATAACATCCTCACAGTTACTGGCAGGCTTCTAGGAAGGATAGAGTTCTGCTCCTTATGTCCTGACTCAGTCCATAGCACTCAGGGTCCTCTGAAGTAACTGTAGATCCTTCAGTCTGTGTCATTAGGTAGGGACCTCAGACCTCACCCACCTTAGTGTGCACAGTGATCCAACTTTGAAAGAAAGACAAGAAAACTGGAAAGTGCTGTCACACCAGGTATGCCATGGTGTGGTGTTTATTGTGCCCTTCTAATCCTCAGTCCTCATAAAAGTGATGGTAACTTTCTTGCCATGCCCTTGTGGTAGGAAATTATGTAAATGATGGGCACCAGAAAAGATAGTAATAGTCACAGACTTTCGCACACCTACCTTTCCATAATTCACTGTCAATGACTCCTAAGTGGAATGCACAGACCCATCTAATAGAAGGGTGACCACCTACACAGAACAAACACTTCTGAGCACACAGGGAAATCAGTTTAAGATTAGGCAAAATCTATTGGCATTTTCCACAGATTCACACCTGTAGCTTCCTGTTCAGCATGCTGATTTCTGTATTTCCTATTCTCAGGCATCTAATTCTTCCGCACTAGATAAGCAAGTCTGTCATCTCACATGAGCTAGGATTTCCCCAAGATGATGGGATGTAAAAGAGCAAAGGTTTACTGTATGAGTTCACCTTGAAAATGTAGTTCAAAATTACAGTGTTTACCTCCACAGTCCAGACTATCTCAATTAGCACATATGCTCTTCCTGCCTGGCTAAATCAACTGACTCCCCTCTGAGATCTCATCTCTTGTCTTTTCCGTCTGAAATCTCCTGGTTTATTTTACCTTATTCATGGACCTGGCTACATTGAGCTCTGCATAAATCTGCTGAGGAATTAATGAAATACTATTAAGCTATATTCAATATTCTAGCATGGGGGAAAACAGAATCCTTCTTCTCCTATCTTCTTTCCTGTAGAGAGAGAGAAAAATCTGCTGCCCTTTTGTCATCTGACTTCACACAATGCAACTCTTTACCTTTGAGTCCTTGTATAAGGCTTGAGATCACAGGCTTGAATCATCCCTTAGCTTGGTTTGTGAACTTGTATGTCTCATAGAAGACAGGCATGAACAGGCCTGTGACACAAAGTTAATCTCCAGAGTCAAGAGGCTGGATCATTTGAAGTCTGTAGGCTGTAAAGCTGTACATAAGGAAAGTACACCCATTACAGTGGTAGTGCAGGGTTACAGACAGACTTTATAATCTTAAAGGTTTCTTCCAACCTTGATTCTGTGCTTCTGTGAATGTCATCCATGCATCCAGCTCAAAACATGGCTCTGCATCCAAGTGGCAGAGCTCACCTGGCCAAAGATACCCATATCCTAGAATTCACTTTAGCTGATCAGCTAGCAAAAAAATGCAAACCCAGTCATCAGAAGGATCAAGGTGCCTGACTCTCATTTGCTTGAGAGTTAGGAATGCCAAAAACATGACTTAAAGCCCAAAGTACCTTTGGGCATGGAGGTCCCTGGATACAGGTGATCAGCAAAGCAAACCACATAGGTTTAGGACTACAGGCCTGTGGCAACACTCTGTAGCCATGCAGAACTATATCATGTCTGCAACAGCTGGGTCGAAGAATTTCATACACAATTACAAGCTTTATCCAGACCTTCACAAATATTTTGTGTTGGCCTATAAAATTGAGTTGTTTGCAAAATTCAAGGTGATAATTAAAAAGAAAATATTTTAGAGAATATTTTTTATGTAAGAAAGAAAAAAGAAATGTTTTAAGTTAAGACACAACACAGGTTAATGTAATGACTGTGCTAATAAGGTGCATTGATAGAGTATACAATTAAAACTAATCCCTAAAAATATTCAAATATGACAATGATATCAATAAATAATAAGAGGACTTACTTTCAAATAAATTACTATTTTAGTCATACCAAATTCAGGACCCAGCGGTACAAAGACAAAAATAAGGACTCCTCAAAATCTCCATTCTTTCTCATTATAAGGGTATGATAGCCCATATGGTGAGAAATGATTTTTAAAGTTTGCAGATTTCACCCTTCAACTGTTGGGAAACATGTTTTCTTTAGCAGCAAGGCAAATTGAGGCATCATTTGAAATTCTTACTGGGTAAGGAAAGTTAGACTCACTTTTAGTGATAAGAAAGCGGCCCTTCTTTGGGACACTACAATTCCAATCACAGCAAATGGCCCGCAAGGACCATCTGTTGCTCTGTTGAAATGCCTGAATAAGAGGGTGAAAGAAGAGGAGATAGCTGATAAATTAGACCTCTCCTGAAACATCTATGTGCATAAATGTTACATCTAAAATAGCTTCATGCTGTCAAAGGAGGATAAGCAACTCTTCTGGTATGGCTTGGAGAAGCATGGGTGGAAACTTCTAATGGAGTGCTGTGTTTGAAAGGAAATTTAAAGTCCAGATAGGTTGTTAGGAATGCTACATAGAGCTGTGTACCTTTCTATAAGCTGCAACTTAGCTGGGCTGCAAATAAATTGCTTGCATAGATGAAGAAATCACAGTGTGAAATCGTATGCCTGGTGCTATGCAGGAGGTCAGAGCAGATGAACACAACAGCCCTTCTGGCCTAACAATCCATGGAGGCTACCAAATCTTGCAGGAGGTAGTCTCTATGCAGGCAAAAAACATAAAAAATCACCTACACAGTTGCAATAACAATATATGGAAAATGGGGAATCTTAAACAATGTGAATTAGTCAGAGGTCATTTTTTATTTACTGAACCATGTATAGATGTATAGGTGGCAGAGGTAAATTAAACTCATCCTTAGATTCAATCACCTACCAGATTTGTCCAAACTATAGAAATTTAAATTTAGTCTAATTCCTGTATATTTATGTATTTTGGAACAAAAACAGCAGCATTGGTGGGGACTATCACAGAAAGGCTTTTCCAAACCACCAGCATCTGCCTCTAAACATTAACTGGCTTGCTCACAACTGAAATGCACACAAGAAAGATTGGCACCTGCTAATGAAAGTATTGCTTCCCAGCTATGTTGGGTAAACATCAGTTTGATTAAATCATTTTGGGTTTAATAAAGAAGAATGTGTTAGGGTTAGGAGAAACACCGCACAAGCGGCTGGATCCCCATCAGGTGCAAGGGATATGAATATAATATACATGTGTGTGTGTGTGTGTGTGTGTGTGTGTATGGACTCTCTAGTGCATGTTTTTGTCTGGCAAAGCCCTCGGCGGCGGGGGGCAGCTCCGGGCCGGGTCGGCGGTGCCGGTGCAGCGTTTGCCCGGAGCGGGGCCAGGCGGGCTCCCCGCGCTGTGCCCGCAGCCCAGCGCCGCCGGTCCGGGCAGAAAGCGGGGCGGCAGCCGGCAGATGGAGCACCAGGCCAGAAACCGGGCTGGGCAACGCGCTGGGGGGAAGGGGGAGCTGCAACACTGCCCGCTCCTTTGATTCATAAAATACATAAATCCGCCGGGATGAATAATAACAGGAAAAAGCGGTGACTGTGCGCTTCCCACGAGGCGAAAATACTCAGAAGTCCCAGCACCCGCAGGGTGCTGCCTGTCTTTAGCCTGGAATTCATGTTTGGACGGCAGCTCCGCAGGGTGATTGCTGAGATTCGCGCACCTTCTCGTGTTCCTCTGTTTCACTCGCCTCCGTGGAAAAGTGTGTTCCCATCACCACCCTGCAAATTAACAGCACGGAATGCCGTGACTGCTGCTTGGTGTTGTAAGACCTACCATGCACAGTCAGTGCAGCAGCTTATAAAGTCTGCAAAGTAGAATAGTTCTGTTTTTTAAAAGAGCATTAGGAAAAAAAAAAAAGGCATTTTCAGGAGCCCTTAAGAAAAAAAAAAGTTTAGATAAATGGCCCACAGGCAGAGATAAAGCCCTGAATTTCAAGGTCCTATAACTCTCACAGAAGCTTCATCATCATTGTCACAGCTGACGTACAACATTGATTTTTGTGCTATTATCCAGACCAGCCAGGACATAATGTGTGAACATCTACCACCTATTTTTCCACCGGCTTTTATTTCTAATGTGCCTCAGACTCCGAGCAAATGTGAATCTGAGCCCCTTAGTTCAGTCAAATTTATTATCCTTAAGGGAGGGGGCCCGAAATCACAATTGTAAGTGCTCCCTCCACTCACACACGCATGCACGCACACACACACTAGATGTGCTGTCTGTGCACCACTCCCCTATTGTTTTCACTGTAACTGATTTTGGCACCAGCTCTTTAGCACTTTGGAAGGGCCTTCATTAGCACTGGGACACTGTCCAAAAGGAATCCAGAAAAATCAACACATGGCTGCTCTTGTTCTCATGATAAATGACAGCTTTGGCTGAAAAACAACAACAGTAAGGAAGCAAAACAAAACCCAAAAAGCAACAAGGGTAGCCATAATGTGAATAGGAGAAGTCAGACATGACTAACTCAGCCTGGATGAGGGAACGGGCTTGGCTAGGAGGGGGCAGGGGAATTCCTCCCTGGGTACTGTATTAAAAAAGTGGCTTGGTTTGGTTTGGCCTTTACGCTGACACGGGGGGCTCGTTCTTGGAGGGGAGCGGAAAAACACAGCCAGACCTGACCACACCACTTCGATGACGTGGAGCAAAGGGCACCAGCACAGTGAGCTGTGGAAAATAAAATGTCTGCCATCCTCATGAGGAGGAAGAGGGACCCATGTCCCTCGTGTAAAGCAGAGCTTACAAATGCAGAGAATGTATTAGGCTGCCGTATTAACCCATTTATTCCCCAATGGCTGTGTTTACACTCAAATCCTGAAGTGCTTACTCAGGCAAAACTCCCAGTTGACCTAGTCCTGAAGGCTTTAATCAGGAAGTATGCCCAATGACTTCAATGGGAGCTTTGTCTCAATAACTATTCAGGATATGGCCCATAGGGATCTTGAAACTAGAACTAATTGAATTTTTTGCACTACATGCCTTTTCACTTGAAAAGAACCCTTTTTATCCAAAAACAGTTCTTCACAAAATGCATCAGTCATTTTTTTTTATTATTGGAAATTTTCTATCATATTTTACCAGAATGCTTGCAAACTTCTTACTTTGTACAGTTAAAAAAAAAAAAAAGAAATTAAAAAAGCTGGGGAAAAACCAAATCCTTATGGACATCTTTACTTTTTAGCCAAGAAAAAAAAGACAAGCAAATAGCTTTGAAACAATGTTGATGAAAACTGTGGAAAACACTAGAGAATGTCACAAGAAAAAGTTAAGTCCTTTTTTAAAGCAAGGAAAATTGGCTCAGTGAGTTTATTTTGTTACTACTGTTAAAAATTCATTCCTTGCATTTTGATTTCTTACATTAAGAACTACTATATACTACCAGTGAATACAGAAGTTTGCATATGTAGTTATCTTAAATCACCACAGACAATTTTTGAAGTCATTTTGTAGCCTTTACAAACAAAACAAATGTCAGCCCTGACATGGGAAGTCTTCCATTATACTTAAGCATAGGAGCTATAGGGAGTCCTTCAAATTGTACAAAATTCAACAAATATTTTAGAACAGACTGACATTCAGAACAGAAGACAGATGTGGAAAGAAGCACCATGAAGAAAATTTTGAGGCAAACATCTACACAGATTTTTTCACATAAAAATCTGTGAAAAGAGGTACAAACCCATCCTAATTGTGACAAAATTCTCCTGGACTGCTGAAAAAGTAGGGTTTGTGCCTTTATTTTAAAGTCTGAGAATAGCCTGCTTTCCCAAAAATGTATTTCAGGGTCTGGAGTCCAATTCAAAAATGTTTTAAAATACATTTTGATCTTATCTTTTCAAATGAGAATATCTATTGAATTTCAGGGGGAAAAGAAAGAAAAGAACAATTTAAAAATCTGCTGTATATAAACCAAAGTAACATTTTCCAAAAATCCTCCTTGAGCTCTACACACCACATATCTCATCCCAACTTGGCACATATCAGATGGCTGGTCAACAGCGACCCATGAGAATACACACAAGACCCTCACACATCAGCTGCATTACAACTTGTTCATTACCACGCACAGCATCCCACATTGATCATGAATATATATCATTAGGAAACAGGCTGTACACTGATGAGAAGGAGTTTGGAAATTGTCCTGCTTGAAATTCACATGAGAAGCACATTTCCGATAGGTGCTTAGCCTGTTGACTTGATATGGTTAAAAGCTAAACAAGTATTATACTGGAACTTGCACCTGGATCTCTATCCATTCAAAAATATTTAGAGACATGTCCTATAAACTGATTTTTATTTTGCTACAAAACAAAAGGCCTGAGGAGATTTGCTGAAAGATCCCCTCTGGTCTCTGAATTTAAATCAAGCTTGGGTCAGGCATTTGTTCTGAAACAGCATGAAACAGCACACCTCAGTGTTTTCAGATGAGCTTCATGTAAAGCTAGATCTTTGCAGAGCTACAATTCAAACAAAAATACAGGGACACTAGTAGACTTGAGTTTATGCTTTCCCACATCTCCCTTGTGAAGCTAAATCACTGGGAACAGTCAGTTGAGTGACTTCTAAATTCCCCTTCACACCCACCCAATTAAACTTTTATCATATGGGTTGATCCTGTGATATAAAACACAAGTGTGTCTTAATGCAATTTGAAGTCGCAGGCAGCCTTCTGGGAAAAGGGCAGATGCCTGATGTACCTTAAGCTGATGTATTGGATGCTGTTTTTTCCTCCTTTATGCCATTAGTACACTTGTTCACCATCTCCCCTACCACATTGCCATCAGGGAGATCTAAGCTTGGCAGCAGGCTGGGATCCCTGCCTCTAAGCTGAAAGAGGTTGTGCTATTTGCAGAAATAATGCTTTCCAGACGTACTAAACAGCACTCATCTTTCCAGATGGAGGGGCATTAGTGTTGCTTCCAGCCATCTCTTCACCTTCTGGTGTACTTGCCACTCCTCCTGTATGCACCACGAGCCTTATGCTTCAAATACCTCTCCTGCATGCTGAGAAACTCTGCGAGCTGCCTGCACCTTGCAGCCCTTGGAGCCAGCTGGAGGAGGCATATAGCCCATCCCATTTTAGCGTGGGACTCCTGTCAGATGGGAAATGGGACAGGAGGGAAATGGGAAATGGGGGACTCTGAAAGGAGCCAGAAGTTCAAGGGCCCTTTTTTTCTCTTGTGATCTGTATTGCTACTTAAAGGATTTTAAAAGGAGAGGATTTGGCAGGTAGAGATCTGCTGAAGAGAAGCTTGATAGCAGCCAAGCTAAAGGGAGGAGGAGAGAGAGAGAGGGAAAGTCAGTGATGAAGAGGTAACGGGGCCCCACTGCTAAACTAAAGCTTTTAATGGTCCCACAAGACCTGCAGAGTGTCTGGTCCATGGACTGACTAACAGCTAAGAGCCAAGCCTTGAACATGCAGATCTTGGATCTGTGGCACACCAGGCTACAGCAACCCCGACGAGGTCATCTGGATCACATGAATGCTTCAAGTCAAACAGCTGAAAAAAAATTTTATTTTTTCTTTTTTTTTTCTTTTTTTGTTCTTCATGTGAATCCCCAGTGGAAGAAATCCACCGAACAAGCATGTTGATTTTGGCAAAGGCACACACAGTCACTCTGTTCTAAAGATGAGCTGACACGTGCAGATTCACAGATTAGCCATTTCTAAAGGTTAATTAAATATTGCCATTGTTTTCCAAGCTATTAATGTATGTTATTCTATTTTTCTCTGTTGAAGAACATCTGGGTTTTGGAGCTAAAAAATATGCAACCCTTCGTCCCCCTTCAAAAAAGGTCTTAAAAAACACACACAGAGTGTCTCCTTTCAAAATATGGCATGACCGTCTTCAGAGTCACATTACAAAGTTGAGAAAAAAAATCTTTGAAAAAATATTAGGAAAAATGTTCTTCCATAGATCAAAACATTTGATGTGCATTCTCGTCTACCGAGCGTGTCGCAGAAGCAGCTCACACGGTAAATGAGCTGTAGAAGAGGCTCCTGGTATTAGTCAGCCCTTCGTTATTTGCTGAAGTTACTCAAAGTGATTATATTCAGATATGTTCCTGCTCCATCCTTTGATGCCAGGATATATTACAGCCAGTTTTGTTTACAATGCTGGCACTGCTGGGTAAATTAAGTGAATCTGCACAGCTTTCCTTATCCCCGTCCTGTGTCCCTTCTCAGCACTTTGGACTCATTTTGTGAACAGACTTGAGGTGAAAGAAAGAATGAGTAGGACTAAGAGGATGCAAGTAGACAAACGCTGATTTGGTAGTTTTCTTGGCAGGGATGTAAATGACTACAGAAGACTCAAGTCAGTCCTACCCAAGTGATCAAGCTTGGCAGCAGAAGCAAAGGAAAGCTAAGCTTTGCTTGCAGCTTTACTCTGCTGTTCCTGTGATAATGTGAGACAAACCAGCTTCACTCCTTGCACCAAAACTCCTTCATTACATCTCCGTGCCTCCACATCTCCATGTGCTGTCTGAAAAACCAACATGATAACATTTGCCTCCTCTTTGCACAGATAATAATAACTGCTTAAGATGCACTTAAAAAAGGGAATTCAATCCAGTACCTTCTGTGCCTCCATTTACCTCTCTGTCAAGAAGTGACAGTCACATGCAGGTAATTCGCGGTTGTGTCAGAAAGTTCAAGCTATTAATGCAAAAAAGAGCTTGAAAATTCTTAGTTGTAAGAAACACAGAAACATAAAATATTGTTCTCAGGATGAGAATGGGATTTTTCATATTCCGTGGCTACTTCTCATCAACCAGGCTTTGAGCTTCAACTTATGCTGTCTGTAATAATCAAAGTCCCTTGCAAATCCTAAAGAGATTAACCCTCCCTGTTCCTGATTCTGGCCCCAACTCTGTTCAGGTTCCAGTCACCACCTAGGGTATAGTCTTGCCAACTTATGAATGAACTAAACCTGCTTATGATACAAATCAAAGACCAGTGATGGTCCAACTCACATTCTTCTGCATGACCTTACCATCCTTGCAGCCAAGCTGTAGTAGTACCTGACCCCTTTTTCACCCCCTCTCTAGGATGTCAAACTGTGGTGGATCACTTCCCCTGTTTACCTGGCCACACTAGCAGGAGATGAAGGGACCTCTGTACTGTCTTCTGCATCCCTCTATAGGGATCAAGGGCCAGAAAAACAAGGGCATAGAACTCATGGTGGGGGATAACCCTGGCTTGGAGCAAGACCAACCAGCATTTGCAGCGTGCCTGCCATATCCTGTGCTGCCATGTGCTCTACACCACCATGTGCAGTTGGTTTCCCTACTGCCCAGTGCTATTACATTCCTACTGGGATCACCACAGTCAGATGAAATGAGAATAACTCTGTTATTTATTTCTGTTGTGCTCTTCTTGGAAGGATTGACAATTCCTTCTAACAAGCATTTCACTAGTCGACAAAAAGTTATCCATATTGCAGTCCCTGTTCTGACCGGCAAGTTAGCAAACAATAAATCTTAATTACACTTAAATGCTAGAAATTTGCAATGAATGGGGCCACATTAGTCAGTTGTAAATTGGTCCTGACTCCTGCCTCTGCTTTGGCTGGAGATGCAGCTGCAGGAATACATAAATTAGTTTTTTTATTTGTTTGTGCCAGTAGAATCAGTTGTAGTTGTTTCTTAAGAGCATTTCCAGTATTAGAGGGCTTACTGGCATTCATCCTATTAGCATCTCTGATGCAGGTGCCATCTGGAAAGTTTTATTTTAAAAGACTTTTAGTATTGTACTTCGGTTAATAAGAAAGCATTATTTTTAAATATCGCGGCAATTTTCCAGAGTGCAGCTCAGTCTCATGGCATCTGCTCAGTGGATACTTGTTACCTTTGGGTTTATTGAAAGAAACACTCTGAATAACCTTTTTGTTAGCAATCTGCTTTATAGGCCCTGCAATGGAATAGTGCTGGAGTGCAAATGGAGTTGCTAGCAGAGGGGATTTTCTATGCTGGAACAAGCTCTTTGGTATTCCAGCACTTATGTGTCATAACGTTCCATAAAATCACACAGACTCCTCCCCACTTC
This sequence comes from Ammospiza nelsoni, assembly GCF_027579445.1. Lineage (NCBI taxonomy): Eukaryota > Metazoa > Chordata > Aves > Passeriformes > Passerellidae > Ammospiza > Ammospiza nelsoni. Next base: position 117,330,278 of record NC_080633.1, on the reverse strand, counting down.
CCTCTTTGTGAGATTCTGCCATCTTTATTCAAGAACTGGAGCTCAGATGACAGCCTAGCCAAGCTCCACTCCCTGTGCAGTTCCCCCTCTGGAAATGGAGGTCTGGGAAGATTTCACCATGGCAGCACAGGCTAATCTATCGTGTATTGCTTTAAACACTGCAATGAGGCCAATCTTAAGTGACTGCTCCTACTGGTTGGGAGCACTGACAAATTACACTGAATGAGTAATGGCTCATTCACAATAAATTAAAAGAATCGCCCACTTCATTTCCAAATTTCCAATATTTAGCCTTCCACGGGAAAATGATTCAATGGAAATCCTGTTGGTGAACAGAAGAGTTTCATTTATACTGAGCAAAGTGAGTGCCATTGCAAGAAAAAACCCTAATACCCTTCATGAAATTCACCTTTATTAGTAGCTGACAGAGTTATGGTTGGCAACCCAAACTAGCTATTCAGCACCTCCCATTAATGAAACAGAGCAGAAACATTTTTTACAAAAGCATCAGCTGAAACTTGTGCTCCTGTTTGGAGACACCATTCTTAATATACAAAGCCAAATTTTGCAGAGTCAAGCGCAAGAAAGTTGCAACCATAAACCAAAGTGAAGGAACTGAAATGGTCTTTTCCTATGAAACAGTGGTGTAAGAACTAAGTGTCACACGAAGACTTAGGGCCAAAACTTCTGACTGGGTCGGTTCTGGTGTGGCTCCACAGAAATCAAAGCAACAAAAGTGTAGAGGCTGAGCTGGTTCACAATTCCTAAGTGTTTTTTCTACAATTCAGTGTAACTTCTATTCTGGAATAAGGCCTGGATCTTTTGAAATATGGTTGAGTAAAAATTAAAGAAATAATATTCTCAGAAGCTGTGTCAGGACTTCTGTAAGCACTAGGAAAATTATTTTAACTGAATGAAGTGGAAACTCTAGATTTGTGAGTGTTCCTAGCATTAAAACTGCAGAAACAAACACAACCTTGGGAAGCTCCTAAAGGTGCACCATCTGTACTAAAATAGCAAATAGTACAGGAGTTGTCATTGGACAGATCACCAAAATAACCATGTTCTGCTTAAGCTTCATTCAAAGAACACAGACTAAAGTAATAAAAATTGTGTTTGGGAGTGGCAGTGGATAGTTTTCTAGCTAAACCTTGGATTTAGGTTCATTTCTAAAGAAGGCAAAGTATAGTTAATCTTGGGAGAAAGAATATCACCAGTCAGCTGACACCAGTATGATGCTGTCATTCTTTTATATGGTTCTTTCCTTCTGGTGCCATACCTGATTTATGAATAATTTACAAGATAAAAGTTTATTGACAAAGTCTAGAAGAGAGAGTTGAGTTCAGCTTTGTGGTTTAGACAATAGCTGCTAGAAAGATGGACTTCAGAGTGAGCTAACAAGCAAGTGATATAAGAAATATTCTAGGAGATACTTTAGAAGCCTTGGGAATGTTATTTCTGGATGCAAAACCAAAATGTTGTCTCTAGCCACTGGGCAAGAGCACTCAGAAAAGACCAAGAATAACTAAAAAAGCAGGTGGAATTTGCAAATTAGTTCAAACCAAGATGAACAAAGGCAGATCGTTTTTTAAATAGAGAGAAATACCTTTGGTAGCAAGGTCATATCTGTCAATTTTTATACCGCCTGTAAGGAAAACTTTCTCCACTTGGATGAATATATTTCCTCACATGTTTTTCTACATTGTGTCAGGATCCCTACAGATGTAGGGATCTGTGTCTCCAAGTGCTACTCAGCCAAGCAACAGCAGTGTCATCAGGTGCAGTGACTCTAGGTCTGCACAGAGTATCTGGCTGCAGGACTGGGAGATCAGGTCCAGGCAGTCCAGGAGCTGGATCAGAGCTGATGACCATCTGTACTAAGTCTGTCAGCCAAAACTCTCTTGGCCAGTACAGAGCTGGAGAATGATCATGTCTTTGTCTCTTTTTGATCTTTCAGATTACTCTGGGAATCAGGGGAGCTACTGGAAAGGGCTCAGAAGGAGAAAAACAATCTGATAAAAATCCTGGACCTGAGCCTCCTTGGAGCAGAAGATCTTATTCTTGGAAGCAAGCAAATCTGTTCCAGAGCCTTCCCACTGTTGCCTCAATATATAAAAGTTAGTATTTACTACTTATGGATTGCCTCTTCAGGAGGATTCTGCATTTTTTCAGGCTCTTGAAGATGAAGGACCATTTGGATTCTTTCAGTAGATGTCATCCAGGTCTGATTGTGAAGCCTTCATGGAAATGATCTCTCGTAATATAAGTCAGTCACAACTCTGTGAAGTGTCATCCTGCTGAGGTTTGAGATCAGAATTCTCTTCAGGCCATTTCTCTATCTCCCACCTCCAGGAAATTTGTATCTAATTTCATAACATAGTTCCTGGGCCAAAGTTCTCTGACTACAAAGGTCGTAAAAAATTAGTGGCAAAATGTTAGTGATGCAGCTGTGATTAAAGTCCTTATCAAGGAAAGGCTTTCCCATGTACTTTTATGTTCAAGCCACCAAACCAGTTCTGCAACAACATGTGGCAATGAGAGTTTCCTGTATAGCCGATGTCTTATCTGAGAAAAGACTGACTTGACTCAGAGCTAATGAGGCTGCAGACTAACTCCACAAGGCAAATTCACATATATTAGGCTGGCATGAGATCTAGGTAATAGGGTGTTGGAATAATTTTGATACCCACAGGAATTGAAGCACTTGTAATAAAGGAAATATGCCAACAAGGAACCAAGATTTTACTGATCTGGAGGTAGTCATTAGCCCCATAGGCTGAGAAAGAATTAGCAACAGCTAATAGGATGCAGAGAGATGTGCATATTTATGTGATCTGAATGCCATGCCTTCTTAGATGGATTCTTGACACTGCTAGGAATTTTATAACAATATTTTTGTTTATGAGGGGGCCAAATAGCAGGGGTTTTGCATACAATCGTTTGAACTGCCTCCAGTCTACTCTACTCTTTCTTGTTTCCTTGTCTCTCAGTGAAGGACTGACAAATCTGGCACTCGATACAAACAGCAGATGGGACAGCCTCCAGTTTTTGTTTCAATGCCACCAGTAGTCATCAAAGGTGAGGAAACTAAGCAAGAACCACAAGCACATACCCTTTCGTTATTCTTTATTAACTACACAGAGACACACACAGCCTAGGGCTGCTGCTGTTTAGTGAGATCCACACTTGAGTATAGACACAGTAAAGGAAGATTCACTCTCCTACAGACCTGAAAAGCAGCAGCATGTTTACAGCTGCTCCTCAAGCTTCTTGGGGGAGGAAAGGTGAGAGGAGAGGTGAGAGGGACAAGTTCTGACCTGCTCCAGGAACAGGGGCTGGAGGCGGTTCACAGGGACACTGACAAGGCAAGGTGGAAAGAGGGAAGGAACAAATGAATGCATTTCCAAATGCAGAGCAGCTTCTGCCACAAGCAAATCCATTAGCAAGATCCTTTGAAGAAAATGTGTAGGTAAGAACCATTAACCACTCCTGGGAGATAAAACATTGGCATTGAATATTTACTCTACATAGAAATGTGTTCCTATATTCCTGACATGGTAAAACAAGCCTAGGACTCCAGCTCACTTATTATCCCCCACTGTTATTCTCTCTTTTCTTATGCTCACCCTGCTGTGAAAAAAAAAAAAAAAAAAAAAAAAAAAAGAAAAGAAAAACCCCAAACAACTCTATTAATGGAAAACATCTTTACTCCAGTGGAATCAAGAGGTGTGCACTGTCCCTGAACTTAGCTCTGACGGATTGAAGAATTCAGGTAATTTCCAGCTGCCCAACACCCATCTAAGTTTCTTTCAGTCTGACTGTCACAGTGGTGACACCACTCTGACCTTCACCCTGGCACCACTTCTGAGCTATTCACTGTGTATTAACAGTGGTTTTTGATACAGGATCAAATGCTAATGATCCCACCTAGAGTATGCCAGTACCACCTAACCCTACCAGAAATATATCCAAAGTTACAGGCTCTGACTGCAGATCCCAGTGATCCTACTGAGTGATTCTGAGTGCCAGCCTGAGTTCCCACCATATCTTCAGACTACAAGTAAGTAGGCACATGTCTGGGCATGACTGGAGCATGTCCTCCAAAGCATGCTGAGATTCAAATATCAGGTAGGCACTTGGTCTCAGACTGTCCGCAAGACATCTACAAAGAGAGGAAGTGGACAGGGTACAGCATGGGCCATATTTATGGAACCACATATATTTATTTTTCACAGTCCTCTGAAACTGCCTAGTCCAAAGGAAGACCCATCAGTGCTCATCTCAAAGTGTTTAGTTAGCACTAAGTCTCAGTTTATTTTAGCTCTTCATCTGCAAATCTGCTACAGCACACCACATAAAACACCTTTTTTCCTTTGCAGCTTTTTTCCCCTAGTCTGACCTCGAGATGTGTAGATAGGGGAAACGGTGGCAGAGGAACAACGCGTCGCTTATCCGCTTCCTGCTGCTGACAGGCCTGCATGGCTTTACCTAAGGCTTGACCCCTATCTCTCCTGCACAGCTGCCCCAGCAGATGCTGTGCCCATCGTGGAGATGTGCTACTCATCAAGATAAAAGGAATAAGAATCTATCTCAAAGCACTTAGGTATGATTAAATAAAGGAGGCCATTTCCTGTGCTGCTAATCTGGTGCCTTTCAAAATCACTAACTTCACTTTTTTTTTAAAGTTACCATCTTTTAATTCTCCTGGGTCTCCTCTATAGTTCTCCTCCTCCTTCCTGGGAAGGGGTGATCCACTTCATGATACGAGAGTGGCTCACAGGGCTGATTAAACTGAACTCTGTGCAACACAAACAGCAGTTTTTCATGTACAAAATGAAAGAATTGTACTGCTCTCTCTTTTGAGTTTTGCCTGGGTCAGGATACCCAATTAACCTGCAGGCTCTTGTACTGGCAGCTACCTGCTCTTCACTTTGAAATCAAGTCACTCTCCTGTTTTGGGAGCTCTGCTGCTCTGGAAGTCTTCCTGTCCTTTAATATGACAGAACAAAGCTGAAGCATCTACTGTGAAAAAGTGAAAAAACCAGACTCATTCAATATGGCCTCTTATTTTTTGAGTATTGCAGTCTAAAGTTCAATAACATCTTAACTGCTTGGCCACTAAGAGACAAGGTATTTTAGGACTCTAATATCTGATGAGTATGTACAAAGTCAAGTAAACCTCTAGGTTGTATCTTCCCACAAACAAGAAACCTCCATACGTGTCTGGGGTTTTTTTTTTGTGTGCGTCATTCAGAGAAACTCAATCAGATTACAGACCTTGCTGGGCCTTCTTCATCAAATACCAGATGCTACATACAATTTCCCATGGAAAGCTCTAATGTTTGGTAGTCCTTTTTTCTTTTTTAATAAAACACCTCAGAATTTGCATATTTATCAACATGCGAGCATGTGAGAGTGAAGCAGTGATTGTGACTAAGCTGACTGTCATTTGCAACAGCCACACCAAATGTGAGGAAGGGCTGCATAGGCAGTGAAGTCCAATCTGTTCTAGGCATAATCCAACTCCAAAGCTTCAACCGTGGGGCTTGACACTTGAAGTGCAACAGACGTCTGATTGCAGTGAAAGCATCCCTTGCCTTTGCTTTGGAGTGCTGATCTGTGCATGTGTCTGCTGAGCAAAGGCATAGGCAAAAAAAGGGTTGACTGTATCTGACAAAGTGTCAGATGCAGGGAGCATGTGCTGCACAGGGCACAATCCATATCTCCATCTTAGCCTAGATGGGCATGTGACTGCCATAACTTACTTGTTCAGAGCCCATCTTTACTGCGACCTACTTAGGGTCACCACTAGTATGGGGTAGTTAAAATCTACAGAAACCATATGCAACTGATATTTCTCTGCTGCAAAGTTTAGCACAGAACACAGTTATTTACACACTGAGTCTGACTTTCCCATATCTTATGCCTTGAACAGCCTTTTACATTTGTGCAAAGGACTGATAAACTACCACCAAGACAGCATGGTAATAAAAGGTGCAAGAAATGGAGACTGAGATTGCTGGCTCACAGAGATCTGTGTCTTTCAAAATTATCTTCTTTTCTATAAATACAGACTTCTAGCCAAAGCTAATTAATGATTTGAAGCTGGAGATTTGGGAAACAAAGGAACAGCTAAACCAGTGCTCTTTTCTCTTCCTCCATCAGACTCTACTCAGTGTGATTTCAAAATACATGCAGTGCTTTGGAGTGGACATTTTTGTCCCAACTTTTAAATTCACACAGATTGTAAGGCTATGCCATACCTTGAAATGCACTTGTATGTGTGAGAATATCCTGCACTGGCTGCATGGAGGCTGATTGCTAAATTTCCCAGGAACCTGAGTTTTTCTGCAGCCCAGAGCTTCTCATCATTAGAATTCCCCAGGTTTCCACCTCCTTCCTCGACAGCCATCTGTCCTGTCCACACTCCAGCTGCAGTCAGACATCCCTCAGCACTTACACCTGATCTTTTGACTCTATGCACCTGAAACAATTCTCGCTCAATCTATCAAGCAATACACATTTAGACAATCAGGAAAGCTCTTCCAAAAGCTATGAACACATTGCCCAGTTTAAAATCACCACTCCCTTTCCATGATATCCCAGGCAGCGTTAAAATGGAGGGGAAGATTTATTTGAGGAAGAAAATTCCAGTGCATTTCGATACCATAGTGCATCCTGATGGAAGAGTTTTGTAAAGGCTTCTCTGACAGTTGTTCCTTTGATGCTTGATGTTGTGATATTCTCATGGAATTATAGAATCTGTTGTGATATTCTCATGGAATTATAGAATCATTAAGGTTGGAAAAGACTTTCAAGATCATAGAGTCTAACCTCTGACAGAACAGCAGCACATAAATTAAACTAAAGCACTAAGTGCCATGTTCAGTTACCTCTTAAACACTTTTGGGGATTCCACCACTTCCCTGGGAGGTTTGTTCCTACACTTAGCCACTGTTTTGGTGGGCAAAGTTAGCAGATCAGAGTTTAATATGCAAAAGAAGGTGATGTCTACACAGAAGGGCATTGCAGAAAGGGACACCAGCACAAGGAGCACTCATGTGGCCATCAGAGTGTTGCAGATTGTCACTAAAGAGTTGTGGGATATGAGACTTGGAGAAGAAGCTGCTGTGCTTTGAGCCTACCTCGTCTCAAAGCCTAAGGACCTTATAGCATGTCTTTTTTTCCCCCCACCCTCTCCTGTTTCCACCTTTATTTTCCATATTGAATTGCATGCTAGATTATTTTCAGTGTTTTGCCCACAAAACCCCATCCAACTTCTTTTTTGACACAATCCTCTTTAAATCCTTCCAAACAGCAGTCTTTGGTTAGTTTATAGATCAGCTAGGCTAGAATGAGCTGTTCTGTATCAGCAAGAAATCTGTTGCAGGACAGATGCCAGCATGATTACAAGAGATGAGTAAACCTCAAAAGGCCTAAGATCTGGTTGGGTTTCCATGAAGCCAAACCTCTGGGGATCATTTCTTCCTGCTGGAGAATCTGGTTTTAGAAATAACAAGAACAGGGAGTATTGTTTTTAATGCTATTTTCTGCTCCTGGTTTTAGGCCAAATTTGAGAGTGCAGAGGTGTTCAATTACTTTAATGAAAAAATAAAACAGTTTTTCAGCCTGGAGATAGATTTGCTTGTGGTTTGTTTTCCATTCTCAATTTTAATTTTATCATTGAATTAGGTGGCCTACCTCTAGAAGTCTGTTGGATCACAGATATATCAGAGCATCCCAAATTGAGAAAATCTGACTCCTTACACTAGTTTGGTCACTGCCCCAGCAGCCATTGTTTCTATTACACACTTTCTAGTACTAATTTTTTTTTTTTTGCTCTCTATTAATATTTTTTTGCTTTTTTCACTAAAGGACAGTGTCTGTTATTAATTCCTGTTAAACTGCCATCAACTTCCATGGAGCAGCTCCAGATTTACATTGTTTGTCATTAAGTACTGTTACAGCACCAAGTTCTTAGCAATAACTTAATTAAAATTAGTTTTGCTGATGTTACTCCTCTTTTTTTTTTTTTTTTCCCAGTCAAATAAAAGAAATCATAGGGGAGAATTATTTACTGGTCAGCCTGGAGAGCCTGCATCTGCCTCTCAGATCCTTCCTCTCTCCACCTTTCTTGTGCCCAGTCTTCCCTCATCAGTCCCTCTCACACACATTGTTATGTAGTAACGGGGTCAGTAGGAAACATAGAGTTCAGCACTATAGAAGTGGAAACAGAAAGCAGCCATGGGCAATTAACCAGGGCTGTGACTGCTTATGTTTGGTTCCTGCTTCCATTTCTGTTTCCATGGAAATGGACATCAGATCATTGGAAATAAAGTAAATTTTCTACTTCTCCTCACCTTTGTATCAGCCAAGCTATACAATCCAAATAAATCTAAACTTATATAATTAAACGTGAATTTAGAAATCTTTTCATTTCATTGAAATAAATTGACAAAAGCAGCATTGCTTTTGAAATAGTCAGATGCTGTTGGCTGTCCTTTGGGAAAGGAGTAGGTAAGTTTGCCCACCCCTTTTTGCTTTGTAAGGTATGGAAACATGCAAGCATCCATCTTAGCCCTTGCTCCGTGCTCCTGCCTGCCCATTAATATTGTTGTGCTGAACAGTACTCATCACTTGCCCATTAGGGGTCATTTAAGCATAAATGACCCCCCTTACAGAGACTGTGTGGGTTAAAGACCTCTTCTTTGTCTGGCTGCTAAAGCTTTGAGGTTCATTTGTATTGCAGAGCAGCTGCATAAAAAAGGTTCAAGCCCACCTTTAAAGGTCATATGGTCTCAGAGGAGGAGCTTTGACCTAGAAGGGTTTCCCAGGTGAAAAGCTCAGGGTTTGGGAACAAAGAAAAAAAGTGAGTTTTAAGCTTTCACATTCCTCTGAATGACTCAGAAGGATAAGACCTGTGTCTTTTGTAACGAAACATGTTGGAGACTGAGCACTTCTTTTCTCCTCGAGACGTGAAGATGATCTGCAAATTTGCCACACCTGTAAAGGAGTAACAATAATTTTCCCTTTGGCTTCTGACAGGACAGATCAGTCACATAAAATCAAAATAAAGGTCCCATGTCACAAGTCCATATTCATCCATAAGTAGCAGTTGTCGTTACTGGTCAGACAATGAAGGCATACTTTTGTCTTTATACTTTTCATACTTCATACATGCTTCATACTTTTTTTCTCAAAGAAGCTCTCTAATTCTGTTAAATCCAATGAACTCAGGAAAACTTCCTGAGACTCAAGAGTACAAAATAACAACTCTGCTTGAATTGGCACCACACTTTGCAATTTGCAGTGATTGAAAGTAGAAATATCATTACGGTATTAATGCAAACTCAGTGCCAATAAATTACTTGTTTTCTAATGAGGTTGATTTTACAGCAGGAAGAGAGGAAAGCTGCCTGTCCCAGCATCTACCAAAGTGTTAATTTCTGAAGTCCAGTAACAAGAACAGTAAGAAAGCAAGCAATCAAAGTGGATCTATATAGGATGGTAGATTTAAACTGTTTAATTACTGTAGCTGGTTATTGCTAATGCATGGATCACAAAAGCATCACTCCTGCAGAAATCAGTCATGCGAGGGAGATCAGGAATTACAGATACTTCACCAATGTGAGAGATTTGGTCTGGTTCTTTAAAGTGATTTCCTCCAGTGACAAAAGCCTCATGCCAGATACGAATGCAGAGTATGTGACAAATTTATTTTAAAGAAAAGCAGCCTGTAACCTAATCATAGTCCTAAACTATACTTTTTTAAATGGCCTGTATCGAACTGTTCAGTCATGTAGATTTTTTAAAATTTAAATCCACCTCTGTCAGATGGATAAAATATTGAAGCAGCATTGTCAGATGCTAGCATGTCTTGGGGAAGTGGAGAAAGCCACATAAGGGGTACCTAAATGTGGTCAACAGTATAAGGTTTGATTTTTCCTCTAATCAGAAGGCAAGCTTCAAACCCTTTTTTGCTATAATCCCAGTCATTATGGTTGCCATCATGAACATGTACACAATCTCCTAGACTGAGCTATCTATATGAGTTCCTTGCCTCCAAAGGTATTGCACACGCATTTAAAACATGAAACAAACACACAGGCCACTAAAACTGGTATGATCATCCACAAAACAACATGGACTGGGATCTAACTTCACATCACTGGAGTCACTCATAAAGCACTGGAAAATTAGAGCATTACAGAGTGTACAGAGAGGCCTATTATGTATTACTTTGGTTTGCACAGAAAGGCAGAGAGCAAGGTGCAAAATATTTAAGGGGCAGATTAAAAGAAAAAAATTAGCTGTAATTGTGGGTTGCAGTCTAGCTTACACTAGAGGGTTTTCACTAACAGGACTTCCTAGAAGTGATGTAATACATGCTGATGAAAAAGTAGGTACAGGCCATATTTATTCAACAACTCTCATGAAGTTATGCAAGACAAATTGTATTTTTCTGACAAAACTGCATCTATACTTCAGATTTTTTTCTTCAGTAGTTTAAAGAAATTATAATACCTTCAATTGCTGTTACAATCAAGCCCCTAGTTTTAGATCTTGTCTAATTGTCATTTTGTAGATTAGATCCCCAGAGACCCTTCTGCTATTGGTTTTGTTCATATCTTAAGAGACTTTTTTCAAGTAATAAGAAAGATTTAAAGTAGATGTCTCTTAAATGATAATAAATACCCGGAGAAGAATGAGGGAATACATTAAAGCTGAATCACTGTTGTGTCACACCAATTTTCCCCTTTTACTCCCGAGATTCCACTGAAATCAATGAAGTTACAGTTACTTAAAGCTGTAGGACTACATGAGTGAGCCAGGTACGCCACACTGCAATGATGAGAACTTGCTGGCAGACTTGCTTGGAATCAAATACGTCCCCTTAAATTTCCTCCTATTTTCACAATCTTGTAGCAGCAAAGCAAAACAAGAAGTTCACTGTGCAGTCAAAACAAAATCTTTTTCCTCTGGTCTAAGTATTTAGCCAATACAGTATCACAGAAACATTGATTTCTGTTCCCAGCCTTAGAATCCTCCTGATAGTTTCCTACAGAACCAAAGACCCAGCACAATCTCTTCTTTTATGGCTAAGAAAATGCTAGGAGAATCGTTATCCCTGGGAAAGATTTCTCTGATGGACGAGGAAGGACTGTTCATTAGTGTCATGAATGATGCTGCCTCTTTTTTATGCAACTTGCATTCACTGATGCTGGCACTGTCAGAGCCTCCAACTGTGTGCACAATTCAGTTCATCGAACAAGGCAGCATCCTTTCCAGATACACTCAACGTGTGCTATTATGGTTGGGAAATTCATTCCATGGAGGAGAAACATGAATTATTTCAATTCTCACCAAAAAAAAAAAAGGGGGGGGGCACAGTTTGTGCCTTCTTTTTCCATGCTATTAGAGAGATTATCAGGAAAAAATAAACACAGCAGTTGCTCAAGGTCCCACACAAACGAAAACAAGGACTGCAGGCCACTCCATACACAGTGCTGAGCCATTGCTCTTGTTTACTTCTAAGATGTAAAATAACATATTTTTCAATTATTATTTTTAATAATTATTCTCAGCTGACAGAGCAATTTTGCAAAATTTTGAGCATGAAAATTGGCCCCAAATATTCTCAGTTTTAAGTATGCTCTGTTTTCAGCTCCTCCGGTTCAGCCATTTCCTTTTGGTGTATTTTGTGTGGCAGTGACACACCAATTTGTCTGCAGGGAATGGCTGCCTATCACTGATGCTGAATGTAGGTAGGGGCCAGTCCCACGCTCCTGAGTCACCTGCAGAGCTCAAGGTGCATGAACAAATTACATCTGGTCCCTAAGCACCAAGGACCAGATCCAAAATAGGAGCTACAACACGTGTCTCTGTGTGTGCCTTGGTGCCTGCCATACGAGAGAGCCTGGAGCTAACGGCAGGGAAGCAGATACATCTACTCCGAGAAGCAGAGAGTCCTGCAGAGATAATAGCTCACATCCCACAAGCTGGGTAGGTGCTTTACATCAGTAATGCTGACACAGGGCAAAAAGCCCAGTTTTCTCCTTAGGGATGAGACAGTACCCTCCCAGCATGGTGCCTGGTTCCCATTTGGCCAGGAATCTGCTGTTCAGGACAGGCAGGGCTTGGGGATGGGCTGGTTTCTGTACCCCCTTCACCCTCGCCTCCTCCAGAAGACAGGGAAAATGTGCAGCTGGGGCATAGAATTTTTGAGATAGCAGCATTTGGCCCTGATCCACAGAGCTCCATGACTTCACTTTAAAAGTGTTGGACTGAACAAGGAGCCATCATAGCTTACCTCCAGGAAAACCCTGAGGATGTGGGAGAGGAGTACAGCTGAAGTCCCTCTCCTCTCCACAGCTTAGTTATTTTACTCTGTGTATTTTCTCATTTTGGATGCCGCTTTCAGAAAGATGCCTCTTTCCTGCAGAACTGAGCAGTGCCACAGAGGGTGTTCAGAAAAAAAAACCCATGACACTGAAATCCTCCATCTTTTGCAACAGTTGAATAGTCCCACCCAAAGTGCTTTGCCCCCTCTTCTGCCTGACGAGATTTCCTTCTCTGTGTGGAGAACTCTCAGCCTCTCTATTGGTAAGGCATTCAAGGTCAAAAAACCACCCTTTTCTTTACAAAGCAGTCATGCCTCATAGGAAATATATACATATATATATTTGTTAGCTAAAGTAGACAAAACATGAGAAGAAACAAAAAGCCTTTGGCCTAATGGCCAAAGAAGGATCAGATCTGGCAGAGCACAGCAGGCAGATACGAAGTGTCCTTGTGAGATGAGCCCTGCCACAAGATAAGTGGATGAACGCACTGTTCATCATTTCTAATCCAACTTAAACGTCAGATAAGCACCCTGCTGCACAGCCTGGTCAAGGCAGAAGCACTGGTTAGGCATGCTCTAAAATGGCATTAGATGCCTTAGGAACTTTAATGGCAAAGTCTGAAGGACTTGCATGGCCTAAGTGCCTCTAAGGCCACACAGGATCTGAACATGAATTTCAGGGAGCTTAACACTCCAATCCCTAATTTCATTCCAGTTAGTTTTATCATGCCTAATTTTCCTCCTTTGTCTGGTGCAAGATGGTGCTACACCTGGGATGGAGAATTTATACAGAGGCACATTCCCCAGCCTTTGCTCACAGGGAATCTTACTGAAAAGAGGAAGAATCTCTGATAAACCACTTGAGAACCACCTGATAAGGACTTCTTTGGGTCCTTTGAGACAGTGCCAGCTTTAAAAAACAAACAAACAATCCAATGAAAATGCATGGGACCAACAGAGTGGACTGGAATGTGGAGCATTAATTTTTTCACTTATCAGCCATCAAGGGAAAGGGAAGAAAGGGAATAAATTATATGCCTGAAACATTTGTACGGAAACTTTTCCAAGCTAGATAAAAATTCAATTATTTATTACTTCAGGAAATACCCTAACATTAACCAGTGACCCCTGGCTAGTGTCAATGCTTCCCCAAAAGGATTGCCATTCAGAAAGCTTTATGATTACCACATAAAGTTTAATCAGTGCATTAAAAATAAATTAAAGATTTGCTAATTGTAATGTAATTAGCTTAATATAATTACATTGCTCAGTGACTGAGAATTTTATTGTTATTGTGAGATCTTCTCTCATTTGGGGGGCCTGAAGTTAAGTGGCACGATATTGACAACCGTTTCTTCCCTTAATATTCAGTTTCAGGAATGGGCTGAATTTTTTACCTGAATCTTGCAATTTATCACAATCAGTATCATCACAAATTACAGAAAGCATCCAGTTACATGATAACTTCTAAATGAAGTGTCTGCAACCAGGGCAGTAGCAGCCTCGGCTGTTAATTTGTCATATTTCATAGCCAGCCTGACACCCTGTCCAATTTGCTTGTAAGCTTTATCACAAAGACAGCTTTGAGAGCTGCCTCTGACTCTGAGCAGAATGGGGGAGATGGACAGAAATTCAGCAGCAGCAGCAGCAGCAGCAGCAGCTTTGCTCTTCAACTTCCCTGCTTTTGCATACAATCCAGATGCAAAATAAACACCCTTATGTTTTGATGATGTTTGTTTTCTCCATTAAAATCTCTCCCTTCTTTTCTCTGCTCCCCCCTTCCTCATTAAGACAACCAATTTTTTTCTTTAAGACTCCCTGCTGACCATAATTCGATGGTTATAGTAATTTATCAGCAGTTAGAGGAGTTACAAAAATAAGAGGGATAACAGTACTCAGGGAGCATCATTACCTATCTCACACAGGCTCTCAATTTCAATCCAAAGCATGTCCTCCTCTCAAAATGACCTGCAAGTTTTTCCTTTTGGGTAGAAGTTGTGCAGCACTATAAAAATGGCCATGAATATCCCTTCAGGATATTGGTCTTTTCCCTCCTGTTATCTTCCAGATGCTCTGAGGCCCTCAATCAATTTGCATTGATTTAAGCAACATCATTCAATATATATTATCAATCTGATCTGAAGGGAATTGTGTGAAGAGCAGGTCTTCTTTTCTGTTCCTGACATGCCAAACACAACATAAGATGCTATGAAACACAAAAAAAAAGGTTCCTAACAGACCAACAGGTGTTAAAATATGCTTGGACTTACAAAATGCAAGAAACCACATTTTCATTTGTCTAACACTTTAAAGTCAGGTTGGCCAACTTGGAGTGCAGACTGAATGTTAGCTTGGATGGATTTTGTTGATAGTATAGGATCCAGGAACAATTTTTAAGATCCTGGTCTGTGTGCCTGCAACCCCAACCTCTTCATACGATATTAGGGTTCAACTAATACCAGCCTGATGTCCTTAGGTTTTTCTACATAATGAAAAATATCCCCTCCTTGAGGCAGGAGATATTATTCTCCCTTCTACACTTGCCCCATCAATACCTGTCCTTCTCATCCTGCTGCTGGCTGCCCAGCTGAGCTGTTGGGCTGAGGACTCCACCAGAATATCCCACAGACAGGCTCTGCGGAGCTCACCTCTCCCGCCTCTAGGTGGTTTTGCAGATCTGTCCCCTATTACACCATGAAGCAAGAGAGAATGAGTAGGAAATTAGCAGAGAGCATTCCAGTCTTTACAGCTGAGCCTCCAGAGGAGCTATAAAACCTCTCATGCTGTCGGGGAGTCAAGGATAAACAGAGAGCTTGTGGTGCCTGCAATTAAAAGGAGGAATTTGAGAATGGGGACTGCCCAAGGACACAGAGGCTAAAAGGAGGCAGAAGGACAGAGAAGAATCAAATAAGGTAGGAATCAGTCAAGAAAAGCCACAACTGTAAATATGGCAGAGAGAAGATAAAAATTTGGAGAAATTTTCAAGTTAGAAGGAGCTTATTTGAACCAAGTGACCATATGTCAGTCTCCTGAGGTTTTGCCTTTCATGTTGAACTGCAAGCCCACTGATTCTGTAGGATGCAGTCTTCAGCACACGGCTACCACTGTGAGTGAGTCATTTGGTGCAGTTCCTGTGGCAAGAATCCCAAATGTGTCAGGCCTGGACTAAAAAGCAAGATGGAGAATGAACACACCTGAAGGCACATTTGGCACTTTAATTCTGAGCAGATATCACTTCTAATTATAGCCAGCCTTATGCCAGCTTACTACCGTTCAAGCGCTTGTGGGTTCACACATCGAGTGCCAGATTTAATCCATTCAAGGTAAAGCGCAAGAGAACCAATTGCATTTTGCATGCCTTCTACCTGAATGATTTGCTTTGTTGTTCCCAGTTTGCAGTTTGACTTGAAGATTTGCACCCCTCTGGTTAGTTCTGGTTGGCTTCTCTGCAGCCACAGGGGCATATTTTTCAGCTGAATGAAGCCCAGCTGGCAGGCTCAATTTGCCCCACCAATGAGTCATATCTTTCTCTAATTTCACCTGCATGAGAGAATTGCAGCTTCCTCTCCTAATTCCTTGAATTCAAAATTCTTCCTGCAAAAAGAAGGTTCAAGCTCACCCTAGCACAGGGAGCCGTAACCCTGCTTGGCTGGAGGACAGTGGCAAAGCTGAAGAGACACCCACTAGTGAACGTTACTTAAATAGTAAGTTTAGTTAGGGAAAGCCTTTCCCAATCTGATCCTGTATCAGATTTTGATATTATATGGTGCCTTGTGCTTCACAAGGACCAATGCTCAGCACCCCACAAGGACATGTTGTTTTCCAGCATGATTTAGGGCTTTGAGCAGAGGGAAGGTTTAATACAATCATGCATCAGTTTCCTTTCCAGACAGCACTGTGAAACACAGAACAGAAGGAGGATTGCCTCTTCACCCCATAAATCCACTTAAGCTTGGATTATGAGCCATATTCACCCAATTTTTGCTGGGAGCTTAAGGCAGCACCATGCTTCTGTTGCTCTGAGGGATGCTGGGAAGCTGGGACGGGATTCAGGAGGCTCCAAATTTCCAGAAGTGCAATGGTCACATTCTTCAATGTGCAGGGGTCAAACAGTGTAAGATCAGCCATACTCTATGTACGGAAATGGATGAAATGCACAAAGAGCAGGCAGAAGGGTTTGTTTTAGTAACTAGTAGCCTTCAGAGCATGTGTTTTTTAGCAGCACTGCCACACTGAGTTGACAAAGAAATAAAAGGGAATACTTCCCCACACACAAATCTATATTGATCCAAATATGGATCTTGTTTCAGTTTAGAGAACAACTAGCACTGATGCTGTCAAACAGACCCATCTGGAATTATTTCAGAAGCTCCATTTTCCACCCTTATGCACAAAGAGAGAGAGAGAAACAGAGAAAAGAAAGGAAAGAGGGGAGGAGAAAACAGAAAGAGGAAAAGAAAAAGAGGAGGAGAGGAAAAGGGAAAGGGAAACAAAAGGGAAAAGAAATGGAGCATGGCCAGTGGCAGGCTGTGTGAAACCTCTGCACATATCACCTGCTCCAAGCACTGTCCTTCCCTTACTCATCCCTAATGAGCTGGTTCAGTTGTGCAAGGTAGTTCCTAATTACCTCTCTCTCCCCCCTGAGAATGGCCTTTCCAAGAACTTACTTCACATGCACACACCTGGTACTGTGAGATAGGGAGCCTCACCATGGATACCAGCCCCCCATTCCCAGCCCGACCCAGGCTCCTGGGATTCGAGCAACTATCTCCAGGAGCTGTAAACTCCAGATGTGCCTTACCTACTGCCTGGAGACACAGTGTGTGAACCCTGCTCACAACTATTATTCTGCACTCACACACACACACAAGAACTGGCTATGCAGATCAAGCTCTGAGAAATGAAATAAAGCAAAATGGTAATCTTAATCTTCCCTTTAATATCCTACTCTGTGCCAGATAAGAGCAGCTGTGCTCACACAATGTGTCCAACTGGACATGATAAATAGCCTGGGAGAAAAGAAAAATACACACAGACACACAAATATATATGTGCATACACACATGCTCTAAGGAATTTAAAATATGTTTGTTCACAGAAGAGGTGGCCTCCAGCTCACAGCTTCCTCGATTATTAAGAAAAGGGTTTATTAGAAATAAAAATGGCCTGCCAGGGTTGGAATCGTACACAAAATCCTACAGTAAATATCTGCATGGGTAGCCTGAAGGGTTAACCTTACCAATGCACAAATACTGACTGCTCTCCTCCTGTTACAGTGTAAATGCTGATTGGAAGGAAGAGATCATTCTAGGTCAGTATGTCCTTTACATTGTGAATAGCTTGACAGGGGCTAATAAACTCCTCTGCCTGTGGCACCAATAATTTATTCTATATTGCTGGGCATCACATGCAATTTTTTATTTATACATGTGTAATTTGTTGGTTTGATTTTAAAGAGGTGAAGCAGGAAAATCCGGGTCAAGAAACACGCTTAAGCCAGAGGATGCCAAAGGCTCCAATCTCCCAGTCTTAACCTGTGGTGGAGAATAACATCCTGCTTGCTGCTCCCTGCACCAGGACTTTACATGGCAGCTGGGCATCGGGTGGGTCAGCACAGCCGACTTCTTACAGTGATCCAAAGATCCCTGCATGGCTACCCACTCATGCTGCAAAGCTGCTTTGAGCAATTCTTCATGAATGGACATGATGGTGAAACTAGCAGATTTCAAATTTCTTTCCTGAGTGGTCACTGCTCTGCAGCCTGCTGCCGAGGGAGCCATGCCCCAGAGCAACCTGCTTTGCTGCTGCCTGCACTGCACTGCATTTCACACCGATGAGGTAATTCCACTGCACATGAGGTAACCCTGCGAGTTGCCCACTAGCTAGAAGAGGTTACCATATGATTCCTCATGTAAACACGCAGCACGGTCCCCCCGGAGGAGAGCTGACAGCTGCGCTCTGCCGATGCCGAGCTGGTGGCCAGCCCGGCCCCGGGGAGCCCCCAGCCCGCCCGCGGGGCCTTCGCGCCTCAGCGAGAGCTGCCAGGCTCCTGCCATGCCGGTGCCACACACTGCTCACACACACACTCGGCTTCCAGCCCTCTGACAGGGGACCGGCGCTGCCAGGCTCCTGCCATGCCGGTGCCACACACTGCTCTCACACACACTCGGCTTCCAGCCCTCTGACTGGGGACGGGCCCTGCCCGGCTCCTGCCATGCCCATGCCACACACTGCTCAAATCACAAACACGTCAGGCAATGCTCAGTTTCCAGCTCTCTGACAGGGGACCCTGGTCCCCCAGCGCTCCTGCAGCCAGGCTCACCATTCACATGGCTCTTTGTCTTGCCACGCAGGGTTTCGGGACGCCTGTGCCTCCTCACGCCCTGCTGAGGAGGTGCATCTCTCCGGAACGGCTTCCTCCTGCGGCTGCGGGCGTTAGACCTGGGGGAAATCCCTCCTTCCCTTGCACAGGAGGTGCAGAAGAGAGATGGGGCAGGGCTGCTGCAGGGCAGCAGCGTGGGGAGATGCCCTGGCAATCCCCAATGGTTTGGTGCGCCATTGCTGCCATTTTGTGTGAGTGCACTATGCACAGGTGATGTTCCTAGAAAGTCCCCTAATTTGCAAACAGCATGAAAAATTACTTTTGTGGTTAGGCAGTGTCTATGGCTGCAACCTTCTTCCACCCACAAGTGTACATGTCAGAGGATCTGTAGGCCTCTGCTCACCCTGCCAGCAAAAAGCTAAAGCCAAAGCTCCCAAACCCAACACCTTATTCTTCAGAGTCTGGAATCATTGCCATTTACAGTCCTTTACCAGCCAAGGAACCCTACTAGCTCTTCTGTGTTAAGTATTCCCAGTGCTGTTTCCTACCTGGGTGGAAGGCAAAGCAAACCTGTGTGATGAACCCGTGAGGAGAAGGAGAAATTCACAAGGAAAAGAGAGCAGGACACAGGCTGGTCAACTCCCTAAGCTCAGAGTTCATCAGCACCCTGCTCAATGCCAGGAGTTCTCAAAGCCTCCTTGTGACTGACAGGGCAGCTGGGATCAAATCATACCACACTTCCCAGTAACTACCTGTGTCTCCATGAACTCTACTTAACCACAAAAACTGTGTTTGAGAAGTTTTTTTAACAAACTTCCTCTCAGCAGTGGCAGTCACTGATCTGGAAATCTGTTCTGGGCAGACCTCGACCCAAACTGGATGTGACAAGTGACCCAGAAGGACCCTGAGGACTAACATGTCATTAGATGCAGGAAAGCAGCTAGGATGAGCATGTCCTGTTCCATTCCCAGGTCACAAACCCCAGGTCCCCTGGTCTGTCCAGTCTGGAGGAGGTCTAACCAAGCACTCCTGGTAAGTAAAGCATGCCTGTACCAAGCACCTAAAGGAAGCTGTTTCCCTCCACCCTCAGGGTGTGAGGCTCAAAGAGCTCCTGGCTAGAGGGAAAGGCTTTCCATCATCCTCTGGTGAGTTTACTTTGCCAAAAATGGGAACTACTATGTGCAAACCCTGGAGGAAGTCATGTCTCTCTTTCCCTTACCTCCCAGAGCAGCTGCTTACACAAGGAACAGGTCAAAACGCATTACTGTTATAATTGGAGTATATGAAGGGACACAAATCCATTACTGCTGGAGCTGAGCTCACCTCACTCTGCAAGGGCTGAGGTCAAGAATCTTCCTTCTCCTCTGAGCTCACAACATGCCAGAGGGACAGACAGATCTCCCAAAGCCCACCCAAAAGGGATTCAAAAAAGCCAGGGGAGAAGTGGGGCCATTATATTCCCATCCCCCCCAGCCTGGAGAGCCATCAGGCTCTGCTCCAGCAAACCTGCATCACAGTCCCAAGGAACTGTGCAGTGGGACATGTGTTGGACTCCAGACACCACAGCTAGGTTTTTAAAAGGTGTGGCTAACTTCATAAGCTCTAGCAGTTGCTGTCATGCATAATGAGGTACAGTTAATAATTTCTTTGCCTCATGCTGTAGCTGGATCATCTGCTACAGATGACTTTCCCCTTTTGTAGGAAAAAGCAAAATGCATCAGGTTTTATACATATCCCTCTCTCAGACTGGGTGCTGGTCACTGTTCAGTGAACACCAAGCCTGGCAGAGTCAGAACTTCCCTCTGCTTCAAAGGCACCTGTGAACAGCAGATGGCAGGGGCCTAGGGTATGCCTGCCATGACAGACCCCAGGCCCTTGTCTGCATGCCACCCACACCTTTCAGATGTGCACTGGTTTAAAAGGCAACACTTCACCTCATCAAGGTAGCCTGAGTGGGCTGAGCTCTCCCAGACCAGTGTGTGAGCAGCTCAGGTGGGATTCACTTCTCTGACCCCTGCTTGTAGCGTAAATGTTACCATCCAAGCTTGTCATTCCTCTCACAGTTTGGGAGACAGGCAGGCATCCTGCAGGCACAGCCATCTCAGAAATGGGTATAGCCCAGGATGACCCACCTTTCAAAGGTGCCATAGAGGGTCTCTAAGGTCATTAGCTTGGACCCTCCCCAGTGGAAGCCTTGTGTTTGGTCAGCCCAGATCCACCCTTTGAACAGGCTTGGCAGCCAGGTTGGCACCTCCAGCACTGCCCATGTGGAACAGATCCTCAGCCCCAAGGCACAGATCCCAAACCTCTGCTGCTCTGCCCAGAACGCAACTTCCCCTCTGAAGGCCTCAATACAGGTGCTGTAAGGCAGGCAGGGCATTAATTATGGTAGAAACTGATGGAGAACCAGCAGGAAAAGAGTTAAGAGAGCCAGGGCTTGTTGCTATCCAGGAACCCAGGCTACCTCACCTCCCAGGATAACCATCAGCCAGACCTTTCTCAAGCCTTTTTTGGCAGGCTTCATTGTCAGAAAACCACCTGTTACTTGGGAGAGATTCAAATGCATAATGAATTAAAAAAGCATATTGTGTGTTACTATCTAGCCCCCAGACAGATGTGTTATTTAAGTGTGGGTATGATCTGTGCTGTTAATTTTAAACAACATATGATCAAAGATCATGTCTGGCTTTGTGCTTTGCTTCCTTTCAGGTTCTGGCTTATGTGTCCATGCCAGACAGTTGTGGTTTCTGTCATATGGCAGGAAAAGCTTACTTTACATGCTGCCTAAATTTATATTTTATTGCACATTAAAGCAGCCCATCGGAATTAAGTTATCACATTGTTTATAATGGTAAGTAAATCGTGGCTGTGGAAAAGAGAGTACCACACAAAGGGATTTTTTAGAAACACCTACTCCCTACACTCAGGACTTTCAGCCATTTTAAAGACAACAGCAGAGCAAAGAGCAAGACTGAAATAAATAAACCACATCACTGCTCCTATGGGAAGGCTGGAAACTGTTGGAAATGGCAGTACTGCCAACCAATCAGTCCAGAAGCACCAGTCAGGCCCTTGGCAGACAGGGAGACATGCTTAACAGATCATGAGATTTTTTTTAAAAATAATACAGTTGAGGTTCTTTTATTTGCTTCTCAGCCTGAGCCTTCAGGCTTTGCTGCCCAGCTAGAATAGCTCGACATCTGCCCTGGATGAATAGCTAAGTAAATAAACTGACCAAAATAAGGAAGAGCAGCCCTGTGTGATTGTTCACCTCCACCTCAGAGGCAATGCATGTTTGTCAGGTAAAGCAACAGGAGCTCTTGAACACTCAGAGTGGTAAATTTCTTGGTGCATGTCTAACTACACTGCTCTCTAAAAAACCCACACAATTTAGGGCAGATGTAAAGCACAGCAAAAAAAGTCATTGTTGCTGATGAAGAATCACTGTGCAGGGTAGGGGTTTCGTCACCAGCATTTGAGGATACAGAGATAATATCAGTTAAGACTTTCTGGATAAAATATGAAGCAAGATTCATCATAAGAGAACTGAAAGTGAGAGCACTGGTTTGACACCAACAAACAGGGTGGCAGACCCAGCCCTCATCTGCACCAAGGTAAATGCAATGCTGCTGCCATGGCCAGCACAGGGGCAGCGAGCAGTCCCTGCCAGTTGCCCACCTCAGAAATGTGTTGGGGTTCCAGCCCTCCTTTCACTAACAGAAGGCAAGCAAAGCTTCTGCCAGGCTGCAGACAGCTGCCAGGCTTTGACCACCCTGCTGGGGAGGCAATAATCCTGTGACACACAAGTTACTCAGGTTCATTACAGGAATCAGTCATGTCTTCTGCCCAGGTGTGCTGGGAGTACTGCTCTGACTAAAGGCTAGGGGTGTTCTGCCCCTGGCTCTACCTAGGCCAGGGATTTTGGCCCAGATTTCCTTCCCAGCCTTTTCACCTGCTAAGAAACTGCTCTTTCTGTGTTGCAGGGTTTCAGCTCTACCCGTTTCAGGTGCAGAGGAGGCCTCATGGTTCCCCAACACCAGTGTGCTCCCAGTTCCACACTGATGCATGAACAGGGCTAGCCCCTGGCTGCCACTATCCCTGTGAGAGGCAGGCCAGCCCTCCATCTCAGCTGTCACAGAGATAAATAAAACAAAAATACACAAACTCTCCCCTTCCAAGGCTGTATTAAGAGTGGCTCCAGCCAGCCAGCCCTCAGCTGCAGTGCCACTGCTTTCCAGCCACTTGGAAGAGATAGCACCCATCCTCCCTGCTGGGTAAAAATCACCCTAAAACCTCTCCATGGAGGGGACCCAGAGAGTAGCTATCTGTGATACATCTGTAAAGGCTGTCCCCACCTCTGGGAGCCAGGCTGAAATGCTGTGCAAAGGCACAGAGGTGAAACAGTGAGCATGGGTTAAAGGGATTGCATTGCGCTGCTTTAACATAAAATAATCCTGCTCTGGGGCTGCTACTGTTTGAAGACCTGAAAACACCCTCATTCACATACACAGTACTGAACAGGAGAGTATAAGGGGTAAGAAGGGATTGTTTGAGAGATGATACCAGAGCTGAGGAGAGGATTTTAAAGAGCACAAACTCATTTCATATGGCTGAGTGCTGGCGACACTAGGAGAAATTCAATGGATTATGTTGCACCAGAGGTCAGAATATAATTGTCCCTTCTGGCCTTTAAAACCTGTGAATGTATAGAGGAACCTTGAAATGACCAGATTCCTCAGGAATTTGATTCCTGGGGTTTATTTATTTATTTTCTTACCAGCTGCCAGACACAGCATGCTTCTAGACAAATAAGGAGTGGTAGCTATGGGGTGAGTATATCAGTAGTGCTAATCTCTTGTGGGGCTTCCTGGCTGGGTATAAGACAGTTTCATCTTAAAATACTAAGAACCACACTGCTATTTGTTAGGGAGAACTAAACAACTTGGAGCACAAGTATTCTCCTAGATTTTTTTAACAGAATTTTCCCAGCCCCCCTATTAAATTTAAGCCCCCAGAATTTCCCCAGCCCCCATATTAAACAAGCTCTGTTGTCCTTGCAAAGGGCCAAAGAGCTGAAGATAGCTCTACTAATTGCTGCTTCTCTTTGCACCTTAGCTCTAGAGATTCCCAACTTCTACATTATTACTTCATCATTTTAATTGTGCAAGAAGCTTTTCACAGAATTAATTAGAATAAAATAATACTAGTACAAAAACAAACAGTTATTAGTATCTAGGTAGCATCATTCATAGAGCAGGCACTTTGAGAAGGACTATTAGCCAACACTTCTGTCTGCACACGCTCATGCTGGGGAGCTTCATTCTGCAACCAGGGACACACCCTGAGACCTGCACTCACACCAAGGAGCCATGCCAGGAAAGCATGTTGCCATCTCCTGAGACATGCACTAAAGAAAGGACAGAAAAGTAAGTGAATGGGGGCTGCTCCAGCTCTGAAACAGGAAAAGAAAACCAAGAAAGTTTAAGGTACCTTACAGCCACTGTTACTTCTCCATAACCCTGGAGGTACAGGACCAAATCTACTCTATAACTGATATCCACACAGGGAAGCAACTTGGAAACAGCTGACCCTCTGATACTATGCAAAGGCATTCAGCAGACCAATTTACCAGTGTCATTCATTTGCACCTTTCAACTTAATGATACCTTACAGGGAAGAAAAATTCAAATTAAAAATTGAAGCTGTTAATATATCTTTGAAAATGGTAACGGAACAAGATTAAGACCAATAAGAGGCCACAAATGTTAGCATACTTCTGATTTTGTACCCTTAAATCACTGTAATACCTTGTTCAAATTCCCACATAAATAGGATTTTTTCTATGAGGGTGTTACTGTTTCTGCTGCATCAAAATCTGTATTATATTTTACAAGTCCTAGAGCTGAGAATCCTCACTCCCAAAATAGACCTCCTCACCAGATGATATTAACACAGCTGACAAAATAACATTACGTTGAAAAATACATCTGTAGAAAGTGAAATAGAAAAGCAGAACTTTTCTCCTATAACTGTTGGAAGGGTTCAAGGGGCTCGCAAGGTAAGTAGAATGCATTTTACAACTTTTAGCAGAGATACTGCAAGGTAACCATGTCCTCTTCCTTCTGCTACTTCTGCCTTCCTGGTGACTACCACAGGCAGACTCACATATACATGACAAGCATCAGTCAAGAACAGGCAGCAGGAGGGAACTGCTCCCAACCACCTAACTGCAGCTTTAAATTTCTCTTCTCCCTGCCCTCCATTATATCTGTCTGCCTGTCTCTGTGAATGCCTGTTTCCCTGGAAGGGAGGAGGGGACCCAAACAAACCCTGAAGCAATCCCAAATTTCCTTGGGGGGGAAAAAATCTATTCTCCGGAGAGCAAACCTTCAGTGAATCATTTTTCCACTGCTCTGACATGTCAAATACTCCAGTGATTCACCAGTCATGGAACTCTGATTCACCTGTAATAAACAGGGCTGATTGCTTCCCAGAAGCACTGGGGTTTGCATCATTCTCTAAAGGCTCCACTTCCTCCGCGCAGCTTTTCACCTCCCTGCCACACACCAAAGCCACAGCAGCAGCCAGGGCAGTGACAGGGAGCAAGAAGTCCAGACTACTAGTTTTAGATCAAGGGGACAAGAGGGAAGACAGTCTTAGATAAATGAACAGCACAAGGAAAAGTTAGGAGGGCCCATGGATATCCCCTCATTCCTGTTTAACCATAAAAATGGGAAGGACAGAAAAGAAAAGGAACAGGAGTTGGGTATTTATTTGTGGCTCTCATTGGGCTCATCTCCCTGCCAGCACAGGACACAGTTTCTCCAAGAGGGAGCACCAGAAATAGAACTGACATTACATCTAATGAGCTTTTTGGTGGCATATTCATTAAGCTTGTAGAAAGGGTAAAGAAATGCAGGAAGCTAAGTCTTGGAAAGACTCCAACTGGACCTCTTTGACTCATTAAAGGAGGGAGTAAAATGAACCATGCCCCAGGGCAATCGTAAAAGGATAAGTAGGAAAGCAGGAAAGGGTCAATTCATTAAGGACTGTGGGACCCGGCTGGGCACTGTGGGGATAGGGCCACGGGATGGCTGGGGCACGATGGAGCCCAGCACCAGGGATGTCCACTTGCCCTTGGCGTGCTGGAGGAGCCACTGGTGCTTTGTCCTGACTGAGTCCCAAAATGCAGCCGTGCGGGGATCTCAGAAAGCCCTTGCTCCCCGCAATTGCCATGAGTTCCCCATTCACCACCATCAACAGCTTTCCTGCCTCCATCTCTGGCTTGGACTGGCCTTCCTGCCGGCCAAAGGGAGGGGGAAGGGGGGAAAAGTCAGGCAGACCCTCCCAAGTCTCGCAGGGGCAGGGGGAGGGAGGAGGAGGCAAACTCAATTGAGCAGCTTCGCGGGGGGCCCCAGATTTTCTCAAACCAGTCACGCCAGCTGCAGCCCAGCCATGATGAGAAAGGAGAGGAGACAGTGCGGCAACGGCTCCTACGACCCCGAGGGAGGAGGAGGAGGAGGCGACCCAGGCTGCTAAACTGACACCAGGCAAAAGTTGGCCACGTTTTCCCCCAGCCACGGAGGAATAGCGCAGGCAAGTCAGATGTGACCGTGCTATAGGAGCCAGGAGAAAATAAAAACAAGTGACAGCTGACTCTTGAGGACTTTTGTAGGGGGTGAAGGGGGGGAGAGAGGGCGAGGAGGGAGGGAGAGACCTACAAATACTGGGGGAAGGGCAGAGCGCAGCCCAGGAGCCTTCTGCAGCAGCAGATGGAGAGGGAAGCTACCGCTGATTCCTGCAGAGTCAGGGAAGGAGAGAGACAGCATTGCACCGAGGTGATCACATGAATAGGGAATGAAGGCACAGAACAAAGAAGGGGGTTTTAGGGAGAGGGAGAGGGAATTCTTCACAGGACCCCCAGAGCTGGTGCATCCCAATGCGGTGCCCTGGGGGGCTGCGCTGGGGGCAGACCTGCAGGGGAGCTTGGGCACGGGCAGCTGAGGCTGCTGGAGGACAGAGCCAGTGCGAGCGGGGGAGCCGTAGAGGAGGCGTTTGTGCAGTTACCGCGGGCTAATACCCGACAGAAGAGCTAATTCCTCAGATCAGGACACAAGCACATGGTGGAAAGTCTAAATTCCCTTGCTCTGGGCTCCTCTAACCTG
Source organism: Ammospiza nelsoni (assembly GCF_027579445.1). Classification (NCBI taxonomy): domain Eukaryota; kingdom Metazoa; phylum Chordata; class Aves; order Passeriformes; family Passerellidae; genus Ammospiza; species Ammospiza nelsoni. Next base: position 117,303,448 of record NC_080633.1, on the reverse strand, counting down.
CTGCAGGATGAAGCCGCGGAGGCTGTGAATAAGTGCTGCATGTCTTTCTGCTGGTCCTGAGGTCCCCGATGTGCCGGCGATGATTGTTATGACAGTCATTCTCGATGTGATGGGCACCTCCTGGTTAGATCAAGGTCACCGTTAGAACACATCTTTCATTAAAATGGCTGAGAGCCTGTCAATGACCACAGGCCATGGCTAATTAAGGGAGGACCCAAGGCCCCCACAGGAGTGAGTAATCAGGGCTGATGCTGAGCCACCCACCCAATGGAGCAGGCAGGGCCATTGTGCCCCTAGCGCCCTTGCGTGCAGGGAGGACATCCCCACCCCCGGCAGGCCGGGCCACCCACCATCCTCACTGCCGCCCCATCTGAGCAACAGCATCACCTCCTGTCGCAGCTCAAGGAGCATCCTGGGCACCTGCAGATGGCCCTTGTGTCCAGCTAGGTTATGGATCCTTCAGAGGGGAAGGATGGATGACAACAGACTCCTTACAGTGCAAGCAGGTGCACATTTTAGGGACTAAGACCATGAGCAAGCTTTAGATTTGAAGAAAATCCTTTTACAAAAATGTCTAATTATCACCACGGTGTAATAATAACTAATTCCTGGGACAGTATGAGATTGTCTCTGTGCAGACCTTAGCAAACATGACAAGGTCTTCTTAGGAAAAGACATGACTGGAATGGGGTCACACTTCTAGGACAGATTTTCAGCTCAAACTCCAATACAGGTGGGATGCAGCACACTGACTAAAGAATTATTTGGTGTCAAACACTATGATGAAGCCATATACTGCCAGAGATTCTACACATAATTTGGATAGTACTTCCCCATGGCCTTAGTTTGGTTAAACAGCTTATAAAAAAAATCTCAGTTTCCTCTCCAGCTTAAAAAAAAATAAATCTTTTTCTTGAAAATTGAGGGACAACATTTTATTCCAAAGGCTGCTTTTTCTTTCAGTTCTGTGTCACAGCACTTCCGCCCAGATTCTTTCCTAAGGCTCTCTTATTTATTTTCCCACTGCTAAACCACAGTGAAACAGTTCCTCATCATGGGAAAATGGGCCTCTGGGCTGCCTCCAGACTGCCACAAATAACATCTATTTACTTTTGCTATCAAGACAAGCCATACTGCCTTGTGTTCTCTTGCTGCCAAATTCCTCCCAGTTCAACACCAGTTGTACCTTACAAACAGGTTGTGCTAATCTCAAGGGAGCCCTGTGAGCCTCTTGCAATGAAGTTCCACACAAGTTTGTTTGATGATGAGCTTTCCCCTATTTTGGCAAAATATTTCCCCTTTGTGTCCAGCTCAGAATGAAAAGATGTTTTGGAATTATTGTCCACATCCAGTTGTGCCTCCCTTGTTTTGTGTCTGTCGAGGCCCTGCGCAACTTCCATCTAGAGATGAAAGAGAACCAGTTATTGGGATTTGACAATAGGATAAGGGGGAATGGCTTAAAACTCACAGAAGGTAGGTTTAGATTAGATATTAGGGAAAAAATTCTTCACTCTAAGATATGGGTGTCCAGAGAAGTTGTGCATGCCCCATCCCTGGAAGTGTTCAAGGCCAGGTTGGATGGGGCCTTGAGAAATCCAGTCTAGTAGAAGGCTCTTGTCAGGGTCATTCAAACTAGGCAATCTTTGAAGTCCCTTCCAACCCAAACCATTCTATGATTCTATATGAAGTCTATTCTATGTGATTCTGTGGCATCACACATTTCTGGCCCAGTGAATATGGGAAAGAAGTTTGACTTCCTAAACACTATCTGATATACCTTCAACAGGTTCCTGGCAGAGAAGGGGAGGGAAGCTCAATCCCCTCCCCCTACCCCCAATAAACAAATGCTTTTTCAGCCTTCCCTTCAGTTTCTCCCAGCTGCTGTGGTTTACAGCTTCCATATTAAGCCCTGCACCACAAGATAGTTTTGTAGAATATCCAGTTGGGGCCTGGCCTCGTTGCTTCACACAAGGTGAATAATGACAATAGTGATGTTTAATTTTGACTGTGATTGTGGGTGAATGCCAAAAGACACAGCAGGGACTTACTCCCTTGCTCAGGAGATGTGCTTTCCAATACAACTTATTAAAAGTGTATTTTAAAGAATATGTTTTTAATTGCTTTGAAAAGAAGGTAAGCCATGTGTAATCCAGTCAGAATCTCACTCTGATCTGTAACTGCCTAATCCAGGCCAGGACTTCAAGAAAGCCATTACAGTGACACTAGGCACCTACTGTGAGAGCCAGTCTGGGAGCTAGACAGCTAGGAAAAACTACAGCTTTGGTCTGTGGCCAGCAACCTAAATAAAAAGTTTCCTTTCCATGGTTTGCATTCATCACAAAAGAGCACTAGCTATCTCTTTTATACAGTAAATATGCACTGCCACAGAAACATATCACATTAAAGTCACACTGGTAAAAGCTCAAGCACAGGATGTTAAAAATGAGGCATTGTAATTATGTTATCTCAGATGAATTTCTCCTTTTTAATGACACAAATGTCAATCCCAAACATGCATAGAGTGTTTGTTGCTTTCGCCTCTCCCTCATTAAAGCATCAAAGAGTTGGCTTTAGAAAAATAGAGTTTAGAAAAAAATATTTTTGTATAAATATATATGTTCATGTATATAAGTGTGTGTATATGTATAGAATTGTGATTGTTTATTTACTTTTCATTGTCTGTTTGCACTTTGATGATGTTTAATGTTTTTTCTCAAAGATGTCAATGCTAAAACTGAGATTTTTCTGATATTCAAGAGACTCCAGAGGCTTGGGCCTAAGTAAAGTACCAAATGTTATGAGTTCATGATGAGGTACAAGACTGGGCAACATTAATAATATTTTACAAGATAAATGCTACATACTAAGCCAGCAAAGAAAGAAATACTTTGAAAACAACTCACCTGAAATGCCTCTGTGTTACCATTACAAGGAATTGAACAGCTGCACCTTGTGACTTCAGTATTAACAGTGCTTTTCCAATAGTTTGCTGTGCACTCAATCTTTGTGATGCTCTTTAAAAAAGAGAGAAGGAGAGAAAATCAAGCACTGAAGTTCAGCAGTCTCAGAGGGAAATACAGTGGGGAGTAGCAAATTTTGAGCAGTGCTAATTCCCATGCTGCTAATTGGACAGAGGCCATTTCCTGCATGCTAAAGTCAAACAGGACAGGAGCATATGGGCTTTCAGAGAGAGAGCTGGGTCTTTGCAATGGAAAAGAAAACACACACTAAAAAACCACCCTAGAAGCCCCACAGAATATTGGTGATTGCAGAGAAATTACAGACAAATTACAAACTTAAAAGCTATATGCACAGATGCTGCTCCTATTGCTTCTGGGAGAACTGTGCCTTTGAAGAGATGGTACTTGCTCCTTGGGGATATGCCATTTTCAGTGCCCAGTATTCTCCCTTGGCCCTACTGTTAAAGGGAATAGGGTTTGATTTGTTTTCTTTATTAATTTTTAATTATTTTTCACTTTATCTGCATTTCTTATAGGTTTCAGAGGCTGGATGAGATCCTCATTGGTAAGCTTTCCTGAGAGAAGCCATTGTAGTTCTCATGGGCTGGAGGGTTGCAAGCTCCGTAATGTTGCAGAGGGGACAGACCTGCCCTACAGGGCTGAAAATCTTAGGACTCTATGTCAGTCAGCCACAGTCTTTTATTCAGCTGGGTCATATTCAGCCAAGCAAAACATTTATTATCAATGGAAACTGCATCAGGACAAGTATCAAACATCACCTGCTCTTCTTTAAACATGTTAAATCCAAGCACAAAAGACTTGAAAAATTATTTTAGGGCAGGCATAAGGAGGTAACACTTGTGACAGAGCTGGGATCCTAGGGGTGAGAGGGAAGCTCTAGGAGAAGATGCTGACTGGGTCACTTCCCTGTGTCTTCCTGCAAAGAAACTGGTGTAGGGCAGGGTCAAAAACGGGGCACTAACAGAACATCATTCAGATCCATTGTGGCAAGGATGGTGATGGTCCAAAAGAGTTGAATTTCTTCTATTAGCTGCTAATCAAAGATGCATCTTTTACTTCATTTGATCGTTTATTCTGCCTACAGCAGTCTCTCCTACACAGCACCCTGCCAAATACAGATGCACAAAAGGTGCTGTGCAGGGACTGAGCATGGAAAATTTCAGCTGCCAGAGTGGGTGGGTTAGAAAGTCAATGGCCACAGAACAGAGGGACACAATGGCTCTCATGATGGAGCCAGTCACAACAGGCAGCACGAGCAGCAGCATCCCCGTTAGAGGAGTGAACCTGCTGCATCTCCATCCAGCTTCTGCCTGCAGCCGCAGCTGCTGCCGGCTGACCGCCTGGTTTAGCTGCTGCTGGGACTCCCTCAGTGGCTGTCACACCTGCTCTGCCCTCCCTTGGAAAGCTGCCAGAGGAGAGAGCAGACAAAGGACGAGCAGCACAGCTGGAGCTGCTGGAAGCTGCACGCTACCCGGGCTGGTTCAGCGCTCGCCCAACACCCCTCTTCCGTAGGAAGCCTCTTTCCTGCCGCTGAGTTCTGCTCTTCAAGCTCCCTCGTGCTTATCCCTTGCCGTCGTTTTTAAGGCATTACTGCAGAATTCCTCTGTGTTTTTCAGTGTTATTATCGCTGTTTCTCACTGGTTTAGCCGCTGCAGACAATACATCTTCATTGCTGGCTGTGCCCACAAGCCCATTTAGGCGGCCTGCCTTGGTGCTCGCACTTGTTTCAATGGCCCAGGACAGCAGGGCCCTGCTTGAGCGCATGGGCACCAGAGCAGCAGAGAAGGGGTTAATAAAGGGTTTAATACCAAGAGGCCACACAGCAAAGCCCAAGTTAGGGCCAGCTGCACCCCTCCCCCCCCCCCCCCCCCCCCCCCCGGCCTCCATCCTGCTGCAGGAGCCCTGGCAGGGATGCAGCACTCAAGTGCTTCTTTCCCCACTTCCCTCCTGCCCCACTTGTGTGATGTAAAGCAATCCTTTTGTTTCCTCTTTAAGACATTAGCCTCAGGGGCCATTACAGGGAAAAAAAGGTAGCTGAGGCTCTTTTATCTGAAGGAATCCATTAGGAGTGGGGGTCTTTTCCTTCCTACATGCCTAGGGAGCAGCTCCTGCCTTTGCACTGCTCCAGGGACATCTCATTGCTCCATGGTCACCTCCTCCCTGCCCCATGGCCATCTCCTCCCTGTTCCAGGGACATCACAGCACTGCTCCAAGGACATCTCACTGCACCACGGCCTCCTCCTTGGGGCTTATGGCCAGCTGCTCATCCCAATCCAAAAATGGGTCAAACGGTGTCACTATGCAGAAAGGATGAGTCTGCCGTTCAGAGCCCCCTGAAAGGAGAGGCTGAAAGGAGGAGGAGGACGTGTTTTTAAATACACCCCAGTGTAACAGACTGGCTTTCTATTTGCTGACATTTTGGGTGACTGAGGGGTATTTAGTGCTCTGGCATGTCTTTGTGGCTATAGAAAGCAGAAACTCATTCTTGCTCTGTTTATTCTTGCACCAAAAGCAGCAGGCCCTGTGCATTTTGCAAGATTCCAGGACCTGTGGCTTTAAATAAAACCCCTGATATTTTGATACTCTTAATAATCTTGAAACCAGTGAAATAATAATAAAAAAATGGAAAGAAAAGAAAAAAAAAAAAGAAAAAAAGACAGGAAAACTAATTAGGTAGTTGAGGGGAGGGGTTCTTTTGAGCATACCCTTTGCACTTCCCCAAATCAGGAATCGCAGAACAAACATTTGTGCTGTACAGTGCATGCCACCAGGACCCACAAGGACCTACCTTAGGCTAATATAAATTGCCTGAGTTCCAGGAAGGCATTAGCAACAGATAGGAGCCTGCCCCAACCTCACCGGAGACCAAGCAGCCGTGGTCAGCCCAGAGGCAAAGCCAGCCCGCCGGCCCAAGTGGGTGTATTTACCCAGGCTTGGTGTTAACTGCTAGCACCATTATGTGGCTTTACCGCAGATAGGAGCTGGCTTGCACGGCAGTGATTCAGAAGACAAGCAGGGCGAGGACACCGAAATAATCCTGGCTAAATACAGTGCTCAGCACAAAAGATGCAGATTAGGGTAGAAAAGGTGCCAGCCTGCCTCTCTCCTGTTTAAGTTGTGAGATATTCGATGCATTTAAAAGGCCTTACTCAGCACCTGCCTGTATCCACGCAAGGGGAAGCACCTCTGGAAGCCTTCCCCATAGGCACAGTCATGATGGGCACCACCGAATAGTTAAAAATAGAGGGAACAAATGAGAGCAGCTGCCAGAGCCATGGTGGGAGCATGCGTGTGAGCAGAAATACATGAGAGCCCTCGGCCAGAGCTGGTGTGAGCGGGAGCATTACCATGTCTCCTTGTCAAAGTCATTGGGGAGAGAAATGCCAGTGGGCTGACAGCAGGAGATCACCTCCCTGGGCCCTGCCCTGTCCTGCCCTGCACTGCCCTGCCTAATGGTGGCTTTAGGAGAGAGATGGAGGGTGAGGGAAGGAAGGAGATACAGGTTTCCCTCTCCAATTTTGTTGCTTAGAAAATGTGGGGTCGTGGGGAAAGCCATAGGAGGGATTCACACTTTGTTCTTCAAAAATCAATGGTTGTACATGCCTTGAACCCACATGCTCAGTCTCCAGAATATTTCAAGTTCACGCAATAGGCCCAGAGAATAAAAAATAAATGTAGGAGGACTCCTGCCAGGGAGCACACATGGGAAGGCCAGTGTCTCTGCTGCTGCCCATTCTGACAGGTCTCCCTCTGCTGTATCGTAAACGTCCTCCCCACTCGCCATATGTCACACATACCCTCCCTGGGCTCAGCGGCACAATTATGCTGGGCCTCAGCACAGCCAGGGGACAACATCACTTTCCCATCACTTCAGTGCTGTTGTCAGTGGCTGGGGAGATGAGTGACCCCCAGCTAGTTCTGTCACAGCCAGCAGAGAGTAGGAACAGGGTTGAGTCCAGTTGCTCAAGGCAAGACAAGTGGAAACACAAAGGTAGCAGGAATAGCACTGGTGTGAAAAATATTTAAACATGTATGATGTTGTAGAAGCGACTTCTTTTGCTATGATGATCCTACTTCAGCGCAGGCTAGTGCTAGAGAACAAGTGGAGATGTGTGTTGTCTGCTGGTAGGACAGCACATGAGCAATGACCTAAGCAGCCCCTCTGGTAGGGCTCAGGCACCAGGATCCACAGCTCACGTCTGGTGTCCCACTGTGCAAACTCAACAGCAAAGAGCCTACACCAATCTAAGCAAGTTTACACAGGGAGAGGGTCCTACAGCAGGTGTCTATTTTGTATTAGGGTTTTGTGCCAAGGAATAAGATGCAGGAAGGGGGAGGTGAGTGCCTCACACACATCCCAGCTGTAGCAGCAGCCTGGTGGGAACGGGGCACCAGCGAGCATGCAGGCCTCAGGACAGGCCCTGAGCACGCCCAGTGGTGCCTGCGAAGATGTGTCAAAAGCTGCCTGATTTCCAAGCCTAGGCATACCCCAGGACTCCCTTCAAGGAAGGAAAGTGACCGGCAAGCCCATAGCTGCCCATTAACTAGACATCCTGGCTGCACATTTCTCAGGGCTGTGCTGCCAGCCCCTCAGCACTTCAGGGTGCCATGGCTGAGCATGACTCCACCACAGCCATGAAGTGGGTGTCTTCTGTCTTCTGGCATGGCAGAAACTCACCGATCAGCCACAGAGCTACCGTAGGTGTCTTGCTCATCCTAGGCTGACATTCCCAGCAAGGCTGGTGAGCAAACAGAGGTTTATTGCCTCCAGTCAGGGAGGATGGCTGCTCAGGCCTGCCCACAATTGTGCTCAGCCATGTAAGTGTGTGCTCCTTGAACCATGCAAGTCAGGCTGATAAGAGCCGGTGAGAACTGCAAGGGATTTTGAAGAGAGTTAATACAAATAAAACAGGTAATCTATAGGAGAATTGCAAAAAAGGCTTGTCTTTCTCTACCTAGAGAGTTACTGCTGACACTGAGAAACTAGCAAAGAGCTCCCATAAGACATTGGAGGGATGTGATGGAAACCCCACCATTTGAGATGTGATTGACTGGACAAAACATTGAAAATATGACGGCTCTGAAGCTGCCAGAAAAATACATCAGAGCTGATCTCATCTATGACAAGTGTATTATGTACTTATGGATGGATCTATACAATACCCCACATCTGACCTGGGGTCACAGGCATAAAACAGTGGGAGTCACTATAAACACACTTATAATTATTTGGGAAATTCTTCTCTTCCTTCCGTTCATTAAAGAATACTATTTTGTTTCTCTTTCCACTACTTTACTCACGAAGAATTTTGAACCTCAGCAGATTAGGGTTTGCAGAACATTGTGGGGTTTGGAAAAGACTTTAAAATTCAAGCCACTTACTGGAGGAATCTGCTCTGCCAAGATGTGGAGAAAATGTACTCCTTATCCTTGGAAATCGCTTCTATATCTCATTGGTGTGCAAACAATAAACAACACTAAGGGTGATGTTTCTGACAGTCCTTGCAGCCTCATGAGCAGGATTTATGCCGGGTGCCTGTTACACATTGCTGTCACAGTCCTGTTGCTTCATGTGCAATTACACTCAATCTTGGGAAGGTGCACCTGGCATTTTTGCCAAACACTGCTCTGTGCAGAGGCCATGTGAAGATGATGCTGTGTGAAGGGATAGAGAACTTTTTTCACCAGCTCCCTGCCCCAGTTACAAGCATTTCCTGGGGCAGAGGCCAGACATACTGGGAAAAAGGGCTCAGGGAGTCCAGTTAGCCTAGCTGGTAGGCTTGCACCCCTTGGCAAATAGAAAATAACTAATACCCAGAACTTGTTTAACCCAGCATGTTTTAACCTGTTTGGGTGTCACCTCTGGAGTCTGACCTTGGGTGCTCCCAGCCCTCAGGAGAACATTGTGCTCTTCCTGCAGTGGTGCCCTCAGCTGCAAGTGCCCAGGGCTGAGGTGGCCTGCGAGAGGCAGGTGGGCTTTCCCCAGCCCTTCCTCAGCCACTTCACCCTTGCACTCACAGAGGCAGGAAGGTTGCTGCCAGTCACATCTCCAGGCACTGCAGCAGCTGGGGCTGGACTGGCTTGACCTAGACTTTGTGTCATTCATTTCTCCTCCACTGGGGAATGGCTCTCTGGGGCCTTCAACATCTGCTGCCTCTTGCCCAGGCTGCAAGGCTGATTATTGGAGCTGGCATGGGTTCAAGAAGGGACTACAATATTTTATTGTGCCAGTGCTGGTTTTCTGAAACCTACCCCAGGGGCTAGGAGGATAGATGGACAGGGAAGAGGTGGACATGGTTCTCCATATCTCTGTAGCATGGGGGGGCTCCCATTGCCAAGGGTGTTGCAGCCAAAGCGCCAGTATCCAGTGGGAAGGGCATTTTGCTTGCACTTGGCAAGTGGCTGTGTGAGGAGAACGCATCACTGTGAAAGGGAGAGAGGATGCTTTCCTTGGCTTGGCCGAGGAGGGCTGGAGGTAGGATTGGGTAGAAATCCTCCTGACAGGCAGAAAAGTAGGCAGGGGAGGGAGACAGGAAAACCAGGAAAGTTCAAACAGGAAGCCAACATCAACAGGCAAGCAGCATAACCGAGGTCACCTGTTGGAAAAGCTCCAGGAAAGTTCCCACTTATTCAGGGAGTCCAGAATGTGTTGAGTCAAAGTCTATTAGGAAATTAATCTGGTGGGCTGAGTGGGAGGTATCTGCCTCCATCTTACCCTCAAAAATACTTTGGACAGTGTCTCACAGCTACTGCCCTGAAAGGCCAAGAAACCCATTGCAAATTGCTGCATGATCCCCAGGACAGCACTGCCCCCAGCCAGGAGCGGTTTGTCAGCAGGCGGACAGGGAATGGTGGAAACAGGAGCCATGGACTCCTCCCTAATTCAAGAGGGGAGATTTTTCCCAGCAGGACTTTGACAAACCCAGCAAACAACCCAACAGCACACCACTGAGGCCGTGTCAGTCCGCAGTCTCCCATCCCACACTCACACACCCTGGGAACAGAGCCCTCAACTTTTGTGGGTGCTTTCTCAGCCCAGACCATGTCAAACCTGAGGGACACATGAGATGGACCATTGCTGAGAGGAAAGTGGCTGCATCCATGAGACAGAGAAGGAGGCTGGGGCTGTAACAGCTCACCCCATAACACCACTGCAAACACCACACCAGAGGTTTAAGGTCTCCATTAAATGATTTCCCAAGGTTTTACAAATCAGCTATAAAAACTGTGTACTGGGACAAAAGTTGGCAGCATGGGAACAAAGTTGTTGAATCATTTTTCCTCTGCAGATTTGCCTCAGCCATTTCTCAACCCTCACCCTGCTCAAGAACTGAGCTGGAGTGATGACATTTGAGCACTGCATGGCCAAAAAAACCTACGTGTGCAAGGAGAAGTAGAGAAGAATCCTGTGCAGGATCGACATTACCGAGCTGTCTTGTGCCTCTGGGATAGCTGTGTGCTGAAAGAAGACAATAAATAACAGTGACTGATGGCAGTAGCAGCATACCCTGTGCAGAGGGCTCTGTGGAGGACACCAGCAGGATCTGCAGGCACAGAGTCCTGAAGGCAGGAGTGTGGCTCAAGGTGCCCAGGTGGTGCCCAGCCCCACACTCTGTGGGCAGGCACTGCTGCCTCCCGCAGAAGCAAATTAATGCCTCTCCTCCCTCCCTCCCTCCCTCCCTCCCTCTCTCCCTCCCTCCCTCCCTCCCTCCCTCCCTCTCTGCTTCCCACCCGCTCCTCACAGCACCTCCGTGGCCACCGGGAAGGGAGCCCGGGGGGCGCCCGGTGGCACAGGGACACAGGTGCCTGTCACCTGCTCCCGGCGCCAGCTGGGCTAGAGGAGGATGGGGCCAGCAGCCTGGTCTCCTTCCTGCCCTTTTCCTGCCTGACTGGGGCAGAGTCTGAACCCTGCAAGAGGGGAAGTCAGTTTCTAAAAACCACAGCCATTTGCAAGGTGTATGGGGTGGAGTATTTGAAATTGCTTGAAATTTTTTTTTTAAATAAAAAGGGGAGGGGAGGGGAGGGGAGGGGAGGGGAGGGGAGGGGAGGGGAGGGGAGGGGAGGGGAGGGGAGGGGAGGGGAGGGGAGGGGAGGGGAGGGGAGGGGAGGGGAGGGGAGGGGAGGGGAAGCAGAGCTGCTGTGTTCCAGGTGGGAAGCAACAGCACAGCAGCCCCAGGTTCAGCAAACGGCACTGGCAGGAGATGGACCGACCTGCCAAGGCCACATGGTGACCACAGCGGTTTGCACCCTCTGACATCCCCTGAGTTGCAAGGTCCCCATTGGCCCCAAAGCTGTGTCACGTCTGACAGTGCCCCAGCACAGGGGCAAGCAGGGCTTCTTGTCCCTGTAATCCATGGTGGGCTTGGAAACCAATACCTCACTGGCACTTCCCCTGGCCTCCTGCTTCTCCCTGTCTAACTTCAGCTCCTTTCCCTTGAAATCGAGTTAAGGGGGCCTCCTGCTTCTCCCTGTCCAACTTCAGCTCCTTTCCCTTGAAATCGAGTTAAGGGAGGCCTGGGCTTTTCCTTTTGCACAGCTGAGGTGGGGGGAGCTGCGGGGGAGGGGTTGCTATAATTGGATCACTCGCTGTGTGACTAATCACAGCGCCGGTAACCACAGTGACTGTGGTTTTAACCTTACTTGGTCATTCCCAAGCCACCGGATGACCCAGCCAGCCATCTGCAGCAGGGCAGGCAGCCGTGGGGCTGGGGCATGCACCCCACACCCTCCCTGCCAGCCTCTGTGTGGGTTGTACATCAGCACCAGTCCTTTTGCCATCTCTGTGCCAGTGGCCTTCTGGGCAGCTGTGGGTAGGTTGGGAGCGTGGCCACAGAGCAGACAGGACCGGGAGCTTGTGTTAGGGATGGGCTTCAGCCAAAAAATCCAGCTCCAGATGTGAAGTTGGAGAGTTCCCCAGAGGAAGGGCTCAGGCTTGGCCCAGGGACAGACCCATAGCTCTGCACCTCTGTGTCTGGATGTGACTGGTGACATCCATGCTTGCTGCAGAGGTGGCATCTGACTGCCCTCGACTTGCCCTGGTGCATCTATTTCTGGCAAGAGAGAAACAGCTAGATTATGGATGGTAGATCAGATTAAGTTTTGATTCTTATTCGTTTGAGTAAGAACAATCCTTAAAAGCCATTATTAACCTCTTTACCTTTAATTACCCAGCCAATTGCTGGGCATCCTGGCAGTCTTGCTTTTACCAGGCGACCTGGTGAACCTGGATACGGATAGGGGCAGCACTGCGTGGGCTGCCAGTGTTTGTTGGGAAGCAGAGCTGCAGCGAGGTGTGTCAGGGCACTCACCTTTCTCTGTAACAAATACAGGGCAGCAAGGTGAGGCCAGGGCACCCCCACCTGCCCTGTGCCAACACATCCGCAAGGGAGAGCCGGGTGGCTGCTGCCACCGCCGCTCCTTTTCAGCCCCGTGTTCAGTTTCTCCAAAGGAGGACGGAAGGAAGCAACAAATGGGAAGGAAACGGGCCTGCTTGTGAAATCCAAAACCGGATCGGTAAGAAAAACATCATAAATTATGGATCCCCTGGAGCCGCTGGCAGCCTGTCACTGTGCATGATCTGTCTCCATTGTACTTTTCTGTGTGGGTGAAACTGTTGTAAACTAACACAGGGCGAGCTTTTTCTGCCGAGGATCGCTGCCCGCTGCTGGAAGAGCCCTCTGCCTTCCAGCACAAACAGGCCATTGCAAACCAAATGTTTCGTGTAACCGATAGCAGCCCCAGCGGATAGGCAAGCCCTTGAAGAGGGTGAAGGGGAATGAGGCTTTCAGCTGATCCTGCTCACTGGAGCTTAGCACCGGTGGACACGCCAGCTGCAAGGACGGGGACGAGCAGCCTGGGCCAGCACAAGGCTGCCCATTGTTCCCCAGTGCGCTGCTGGAAAAGACAACCGGATAAGGGGAGACGAGTGGCAGCACTGCAGTGCAGGACACCCATGCTAGGGAGCCAAGGGGCTCTGTCCCAACCCCCAGCTCCCAGGGATGGTGTAGGGGGCACATGGGGAGCATCCAGTGTATGGTTCTCCCAGAGCAGCAGGGGTTATGGGTTGTGGGGAGGGGGATTTTCAGCCCCCCAGCTGCACCAGCCTGTCTCGGATACCAGATGCAAGCGGGCATGGGGAGGAGGGGAACGGGAGCAGAGAACGAACTCAAGGTCAAATAGTGAGGGGAGGGGAAGGAAGAGGAGGTGGCGGGGAGGGGAGGAAGGGTGTCCCCCACGCGGGTGGAGAATCGCTCTTTATCCACCCTCCTTCCCCCCTTTCCACAGGCCAGCCACAGAGGCAGCCTCTCATCAGGATATTTATGAACACAAGCACAAATGGGAGGCTGAGGGGAGGCAAAAAAAAAAAAAGAAAAACACCAACAACCACCCAACCCTATTTTACTCATTCTCTTTCTTCAAAGAGCAGATGTGCTGTGGCCTGCAAACCGAGAAGGACACTCCCTTGCTGTTAGCTAATTTAGGCTGACATGTTAGGGTTTTGTGGTTCGAAACAAGAAGTTTAGAAATCAGCCACTAACATTAACCAACACCTCTCACACAACCGCCCGCACTGGGCTCGAGCATCCTTATACGTAATGGGAAGAAGAAAAAAAAAATTTTTTTTTCCTTTTGTATAAGACAGTGCTGCAGTACTGCTGGCAAGTCCCTGGCCACAGGAGCTGATCCAGCAGCCTGCTCTCATGGAAGCCCAAAGAGCAGCAGTGGCAAGGAAAAGACTGTCACATCACCCTGGTGCTTGCCAAATGCATGATACCCCCACAGATTCAAAGGAATAAGTCTTTCTAGCAGGTTGATATAATTTTAAGGGGTCTGGTCTCTCCTTCTAAGCCACTTTCCTGCTTATTTTCTCTATTTCTGGCCATGGTTCAGCAGCTTATCAGAAGGTGGGCTAGTTCCTCATTGAAGATTCAAATGTGCTTCTCTGCCAAATTGACCTGCTGTTATCCCCCCTTTCAGCTACTGTAACCAACACCGCACAAACAATGAATTATGAGATTAGAGTTACAGAAAAATGGCCTCATTCTGCAGATGTTGTGTCTGGAACCGGCTGCTGCGGACTCGCGTTTGTTGTGTCATCTTCTTCGCTTCCCTCCCCTCCTCCTCCTCCTCCTCACAGTGCCACCTTTACCAGGTGATGGTGGGCGCCAGGGACCCTGTTATGCAAAGGGTTTATTAGTATCTTCCAACTCTAATACACCTCCCCCAAAAAAGAAGGAAAAAGGGGGGAAATGAGTGAGAGAGAAAAACATCATCGATAAGAGGATAGCCATTGTACAGGCAGACAAGCAAATAATTGAACTGGAATTTAAAATGCTGTAGCAGAATTATTTTAAGAGATATTGGAGTTTCACATGGAAGCTGCATGGTGGGGACAGCACAATGCAGGGAGGCTGGAGAGGGCACACAGGGCTCCTTTGTTGTGTGGGTGTGTTTTGGGAGATGCAGGGGTGTATGTGTGCATGTGTGTGTGTGTGAGTGCACAGACGTGTGGGGGTGTCCCACAGGTGTGTGGTGGAGCTGGCATGCTGACATCAGTGGCTGAGCATCGCAGCACTTGGGGACTGAAAGCATCAGAACGCAGCCATGCAGCCTCCAAAGTACGTTTGCTACCTGAGGAGCTTCAGGGTGCTCTGGTTGGTTTTTTGGTTTTTGTTTTTGTTTTGTTTTTTCCCCACAGTTGATCCAAATTTTCAGGTTAAAAAGCGGTGCTTTTAAAGGACATTTGGGGACAAGAAAATATTACAAAATTAAACAAACACCCTAAACTCCCAATGCTGCTGAGAGTTTTGCTGTTGACTACAGCTGGGAAAAGAATTTGCCCAGGAAGCCAGTGACTGATGTGGATTGAGCCTGGCAGATACACTTCATCATTCTTCTTTTTCCCACTATGCAAGATTACACAGCTCAATAATTATATCTTATGTGCAATTTTTAATGCACATTAGGGAGTGATGAATGGAAATAAAAGCTTCCTGCATGCTGAAGGACTAAAGTTATGCACTTGGTTCGTAGTGGGACGGCTTTGTTTCAAAGTCAGTTGGAGCTATTTGCCAATTTCATAATATTTTAGGGGAATAGCTTTGACAAATAAAACAAAAAAAAAAAATCACCAGCATTTAATTTGGAGTTTTCAAATGAAAGTATCTACAATTTTCAACATGAAGAAAACTCAATTCTGTAGTTTAAAATTATGTTTCACTTTGGAAATTATTTATGTTTACAGACTTTACAAGGCAAAACAAAATGAAATTATCTTTGTTGGAGTAAAATTAATCTTTACTTATTTCCTGTGTTGCTGAGCATTTTTTTCCTAGTTCAATGAAACCTTTTTTCTTGGTTGTTGTTGTTGTTGTTAAATTTATTTAAGACAGAGTAATGGGTGCCCCAGCCCACCTGGCTCCCTCCCCCAAAGCAGAAGGAGTTGTCACTGCAGGGGAAAGTAATTGTCCACATGATGACAATAACTGTGAGTTCATCAGGATGCAGCCAAGTATCCCTATGAAATCATAGGTCAGGCACCGTGGAAGAGGGATGAGTGCAGTGAGGCCAGCAGGGGATGGAGGGCCTCCAAACCTCTCCCTCTTCCACTGCTCACGACCCAGCCTGAGTGTCCCAGCCTGCATGGAACATCCCCTCTGCCTCTCCAGAAAGAGAGAAAGAGCCTGGGTGTCATCTTGCACCAGGAATCTGGGAGTTTCTGCACTGAAGAGCTCCTTGCCCCAAAGTGGGGCAGTCCCACGTCCTCCAGAGAAGGCACAAGTGTGTCTCTGAATTGCCTCGGGTTGCATCCATCCTTCCACTGCCCCCCACGGGCAGCCTCTGGCACGCTGTGCTGCTGCCGTGTGCCTTTTTAGGAACTGGGACTGCCGTGACACTCCAGAGGATGAGAAAGCACAGGACGGGGACAGGAAAGCGGCTGCCAGAGGAAGCCCCATGGAGATGCTGCATCTGCTCCATCTCTTTCTTTTCTGCTGGTATTTTAATCTCTCAGCTAAAATGAACAGCAAGTTGCAGGATTTGGCTTGATCTTTTGTGTTTTCTGCAGATTTCTTTGCCTATCATCACATCCTGTTGTGCTCCAGGCAATGTGTACTTCTGGGCTTTGTTTGACGCCAGGCTGCACAGGCTGGAGCTATAGGTAGGCTCTGGTACATTAAAAATAGGCAGTGTTCCTTGAGGAGAAACACACTTTTCTGAGAAGCTGCAGTCCTGTTAGGCAGCAGGTTCAAGATCCTCTTCTCCCTGTGTCTCTGATCTCAGCTTCTCAACAGCATCAGTTCTCTTTCCACCCAATGCTTTTGCCCATTGTTTTTATTTCCATTTTTTTAAGGCAAACTCAAATTGACGTTCTCATCCCAGTCCTGTGCTGGTACGACAGGTTATAAGCATCAGCCTCCCTATTAGCAAATTCAACTAATAATATGACAAAGCAACATTTGATAAACACCAGTTATTAAGACCCAACAGTGACAGAAAAGGACATTAGATTCCAGCAGCCTGAGGTCCTTTATCCCCTCTTTAGTTCCTTTGTCTGTGTTCACAGCAAGTGTTTTCTCCTGCGCTGTTGAGAGGTTTTGTATCCTCCAGTCCATTTGTCTTGGACATTTCAGTAGAGCTTAAGCTTATGTGTTTCAGTGAAGTTTGAAATGATGCTCAGAGGCAGCCCAGGAGAAAGAGATGGGGAGGAAAAAATTTAGAAAGGTGCTCAGGTGCTGAATATGATCACAGTTGTATGGTAACTACACCCCAGTCCATTAATCTGGTATTGCCGTGTCTGTACAGAAAGATCTACTTCTGTTTTCTTGGAATTGGGATTGTTCTACAGGGCTTTATGAGGTTGTGCTATGGCTGAACAAAATCTATTTGGTTTTATTTGAAATATTCAGGTCAAATGGTAGCATTTGGTTAAACCCCTCTGCAAGAATGAAAAAGGAGGTTGGATTTCTGGTTGCATTCCTGCTTTTTTCCCCCTCCCCCACCCCTTCAAACAATAAGTCACTCATGAGGAAAGCTGGTGCAAGAAAACCTAGAATTAATTTTGAGAAAGTTACAGGGAACGATAAAAAGGTCTAGTAATGGAAATTGCATTAACTTGAGTGCTCAAATCCACTATTAATCGCAATCCCCATGCTAAGAAGCCGCCATTTGGTGCTACGATCCTCTCAGCAATACCCACTGATAGGTCAGAGGGGTCATTCCCAGCAAGGGGACCGTTGTGGTCACAAGTGTTTTGGCTGGATGGCGCCAGGACTGCCGTGGCATCAACTCGATTCCATCTGCTTTGTGCTGTAGACATTTTCCTTCATTCAGGTAATATATGAGCATTCAGGCACCTGGCAGCATCCATTGCTTGATTTTAATCTATTTTCTTTTTAAATCTGCATTTGAGTTACAGCTCTAACCTTTGAAGCAGCATCTTTTTTAACCCTTTTCAGAATCACCCCATGGCTCACACATGGCATCTCTGCTATTTGGTATTCCGTCTCTTGGTTGCTACCCATATGCATTTTAATCTCTCACTGCTCATATTGTCCTTATATAGATGCCATACCAAACTCCTCCCCATCAACTACAGCAGTGAACACCTGTTCTCACATCATTAACTTTATGTGCTTAAATTCTTCAAGAATATCACTCCTGTCCTGTAGCACTGCTGTGTGTTGAACCCTGATGGATAATCTGTAGAATCTGCAAAATAGCTTCAAGGATGTAATACAGAGGATTTTCCATCCAGATTCACCTGCTGGTTACATTTTGATTTGTAATATATATGCTTGTCTGTTTGGGAATAAGTTTATTAAGCATCTGGGGTTAAAAAAAAATAAAAAAAATAAATTCCAGTTTATCCATCCATTATTCTTCCAGCTCAACTGGTGGTAAATCAACAGTCTTAATAAAGTGTTGAATTTTCCAAATGAATAAAAACCACTTCAGGACTCCTGGAGGACAGCACGAGAGTCTTTCCAAATCTCCATACAGCCAGCATCAACTTCATCACCCTCAAGGCTCCCAATTCTTTTTTTACTCGGGTGGCAATTTGCACAGGAACACCTTGATGTGCAGCCTGGTGCTTTCTGTCCCTCATCCCACATATCTGCTTCCCATCAGCAGCAGTATCACAGATCCTGGGGCCATCCCCTCCCTCCCTCCTCCTTCCCGAGCCTTCCCCAGGAGGTGCCGAGTGGGTCTCTCCACGTGACGGGAGCAGCTGCACTCCTGCTCAGCCCCCCTCGCTCCCCCTGTGCTGCAGCTGCAGCCCATCCTGCCTACAAAGGACGAGGAGCTAACTTTTTGTGGCATATGCTGTTACAGTCGGCTTTGCTGCATCTTTTGTCTGGATTTGTTGTCTTCAAAATAGCTGAAGCCCCTTTGCTTTGTCAGCATTCACTGAGCCTGAGCATTCAGCCAGCACACACATTAGTATTTTGTCTTTGTAAGCACTCGTGGCTGCTGTGAGTGCAGCCAGGAGTTGTTAGATCTGGGACATCCTGGCACCCTCTTCCCTTCTCTCACATCACAAACTAGTGCTTCCTGCTTAGAGAACTGACCTCAGTCAGCCACCTGCTTGACTATCAGGCCAGCCCATCCCATCCCATCCCATCCCATCCCATCCCATCCCATCCCATCCCATCCCATCCCATCCCCAGGTCATCACCAGGGGCTTGCACCTTCACCTTTGCTGTGCTGGGTCCCTGTTCAGCCCTCCAGACCTGTGTGATGATTTATGACCTGAGACCCTTCCCTTCCCAGCATCCCCCTGAGCTTTGCCTTTGCAGTGTTGCAAAGACTCCAAGGTTAGCAAGAGCAAACCTTTTTCCTCTCCTCTGTCTGTTATGCTCTCAGAAAGGTTTAGGAAGACTTGCTTAAGAATTATTTAGGAAAAACAGATGTGCCTTCTTCACAGCTGATGTGCAGGGAGGTTTGCCCATGATGTAAAGGTCACCTTTACAAAGAGGAGTGGTGCTGGCAGCCCTCTGGCATGTGTGTGCCTCCCAGGGTTTTGGGCACGTGGGTGTCAGGGCACTCACCAGGAGCCCTGAAAGCAGCACGCCATCTGAGTTGTGCACACGGGGTTTTGGAAAGCTTCCACAGCCACAAAACTCACTGTGACTTCTGGGGAGAGTATCCACAAATGTGATCCCAAATTCTCTATGATCTCAAATATTTTTTAGAGTACATAGAAAAATATTGTCATTTTCTAAACTTCCACAGTATTCCAAAATGCAACTCTTGCTTTTCTCAGATCTGTCTTTAAAGCCAGAGGGAGTGGGAAGGCTTCCTTACACCCACAGACAAATGTGGCTCATGCATAGGAAAAGAGAGACTTTACAAAATAACACCAAAACACCTCATGTGGTGTTGTCACATATGAGAATACAAACACAGCTTTGGTGCAAAACTGTTTTATGCCAGGGAGTCTGGAAGTAGCTGGTGTGGATAAATGAGTTTCAGAGGCAGTTAAGTATGTGCATATTAGGTGAGAAGTTTTATGCTCAGGAGAACCTTACAGCACTGCATTACACACGTTAGCAGCTGCAAAAATCACAAATGTGAATTTAAAAACAAGAATTTGAAGAAACTATTTTTTTTTTCTTCAGCATGCGTGGAGAAAATGAAATGTTTTTCACTCAAAGTTTTCATGATGCCTCGTTTATTCTGCATACTCTGTGCATAATACCAGTCTTATTAACCTCTGCCTCCTGCACTCACCCATCAAGTACAATAAAATGGCTCCTCTGATGTCCTTGGTCTGCAGGGAGTTTCCAGAAATGGCATCTGTGCTGACATTGAAATAATCTGCAGTCTGAGGCAAGTATGCAAGTTATTGACGAGGCTGCCTGGCAGTGGCGGTCAGCTCTGTGAACTGCTCTGTTCTTGTTTACTTGAAATCCTTTTCCTTCCTCTCTTTATGTGAGAGCACAGTATGGCATGCCACAATGCTATCTCATAGCAGTCCCACACACAGAAGGGCTGGCCAGGGACCGTGGCCCAATATTCACAGTGTCACAGAGGATTCATTGCTCTCTGCTCCTCCACCAGAAGCTGTGGGCTTTCAGTGCCTCTGAAAATCCAGTTTCTGCTCTCGTTCTCCTGGCATCAGTCCCACAGCAGGGTCACAGTGAGAGCAGATTATACCCACCACATGACAGGAGTCAATTCCTACTGACTCCAGGTAGCCGGCGCTGCCACCGTTTCAATCAGTGTGCTGGTAATTAAAAATTGGGCAAGATCCAGCCACTTCCACCTGATACATTGGGCAAAAGCGTCTGTATGAGATGGACGAAGGGGTCCCGAGGCACAGATGGCTTTTCACAGGTCCTGCACAGCCTCCACGGGGAGCTGGAGCCCTGTGGAGGCTGTGCACAGCTCAGCCCATCTCTTCCAGCAGCCTGCAGGGCAGGAATGAGCCCAAAAAAATGCAACTGGGGACTGCACCACAGTGGGGGATGCATGGGCTAGAGCAGAGCAGGACACAAGCAGGCACGTAGGCAGCAGCAAAAAGTCATGAGGCTGAATTTGGCCATCCTTCAGTTGATACAAACCACAGGAAGAACAGCTCTATCTCGTAGTAATTCCCTGCATTTTCAGTACAACAATAAACATGTATTTATACAAAGACATCAGCATGAGACTTTTCACTGATAGCACTTCCAGTCTGCTGTGGCTGAGAAATACAGAGCGTAAAGTTAAACCCCCAGAAATATCATTAGCAAGCCATAGTATCTGGCCCCTCAGCACACCCCTGACTGCTCCCCACTTGTCCCTTACAGAAAGAGGTACAAAACCAGAACAGTGAGCCACTGCTGCTCAGCCACTTCCAGCCTGTCAAAAACTACAGCTCAGTCACAGCATATTGAGATAAACCTGGTGCTCCAGCTCTGAGCCTTTGATCTTCAGCTGGTTTGCAAAGAGAGAAAAAAGAAAAAGGTTAATCACTAATAGCTGATGGAGAAGTTGCTGGTCAGGCAGAATAATGGCAGATTGCCCTATAACCACACACCTCCCAGAACAGGAGCTTTCACCAGAAAGAAGTTGCCTCCCCATTGCAGGAAATGGCTGCATGACAGGTATTTCCAGAGAGATGAGCAGATCAAACTAGTTTTCCATTTAACTTGAGCATTGGCTTGTTAGGGATACCAAGGAAGGATATTCCTTGGTAGGAGCTCACAGCTCTAGTAGGTGTTTATAACACAAGCTGCATGATTTTTCCAGCTAAGCTGCAATTTCAGTTTCTACCCTGAGGGTTACATCCAGAGATGTTAAAAGGGATGCTGAAAGGTCTCTAAGTACCAAATGTCTGTGTGTTTCCCCTGGATCTCTTCCCCTTTTTGCACAGGCTCATACACCTTGGGGTAGACGCAGCAGCCTGGCCCTCACTGCTCCTTCCATGAGCTCTTGGCTCAGCCAGCCTGGCCAAACCTGTGCTGGGTGACAGGCCAGTGCTGTCTTCTTTACCATTAAACCTTTCACCAGTCCCCATGCCAGGGCTTCTTCTCCACTGTATCCTTTTGGGGAAATGGTGACAATTGGAGCTTAGTGGCCTCACAAGAAAAGCAGAGGTTCCCAACACAGTGCCCAGCTGCTGGCATCGGCTCATCCACTGCCCCACAATACCTGGGGCTGGTTGCACAGGACGCTCACCAAGGAGGTTTTGGCACTGCTTCATTTCTCACCAGGCCACTCAGCCAGTACTGGAGGCTGAGGCTATCATGGAGGAGAGGGGGGAAAAGCTGGTTTCTGCTCACTCCAGTGCTCTCTAAAAATCCCATAATGAGGAGAAAACCTGGACTTTGCTCCAGGCTCGGGCCTTTCCCGGTTCCATCTCAGTTTGCCGCTGAGATAGGCAGCACTGGGTGAAACAAAGAGGGAGCAAGAACAGCTGCAGGAAGATTTCCAGAGAATAAATATTTCTATTATTTCCCAGCCTGACTGGAAGCATTCATGGGCTGTGAGGAGATGGTTACTCCCTCCACTGCCTCACTTATCTCAGCCGCTCTAGGTGGTGGTTGCAGCAAATGGCACGCTTGCGAGATAACAGCGGCTTTAAAGGGCTGCTGCCTCCCAGGGAAAGCGAGATAGATGCTGACTCAGCTGCTGGAAAAATCAAGCAAAACATGGAAAAGGCACAAAAGTTTGTTCACAGCCTGAAGAGGAGAAAATAAGGGAGGGATTCTGAGAGTAGGAAGACACTGAATTCAGGGTGCATCCGCTGGCGAGGGGAGGGGGGAGGCCGGGCCAGCCAACAATGGAGCAAAACAAAACAACACAAAGGCAGGAAATGCAGAAGTTCAGGTTCACACCAAAGTTCAGGTTCACACAGTGTAGCTGGGGCAGCTGCCCCACGCATGGCACAAGTACAGCACCTCCTGTGGCCGCTGCACCCCACAACATGGCTGTGCCCACCTGGGGTTTGGGGGGTCTGTCCCCACACAATTTGGCGGTGTTGGTTTTGTTTTTGTTCTAAATAAGCATGTAACACCTAGTAAGAGGGCTGTGGAGCTAAGCTGGTGCTGTGAATGGCACAGCATACAAAGTACCTATACAAAGATGGTTTTATAGTACACTGGAGAAGCAGAGTATTTTATTCAAAGACAAAAATGATTAAAACATCAAAACAGTGGATTTCCCTTGTGACTTCTGCTTTCTGAAGATTTTTAACTCACTAGACAAGGTTTGCAGCCCAGCTACTTTAGCTCTGATGAAATAACCAGACTAGTGTAGAAGCTGAAGTCTACTGTGCATATTCAGTGCTCATATTTCTATAGCATCTAGGGATGTAACATGAGGTACCAAAGCAGGGCCATATCAGCAGTTACTTTTCACTCACTACTAATTGTGTATGGGGCTTTGCTATAATGTTCATAGTAAATAATATTTACAGAGGTCTCTTAACCAAAGAGTCTTCACAGTTTTATTTCCATTGCGGAAACCAGCACCTCTGGATGCTGAGCCAGGCAGCAGAGAATGGCTGCTGGCACAAGGGACAGAACCACGTGAAGCTCGACTTGGTTAGCAGGTGTAGTTAGAACCAAAGATAAAATTGTTGATGTAGAATTCCAAATAAAACATGTATGGGAACTGAACTCATCTGCATGGCTGGGGGCTGAGCTTTCAACAACTGCTCTTGGCCCTCCAGCACAGTGACA
The DNA here is from genome assembly GCF_027579445.1 of Ammospiza nelsoni. NCBI lineage: Eukaryota > Metazoa > Chordata > Aves > Passeriformes > Passerellidae > Ammospiza > Ammospiza nelsoni. Next base: position 117,280,299 of record NC_080633.1, on the reverse strand, counting down.
GTGGTTCCCAGGGCACGCTTTGTGAAACCTCTCCAGGCAGCAGAGGGAAGGGACGCTGGATGCCCTCAGTCTGCTGGGAACCACTCCTGCAGAGTGGCATCACCCTTCCTGCTGCAGAGGTGGTTACAGCTCCCAGACACTGAGCAGGGCAGGGCTGATTTCCATACCGGGGCTCCTCTCTGCCTCTCTGTCCTTTTGGAGATGCTGCTGCCAGATTTTGGGGCCGCATGCAGCTCGCAGCTGAGCCCCCCCGCCCGGCTTTGCTGCTGCCAGAGCAGCTGAGCTCATTAGCATGTAAAGGAAACGAAACTGCAGCTCCTGCTCTGCTCTGGGTGCAGACCAGGGGACCACAGAGCCACGCAGGAGACATGCAGATCCCTGTGCATCTCCGACCCCCGCAGAAAAGCAGGAAGCTGTAACCAGTTCTGATAAGAGGAACCATTTGCTGAAGAGACCCTGGCAAGAGAGGGATGCTTTGCTCCTATATGGCATCTGCTCTGCCACTGGAAAAGGGGGGTAGAGCCCTGTGGAGGGGACCCTCTCACTGGAGCCAAGCAGCCAAAATCCTCTGGGCAGCCGGGGGTCTTATCCAGTGTCTGTAAATCTCCACATAAATTTATGGCACTATATAAAAGTTTAAAAAGAAGGAAGAGGCTTCTGTTCTGTAAGGAAAGGAAGTGGTGGGGAAAGGAGTAGAGACAGGCTTAATTTGTGCAGTAGCCTGGAAAGAGTCCATAGGGAGTTTAAAAAGCAATTGTATTTTGGATCCTGAAATTAAGCAGCAAGCCGCTCGCTGTTTGGCTGAGGGTGAAGTGGTCAAATGTCATGACATGTGAGGGAAAACAGCAGCTTTCCATCCCCTGTGGGAGTGCTGGAGTGAGGGGTTTGGATGGGGAGGGAGGGTTACTGCACCAGAGGAATAAAAAAAAACCCAAACCAAACAAAAAAAACCCAACAACAACAAAAAAGAGGACAGGAAGGCATGGACGGAAATTTCAGCAGAAGGCCCAAGCCTAGCACAGCAGCAGCACACACAGAGGCTGTAGTGTGGCTGGAGAAAGGAAGAGGATGTGTGGGGCAGAGGGGGAAGGGTGAGGGGGAAGGAGGGCTGGGGATTATAAACCACTGTCAGCTTAATTTCATTCCTCAGGAAAATAAAAAAAAAATGTTTGTGAGCACACAGATGAGAACAAGGAGATGAGATTCAGCCAAGACGGGTTTGTTAAGACCATATTGCCTCCAATCAAATTAATTTCCTTGTGTGGTAAAGTAATAGGCTTTGTGGATATACTTGAGGTTAGCAAGGCTTTTGACAGAGTCTTACAAACATCCTCCTAAGCAAATTGGGGAAGCACACTCTAACTCAAAGTCCTGTAACATGACAGAAAATCAAATTGGAAACTGTATGGAAGGATTTAGCTTGTAGTTAAAAGCAGATTCTTCAAGGTCTCTCCCAGGAGCTGGCACAAACAGCAGTCAGCAAGAAACAGAGATCACGCCTTCATGGAGATGCTTGAAATATTTTAAACAGCAATGTTCATGTTTGAAAATGGTCTTCATTCAAAATAATGCAGTGGAGAGGCATCCATGCAATCTGGTGAGAAGCAGAACAAGACTGGAATCAGGCAGAAATAAGACATGGAGGTGTGACCAGCCAGGGGGGCACTGAGAGGACATTCTGGGAAACAGGATCACAAGGTGAACACAAAATGACAGGACATCATGGCAAAAGAGGAGAGCTGGTTAACAGGAGGTGTGAATGGAAGAGCTGAAGCCCCAGATGAAGCACCCTGGTTGCATGAACTGTCCTAGCCCAAACACGGGGCCAGTGCCAGGATGTGCCTGAAGACTGACTAAGGGAGAAGTCTGGAAGAGACAACCTGTAGAGAGAGACTGGGCCAATCATGGATCATTCTGAGGACAATAGACTGAGAGGAAACACAGCTGATTTCCAAACTAGAAAATGCTGTTGCCAAGGAAAAGGGATTGTTTGGTTCTCTGTGTTCACAGAGAACAAGAGCAACACAAAAATAAAAACTACGGCGAGGAGAGTAAGATAAAAAGCAAGGGAAGCACAGCATGGTTTGTGGGATCTCTGTCTCTCAAGGTCTTTAAGAACAGGTTAAGTGAATATGAACAGAAGAGCATGAAGGGTGGTTGGCCCTCTTTTAGGACCTTGGGTTGGTTAAACCTCCAAAAGCCCCTGCCAGGCCAATGAGAGGCCAATACGCTTTGACATAGTAGTGAAACAAAATAGTTGAGCACAAGCCCTTCAATAATAACTCCAGGTATGCAGTCTAATAGCTTAATATTAGCTATTAAGCTAATATTAAGGATGCTTTAAGCTAATTAAAGGATGCTTTAAGTTATTTTGTTTAGGACCTGGATGTTGTAAGGCCAGAATCCATAGTCAGGATTAGTTTTATTACTACCTTCAATATGGTCAAATTTTCACCCTGGGTTTCCAGCTCCCTCTGCCATCTTCTGCAACTTTCAATACAATGTTTATATCACCCATTTTTATTGCCTTTTTCTCTCCTTCTTTGTCAGCTGCTCTGTGAAATGCCCAAGAGAGCCTGGCCCTTTTAAAGTCACACACAAATACATAAGGGCTCAAACAGCTTTTCCTGTACCCATAGGCACCACTGCCTACACTCAGGTCAACATATCCTATTATCTTCATGTTTTGCTTTGCTGACATTTATGAATGCCATTGCTTAGTTAAAGAAAATTTTATTGGGCTAAGAAAGCATGATATGGTGATGTTCATTACTGATATAACTTCTCCTTTCATTCATCATAGCCATAATTAATTTTCTAGCATGGATATAGGCTGAGATTTAAAGCCATCCTTGTGAAATGAATTAGCCCCTTTTCTCATCTTATTTGGAGTTCCCTATTGTGAATATACTCCAAGTGTAATAGAGAAGCAATTTATGAGAATGAAATCTCATCTGTGTCCTATTCCTTGCCCTCTCTCTGGTGATTTTATTATGCTGGGGTGCCTCTTGCCATTTGTTTAGAGGCGGGCTGCATTTGTTATTATAAGTTCAACAGGTTGTTTTGCATACATTAATGCACAGCAGGGAGCAGAGACAGACCTTGGATGCATGACTTCAAACAGCCAAAGCATGCAGTTGGGGTCTGTGGGTGAGGGGTGCTGCTGCATGTAACATTCAGCACCAAGGAAATCCTTACTGAAAGCCCACAGTGGTCCAAGACTCAAATCCCACTAAGCCACAGAGCAGTCCTGGAGAAGAGATGGGCACGGCAACCTGTGGGCATGAAGCTTGACCTGACCCTGGCACCAGCATGCCTCCTGTCATGCCCAGTCGGGTGTGTTCACACAGCTGAAAATGTAAACATGGGATGGATCAACTGTTTTCATCCAAAGTCTGCTATTAGTGCATTTGGGGAGATTTAAAGACATCTCTCTGAAGTGAATTAGCCCCATTCCTCATCTTATTTGGAGCTCCCTGTTGTGAATATAAACCCCAGCAGTGTGTGGAGAAAGCTGCTGAGTTCCCAGGCATGAGCAGTCAGCTTCAAGGGAGCTCAGGAAAGCTGAATGGAGGAAGAAAAGGTTTTTGCAAAGCAGTGCACTGCAGTGGCAATTCTCCAAGGCCCTGCTCAGGGACTCTGGTGTCTGCAAGCAGCCACAGCTCCCCAGGCCTCAGCAGAGGAGCTCATCCCTTTGGCTTGTGTCAGGAAGTTCCAGTTCCCTTGGTAAAGCAAGGAGTAACTATTCAGCAACTTTAAAAAGGCCCGTGGCATCAAATGGTGACTTCAAGCCTTTAAACAACAAAAACCATCTTGCATAGAAAAGCAGATCCTGGCAATCACAGTTACAAGGGTCCTCTTGCAGGAGGACATGTGGATGTAGCTGGATCCAGGGGGAAACAACCATGGCCACCAGCAATGCCCCTGCCAGTGGCTGGAACTGCTGCACAGGGTCATGTCTTGTGGTTGTCATGCTCAATTGAAAATAAAAATTAGCCTCGGTGACTTTTCACATGTTTTTTACCTTTGGAAAGTGTCTGCATTTGATTTTCCAGAAAACTGGCATATAGCTAATTAAAACTGCACATATCATCCTAACATTATATCCTCACTACTGAACTTCTAACCTGACATAAATACATTGCATACTATAACCTGTTTCTCCTGATTATTAACCTTGAACATGGCAACCTATAAATCATCAGTGAAACAGCTGGTGCTCAGCATTGCCCCAAAGGTGTATGATTACGATCATTTTATATATATCTTGCTATGCAGACATGAAAAATTCATTGAAGAGCTTGGTATTGTAAGACTTATTGTAATGAATTTTCTTTAAAACATAGATCATACTTAAAATAGGTGTCTGCTCATTATAATGTAGCCATTTATATCTTCTTGAATTACTTGTGTGGAGCTTGGCTGATTTCTAAAATTTAAATGTAATTCCTAAACAAATTCAGAGTGGTCAGTTTGCCTGTACTTCAGGATGACATTTTCATTTTTAGTTTTATGCCTTTATTTCTATGAGGGTAAGGACTTACACCTGCAAAAATATTGAGAGGATTACAGATATTATTTCCGTGCAATACTTGGTGTTACATCCATCACTACTGGGATTTCAGCAGCTGCCATTGGCATTTTAGCTGAGGGGATGGTAGCAGTAGTTTCACCTGAGGTTTGGTGCCAGCAAGCACATTAATTGTACAATTGTAAGTCAATAATAGAACCAAAAACAGGATATAAAGTAATAAAATAGGATATAAAGCCAGAACCTGAAAATAAACTATTAAAAGCCACGAAATCTGATGGCCAGGAACTCAAGGAACACGGGGAGGTAGTCCAGAGGTAGCAGGTCACCTGGTGACATTTTGGTTTTTGGGATGGCATCTTCACCTTTTCCATCCTCCCAACAGCCATGTGCATAAACACAGCCTGTGTCAGCTAAAAATGTGCTCAGTGATTTAAAGCTACCCAGCACCCATCTAGTGAGCACTGAGAAGCCTGTGCCACATGTTCCCATCCCACACACATTTTACAGAGAGGCTCTAACTGTTTGTGTCTAAACTTGAGTGGTTGTTGGCAGGTGATGGGAATCATGAGAGGCCCTGCATTTTGCTACTGATTCATACAATCAATTTATCATCTTGCAGGAGAAACCATTCTTTTCCATGAGGTTATGAGAGGATTTTATCACCTGTGGCTACCCTCCCTCCTGCAGCTGCTCAGCCAGAAACCCTGCCTGGGATGGGATGGTGCGAGAGCCACTTGTGCCAGCCCTTCCCATCCATTTTGCTCAAGATAACAGCATCAATTGAGGGAGACTCTCCCTGCCCTTGTTGTAGCCTCCATTAACAAAGTTCACCAACACCTGCAGAGCTCCACCAAGGACTCTTGTACTACATCAGCCACAGACCCCTTCAGTCTTCACCTTGCACCCCAGGGACATGACTGCCACCCTAAACCTGGCAGAGAAACCACAGTATTCCCACAGAAATCTCTACGTTCCCCCTTGAACTCCTGGTTCTGATTTTGCCTGTGACAATTTTTGTTTACTGCAAGCAGCAGACACAAAGACATTTGCGTGCAACCTTATTGCACATTGGTCATCAAAGAGATTTGTGCAGATTTAATTTGCTTTTGCCTGCTCACAACTTATTCTCCCTTACCTCTCAGAAAGAGTGAAGACAAGCATAAAAACCAACTCCACAATTGCTTGAAGATTATTTCTGTAGTGCAAACAGTAAAGGCTTAACAAGAAAACCTGACACCACTGCACGCAAATGTTGCCTGGGTCACCAGAGGCATGAGGCCTAAGAAGAGATCTAAAAAGCCACCTCTCCATGAGGAATAAGCGAAGCACATGGCAGGGAAGCATAATTTGTTCCAATTTTGTTAAGATTCTCCTGGCATGTGAACTCACAACTGCTTAAGGAAGACTTCATTAAATGGTGTGCAAGGAAGCCCCACTCATCCTTTAACTTGTATATAACGAAATTCACCGATAGAAACAGTTTTGCAAATCCCAGTCCAGGTTAAAAGCAGCCACCTCTGAAATGGTTGTGGTGAAATGCTGCACACATTGGAGTGCTGTTACTGAATGGCATGATCCCTACTGGCCATCAGCAGCAGAGAAGCTGATCCAAAACCATTAGAGACTGTTACATAGGAAAGGTGCCAAGAAGAGCTGACAAACATGAGGTATTTAGCAGCATGTACTGAGAACAGGCTGAAAGATATTTTGGAGCTTGCCCCTCATGGTTTCTAGAAAATTGCTGTTTTCCTTTGGATTAAATATAAGTATACAGTAGGCAAGAAATTATGGCAGTTTTTCACATGGCAAGGGAAACTAATAGAGCAATAAAAAGCGTGCTCAATTCAAACACTGAGTGTTAAAGAGAGCAGAGATCTTTTTCTTTTCCTGAATGATCCTTTTCAGTGCAGTTGTATAGAGCAAATAACAGGTGCTCCTTGCTAGAAATTGGTACTTGGAAAGCTACACTTTAGGCCTTTTTAAAATTACCAATTTCTGCTAGAAGACCAGTAGACACTGGAAGCCTCATCTAACCACTTCTTGCTATCTGATACAAAGTGGACAAGGATGGAAAATCCAGGAATATTATCTTCTCTCTGCCTGTCCCCGATGTATCCACAAGCTCCCTTTACTGAGTCAGCTGTAAGCAAAGCCAAGGAAGCACTAAGGGAGGGCTTTTCAGCACACTGCATGACCAGGGAGAAAGAGAAGCTGTCAGCTTAAGTGTTTACTAAAGCTTTAGCAATCTACTGTCTTAATTTCAGTTCTACCCTACCAGCAGAGCTATGTGTGCAGCAGAAGCCTTTTGAGGAGAACATGGAGTTGCAATAATGCAAATCTTGCCTGTTAGAACCAGTGCCCAAACTTGCAACTTCATTAACTGTATTAGTCAGATGAAGTAGATGCACCATCACATCCAGGGATAACCAAAGGAATATTAAAGAAACATGAACTACCACCATCCTGAAGAAGTCAGTGTACTGATTTATGGTCCCATTTCTGTGATGTACTATGCAGTCAGAACAAAAAGCGGCCCCAAGGTCAAGTGGTAGCAAGTTGTGCAGTGAAAGCAATAGCAACAGCCCTGCCTTGACAGTGGGCACTCAATGGGACAATGAGAAGTGAGACCCACAGCTCGGCACACAGTTTTCCATGGAAGGGGGAGACAGAGGAGAGAAGGCAGCAGATTCGGTACCTCACAGCCGGGTAACAGGTTTGCCATCGTACCGTGGCAGCCACTGATTGAGGGGGGCCGTGCTAGGACAGCCCAAGATGTAATGAAGACTGTCATGTTCAAGGATGAGCTGGAGTTCTACCCAGGCAGTCCTAATCAGGGTGGTTTGAGTGCTGCATGATTGTTGCTAACATTAGCCTCACAACATCTCTGTGAAGAAGGCAAGTGTCATTCTCCATTCGGAAGATTGGAAACCGCAATTAAAGCAACCGCCTCAGGGAAGCAGACAGAATTAGAAATTGAATCTGGAGTCCTGGTCTGCTGATTCGCCCACGGGTTCACCTTTCAAACTTGGGAGCGGGCAGGGTAAAAGAGTCAGAGGGCACCTTTTACCTGCAGCCCGAGAGACGCTCCCTGAGACTCCAGCGATAGCTCCAGCCTAATCAAACAGGCACAAAAGAGCAAACGCTGCTTGCAAAACAAAGCGCATTCCCCACTGGTCACTAGAGTGCTACAAGCTGGAATCAATGCGATGATTGTGACAGCTGAGAACAAATTCAGCTATGTTTGACAACTTCCAGAAAATATTGGCAGAGGACAGGGAGTCTGCACTGCCCAGCAGCACCTTTGTGAATTGATTAGCCATATAGCAGATGGCAAGCCTGCTGCAGACTGAGACAGCAGAAGATGGCCAGTCTGGTTGAGAAGAACTTGAAGACGACTGGGAAGAAAAAGCATGTCCTTACAGTGACAGCCCAAAATGATATTTCAGAAATGTCACATGCCTGGCAGATGAGGAACAGGACTGATTTTTAACATTTTCTTCAGCTATTTATTAGCAGCACCTGTCTGGCTCATAAAGCAAAATTATATAGCTTAGTTTGAACCCTTCAGTTTCAGCTCTTTCCTTCACAAAAAAACCTTTAATATTAAAAAAAAAAAAATTTTCTTATAAAATGTTCTTCTAAACAGGACTCAAGTAAGTCCTCCCAGAATCAACTGATATGTTTAAGAGAACGTTTATGCTTTCTCTGAAAGTTTCATTTTAGGAAAATATATTCTGGACAAAGAGCAAAGACTTTGCTGTTCTCCTCCTGCCACATATTTTTGGGAGGGGTTTGGCACATGTTTGGGGAAAATTAATATTTTTTAATGGTTTTAGGAAATGCCTTAGGCTATTCAGAGTCTGCACAGCTGCTCATCAGTAGCCAGCCATGGCTGAAAGAGCAGAAACTATGGTTCAGAAAAATATGCTATCTTTGTCTGGTGCAGAACAATGCTGCTGCAGTGAAATACAATGGCCGTCTCTTATTTTCTACTAGCCCTTAGAAGGGTGGAAGAGGGGGGGGGAAGATGGGAAAAAAAAAAAAGGGAAGGATCACGGAGTTTCCTTGCAGGGCCTCTGAGCGGAGGGAGGGAACATCAGCTCTGCACTCACAGATATGCAAATCCTTCCCCAGGCCCAACAATAGCAGAAACCCTGTGGGAGGAGGAGACCATGGCACTGCTGCTCCCAAGTCCTTTGCCTGCAAAGCCCACAGGTTCCTGGCAGTTCCAGAGAACTGGAAGGCCAATGCATCATCCAGGAAGAGGAGAACTGTAAAGCTGTGGTATCAGATTTGACTGCTCTTTGCCCATGGAGCCGTGCAACATCACCGGACACTTTAAAGCTTACAGTTTGCCTGCCCTTCAGCTCATGGGTGCAACAGCCCAGAAGATTGATGAATCCATGGTTAATGTCTCCATATTGCCCCTTAGGTTAATAAAGAACATGTATAAAAAGCTGGAACTAAAAGAAGAAAAGGCTTTCTGTGGTGAGACCCCAGTTAACAGTATTTGCATTAGCACACCCCAAGCAAATTTTCTAAATGGAGGGATGGGGGTTTTGTTTCTAATGTAACTACAACTACCAAGATTTAATGAAGTCTCTGACTTCCAGCTATCACTAATATCTAAATTTCTTAAGCAAAGACTGAGGGAGGACAAGTAACAGATTGGAAACTACCTGCACTAAGCTATTGCAACATAGCTCAAATGATTAAGTTTTGATGGCTTTACCAGTGCTAACAGCAATCCATAGGACCTGGAAAAACAAAAACATCCAGTGACATGGATTTATCCCCTTCTAAAAAATACATACTTTGCACTATAGCTCCTTATACTAGTAAGTGTTTGTTTGCTCTTTTGCATCAAATCTATTATCTAAAACTGCATGCAGACTGAGCTGGGACATTTGCCCTGCATTCCAAGAGAGGGCTTCGTAAGTCCCATTGAAACTTGATCATAACAACTGTCAATCATATAATTGAATTTCCTTCACACATTCTCCTCAGAGCAGCTGACTCAAGCTGCTGCTTAGACTTGATGCCTAAAACATCACCTGTCTATGTAAGAAGCCATCTCCAGGTCTCTCCAAGGCACCACTTGAAGCCAAAGGAGTACAACAGGTTATTTGCACAGCACGGAAGCAAAAACTGTAGCCAGCACTCTTTCCCACTGAGGAGTCAGAAACATTCATGGGCTGGCACCTTTCAGGTGCCCAGAAAACCGTGGAGGCAGCAGGTCTGAGGGCCCTCACATATCCTGACACTTCCTGACCCCAGCCCCGATGTTAAGGATTCAGAGGTAGCAGAAACAACAGAAGTCTTAAATGTCCCAAGCAGTTTTGTTCACAAAAGTCAGTGGGATGCTTAATACAGAAAATACAATTGAATACCCCTCCCTCCCCTCAATCTTAAGCCCTTCTCAAATGAGGAAGTGCTCAGCAGCAAAGGTCCTCAATAGAAGTGTGCAATTCCAATAAGCAATACACTTTGATATTTGACATCAATACAAAACAAGAGACTGAAGCTGACTGAAAAGACCTGGGACTAGTTAAGGAATTTGTCCACTATTTCAAGAGCAACAGTTTTCAAGACTCACACTTGAATTGGTTCTCCTTCATAGTCCCCTTATTAAAAATCATGTCTGTAGTAGCCTGAGCAGATTTGTTGCTGTTCAGTCCTTTCCCTTGGCAGGGTTGCACACCACGCACACAGAACAGGCTGTGTTAGCATGCAGACCACTGCTGTACTTTGACACAGGTACTTTCTTTTTGAAAGCAACACAAAGTAATTTATATTCCTTGATAACCCCATTAACATTTCCACGGCCATCAGGAGGTCCAGCAAAAACTGGTTGGTGGGAAATAAAAGGCTCCTCATTATGAGACAGTAAGGGTGTTCCAAATGTGAATCAAGTGCAGAATAGTTTCTGATCTATGCATCTTACTCACGTAAGCTTTTATTCATTTAGACACACTTTTAAAACTCCGTAAGAATCTTTGCAATAATTAACATGTAAAAACTCTGTCAAATCAAAGAAAAACCTTCATATTTTCATGTAATACATTTCTCGGACATTAGATGGCAATCCCCCCACTTCATTTTTCATACCAGGGGCCCATATCCCTTCCAAAAATCAAATGTCACCACCTTTCCAACAAGTGAAGGGTCTGTTTGGCTTCCAGGAAGCAAGGCTGTTTGGGAAGCACAGAGCATGGAGGCCCTCCCATTCCCATGGCATTTGCTCTGTTCCAACAGTTCTTCAGTTTTGCCTTTTTTTTTTTTTTTTGAGTAGGTCAGGCAGATGAGTAATGCCATCATGGAAGATGCTTGTACTAGGCATAAGATTCACTCACTTGTCACTTGGACACCCTGTATCATGAGTTGGATGTTTCCATGTCAAAAACCTATAGGCAAAAATAGAAGCTATCAGAACTTCCCCATTTTGACAGAGGAGAAAGGGACTAAGTACAGCATTTAACAATATAATTTCTAGTCTTGCCAATTAAAAAGGATTCTCCCAAGAGATATCATTAAACTCTGTAAATCTCTTCTGGAAATTATAAAAATTGAACTGAAAAAAAACCCCTGCTATTTGGTACCATGTCTGGAATACACACAATGAGAAGAACCTACAAATTCTTACAGTGGGAATTTTATAGGTAGAAAAAAAAATAAGGCAAGGCATTTAATAACAACGTAAAAAACAGCTCAAATGAATTCAAGAGAGCATGTAACACACCTGCCCAAGTCAATGTGCCTTTGCTTTCAGTCTCTCACTTTTTGCCATGGTCTACATGTGATGTTTTAGAAAGAGGCAGGAATAACACACCTCATCAACCATTCAGTGATGTCCATGCAGGGGGAATCCTTCCTGACCTTCATTAACTCCCTATGATCTATTTAAGTGGCAGTACAAGGCATCCTGACATCTATTCATTTCAACAGTGTGTGCCTGTGATTCATTCACACAAAAATCACTTCCTAAGCCTTCATTTCTCATCTACTTTCATCGTCCATGAAATATCCTTTTCAAGCCAAGTTCACCCCTTTTTATATATCCCCCTCAGGACCAAATTTCGGCCTTGCAATACTTGCCCGTTTGAGCTCTCGTGCAAATTCACAGCGTACATGAGAGTGAGGTTTGCAGCTCTCCAGCATGCCAAAAGCACGGATAATATTAGTCCTAAAGACAGGGGTCCACCCACAGCTGGCTACTGAAATAGCTAATTTTTCATGTACTCCACTGAAAATCTAACCTTTTATCCGCACTCTGGAGCTTGTTGTGTATGTGTGTGTCAAGGTGACAACACCATGAAAACAGAAGTTCTCAAATGGTACATTATCTCCAATATCAAAAGGTCACAAAAGGGTACAAATCGGTAGCTCTCCAGAAGAGACACTGGTTTTTATAAAAAGTGGGTCAGTTTTAGTTTCATGTAGGTTGTTTGACACAGTGGTTTCTGGCATCACAAGCTCTGGTCTACAGGATACCACAGAGCCTTTGTATCCCTTGCTGTCACTACAGCATTGTGTTTTTCTACCCATTAACCAAGGATAAATGACCTAGATATTGTGCCTATTAAAGCCTCATTTTTCTTTTGCCCTTTTGTTCTTTAGTGTACCACATTATCACATGCTGAACACATTTAAAGTATTCTCAGTCTCTCATGCCCCTTTGAAGGAGTAAAGTAGGGATTTTAGCGTGCATTTCTGTAGAGTTACTTAGAGTGGAAAATATGAAGGCAATTCAAGGTTTCTCTTCCTGCCTAGTCCCCTGAAGACGATCAGTTCAGCATTTACAGCCACTAATCTATAAAGAATATAGCAGGAAAATGCTATAAAAAAGCCACAAATACAAATACAGAAAGTGAACACCAGTTTGGTTGTCCCTAAACACTACATTCTATAATTACATCTCTGCATATCATGGGTCACTTTTATTAAAAGCATCATTACTACAGTTGGCAGCAATTTACATCTTATCTTACATGATAGCAGTTTCCAAAGAAAAAAAAATAAAAAGACATCACAACAAAGAAAAACAATACATTTACAAAGTCATGTCTGTAAACTTCAAGGCTAGTTTAGAGTTGAGGTAATGCTGTTTAGCTTTGTGGCTAAAGTAACAAAGTCCTTTAATTTAAAAAAGGTACCTGATTTTTTTCTTTTTTGTTTATACCAGTGCATTACAAGATCACGAGACGATTAAACTGTAGCTTTATCCTGTAAGAACCTTCTCCATGGGTTAATTTCCAAAAGGTACTCTTCACATTCAACAGCTGCCTTATTATTGCTGCGTCTCAAGACAGAGACATTCACACTATCATGAAGATTGTCAGAGAGAGAGTGTGTGTGTGGGTGTGTGCGCGCACGCGAGCGGGTGAACTCCCATACAGTCAAAATGAAGCGCGAGTACGATATGTATGGTAAATTTCATCTTGACCTTCACAGCAAAATTAAAAAGAAAAAAAAAAAGGAAAAAAAAAAGAAAAAAAATTAAATATATAACTTCATCCTTCCTTTAAGCAGCACTTCCTTCTATTAGTGCCACTTGATTACAAATTGCTGCTTAATTCATAATACCAATGGTACCAAAAGAAAAAAAAAAGCAGAGCATTATGTCAATTTCCTTAAAAAGACATGATCACCTCTCAAATTTCATCTCTCCTAGGGATAATAAATAATGCACTGCACAATACTTAATGACCAAGATACCTTTTGACACATCTGTATAACATGACTTGAACTTTTTTTTTTTGCTACACTATGTTACAGAACAGCTTATAAAAACTAAGTATGGACATTAACTGTGAGTGTAAACAGTAGGACTACCACTTGTCAAAAGTTTAAAACACTTTAACTGTAACTGGTACTGGTTATTCATCGTTTTCATTGTTTTCTATTTCTTCCCCCCCATCAAGTGAGTCTAATTCTTCACCCTGTGCTATTTCATCTTCTAAAACGGAGGAATCTGCAGTTTTATCAAGGCTCTCCTCTGCATCACTGCCTTCGAGATTTTCTTCATCTTTAAAGGCAGCTCCTTCAGTTTTGTCAGTAGCCTTCTCTTCATTGGAGCCCACTGCGTTCTGAAGTCCTGCTAGTGCTGGGAAACCGGGCAGAGTCAATCCTCCCAGTCCTGGAGGTAGAAACATAGATGGATAGAAGAGGCCAGGAGCCATGGTAGACAGCAGGAAAGGATTGAAGGCCAAAGGGTTTGTGGGCAATCCAGTGTTGGTGGTGGTGGTAGTGGTGGCAGTGGCGGTAGTCGCCGCAGTAGCAGCACTGACAGATCCATTTGCAGAGTCAGTAGCAGAAACAGTGTCTGTGCTTTTCTCAGAGTCTTTGTTCTCCTCTTCATTCTCATTTTTCTTCTCTTCAGCTTTTGAAGCGCCATCCTCAGTCTCTCCTTGACCGGAAGCAGTAGTGGCATTTCCAGTAGTAGCCGTGATCGGGTTATTCAACAATCCGCTTAGTCCAAACATATTGGGCAGTCCTGCCATCCCTGGCAACATCAGAGGCAACATGGCAGCCGGATTTTTAGTGTCCCCCCCAGCAGCAGCAGCTGTTGCTAGCCCTGGTGGAAAGCCCATGAGGCCTGCGAGCTGGAGAGACTGCAGGTTCTGTAGGTTCTGGAGGCTTGTGAGGTCCATTCCAGCAAACAGACTGTTCATTAGTAGTGGGTTGATTCCCGAAGTTGATGCTACAGCAGCAGCTGCTGCAGCTGCTTTGGCAATTTCACTTTTTGGCCTTCTTCCTCTTCTGCTTGCTCCTTCCTCCCTCACAACAGGTCCAGTGAGAAGACGGTCAAACATGGACTCTGGAACAAAACCCTAAAAAGAGAAGGTGAAAAAACAAGCTTTATCCTCAATTGGCTTTTTTAGCTTTCAGCAGTTAACTGATGATGATAGAAGAAACAGAAGGGATTTCAGCATACTCCAAAAGTGGTTTGTTTTTTCACCCTGGCAAATGGTGACTAGTACTATAGTGAATGGCAGTAGAACAAGTAAAGAAAGCTGAAGGAATCAAGATCACAGATTTTTTTATATTTAAACACAACAGTAAAATAATACATGCTGAAAACTGTGTAACTTCATTAAAAAACCCCACCCTGATATGTTGCAGTTACAAGTTTGTGTCTTCATAATTCATACTGAATTTCAGAACAGTAATATTCTATTAAATTGAATACTTGCAGAATTTTACCCTTTATTTTCAAACAAATGTTGTAAAATAAAAGACAGAAAACCTATTCCTTTGATGCTGCCTGTTACTGAGACAATGAATTGTATTTCTGTTATGAATATGACAAATATTTTCTTAGTAGTTCTTAATGTACAAATACCTGTGCTTTTTAAGGATTGTTACTTATTAAAAAAAAAAAAAAAAAGATAAAACAAATGCTGAAGGCTGCCTTAATTGTAGCTGATTTTTTGGTGTATTTCAATCTGCAGCAGCCTTCTATCACCACTCCCTCTGCGCTGGGTAACTCCTACACAGACACCATGATTTTCTAAAAACCTAAACCTATGAGATAAAGACTTAATAATCAATTTAGACAGCCTTCAACTTTTCTGTGCTGTAACCTGCAGTGATGCATGGAAGAGAGTTTCACTTACAGACTGTTTAACAATGTCAGTCCAATCAGGAGCAACAGCAAACTCAGGATTTTCTTCCAGCCATCTTGGCAAGTCCTTCATTGGAGGGGCCATAGCTCCGCCCATCTAATGCAAAAGACAAGGTTATGAATTTAACAAAAACCTACCAACAAAACCAAACAACTACTTATATGGACATTTTCTATCTTTCTTTCTATTTTATCTCTGAAGGACGGCTGCAAAGACTTTCAGTTTACTGTGAAAAAATACTTGGAAACCAGCTAGTGATACCTCAATTGACAAAATCATGTTTTAAAAAAAACAGTAAAGTGCTGTAGCTTAGGCAGATCTGCTAATAAATTTTGTATCCAAGAACAAAACATGCTATATAAGTTCAAAAAATGAGAGTTATTCACTCGGGTGATTAATATGAGCACAACAGAAGAGCAAAGAAGGAATTAAAGGAACCAGGTGTCACAGTCCAGTAAGAAAAACTGCTGGTACCAAATTATTAAACTTTTAAAGAGAAAGCTTGGAGTAGAAAACCTGCTTTCCACATGCAAAGACATTATTAAAGACCTTGACTGAAGTAACTTAATTTTTACCTTCTTTCCATTTCGTTTATTTACAACAGGTACCCTTTCTTCTCCTGTCAAGGTGTTTATATCCAGTTTATTAGGGTTTCGACATCTGTGTCGTTTTTGTTTCGGCTTCTGAAATGGGGAAAACAGCACATCTGCACTCTTCTAGAAAGAAGAGAAATTTATTGCTTTTTATTTCATTTCTTGACAAAAATAACCAATCATGGTACCCCTTCTCACAACAATTTTAAGAAGGGATCCATTACTTTACTCTCAGATTACATGAAAAAAATTTTTTTGCATCAGATGAAGAAATTCTGCAGTACTTGAAAACGTGGTTCTAACATGCTGTTACATACAAATGTTAAGACAGCAAAAGCAAATCCAACACCCCAGTGTCACTTGGGTGTGGATAAAATAGGAATGCTGTATAAAGAGAAAAATTTTGTTGAAATGCAAGCTACAAAATCAAACGACTATGCCTAATGTGAGGGAATTCAGTCTGACCTCTGTAAAACTAACCTTTGTATAAATATAATAGAACAACACTTTTAGAATCACATACTTACTGGTACATAACTTGGCATATCTACAGTGTAAGTAGGATGCAACTTAAGCCATTCAACTAGATCCTTGTTTTTTGGGGCATCCTCTCCCACCAGCCTGGTCCCATCCTCTAGATTGATTACAGGGATGCGAGTGTCAGGGTCCAATTGACCAGGAGATGGAATGTTCCTTGCTGGTAGGGCTTCCATATCTTCTTCAAAAGCTTTGGTCACTTCTGCATCCTCCTGAAAACAATCACATCTGGATTAGTCTTCCCTTAACAGGAACACCTGGAGAAATAATTTCAGAAACTGACTGAACTGAAATGTTTAAGATTTTGCATACACAAGAGTTAATGGGGTTAAATACTCATACATAAAGTACTATCATTGCATCAGGGAATTTTGAAAATTTTACATCCTTGAAGAGTAAAGAACATAGTGCTAAAGACAAAGCTGGTTTTTTGCATTTCCAGTACATGTCCTCCAAGATTCTTCAACACCCTCCCTTTTCAACACATCAAGAAAGACATACTTAAGCCTCAAAATGTACATGGTTAGAAATATATTTTGTAAAAAAAAAAAAAGTAAGAAATTTTGAAAGTACAAGCTACCTAAAACACAGAGTAAAATCTTGACGTGCACATTTTGTTTGGTTCAAAGAGAATTAACAGCTCTAAACAAAGAAAAACCTGGTTGGGCAAAAACTGTATGTTTCTATTAGGGAGAGAATAAGACTTGAAGCACATTCAGGAAGTACCACAGACAGAAGAACAAATATGAGACAAAAGGAAAAAGGTTGTGGTCTTACTACAGTCAATGATGTCCGTTTGTTGCTCATAAATAACAGATCAAGCCCTTCTACATTTTTCCTCCTTCCTCTCCTCCTCTTCATGGGTGGTTCTCCATCTATTAAAGAGCCATTTAGTAGATGCCTTGTGGGTGTGCGTGAAAGACCTGCTTGCAGCAGCTCCATTTGAGTTTTAAAGGCATCAGACACAGGTGTGGAGACATTAGGCAAGATAAACTTTGAAGTAACAGATGAAAAATTTGAGGTAGAACTTGTTGCCTCTCGTGAGGCCTTTGATAAATCTACAACCTTTTCTTGTCCATTTTCTGAGACCACCTGAGACTCACGTAACTGGGCAACCATTTCCATAAGATTTCTCCTCTTGGCAGCTCTCTCAGCCTCAATTTCAATCTTTCTTCGTCTCCTCCTCCTCTGACGTGGAACTGATAAATTGAGTGCATCTTCCTAATAAAAAAACCAAGCATTTCCAAACATTAGCAAAGCTCTATTTGCTAAGCTGAATTAAAAACAAAGCTCCAACATATAACTCTAAAAAAAAAGCTTTCATTTTTTTCAAAGAAACACTTTGATGCTTTTCCTATTTTATTCATGCTGGTTTATTTTCTATTATGCAAGAGAAGTTCATGCAAGATAAAATGTTTTATATCAAAAAGAGAATGCTGTAGCCTTGCCTTTGATAACTGAGGAGAAGCAGTGAGATCTTCGCTGCCACTGACGCTGGCTAGACCAACCATGGAGAGCTCTGCAAAGCTCCTTTTCTGTAGAGGGCTGTCCACAGCTGTTGGAGTGTACCCAGGTATGAGCCCCTGGAAATCAAACATCTGGCGCCTATTTACTGGCCACTTCCCTTTCAGCACTGCCTCACAGATGTTGTCTAATCGGTTGATCATTACTCGGTCCTGCAGAAAGGAAAAGTATGTAATGAACCCTCGGTGTAAACGTCACCTTTTAAACTCAAATGAGTCTTATGACACAGTCCAGTTTCCACAGCTTAAGGAAGACATTCAGAAACAACTGTTCTTGTATGTTAGCAATTAACTGATCACCTTGCAAGATGCTAACACAATTTTGTAGAATAATAACTTTTAAAAGCTGCATTTATATTGTGAGGGGAAGGAGAAAAGACAGAAAGTTTTCTGTATGACAATGCACTAACTGAAAAATTTAATAGAAACTCACTGTTGTTTTACAAAACTTCAGTAGTTAGAAACATCAACAGTTAGGAAGGGAAAATAAACACATCTGCAATCAGTATCTTAGAGCTGCAGTTCTCAAGATCCAAGAGGCTGGATCTGCAATTCTGTCCTAGGAAGTGGATCCTCATTAGCGTCACTATTAATAAAGTTCAACATTATGAAACGGGCACCAACCTAGGGACATCTAATGAATGTCAATTTTCATTCCACGCCCATTATCACTTCAAATTTCACTGAAGCGTGTACACTAAAAATCTCTAATTATGTTTATTAGTCTACTTATGCTGAACCTATACTGATGAAGGATTTTCTGTTCTACTTTCACACTATGACTGGAATAAGATTTTAGCCCATGTTTCCAAAATACATGCTGAAAGTAGAGAAGATGAACATTATTTGATTTTTTTTCCATTTCAGTATTCAAGCACATTCCAGACTAGCCTGTCTGAAGTAGTAGAAACTTTGGGACTCTAAGAAATACTGCTGGTTAGGGAATATGAGCATTCATATATGAATGCATTTCAGCTTCCTGAAAAGCAAAACAGTGCAGAAGCAACTACCAAATCTCAGCAGCTGCAACAGACTGCTTGCTTTCCCCAGAAATAAGCCTATTAAGAGCAAGGTCCTCTTGCCCTGCTACCCCCTTCCCCCTCCCTGCCCCAACCAGATGGCTCTGTTATGGTGATTAGTAAGCTTAAGACTATTACTACTTTATTTTTCTCTCTCCCCTTACTGCAAAGGAGAGTGCTAAATTAAGTATGGATTTATTACAAGGTTACAGTTTTGTATTTTTAAAAGTATTTTATATTAGATAGTTTTCTGCACTGTTACCAAAATAAGATACAGCTTTATTCTATCTAAAACTGCTGCTTATGTTTGCAGGATACCTTAATACAATTACATCTGTCAATATTACATAATGGCTTAGATCATGTAGGTCACCAAAACTCTCCCCTACAATCTCCTCACCCCAAAATAAAAAGGTGATCTTTTAAAGTCTCTGCAGATTGCTCTGCACGGAAAACTTCTAATTCAAAACTGTATAGTGGTGCAAGAGGTGGGACTCTGCTGACAAAAAGTTATGGACCCTATGAAGAGTTCATGTCTGCCAGCAGTCCACTGTTTTACTAAATGACATTATTTTACAAGAAAAAAGGAGCAATTTCTTTCATTTCCACTGCTAGTTTGTATGAGCTTAAAGAAAAAAGTGCCATCCCACAAATCATTCACAGAAAAAGATCTCTTGCCTGCCAGAAGTGCAGTACCACACAAAGCTCACTGTTACTTTTTAAGCACATTTCCAATATTTTACTGAAATTAAAGGAGACACATGTCTTTCCACCCCTAACCAACCTTAGGCCAGAATGAGAAGGCAAATGTTCTCTCATGAAGCAGCTGAACCACAGAGGGATCCCCGTCTTCCATGTAGAATCCATCGCGTGTTTCATCCCTTGCGGTACTCATAGAGGCATTGCTTTCTTCATCAAAATTCTTACCCTGAGAAACTGCTCCTGCTGAATAACAATCATGACCAGGCATTAACATCCAGTGTCTACCCAGCTAGATAAGCTAAGGCAACCAGGCCTGACACAACATTTCTAACTCGGGCTTTTGTTCAGTAATTACTACAGCAGAGCCCTAGCCTTCCACATTTGGCACAGAGACCATGCTTATTGACTCAGTGAGCTTTCCCGGAAATCATCCCTTGTGGGGGAATACCCTGCTGATGCTGGATGGTTCTTATGAAAGCTTATTTAGCCACCTGATATGTGGAAGGGCAGAGGAACTGCTGCATGCAGCCCATCCCATACTCAAGAATGGCACCCCATGTGTCACTTACCAGCTGGCATGAGCTACAACAGCTGTGGGGTTGTGCTAAGCACACAGAACTGATCTGATCAGTGTATTACCTTCAGGTTGTGAGGATTCTTCTGATTTATCATCATCTTCCAGTTTCTCCTCTTCATCTTCTTCTGAACCTTTCTCAGAAATAGATTTTGGATCTACATCTGTACTCATTTCTATGTCTTTCAATTCACATTTAACAGAGCCAGGCTCAGCCTCAGCATCACAATCTGGTTTAGTGTCCTTATCTGTAGTATCTGTCTCCTCTTTGATTTCAGATTTTTCTTTGGCTGCTGGATTTTCAGACCCTTCAACTTTAGACTCTGTTGGTTCTGTAGTCTTTTCCTCTTGTACTGGAGTGGATGGGACGACTGGGGGTGTTTGACTGCAGCCAGCGCCCAGAGGGTTTACAGAAGACACAGTATTTGCATTACCCATCCCTCTGTTTTGAGCAAAGTTTTTGTGAGCCTCAAGAAAAGAGAGTTCGGGATCATTCAGAATGTGATAATCTGTCCTACTGACTCCATGTTTAGCAGCACCAATCAGTAAGTCTTTATCATGTTTACCACACTCCCACCACTCTGGCAGGTCCAGACTTGGCTGGCAAAGCTTTAGCCTCTCCCCCAGCTGCGGGTGATGGAGGACCTGTTCGCGGATCTTGCGCAGCAGCTCGATGCGATATAAAGTTCTAGAAGCACGCTCCTCTGTGATCGGCTCAATCAGCGTGGAAAGATCAGGAGGTTCTGCAAGGACACCAAGTTGTGCTGTTTAACATGGATTGAATGCACACCCATTTCAAAATCCTTACACCTGGGCATGAAGTTTCAACAGTGCCATGGTCTCACAATATTCATGTTGATTTCCAGAGTCAGTTTAAACTTACCATCATCTGGTTTCACTGGCATTCGGCACACTCGTCTACACATATTCACAAAGCCATTAAAATACTTTTCCAAGCTTTCATCGGACTTTTTGTCAAGCCTGGCAAATGCTCTGAATTGATTCCACTCAAACTGATGTTTTACAGGATCAAAAATAACTCCAAAAGTAGACACCACACGATAAAAATCTGCTTCTTCTCTTCTTGTCCATCTAGTCAAGGAAGAAGCAAGAAAAGTGAGGCCACTGGATAGATAAGATTCCAAACACTTTTAGAAATCCCAAAACCCCCTTAGTTTATTCTTTCAAAACAAAAGAGCTGTATGGGTGACACACAAGCTCAAATAAGATTTACAGAAAGATAGAAAGATTATCACCGGGAAACTCACTTTTGTCGTTTCTCAGTTATTATGGCTTCCCTTTCTGCCTCTAGTGCCCTCACTTCTTCTCGAGGCCGACGTCTCCTGCGGTCAGTCTTCATTAGTGCCTCTTGCCTCATTTGTTGCCTTTTATAGCTGCGCTGATAGGCAGTAATGAGGCGACGCAGACGGGTAGTCAGGGTTGAAGTGTTGGGCCAGTAGAGTTGCCCTAACTCAGCATTGCTTTCACTGTGCTTGCCTAGAGAACAGAGAAGTATTTGCACTGCAAAACCAACACTAAACATTTCAGTTTCTATGGCTATAACTGGATTTCTGTTTTATCAGATAAGAACATGTGCCTCTAATACTGGTGCATAATGAATTAGAAACAGGCTAACTATTGGTAAGAGGTAGAAAATAGAATCAAACCATCCAACTCTAAGAACTCAGAAATGCTTGTGAAGCATTTAGAGATAACCATCAAGCACTATGATTCGATGTTATGAATGCAAACATATTATGAACAGTGTAAGTATTTAAATTAATGCAATGCATCTTTAAATACATTACTAAGAAGATCATTCTGCCTCTGAGGAAACACCTATGCTTATCATTTCCCACTTTATTATTCTCACTTAAACTTGGCAATTTTCCTCCATACTGAGGAAACAACGTATTTGTAACTTCCAAGATTATATCGGCAAAACCATCAACGGCTGCATTATGAAACATCCGGTCTTTATCATCATGGTTTCTACTATGTAATTAGAAATCCAGAGAACCATAATGTGGATTATTCAAAGACAGTATGTAATTGTTTTGAAAAATGTGAAGCATGAAGAGATTTGGCAGCAAAAAGCTTTCTGTGGTATTGTCCCAAAACATCTCCTATCCCCTCATGTGGTAATATAAACAGTCCACCTTTCACTAAACGATCTGTCCCCTTTGTGCTTTTTAAATTTTTTTGCTATAGACTTACTTGGGTGTAATTCTATGGACTCCTCTTTGTCTTCTGGAGGTGAGTTTGCGAATTCCTTGGGGAGAAGACAGAAGTTATTTTAGTTTTCAGTTTTGACCATATGTCATAATTTGGGAAGAAAAATATGTCATCTCTCAAACACAGCAGCAAACAATCTTTGTAAGGAGTGCTTATCTGGTAGCTCTCAAACTTAAAAAACACACATTAAAATAAATATGGAGAATCAGTTGTAATTGTAAATATTTGTAATTACAGAAAATTAGGAGTTCTTACATCAATTTCATCCTTGAAGGGAGTTCTGGTTGGTTTATATTCTGGATCTTCATCCTCTCTGTCAAATTCACCCCTATAAAATATTTTTAAAATATTTTCAGGAAAAATACTGGTTTTGAGAGGGGGCTGGCTGATTTTCTGGACAAAAGCAAAAAAGCTACAAAAGTTATCAGTATGGTGTACCAAGTTACACATTTGTATTTCATGCTCAACTGTGTAAACAAATCTATTTACTTTGTACATCATACGATCACTTCATATCCTCAGGCAACATGTAAGTATAATACGACATATGAACTCATGCCAACATATACAATGCTGATAAAGTTTATTAATTTTTTCATGTCCTCCTTACCCATCACCGCCATCTGCTAACATGTCTGTCCCTCTCTGTTCAGCAGCTATGGCCTTTGCATCAGGCATGCCAACCCGTTCCAGAAAGCACAGTGCTGGATCAGCTCTCATGGAATTGTACTTCTCATAACCTGTGTGCAGAGTGGGACACAAATGCCTTTTTAAAAGCTATGACCAGCTGTGAATAGAACAGGTCTAGGCAGTAGAAGTACAATTTTCTGGATTCATTAATTTATTATTAATAAAACAAAGGCACCATCACCATGCTGGAAACATTTAATTAATATTAAAAAATTGTTCATGTTGGTGAATTCCAACAGCACAGAAACATTTTCCCATTAATAATATAAACACATATAAGATAGTGAAGAAAGCATCAAATTTCATGTTGTTATAAAGTAAAGTAAAAATCTTTCATAAATGAAAAACTTCTTCAAGTTTCCTTTATGACTTTCACAGTGGTTCTTGACATTCAATACTCGCCCGTGGAAACACGCAGCTGCTAACAGGAGCGCGCACACACACACACACAGAGACACACACACGTATTTTCAATAGCTCCAGCCCTGCTGGAACCCTCAATATAGGCTGCAAAAATGCTGCATACATGGGTTATACGTAAGGCCAACGAACCTGTCTTATTAGGTTTAGGATGATGCATGTCAGTAAGATGACACTGTTCCCTCTATGGTTTTCAAACTGCTGTTTGCTTTTTTACTGCCCAAGTTGACTAGATGGAAAATGGCAGATCCCAACAGTGCACTGCAGGAAAATGATTTTTAGACTAGACTTGCCTCAGCTGAGCCCACAACACAGAGCTGCTGTACATAGGCAGAACAGCACAATTCAATTAGGATTTGTACTACAACACACTGCTCCTAACTGCTGTAGAGCCTCAAGCCAAACTGTAATCATGAAAGGTTTTATAAGCCATCATTCTCCCCTTTAGTCAGGCTGGGCTGCTGAGAATACCTCTGCGACCTCCAGAGAATTGGGATTATAATCAGGAATCGCTCACTGTATATATCATGCCAGCTCTGCATCCCCAGCCTTTCAAAGTTAACAAGGCTGCATCCCACTCAAGGGAGCCGGGAGTTCTCAACACTGACATTTGTGAAATATTGCTTGGAACAAAGCCCAGGAGGCACTTGTACAGATTAATAGCAGAGGTTAAGCCCACCGTCCACTTTGACACTGGTTGGCAGAGTTAGCAAGTGAAGCAGTGCTGGAAGCAAAGTTTATGGAGATCTATCTTACTATTTGGCTATTATTTAAACAAATATGGCTTTGTTTTATTTACAGCCAAGAAAGTAATGTTTTCTTCTCAAATGTTCTGCAAACATTTAAAAACAGCATCTGATATTTACAGCTCATATTAGGTTTTTAATGCAGGCAAGAAAAAAGGGAGATACAAGCCAACAGTTCTTTGGAACAATACTTGTTAATATTATGACTGAACAGTCCTACACGCTGAAAGCTTTACAACTCAGTTTTGTTGAGAGTGAGATGCCACTTACCGTGTTTAAATACTCCAATTAAAAGGGATTTATCTGCCTCCTTATCCCACCAGTCTGCAGGAACTTCGGCATGGAATGGCTCAGGTATCCATACATCTACTTCACTGTGAAGACAGCATTATACATATTCTCAAAGATATGACTCAAAAAGATTAAAAAAAAAAAAAAACCAAAACAAAACAAATCATCCTAAAAAAACCCAAGTGTTTTATGCTGTTCTGTAAATATAATTTTTGAGCTGGAAAACCACCCCAAAACCCAATACACAAATTGAAATACTCTTAAAAATAATTAGGATGGTTAAACAAACAAACAACAAAAAATAATTAGGCAACCAAAAAACAACACAAATATCGCCACCCCCTCCCCCCAACATTAGGCTATTTTGGGAGTCAAATGGTTATCTAAATATGATTCACTTAAGGTCTTAGTATTTTTTTAATTTTTTCAATTGAGATAGAATAATCCCTCAATATTAGCAGAGCTGCAAATCCACTTCTGTCATTTCCCGCATCGTTTCCTCCCCCAGGAAAATGACCCACTGCGCTTCATAAAACAATACGGTTGCTTGAGAACAGACATATAAGAGATAAAATGTGACCACCTTTAAACACTGCATTATTATAGTATGTGTACTTTACAAAAGCCAGAGTCATAAAGCAAAAAAATAAACCTGCACTTGCACTAACCTTGAGTCAGCACCCTCTAAGATCTTGTCTGCTTGGTCCCCTATAACTTCTTGTCGTAGATAGTAGAGCATGCGGACACGCAGCAGGACCCTGGAGAGGAAGGCAGAGGGGGGAAAAAGTTCTTAACTTCAGGACTGTTTGCCAACAGTGGCTTTTGGCAGCTGCTGCTGTTCATCCATCATCCTGCCAAGGCTGATTAGCCATGCTGTATGGTAGGCTTGAAGCGTGACAGATGGTGGCACATAATCACCTCTGTGTGGTGCTTTCTGCTGGCTTCCAACAGGCCTGCCTGGCAACTGCTTACACTGCACAGAGAGGGACCCAGCTCAGCCCGGCCCCGGCGCATTTCATTTAGTTCTACCTAGTGCAGCTTGTGAAGTTTAGACACGTACTCTACCACTGCCTCTGAAGTATTGAAGCAAGTTTGTAAACAACTGAGCAGATGGCTTTCAGTAACTGTTCTGCTTCATTATCTCATAAAATTTCCTCAGCTGCTGCCTTAATACCATTTTTGGAAGCACATCAGAAGTTGTAGGAATAAACGAGATATAAAATCTGGTTTTACTACCTTACAATAAACCCTCAATATGGAATGTCAGGTTTTCCAGATTATACAACTTTTTGCTTCTGAGAATGGGGGGGAAAAATAATCCCCCATTTCCCTTGGGAGATATTAACTATTTTTACTCTTTATAGTTCAAACTGCTATTAAATTTTACCTACGCACAACCTAACTGTTACAAGGAAGTGAAAAATCTTCGTTGCCAAGTTTATTTTTCCCCATTTCTGCAATACTGCAGACATTTTTGGAAGCGCTGTCAGGTGTTGTGGTCACACTCAAAGCTGGCAGGAGAGAGAATGGCAGACTGGCTTTTCAAGGAGACTAGAAAAGAGGTCATTTCTGTAGAAAAAGTATCTACCTGAAAATTATCTTGCTCTCCCATGTTTACCCAATTCAGGGCACCCCCTGCTGCCTAGTTCATGAAGTAAAACCAGTACCAGCTAAAATGGAGATTACTCAACCTGCCCTCTCACTGTACCCAAATCCATCACAGCAACTGTTGAATTACTGCTGCTCCTGAACAGCAAGGGTGACCAGGGAAGCAGTAATCTGATCACCCACTTGCATGAAAAATTTAGACCACCACCAGTTTTGAGAGGTCCTCGTTAGAGATCAGATGCAACTACAGCAATACCCGGTTTCACACGTGTTATTCAACCAAACCTCGGAAGAGCAGGGATGTGAATGAAGGTCATGTCTGCAATTCCAAACATGTCAGACATGCTTCTTTCTGTATGCACAGTAACTGGGACCAGTAAGGTGTCCCTGCTCCCTGTGTGGCTATGTAAATAAGCTGTTGAGGGTCTCTATCATCTTAGTATTAAACAATAACAGCTGTTACATCAAGCCAAAGAGGAGAAGCACGAAATAAAACCCAAGAGAAACCAAAAACCAGAGGCTCTTTGCACCTTCCAGGAGTCCTATGCATTAAACCAGCATACACGGTTCTTAAGGAAAGGACACCAATTCTTAAAAAGCCAACTTCAACTGGTACCTTTTCAAGGAAATGACTCAGATTATTAACTGGCTCCACCTCTGTTTGATTTTACCTGTGCTAAAAACATGTAGCTTCTACAATTCATTTAGTCCTGGTGAATCTGGGAAGTGAAGGAAAAAGATAGCAACTGAAAACATTCTTGCATATTTACCAGTCTTCCCAGTCCTTGCAATTGTTCTATTGTATTATTAAAGAAGCAGTATTTAAAAAATTAAGTCAGATCTGCAAACTGATATAGCAAGTAATGAAGACATGTTACCTGAGAGATTAAAATAATGCTACAGGAAAGAATTGTATTACTTTAAGAGTAAGTGAAGTGTAATAACAGACCTGAGTAACAGTTCAGAAAAAACAGAAAGCCGTTTATTTGGAAGTGCACTCACTAACGTAATTCTATGAGTATCTGTTGTCATCAGCGAAGAATTAAGCTTGGTTAGCATCTGGAAATGAGCTAATAAACCCCTTAAATGCCTTTCCTCCTTCACATCACACCCCCTATTGACAGCCCACAGGTACTTTTCAAATCAATAGTATCTTTCCACTAAACAGCATTAATGAGCCCCAATACATATTCAAACCACAAAAGTAATGATGACCTTTCAGTAACACAACATTACAACTGCATGATTATATATCTACAATGAAGAACAGAAATTTAAAAACAAAACCAAACATCCCAAAATCAATCAACCACATCTCCAGCTCTAAACCAAGGTATTTTTGGGACAAGGTTCAGTGTCTATATGGAGAATATAGTAAGCAAAACTGAGATGGCATCAAAGAAAGCTGACACAAAAATAAGATATTATAAAACAAAAGCCAGAAAATATGCAAGGAAGGCTCTTAAGAGACATTCATGAACCAATAAAACATTATATACAGTGACCTTTATCCCCAAAAGCTTTTGGTTTAGTAACATGTTTAGAATTTCAAAAATCAAATCAGGACAAATAAATTCAGGTAAAAGAGTTTGGTGAGAAATTTCATCTCAAAGGTGAAAGAAAAAATATTCTGTATATTATTACATATTATATTATTGCCTATTTATATAGATAATTTATATATATTATATATACATAAATACTCTCTGAGAAGAGTAAGAGAGGAAGGGAGAGAAAGAATAAAGAGAAAATTTATGCCACGTATAAGTGAATTACTACATGAAACTCCTGAAATTAAGAACTGGATATATGAGTTTAACATTTATGGAACAGAACTTTAAATACCAGCCTGAGTGACTCCATAAGAAGGTAAGAAACAAACAGCTTTTATTTAAAGATAGCCAATTGTCAAGTGAAATAGACAGTGTAGGATGATAGTCTTTACTTTCTATGATAAAAAAATAACCTTATCTGATTCCATTCTTATTTAATAAGAAGAGAATAATTTTCTTCAGAACTGTGCTGATCTGTCACAAAGAGCTTACAGAAGTGTCCAGATATCTGTTAAGATGATTATCCCCAAATTAAAAAGTAATAATAGCCTTTACATCCTATTAAATGTCCCTGTGTTCTATCACTATATCCAAAGTTGTGGACTTTTCAAAAGCATGTGGTTTTAAAAAAAATCCCAAACCTCTAAATGAAACATTTATTAGTACTTACTTATTACAGTGATGTTTAAGATGTTTCCTATAGCTGTCTTCTTGAAATAATACATCTGGATTACAGGTTGTGAGCCAATCAGCATCTTGCAGCATTGGCTGTGAACTCTGGGCTTTTACTTTCTTCCCTTTCCTCCCTCTGGGCACTGGGGCAGACAGACCTAGAAAACCCCCAATATTTCTTACTCAACTGGAATAGAAAAACTCTCACCCCAAACAACATTACAAACATACGTTTAAAGCTAAGCATTCATTACTTTGAGGGCAACACAACCACCAAAAACTGAACAGCAACATGACTCAGTACAGAAAATTGTAAGTAACAAAATCAACCAAAACTTTCATGCAAATTTAGGTGTGAAGATTTCAAAAATTCAGAGCGCTAGCCAGAAAATGGTGTTATATAAATATTTCTTGTAAAAACTCTCATGAATCTAAATGGCCGTAAGGAAACGAGCTTTCTGATTAATGGCAATTTAAAAGAGATTAAATCCGGCAGTAGGTGCCAGCAAAAATTAATGCTGGAATATTTGTTTAAAACCAATTTAAAGGAAAGAGAACTGCATTCTACAAAGTGTCTGAGGGAGACTTCCCCTTTAAGTACAGACCAAGTCAAAGCCCACCTTACTCATAAAATCTGACAAGATCCTACGACATGTCAGAATGGCTATAGTTTAAACCAAACACATAGCACGACTGAAGCAATTCTTTCGTATTTACTAGCATCATTATTTGATTGTGGTAGACATACCGGAATGATTAACCAAAGCTCGAGTTTGCCCATCTGCAGTTGGAGTGATCAGATCCCAGATGAAACTTTTGATATTTTCATCCCCTTTGTAATGATTAAGACAATACACCAGGATAGTCCGGCAGATGGTTTCCACATCTTGCTCTGTTAGCTGACGTTTATAGCGCCCATGTGAGAGGATGTCAGTCCACCGACCCCAGCTACAAGAAAAATATGTTCAATACAACAGCCAGGGTACTGGTATTTTAATTTGTGACTTTCAATTTAACTCCTGGTATCAAGAAACTTGGGACCTCCTGTGTTAGCGCTAATGCATTTTGCATTTGCAGGTTATGTCAGGGAATCCAACTTCCAGCACCAAAGAGTCAAGAATGTTTATTTTACAGAACAGGCAATAAGTTCACTGCTCGTAAAGCTGCAATTGAACTACACTCAAATTAATAAAGTACATATGTTTAACTCTAAAGGTCCCGGTAAGCTACAAATAGGAAACTCGACCAATCCCTACAATCATGGGATTTGAGGAACAGCTCCTATTTTGAACCAGAAACCTATTACTAGCAACTGTTGCACACTAAATTTAATTAAATGTCTAAAATAAAGACAGTCATTCTGAAGGCCACCATGTTAGAACTCAAATACAGCTACCTGCTTGCAAAGAGATAAAATTCAAATTAGCACACTCAGTGGGGAAAATATCAAGTATCTGAATGTAAGTGGTGACAAAGTCTAGATTGACTGTTGATTTCAAAACCACTTTGTTCTTTACAAATACACTATTACTCTCTTCAACACTTAGAAAAGAGAGGTTGAAACTCATTAACTCAAGAATTCTTTACACTGAGAAACCAGAAACAAGTATTCTGTCATCACAAAGCCACTTATCATACCAGTGAGCTCATAGCCATCTGTGACATACTCAGATACTTTAAACTAAGTAACACATGTAAGTGCAATTTATATATATAGCAACCAAAACCAAATCTAACTGGCATGTATAAGCATTATACAGTATGATGGTATGTGAATGTGTCCAAGAGAAGGATGAGTTATTTACTATATATAATTTATTTTCAGGTCTTTAGCCACAATTAGTATGTTTTATTTGCATATCTTACCCATAAACCAACAAGTTCTTCTCCACCCTGAAACATTCACTTCTTGCATAACCTTGTGATTTGTCCTGAGGCCTACGGGGCTTTGTGCTAGGCTTTTCCTCAGAATCACTTTCCAGGTCTGAAAACTCCATCAGCTCATCCTCTTTGACTGCACTGTAGAGTCTGGTTTGCTTCCTTACTCTTGGTGTATCAATAACTAGGTTGTTCTAAAATTATAGGGAAAATGTATAAATTTAGGAGAGGGTGGAGGGGGAGGAGAAAATCTTCAATTTAATTGTACTAGAAAGAGTTATAAAGCTTACCCTTCCATTTAGAGCATCGATATCCAGCTCAGCTTTCTTTGCCCACTTCTGCCAGAAATTAGGGTCATCCAAAGAAATATCTGTCCTGTTCCCAGATGCAACAAAACTAGCCTAGTAAAAGTAAAAGCAAGTGGATTGATTTCTTAACTGCATGCTACAAAGAATACCTGTTTTACACTAGCAAATACAATGCTTAGGAAGAGGTAGTATCAAGAAAGAAAGACAAGTACACAAAAATAATAAATTGACACAGAAGGCAATTTAATATATTTCCATCTATTCTGGTCACGTTTTATTCATTTTCCTCTGAATGTCAATGCATACCTTTGCAAATGTTGAGCCTTTTCCTTCAGATTCAATAGTAATTGTGTGTGTTCTCCTTAAGAGAATCTGATCAATATCCTCTTCACAAAACTTAGACCCCTCATCTTCCTCATCCATCAGAGCACCATATGCCCCCTTTCGAAGAAGATCTTCTATTTCTTTTTTAGACAGCTGTTGCACCTGTAACACGTAAGAGGAGTTTCAGATGGATCATCCTTGTATTTGGCATTTTAAGAACTGAAACTCTACAATAATGTGGTCGTGGTCAATTAAACATTCACACTCAAATCACCTTTTAAAGAAGAATACAAACAACAAAATTCTCAGGGTGAAGTTATGTGAGTAATTTAAACGACTTAATAATTCATTGTCACTGAATCCCTTTAGCATTGATGACTGCTAAACTCCTCCTGGGAGCAGATTTAACTTACTAACCTGACAAAAAAGCTAAAGCAAGGTAAGTCCCAAAGCAAAAAGGCTATACCAGCAAAAGCTAACTAGAACTCCATAAAGTGTCAGGATCAACATAATATAAAGGGTGGAATGATGAGAATGGATCAGGATTGAAGGAACATGACTCCACTTGCCCCCTTTTGGCAATAAGAGAGCCATTAGATAGGCTGAGCCAGTTCATGTAGCCAATGCCCTTATTTAACCTGACTAAACTATCAGCCACTGCATCTGAAAACCACTGTTCTCCAGCTAAAACACACACAGGCAAGCAAAGTGTAACACATTCATAGCATTTGTTGATAATGCATCTTAAAAAACTATTCCTTACCCCATTTGTGGCATTTTCTCTTCCGCTCATAGATTGTAGCACAGCCTTATCAAGGCCCAGCTTCAGGCTAGCTTTGTCAAACATTTCCCTTTCATAAGAATTCCTTGTTATCAACCTGTAAATTTTCACTGATTTGCTCTGCCCTATTCTGTGACATCGTGCTTGAGCCTGAAGAAACAAAGGCAGATACTCAGTTACAGGTTACAACTGGAAGAAAAAAGAATTTGAAATAACCAACAGAGAGAACATACTTTAAAAGTTTATTTTTTTCAATATAAATAATATTGTTTATGCTTTTAAGAGAGCAACAACAGGTAAATTATCTTGTAGGTGAAGAAAATTTCACAGTAAAAAGGCAAAGAAAAATTTCATTTTGAATAAAATCATCTCTTGTTGTATTACCTGGAGGTCATTTTGGGGATTCCAGTCTGAATCAAAAATGATGCAGGTATCAGCAGCAGTAAGATTAATGCCCAAACCTCCTGCCCTTGTACACAGCAGGAAAACAAACCTATCAGAATCAGGTCTTGAAAACCTATCAATAGCTGCCTGACGCAAGTTGCCTCTCACTCGACCATCAATTCGTTCGTACGGGTACCTGAAAAAGAGATGCATTACAGGTATTGCTTTAGTGCAATGGCACTGCTTCTTTAAAAGAATACGCAATTAAAAACAAAAAAGACAAATATGCTTCTATGGGGTTAGAAGAACTACAACTAAGAGACTATAACTTCATCAGAGAAGACATATTGCTTTGTCTCCTTCTTTGGTAAAGAACAGACTTTGACTCCAAGGAATTCAATAAAAAATTAGGCCTGAACTAAAAAACTCTAGAGCCATCAAAATATTTAACTGAGAGGTTTAAAGCCCTCCATATGAGGTCATTTTGTATCCACTGAAAAGAAAGGGCTCAGTACTTGCAACCTCTAGGTTTGCTCTTTCCCTTAAGTCAGATCACCATAGAAAACACTGTTTTCATTTCTTCCCTTTCTATATGGATTACTCACAGGTTAAATGCAGTGGTCACAGAGGAAGGCACAGTTTATTTATAATTGTATTTTATTGTTGCTCTCACCGTCTTTGAATGAGGTAGTCTTCCAGTATGTCCAAGCAGCGCACCATCTGGGAAAAGATAAGCACCCTGTGGCCACCAGCCTTCAGTTTTGGCAGCAGCTTGTCAATCAGTACGAGCTTGCCAGCAGCCTGGATCATTGCCTGGAGCTGAAAATCTGGAGAGTCGGCATTGTGTGTTTCTTTAAACTCTTCCAAAATTTTCTCTTCAGCACCTGCAAAGATTGGACAGCAATACATGAACACTGCAAAGGGTTTTATTAAAAAACAATGAGCTCGCCTTCAATACCCTATAGAAACTGCAGGAATGTTTTAAGCACTATGTGAACAAACATTTATAAAAAAAATAAACATTTATAAAAAATATTAAGCTTAAATTTTAAGCAAACATATACACAAATACAGCACAAATAAAACATAGCTCTGAGAATTCATTCTTTTTTTTCCTCTTTTGAGCAATACTAAACTCTTTCCTAAATAAATTCATAGAAATATTGACACATAGAATTCAATGAAAAAAAAAAGAAAAAAGGTGAAAAAAATTAAACATATTTCAACTGATAAAATGGATTTCCTTTTAAAAATGTAACATGAAAGAAAACAATATCTTGTTTCTACAGGAAAATACAAGGGACACAAATCACATTTAATATCTGCCTCTAAAATCAGCCTTAAACATCCACATGACCTGATCCTGCTCCTTTCATTATTAATTTTAAAATAAAAATCCAAACAAAAACACGGGGGCAGAAGCAGCTATGAAGTTATTATTTTACCTTCTATTTAGTTTTTTCTCACTGAATGTATTTTTTTTGTTCAGTTTGATGAAGCTATCCAACGTATTTATTCCTTCCAGCATTAGTCAAAAGTTCTCTCTTGCCACTCACTTTGCCTATGAACGATATGCACAGCAGCAACTATTTTCTTGTTCTGCTTACTATTGGAAGACTACAGACCAAGTTCAAGCTTTCTCTTCAATCTCTCCTATGCTTTTATTCCATTTTTAAGTCATTTCTACAAGGTGGGCAATTCCAAGAACTATCATATTGCCAATCTTGGCATGTAAAATGTTAGGAATCTTTGTTCTAAGCTTATTTTACTTCCAAAGAAGCCCTTTATTTTGAGCAATCTTTTTTTCCCCTCCGCTTTTCTTTTTGGTAACAAAACATAGTTTATAAAATATTTCTAGTTTGTCTTATATTCAGCTTCAATACTGCTTTTGAATAGCACAAGGCAAGATGGAAGGGTTGGGGGGAGGGGAAAGAACAGCTTACTGCCAGGCTTCTGCTGAGCATCCCTCTCTCAAATCCCAGCTCTGAGGAGATGCCTGTAAACAAACACGGAACGCGCCCTGGCTGTGCGAAGGCTGGTTCAGTGCCTGCTGTAACGCGGTGCCTGCAGCAGATCCCACCCGGGGCAGGCTGCCTGACAGCTCCGTGCTGCTCCTGAGCTCGCACCGCTCCCTTCTACACAACCCCACGCACTCAAGATGTGATCGCATTTCTTGGTAATTTTACATCCCTGGATTTTCCTGAGCTGGACTCCCTGGATCATCCTAAATGTTTGCACATCAGGAAAGTAAGCTCAAATGAAATGAGCGCAAGCAGACACTCAAAGTTCCCTTCAATCATATCACTGCCTGTCTTGGTAAAACGGGCAGAATTTTGGGCAGTAAATCTCTGATTCTGTACTGAACTTTGGCAATTCAGTTCTGTGCTGCTCCCTGAGCTTGCACCACTCCCTTTTACAGAACTCCACAGACTCAAGGTGTGACCGCATTTCAAGATAGTTTTACATCCTTGGATTTTCCTGAGCTGGACTCCCTGGATCATCCTAAATGTTTGCACATCAGGAAAGTAAGCCCAAATGAAATGAGCGCAAGCAGACACTCAAAGTTCACTTCAATCATATCACTGCCCATCTTGGTAAAAACAGGCAGAAATTTGGGCAGTAAATCTCTGATTCTGTACTGAACTTTGGCAATTCAGCTCCATGCTGCTCCCGAGCTCACACCACTCCCTTTTACAGAACCATGGACTCAAGGTGCGACTGCATTTCAAAATAGCTTTACATCCCTGGATTTTCCTGAGCTGGACTCTCTGGATCATCCTAAAGGTTTGCACATAAGGAAAGTAAGCTCAAATGAAATGAGTGCAAGCAGACTCAAAGTTCCCTTCAATCATATCACTGCCTGTCTTTGTAAAACGGGCAGAATTTTGGGCAGTAAATCTCTGACTCTGTACTGAACTTTGGCAATTCCAGGATACAGCAGGCTGTCAAGCAGCTCCCATACAGTAATTTCAGTCATCTTTCCAGGTTACAGCAATTATTTCTGACTCAACTGCAATATCCAGATTTAAGTTTCACTACTGTGAAGCAATATGCAAGAACAGTATCTGCAAAAGCAAACTACACCACAACAAACCCACAATCTGGTTTATTGAATGGTGAATTTACAGTATCAGAGCTTGGTCTCACCAAGAGCCAAACCCAGTACAGATAACTCCAAAAATCTGTTCTTTCAATAACACTGTCCTAGGTAACTCCTGTAGAAGACCATCTTTTTTTTTTTTTTTTTTAATTCCTACATCAATTGCAATTACATCATGTCCACTGAGCAGCCTGTTACCCAAAAGTTACTTGATGCAGTACTTGCCAGTCTAAAATTGCTTCCTATTCTAGCTGGTATTTAGCACAGCATGAAAGGAATGTATTTGAATGTGGGGTTGGTGAATCAGGGAAACCTCCACTTCTATTCTTCATTAGGAGAGGTTTCCTGGGCTCAAGAGGGCACAACAAACAGAGTAAGGAGCCTTTCTGGAGGTCAGCACTAAGATGTGTGACTATAGAGGCATTCCCCACTGCTGGTTCTTGGAGATAGAGAGAGGAACAATGTATAAATACTTGAGAATGGTTGCTATGGAGAAAACAAGGAGTCCAGCCCTAAGAAAAATGACAGACAAGGCTTTACCCAAGCTGACTGGAGAATACCCAACATGCTGTAACTACCTCTAGAAGCCTACTCCTAGTCTCAGCAGAACACATCCATCAATCAAGAAAGAAACAAAACCCCCACTTTACATTCAACTCCTACCATACTATTTCCATCATATAGTCTTAACTGAAGTAATACAGAAGACTTGTTTGCAACTCTTACACAAAACAAAACAGATTCAAATGTTCAAATAAAATGCTTGCTCACAAACCCCACAAACTGGGAAGAAAATGCGGATTCAGAGACACTTTTATAAAAGCAGTTAAGCTTAGAAAACAGAACTTGTTACTGTAAGAAATCATTCACCAGGAGAATACTAGGCAACCTTAAGTACTTGTACTGCAGAAACTCTGAGCAGAAATAAAATAAATAACTTGTGCCATTACACTAACTGTAAAGTTGTTGAATTTCAATCAGCAAAATAAAACCTTGGGCTCAGATGACTACAGCATGTAGGAGTATTTTCTGCCCTAGAACTACAAAGGATGTATTTGTTTAGTTCCATCTCCACACTAACAGATGAGGATTTCTTTTTCCCATCAAATCTGAAGGCTCAACCACCTGCCA